>NC_073728.1:14228984-15506484 GCF_023634155.1 Falco peregrinus | reverse complement strand
CAGCAGCAGCAGTTAGTAGAGTGTATTCATTTCAAAAAGCGTTATCACAATTCTGCAGAAGACCAAGGCGTTAGAAGGATCTGTAGCTGTAGCCCCATCTGTCTTTTTATATATTGCACCCACAAACAGCAGTTCTTTTTTTGTGTTCCTTAAGAAGTAGATTTTATTTTTAGAAGCATGTCTGGACACATCCTGAGCTTGTAAGCATGTTCAATGGGAAGATGACTGGAGACTTGTTCCTGTATTTCACCCTCTCAGAAATGCATCTGTGAATTCTGGTTTTTGTAGCTGGCCTGGCCTCCATGCTGCCGAATGGAAGACTCCTGCAGTGCTTACAGGTGTTCCGGGTATTGCAAATGTTTTCCACAATACCATTGGCAGAAGCACTGGAGTGCTGTAGTGATGCAGCCTACTTGTCTTTTTCCAGAAAAGGCCAGACTTCAGAGAGTGTGTGTGTGTGTGTGTGTATAAGGCATCTTCTCTGAATCCTCTGAGGAGGATTTTGTTCCCTCTAACCTTCCTGTGTGCTCGGCAATGGTCTGGCCGCATTTCCTAAACTCAAATTTCAACAGTGAGAATGAGGAGCAGCAAGTGGTACCTCTACTGTAAAGCAAGGAAGATCCCTAAAAATTCACAAAGATGAAAAATCAGCAAACTTTAGCTCAGTCTTTTGTGAACTCCTAGCTTTTTAGAAAAGTGATTCCAGGATAGCTAGGAGGATACTATTCATAAGGAATGGCAAGACTGTTGTACATCAAATATAACAAGATTTATATCAATTACTAAAATCAAGTACTGAATTCTTTGCAGGTATTTTTATTTTTTCTGATTTTTTTTTTTTTTGTGTTCTGATTTACTGCTTAGAACACTTTTAGTATGTATTGACTGTCTGCTGAGGTCTCTGCTGACACAGCTTTTTCAGATGATGCAGTGCTGGAGAAAAGCTGATGAGTCTTTATGAGCTCTGACATATTAATTAGCAAAATGGGCAAAAAAGCTTTCCTATTTTTATTTTAATGTCACTAGGCTATGCTTTTGGCTGGGGTTGTGTTTCAAGACAGTTTTGAGACAAGATGACTTGAAAATCGTATTTTCTTGCTGGCTGCTGTGTGAGGAACTTGTGACTGGGCTATGGGTTAGTGCTGGCAAGATTGAACGATACAGGGGTGGCTCTGTTAGCAAGCTGAATTTGGATTCCTGCTATGTGGCAAGAGATAGGGTTAGGACCTGAGTAGGAAATGTCCCATTGGGAGAGGCTGAAAGATGCTTCTGGTCAAGTTCTCCCCCTTACTGTTAACTTTGCTGACAGTGTGGGTACTAGGTTACTGTTCAGCCTGTGGGTAGGATTACTGTTTTGGGAAAGAATGCCTGAAGAAGTAGGTGGTACAGCTAGCTCCTGCAAGGTCAGGGGTTTTATGAGGTCTGAGTGCTGACATGTCTCATAGACCTCCAGTCTGTACTGCTTTGTGTATGAGTAACTGAGTTGTGGTTAAACTGGGATTCAGGTTGGGACTGGAAGTAGTTTGGAGTAAAGTAGGGTAAAGGTCTTGGTGTATCTCAGCATCCTTTAATGCCAGGATATATTCTGCATTAAATCAATTTTACTGAGGTTTTGTCAAGGCTAGGATGAGGGTTAAGGTCATGGTTTAGGGCACAGGAGTAGTTGAAAAGTTAGGTTTATTGGTAGATTTTATATGACCCACTGGAATAAGGTATGGAAAGTGTAACAGATTAAGCTTCATTGTTACCTTCAGGAGAGGCTCTCCAGCCTGCTGTGAAAGCTATAGTTGGCATTGGTAGGTGAAATAAGTCTATGACAGGGGTCCTTAAACTATGGGCCGCGGGCCACATACAGCCCCGCAGGGTCCTCAGTCTGGCCCCCAGTATTTACAGATCCCCCCTGCCCCTCCCCCCCGCTGGGGGTTGGGGGGGAAACCAAGCAGCCGCAGATGACTGCCCGCCACTGCATCCGTGGGCCGGCCCCCTGGTTACAAAGTTTGAGGACCCCTGGTGTATGAGATGCTAAGGTTACATCTATACAAGTGTAAGCCAAATGTCCCCTTTGGCTTTAAGGCTGAGCAGCCCAGGATGATCCCCATCCGTGCTCTGAGCCTCTCTTTTAAGATGGCCTAAGATGGTTGTGTCTGGAAGCTGTGCCTAACTCCTGAACCATTTCTAGCAAGTGTTGGTGAGAGCAGAAGAGCTGTTGTAACACTTACGGCGTAGTTGATTACATTCTAGTAAACTCGGGTGTGCCCAGCCACTGCTAAACTTGCAGATGTAAACATAACCTTAGTTTCTTGCAGGGACAAAGTAGGGTGTGGTGCAGGCAGAACCCAGTGTGTTGAATTTTGAGTTTTTTCTTTTTAACCGGAGGAATCATGCAAAGGCTGAGCTGTTGGACCACCAGCAAAAGCCAGTGGTTTATGCATGCTTGTGTAGCACAAAAGGCTTTCTTTGAATCGAGGATTTTGGGGGTTAATAGGGGTGTTAGGAAGGACTGCAGAAAGCTTAGCAGATGCTGCTAGGCTTGTTTGAGACCAGTGCCATTGTAGCAAGTTTGGCTTCTGTTTTGCTTTTGATCTGCAGGTAACAGTCATGTCAAAGAAGTGTGTAGGGCAATGGTGTTCTCTTCTTGCCAGATCTTGTAACTTTATTAAACAAACTGCTGTAGACATCAATAAAGCTGAGCTTTACAAAGCAGGTATTGTGCTTAGTACTGAGTTCATAAGGATTTATGTAGCAACTAGATCCACAGTAGAAAAGACTCATGTAAATGGCTGAGCAGCCTGGCATATGCAAGAGAAGTGCCTGTCCAAACAAGGACCTTGCCGCTATCTGACTGAAAGCATGTGGCATATAGAATCTGACGCTTGTCTCTGCATCTGTGAGAGGAGAAACAAAGATTTATTTTAGTTCATTTTATTTCTCTTTCATAATAAGAGTGTAATACTTGGCTGCGTCAATCATTCTTGCAAGTGCGAAGAGGAATTGCCTCCTTTGCAGACTGCAGCGTACCTTTGCAATACCAATGTAGCCCAACCTAACCTATCTGTCATGGATTGGGTAATGGAGGCGAGCAAACTGTGGCGGCACTAGAAGCTGTGCTATGTGATTTATTTTTTTTCCCCCCTTCGTTCAGCCAGTGTGGTGCTTGGTGCTGTTTCAGTTTGGCACAAAAACAAATGCAAGTATCTTCCTATGATGCCTCAGTTCACCATATTACCCATAACCGGTGCCTCTTTAAGCTTTGAATTGTTAGGCTATGGGTTAAGTTTGATGCTTTATTGCTGGGAATATTTCTGCAAGATTTTCATTCTTTAACTGTTACCTTCACTTTGGGTTTCTGTGCCTGGATGCTTCCTTTCTTGTGATGGTAGTGCTATGATTATCATCATCATCAACTTTGATTTTGATTCTCCAAGCCAAGGGTTCGTTTGACCATATAGCTCCAAAAAATTGTCATCTGAGAATCTGAATCAATTCATGTAGCTAAGAAACAAAAAATAAGATTGCTTTTTCTTGCAAGGTCACTGACAGAGTTAATGTTTTCTTCTAGACTTATGTCTGTCTGGTGAGGTCTAAAGTCAAAGATGTTGTATTCCATCTATGATATTGTTGGAGTTTATAAGGATTTCTAGTCCAAAAGTTAAAATGTTTAGCTTTCATTGAATCTCTGCCTACTCTTAGTTTTCTCTTATCTTCAAACACAGCTTATTTAGTGCAGCTAAGATGGTACATTAATTTACTTAGTATTCTATGCCATTATGGCTTTATTACCCCTTTTAATAGACATTATTTTTTAAAGATTTTTGTTTTGTATTCTTTTTAAATGTGTAACATTTCCGTGTTACAGATCATTCTAACCATCTACATTGGTTAGAGCTGGGGGGGTGGGGGGCTTGTTTAACACTGTGTTGTTGCAAAAGAACTAAAACTATGCTGTGACCAAGTCTGTGGGGCAGGACAGCACAATATTGAACTGCTGAGGTGCAGGGTTTTTTGTGTCTTAGTGGTCAAAATCTGCAAGTCTGTAGGAATAAATCTCGAGCCTCCAACTTTCATGAGCTAACCCTTACGAATTAGTGTTGAGAAAAATGCTCTTCTAATTTCATCTCTTATTTAGAGCATGAAGTATAAAGAACGTTTAGTTGGAAAAACTTTCATTTTTCTGTTGGAACTTCATGTATTTTAACTTGTCAGAGATGGGAAAGTGTAATGAAACAAGGTGTAAACAAAATTAGAACTCTTGTCAAGTTCTAGTATGTTTTTGAGCAAGAGAAGCTTAAGCTGGATAGTTCCAGATACTGATTATTTTTAAGAGGCTATTAAAAATGTGACTGATACAGTAATATATCCCCCTCCCCGGCATGCGCCCCCACCCCCCATCAAATTGTATGTATTTCTGCATGAGAAGTTTGATTTTATTCGCTGACTCAGGAAAAGGAAGGCTGGACAGTTGTCAGTTCCAGTGCTTCAAACAATTATTCTAAATTAACAGAATTTGCTGTATTGTTGAATCTGAGTGAAAAGCAGTGTGGTCAAAATCTTTTTTGAATGCCAGGCTGGTGGTCTTCATAGTCCCCCTTGCCTGCCAGGCCTATGTGGCTGTTAAGGTCCTCTGTGGATAACCTAGTTAGATGGTTCATGTCTACGGAGGGGAAAAAAGCTCTCATTTTTACTCTGAGTAATTTTATGCCCCCAGTAACTCACCAGCTGTAACTATTCCTTTGACAGCTTTTTTTTCCTTGTTTTTGAAGACTTTATTAGCTGTGTGGTGATGATTGTTGTGACCCCCTTTTTGTGGGGTCCTGAGAAAGTCATCTGTTGATAAAAATCCCTCACTTGATGGTGCAGTTTTATGTTACGATGTTGATCTAAAAGCTTGTTGTCAAAAAGGCAGTCTTAGTCACTGTACCTCCTACCCGCAGCTGTCTGGTTCCCATTACTAGTTTTACTCCAGTCCCACAGCTTAACTGGTGAGATGGTTGAGAGCTCAACCAGCCTAAAACTAAAACAAGACTGACAACAGTGAGTAGTGCTGGGCGCTTTTTCCTTGAACCACTCATTTGAGAGACAAGCTTGCATGCCCAGTAGAAGGGAAACTTGGCAAGTGGATGGATGTGAGAACCGCGGCTTTGAGGTGCAGCTGTATATTAAATCACCTTACCTGCCATGTCAAACCATATCCTTATTAAATTCACATATCAAACTTACATTGGTTTTTTTAAAATTATTATTTCTTCAAAGACTCTTTTACTTGCAATGGATAAAATTACTTTCCCAGTGGCAGGAGCAAGAAATAAAAAATGGCAATAAGCCTCTGCAAACTGAAGAAGAACATCCCTGCTGTCTCATCCTTAAATTGCAAGAATATTTTCTTAAATCACTTCTTCACTTTGATTTTGTGAATTCTTTGTATTCTGTGACTGGCTCTTAGTGTCCATTGTATTAAGATATGGGAGAGCAGTGTCCATAGATCTGTCTTTGAACTACAGTCATTAAAGTGAATAGATCTGATCTGCTGAGAACAATAACAAACTTGCAGGAGAAACCAGTTTCCCTCAGTGTTCTTGTGTGAGATTTAGCATCTAGAGCAGAGCTGAATGTAGACCAACTGCAGCGCGGATGCAAATTCAAGGGTCTGCGATTGAGGTTTTATAGCATAGTTGATTTAATGTTTTCCTGTCTCCTGAAGAGGATCCCGTGATACCCTTGTATTCATAAATGCCTAGCCCCATGTTTCTGCCCCTTTTCTCTCTATGCCAGCATTATTGTTCTTATAATGAGCTGTTGCGGGGAGCTAACCTAGCAGAAAAATAATTCTACAAAAAAGAATAGTATTTTTCTGGTTTAGCCAAGGGAGCAAGAGAAAGGAAGTTCAGAGGAAGAGAAGAATGATTTTGTAACTGACAGTTTTTGATCCTGGGATCAGCCTGAGCTGAAGGAAGTTGACTGGGGTGGAGGGGGTAGACAGGCACATCTGAGGGGGAAAGCGTGGATGAAAGAAGATTTGCAGATCTTCAGATATGTCTTTGTGCTGAAAGGCAGGCAGTAGGGGGGAGCAAATTTGAGTCTTTATGTCTTGTCCTGAAGACTAAACTGAAAGTGAGTTTCGGAGAGTTTTGTTTAATGCTAGTGAAACTTGGGTTTGTGTATTTTTGACTGTGTGATGTTACTTGCTGTAAAGGGGCTATGGCTATCTTTTAGCTTTGTTCGGACTGCTACACTCTGGGTCTGGTCCTGTCCTAAGGAGTGAGAGAAGATTGAGCAGCTGAGTCTGACAAGCAAGGAGAAGCTTTCCTAAGTGCCAGATGGAGTGAACAGGCAGCTCAGACAGAAAGGACAATTTTCCTGGAGAACCACAGGGACTGGGTAGGGTTTCTTTCAATCCAGCTGATCACAGAAAGCTACTGAACCAGAGAACAAATGACCCTGTAAAAGCATACGTCGAGCAGAAGCTTTCATTTCGCTCTGTCTCACCCAGCAAATGTGAATTTTCTGTACTACAACAGTGTAGTAAAACAACCCTAGCTTCAACAGCAAAACCCTTTCTGTATTCCCACTTCAAGAACAAAGGTGCACGTATATCTTACCCGAAATTCCTGTTGTCTGTGAAGGAAGCTTGTGCCCTAAAAGTGTACCAAATATAGATATTTCCATTTGACCCCCATGAAATAAGAGCTCCTGCAGATAGGAACTATTCAGAGCACTCCTGTGAATGCATAGCTAAGGAAATGCCTGCTAAAGCTGTGACATTAGGTTTATTAGAGCAAGATGCTGGAGAGTGATTCTGGGTGTCAGGAATCCCTCATTTTTACATGTGGGTAAACTTGGAGTGGAAAGTCCGCGTGGCAGTAACGATGGCCTTTTCTCAGAGACGACCACCTGGTCTGGCACGTAACCAAACTGCAGTCTTCAAAACTAAACAATAGAGATGAAGGGTTTACTTATTTTCCGTCATATCTCAGCAATATGGGAATTATGTGTTGCCCAGTATGAATTGTTGGCATCCAGGGATTGCAAACTAACAGCCTTTTTCCTTGGGGAGTATTCTTCACTCCACGAGCAGAGAAAGGGGCAGGAACTTTGTTTAATGTGACCTGGGAAATTTCATGCTCAGTAGTTACCCAATGTTATAGCTTCCTTAGGATACAGAAGTGGGGGAAGTGACTAGGACGAAAAAAAAAATAAATTCAACACAGAAGAATTTTTTTCCAGCCAAGGTACTTATACATTCATATTCCTTCTACCTCCTTTTTTTTTTTTTACTGTTCTTTTAAATTCTGGAAGTGGTTCTGGGCATATTGTTACATTAACTGAGGCTGAAGGGGGTGTGTATTTTGATGTTCATACTTCATAGTTGCTATTTCTTCCCCTGGTCAGTAGTGCTGAATATTGTTCTGTGCAGAATTCAGTGAAGCAAGTCAAGAGAGTATTAAAAAACCCAGAATGTTTAAGTAGTATGAAATTAAGTGCAGACTTTTTAATAGTTGTAAAGAATGTATCCACTTACCATAAGGCCTGATGGTGCTTTAAATAAGTGGCCATCTTTCTGTGGTAAATACATTGTCTGTGTCAGCTTGCAGTAGACTAAAGGAGAGGTGTGCCTGCAGAAGTCTGTATCTGTTGCGTGCTGAAATACTCTCTCTAGAAGATGGTACGGTGCTGGTATGAGTTATCAGTTGTAGGCAGTTTGGGGCATGCGTTCTTTTCCTGAGACCTGGTGATAATTTTCCCTGTGACTGTCTGTGCTGAGCCTGCCGCATTTCATGTCTTTGCTGAAAGTTTCTGCTTTGAGTTGGAGCTTCCTACTGCCTTGTAGTCCAGGTTGTTTCTGACATGAGGGTAGGATGGCTTGTAAATATGGTGGGCATGTCTATATGAGGAGTGCTCTGTCAGGCAGAAATAAAGCGTTCTCCAAAAGCAGAAGCAGTGTAACTGGGTTAGTGCAGAATTTCACACAGGAAAATAAATACTTCAGTTCTGCAGAAGTGGTTATTAATACTTGAGATCTTGGCATCTCTGGATCCTGGAATATCACTGCCTCTAAGAATCATCACTAAATTTGAAATCATTGGAGATGGCAAAAAACAAGAAAGCTGGCATTAACTCTAATCAAAGAATAAGAAACAGAAAGTGTGAAGTTTGAAGAATGGAAAGAACCTGATTTGCTTTTTATTGGAAGATTCAAAGTAAGGCACAGCAGCCAGCAAAACAACTTTTAATGTTTGAAATCCTGGGGACCTCTGCCTGTATGCTAATCTTTACATCAGATGGCACCATCACCAGAGAAGCTTAAACAGATGGCTCATGGAAGTGCCTGCATGACTGATAGTAAGCTGGTTTTCTTCATGGAACTCCCCTTCAGCCCTAAGAAGAAAGCTGAAAACAGCAAGTGGATCCATCAGGTCTCCTGCATTTCTAGAGCCTTGTAAGGCTCTTCAGTCATCAGCCCTTTAGTTGGTGACAGCCAGGCTGCATCCATTTCAGAAAGCAAAATTAGTTGCCTCAGACCACATCTTCTGTAGTTGAGGAGAAAGCAGCAATGCAATTTTAACACCCCTGGGTAACGTTTACCACCCTCCAGATAGCACTGGAGTCACAGCCTTCCTGCCAGCCTTTTCTCTACTGGGTTTGTGTTCCTTCAAGCAGTACCTATGCGTTTGTCAGGCTTTGTGGTGAATGATCTGCAGATGTTCAGGAAAGACCTTCAGAGTACTAGGTACTGAAAAGTTGGCTGTGGTCAGTGTTGGCAACTACTGTGGTTCCTTTAGTTGCTTGTTATGACCAAAGAGACCAACAGCCACTGCCAAATGCTTCATTTTATTAATCCTTTCCCTCCAGGAGCTGGTTTTTTTGCTGGGAATAATATTCAGTGCTGGCAGTGGGTATCCTGGAGTCATTGGTGCCAAGGAGTTAATGAATTTGGAAAACTTCCCAGATAATACATCTGGCCCTCTAACTTATATTTTGGAGTATGAAGTATGAGATGTAGAAAGAAAAGCATTGAACTGAATGAGCTACTGGCTGAAGAGTGGAAGAGGACACTTTTCTTTTTTTAAACTAGTTGACGAAGTTAAAGATTATGTAGCCCCAGTGAAGATGTAACTGTTGTGGTTTTGTTTGAGTTTTTGTTTGTTAGGTTTTGTGGGGGTTTTCAAATTTTGTAATACTGTGTATTTGCCAGTTGCATTACCTGCTGAGGCTTGAATATAGACATGGAAGAATTTATAATTCTCCACTTACAGTGATTCTTCTCCTTCATTTTTTATTTTGAAGTTCCATCGTGTTGCCGTGTCATTGAGAAGGATTTTGAAGGTAGCTGCCAGTAATTGATATTTCTAGTCCAGCTCACTTCCGAAATGGTTCCTTGTACAGTGTTTGCCTTCCATAACATTTGAAATAAGGCTTTATTATATAAAATGGATTGCTGGTGCTATTTATTAATGCATATCTTTGTGTAATAAAAGCTGTGCAGAGCAATATGGTTCAGAAATTAACTTTTAAGAAAAGAATTACATTGCTATTTGTATGTCTTATGAAACAGCATTATTTTTACTAGGTCCTTCAATACAGCAATGCTACTCACCACTTAGCTACAAAGTGCTCCAAAAGTACCCAGAACATCATTCCTAATTAAGTATCCTACTAAAATCCTTTTTTTCTCACCTAAGAGCAGAGCGGCAGGGTTTTTCTGTACATAGCAGTGGCAACCCACATAGAAAGCATTTCATAGAAGAGTAGAAAGCTCTTCCATGAATTACCATCGACTATCAGCGAGTACTTTCCTCCTACCTCAGGCAACGGCACCATGCTGCCCTTTCAAAACATACCAGCTTCTCTAGTGTTTACACTTTCCTCTGCCTAATGTCTTGATAGATGAAATTTCTCATTGGCTTTGATTTAGTCTTGCATGGGGTGATGTAGTTGCCAATCATTTTGGTTTTATCTACAAGTAATAAACATAATGATTGGTATCTTAACCCTGTGAGCGCACAGAAGAACCCTATTGTTAAAAGACCAAATTTATTTATGTTTGTTTGGGTTTTTTTAAAGACACTTAAATGCTGATATTCCCACACAGAACACCACCCCGCCCCAAGTAGTCTGACACCTATACTGAGGCTAATCTGTAACTGATTCCTGCCCTTTTAGTTATTCACCTTCTGTTGTAAAAATACTTTCTTTATTCTTTCCCTCGTCTTCAAGCTGACTATATCCAAAAGAAGCCTTTGTGGGTTGGATATCTGTCTGGGAGGGGAGCAAATCTGTGACCTACAAGCTTCACCTCCAGATTTTCAAGGACGTTAGCAGACTTAGTACAGTTATATTTACATAATCTTTATTTCATTGAGGTTTTTTGGCCATTCTGGTACCAGTTCATGCAGAGCCTTCTGCCTACTGTTTTGCTTATGGTTCCCCTCTGTCCACCATGGTCAGGAGAGCATGCAGGGCACAGTCACATCCTGGGCACAGTTGCTTTGTACAGTATGTTTCAGTACCAGTGGTTTTTTTTTTCTGTGAGACCATCTCCTTCTGTTCTGAGGTTGCTTGCTTGCTAAGTTCACAGACTGAAGGGAGTAGGAAGGAGCCGTTTTGTCTAGTGTGAATAATGGGTTCAGGGCAAAGCAGGGAATTCACTGGAGAGAGGCAGACCCTAATTCTACAGTTTGCCCAATTTCAGAATGAGAGTTTCCTTGGTGCCATAATAGCAGCAAGTCCCTGACTGCTGCACTGAAAGCTTAAATAGGGATCAGTTCCCTTCCAGTGCTATGGTCAGGACCTGGCAAACTGAGGTACAAACAGCACGGAACTAGAACTTGGCACTACAAGTTTGCATTTGTTACTGAAGGATGATTGCACATACAAAGGTTGCAAACAAAAAAGTCAACTTGCAATGGCAGTTTTCAAGCCTGTCTGTGCAGCAGGACTAGAACAGAGGATCTGGCATCGATTTGTTTGGGTTTTTCATGTAATTACAATTTTTTGTTGCTATCTGCAGTTGGCATAAATTCCTGTGTTCAAAAAAGGGGTTGGTTTTTTGGTTGCCAGTTGTAATACTGATATTGACAAACAGAGATGTTCTAAAAGAGAAATCCAGTACAGTATAGTTAGTCAGATGACTCTTTTTTTATTGCTTTATAATCTGCTCAGATGCCTAATTCTGAAAACAAAAAGACAAAATTGTTCAATTGATGCTTATAGAATTTAATTCTAGTCTAAAAAATGGCATACTGGTTTTAATTTTAAAGATACGTAAATGTGTATGACATGCAGGATGAAATTTTGTCAGCCATTGCATCAAATAGTTTGGTGCTTATTACCGAAATGTGCATCAAAAAATAGCTACAAAGAATAAGTCTCGGTCTGAGTTTATACTAAAAGAGCAAATACATATATAAAAAAAAAAAAAATTATTTCTTACAGTCATTCTTTTTCTGCCATCCTGTAGTGGGTATCTGTACAGCCATTCTGTATGGGTAAGTCATTAAGTCTCGGGAAAAACCTTTGCTCTCCTTTACTCATGGTTTGCATTTTCTTTTCTCTTTTTGTGTATAAGGTATTGGTGTAGTGTGCAGTAGTTGCTGTTATCACCTGTTAAGTGTCATGTGTGACACATCCCATTACAGATTCTGTGAAACTGGAGCTGTTTGAAGTAAAACTTTCCATTCAAGTGTCAATTGAAACTGGGGCTTTATTTGCTTTTTTGACAGAGGTTGTTCTTTTACTGTCACCTAAAATAACTCTGATATTTGTTTTTGTTTAGGAGAGGACAAAGTAAGAATTTATGGCTAGAGGCTTGGAAGATAGCAGGCTAGTGGGGGCGGGGAGCAGCTAGAAGAGGATGCTGGGGATGGGGGAAAAAAGGGAGATCGGGCATGTGGTTAGGTGAGAAGATGCAGTGTGGGAAAGGGTGATGTAAGTGACAGAGGGGGAGACTAGCTTGTCTTGTTCTGGAACAGTGGATCTGGAAAACACATGGGAAAGAAAAGGGTGACAGCCAGCCTTGCAGTAAAGAAAACTCTGGTTTTCTTTAAAACAGACTGAAAAAGACCCTCGCCAAAACCCCACACCTAGGAAACTGTATATACCGGCTTAAAAGAATGTAAGTTTAAAGGTTTGAGGTGTCTGGAGTAGGCAACACTAGCTGTAAGGATGTCTGCAAAGCCAACTCAGACCCTTTTTGAGAATGCTGATGGTGTGAGACTATATAATCAAAACCTAATTCTTCCCAAAGACTTTCAGAGCACAAGAGGGATCTTGCTGTTGTGTAAGGCCCAACCATCACCTCATTTACTATTGAAGGTGTAAGGTGTGTAGCTGCTTGGTTTATTCCGGTTGGAGGATGTGATCATGTGTAGATGATTTCAGGGAAAAAGAAATATCATCTGTTTGCTACCCATTCAGTGCTGCTAAAAATTATTTTCTAGCTCTGCCTATACCTCAGAATAGCTGGGGGCAGGGATGTGTCTTTGAACCGCATGCAGTGAGACAGCATTCTTCACGTTGTCGGTGCCTGACACCTGCATGTGTGCTGGTTTGCAGAAGTGCTGAATGTATTCAGGCTGCAACCAGAGTTGGTGACAATAGTGCTGGGAGCCCAGTGCTGTGAGCTGGATGTTAGGTATGCACAAGAGGTGGGAACCTGAATTGATCTTCACCTTCTGTTTTAGTTCCTTGTCTCTGTGACACAGATAGTACATGTTTATCTTAAAATGATGTCATTAGTGTTTGTTAAAAAAATGCTACTATTAAGATGTTTCAGAGAAAGATGCATTGAAGACTGTTTAAAGCTGATTCAGAGCAGATACTAACGTGTGTGTTAGGAAAGGAGGGTAATTGTGGTACACGTGGAAGAAAATATTTGTAGATCTTTCCTGAAAGAGGGAAGCTGGAGTTTTGTAAATGAAATTGTCATAATGTATTTTGGATGTAAAATGAAGGTCTATTACAATGGGTGCGTAAAGAGAGATAAGTTAATAATGGACACCTCTGCTGTGGCATTCTCCAAGCCTAAGCACTTTACTTTGCAATGTTAATAGTATTCTTTTAAGGTCATTTTTTGCATATAATTTTGATACATTGTTTGTTGCTTTAACCACTTTCATTAAAATTTTATGAGCCTTTTCAGAGAATCAGACAAGAAAATGCAAATAAATTATGCTTTTTATTTAGTATGTAGTAGATACAGTATTACTGTATGTGTAAACAAATAAAAATGCTTCTTTATTAATACAGCAAACACTATGTGGGAAGATTCTGCTGTAGTCAGTCCATAAACCACATATGCTTTAAAGAATCACTTTTGACTGTAAGTAGCAAGTGCTGGGCCTAAATCTCTGGATTTGGAGCAATATAGAGTGATAGTGTAAAAAGATTAAATATTTCATATATTATGCATAAAATGGGGGGTCATGAGGTATGGGGCACAAGATTGAAGTTGAAACCTTAAGGCATTCATTTTGTGAGAGCAAGTACTTAATATTTTTTAAACCCCTATCCCTATATGGACTCTGGTTGCCTGGTTTCCCTCTTCCTTTCCTACCCTTTTTCCCCTCATGGAAGTGCCCACAAGGAATCTTTTAAAATTCTGACCTGAGCACTCACCAGTCAGCACAGCAGTATGTGTCTGTGATTAGCTTACCTGCCTTTCATACTGCTCCTTCACCCAGCAAGACGCCAAAGCATCGTAGAAAGTAAAGGTAGCTAGTGAATATTTAGTGATAAGGGATGTGGGTATATACTTGATATACTTTGATTCAAACCAAAATAACACGTTCACGTAACCACCATTTGATGAAAAAAAAACCAGCTTCTCAGCATCGTATATGCAGATCAACACAACCCTCTTCCCATGGGTTTTCTTGGGACTTCTTTGTAGGTTGTTGTTTGGGTTTTTTTAAGGGCCATCTTGGTGATGTTCTGACACCCTTTTTTATGTTTAGTACTTCTCGTCAACTGGAGATGCAAGAATCTTCTGATACTGACCTAGAGCAAAAGAAACAGTAAAATGATCAAATATAGGGTGAACTCTGCCATTGTATGTTTTAAGCATTTACCTTGCAGGTAGTACTGCTCATTTCAGTGTTCCTCAAACCTCAGTGACAGTGTTTCTGCAACAGTAACTTCTTTCAGACCTATGTGACTTGGCATTAAAAGCTCCACCTCTTTCCTTCTATCTTCTGTCTTGTTAGACCAAGTACTTTATGATCCAAACTGAAAGAAGAAGGGAACTTAGACATTTTTAAGGAAGTTTCTATAGCTAAAGAAGCCGAGGCAGTTAATTCTTCTCCCAGTTTAATGATAAGTTACACTTACAGCGTATAAAGAGTCTTCACTTGCACTGTAATTTGCATTAGCAGAACAGAGAGCCCATTTTGTTAGTGATTTTTTGAAAATGGAAAGCAGGAATGACTGCTGGAGTAAATAGAATCAATAAACAACAAAAAGGCCAACAATACTAAAAGGGCTAATACTAAAATACGCTTTTGCAATTTGATCTTTCATGTGTTTCTTATCTTTGGTAGAGGATTGTTGCTAAACTTCAAACAGCATTTCTTAGGACCTTCACATAAATTAATTGCCTGTAGTTTTCAGTTCAACAGTTTAATTGCTTAATCAGACTAAGAAAACCTAGTGATTAAAAACTAAGTCATATGGTATAAGATAATGTAAATATTAGCTCTTACTCAGAATAGCTGGTTTAGATCAAACTGAATGAACTAGAAGGGTAGTATGTTTGTAGTGTGCTTTACCATAGAGGAATATCATTTGTCTTCTTCAAGAGTTACAAGCACAAACATCTGAAGAACAAGAGTCAGCAATAAAACTGTGCTAAAGCTGCTACAAAGCACCAACTCCAAATCAGAGGGCTTCTGCACTAAAACAGATTTAAGAGTTGTTGGGGGAGTTTTATAATCTATTTTGAGAAAAATTAACCCATTCTGTGAAACAGCATCTAAGCAAGAAGAGACTGTTCTGTCAGAACTGACTTGAAATAAATAGCAAAACCAGTTTAAGAGAACATAAGGAAATTCTGTGTTTAGCTTTTCTAGATTGCTGTTCAGAAGAAATGAACCACTAATGTAGTCTTTAAAAGATGAGGAAGGAACTTGTTATTAGCTCTGTTATGGGCCGGTGCATGCAATATTCATTTGAAATACTGTACTTAACAATTAAAGTTCATCTGAATGTGAAATCTGAGTAAATTAATATTGTGCCAAAACATCTGGGTTTTATGTTTAAAATAGAAAACACTTGAGGCATAGGTGCATAAAAGGAATATAGCAGGAGATGAACTGTACTTTACAAAGTGTTGACAAATCGTAAATAAATTACTGCAGAAACAGAGATCTGTAGTCCTGCCATTCAAAAGAGAGCCGATATCGCAGAAATACAGGTAGGTTTGATGAAAAATTAGTGGAGGTACCAAGTATTATTCTATTTGATTACAAGTGCAGTGGGGTTTTAGCCCGTGATTAGAGAGGTTCTTTGCACTTTCATAATGCAAGTAATAAAGAACTGATAGGAACAGGAAACAGTGTCATATTTATTTTGGTTTTTTGTTTGTTGTTCTGTACACCTTTCATCTGTACCACATCCCAAGAAGGTAACACTGGTCATACTGGATCAGACAAAAAGTCTATATAGCCTCTGTCCTCTTTCTGAGACCACCAAATGCTAATGCCTAATAAGAAATACAAAGATATGACAAGTTTATACCTTGTGTCTCCAAGAGCTCTCCTTGCCTTCAAATATTCAGGAATTTAAAGAGCGAAGGCAAGAACAGTTTCTATGTATCTGCTAATCTTCAATAGATTTCACTTCTCTAGAGTTTTCATGCTTCCCTTTGAACACATGTAAACACTTAGTAACCACATCAGAAAAAATTATTCACAAAAATGTTTATCAGAGTTGTTGCTCTGAAGAGAAATTATGACTGATTGCCCGTTACTTTCTTTTTCTCTTACAGCAAAATATGAACCCAACTAGTAGCTTCCTGCTTCTTCCTGTGGGACTGCTTTTTCACAGGGGGGCCAATTAAGCACATGGTAGAAGAGCCATCACGTTTTTTTATTCTATGAACATTAACCCCAATGTTTCAAAATCTGATTTTAGTTTTCTGCTCTTGAAGTAAATTCCATAGTACATATCACTGTCCAATATAAGGATTGATATACTCGTTAAAGGTTGAGGGAAGAAGCTGCCAAGCAGCTCTGATTAACCGCATGATAATATGCATGAACTTTTATTATATAAATTTTATTATGTAAGTATTGAAGTAATTGATTGTCACAAGTCTATACCCAGCCACGTTGTGGCTTGTTTTGCATTATCTTCTTGAGGAAATTGAATGGCATGCATTTCACAGATTAACCAAATCTCCCTCTTAACTGTGAAGAAAATACTGGCCCACAGTCAGAGGAAGACTAAAGAAGGCAAAAATATTTGACAAAAAACAGGATGCAATGCAGAATACAGATGCAAGTGTTCACTTTTGATACAGAAGAAACAAAAAGTTAGTATAATCGTACTGAAGCCAGGAATTTTTTGTAATCATTGAACATGAAAGCTATTTATACAGTTGGTCAACTTGAAAAAGTTAAAGGCAGCACTAACCACTGTAAAAAAGCAAAATAAGATGCTCTGATATTGCTAAACAAAATGTGGCAGAGCAACTTAATATCCTTCAAATTATTCAAAATGTTTGTGTACATTTCTTCTTAATGTTTATGAGGCTGGCTGTTATTGTAGGTGGAGCAAAAGCTTATAATTTCAAGATTAGTGATACTTGTTATTTAGTTCTAAAAATCTATTGAAGGGCTGGTAATGGAAGTAGTAGTACCTAATTTTTATATTGTCATAGCATTTAGAAATTAGAAATGCAGCTGAGAAGCGACATGATTGCAAAGAATGAAGTTTTATACCTCTTTGTTGTATGACTGTGTATAGGTAGCCAAATATATTTGCCTGCATGTGTGAGTAAACTGTGTTTATGGACAGTATCTGAGTTTTGAGGGCAAAAAAAGATTGATGCTCTATCCTTTTACTATTAAATAAGCCAAATAGAAAATTCAAAATGAGATTACCGGAAAGGAAGACGTTTATGCTTGCAAATGATTCAGGGTATTAAACAGCAGTATGTCATTTGCAGTATCATGTTAAAATTTGAAAACTTTATACCTGCTAACTCTCAAATTAGCGTAACAGAAAAGAGTTAACAAGAATACATTTTCCTTTTATTTAGTTGTGCTGTATATCTGACAGCATTTCTTTGTACACAGCTTCATTTCCTGGTTGGTTGATGATCAACAGTAACTCCTGCTTTGCTCATTAATATAATTATCTAGTCTCCCTGAAGGTGTTCTGGCTAGAGGTCAGACCCTACTAAGGTCAGTTGTCAGTCTCAAGCAAAACCTAAACTGTAATTAAGGATCTGCAGATTAGTATTTCAGAAGTTAGCATTGTCCAGCATATTTTGGATGGGTTACATCTATGTAACAGGAAACTGTTACTTAAAATAAGAAAAAAACCAAATCAAAACACACTACTTGAAAGTGTTCTTTTAAAAATATGTAACTACTTGTTAATTTCTTTTTTAAATGCCATAGAACTAGTTAAAGAGTACAGTGAAATTTTACTGTAGATAAGTGGCTTCCAAAATTTATTTATTTTTTTTTTTTTTAATCTGGACAGGGGGAAACACTGCAACAAACTACCCTTGTAAGCTGCAGTTAGCAGAGATGCTTTTGCCTCAGAAACCTCACATGATGATGTGCTCAAAGTGTGAAGTAATATTTTAAAACTATTGATAATCTATGATGATGCATCTTTGTATTGTTTATATTTCTAAAGCTATTTACTTCCCAGACCTTTGATTCCTTCAAGTAAAAACAGAGCTTTGAAAGAGTAAACAGATTCTTACTGAAAAGTATATAAACACATTCATTTCTTCTTACCCTTTAGCAGGACTGGGGGGTAACTTAATACGGTCTCTGGATTGCTGTAATAATAAAGAGCTTTTTTTCACCTAGAAATCACTACTTTGAATCTATCACAGGCTGAACTTACTAACATCTGACACTTGTGCTGTAACAACATAAAATGAGTTAATGTTGTCTGACACTGTGGACCGGTATGTGTAATGGCAAAGTATAGTGCCAATAGAGTACAGTGATCAAAATACAGATACTCAGCTGGCAGGCAGTGGAAAACTGTTGATTTACTCCAGCTGAGGATTTGGTCCCCAGGCTTGAGCCAGACTGAAAATGAACCTACCTGTTCCAGTTCTAGAGTCCCTTTTACTCTGAGCACACTTAGGCTTTGATCTTATAGTAAGAGTCCTAAAAGTCCTATCAGTTGCTTTAGGACCCTGTTTCAGCCAAAGATTGCATTTTAGTATTAATTTAGGATGTTTCATTGTACTGATTTATTTTGATTGGATTGCTGTCTCTTTGAAATAACTGCCTGTTCTTGCAGAAAAGTTGCCTTTAATACCAGATTTTGAAATCTCATCCAAGGATGCAACCACCATGTGTAGCTGAAATGGATCAAATTGGGCACTGAGTATTGCACCTGATACATGGTACTGTACAGGTGATTAAAAGTCTGATTATCCAAGTGCATCATGATCTAATTGTAGCTGGACTCTGGTCCATGCTTCAAGACTCTGTGAAGCCACTGAGCCAGAACCATGTGTTTTCCAACAACATTGAGCCCAACTTAGAAGAAACCTTTTTTTTTCAAAGACAAGCCACCTTGGATTTGTCCATATTAAGATGTCATTTGATTGTGCTTAACCTGTATCAAGTTATCTTGGTTGCAGAATCACTGTACCTGCTGCTTACCATCCTGTTAATACTGGATATATTTGGAAATTTAGATCATAATTTAGGATTTGACTAGGTTCTCCAGAAATGTCCCCATTGGTTGATAAGGGATGTCACCAAGAAGAATTGGAATGACCTTTGCTTCTTTGACCCTACATTTCTGCGGTCTGGTACCATATTATGTTTGGGAGCATATTTGTATCTGCTCGTTTATTGGGCAAGTGAAAGGGAACAAGGTAATGTCATTTGCACATAGGCAAGAAAAACGGATTAAAAAAAATCAAGAGAAGTTTCTATTCATTTGCTACTACAGTTAAATCACATTCTAAGTCGTTCCATGCAACAATTCCAGTAGGTTTTCTAATTTGCCATTTAAATATATTGTAGCGATGCAAAACTGCATACTGGAAAGATCCTATAACTCGGTAAATAGAGTAACAACTTTAGGATACTAAAAATTGCTGCAGGGGAAACAAGAGATCTGGGGAGGTTCCCTATTCCATGGCAGGTATTGAAAGCTAGGTCCACATTTGGTAAACGTCTAAGAATGTAACAAGTTTTCCAAAAATACAGGTTTGTGAAACCAGCTTTCTGTGATATCTTGTTCACATCCTTGCCAGTTGTTTCGGTTTTTTTAAACTTTTCATTAAAACAACACATCATGATATGTCTAGCAAGGGAGCTGTAAATGTCTTAAGGAAGGGTTGTACTATACGCGCCCAAACAAGTGTAAAGTGTAAAGCAGTGAATCGTATAGACCAGGTCTCAGAGCTAACCAGTATAACTAAAGTAGTATTTTTACTTTCTTTTTAAGCAAGGCTGGGATTGTAACTCAGTTGTGAATCACGTCTGTTAAAAACCCAGAAGACAGCCAGATGTCATTGGGTGTGAGTCTTTGCACATACAGAACAGTTTAGCAAAATCCTTTGCGGCAGCTGTTCACAAGGAAAATTCCTTGCCATTTGTGCCATGAATTGCCTGTGATTTTTCTAAGGATTCAGTTTTGTGGAAGAAAGTAATGAAAATATTTTCCATGTTTTAAGACCTACAAAATAATTGTTCTCAATACTGAAGTCTTTATTTTACTTACGTTTTCTCTGCTGACGTGACCCTCTGCCTTCTTGAGTTTCTTATTAAACTCTGCAACTGAAACATGTAGGCTGAGGGGCATGTATGGAATATTCCTTTCTAGCTTCTGGTGTGTTGATAGATGGGATCACTGTCCTTGCTGAAAATGTGCACATGGAACATCATTGTATGCTCATGTACTTACACGAGTGCATATGTATTTCTGTTCCTCTACTTTAGGTACAAGTTTGCTGCCAAGTTTACCCAGATCCAACTAATGTTAGAGGAAATAACCTAGACATGAAAATTAAACTTTCCTTCCCTAAAAGCTGTAGCAAAGGACCTAGTTCACAGCTTACTTGCACATAAAGCTTGAAAGGTTTCCTTTCACTCCTTTTCAAGTTATTGGTGGAAAGGGGGTATAAAAAATAAATAATAATATTACCTGGCTGGAAGAATATAGTTTTCCCACTCCTCAATTATTCAGATATGGCAAGAGGGAGGTATATTCTTTGAGGGGTTTTGTTTGGTTGGTTTTCTTTTTTCCAAAAACAATCCTCATCTCTGGAATGACACCAAAGAAGTTTCAGTACAGAGCATAGTTTAAGGGATGGGGAGGTAGGGAAATTAAAGCATGTAAAATAAAGCTAGATTAAAGACCCAATATATACTGTAACAATGGATTCAGATGTGACAAGTCTATAATAAAATGCTGTTATCAAATTTTTAAGCATTCAAATGATCTTAAAAATCTCACTAGGAAATATAGAAGAGCCTTTGCTGAGGACTTTTGCTGAAAACCTACATAATCCTTTCAAATTCTGTAGGGTTTTTGCATCAAAGCTTGCCAAATAAATGCTTCTTGTAGTTAATAGTAGGTTTGACAGAATTTGGCATATTCCCATTCAAGAGTTGGATTTTGACATCAACTTTTCAGAATTGTTTCAAGACAAATGTTATTAAACTCTCAAACAAAGCAATTTCAAAAATATGCATGCCTTTGTGAATGGCCTCTGTGTGCATGTATTGATAAATTGATTACAGGTGTATATGCACCTTTTTTACAGGTTATTTTCTGGCAAAATCAAGAAGAATATGCATTAATTTCTTAAACTGAAAATAAAACCTGTGCACTTTCTATTTAAATATGTACAAATAGAAAAAAAAAATGGGGTTTCATAACTTATGGAAATCAATCTGTAAACTTAACGAAGTGTAGGTTAGGAGCAAAAGGTGTGAGTTGAGTACTTCTTTTGGTCTGCTTTTTTTTAAAGTGCTGCAAGGAACAAATTGTCCTGCGTTTCTTTGCTAATAGGGCACACTGATCACTGGAAAAGGTGATTCTGGTTTTGTTCGGGGTTTATGAGTAAAGGTTTGTTGTTGGAAATGGCTCATTTACTCTGTATGTGCCTGAGACAGAAAGTCTGAGTCCTCTGAAGCTTTTGTAAATACACGTTGCAGAATCTTCCCAGACTGAGATGTTTGCCTGTTTGTAGTTGGCTAATCCAGAAGTGGTTCCCTGATAAGGTTAATGCCCAGTTAATTGCTCCTAGCCTTGACATACAGTTTAATTGCTACTTGGCCAACATATGTTTGCTTGCTCTGTGTAGGATTCTAGTGGATGTAGTGATGCAAACCACAGACTGGTGGAGGGCAAACAAAATAAATACAGTATTTTATGTTCTTTTAATTCAGGGCCAAGTGGATTTGGATGAAGTGTTTATTTAGTTCGCTGGCTGCTTTAGATGCTGTGGCATATTGATTCCTTTTATTACTAGCAGCCATTTAACCTGACCTCTCTCAGATCCAGTATTTTAAAAGCCATAAATTTTAACTTTACTTATGAGCAAGGACTGAAATGCTGTGAAAGCCTTTTTATTAGCAGAGCTTTGCCTTACTCCATGTTCATGTGTCACCCATGGCAACAATATTTAAAGCATCTTAAATTAGAGCTGCTGCTGGGCAGTTTGGTGGTGGTAGTGTTAGCAATAAAGAGAGCTCATAAATATCTCAAGCATGTAAGATTCACTGATCAGAGTGTGGGTAGGTGTACAAAAGCAATGCTGTTACTAGCAAAAAGATAATCCTTTTTCCAGGTTATTTTCTTAAAAATCTAGCTTTCTTAGTCTTGATGTTCACAGATAAGTAAAAGCACGCACAAACGAAGTCATATAAGTTGTTTGTTAATTGCAAGTTAAATTGGTGGAATTGAAATGTATTTTTCTTTGTTGCCTTGGCTTGACTTTTCTTTTACAATAATGATCTTCCTTGTTGTTGCAATAGCCTAAATTAATTCCCCAATAACGCTTAAAGCAATCTTTAAAATGCAGCTTATATGAGTGTTTGTAAAAATGTGTTCAGGCTAAAACTTGATGCATAAAAATGACATATCGCTTTTTAAAAAAGAAAATATTTATGAATAAAACGATAGATATGAGGGAATTTATTTCTGCATTCACATGTAAAGAACTCAAAGCTTTGAATTAGTGAAAAAAACCCAGAAAGCTTAATATGAACTTCTTGCATCCTTTTATTTTCTTAGTGCTGGTTTAAATTAGTCATTTTTAAAACTACGATTTCAGGCTTGATGACTAAGATTGAGTAATAATTCAGCGGCTTATTTCAAAATAGGCTTAAATCTTCACAAAATAGATAGATCTGGCTTCCTTTCTGCTGTTCTGCTATAAGTTTCCTCCTCTGTCCCACAGGTCAAAGGTAACACTCTAGATGTTAGCCTTATACCATTAGAAGTGACTTTGTTTAAATATTGGTGTAGGAACTCTCACTTCGTGTTAAACTTTGGCCTGGGAACACAAATGTTGGTTTAGTTTGAGAAGTGTAATTTATATCAATTAATCTCAGAAAGTGTCACGTTTCCCAATCTTTTTAAGACGGATTGAAATGTTTGACCTTATCAGAGAGTGTCTGTGGAAGCAGAAGTAAAGTAATCACAGGGTGCTGGAACTTTTTACTACTACTCAGTTCCAGACTGATCAATTTACAAGGTGCCTGAAGTCACTGGGGAATCATGTTTTCTGAAAACTGGACTTTGTCCTTTCTGCATTGCTTTTCCTATAGGGTTTTGGGTTTTTCCCTCTATCAGGTTGTAACAGCTATATCTAAAATCAGTTTGATATAAATAAATATCCTTGAGCAGTAAACTGCTTTGTTAGGCGGCCAGGTATCTTAATTTATAGTGGGACCTGTTTGAAGGGCAAGTGCTTCAGTTTGCACCAAAGAGAATGCTAGCCTGCTGGAGGAGTAGGGATTCAAATGCCTAGGAAACGTTTTCACTGGATGCAGAGCTCTGCTGTGAAGTAGAAGGTTATGCAAGAGGTTAAGCTTGTGTAACCAAATGAAGAAAACTGATTATTACAACAGATAATGTCAGGCATTCTTTTGTGCAAAGACAGGCTTGGCTGCATTTTGTCCAACATTCAGCACTAACCTACCAAATGCATGTGCCATTTCTCAGTTTCTGCTTGAACCCCTTTCTTCTTTTGCTTTTAATTCTTAGCTCTAGTATTGTTGCACTGTGAGACATATTAGCACTTTTGAGATGTTTAATGCTGTACATATTATTTTTAAAATATTAACACTTTTTCTGCAGTGTTGTTTATCAGTGTAGAAAACAGCAACACCAGCATACTATTCTAAGATGACAGTAGTGCATTTTCACCTCTTGCCTAATGGCTGCCTTATTCCAAGCAATTTTTCTTCAGTTGGCTAAAGCTCAGCGTACCTTCTGGGCTATAAATTGTGAATTACTATTATTCATAGTTGAAACTGCACTTTGTGCAAATATGGGCTAAATTGCAATCATTATATATACTAAAATAGATTGAAATATCTGTAAATCTGAAGACTGTAGCTGGCTCTTCTAATCAGAGAACTTGTTAAATTCTCCCATGCTTTGATTTCTCTTTCTTAGATTATTTTTTTCCCCCCTGTGTCAGGTGTGGGGTTGTTCTCTGTTCAGAATTTTTGCTTCTAATTTGGAATGCTTAATTTGAGGTATAAAATGAGCAAAACGGTATGTGTTGTCTTTAATATGTGAGTGCAAGATACGATTTTTCTCTTGCTTTTTATCAAACCCTTCATAATCTTTTTGATGCTACATGTATAAACTAGTGTTGAAGAAAAGGCTACAGTATTATCTAAGGTTATTCTACAAAAATGTCTTACTAAAGGTCTTCATTTGAAAATCACAAGCTAAATGATGAAATGATTTTCAAATTCCTCCTTCCTAAGTCATTCTCTGCATTGAATCGATTGATGGTTGAGGAAGTATCTGAATATGAAAATATAAGTGAGAGGAAAAAGCCCTTTGGAGTTGTACGTACTGTGAATCCTACCAGAACTAAATGAAAATACATTAAACAAAATGCTTTATAAAGAATTGAATGTGAATTAATTTGTCACCATATGATGTTGCAACCCTGTGGGTAAGAACCATGTCTGTCTACCTGTTTTCTGATGATGGTGACACATGGAGATTGGTAGTAATGACAAGTGTTTTCTCTTTTGACTTTATGCTTATTAAAGAGACACACTCCCAATTTTCACTTTATAACCAGTTTATTTAGAGGTAAATTTCCAAAAGGAGCTAAAGGGAGGGTAAAGCAGTCAAGTCTTATGGGGCTGTTTCTTGCCTTTTGTATCTTTCGATATCTTTCACTAAGGTAACAGATTTGGTTCGAGCTCATACAAAAGGTTTCCCTGCAGCAGGGATATGTTTTGACTAAATTTTGCTGAAGGGCCTATTTTACCAGCATGATACCTATATAATTTGATTCTGTACAACAGAAATCCTACTTTTTCTTTCCTGAACAGGGTGTTTCTGAAACCATGCTTGCTAGCCTCGCCTCTGCAAGTGTGATGTAAGGTTAGCAATACGTTAATTTGTGTTAAAAAAAAAAAGCAAACATAAATCTGATCAGTGGATTGTATTTTGAAAATCACAGGAACATATATGTATCAAAAGATATTTTAAACATGCCCCAATTCCTTTAGAGAAGAGAGAACGATAGAGCAAGTGGTTAGATCAGTTAGATTGGGATAGGCCTGCATTCAGGGAGGCTAAGCTGGGCATCTTGAATGTTACCCGAGGTGTATGTCCAAAGCTGAACAGGCACTGAGCTGTACCTGTTTCCTGAGAAGCCATTGGCATATCTCACTCTGAGTCCTACCACAAAAGAAGTCGGCCTCGGTGCTTTCGTGAGCAAACAGTTGTTTGCCTGCTGAAAGCACTCCTGTGCTACCTCCAGCTTCCTGGCATCCGCAGGGTAGAAGACTCACTGTTTTCATAACTGTTTTCCCTTCTCTAGTAAGACATGCACCTCCGTCTTCTACGGTGCAGTAGGAACCAGGGATGTGTGTGTTTAGGGCTCTGGTAAATACAGAGCCAGACTATTTATCATTTATTACAACTTTGTGTTTATTCTAGTTTTTCAGTCTCGGTGACACTTCCCTCTCTTTTTTTTTCCTTCATAACTGGTTTTTACCTCACTGTATCTTTTGAAATGTAAATAGTAAATTAGTCTAGCTCGCACAAATAGGTTCCTCTAAATATTGTCCTTTAGATATTCATATAGTTTCAGTATTCAAGAAGAATAGTTATCAGAAAAGTAAAATTAACGACAAATATATAAACTGTTTACTGTTTAGGGTGTCTCAGGAGTTGTATTTCATTTAGAGTGGCAGTGATTCATGGCTTCTCTTCAATTCCACTCTCTCTACGCATGCCTGTGGGGTGACTTGCATTGCCCACAAGGCTGTGTCATTTGTTTCTTTTGATTTTCATGACTGACATCTTGCTTTTGGCATGTTTTCTTCTGCTGGGCTATAAAAAAAAGGAAGGAATGTGCAAATGTCAGGGGAAAAGAGAAGCCTGGAAATACCTGAACTAATAATAATAGTAATAAAAGAACAGAAAGCAGGTTTACTTTTACTTGTACATTAAGAAAGAAATATCTGTGGTAGCCATGTTGATATTGAGCAGAAAATTAAGGTACATGTAATGCCACCTCTCAGTTGAAGAATGATCAGTTACAGATATCATCTAGAAACCAGCAACTTGTTTTCAGCCAGTCGTAGGCGGGTACTGATGTCAGTTGTTGCTTTATCTCATAAATTCAGTAGAAATGCATAAAGTAATTCACCATTTATAAAAAAATAAAGGGGATGCTTCAGTTCACTTTTTGTCATTGTACTACAATGAGCAGTAAAATGAGGGCTCCAGAATTTAAAATCCGTAAAAAGAAACATTTTTACATGATGAAAAACTATATTTCTCATTGCCAAACTATAGTTTTGTATTCAAAAATCTGTGTCGGGCTATGTACACACAGACATACACACACAGAGAAATGCCAGTTAGTAACTCACAAAAGATAGTGTGTTTGTGTGTGGTGGTGGTGCTGTTTATTTGTTGGGGGGTGGGGGTGGGGTGTGTGTTATGCCTATGAAGAAAAATATGTGTCTTCAGGCTTACAGCAGTCCTAAAGGTTTGCAGAATTGGAAAAGGTATTAGGGGTGGGACAGGGGAGGGAAATTTCCCTAGCTGGGATCTGGTAGTTGTTTGTTACAGAGTCTTGTGCATTTCTCTGTACAGCATCCAGTAATAATAGATGCTGGCTGTGAAAACTAGAGGACTGCTCTCCTGGCTTGGGGAAGCTCTCCAGCTCCTGTATCAGTACTTGTGCACTAATATGTGATTGCTGCAGCAGTGAAAGAAAAAAGAAATAAAAGCTGAATTGCAAAACTATGAAGTCCTTACTAAAAACTCTGGTGAAAATGTCCAGGGATGTAAAGTCCTTGAGTGAACGTTCCCCTTCTTAATGAGGTTGCATGGCTACTACTGTCATCGATAAGAAAAAATTCAGTCATTTTTCACCTGGGTTCAGATGCTTCTTTACGCATAGATTTTGATAGTAATAGTGAGAAGCTTCCAATGGTGCCAGTGAAATTTCAGACTAAATGATTACATTTATAAAAAGGGGTAGCTCAGTGCTTAATACTAGTCTGTGACTAAAGGTTCTCAGTAAGTTTTTGAATAAATGACGACACCTTTTAAATGATAGAACACAGGAAGATCGAAGAAGAAATTTAACTTCTAGTGAGGGAGAAATACAGTTAATCTTTTAGCCATTTTATGCTGTCCTTTAAGGTAACACATTATTTTTTTATGTTAGGCAATGAAGTGACCAATAAGCCAATTCTATTATTTTGGGAGCATTAGAAAAAAAATAATTCATTTTCCAAGGTAGTGGTGTTTGGGATTTACTTGGTAGGTAAAGAGTACTCTGTTTTGTTTCTTTTTTCCTCTTTTTAGTAGCAAGCTGAAAATACTCCATGATAGTTGCTATAAGCGTTCTCTTTAAAATATTAAAACCAGGAAGTTATTGATTACAAAAATTAATTCCTCAGGGGACTTCCATGTTAGGACAGAATAGCAAAATAAAGACTATTTATACAGAAAGAAACATACTTTGCCAATAACTGAATTTCCCATGCAATTGTTTTAGGCGAGTGTTAGACCTTCTCTTGGTGCCCCGGGCTGAGCCGGGCGGCGTGTGCCCGGGTGCTGCTGCCAGGGTGCCTGGCCAGGCAGGGGAGGCACAGCCAGCCCCAGCAGCCGGCTTGGTTTCTTGGGTTTTTGGTATGTGTAGTGCTGGAGCGTATCACTCCAGACCTTTGGTGTTGGCCTGGATTTTCTTAGGAATGGCCTTCAAATGTTAAGAGTAGTCTTACAGCCTGAGTAATTGGCTTAGCTTTATGTAAGGCAGGTTCTAACCGGCGTTTAACCCAAGACTTCCCCCCCCCACCCCCCAGGTAATACAGTTTAGGGCACTAATTTAGTGTAGTACAGCTTGTACTGGAGTGGGTACATGAACACCTTGGTGTTTGATGCCACTGTGTCAGGTGGCTGGGGCACTGCAGCAGCCTGGACACGGGCCCTGGCTGCAAACCTCACGGAGCCATGGGCACTGGTGGCCCTACAGGGCCTTGGCCGCCTGCTGCTGCCCCGGGGCTGTGGCCCTTGCTTCATCACAGGTGCTCTGGGCGCCCTTAAGCTGTCCCACCGTGGGCAGCGCTCCCGGGAGCTCTGCAGGCAGGGCAGTGGCAGCTGCTGCCCACAGAGGTGGGCGCCATAGCCCCTGGGCTGCCTTCACCCCTCAGCTGAGGCCGACGACCCGGCCTGGCAGAGTGCTCCACTTTCTTGGGGTGCTGCTGCCAGTCGCGCCTGCCAAGCAGCCCGGTGGGGCTGCTTGCTCACCGAAAACCGAAGGGACTTCTCTGCTGGTCAGAGTGGCTTTTGCTTTGCCATCATTTAGAGTGGTTGTTCTCTTGGTTTTGTCCCTCTTGGCCTGAGAGAGGCACAACAGTGACTCTTACTAATGCACAAGGGGTGTTTTAGTGATTTTAAGCACCTTTCTGTTGTATGGGAGTCATTGCTCTAACTTGCTGATTTGGCGATAACGGTAGTCTCCACAATGGCAGTTGGTGAACAAAAGGAAGGTTGCACTGTGTGACCTAGCACAGGCTGCCCTTAAACTTGTCTCTACACCCTCCACTTCCCCACCTTATTTTCAGCTGCATATCAGTCTGCAGGTAATAGAAGTGTCAATTGCTTTATGTAGACACTACTGATGAGTCTCTATTTGGTGGCAATTCTTAGCTTTTTTCCTTTTAAGAATTCACTGATCACACTGTTCTAGTTCGGTAATACCTGCACTCTAGAATTGCTAAAATCACAGCATATAGTACGAACATGTCTTTACTGTGATCCTTGAATCACTTCAGGCATGACAGTATATGGACATGTATGCAAAGGTCTTCTGTTTTTATATTCTCCTGTTGCTTGCCTTAGAAGTTGAAAACAAAAGCATTTGTGTTCTCAAAGACAGAAGGCATATTGCAAGGCAGTCTCTTCTTCAGTGTCTGTATGTCATTTACTGTTCTGCCAAATAAAAACTAAGTAGATCCTACAAAGACTTTTAAACTAAGCTGAGAATTTCTTGGTTGGTTGGTATGCATGTGTACATTAAACTTTTTTCTTTACCTATTTACTGTCATTGTATTAATACTAATTAACACTAATGCTACCACAAAAGTCCTTTCTAAGGTCAGATAGTCAAGCATTTAGAGAGAGGAAACAAGTGGGACTTGGGAAGGTATTTGCTGGTTTTTGTATGAAGTGCTTTCTTATGCATATAAACAAGGAAAAAGGCAGCAACATCATTTATGTGAAGCTGTACTTTTCTGGACATACTTGTTTCTTGAAAAACATGCTGTATATGTTGATAGCGTAGTACTAGTTTCAGCTTGAGGAAAAAGGTTGGATAAGACTGTGAGAGAACTATTAATATCTTCTCTTGAGAGAAATGTGTTTGAAAATATCAACCATTCGTACAACCTGATTCATTCTAAAACCCAAAACTTTTGTTGTGTAGCAATGTTTGTTTTTGTGAGCCTAAGGGTAATGCTCTCTTTGAGATTGTTAGCAGTGTCCAGTTGGGTGTTGCTGTCAAAGGAGGAAGAAGCAGCCCCGTCCTTATCGCTGGTGCAGGCTTTAAAGTGACAAAGTGAGCCAGCTATGGCCCATCACTATTGTCAGGTCTGTGAATTATGTGCTATTCCCTCGAAGTCTGAATGGGGGTATCTACTGAAGTAGTTTTAACTTGTTATTTTAGAACAAATTACATTGATTGCATACTATTTCAAAGGCCCCAAGTAATAAAGTAGACAATTAAATGTGTCTAACTAGTTTCATTTCTCTGCATGGTTTTAGGTTAAAAAAAACCAAACAAACTTAACTATTTGTTTTCCAGACTCTCCTGGCAAAGATTTTGGTCCTACTCTGGGATTGAAGAAGTCCAGTTCTCTTGAGAGTCTTCAGACTGCTGTGGCTGAAGTTAGGAAGAATGAACTCCCTTTTCACAGACCCAGGCCTCACGTGGTCCGTGGTCGGGGGTGTAATGAGAGTTTCCGAGCTGCCATTGACAAGTCCTATGATGGACCTGAATACGGAGAAGAGGGTATGTTGCTAATGGCATGTATTGAGGGAGCCACCTTCAGTCAGCACTATTGAGGGCCAACTCAATAAAGCACATAAGCAAGTGATTTAGTCCAATCGAAGCTGATAGCATTTTAAAAGCTGCTCATGTCTTCCACTGAATAGAGTTGTCTTTGCAGTATAGTATCCAACCTTGACTGGGTTTAGTGTAGTCTTTCACTGATCTCCTTCGGGGCAGGGGTAGGTTGGAGGATTTAGAACTCAATCCTTAAATAATTATATTTTTCAACTTCAAGAAGCAGCTGCCTTCTTGAGATTACATTAAAAATTATCTTGCTTGTTTTACAGAGCTGTCTACAATTCCCCCTTCTCCAACTGGGAAATTTGTTTCCTGTTATAGACAAGGCAGAGTGTATTGATAGCACCCTGCTGCTCATTCTGTCACCATGGGCTTATAGACCTCAGTCTGGAAACATGTCGTCTTTAGCATGGAGCATAAAACTGCTTGGATCCTGAGCCCCCCAGATAGAATCAACACAGCTCTTCTCCAACCAGACAGAACAGTGTATCTATTTCTTGTTCAGCTGTTAAAATAGAAAGATTCCAGGGAGTGAATGAAATTGTTTTGTTACGTAGATTGGTTATATCAGTCACCAGAATCTCCTGTTGAAGTAAGCTCTCAGTGTGTCAGTTTTCTCAAGCTGACAGAGGTTAACAAGCTAGATTCCAAATGTTTTACCATGTCAGGGGTTTTGTATCAGAAATAATAATTATAAAAGTAGTCACTAAAATAACTCTGTATTTAATTTACAATAGAAATCTGCTTGAAGTCACTAGATGCGTTTAGTCTGCTTTTTAAATTAAAATGACTAAGTGTTGTGCGTCATTTGAGCACTTTGTAGACACTCATGCTGTATTTCATGTGTTTGTATTTTGGTGGCCCCTAGCCATCCTCATTGCTGCTTTTTCATTCTGTGCAGATGGTTTCTCTGATAAGAGCTCTCACTCTGGTCAAGAAGCTCAGAACATGGAATCTGCCCCTTCAGGGAACCCTGAAATAGAAGATGCAGAAACCAAAGCAAAAAAAGACAAAAAAAATAGAGAGAAAGAAAAGAAAAAGGAAAAGGGCAAATCTAAAAACAAAGAGAAGAAAAGGAAGGAAGAAAACGAAGATCCAGAAAAGAAAAAGAAGAAAGGCTTTGGTGTCATGTTGAGGTATGGCATTTTACAAAGCAAAAACAGCCAACCATTCTCAGTGTAACGTAGGAAACAACTGATACTTCCATAAAGTAGTGGAAAAATTATTTCACTTGGACTCAAAATAATGTTTATGTTATTTAAAAAGAAAGCAGTTTATACTTTTACACCAAACTTGTAGCTGTGGCAGAAGACATTTGGCAGACAAAATGTCTTTTTGTGCCTTTGAAATTCATTCCCATATGTCAGAAAAGATTCAAGGTTTCAGGCTAGAAACAAACATGTGTCGGTAGGGAAGGCTTTGTGGGGAATATTTGTGAGTAATACATGACCCACTCCCACGCTCAGACCCTTCACCTTCTATTCCCTTGCTTATCTGCTTCCTTCACAAGCTTTGGGGGGAGCAGGATTGCTTGTTACTGTAAAGTCTAGTAACATTTGCAGTTGCTGAAAACCACTAGCTATGATAAAATCTTTGCTTCACAGCTTCAACCATTGCCCACAGTGGATAAAAGCTCACCATCCTCCCTGCCCAGCATGCAAGTATTTGGGTTTATTCTGTGGCTATTGGCTGGTTTTGCATCTCTGGAATCATCAGAGGATTAAACAAAGTTCTTCAGGCCATTTCCTTGCTATTGCTGGAGAGTTTGGTCTCTGGTGTCTGTTTACTCTATTGAGGATTAAGGTTTTTCCGTTTAAGTAGATCTTTGCAATTAATATAGGGTATGTGAATGAAGTGTAACGGTCACCTGGAGGAGATTAGACTGTATGACCATGTGGTTACTGGTGGCACTGAACACTTAATGTTACTTTAGGAGGTTATTGGTATTTCCTAGCATGCTGTATTGTAGACAAGCCAGATGCGTACAAAAGCCGCAATCATTCTTGAGGCAAAGATACATTTAACTAGTAACCTAAGAAATTCAGCTGCAAGATCATTCACTTACAATGATACTCACTCGGGTGGTGATATATGAACTCACATTGCAACTTTCTGCTGCTGTATCCTCTGGAGTTGAATGGCTTGTGTTATATTGGCATGGAGGGGTGTAGCTGACTTTCTTCCATGTATCATCAGTATGAACCCTCAAAGTTGTCCTATCGACTTTTGAGCACTGTAGAGATACTGGTAAAAATCGGTAGGTGTGCTTGTTTGCCAAATTTGCATTATTTCAGCAGTTGCTAGTGTTCATAAGATGAAGGTGTGTTGAGTGTACCAGTCTGCAGGCAGATTGGTCTCTTTACGAATGCCGAGGAGACACACTCACACCTGTGCATGGCACATGGATTTGTGTTTGTACTGTTTAAATAAATACAGATTAACATGGAACAGTAGTCAAAACACTGAAAAAACAGGAGTATGGTTTCCACAACTGGTTTCCACAACTCTCTTGTGTATCTTAAGCTTTATGTCTGTTTTCATTCTTTGTAACTCTTTGGTGTGAATAGGCTGTTGGAAGAGGAGGGGAGTGACACAGAGGTCTGAGGAAAGGATAGGTATTCTGTTTCATGTATCACTGGCAAATTTTGAGTTTGAAGTGCAAAGGCAGGCTTACAGGGGTGCGATGCCTGAGCCAGAGAGAACATGGGATGACATCAGAATCCAAAACAAGAAATCGTAGTTGACAAAAAATCTGATACTGATCAATATGCAAAGCTGGGAATAATAGGTTACCCTTCTTAGTGATTTCCTTTTTCAGAATGTATTTCACATTTTGGTTATTACACGAGCTTTATATATCTGCTCTTTTCGTAAGCTTGTTTTTTGTTTAGATTGATGCTTTTCTCAGCAGACAGTAATTGTTAATAATATTTAGTGTCTGTATGGCAGCACAGAATGGGAATTTCTGTCCCACACCATCGAAAATCTCTACAAAGCCACAAAGATGGAAGCAACAGGTTATAGTGAACAGAGAAGGAGTTGTCTGTAAGAGCTAACAGTTCAGCTGGGAGGTTTTTAGAGGTTCTGTGTCCTCATCAGTGTTTCTCTGTAGAATTTATAGAATTGTTCTTGAGAAGAAATTCCTTCCTGAGAAGGTGAGAGTCCTAGGGAATCCCTGCCATGATAAAAGTGAAAGAAGGGTGATGACCTGTAAAGATTGAACAAGAGCAAACAGTGTGAGTTTACAAAAGAATTGGGGACCTATGTCCTACTCAAGATGAGCAAAGCTAGACTGGTATTTTTTTAGGAAGAAACTGTTGTGGATTACATGAAAAACAAAATCAATCTGAATGTTTTTAAAAGAAATAATTGGAAGCTAATGGGGGAACTTTAGAAGGGGTCAAATACAGACTAAATACTAGATTCAAGAGGTGTTTTTCAAACTGGAGTTTTGCACTGATGTGAGAAGTGACGAGTGAGCATCAGGAGGGCTAGGGAGGAGGAGACTGCAATAAGAAGGGTTGAATGATCAAGTATTTTAGTAACATGGATGGAAAGAAACAGCCAGATTTTTTATGACATTGTGGAGATGAAGCTGGCATGTTTTATTGGTGGAACATCTGTGGAAGGAAAGAAAGAAGCTGAAGATGCCAAAGTTGTGAGCTTCTGCAGCAGGCAAGGTGATTACTAATTCTTGGTAGCTTAAGAGAAAAAAGTAGAGAAGTATTTAAAAACAGGGATGAGCTCAGTTTTTGACGTTCTGATTTTAAATTGGAAGGGGAACCTGCCATAGGAGGCATTAGAAATGTAAACGCCGTAAGGGAGCAGAAAGCCGAATGGAGAAGGGAATCTGCAGCATGCCTTTTGTAGATATGGTGGTGGTTGTACTGTGAATCCCCCATGTGGGAGACCACTAAAATGAGGAACAAGGAACAGAGCCCCTACTAGACTGACAGGAGAGAAGGACCCAAGAGAAAAGAAGTTAGGAAAGCAACTGGCAGGAGTTCAGAAGAGGATATATCTGCCTGGGACCAGGCAATGCTATAGATATTTTTTTTTTAAATTAGTCCAGTGACTGCAATCATGTAACTAACTGACCCTACTGAGAGCCAGAACCCCCACACTGTTCACGCTGTTTGTAATTTGTGGGCTGTTTTGTTCAGAGCTCTTTCAGCTGTGCCTGCATTGTGCTGTGTAGATGCATCCAAACAGGAAAACAGACTTGCTGAACCCATGTCAAGACTGGGTTGTAAGTAGAAAATGATCATCTGTGTTGAAAGCTCCAGAAGGACAATGAAAATATTTCTGAGATCTTGCCAGAAAGTTCAGTGCTAATTAAGACCCATGCACTTTCTGGTGAATGACCAGGGCTGTTGTGTAAAGGACAAAGCAAAGTAGAATTTGAAGCTAAAGCAACTGCTGGAAGAGTTGCACTTGTCTACAGTGGGACTTTTGTGCTGTACCTGCTGGGTCACATATATAACAAGTTTTATCTTGATAGTATGTCTATGTGGGTTGTCTTGTTTCTGCCCTATGATCAATAACAAAGCATTTCAAGATATTAAAACCAAACCCAAGTATTTATCTGTAGCACAAGAAGTGTTGAGCTTTAGTCTTTTGCATCTGAGATTTTTGAACATATTGGAATTGCTACTGCATTGGTTTTTTTACTTTTTTTTTTTTTAATTTAACAACAGAAAATAGCAAAGCTGTTAGCAGTTGCTAACAGATTTCACTTAGAGCCTCATCTGTTGCTCAGCTGCTATTTACTTGTAGTTCCTGGTCTTTTTTTACACATACAAAAAAAAAAAAAAAAAGAATGATTGCTTTCTTGCTAAGCTTTTCCTGGATTGAAGCTTTATTTAGGTGACTGTGATTCAGGGAGACCATCAAGAAACCATGTTTTTATTTTTGTAATCATTGTTTCTAAAAATGTCCTGTTGTTTCACCCAGTGTTAAGTGGAACTCTTTCCTGTAGCATTTTAATGGCTGTGGCACTTCGCTCAAAGTTAGTTGATATACTGGAGATTTGAAATAAATATGACACTGGTTATTACTGATCAGTTAAGTCTCTCTAATCCAAAGTACTGTTTTACTGAGGTGCAGACTGCACAGTGTTTGTGTTCGTGTTTGGTTCGTTCTAGTGCATATGTTGCTGCCTTCGTACTGGATATGTATGTGTGTTGTCCAAAGAACAACAGAAGTTGACTCTGTTGACTGTATGTAACATCAGCTAAGGAGCATTACATTTTACTCTGATGTTGTCTGGCACATTGCACCATCATAGCTCACTAAGTAACCCACCACTAGACAACAGACAAGTAAATTGATACTGTCGATCAGGAAAACAGCTATATTCAATACTCTTATTACTGGAGCTGTGACTAAACATATACTGCAGTCCCAGGAAAAAGCCAGTGTCTAACATCTATGCTGAAACTCTTTTGAAACAGAAATAATACTTAGTTCTATGCAGGTACATAACAGCAGCAAGGTTATACAGTGCCAGACTCAATTCTTGGTTCATCTCCCTTTTGTTACATTGAGCTGACTGATTCTTGCAGTGCACAGTGAGTCTTGAGGAGACTGCTGAACCTCAAATGAGCTTCCATGTATTTGTTTTTTGAAGGTGTTTTAAGTTTTCATGAGAAATACTATAGTGAAACAGCTTATTTATGCCTTTGAATAAAGGTAGTGTGTAGTGTCATTGGTTTAAAACAGTCAAAAGCCTTGTGAGGTGGCTCTGTTGGCTCTTTGGAAGAGTTGGTGCAGCGTGTTAGAAATCCCTGATGCTGAGCTCTAATGCAAATTACATTATCACTTAGCACCAGGAATGCAAAGCTGATCTAACTAAGAGGTTAATAATAAAAAAAATTATTCCCCAGTTTGCTAGGTGATGAACTCTAGATTTTAAATTTGTGATCTATGGTTATTTAATGGCCATTCTTTGAAATACTATCAAAATATTCTTTTCTAACAAAAGTAGGCTTTGTGTTGGTTTCCAAATTAAGTTGATGAAAGACTGAACCTTTAAATCACCGGAGAACTGTGACCTCTGCTGTGCAGTGCTGCTCTGTATCCTAATCCCATAGCAGTTGTTACAGTCCTGGCATATAATAACCATAAGTCTACTGCATTCTCACTACCTTTTCCAGAGAGTGATTGTAAAAATTCTGGGCAGCCCTTTCAGCTTTATGGGTATGAAGGTAAGTTGGCTAATGGACTGCAGCCACACCAGTGGCACTTTAATAGGTAGCTCCCCCAGGCAGAGACCGGTAGGCTGAAGTAATATTTTTTTGTGGTATAAAAATCTAAGAGCAAGTATGTAATTGATGACTCAGAGTAGAGTTTTGCCAAACTGGAGTGCAGTGGGAGAACACCCTCTCATTCAGTCTTTATTTCTAGGGTGGATTCAGCGGAAAAAAACCAACCAACCTTCTTCTTATAAGGCAACTCTTGTCAAGTTACCTTCACTAGTCCACTAGCAAATATTTTCAAAATTAGTATAGGTGAGAAAATGCCTATGCCTCACAAATACTGCACATCAACCATGACTTGCATGGTTGTGCATGTATACATGTAACTGTAAGCCCAGGAAGCAAGAATATATACATGTTACATATGCTTTTTCCTTTTCAGAAAGAGTGTGCTTTCCCACATAACAGTTCACTTAAATTATTTACCTTCCATTTCATAATATGAGGCATGAATATTTTATTTTTTGTCCCCTTAATTTGCCAATTTTCCTTTAAGCTAAGTGCCTTAGTGATTTTAATTTTTCATTCTAGTTGGAAGACTGAAATGACCCTTTTTTCATTATTACTATTATAGGCCTTCTGCTTAGAATGGTACTTTTTACAACCACCACTGTTGAGCCTGTAATAGTATTGCAGAGTAGATAGCATAATGTACAGATACTGACTTCCATTAAGTATTGCACTATGATAGCTTATGGAGAGATTTTTTTCTGCTCTGTGTTGCCCTAAGAAGTTAGGCATTGTAGAAAAGTTAGCAATGCAATGAAGAAAGAGCAAATAATAAGCTTTAGCTGGAGAGAGGCAGTGTATATAACTAATGTTAATTTATATGTCTGTACATATGATGCTGGAAATCAGTGTGGACGTGGGTAGATTACAAAAAAGCAAGACTAAATTATATTTTAATTAGGCTGAAGTTGGTTTGGAACTTTTTGTCCTCAATAGCAAAATGATCTGAGATGGATTGTGCTTGTGTATTTGATGCCATCAGTTAACAAGGCAGTTGAGCTATTTAGAGGCCTTGATTTCCTTTTGTCTAATAAAATCCCCACTTTTAAATAGGTAAATTTAGTAAATAAAACTTCTGTTTCCTTTAAAGAGCACAAGAGCATGAGGGAGAGAAGATACCTAATCAATTTAATGTATCTCAAGTCTGTCAAGTATTTGAAACTAAAAAAAGACAAACACTTTGATTTATATGTATCACTTTTTCTTTTCCTCTACCGTATTAATTCCTCCTTAACTGCATTCACAGTCAGACTAAAACAGAGAAAATAAGGGGAATTGTTCTAAAAATGATCATGTGGACTGCCTACTAAAGGCTTATTTGTTTAATTAAGCATCTGTTCTCCTCTTAATATGCATGCATAAATCTCATTAATGTTAGATGTATGCAAGTGCAGTGAAGAAGAATAGACCCCTCGCTCTCATTATTGAACTTGGATAACAAGATTTATATTTACTTAACAGATCAGAGCAGAAAGTTCCCTCTGACTATTTAAAAGGACTGGAAATTACAAACTGTTTGCAAGGAGTGTGCTTTTTGTGAAATAGTTGCATGTTCACTTCAAGTTCAAATATCATTATTCAAGCCATTACTAAGCAAAAAAAAAAAAATAGGCAGTTTGGTGGTGTGCTTTTTTCTGGAAGGATTAACTTTGTGCACTAAGTTCTGTGATGTGTCTACTTATATGTATACTTGCCTATTTGATATTGACCTGTGTGCATGCCACACCTGCTACAATAAAAGTAAACTCCAGGTCTTTTCTTGAGGTGGCATATTTCTTCAAAGTGTCTGTCTCCCCTCTCCCAAGAAATGCCTTCTGCAAAAAAAGTCCTAAAAAGCAAAGTATATTCTTCGTGAATACTGAACAATGCAGCAGTGTGTTTTGCCTTCATTCACTATAGCTGGCTGTTACTTGTTCTAAGATCCATCTCTTAGCTGAGGATAAAACTTGAATTCCAGATTTTCCTTATAAGTTACGGTACGTTGGGTATTTCTATATGTAGTATAGATGCATTATGGTCAAAGACCCTTAAGGGTTTAAAGTCATGCGCACAAGAATTTGCATTAAGGCTTCCTGAGCTTCATTTTAACCAATAAAAACATATTTTTCTCAAGAATACAGTGCGGAGTATGAGTTCTACCTTGAGACAGTAAAACCAGCAGTTCTGGTATTTCTGTTTCAGTGGTTCTTGTAACATGAACTTGGTAAAGGCGGGGGTGGGGGAGGCGCGCTCCTGACAGATTCCTTAACTACAAAGTGCTGGCAGGTGCCAGTTTAATAGGTGCTGCCATTAACAGCCATCTGTAGAGAAAATGAAATGTGCTCATCTCACCAAATTATGATTTATGCCAGACAAAGCAGTCAAACCAAAGTAATATTTATATTATAATGTAGAGTCATTGATTAAATGCACATGGCATATCAAATTCAGTTGACATTTTAAGTTGAAATGATTGCAGACATGTAGCCATTTATTTAACTATTACTTTAAAAAATGTGTCTCTACTTGTTATTAATAGAAGAAAGTCAGACCTAACCAATATTTCAATAGGCTGACCTTTTGTTTTGCTGACATATAAAAGGAACAAAGCTCCTTTTGGGGTAGTCACAATTTCAGAGCATATGAGGTATGCCAGCTTCAGAAAAAACTGACCCCTTTGAACCGTTTTGTCTCTCTCTTCCCTTTTCTCTTCCCTTTTCTTTTCCATACAGGACTTTTGAAAGAAAATGGATAAGAGATGGTTTAGGAGATAGGAGAAGAGTCTGAGAGAGGCTTTGTTTAGAGTGCCTACTCTGCTGCTGATTTCTTGGGTAACACTGGTTAACTCACTTAGCTGCTCTGAGTCACAGTTGTCCTTATACAAAAGTTATCATCAGTGTTTATAAAAAACAAAAACCCCAGCATTTTCCTGCTTCATATGATCATTGTTCAGATAAATCTGTTAAAAAATAAATACATTTAAGAACTAGTCTGGCTACTCCTGTAAAAGTATAGCAGGCAAATAGTTTTGTTTTTAAGAAAATTGAAAAGAAAAAGTAGTAAGCTTTCGTGTGATTTTTCTCATACTAATTTTCTTATGATTTCTGGGATTCTTCTTTCTCTCTGAGGGCTTCTTTACTGTCTTTCCTTTTACTTCTTTCCAGTGATTCCAATTTTTCTCACTTGCTAACCTGTTGCCCAGTCTCTTGTTTCCATTCCTTCTCTCCATTCTCTTTGTAACCTTGTCTCATTGTTGCTCACCTTCCCATCTGTTTTTAGCAGACTTTGATCTGTTCTCTTTGGAATAAATAAATAAATAAATCAAGCCTAGCCCAGTTCGCAAGCTCAGCCTTCTTCTGTTACACTGTTCTTGAGAACTATTTGACAGAATACTGTGTTGCTCACCCTTACCCATTCTTGCTACTGTACATGAGGTGCCAAGCTAGGCGTTCCTCCTCCTCTCTGTATGATCTCCTAGCTACAGATATGCTTACCTTTAGAAATGCGGTTTGGAATATAATGCTTCAGAATTATAGTTGACCTTCTGTCTTTTAGCCTTATTGCTAGAAAAAAATGATCTGTCATTTCAAATTTAACATGGGCAAACTCATTTTTTTTCTCTGCAGATTGTTCCTCTTTATGTGCTTACTCTGTCATCATGGAAACAGACAGCATCTTTCCCCTTGCGCAAAAGCCCCTACATGGGATGTCATCTTTCAGTGAACCTTAAACCCACTTAGTGAGGCAGTGTCTAAAATTTGCTCACTTCTTAGACAACACACTGACCATGCAAAAGAAGTTTCTTCCCTTTCTGCTTGGACTCCTGTTGCTTCCAGGTTATGTCAGTCTCTCTCGTGCATCACACGGCTCGGTGGTCATTCTGAGTACTCTCGCCTGCCAGCACAGCACCAATTTTGTCTCTTTCCCAGTTTGATCAGCATTAACAGACCAGTGTAGTAGCATATTGCTTTGAGCAACCATGAACACTTACTGGCCCGCCTGTCTCGGCAGCACTCTTTCTACTGCAGCATGTCTGGGCATAAAGGATTTTATATAGCACTTCAACTTACCGAAGATTTGCCTCTGCTGTAAATCTTCCGTGATGTGTATGAACATTGGCAGGACAAATGAGTGATGAAGTAAGGCTTTCTATCCTTTCCACCCCAGTTCCCGCTTTCTATCTCTGTCCACCAGTAGTAAGAAAAGCTCTTTTCAGCTTCCTGCTCTGCACTGCATTTGGCTGTGCCCAATGCACCTTTGCCGCTCCTCATTTGTGCGGAGTCTGTTAGGGTGTGAATGCAGAGATACCGGATTGATCCCTTACCCAGCAGTTCCTGCTCATTTCACTGTTAAGTTCGGGAGCCAACTGGAGTTAACTGCTTCTTCTTATCACCTCCAGCCCTCCATCTTGTGGTGATGCTTGTTTGACGCCAGGTTTCTGCCCTTGTTACTTTCTTCTCTTCTCTCTACCCTACTCTGCACCCCAGGGTCTCTCGTCTTAGCTGTTACCTGTCACCCAGCTTATGCAGACCCTTGAGTACTGAGTTGTTAGTTTGGGCTCTGCCCTCTGTGTATGCTGCTTCTACTCTGCACCTTGAGATGAGGAGCAACTGCTCTCGTTTCCCAGCGGTCGTGATGCTGCATGATGTTTACCATAGGAGTTAATTATGCTATTGAGTGTTCCCCTAGCAGAAATATTTACATTCAAAGAACCTTCCCCTGCTTGCTTCCTTCTTTCAGTGGAAATGACATCTCTAGGGTCTTGGCTTGGACCTGGGGCATTTGAGAGAATTTGATCTTACTCTTTTGAAGTCTGAATAATTCCTAGTGGTGAAAATGAAGATGTCTTTTCCCTTTTCCCTTTCTGTTCTTAAAAATTACCATTTCTGTCCCTTTGTTGTTGTTGTTGAAAAGAAACAGTAAAGAATGAATAAAAAAGGAACGTGGGCAAATATAAAATGGTAGCCAAATGCTGACATGACTAAAACTATCATCCTCTGTATGTGTATATATTACATACACTCTGAGATACGTGTCACCACTGGTTTAGGAATTAAAAAAATTAAATTCAAGACTTAAAGGTTGGCTCACAAGATGAAAATTTGTCTGTGTGTATATGTAGTATTGGATACGCAGGCCACTAGGTATCTGCTATAGTTCGTTGGCATTTCACTTCTGAAGTAATAAACTATGCTTGTGCCATTCATTGTCCCTTATTTGAAAGTAGTGAATACCCATCCTCACACTAACCCCAGATTATCAGGTTGGTTAGTAATAATATGTAAATAGAATTGTAAAGCTATTTTCTGGTGGCACAAGGTCACCACTGCTGTCTGTTCTTTTCTTTCTAGCCAAAGAACCCTACCGAGTAATGAGTCGGGCATTGTTCATTCTACCTCTGTTGTCTTTTTCTTTAGCTTTTTATCCTCTAATTTGGAAATCTGTATTACAGTAGCTTAGTATAACAGACATCCTAATGTTCTGTTTTTAATTAAAGTGAGATTGAGGAAATAATTCAAATAAGTTAGCTGTCCTCCCCCCTTCCATCCCACCCTTGTTTTCCATATCTTCTGCATTTGGCAGTGCTTGTTTCCATTCACATGCTCTTGAATTGTTCAGCCTCCCTAACAGATAGCGAGGAGGGACTATCAACGAAGCTCACTTTCATTCATTCAGTCTTCTTAGCAGTACATGTTATTAAATTATTGAATTTTGTCTGTTTTGATGCAGTCTGCACTGTAAAATACAATTCTTAATATAAAAACTTTGTCGAAATGGAAGATTTCACAAAACCAAACTGCAGTGCTCTTGAGAAAAAATTTCCACTATACAGCTGCAGATCATTTTACTATGACTGGAATGTATATACATACAGCAGAGAATGAGTGACTTGATCTAAATTACTCAAAAAGAAATTAGCAAATATTTCTTTCCTTTAAAAAAGCACATTATTATAGGTGTAAGTTCTGCAATAGGGTAATGTACCTCTTCATCTCTGAAGACCTCTACCCCATCTTTTTCTTAATGAATTCCTATTTAGGCTATTTTAGCTTGCTTGTCAGTTGTTGCTTCCCATACAGTCAGTCATCTGCAGCAATGGAGAGGGTGCTGTAGGCAGGCTTTGGGAGCTCTGGGCTGAAATGGTTTGGGAAGATACGTAGAAAAATTTCTAGATATAGTTCTGCTTTGAATTCTACCTACCTACAGCAGTAATGCCAGCTGCTTTGTTTCTACGTGTGAGATGTTAGCTAATTTCAGTAGTTACAAAGTGGAAGTTTTGGTTATGTATACGTAGTGTGAATGCTTGCTGTTCTATACAACTAGTGATGTTCTATAAGACCACAGTCAGACCTGTAAAACCTATCGTGCTGATTCTCTGTAAACTGCATGATTTGTTAATTTGCCTGTGAAGTATGTTGCACCCAGTGAGTGGTGAAAACTGATTGGGCATGCAAGCTTGCTGATTCGGCGTGGATAACTCAGCTTTAGTCCTCAGCTAAATTTGTTTGTTTTAATAAAAATAAAACCAAAAGTGAATTTGGTTTTATTGCATCTCCTGCACGTAAATTACTATTAAAAAAATCTGTATTGTGGAGATATTTCAGTGTTTTACAAAGACTTACATGTTTGTGCATGTTTGGAGGGGGGAGGAAAGAAGCCCCCCACACAAAATATGTGCTCTAGCACTAAGTAGAAGCACACCAAGTTTTAGGTATCCCTAGGTGTGCTAACAAAAATATTCCGATAGCAGTACATTTATTTAGCTCATCCTTCACGTTTATTCTGGCTTAAAATCCAGCTTCCTCTGTTTTGTGGGGGTATTCAGGTTGGAGAGAATGCGTTTAATCTTTTTGAGGTTTAGGCTAGAGTTTAAAGAAATTGAAAGATGATGTGCCTGTCATAGTGGGCAGAAAGATCACTACTGGCCCTAGACCTGCTGCAGAAAACTTGAAATATACCACAAATTGCTGTCCATGAACTGTGTGTGATTGGAAGTGGAGCGCAGACAAGATGATCTTTCACTGGGAAAGGTTTAAAAAAGAAAAGAAAAAAAAAAAGACAGACGTAAGAAGTAACCAACAATACTAGAGTTGAAAAAAAAAAAGTGCAGATTGAGGTTCAGAATAACTGAATAGTTAAGATTTACCTCAGCAGTTTAATAACTTCTTGAGAACTCAATCCAGCAGAGTAAAGCAATAAACTGTAGCTGTATTATATATGCTTCTGTCTTCTTTGCTCTAGATCTCTATTAAAACAATGCATTTGCACCGTAGTAAAAGGTTACAGCGAAGCTAAAATTAAAATACATAGGTGACTCTTTGATTATGTGTATAATGCACACATCACATGGAAACTAAATTTTTTCTACCTTTGCTATTTTAAGCTGTTAGCTGTATTCTTGTATTTTTATGGAACTGGTGGATTAGCACATAAATCTTTTAAAGTATTGTATAATTAATTTCCAGAATAGCAAGTAAAGGCTGGGTCTGTCTTTTTGACAGGCTGTTTCTGTCTCTACAATGAGAACAGCAAAAGGTTAGGAGAGGAGGTGGATTTATGTGTTTGAGTACTATAAATACTCTAGGGGAGTAAATACTCTAGGGGAGGCGAACAAGGGGGTGCTTAAGGGCTACATAAGCTAAAAGGAGTTTCTTTACAGTAGAATAGTCTCGTCACATCACTACATATCTCACTCATCTTCTCAAGGACACAGAAGCACTCAAACGCATTGAAACAGCCCATGTCTGGAGAAGAGCATGTTTAACAGTGTTGTATTAATGGCTTCATGGGATACCAAGGCCATTGTTTATCTTGGCTGTTCAGTTTATTGTCTTTCTCAGTCTTTGTTTATTTTGTGTACATCAGCCATTCCCTGAGTATCTTGGGACACAAATTGCCTATAATAGATCAGATTTACTGGTCAAAGGTTAAGTCACTCTCATGAGGCTGCTTGCCTGTGATAGTGTTGGTTTCTCTTGGCTTTGATAGTGTATTTATTGCAGTAATATTGTAATGTCTTCGCACAATCTTTAAAGCTCAATAGAAGGTTCTAGTGTAGCTGTTCCAGGTTGGTGACAGCTTGGTGAATTTGGGCTGTTATTAACTCAAGCAGATTTCTTTGTGAGGAATCTTATGTGTTATATTTGGAAAATGCCAGTCAGATTGAAACTGAGATTGCTCTCTTCTGTAGAGAGAAATCTTTGTCTAGGGGGACTAACGCTTTATGTTGTCCAGCAGTGTTTAGATCTGCTCCATCTTGTAAGTTTCCACAGAGCTAAATGGAAAATTATGTTGAACATCTAAGTATCTGTTTAATAACCACTATGCAAGGCAGATGCAGACCTAATACAAGGCTACAAATAGAAGTTTGATACAGAAATCTGTAATATAAATAAGAGGAAATTTCATATACAGCAAAGATCAGAGGAGGAGGAAAAATACAAAGTTTAATTGGTTGCATAAAATTTCTTGCTAATTTATAAGCTAAAAGGAGAAGATTGTAAATGGAGCACTGACATATGAGGCTTCCACTGTGTTTGTAAATATTGATTTTAAAATGAGCTTTAAAAAGCAATTAAAAAAATAAATTGTTGGTAGCCTTCTCAAGGACCCAATTTCAAAGTCTGACCAAACAGAAGAGAGGGACACCAAAATAAAACGTCAGGGAGGAGGGGAAAAAAAGAACCCAGAAGGCAACTTAAATTGCTGTAGTGTCTGTATTCAGATGATTGAAGCCATGAGATATAATTAAAATTACCAAGTGGATGTTGTTATCAAGAATGAGACAGTGAGGCTTAAACAGAATTTCTCTGAATGCATATGGGGAATTTTAGGAGGAAGATAAGAAAAAGAACAATCTTACTGTCAGCTATAGAGAAGGGTATTTGCTGCAGAGCAGCTCAGGCTGTGGGCATTTTCCAGAACCTCTGGGTACCAAATTTCAAGGATAACCAAATGTTCTATAAAAGTATCTTGTGATCAATTGTATCGAATGGTACAGACAAGTTGCATTGAATCCACAGAGATGACAATCCATTTGGCTGAGTAGCGAAAGATTGTTACAGACCTTTAATACGACAGTTTTGGTTCAGTATCTGTCCATTTTGGAATTTGGACTTGTAACAATTGTGTTGGTCCCTTGAAAAAAACAAAACTTTAATAAAGTCAGTATACTGTAGCAGTGCTAAAACACAGAACAAAGAAAGCTGGGAGAGTAGTGCAACAAGCAGGTATTACAACCCGTTTCTTTTGAAGAACAGCTAACATTTGTGCATTTAAATGACAACAGAACGATTCCAGAAGCTCAGATTAAACTTGCATGACCAGTGATGAGATTGAGGGTAAAAATGTTTGAAAAGTGGAAAGAATAGGGGTCAGCTACAGAAGTGATCAGACTTGATTGCAAAAAATAAAATAGAAATACCAACGAGGCAGAGCATAGTGATCAGAAGGAAGAGTTTGGAGAACCTAAATAATCAACGGTTATTTCAAAATAGTGGAGAGCATCCTGGAGCCTGTCAGTCTTCCTGAACTAAAAACCAGCAGATGTTTCAAAAAGAATGGTCTTAAGCTACAGAAATATGAACATGTAGTGGCTTTGTGGCAAAATTTTCCAGGCCTGAGTCAAAGCTTGCTGAACTTGATGGAAGATTTTCTTGTGCTGGATGAGACTTACAGAGTGTTCCCAGGTACATACAGCTGTGAGATTGAAGTGAGCCGGTATGAAGTTGTGACTAATGCTTTTTTCCTTTGGGTTCAAAGGGTGTAGGACAATTAATTCTAGTCCCAGTTCTGTGTAGACTTGAGAGTGATTAATGTTTTTTCAGACTTGCTGGGGACATCCTAGCTTGAACCTGATTGCTCATAAGGTCTACTTCTTCCCTGAATAGTGAACCTAAAAATGGTATATTGAGGTTCTGTGTTTCTTTCAGTAACTTAGTATCAGATTATATTATTTTCTTCAGAAATGCCTTTTAACTGATAATCCTGAAAACTGGAGCCTAAACTTGAAGATATTTCTGCTACTTATTTATTCTCACTGGTATGCAAACATTTTGGAGACCGAATTCTTCCTTTAGCTGCATCTTTACAATCAGATTGTTCTGACTTCTGTTTCACAGGAATAATTCCAGATGGAATCTAGCCTTCTAATTCATGAAAAAGAATAAAGTTCATATTTTTGTCTTAGCTTTGTGGTTGTACAGGGCTAAAATGAGTAAAAGGTGGGAGAAACTAATTTTGTTTCCTTAATAATACATGGTGGAATTCCCAGAGGAAGCAGATCTATGGAGTACTATGTCTGCCACGTAGCAGAAATCTGTGTTGCGTAGGGGAAGAAAGAGGCTTTTTGCCTCTGAGAATTTTTAGATTTTTCATACAGTATCATGCCTGGGTTGAGACAACAGTTCTAAAACTTAAGTGTTCCTCATGGGATAATTCTGAAAAAGAAAAAGGTTGGGTCAATTAAAAGCGCTTATTTTTATTCTGGGTTTTCAATTTTAGAGCCTTTTAATAAGGACTAAGGTGGATATTAATATGAAAAGTCACTTTATATAAAATCCCTAATAGCTTATTGTGAAAATACAAGAAAACTTGACAATTTAAAAAATTCATTTGTGACATCACAGAAAAACAAAGAAAAATTGCTTACTAAACAAAAAACGGATAACCTCTACAGTCTGCTTGCTTAGTAAAATCTACCATCCTAGAAAAGAGAAACGGTCTTTCATAGTACTTTAGGAAAAGGACAATAATGATCACTGAACCTAAGGTTTAGCATCAGAAAAAAGTGTGCCTGATGCAACTGAAAAATATAACCTCTTTTGTGTAGTCATTGCTGCTATTAATTCTGAAAATCCAGCCTGTGATATGACTAGAATATGGAGCAGAGCTAGAAAGAACTTCTAAGTTAAATCAACTTGTGATCCAAAAATGTATATAGTAGTAATATTAAGCTTCTGATAAGGCACTGACTCGTGGTTGTGAAGGACAGACAGTGATGGCCAACCAAGTCCCTGCTACAGCCCATGAGGATCTGCTAGGATTTAGTGAGGCACTGCAAGTGTTCTGAGGAAAGTAAGAAGCTTCCTCAAAGTAAAAACAAACATCATGGGCTAATAGACAGGCTCATAAGAAAGCCACTCAGCAGATTCGGCTGAAAGGTTATAGGATGGAAATGAGTAATAAAGAATAATGGCAGCTTTCCAGGAGTGGAGAGGGAATAACATGAAAATCAAGGCATATCATTGCCCTCCTTTATGCCTCTTGTTTTGTTAAAAGTGGAGGTGGCACCTTCTGTCTTCTTCCTTTAAGGAGGAGAAGAATACTAATTTAAGAGCTTCCCCAGTGGTGCTCTCCTTTCTGGATCCCCCTTGCCCCATCCTGTGGTGACAGTGGCCTGTCCTGTTGGGTAAGGGACAGTGACAAGAGTGCAGCCACCCTCCAGTATCCCTTCCCAGTTGCTACACAGAAGTCTACCAGATAATGTGAATGACAGAGGAAATACAGTTAGAGATAAAATAATGGCTTTCCCATTCCCCTCCTTTGAGCCCTGTAGCGGTAGCTTTCCCCATTTCCCCTGCCCATGCCAGCCAAGAACGTACTTCTCCACAGTGCCTCACAGAAGTCCTGATTCAGGACTTCCCTTAACCGGTTACAATTTGTGTCCACACACAGATGCCCTTCACAGCTTGTTTCCAAAATGAAAGCTGGCGTTATGCTTGTTATTGTTCAGCTATACATAAAGTGAAACAGACTTTCAAAAATCATTTACAGAAGATTTGCTGTGACTACTGACATTTTCTGACAACCTAATTTTTCTTGTAGACCTTCCCCTCTCCTCCCACCTCTCCCCACCTCCCAGTTCCTACCCTGCAAACAGCAGAAGTGTGTTTGGGAAAGTGAAAAGGTTATGAATCAAACTTTTAAGGTATTTTTTAATTGACCCCAGGTAGACATTTAGATGGAGCCTACAGAAAGATTGCAGATGTTCTATATTAAAAAGTCTCCTTATATTAGATGATGCTGTGTCCTGCATCTAATGATTGAGTGGTCTCCTGTGGAAACATGCATTTACCCATAGCACATACGGAGCGGTTTCAGTTATGTACGTATTTCATCTGTCACTGAATTAACCTGAAAAGTCTCTGGGTAACCAGATCCCTTGGAAGGGATGGCTTGGTGCTTGTTTGATAAAGAACTTTTTTTTTAGTACTAAAACGTAACAGGTTTGTTCTGAAATGAAGCCACTGCTATTTCACTTGGAACCATAGGCTGCACAGACTTAAAAGCCCAGCATGTAATGTGGAGATTTTGTTTCAGTTACATTTTTCATAGTTTGCACCATGCAATGTAGACTGGTTTGGGGCAGAGGTGTGTCTCTGGATTTTTTTGTTTGAATCCTGACCAAGAATGTTACTAAGCAAAATCGACTATGGGCATTTGCAATTTCATTAAAAATGGGTAATGCTGTCAAAGAAAAACAGCAATAAATTGTAGAGACTGCTGTTAAATAATACTGATGTTTTCAGCATTTGGAGTAAAACAGTATGATCTGGGATTGAGTTTCAGGCTAGAGAAGTGCTAACTTAAATCTAATTCGATTTGAGGCTTCATTACAAGCTTACAGTATAGCTGGAAATTAATAACACTGTATACAGTTTCACTCACATGAAAACATAATCATTTGCCTTAAAAAAAAAAAAAAAAGAAAGAAAAAAAACTCTGAAACTTCATTTTTAGTGTTGTAATCTTTTAATAATGAGTGGCTGAATTATCTCTGTAATTCATTACCCTCTCAGCTGTTAAGTGAATGGGATATGTTATGGTTTGTCATTATTCTCCATGGTGGCAAAGAGGAGAGACTGGGGATTTAAATCGCTTTCCACTGCATGGGCTGTAGACATGCTGATGACTTGCTGTGGGATTGCATTTAGTTCCAGGATCTCTGGTGCTTCAGAGTGTAATACATTTGGTTGCCGTGAAACAAAAGGTTCTAATGGTTTATGTAGCTATACTGGAAGTAAAATGAAAGAGAAAGAACAAAAACTTCAAGTAAAATGTTGCTTTCTTTTAAAAGTGACTAGCAGAGTACAGAGGAAAAAGTAATAAATAGATGTCAGGAGGGAAACAAAATAGTTGAAATATTATACGGACATCTCTACATGAGTGTCTGTGTATAGATATATAATGTGAAATACAGTATAATCTTAACATTGTTATGTGCATACTTATGACTGCACTGGTTCATTACCCATTGCATCAAGGATGCTCAAGTGTTTATTATGCTATTTACCAAATTATAGCTATTTCCTGAACAGCCGGCCTCTGCTGAATATACTTGTATTCTGTCCATCTTTAATAACGAAGCCTGCACTTTGGGACAGAAGCAGTCTGGCAGTGATCAGCAGGAAATAAGAGAGAAATTGGTAATCTCTTTAGCTTTACTGTTTTATGTTGTTTATTTGCTTCTCCCAAGCATTCATTTAGGGAACTTGGACAGCGTAGGTCAGGCAGCTGAATTTCTTAGTGGATATTAGGTAGTGGGATGAAGAGCCAACTCAAAAGTTTCCTATAGTGCTTTGTTTTTCAATCACATCTAAGATTTATCTAATCTAGTTTGGGGAAAGTGTTGTTGTAATTTTAATAAAAAATATCAGTATATCATTTTATAAACACCAGTTATTTATTGCAACGTCTTGAGTAAGTACATACAATGGATTATATACAAATAGTGCTGCGAGGTAGAGGGATTCAAAGGAGTTTTTGAATTTTCAGACTGTTCTGCCTGGTAGCAGTTTTGGCCTGGTGTCTGAGCAGGGAAATCCTCCTCCAGAGGTAGAGATGTTACATTTTGAGGATAGACTCTTCCATTGCCACCTTGTTGACCTTGAGGGTAGCTTGTATGATAGCATGTGTCCAGGCTCTCGACTAGGACTAACATCTTCCCCGTGTAAGGGCCAGGATAGATGGGGGCTGCCCATCTCTTGCCAAAGGAAAAGGCAAAGCTGCCTAAGGTACCAAGAGAAATGTAGTTGTGCAGTTCAGAAGAGATCAGGCAAGATTTCTGTTGCTAATCGGTGATTGAGTCTTAGCTGTCCAGTATTGGGGTTTTTGTGGTGTCAGGGTTTGGAGATTGTTTGGTTTGGTTTTTCTGTTAAGTTTCCGCAGACCTTTATTAAATGGCGGGGGGAGGAAGAGCCAGTCATGTTGTTTACCTTTGTAGTTGCTTTACAAAAGCAGTCTGATACAGACAAGTACCTCATCTTATCAACAGGGATTTATTGGTCAAAAGATTAAGAGAACTTGAACTGTGGGAAGGTAGAGACATGCAACCAACTTAAAACATGTAGTTTCCTGTTTCAGTGTTCAATCACAGGTTATTTTACACAGAGAAGATTCTTGGAGTCCTTTTAGTAAACCAGGCTTGAGTAGGTAGGACTTCAGAGTTCATGAAAAAAATCATTGTTGTCGTTGCATCTTTGTGTGTCATTAATCTTTAAAAAATAACAAGAAGAATTATCTGGGTTCTAAAATTATCTTAGAATAATACTCAAAAACTGAAAGTATTTTTAACAAATCCATCTATTTCCTACGATTTATAGTGGTAATTTTTACTTTTTTCCAAATACACAACTGAGTTGCACACACTGTTCCTCTTGCTTTGTAGCATTGCTCCAAAGTGTAACTTGATCAGTAAGGCAGTGCTTAATCATAAATCTGATTTGATTTCATTTTAACAGTCAGAAAAATATCCTCAATAAGGTTTCTGAAATCTTTAGAATGTAAATGTTGGCATATAATCCCTTCAATTATTGAAAAAATAGTCCAGTCTGTCTCTAGGTTGGCTTTATAGCTCAAAATGCCTTAATGTGACAGGAATGCACTATAATCTATGAAAGGAATGTCTTAATTTATCACAGAGCCCATTACTTTTGAGTTACATTTTGTGCTCTGGGTAGCCGTACTTAATTCTTCACGGATAACGTAGAATGAAGTCTTGCCCATGATGTGTTTTAGAAAATGGAGTTTATTGTTTTCTTTTCCAAAGAAAAGAGTGAGTTTTCTTAGTACGGAGGTAAGTGCAGCTCTCAAGATCTTAATAGTCATCTGTAGAAGCTGGGCATTTCTTTGCGAGTAAAATGGAGCCAGATCATCTTCAACTTTTGCATTTCCCCCTCCACCACTAAGGTCAGTACTTCATACTAATTTCTCATATACTAGAGAGTACTAGTCTGGATTGGTTCTATTAAATACTTGAGTTTGAGTTAAAAGTACACTGAAGACAGACATATGTTCAACATTACTCTGTGTATTTGGACTTTGAAGAATCTCCAAATCTATTTAGGGGTTTGTATAATGAAGAGTTGAATTCTGTTTTAAGGTACTTGAATCTACCCGAGACTTACTGTCAGTTTTTGTTGCTAACAAAGATGCTCTCCAGCCCCAAGCTTTGTGCATCTGTATTTGATAAGGCTGGCAAATGCCTTTGATTAGAGTGGGTTTTTTTGGAGTGGCCATTCAGAGGCAACCTTCTTCTGTACTCTGCTGTGTCTCATAAAGAAAGGTTTTTCACATTAGTGAAGCACTTAATTACGTCGGAGCAGCATAGTTGCTTTGGGTTTTAGACTTATTTGGACTGTAAAAGCGAAACATAACAAATGTTACCATCTGCTGTTCTCATCCCCTTTTCTCTCTCTGTGCCCCAACAGACTGTCTTCCTCCGTTTTATCCTTATTGTCTGATTCAAAAACTTGTCAGGGTACTTAAGGCATGTAGTATCTTCAAGGCATGAAGCAGGAGATCAGTTTTTCCAAGACAAGATGCTGCACTTGTTCAGTGAATTAAGGGTTTCTACAAAGGTTAGCCAGAGCTATAACAGCACCTTTTTTTTCTCCCTGAAAAGTAAACTTGACACATCTGTCACGTCTGAGGACTGGAAATTTCTGGCTTCATAGAGAAAAATGTGTCACTGTGGTGTATGTCATCTGACCTAACTATCCTAGAGATTTTTGTTCCATTTATCTCCTACATGCTTTATATAATGAAGGAAGTCTCTCTAGGCATGATCAACCACAGAGAGTGAGTGAAACAGAATGGTTTCAATCAAGGTTTCTGCTAACCCAAGTTAGTTGTTACTCTTCAGTCAAAGGTGCTAGCTTTCACCTTGGAAACCAGTAATAATTGTTCCGTTCACAGACATTTTGTAGATTTTCACTAGCCACCGGTCACAACCTTGTGCTTAAATTTGTAAGATGCTTTTTTTATTTTGAATCCTAATGTTTTATCCCTTTCAGAAAAATAACCTCCCTGTGACCTGAATTTCTGGAGTTCTGTGATGATCTTTGACGGGGATATCTTGATAGGAAATGCTGCAAATTTCTTTGTATCACCCAGACTGTATTCCAAGCTTGTATGCAACGCTATTCTAGCAAACTTGGGTTTCTGCTTTTCTCTAGAAGAAATGTCTTTATGGCATGAAAGAGCTACCAAAAGAATTGAAGCAGAGCGCCTTAAATATTATGTGCTGCCCAGTTTATTATTACTAAATTATGTTCAAGAGCCCCTCATTTCATCTCCAGGCAGGATACAAAAATTGGAACCCAGCGAAATATATTTCAGGGAGAGATGAGAAAGGCACTGAAATGCATTAGTGATTTTTTTTTTTTGAAAACTCAATTTAGTTTCCCTGAGCACCCAACCTTGGCATTGAGATTGTTTCCCAGGGTACTCAAAGTAGTCAGCTGTTACAGAGTTAAGGACTGTGGAAGCCCTGGCTTTTCCCAGCAGGCTGCAGCTGCCACGGAGTAGTAGCAGTGCTGCTAGCAGTGGAGCAGATCAAGGGAGGAGGGTTGTTGGGTTTCTTGGCTCCCTTGTGCAGCTCCCCAGCAGACTGCTTGGGGGCTGCTCTCAATGGCTCATTCGAAGGCTTTGAGACTCAGGAGAGCAGAAAGTGCTGGGCTGCTCTGGAGCTACAGACAATAAGGTCAGACTTCTTCATGGGAAGTTGGGTGAGCTGCTGGGAGGCATAGTGGAGGCCTTTCTTACTTGATGTTAGATTGATGTCAGGTGGGATTTTTCACTACAAGGTGTGTAATGTCTTAAAAACTTTGTCAGAATTTTTCCTTCTAATTCTATGTGGAGCTGCGCATACTATCTTCATAAAGTCGCCAAAGCAAACAGCAACCGCACCCTAAAAACTGATCATTTAAAGCACATGTAAAAAGAAGGGTGTAGCAAAGCTTTCTTTGGCACTGCTTAATTTTATAGATTGTCTTTCCTGACTAAACATTCATTGCAGACACTTTTGATTTTTAGTGTCCTGCATTTCTGTGAACAGGTTTCATGTCGTCAAGGCATGACCCTGAAGGTAATTACCTTTGTAGTTTTAGCTGGATTACTACTGACAGAAAAAAGAAATGCATTATGTCTCATCTGAGCAGGTATGAATATAGATACTTCTGCAGAATGTTTTCTTCCTTGGCCTGCTTCTGGTAGTAGTAATCTGACAATTTCCTGGATGGTCCAGGAGCAAAAATCCAGGGGTGAAGAGAACCTCGTTTTCTTTTTCACACTGCATCTGCCTTTCTCAGACTAGAGTATTGTTATAGAAATTCAATGTGTACACACATTTAGCTGTATTCTGTTAGCTAAGCATAAGCTAGAAGACCCATTTTACCTTACCTGTGTGAGGAGAGTGAATGAGAGGGTATATTTTATATGCTACATGGTGTAGCGGTGTGATAATAAACACGCTGCTTGTTAAAGAGGATTCACATTAGTGCAGGCCTGCAGCATTGATCTGGTCAAAGACTCTGCAAACAAAATTGTTTATCTGTCATAGCATTATAGGCTGCTTTTGTATCTGCCTTTAGCAATGAACTTGTAAAAGATCTTCCTTTTATTTGAATATTCTTCATTTCCTTTGCTCCTTCTGTGATGAAAGGGACTTGAATCAAATAGTGTCACTACTATGGTTAAATATTTCACGGTGGAAAATCTTACGTGTTAAAGGTAAGAGCTACTAGCACAGAAGAGGATAAATAAGCAAAGGTAAAAATGTGCATTTATAAACCTAGAACAGCAAGACCTACAAAGTAAGAGTTGCAAGTGTAATTATGAAAATGTCAACAAATATGCAGATGTTTTATAATATGACTTTTCCTGGATGACTCTCTACCCCAGCTGACATTTTAGAGGTGAACTGTAAATTCTTCCACTCCTTTTGCTGCTTGGTCTGCTCCATACCACACATGCAAATGTTACAGTATTACTTTAAAAGTAGCTTTAGAGATGACCTTAGTTCATCTCCCTGGGGCTGTGTGAAGCCCATATAAACAGAATGGGGATGTCTTAGGGGCATTTGTAATCATTCTGTGAGAGGCCTAGGGACTCACTCTGGAGATGGAGAGTATGTCTAAGGTATGGAAAGCTTAATTGACAGCCTTAAAAAAAAAAAGCAATGAGTAACCTGATAAATGGCACAGACTGTTAATTAGATGTCTAAATTTACCAATTGTGTCAGGAAAATTAGGACAGTGGGAACAATATGTCCCTAAGCTGCTCACTAAACAACTGCTGTGCTACTTATTTATATTTATCTGATGAAAAATTACGTGCTGAAAGGAGCACAGGAGGAAATCTCTCTCACTAGCCTGGAGCTCCCAGACCTCTCTGCTTATAAGGCCTCCATGTCCTGATATTCCCTTGTCTGACCTGATCATTGTTAATGTGGCCTGAGGAAATATTAAGCTGTTAGAGAATTTTAATAGTGTATACATAGGAGGGAGCTGTGGGGGATTTCTGAGACCTAATCTAATGCTTAGTGAAGATGATTTACTAATTCCTGCCTGTTTCGTCAGGAATTGGGTTGGGCCCACAGTGATGAGAGAAAGAGGGAAGTTAGTCTGCTTAGGATTCTCATTTAAGTATGTACATATTTTAAAAATCTGGGGTAATTACATCTGGGTATGATTATGTGAATATTTAAATACATTTATAGCCAAGGAGTCAGACGTTTACATACGTACTTGAGGAAAGTGCCAGTTCCTCCCTGTGGAGGACCCTGGTTCCCAGGCGGCCGGCTGTCCCGTGCCGTGGTGGTGGGAGCCCGGCTGAAGTTCAGGAGATGCTTCCTGCAGCGCCCTCAGCCATGAGGAACAGTTCCTTCTCCTCCTGTTGCCTTGCTGTGTTCTGCATCGGTGAGGGTCAGGGGAGATTATTATTTCAGTAGTCACTAACTGACTTTTAATTAAACAGGCAGAAATGAGTAGTTCTTTACACTTCTAAACCAGTCTTCACCATCCTTCCCTGTGTACCTGATGCTAGGCAGGGCTAACTACCTAAGAGGTAGAATCATAGAATTGTTTCAGTTGGAAAAAACTTTTAAGATCAAGTCCAACCCAGGACTGCCAAGTCTACCACTAAACCATGCCTCTAAGCACCACGTCTATGCATTTTTTGAACACTTCCGTGGATAGTGATTTCACCACGTCCCTGGGAAACCTGTTCTAACGCTTAGCCACCCTCTCAGGGGGAAAAAAAATTCCTAGTAGCCATTTCATTTGTTTCTGACACTTGTGATAACTTTCTAGTTGCATTCTCCCCAGAACCTGCTTTGGACTAGGTGGTTTGTTTTTAACTTGGAAGGGAGTTAAGAAGGAGTACATTTGCAGCTGGGCTGCGTGTGCACTGCTTGGTTCAAGGTGCCTGTACACACACTGCAGTTGGTTGGAGTGGATAAGTGCTGGTCAGTGGCTGCAGCCACACGGTGTGCTTGGCTGGCAGCCCTGCCCTCCTGTGCTTGCTCGTACTAGTGCTGCTGTGCCAGCCCTGGTTTTCGGAGTGCTGAGCCATGTATTGGCTGGAGCTGTGCAGAATACGTGTCAGGCAGGTGGTTATAGCTGTGCAGAATACGTGTCAGGCGGCTATTTGCATCCGAAGGGAAAGTCAAGAACTTAATGCAAGCTTTGACATTGGTAAGAGGAACTCACAAGTGTTACTGGCTGCAGAGCTGAGATGTAAAGGGGGAGCTACTGGGATTATAGGGGTGGGAAAGATCTGGATGAGGTTTTTTTTGCAAATGTGACAGTGGCAAAGCACAGTGATATCTGAGGCAGCTGGAAGGAATATGTTTCTGGGACAGCACTGAGACAGAGATGGCCAGCAGTAGCTCGTGCTGAGACCCTTTATCCAACTGCAGCTCTTGAAAATTCTACGTTGCCAACCGGTTAATAACAGGAAAAAATACTAGCTAGGCTAGATCTGTGGAATATAGTCAAGCCTGCCTGCCCAGCTTCATTATGAAACAGAGCATTATGGACTTGTAGGTTTGTATAGGTACGTTTTTGGCACTGAATAAAAGAAGAATGATGGCATTTCCACTGTGAACATATTCTGCCTAGGAGAGGGATGCTGAAAAAGAAAATCAGACAGCTGCCTTACAACATCCTTTTTCAGTTTGTTAATGTACAAGATAGGGTCTTCTGTGAAGATGGGGATTTAAGAGTTCACATGAGAAGTTCTAAGGATTTCTTGAAGTAAAAGTAGGTTGGAACAAAGAAGTTCTGACTATTCACTTCGGCTTTGGCATGCACGCTTTTCTCATTGCACAAAACAAGCTCTACTATACAATTAATGTCAGATCAAAATAGGCTTGTTTATTCTGATTTTAGTTCCACCTGTTCCAGTACTGACATATTTTGTTGGTGAGTGCAGTGGGGAATACTTTTATCAGTATGCAGGCAACATAGCTGAAAAAGTATTAAGCTCATAATAGCTAATACAGCTTGTTACCTCAACCTTAGCTTTAGCCCAAGACCTCCATCCAGCCTTTGCCCAGAAGAACAATTTCTCAGGGAAAGATTCTGTTTGCAGCTTACTGCTTCCTTGGCAGCCCCTTTGCTGAGGCATTCCAACTGGAGCTCTAGGTTCTGTGTCTCTTCTAACCCTGTGGACTGTCACACTCTTCAGGTCATCGGGAGGCTGGCTGAACCATGTTGTGCACTGCAACAGTGTTGAGTGGTTGGGGTTTTTTTTCGTTTGTCCTGGGAGAGGAAGAAACAGGAGGAAGTCAGAGCCATGAGGATCCAGGCAACTAAAGAAGTTTCTGCCATCCATTCTTGGTTTTTTTGCTGCTTTGCCAATGAGGCTTTCTTTTCCCAAGTACAGAAAAATCTGTTACTATTGAGTCCTATCCATTCCAGTTCAGAAGTGTCTCTGTTTTCTTAATAATTGCTTTTCTAAGATGTTGCAGAAGAAAATTCATTCCTGCTTTGGTGCAAAAGCTTAAAAAGCATTTGGGGCGGTGGGGGAGAACTGACAGCTGCTGCAGCTTCAAGAAGGCCAAGCTTTGTGCCTTTGGAAATCCCCCTATATAAGCAAAGTTAAGGAGGGAGGGGGAGAGGGGCATGTTTCACACCAGTGGCAAGAGCCTGTTGAAATCATCAGTTTTTCTAGTTTTCTAGGCTTTAATGAGCTTTAGAGAGTTGTAGAAATTGATACATTAACTTACTCACACGGATTAAACTTTTGCTCGGTTGGTAGAATGGAGAGATCACGCAGTTTACGTGATGGCAAATTCATGAGAGAAGCCAGACTAGTTCTTTTTCAACACTGACCTATCCCACTGAATTCATCCTCCTTTTCTGTCTTAGTGTTTGACGACTTTCCAGGAAATAAGGGGACAGCTTGTACTTTTAAAATTAGTACTGTTATAAGTACTTACCTTGTTAAGTAGTTCATCTTATAAAATTTTAGTAAGCTTTGAACCTCTTCATGGTCATTGCCATTTGCTTTCTGACTACACCTTGACATACCAACCTGCATCAGCTCCTTCTTCTCCCCCCTTCTACCACATACACAAAAACGCAAATTAAAAATTTGAAGAAAATGCTCTTCTCTGAACATCACTGAACTCTGGACCTGACAGTTCTCCCAGTTCAGTATGTTTCACAGATGTTAGTCCTCAAGTAAGAAACTGTTCCAGTCAGTCTCAAAGTGGAAGAGCATGATCTCAGCATGATGAACGGGTAGCAAGTGAAAAGCATTCTAGTAGACAGCCAAGCTCCCAGCCTGAAACAGTTGCCAATAGCCTGAAGGGCACATGTGAGGATATGGGTGAGCAAACAAACTCGACTCTGTGCCAGCTGACTTCTATAAATGTTGTGCAAGGACAAGAATGTGTTGTAGTGATGTGGCTTAGATGTGGCAAAGGTTTAGATGAGGCAATTTTAATAATAGATGATGGTTTGTGTCTGAAAGGAATGCTGAAAGAATGGAGCATCTTGCTGGCGACTGAAGGGCCCAGAGGTTTATGGTCAAGGCCAGTAATAAAAGGAATTTAAGCAGGGCTTATGATTCTTCAACAGTGAATATGTGTCGCTGAGTTATTTTGGGGTCCTGATTTGGGGTTAGGTGTAAGGTTCAGAAAAGGAGGAACGCACCAGTTTCTTGGAAGGGTTGTAATTCAGGAAACAGGGGGGTCTAAGAGCTTGCTGTATTTCTGGAACATCAAGGGATATTATAAAGATTGCTTCAAAAAATTAGGTCATTAATAGCAGAAGTGATCTGGCGAAGTTTAATCCTGTGCTAAAGTTACTATTTAATGATGATAAGAGAGGCCTTTCCTGATTTATCTTAATGGTTTTCCTTTTAGAAGGACTGTGCCATGTCTTGATAAAGTTGCATTGAGGTTATTTTCAACCAGTTTTCTCTCTGTGTTTGATATTTTGGAAAATAATGGATTTGAGAAATATCTTCTTTTGTTGAAAGGAGACATGGAGTTTCTATGGTGTGGTAACTTGCATACCACAGGACAAACATACTGTTTGCGTTTGTTCTGAGCAGCTGTTCTGTAAAATGGTAAACACTGCATCTACTGGGGGAATTAAAAAGAAGGGCTAGAATGAAACAGACCTTTCTCCTTTGGCCTTGCCCCATGGAAATGAACATTCCTTAGCATGTGCTGTGATTGGAACAACAAGGACACGGAAAGCCTATGCTCCTGTCTCCTAGGCCATGCTCAAATTAAGAGAGTAACTACTGGAAAGAGGAGAAGGGAATTCCCAGGTAGGGGGTCTTCAGGCATCTGTGTATGTTGGTTATTGACTAGTGCTGATAAGACAAATTGGAATGTAGTTTCCACAAAATATGTTTTCTACAAAGTGTAGTTAACAGAAATAAGTTAACTTGCAGATCAAGATACTTCACGCACAGATATTAGTAATGTTAGGGCATCTATCTAGATACTAGTGTTTTCTCCTCCCCAGCAATCTTTCTCGGCAACAGAAGTCACACAGAGTTTTGATGTTTGTACATGTATATTTTCCTTGTCTTTTTTTGCTTAAGCCTAAATACCACATCTGAGTTCTTTTGTCTTCGAATCTACAAAAAGCATGTATTTTACACCTTAGTGCAGTCAAATCTATTGTTTACTTTCTTCCCTTGCCCAGGCATTTTGCTTATCAGCATGTCCATTCCACCCCCTGGATATTTCTTGAGCAAGATGAGAACTTTTAGGTATCTCAATTTCTTTACCTTTCCATTTTCATTTCAATTTTAAACTAGCTACCCACATTATACAAGACTAAATTCTCAGTCCTCTGCATAACATGAAATCCCCCTATTTAGAACCAAATTTCAATCAATCTGTTAAGTACTAGCAATTTTGGTAAAGATTTCCAATAGCAGCACTGGGGCATTAACTGGCTTCTACTACTCTGCTTATTTAGAGAATATGTCAACTAATTGCTAGAGGAAATATGTCTAACAGCCCGAAAGATGTAGTTGTTAATTCCAGCTATTGTGAGTGCACTTGCAGGAATGTTTTTTCCATGTGTATAGCTTTCCAGTTATTGAAATTCAGGACCTTGGATTTGACCATGATTTCTGCTTTACATTCCTATGTCCTGTTGCTTCTTTTTTCCAAGGATCACTGGACTATATTTGTAGTGATACTTGTCTGTTCGACAGCAGCTGGAAAAGAGACGGTGATACAAGTGAACAGCTATGTACAAGTGAGATAGAAGATGGCAGGAAATTGTATGACTGGAGGGAAAGGGGTAAAAAGGTTTCATTTCCACATGTGAGAAGAAAAATAAAATCAAGGCCAGGCAACTGACCTTTTCAGTTATAAGACCATGACAAAATAACAGCATCATGGCACTATAAATCAGTAATGCAGCTTCATCTAAAATTGCGTACATCTTTGGTGCAGTTGTCTAGATGCAGAACAATAATATGAGAGTACAAAGACAACTCAATTTTCATGACAAAAAATCTGTTTTAAATGTTGTATCTAATAAAAGAAGTAGTGGTATGGAGAGATCAAATAAGAGTGGTATATAGTTGATAAATTAGGCACTCTTTTCACTCTTTCTCATGATAGAAGACCAAGGATGCAGCCAAAGAAATGGAAATGTAGATGCTTAAGTTGTTTCACAGTCAGGTCTCTCGTTTGTTTTACAGATGAAATACTTTCAGCTAAATGTAATTCATCAAGTGTGGTGAAATTTGTGTTCATACAGTTATGGGGGTTTTTGTATGCAGTAAGTTTTTGGGCCCATGGCCAAAAGATGTTTTTCAAGAAGTGCAGAGTGGCTTCTCCTTCCCTCTGCTTGCAAAGGTAGTTTTTAAACAAGGAGTTATCAACTTAAGGAGTAGAAACAAAATGTGATAAGTTGCAGTTAACAATGAATAAGCAGAATGGTCATTGTAATGAATACTCAGTGTGTTCAGTTCATGGGTAACCTGTAAGCCAGAGTTTTTTCCCACAAATTATTTCGTGGATGGGTGCTAATAACTAATATATTCAGGAGAAATGGTGATTGAATCAGGCACAGTTTGGAAACAAAAGAAAGGGTTAAGTTCAGTGACTGACTACACACCCTAAAGTAGTTTTTTATCAGCACTATTTAGTTTTTATTCATGCAGTGATACTGTTTTCTCCTGGCAGCTCCTGTGGCAGAAGTTTTAATAAAATAAGTGACAGACTTCATCTGTGTTCTACAGCCTTCTATGCTGCTAAGGGCTTTGAATTTAACATTTGTTTTATCACCCTCATAGTTAAGTTCTTTTTCAAACTAACATTTTTATGCTGATATGATAATGTGCTGAATTAGTAGGGTATCTGTCCTCATTTTGGTCAGCAGGTAAAATCAGCGCCAGTGGTTTAGGATTCCAAGTAGTCAAATGAGTGAATATAACCTTAGGGATAGGGAGCTGTGGGGGTAGTGAGAGAAGAAGTCAAAGCCTTTGTGTGATGAACAAAGCATTGCTGTAGCTGAACAAGAAAGCGGAGAGACTTTTCCCTACATTGTCACACAAAATTAACAGGCTGGCAATATAAGCACCAATAACAAATAATTCTTCTAGAAATAGTGTATAAACGTCTGTGGTAGGGAGTCAATGCGTGAAAGGCAAGAAATATGCAAGGAGGAAAATGTTTTGGGAATCTGGGCTGCTTATGTTGTCTGTGCAACTTCAAGCTATATGGTTGTAACAGCCAGCAAAATAAAAGTACTTCATGAGTTTAAGCACTACTCTAGCAATTTTCTCTGACCTTATCCAGTAAAATGTATTTCTCTATCTGCTGCTCCAGAATTACTGCTTTTAAGATTGAAGAAACTAAAGTGATTGCCCAGTCTTCACTGAAACCTTATAAAGTTAGTTTCTGGCCTGTAGTTCATGAGCAATATTATTGAAAGCACACATGACAGAGCTGTGTCGTTCACATAATTGACTAAAAATTTCAGTCACTTAGTTCTGATATTTATTCTTTATTTATAAGTGGCACAGAGGCTTTTAGTCTAATTTCCCAGCCTGATGAGAGAGCAGGCATATTGTGTAGCAACGGGACGAAAACTTTCCTATCCTGAACCCTTGTCCTTCAGTTGTCAGAGCCACGTTTTGTGAGTATGGTGAAGTCCTTTGCTTTTTGCTGTATTTGTTAGTCACTCTCTTGGTATGAAATTAGCAGTGGAGTCATGGAGGGTTAGCCGTCTTGCTGGCTTGTTTTTATACGTGCCATCTAGGATTACCTCTGCTGAAAATAATCAGTAATCATAAACCACAACGTATGAGAGTTGAAACTACTGTCTTAAATCATTCTTAAAGCTTAAACTCAGCTATAACTAATCAATTTGATTTCCAATAGCTATTTTTAAAATCCACAAAAACCTAGTGGCAAAAGGTCTTGGCAAAGGCAGGCTGAAGTTCATCTTCCCTGAACATCACCACTTCCCAGCTCCTGCTCCTGACATTTTGCTTCGTGTCAATTTTGCTGTACCGAGAAGAGGGAAGAGCTTCCTCTTGAGGTTTGTGGCAGAGTTTTTTGCTTAATTAACTGGCAGAGAGGCTGCCTGAGAGTGACAGACAGTGCCTCCTTCAGTCCCCAAGTGAGTGGTGTTAATTTCCTGCAAAGTACAGGGGAACATATTCCCATCAGTATGTCCACACGACTCTTACTGATGCTAATGAGAGCTGGGTGCTCTGTCGAAGGGGAAATTGCTATCCGTGCTAGGGCTGCGTCCTGAATCAGTGAACAGTGGAATTGCATCGTCTCACTGGTTCTTTTTTGATGCATTGTTTCATTCAGCAACTTCATTGTTTTTTCCCCTGTTGTTATAGCTATCCTAGGCCAAGTTTTCCTAAGAAAACCACAGAATAATCTAGTATCAGTTTTGTCAGTATGCCACATAAAATGCTCCAAATCTGTGATTTCTGGGAAAATAGCAGAGGAAATTTTGGCAGGTCAGGCTGATTCTTCTGGACTTGCTCAAAAAATAGTAGTGAATATGTTTCATGTGGACAGCTGTATGTCTGAAAGCTTCCTTTAGTACAATATGAAAGTGATTCAGCCCCCCGGTCCATGACTGGAAATCTCTCTAACGTCTAAGACACTTAAAAGAGTCACATTTATAGTTCTAATTGATAGCCACTGTTTTGACAGGCAAACAGATTTCTCCTCCCAGTGGCTTCATGCAGTTGGCCTCCAGCAGACCTTACCATTAGCACAATCCTACTGAAAAGAATATACCAGCTAATAATAAATCTGTAGGGAGGGATGTTAACTACAAACTACTATGTCTAATCAGTAATGTACAATAGTGAAAGCCAGGGAGAGAAGGTATTACTTATCAGAAGGACTGATTTTGGCAGTTTAAAAATGCAAAACCATCTATTATTTATTATGCCAAAACACATTTTTCAAAATACAGTATATATAACTCCACTCTTACTTTGGTGTTGTTTTGAATGTTACTGCTTTGTAAAACTGTCAGCTATAGTGAAGACTCAAAGGTGGAATTTGTGATACTTTTGCCTTTTTATTTTTTTGTGGACCCTAAAAACGAGTCATCTTAGGTTTTCTCTTTGCCTTTACAACCTCCCTTTCCTATTTAAGAACCATCTCTCTCCCTCTTATAAGTCTTCCTTTGAAAGAGTCTCTTCACTATGTACTAACTCTTCATTCACAGTTTCTCAAGCACTCAGCAGTGCAGAGCTCAAATACAGGCTAATGTGTCCCACTGAGAAAGAGTGGAGATAGTTTTTGGTAGCTCAGCTACTGTAGAGATACCTCTGCATGTCTGTACTGCATATTGCTCGGCAGCGTCTTGGAGGCAAGAGTGCTGGTTCCCAAGACACATCTCTTCCACACAGTCTGCGGCAGAAATCTCCAGCAAGAGGTATTTCTGTAGCAGTGCAGCGGCAGAGCATATGAAAGGAGTGTGGAGCAAGGAGTGGGAGAGTGAGTGTGTTAGGAGAGAAGATGAGTGGGAAATAGTTCAAGGGGAAAAGCATCATAGCAAACTGGTTGAAAAATGAGACAGGTAGATGTGCACTGATAATGTAATCATAGCTCTGAGATGATCAGTAGAGAAAGAGAATAGGACCTTTTAAATGGGCAAGTCATTTTTACGCTTCATGCCTCAGTTTCTTCATTTGTAGAATGGATGATATATGCTTAACATTGATTGATTGTTAGAGAATCACTACATTCCCATAGAAACTGGAGCTTTCATGAAGGCTGAGGTGCTGTCTCAGTAAAAACACAGGAGAGTCCTTTGTACTCCTGCTATTTTTCAAGAGTCATGTTTTTCCTGGACATCTTGTGGAACCTGCAAAGAGTGGTTTCACTTCATGAAAGTCAGATAAGCCCCAACAAATCTCCACTGTGGCATGTAAGGAAAGGAAGGCACGTGGTTTGATTGAGAAGGTCAGTACTGCAGTGGTGAGATGATTAGCAAGTCTGACACCTCGAGGTATCATGGCTCTGAGTGCAAATGTAGCAGGTTTTCAGTTTTGCTTTGCAAATGTCATGTATTTAATTTGCCTCATGAGTTTCGTATCTGCAGTTCCGATAATGTCACAGTTGCATGTTGTTTTTTCATAGCCAAAAGGGCTGAGCAAAAAGTTTTGTAGTGTGAGTGGAGATTCTCATATAGTGCCTCAGTAGCTGAAACACGAAGAAGAGCACCAAATAGCATGAGTTACGATATGAGAAAAATGAAAAGTCCTTCCCCATATAAACATGCATAATAAATACATATGCAGTTGATAAGTCAGTGAATTCTGGGGTCGTGTGGCTAGTAATAGGGAAAGAGACACACTATAGATGAGGAAGCATGAAACAGAAAAGAAAAAACTCAGCAGCCTGCTGTTGTCAAGTTTGGCACCCAAAGACTATCTTTTAGCTCCCTTCACTTGGTCTTTCCCCTGTCCCACCTTCAAGTGGCCCTGTTAACTACGGGGGGCTGGAGGTGCTGGTGGGACACCGAGGCATGCTGGCTGTCACTTGACGGCAGAATTTCCAAATCCACGTGTGAGAAAACCACAAAGTCAGCAAGTAGTTCTGGAGGAGCAGCTGGCAACACACACAATTGTACTGGGAGTCTCTGTCTCCTACTTTGTATTACTGACTGAACCTTAGAGGAATAGGTTCAGTCAGAAACTGCATTTATCTTTTTCTGCATGACAGAGAGTAACAAATTCCTGGAAAAATCAGCAGCTAGCCTAACTACCTGATTCTCTCTTTCTTCTCATGGAGACATGAGAAGATGGATGACTATGAAATGGGAATTGAGAAGGCAGAGTCAGGGGCTTAGTACTCTGGTCTTTGCTTTGAGTATGGAGTTACTGTGCCCAAGGCTTGGGTGTGATTAACGTGTTCCTCTGGGGTTGGCAGATTGGCATTTGCAGACTCCATACAGAGTAGGCACAGCCATGTTTCTGTGCACTGTCTGGGACACGATTAGTACTTCAGAAGAAACTACTTGCCTGTAAGATGGAACCAAGAGGGGAAAATGGCTGATGTTGTATGAGAAGTAGGGGAAAATAAGAGTATATGGGAATAAATCCTTACTTGGGTGGAGGGTATTTGCACAGTCTGGTGGACAAGCAAGCAGGGCTTGTTGCATTGGACAGACTATAAATCATTTTTTTCCTCCTTCTGATCAAGCTGTAAATCACAGCTGTGCTCTATTACTGCAGTTTTTTCTTTCTTGATATATGTGATGTGGAATGCAGATTCTTTTACTGGTGAGCAGAAAGACTAGCAACATGGTCAGCAGAGGACTGAAGCATCATTTCATGGAAGCAGATGCGTAGCTGCCATTCAACATCACAATTTTCCTGGTCATGTAATAGTAGTCGTAATCCCTCTTCATAAACACCATCTCCAACACTCAGACTACCTCAGCATGTTTTAAATTCCTGGAAGTGTGAAGGATGACTCTTCATAGCTGCCTTCTGTTGTCTATATTTACATAGCAGCCAATGAGAGTTATTCCATTCCATTGGTTCAGTAGATGGACTTTGTGGCTTTGCAGCTACCACTTCTAACTTCTTAGGGTACCATCTTCTTCATAGGGTACCGTCACATTCCTTGATTTTTGTCTTTGGTCATTTCATATGCTACAGAAGTAAGATTTGATATATGGTACAGATGGACAGAACTGCCCCACTGATAGGGATTTCCCAATCTCTAATTACCAGAATGAGTTACAGTAACTCACTTCTATGTAAAATAAGAGCAAGCTCTTCATTTAAGAAATAAGGATACGGGGCTCAAAGGCTTGGGGAAGATGATAGGTGAAGAGATTTAAAGGCGATTATTTAGATTGCCTTTGTTCTGCAATTTCTAGGCGAAGAGCAACCTCTTGCATTATACATGGCAAACAGCCTCCAGTCTTTTATCTGATACTGAAACATAGATAATATCCAAGACTGGTACCAGCAATGAAGATTTTTCTTCTGTTGCTGTTTCCATGGTTGATACTCTCAGAGTAAACTTCAGTGTGTAACTTACAGCTTCTGTTTGGCATTTGCTTTCAGCATATGACCCTCTTCATTGAAGATTATAGATTATTTACCTGTGAGGTGTTACAGCAAGCAGCTTCTCAGATTTGGTGCTGGGAATTCTTTCATTAGCCCTTAAGTCTGTGAACAACGTGATGATCCAAGCATTAATACACATGTGATTAACTGTCTTTTCTCAGCTTTGTTTGCTTTGTTCTACTGATGCCTACAAGTTACATAATGAGTAGCATGTACAGGGTATGCATTAAAGGCAGTTCCCCATTGTCACAGGCTTCACGGCAAATGTATTTTCCTTTTAGAAAAACTTCAGTGGGGAAAAAATTGCACTGTTGATTTATTTTGAATGAACTCCGGGAAGGCTTACTAAGTATGCAATGTGGAAAGCTCCTTGAAGTGTTGGGGGTTAATACTCTCTGCTCTTAATTTCAAATTCCAGATAAATATGGTTTCAGCTTTGATCTTATCTGGACTAATTCTTTGTCACTGTACTAATTAATTCAGCATGCTGCAGAAAGGATGCTAATTTGGGCATCAAAGAAATAAATGGGTGGGGGGAGGTTGTGTTTAATCAGAGTTGTTAAAAAGATAAGTTTTACTCCCATTAGACTGCATCTGGAATCTCAGTCATTTTAGTCTAGCTCCAGCAGCCTGATACAGTAAATTAAAAATAAAAAACAAAAAAAATCACTTGTTTGCTTAATGTTGATATTACAGGAGCAACATGTATCGCTGTTAGTAATGTGGATTTCTTTATATTTGCATTTTCTACATAACCTTCTCTTTTCTTGCTGACCATAACCAGTTTAACTCCTGCAACATTAGAATACTGTGGATTCTCTCCCAAAATAATCTGAAGATTGCTAAATACGAGGACACTCACATTCATGAAGTTTAGCTACATTTGCAGAACACAAATAATAATTGTAGCACAGGACACTTTAATAAATTGCCATGTGCCTCCATTGATATAATAAATCAGAGGTTTGGTCATTTCTCCCTTTCATGGGAGCTATTTTTGATTGCCGAAGCTGCCCTATTCACTGTGGAAAGTTGCTGCTCTTGCCGACTGCCTCTCACTTGGTGCTGCCCTGGGAGTGAGCTGCAGCAGGTGGGAGAGCTGGGAGGCACCAGGCTAGCCGTGTAACTCTTTCCTGCAAGCAAACCTCATTAAATCTAGTTAAAAGTGGATCTTTTTTCTTTATTTTTCCAAAGCTCTTTCCAACTTACCAAACAGTACTGGTGGTGTGTGCAGCACTGCGCAGCCCGGTGGTGGTGTTCCCATTTTACCCCTTCCTCTCCCTTTCCTCTGAGTTGGAGGCACTTTCCACCTGGGAGCAGGGAGCAGGAGGGGCCGAAATGACCTTCTCCTTTGCTTGTCATCTTACCATGGCTTTTCTCTTACCCTGCCAAAGCAGGGAGGTTGGGTCAAAACCAGCTCCTGGGTAAGGCTTCGTCATGAGGAGGTCTTGCTGCAACAGATCTCATACACTGAGGCATCTTGATGTCACTGGGGCTAAATCCTCCACGAAGAGAATGGGATCTGCTCACTGTGGGGAGCAGGGGGAGTGGCAGTGGGGTAAGGAAAAGAGATGCTCACCCCTCCCGGCTCCGAGGCCCCCACACATAGCTGCCCTTTTATTAGAAGTTTAATTCATGTCATGGAGGTACTTTCATCTTCTTGGATATTGGTAAAGATTTGAACAGTGTTGTCCATCCCTTGCTATGTGTGCTCTGTTCTCAAAATGTCAAAATATGTTTTACCAAAACATGTTCTCTTCTTTTTGTAGTTTTTTTTCAGCTCTTGCAAAGCTGTTGGTCACACTGATGTAATACTCAATGGCATACTTCTGCCCAATAAGTAAACATTTAATAACAAACCTTTTAGGTATTTAGAGAGCCACTAAAAATGTAAAAGATGTATTTCATTAATGCTGCTATTAACATAAATGTAAAATGAGCCTGGTCTGTAATCACCAACAAGTCTGACTCACTAAGGATCTTTACGGCAATGTTTAATACTCCGTAAAAGTGTATGTATGAAAGTGATTAATCAAAGCACAGCACAGCTTCTAAAGTATTTCTTCTGCTGTAAAGCTGAGTGATAAAACAACTTAAAACACACGGCAGTAGTGGCAGTTAATAAGCTTTTTATAGTCCCTGTGTGGACCTGAAAATCATACCTTATTAGTATCTTTATCTTTCTTGCTCACTCATTCATTCATACTCACATTTAAATTTAATTTTAAGGGTTATTTCTAGTCTTTCATAAGGGACCTGCTTTAATAATCTCAGCATTTTTCCCCATTTGCTGTGAAATGACTAGGAGTCAGAGCTTTTCTTATATGTACTTTACAAATCACTCTGGTTTTTTTACAGATCATTTCTGGAGATGTCAGGATTTTATGACATTGTTAGGCTTTGTATCTTGCTTGACTGTGTCATAGGCCCTCTTGAATTATTTCCCTGCAGATGTTTGCAATTTCGTTCTGCACCCTGTTAGCTGCAGTGACACCTACTGATCTAGGCCAACTGAATTAATGAGGAAATCCAAATTGCTGAATTTAGTCAGCAAGCTTGTTAGGGTTCCACCCACCAGATGTTTCTGCTGCTTAGAAGTCTGGGACTTTATAGACCTGCCTGCTTTTTAATCCTTGAAGCAAATATCAACACATTTGAGATCTCCACGCTCGCAGCTCCACATGGAAACAAAGTGTTGCCATGACCACAGCTTTAGGTCTTGCATATAAGACGTTTAGCCCAAGTACAACAGAACAGGTCTATAGGAGGTTTGTTTTAATTTTTATCCCTTGGAAGCCTTGAAAAAAAGCATGCATATGCTTTAATGCTATACAAATAGAATGGTAATAAATACTGCAAGATGACAACACACATTTGGTATTCAGAGACTTCATTTATTTAATGCTTCGAAGAGGAAAATTTTTAGTTACTTGCAGGGCATCCTTTGAAATTAATAGAAATAGGATAGATCCTTGCTCTTGCACAGCCTGTTTTCAACCATTGCATATGGGGTTTTCCCATAAGGATGAAGTGCTCAGAGGTCTGATCATATAAAGAAAATCCCTTTATCCTTTTGTTTACAGGAAGACTGTGCTCTGAGTAGTTGGAATATTAATATTCTCAACTGAAAAGTATACTAGGGGTATTAGGGCTTCAACTTCTGTAACAGTACTTCCCAAGCATTTACAGTGGATAATCAGAGAACTGCGGCAGTCACTCAAGCTGGGAAGATAACAGATTTTTTTCCTGTCGTGATTACAAGTGGCTTCATTTGACATAAATCGATTATAGATGGATATAGAATGAGAGGATACAGTTGATTCATTTGGTTTCAGGTCTGGTTGTTATATGTCTCCATTTATTACATAAGGTTTTCAGAGTAACAATTCCATCGTATATTAAGTTGAAGAGAATTTTGCTGTGCAGAGTATAGCAAAACAGACGTTTCAAAAATGCGTGCCATACATTTTTTCATTGTTTTTATTCTTCTGAAAATAGTATTAATATGGAAGGCAGATTTTACCACAATCCAATTATTTGTTGCCTGGGGAATTGGAAACTCCAAATCCTAAAGCCATTCAGTTTTCATAGAATTTTAATATGGATTTGATTAATTCTATAGTATGATTATGACAATAGGTTTTATCCTGTCCTTGTTGGGATCAGTGGAGAGCCTCACATTGATATCAGTGAGAACGTGATCAAACCCAGTTGGACAGCAAGTACTCTTCATTTTTTTTGTTCCCATAAGCAGTAGAGAACCATTAAGCCTGTAGTGCACAAACCCATGCAAAATTACAATGGGTGGAAGCTAATTTTATCATCGGAAGCCCATGGCAATTAGAACGCATCAGTGAGCAGACCATAAATTTTAGGACAGTGTATAAATTCAGGCAGAGATGCTACTGGGGGCTTTGTGGTTTAATGCTGTCTATCCTATATTGCTTTTCTTAACAGTGTTAAAGATTTTTTTCTGCTTTTATTTTTTTAGTGTTTGTGCAAGGTTTTTATTGAGCTGAAAAACATTACAATAATAATAAAAGAGAATGGATTTTTATGGTATAGAAATGTGCAAAAGAGGCCAAAAATCTGAATGTTTCCCTAGCCTTGAGCTAGACGCTGTATACTTAGTGTAACAGGTAAAAATTGTAAGCCTGCGCAAATCCCATCTAAAGCTAAAAATAGCAAAAAAAGTAAAAGTTGTTTTCATCAAGACCAACTCAATATTCCCAATTTATAATTACACTGGAACTTGCCAGTTTTATGGCAGGAACAGCTCTACCAGCAAAGAGCACTATTTTTGATAAGAGTTGTTATGTTGGCAGTTACTACAATCAAAATTGTCGCTTTATTTTGTTTAAAATTTATTTCCCCAGTAAGCAAGAAATAATATCTAGACTTGAAAGGGAAGTATGTTAAAAATTATTTTTATATATATACATTTCTCTCGAGTATGCAACATATCTAACTTCAACTCCCTGCAGCAATACAAAATGCCCAAGAATAATGTTTTAATAATCAATACATCCTACAGTCGAATATGAGACTCTGCAAACCTGTAATTGAAACTGTGGGAGAAAAGCAGGCAGCCTGAATATAAAAAAAGTACCAGAGTTGGATTATGACCAAGATGCAAGTGCTAATACAGCCTCTCTTGAGAAAACTGCCATGAGACCATCGCAGCATGTGCAAGTGTTAGAAAGCAGGGGTCTTTCAGGTGCAGCCTGCTGGTGCTCATCCCCAGGCGATTTATTGTTTGGCTGCCTGACAGCTCTGTAGAGAGCAATATATGCAGTTTCATCAAGCTTTTCTTTTTCACCTGGGTCATCTTGTATCTGTGAGCCCTTCTCACTTTGCATCTTCTCACTCTGTATGTACAACCTCTCTCTCTTGTGTTTCCCAACTGCTGCCTTCACTGCTGCTACCACCCTCTGATGAGGTTTGTGGCTCCACATTCTCTTGGGACTGCTAGAACTCAGAAGGCAGTAGTGGAATTAGTGTACTGCTCTATACTCAGGAAAAGCAAAAGTGTGGAAAGTACCTGCAGTCTTTCTGGAAGCACTGAAATGTCTAGAGACCTAAAAAAAGGAATTGAAGATTGTTTATAGATTAGGGGTATGCATATTTTTTATCAAAGGACCCCTCAAAGAACGTAAGACACTATCTATCCCTATTGCCACACATTAAAAAAAGGAAGAGAAAACCACGCACTGAGATACGACTCCTCCTACTCTTCAGCACAATCCTTGGCAGAGCCAGGATAAAGCATCTCATGTTGTTAGCAGCAGTATTTGCCCTTCTCATTAGCACCACACACTATGTGCCTGTCTCTCATGCCCATCATTCCCTTTTTAACCAGGTTCTTATTGTCTGAAAGACTTGCTGTGGAGTCCCTAAGAACTTTATTTGACCACAAGCTCAGAATTATTGATTACATTCACAAAAAAAATTTGGATCATTAATTTATGAGCCTGACAGAGTATTTGCAAGATTTCTGCTTTTGTCAGAGGAGACACCTAAAGTCAATGATTTACAGCTTAAGTATATGCACAGTAATTCAGCTATTCCACTTGAGGCAGTTTGGGCTGACATGAAAAATAAAAAGGGTAAAAGAAAGATCACCAAGACAATGCTGCAGACTTTCACAGAGGAGTTTGCAGTTTTGAGTCAGAGTATTTACTTCGTAATATGGTATACTTAATGAAGAAATCGTTACTTTACGTTGTTGTCATGCGTGCAAGGACAATATTGATTTGCATGGACAGATAGAGACTGATCATTTACTTACTTGGGGAACTGAGAATTTCTGACTGGGGAAGAGGAGAGGAGGTTTTTGTACTTTTTGGTCCTTCATTCATGAGCATATTTGACATACTTGACCCCCATGTTCCATCTAGCTCCATCAGAAATGAAATGTAGCTCCCCAGTTCAGTCACCTTTTATAGACTGCGCAAAGCAGACTTGTTACGCATATTTGTACAGTGTATAGAACAGTGGGACCCCTGAACTGATTGGGGTCTCCGGAGGACTTTCATAGCATAAATATTACATGATAGTATATTACTAGGCAGAAAGAAAAACCCAGAAGTACTTGAAAAAGGAGCTCTTATGAACTGGCTATTTTTGTACTCTCAGAACACAGCAAGATTTTATTTCCAATTGCATCCTTACTTAAACAAAGAACAAATCCTTTAATTAAGGCCAGACATGAATGAGAGACAGTAGTTACTGATAAGACTAGAACACATGGTCCAGTTTGGGTGCTGACACCACAGCCACTGCAGATTACTTTCAGAGAGCTGTCCTGTGGCAAGAAGAATGTTCAGCCACTTTAAAATGTGCCATATTAATAGTGCAGCCCTGCAGTGACTTGCGTGTCAGGTTTGGTGGGGCTTTTCAACTTTGTTTCAGGCAATAGCTTTCAAAAGTACAGGGCCCAAATCAATTTGTAACCTAACTAGTCCTTCCTATTGCATATGGTCCATTCATTACTGGTAATTTATTTTGCCAAGTGGGAAATCTGAGTAACTTAGATAAAAGCAGTGTTTTGATTGCCTAAAATTTCTGTGGTTTATGATGCATAAGTTTTGATTTTTCTTCTAGTATTTATTTCCTCCTGACTCCTTCCTTGCTATCTTAAACAGATTTGGAAAGAAAAAAGAAGATAAAAGTGGGAAAACAGATCAGAAGGGGAATCCAAAGCAAGACGTGCTTAAAGAGGAGGAGCTGGAGAAAATGAAAGATGAACGTGAAAGGTGAGTAAATGGTGGTGGCATCTGTGTTCATCAGATGAAAAACTTCAAAGCAAGGGATTGCTTGAAGGGACAGACAGACAGCCTGGCTGGAGATGTCCCAGACCATGTCCGCTGGCAGTCAGGTCCAGGCAACGCAGGCTGGTCTTCTGGCAGAGTCGAGTCAGGGTTGCTGTGTGACAGGAGGAGCTTGCCTGTCTCCTGCAGGTTTTTTGCACTTCACTCTGGTAGCTACTATTCAGATCACAATTTCTGGTAAGCTGGTGAAGAACAATTCCTTTAAAAGCTGTTTCACCTCTGCCCATTCCCAAGACCAGCTGACTTAGTAATTTTTTAATTTGCTTCTCTAAATTGAGAACCTCCTCCCTTCTCTCCTGACAGCTTCTTCTGTGGTTTTCAGCAATTCAGATTTCTTTGGCTTCAGCTAGCTGTGCTATCAAGTGGTAGTGTTTGTACTTGGGTATGTTCTTTTCTGTGCCGTGTTTGCTGGTTAGCCACATGTTGCAGAAATATCTGCTCCACAAATGCTGAGTAGGCCAAGAGACACCAGGAAGAAAGCAGGTTCAGACGGTTAAAATCAGTCTGAAGAGACAAAGGTCTGCAAGCAGTGGGGCGGATGAGATGGGCAAGGCAAGAAGCTAGGTGTGTGCCAGCTGTGAGTTGCCATATTTCTGAGGTAAAGCTCTGAGACTAAGATGAAAGGAACCACTGATGTGAATAAGCCCAGTTCTTGGTCTTGTTCATAAAATACTCATTTTTCATGCCCAATCTCAGCAACTTCGTTATCTTTCCAGGTAAAGAAAATTTAGTTTTCTACTTTTCCCCATGTCTGCCCTTCAGGTGCTAGGGACAGTTTGTAAGTGCTGAGAAAGCTCAGCAAACTCCTCTCTCCCTTTCCACAGCTCATCCAGATGTACTTCATGATATGCTGAAGAAGGTCTTTGTTTCCCTATGGTGGCTGCTACCAGAAAAGTTAAAGAGCCCATCCTTGCTGGCTCTCAAAGAGGTGTCTGCAGTTGCTGTAAAACTTTCCAAGTTGTAGTAATGCAGGTTGTCAGGGCATGGGGAAAGCTTTCAGAGGTGTCTCCTTCACTGGAGCATCCTGCTCCTGGGAGATGGAATGGAAGCAGGTATGGTTCCTTTTGGGTAGGCAGAGTCTTCCCATACAGGCCAGCCTTTGTGGTGTTGGTCAGTGCCCAGGGAAAAGACACCCTGCTTTCACTTGAGCCATGTAGTGTGTGGTCAGCCATGTAAGTGGTAGCTGATGGGTTTGATGGGGAAAAGAAATAAATCCAAACCCCAACAACCCCAACCCTTCTGTCTGTTGCTAACATTTACTGGTTTAAAGTCTAGTAAGGTATCCAGTTGCTGCAGTGCTGCTACTGGATATGCTTAGCCAGTGTTAAAGTATTTAGTTCATCTAAGTTAAGTAGTGTCGGGAGAAACTTTGTACCATTTGTTTTAAAATTTCTATGCCGTGCCCTTGATTTTGCCAGATTGATGAGTGCCTTTATTTTAAACTGCTGACTCCCAATTTGGATACTGGCAATTTGAGAGGTATGTGTCCTTCATTTTAAAGAAGCCAGTGTCTTTTATTAGGATCCTGGCAAGCTAAGAAGCATGTATCCCATCTGTTAAAGGGCCAGTGTCATTTACTAAAATTTTGGCAGGCTGCAAGGAATGAACCCTTCTGTCTAGAGGTCTAACGTTCCAATTGGACACAAGATAATTGTTCTTAATATTTCTTAGCGTTGTATGCTTTTTTTTAAATTACAATCACTGATTGACAGTAACTTGGTAAGGCTGCATTAGAAACTGGCAGCTCAATGTCTTCATCATTCAGGTTTCTCTAGTAATGATGTCAGTTTTGACCTGAAAGAGTTTGCGACTGAAATGGAGAACAGCAGGTGTGTTGAGAAGTGGATGAACCAAGATTATATTTTTAACTCACTCACTTGATTCTTCTTCTATAATAGTCAAGAATAGAAATATCATACTTTTTGTCAGGTAATACATCTTATATGTTGGGGGATTAAAATCAAAAAGTAAAAATAATAAAAAAAAAAAAGAGGAGTGAAGAAATTTTCCCTATGTTATCTTCAAAGCAATGCAGCACATGCTGTAAAAACAAGCAATTTGCTTCAACTTTCTAAATGAAGTGAGAGCATGGCTGTATATGTTTGCCCACATAAGACTATCTACAGGCTGACTATTGAACCCTTCTTGAGTTGATCATAAAACAGAAGAGACTTTATTTTTCCTAGAGGAAAATTATATAAGGAAGTTAGTTCTCATATGTGGATAAGAACTGTTCGGGAAATTGATTAAAATCAGTGGAAGGAAACATTACTTGACTTGAAGGTAATTCAGTCCTTTTGCCTAGTTGTTGCCTGTTCACCTGGTGATGATGCTCAGTAAGGCAGTAAAGACAAATTTTATAGCTCTGTCCCAAGATTTAGTAATTCTGTAGCGTAATTCAAGTCCAAGATCTTAATGCACATATTGGCAAAGAAAACTGGGTGGCACATCTACACCATAGATCTTCTGCTTCTATGACTTCACTAGCTGCAATCCTGCATACTTGGTCTTATATTTATAAAACCAAGCATCACTGAAGCTTACTAGAACATAGGCGTATTTTCAAAGCTGTTCTTGCTGAGAGTGAAATGAGCGTATGTTAAAACTACTAGGGATGTAATAGTGGAACAGACTACAGAATACTTGATAAATATGTAGCATGTTTTGTCCCCTGATACCTGTGAACAAATCCTGTATTTACCAGCTTGAACAAGATACAAATCACTTTTCTAACATTTGACTTTTATAGCCTTAGCTTAAACACACACCTAATTTTACCTTTCCAAGATTAGCTGTATAAGTAATTTTCAATTTACATCCTCAATCTGATTATTACAATTTTGAATCAGGTTTTTTTGCTTAAACTTCAGTTTTCTTAAATATCAGGATCTGTCATTCTACCAAATACTGTGATTTTTCATCTGAGAGTTTTTTTCAGAGGCCGAGCTGTCCGTTTCGGATGCTAGTGGAAGAGGTCAGAGTAGTTGATTTTTGGGCTGGGTGTGACAGGATTAATGATCAAGTGTATTTCAGCATCTTAGCAGCTGTGGACCTTGCATGGTTTTAGATGTTGGTTTTGCATGCAATATATGCTTGGCAGCTCTCCAAAAACCAGTATACTGTTCCAAGATCTCAGCTGAGAAATATTTTTCAGTAGGAAGTGCATTTCCAGTTTACAGGAGTAGGCCATCTCTAGGAGTTTTGCAGTTTTTTGACTGGCGTTGAATAGGTACAATAATATTTCACAAAATTGCAAGGACAGGCTTTCTGTAAAAGATGCAGCCTTCTTTCAGAAATTTTGACAAGATTTACAGACGTGCAGAAATGTCAGATGTATTCACTGCACAATTATGGGTTGGCTGCGCAGTACAAACTCGGTGACTCTGGCTCTGACAGGAAACATCAGATCTTACGTAGGTGTGCTGCGTGAGCGCAAGTCCATCATGCTCAGAATAGGCTGGATTTCCTGCTTGCACAGAGAAGGAATTGTAAAGTGCGTGTGCAACAAGTCTGGCACATCCAGAATGTGTTAGAGCTAGTAGGCGTATGCAGACAGAGTATACAGCACTCACTCTGTAGTGCAGATGCTTCCCAGAAGGATTGGACTTGCCTGCACATTGGTCCTTGGCATAGATTTGCCTGGCAACTCCTTTTATGGGCTGCCAAGTTTCAGATTTGAGCCTCAAAAAGTGAAAATAAATTTCGTGGTTTTCTAGCTTAGTAATTTTTATTTCCATTCCACATTGTCCTATTCTCAGTTTTCAGTACAACTGTCTGTGCTGCCTTGTAGCTGCAGTTCTCCGAAGCAGCTCCACATCCTGCTCTGAAATGCTGACATCATTATTTTTTCCCTGCTTGTATTCCCACCAAGATCAAGGTCTCATTGTGCTTGTTGCTGTTAGGGAAGCTTGGGCCTGACCCCAAGCACTTACAATTGAGGTAGAAGAGAGAAAATCTGGGAGGGAAAAAAAATGCATCCTGTGGGTGGGAATCTGACATGCAGGCAGTGCAGCTGCTTGTCCAGGTTCCTAAAAAGTCCCTGTCAGGCTAGGAATTTGTTCCAGACCTTAGCCCCAGGCCTCCTTTCTTTTCAAAGCCAGTACTTTATTATATGACTACTACTTCCACAAGCGTCAAGTGGTTAACAGGAACTTAGGATGTTAGGCATTCCTTCTTTAGTAATAGCCTTAGCTGTGTCCAATTGAATGTGAATTCAGCACCTCCTCTGAATTTCACTGTTTCCTCCTTCTCCCCCTGCCTCCCTTAGCTTTCCTTGTGCCGTGACACAACGTCACTGAAACTTGACTGGAGAAAACCAGAAGCTGATGACACGGATAGTTCAGGAGGACTGACTTATATGTGGTGATACAGTTCTCTGAGGTGGTGGTTTGTACTTCCTGACACAAGTCAAGTGGTTCATTGGACTGACGCCCTATTTTAAATAAACTCATTATTTTGCACATGCTTCAAAGAGTTTGGCTGTAATAAAGCATGTGCTCCAAAGGTCTAGAATCTGCCCATAAAAGGAAAAAGCAAGTGCTACGTCTGAGGTTTATTTTGATCAAGATGACTCAAATCTGTATTTTTAGTGTGTTCTGTGTAAATTACTTAGAATTTATCATCTTAACAACAAGATGTTCGCTACGTTATTAAATACTGGAAGAGATCCTCTCTTTTTGTTCCCTCAAAACAAGATTTTTCTTCCTCCCTTCCTCCATCTTTTTCCCACTCATTTGGGGTTGCCTTTTAATTTTCTAACATTGGAAAATCATTGTAAAACAAACAGGATAAATATATTAGGCACTTGAGTTTTACACGTAATAATTTGTTTGCCTTTCAAATGCAAATAAAATGACTATCAATTGAAAGAAAACTATTTTTTCCTGTTTGTTTAGGATTATTTTACTGGAATATTCCTGCTGAGACCAAAGTCTCTCTTCTAGCAGAGTTGAAGATTTGCTTGATGTTAGAATAAAATTTCACAAAATGTAGTGCCTTGTTAAAAATAGGCTGTTTTTTAAAAGTAGCATATGATTTGGTGTACAAGGAGGTACTCTGTCTCAAAAATACTACTCTGCACTAGTTCATAGGAGTCGTCTGTTGTTTTGTAAAAACAATCTTTGTTTTGTAGTCCTTGTTGGAATTAATTGAGGGTATTTTTTTTTTAATAGTATAAAGTTTTCGAGCGTTAGAGAAGCAGAAGGAACATCTGGCCCTTGCTTTCTGAACATCTGAAATGAATGCTTAAGTTACATTGAATCTCAAATTTGGGTAAAATTACATGGGGTCCATTTTTATATTAAAGACTTGTTATTTCCTTTGCTTTTCGGCAACTTCCAGCAACTGAAGAGCACTTCTCTCTTGTCCTATCAGTTCTGATGCTTGTTGCCTGTTCCCATAGTTAGAAAATCAATACATATGTTTTTGATATTTGGCGAACAGAGGTTTAATTTTGCAGCTGCAAGATCCCTGTACTAAGGGAGTGCGTCTTTACAGAAATAAAAACATTTAGAGACCGCTTGTGTATGAGAGAATACTTTTGAGTGAAACTTCATTCCATTTCTATCAACATTTGTTTCATTATATTTAATTACAAACAATTTGTATGTTACTGGAAATCAAAATGAAAACAGGAGTAGCTGCATGCATGGCAGTATGGTAGAAAAGTTAAATTGTTTTGAATCAAAAGTTGAAGTTCAGACTGCTACAAAAATCAAAATATTTTTTTTTTAATTCCATAGTACGTCTTAGAGCACACTCATACACGCACACACACATTGTTGCTGACTCCGTGTAGCTTTTGTGCCTGTGTTATCCACTTGCCAAATCTAAAAGCATTATTATGGCTGTTTATAGCTCATATTGATCTCTGGTAAAATGTTGGTAATTGCTCTTCTCACCATTAAGTGCTGTGCTAAACCACATGTTTTTGGGACTCCTGAGCTTATGCATCATTATTTATTAAGGGTTAATCTAACATGGTATGTCTGTTCATTGAGTATTCCTGACTTTGCAGCACAGCTAGGTCCTGTGGTTTAGACAAAATAAAGTGTTGGATGTGATCCCAGTTTTAATACTCCCAATTTATTATAACCATTGAACCCTGATCAGATCACAGATTGGATTGGATCCCAGTTTTTTAAATGTCCCAATTTATTGCTGGCTTGCAACCCTGATAAGAATACATATTTGATTAAGGCTTCAGTTTTCAAAAATTCCAGTTAATTACTTTTAGATTCTTATTAGATCATAGCTGTGTAGTATGGTATGTTGAAGTTATGAAAAAATTACTGGATGGTGTTGCACAGGTCAAGGTCATAGTTTCATTTTGTGCTGACAGTATGAAGTTATCAGATATCTGTTTATTACTGTGGCAGCACTTGCACTGGACAGGAGGACAGATTAATCCCAACCTGTTGATTCTGAGTGATTCTCATTTTAGATCTGCTGCTGCTCTGCATACCAGAACGTGTAATAAAAACCTACCATGGAACACTGAGAGACTGATGTTTGGTTATGAGTAGCTGAGGTGGATGGGTCTCACCTACCTTTCACAGGTTGTGATGTGCCATTTAGAACCAAATAGCAATTTTTGAGCTGCTTCATGTGGTTAATCCACTGCTGGAGGACATTTTTAAGACAGCATTGGCTGAGAGTTGATCCCAGATTGTCCAGGTTCAAGAACATTAAGAACTCAGGATAACAGAATGGCACACGGAATTGGCCTTTTTTCTTTAACTGTTGCAGTACTGCTCCAGGTTACAGAGACTGATGGAAGTAGCACTTTTACAGGTGCCATAGCTGTGCCCTCTGAATTTAAGCACCTAAATTCTTCTCCAAGCCATTTAGCATTCTTGGTTTGCCCTTCACTGAGACACTGGTTTCACTTTGCTCTGGAAACCAGTTTTCACAAGCTGTGCCACCCGCCCACCTCAGAGCGGCTCAGGGGCAGTGGCCTGGCTCTTTCTTGATGGGCATTGCAGTGTGTGGTTATTTCCTGTAATATATCAGAGCTTTATTACTTGATGTTTTTGTAAAATGACATGGTAAAACAGAAATAACTGCTCTCAGAAACTTTTACAGACAAAACTAATACAGTGTAACTGGCCAGCGTACTTGCCAGCCTGGGTAATGAAGTGCTTTCTAGGATACAGACTAACCTGGCCTGGGGATTTCTTCGATGCAGTACTGAATGTAGGTCAGCTCTTGCCTACCCCAGAATCAATAAGGGCATAAGAATGATTTGGAAGCTGCATTTCATTCCTTGCCCTTCCATATGTGAGTTATGAAAGTCTATCATGAATCTTTGGCATTGCTTTGAAGTAGTGCCACAGCACAGAATTCCTATTCTCAGACTCCCTTACCTACGGGAGAAAAATGAGAATACAGGTTGTGGGGATAGGCAGGTAGGCAGGAAATCGGTCCGTATGTGTAATTCTCCATAATGCTCTTAAGCCAAAATACGTGAAAGTCTTAAAGCTTTGTCTGCTCAGTCAAAGCTGAGTTTTGCTTTCTAATCCAGGACTGTTAATTAGAAACAACCTGTGAATCACAGACTAACAGATAAAAACTGTTCCTGTTCTTGAAGAGAGAGATTCTGTTCAATAGGTTCCAGGTTCAATGTCGTATGTGTAGAATAAAGAGAAGTGCATGGAGTATCATATCACACAGAGACAGGCTTTCTCCTTCCACTGCTAGGGTTTCATTCGAATGAAGGCATAATGTCTGTGCAGCTGCAGAGGCGGTTGTGCGAACTCATGAGGTCTCACTAGCTAAGTGGAGCTGCGAGTATCTATGCAGGAGGGGTTCCCAGAACGCCCCTTCACTGAAGGAGGAGGCCCTGGGGACCCAGTAGGTGTCAGTCTTCCTGGGTCTGTTCTGAGCTATATTACTGCATGTGGTTGTGGATGTTGGGTTTTCATGAGGTGTCAAATCGATGTTCTGTCTTCCCATGGTCATTACAGTGGTCTCTGGTATTTTTCTTAAGACAGCGTTACGATCCTCAGTGGTTTTGACGGATACTTACTACAGTCAGTGGCAATGAATAAGTGCCTAGATTGATGTCTCTGCCTCCCTATAGTTTTTCTGCAGGTATACTGCAGTTACTTTATGCTTGTTCACAGTTTATCTGATGAACTTCTCTGAAACAATTTGCTTTTTCTTGGTTGGAGAGGTGAATCTTTGGCTTTGACTGCAATTAGTATTGTTTCCATTCATGACTTTGTTTCCAATGACTAAAATATAAGCAGTTAAATTGCTTTCTAGGAGATTCTGTTATTTTTATTCTCTTTTTATGATTGTTTCAGAATGAACTAATGTTAGCAAAAAGGACTCTGGTATGATGTGCCCAGCATGTTACTTACCTTTTTAACAGAAAAGTACAAATTACAGCAGCCTTAGTATTCCTTCAAATCAGTGTTGAGAACTAAGCCTGCAGCTTGCCTATGGTCTGCAAAGTCCTTGCAGACTCAAGGCCGTTTTGCAAGAAGAGCTTGGAGATGTTGAAGGTACCAGAATGTCTCAGGTGAAAAATGCCAAAGTAATTTTAACTATTCTAGGATAGATTCCGCTATTTAATGCACATTGTCACAAAGCAAGGAACATCCTGTTGAGGGGAGACTGAGCAACCTGATCTGCACAGCCAGCCTTGCTCTCAGCAGGAGATGGAGCAGGGTGGCTTTCAGATGGTTTGTTCTAACCTCAATTTTTCTGATATTGTCACTTAAAAAAATAACTCAGGCAAGTTGTGAGTAAAGAAAATTATGTAATGTTGTAGAAGACAGAATATAAGATACTTGGCTTTTCCAATAGTTGACTTTCCATAATCTGCTGCTTTTCACCCGGTGTACAACTAATATGAACAAAAGAGAGACAGTAGAACTTTCTCAGATTTAACAGCAAAGGTAAAATCCTGTTCCCATTGAAGTTCACAGAGTGGGGGGAAATGTACTGACCTCATTAGAGCTAGGATTTTCTTTGGAGGGCAGGATCCTGTGGAAGTTGGTAATCACTCCCTGTCACCTCTGAAATAAATGGAAGAACATTAAGACCTCAGTCTTGTCTATCCAAAGCTCACACTCTTCATGTCGTGGTATGAAAGGGCTATGTTTCATCTTCAATTTGTCATAATCTTAAATTTTAAGGTCGGTGTAGCTCTTATCTCCTCCTCAGGTTTTTCTTTCTTCTGTTTCTTTACTTACAGCCCTCCAAAGGCAGCTGCTTTGGTCACTTCAGCATTGTACAGGTATGGGGCAGTTATCTAGAACAGGCATTATTTTCATTTAGCCCTGGTGTTTTTTATCAGTGGGCTAGTTAATGCTGTTATAAGATCTGTTTTGTTTAGCTTGAGTTACAGTCTCTTACTCCCTTGAATTTTGTGGCTTGCCTTTTTTTATTTCCAAGACTGTTTCTGCTCTTGTTTACAATTACAGATACTAATTATGGGGGGGAAGATGTTCAGTCTAGCACAATAGAATGAGCTGGAATGAAGAAACACTTGCATAGCTTACGAAGAAGATGTTTTTGACAAATATGCCTCCAGTAGAATACCCTGAAAGATAATACTAAATTAGATATTGTTTGAGTCTTGATGAGTCCATATCAGATGTCCTCAATTTACTGGAAAGAGGTGGATTTTTATTTTATTTAACTATGAGACTTGCCTGCCTCTGGAGCTTTCCTAGATGATGGCTGAAAAAATATGAATTACTCTTTTCCTGATAAAAGATGCAGGTTTGAATAAGATTGTTAATGTCATTATAGACTGTGTCTGTCTGAAAAATGATTATGAAATAAAAAAAAATTAAAAGCACTGCACTGAAATTATCTCCTCAGATATTCAAGTGAAATATACCCATTCCCATCAGTGATTATGACTTACAAATATCTGAAAGCAGGATGTATTCTGTCCACTATTATGTAAATGAATGAAAATACAAGATTTTAGTTACCAAAATATATTTTGCTAGCAGCTAGAAAGGAATTAAAACATTAAACCCAATGGAAATCTAAGTGACCTCCTGCAGAAATAGGCTACTTTGCTCTAGACAACCCATTACTCAATATATGTATGAATTAGGTAAATGAGAGACAAAAGCAGAAATGTAATGTAAAATCACAGTTGAAGTATTAAGATATTAAATCAGATGTAAATTGAGTATGTAGATCTTGGGAAGAGTCACATGAGCAGGGGAAGAAAACAGTGCAGCAGGTTTTATTCTGCTGTTCTCAAGGAACAACCAAATGAGTGGAAGAATGTTTAGCATCTCAGTGATCTCAAAAGACTTGAAGGACTGGGTCCTTTTTTGAGGTCTAGGTATACCTCAAACTGATCGTACACATGTTCACTTACCTGCTCTTATTCCGCTCCTCTTACTGTGAACAGAATAGACATTATCCTAAAAGACCCATGGCCATGTTTCTGTAACACATTTTGTCTTTGCTTATTGTTTGTACTTCTTCCCTGAGAACATCTTTCATTGACTTAGCCAGCACCTTGCTCATTCATGTATCTGTTTGCACTTCCACAAAGTCCATTGCTTTTAATCCAGCGTACAAGAAATGTTGCTGTATTCATCTGATACAAACAAGATCCTGCTGTGAAATACGCTGTTTTGGTCAGCAACTGCATTTTCTGTCCTGTGTTTGACTACTTATATAAGCACCTTGGGGCTCAAACCATGTAATTCTTTGTGCTCTGCTCAGTACTAAGCACTCAGTCAGTGCATGGAAATAAAAAAATGTTGCATCACTTCTACACTTTTCTCTGGAAAGTCAGAAGAAACAGCATGACCCAGAACTCATGGGGCATGCAAGGGAGGAGGTGCTCACACACCTCGGGGAAGATTGTGCTTTTTTGTTGTGTGCCTGTTAGGGTCAGTTTTCCCCATTCAAAACTGCTCTGACGTGAAGTGCAGCCTTGCAGCTCTCCAAGTAAGAGAGCCCATGGTCTCTCCTGGGCTGAGCTTGCCACCTGCAGCTTTGTGCTGTGGCCAGATCCGCCAACTGTTTGTGCCACTGAATTGCTTCTCATGTCTCATGTTGGGCAGCAGGCGCCTTGTCCCTCACTTGGGGGTGGCAGAGGCAGAAGGACGTGATGCATTGAGTTTTGTCCTGATCCAAGGTGACAGCTTGTTAGGCTGTGACTTACTGTGCAAAGCTCCTTTTGAGCTAGGGTTGCTGCTGGGCCTTCAGAACTGCAGGCTGGGCTGCATCCAGCATCTTGCTGTTTGTTCCCTGTTGAAGGCAGTCTTTGGGTTCCATGGCTTTTAATGACCCTGGCTGCCTTTGGGCTGCTGTGCTGGTAACATTAAGTCCTGTATTTTTATTTCCACAGAGGCTTAGAGCACTGCTTTTAGAAGCTTCAGCATCCATCCACCCAGCTTCTGTCTGGTGGGCCAAGAGATGAGTATCTCTTAGAGCTTTTCCTAGCCTCTTCATTCCATTCCCAAAAGCATTTCTGGGTCTGCTCCAAAAGTCACTTCTGCTCAGCTCTTCTGGAGTTTTCTTGAGGTGGTCCTTATCCTTTCCTGCAGCTGCCTCACTGTGTGTACGCTGCAGTCTTTAATCCAGCTTTTGCCTGTCAGTATCTCTGTCACTGATGTCAGGCTAAAACGTTTTACATTGTGTTTGTCACAGGCGGCGAATACATATGTGGTCATTGACAGTAGCTCAGCAGAAACACAATAACTTGTTAAGCCACAGTAACTCAATCATGTGTCTGAGCTGCAGCTGGAAGGAGCTGTTTGGGCTGTTTAACCCTTTATGGCTGCTGCACTCTAGGCTTATGCATCTTTTCATGTGTTAGTACATGAGAAATCACCATATATGATTTGTGTGGATGTCAGATAGGAAGATTGTTTGAAGGATAAATGAGAGTGTTTCCTTGATTTATAGCTCTGGGGTTATGCTACTGAACAGCATGTGAGGTGTAGAAAGACATTTTCAAAATACCATGTCCCAGTTCCACAAGTATATAGGACCTGTCTTCATTTGACTTCTACAAATAGGATACAATATGTTTTAGAAATGTTACCTATAATTCTATTGAGGTTATGTATTTTATCAAACTTTTTTTTTTCCCCTGAAAATATTTGTTGTAGAGAAAAGTTCTAGTGATAGCTAGTGGGTGTTCAAAGCAACAGAAAAGATTAGAATAGGATACATGTTTGAATGCTATTGAGGAAAACGATGGGTCACAGGAGGAAAAAAAAGGGCATTGCTTGATACAGCACTTCTGGCTGCTTGTGTGCAAAGGTTGTGTTTTTACAGAAACACAGCTAAGGGAAGTTCATGTAGTTGTCGTGTAGTGATTTAACTGAAGAGCATGATGTTCAGGTGGCGGAAGAGAGCAAGCAGAATTGATATGGGATACCCAAAAGGAAATATATCTCACTTCCCTTCATTCTGTATGAGTTTTTCTTATCCCTTTTCCTCATCAGGAAGTTTGTAGAAACTTTAGCGCTACACTAAACTGTTCACATGGTGACCTGTGCCTCTCCTCATATCTGATTTCACTGCCAGCATCGTGGTGCTGAGTGACATTTTATCTTTTTGTCACAAATTTGCACCAGTTGTTTAACCAGACCCATCCTGCACTGTGAGTTTGGGGCAATCTTGTAGTAATTGTTCAGTAAGCTGGTCGCTATGATAGTTGTGTTGATTTGGAAGTTCTGTTGGTTTTCTGTTTGGTGGGGTTTTTTGTGATGGGGAGTAGATACCGCTATTTTAGATAGGGAGATATGCAGAGGGAGGTGCAGAAAGGATAAACAGCGAGAGTGGGATATAGCAGAAGTAGCCTGCTTAGCATGGTCGGCAGAGCATTATAGGAGTGATGGAAGGAACAGCACATTCATTTTTTTTGTACCTTAGTGTAGAATTACTGGGCACCCACTGGGATATGCTATAGAAAAGCCAGCTTTAAAACTGGGTGAAAACATGATGCTGAAATACAGCAAGGTATTTAAAACTTTACAAAATTGTGTAGAAAGTTCAAAGCTGGAAAACATAAGAGAAGGCATGAAAGGACAGGTAAATAGAAAGAAAAGGCACCTGTCTAATTGTTTCCCTATATTTGAACATTTGGATTGAAATGAAAAAGAGATCACTGAGGAAATTTCATAGATTTGCGCAGAAGAGTGAAAAGGAAACAAGAAATATTAATGCAATTATAATAGCTGTATTGAAAAGAGGAAACAGTGATTGTGAAGAATTTCACATAACCTCATATTGACTGGTCTGTATAATATAGAATGGAAATAATTGTTCTTGAGCAGGTTTGACTTATAATAGTGGCAGTGATTGAAGACTGCATTCATAAGGAGAAGTTGAAGAAACTAGGCTTATTCACAGGAACAAAAGAAAATTATGGTGACCTAATTCCAGCTTTTGCTGTGCAGAATATACCAGTATTGATAGCAGGACAAATTACTCTCACTGTCAGACATGAAAGCAAGAGTCACGTGATACTGCTGTGCTGCACTACTCTTGCTTTCAAATAGGTCTTAAATACCTAGGGGACAGGTGATGTATTGGTCCAAAGAACATTATGGCTCATCATTTTCTGAGAAACTGCTGTGACCCTTCTTGGGACTGTGCGCTGTGCCTTGTGCACTGATATGTGATTCCTTGAAATGCAGTGTCCTCCCATTTTTCTGCCTGTATCGTCCCACGTGGAGCTGTGTCTGCTATGAAGCTTGTACCTCATACGATATATTCCTGCACTGAAATCTGTGTTTAGGCTTTTTTGGTCACTAATTGAGGGAGAAGCCCTCCATATTCCCAGGTTTTTAAGAGTTAATCTGGAAGACAGCAACAATCTCAAAGTGCTTTATGCATTTTAGTAGAAGAGCAGGGTGATCAGAGGCAAGGACTACTGCCAGGCTGACAGTTATTGGGTGCAGGAGCTAACAGTTATTTGTGTGATTTATTAAAAAAAAAAAAAATAAATAAAAAATAGTGCCTTCATTTTTTACATTTCTGACATAATCCCATGTGGGACATGTAAAATATTAATCCTCCTGCAAGGGGGTTTCTCTTGAAGTGCCTGTATGTATAAAAGATGGAGAACAGCAGCGTAGACCTCCCTTCCTGCTTCATTGATGTCTGATGCCTTATTTGCAATGGAAATCCACCCCATGCTTGTAGTGATGAGTGCTCTCAGATGATGAGCTACCTGAAAAGGCTGGGTTTTATATGAATGGACCAAGACATAACTTTACCCCAAATTCCTTTATGTGAATGATGAACATGGTGTTTCACTCAGGGACATGGGCTCCCTCCACCACTCCTGGCTGCATAATCTCCCTTTTATCTTTATTCACAAACCCTTGGAATGGCTTTGCACACTTCCAGCTGCTCTCTTAATTAGTACTCATGTGCTAACGGTAGTTTGTGGTTTAGATAGAAATGCATGCTGACCACTGCTTTTAGTTTCTGATTTCATACACAGCTCCTCAGTGTTGACATTCTCCCCATGCCATTGTCCATTGCTTTATGAAGAAAAGCATGACTTTTACCAAGGACAGTACCAGTGTCACCGTTAGTTTTACAAAGAATAAAAGTTGTATGTCCTGTTGTTCTGCAAATGCCATTAAACTCTTGCTGTCCTGACAAGCCATCAGCCAGCTAAGCCAGGGCCATCAGCAGTAAAATGAGAGGGTATGTGCTTTACTAATTGAATTTACCATGTATTGACACGAGGCTATGCCCTCCATAACAGTCTCCAATAAAATCTCCCTTGTGGATAGAGTCAGAATTGCGCAGAATCAAAGGCTCATTTTGAAGTCTGCAACTTCTTCAAGACGCTGCCTTACCCTGGGTGAGGTTGCACTTGAGGATAGCGCTCATCCTGACCCCAGGCAACCATTTCAATACAAATAGGGAGTGTGTGTGCATGAAAACCTGCAGCAAAAGAGAAGTGGAGTGAAGGTTATGGGAGGAAGACGTGATCGTACAGGAAAGAGAAGCTCTGAGAAGAAAAAAGGAGAAATTCTTAGGAATCGTTAGGAAGCCTCAGTGTAGAAACCTGAGAGCTGTTAAAGATGTAGACAGACCGTAGCTTATTTCTTACGATTCTTTCATCTCCAAGAACTACTGTAGTAAGGCTTTGTGAGTGTTTTTAATTATATCTTAAGAAAAATTAAAGAAGATTAGCGAAGGGGCTGGGATCAGAAACTTTAGGAAAAGTAGGAATGGTGTATTAGGAAGATACTGTTCTCTTACATGGTCTTTATAGTGAAATATTTCATGGAATATCTCAGGTTGGAAGGGACCCATAAGTATCATCAAGTCCAACTCCCTGTTCCTTTCAGGACTACCTAGAACTACACCATATGACTAAGAGTATCATGCAGTTGCTCCTTGATCCCTGACAGGCTTGATGTCATGACCACTTCCCTGGGGAGCCTGTTGAAGTGACCAACCACCCTTTCTGTGAAGAAGCTTTTGCTGATGTCCAGTCTGAACTTACCCAGATGCAGCTTCATTCCATTTGCTCGTGTCCCATCACTGGTCACCAGAGAGAGGAGATCAGCACCTCACCCTCCATGGCCAACACCCAGACCCCTTGACTGCAATGAGGTCACCCCCCTGACCTTCTCCAAGCTGAACAAACCAGCTGCTCCTCCTAAGTCTTGCCTTCAAGGCCTTTCACCGTCGTGTCATCCAGCTCTGGACATGCTCTAATACTTTGATGTCCTCCTTATATTGAGGGACCCAAAACTGCACACAGTACTTGTGGGGCACACAGTACTCAAATACTAGAGGAGAAAGGTCATCTGCTTCCCTGAGGGAAGGCAGAGTGGATAGTGATCACACACACACACACCCCCCAGCTGTCAAGGGCTGTGACATATGCAGGCTCAGGCTCATCCCGTTGTAAAGTATGACTACATTTTCAGTGTTTAAAAACTAGCATCACCCCTAGATATGTCCTAGCATGGTTAATGGAGAGGTGTAACTGGAAAGCATGTGATACACATTGAGGTACTCCAGTATATGTGTAGAAAGGCATGTTGTTCTCATTAGACTTATTTGTGAACCTCTTTAACTGCAAATTATTTGAGAAGTATTAGCATTTATTTTGATGATACAATTCTAATGAAACAAAATAAATGGTATGAATCCCATTCTGCACTTAATAGCTCCTGTCTGTCAGACTGGAAGCTCCCAATGTGCTCATTTAATTCTCTAGGGAATCACTTTCTCCATGCCTTTTAGACTTTCTCTAGAACATCTTCATTTTTCACTGTGCAGAGTTCTGAGGCCACTATGTTTCATTGGGGTAACCAAGTCTGCTAGACCCTTTTTTACTTACTCTCCTATGGTACAAAATATACTGTCCTTTCTACGCTGCTGCTGTGCTTCAGATACAGTCAACAGCAAATGTTGACGACTTCTGTCAGGCACTGCATCTCTGTATCTGTCTTCTGTTCTTTGTTTCTTCCTCCATGCTCCATTATTTTCTGTAAATGATATTTATTACATACTGTGGTCAGCATTCTGCCAGATCCATCTCACTGCATTTAATTATACTGTGTTGAAGGATAGCTGAGCACTTAACAGAAGTTGCATGCTCACAGAGCCTTGCTATAGGGTTGGTTTTTTTTCTCCAGCATGAATGTTGAATCATTGAATATCAGCTGAGGTTGAAATTTACCTGAATATGTTTTACTATTCCAAAGAGATTACACGATGGCCCTGATTAGCAGCAGCATTTTGTAATACCACTTAAGCCTTTATCACAGTGGAGTACTGCCAGTAATTGTCTTTAATTCACTTATATGTACCAATTCATCTCTGTCAGGTTTCTATTAATTTCTTTGCTGTTTTACTTTGTCCCTATCCCCTATATAATAAGGTGCGATTTCCACATTTACGTAGCCAAAATAAATAAAAATAAATTAAATCTTCAGCAAATTGATTGTGGACCTTTGATTTGAGACAACTGTGCCATCTCTCCATTTATGTTCACATTTAATCCACTTTTCACAAGTTAATGTATTTAGGAGAATCTAGGTGGGTCAAGTGACCAAGGGACAGTACCAATTTTACTGGCTAATTTAGATAAAAAGTTTCGGATTGAGTTAGGTATATTAACTGCAGTGTGGAGGGTAGGTGTAGAATTAAAACTGTATGTGTTCACACATGCACATGCATACTTGTGAAAAGCCACACTATATTCAGCATTAATTTTTTTTCATCAGAATGATGACCATCCTTGGTTATAAAGGTGATTGCCAGAGATGAAGAACAAACTCGCTGCATGCACAATTTTGTTTTATCTGGCATCAGTTTCACAGTGTACTGGAAGATCTGTCTGAACAGTTGGGTTTCGGGGTTGGTGCTCCAAATTTGTGTGATGAATCAGTGTCTGTGGTTGCTGTTGAAGCATATCCAACTGTATATTCCTTTTTTCTTTTTCATTGTTAGGATTGGTGCAAAGCATCAAGAGTTACGGCAAAAGCAGCTGAGAGGCCTGAGTGATTATTCTACTGGTCCTGGAGGACCTGACATTGATGATGATGAGGTGGATCCAAATTACGCCAGAGTAAACCACTTCCGAGAGATTTATCCTGCAGCAAGCATCTACAGGCCATCATCACCAGCAGTAGCAGAAACCTTTGTATATCCACATGATTCTTCTTCCGCACCAATGGAGAGGGAGCACTTGGAAGGACTGTATGCAAAAATAAACAAGCAGCACTACCCACAGACTCCAGGTGACAGGTAACGTTGCCACTTGGCATTACAAACAGTGATAGCTTGGTGGGGTGGGGAGGGAGCCTGGGGCTGGAGGAGGAGGGGGTGGCTGATCAGATACTCCAAACCCCTGTCTTTACCGACTACAAAGCCATGGATTTCCTCTTAACGAAAAACATGATTTGCTGCAGCAGTACCCCCAAAGCATTTGAGCAAGGCAGCAGTCAAACAGAAATCATTAAAAGGAAAGTCCATATTTCACAAACAGAATGAATGAACTGACTCGAGTCCAATTCCTGCACTGCTGAGAAAGTGCTTTTTCTTTTTTCAGTCGGGAAAAGTTCTTACCCTGCAGCAAAAATAATCTCAGTTTTCAGATCTCTTTCGATCCTGCTGATCATCAAGTGTCTATTAGTAACAGGTTTTGTATGATAGCATGATATATTGCATATATTTATGGTTCCGTTTTCCCCAGCTGTGTGATATTACACACTTTCAATTAGGTTGGGGAGAGGACTGGGAATCATGGTATTTTTATGCAGACTGTGAAGTGTGGCTTCACAAGACTGATTGCCTTTCTCAGCCTTTCCAATAACCAAGTGGGAAGGAAAGAGCAATTTTTAACCCTTACTGTCAAGCTTCCAGGTTGATAACATTGAAGAAAAATGGTCACGTTTTTCCCCGCGTTAAAAAGAAAACAGAAATTCTTTTGAGTTGATGATGTACCCGCCATTATGATGATTTTAAAACTGGTTGCTTCTGGAATTTGGGGCTAAAAGAATGTAAGACTTCATTATTATCATGGCGTTAATATATTGATGTTGGGTTTTTTCAAACCAATGTGTGAATGGGTCGGCAAGATACACAAGTCTACGTGAAAAGAAAAGCTGACAAAGTAAGACGTGGACTTGAGGAACTGTTCACGCTTGAGTTTGTATTACAACCTGTAGTGTCTCCCCATAGCCTCAAACTGTGCTATGTGATAACACACTTGTTAATGTTGGAGAAATACCTGAACACAGATATGGGAGTGTTTTCAGTTTGTGGCATCATAGTACTTTAAAAGCATCTACAGAGTCATTGATATAAATAGTAATAAAACACTTCTGACATAAATCTGAGTTTGTAGCAGGGAATGGGCTAAGTATCTCTCAGTTTCATCTAAATACAGTGTGGTAGAGATCTTTCCAAACATAATGACATGGCTAATTTTTTTCTTCATATTATTAACTCTTCTCCTACTTCGTAAAGGTGAAAAGGGTGAAATAAGAGGTAGTGACTGCAGCTTTTCGGCCATCTAACAGGTTTTGCTTTACTATAAAAGTCTTGAGGGAATTGTCACCGAAGTTGTATGATCATTTGTATAGCAAAGGGATCAGAAGTTGAGTTCACTCAATAGAGCAAGATCTGAGAATTCCTAGTGGGAGGGAGTCTAAATCCAGGTTCATGTATTTTTTCAAATATAAATATATACAGGTGTAACTCAATTGGAGTGAGACGTTGTCATAAAGGTTGCTTGAGAATTTAACAGGACTTTATAGCTTTACATTTTAAAAATGTCATCATTGTTGAAGTGTGGTCTATACATTGTTTTTCCATGCAGCAAAAAGAAATGCTCGTCTTTCCCTCTGGCCTCTTTTATTTGATTACTGGTATTGTGGTTGTAACTACACTGAATGAACTCTTGACTTGCTATGTGGACAAGATTCAAGTCCCAACCAGGTTTGGATTCGGTGTTGGGATCCTGGATTTTAGTGTGGATTTAGCTGTAATTGCATGATAGCATGATAACCCGGTGAAAAACTAAAGCCAGAATATCTAACACTGGAGAAAAGTTACCTCATATCTGAGGCCCTGATCAGAAGTCACGCTGAGAGGCTGTTCCATCTGTGTTGATTCTGTACTGAAAGACAAACAGTCCACAACAACTTTGCTTTGTTGAATTTCTCAGGCTTGTAGAGGGTTTTTAACCAGATTAGGAAAAAATAGGAAACGTGGGATCCTTATTAGGCTGCCTTTGTTCTTTTTTAAAATCTTTCTTGCCTTTATCTCAGAGACAAGAAGGTTGTTGTTATTCGCTAGCAGAAATGTGCCAAATGTGAATAATTTTATATGAACTTACGCAGTGGGTCATGAGGTCTCAGCCAGCAGTTGCTGAATATAGTGGCAACTTCAGGCAAGGAAATCTTTCTCCTTTCAATAGTCTCCCTTTAGCACAGAAAGAGATGTGGAAAGAAAAATCCCTGGATAACATGTTAATTACAAAAACAAATCTGCTTTCAAGGGTCAAGTATGAAAACTACCTTGTCTGCCTCAAAATGATGGGAAGGGGCTATAATGGATGCTTATTAGCTGAACCGAAGTTATTTTGTGTTTGCAGGGCTGAACATTTATCAACACATTTGTCATGTAATAGCTCATGCCTCTGTCTTGCTAACGCATGCATGCTCGCTCTCAAAAGTTTTGCTATTAATTTTACTTTAGATGGATGGCTTTTTCTCCCACCTCTGACTTTCAACTTGTAATATAGTGTGTGGAGACTTGATCAGCAACTAGAGTAAATGGGGTTTGGGGTGGAAGGGGGGTTTGAACACAGAGAGAACAGATGATTTCGTTTCAGTCTGGAATTCCAGTTATGTGTCATTATGGTAGAAAATTTAAACTTATCATTTGAAACAAGAAGTTTATTTTTATTTTTATTTTATTTTATTTTTGGAGAAGAATGTATTAACAATTATTAATGCCTTCTAAAATTTGGAGGCCACTTGTAAAGTAAGAAGGTTAGTGCTGTTCACAATTTGTGCACACATACCTTCCCTTTTCTGATCACCAGAATCCACTGAGTGTTCCTTGTTCATTCTTCTCGGTAGATTTGCAGTTTAAACTGAGATCTCCCTCAGTATGCCGAAAGGCCATAGGCTGCACATGTATGAAGTCTGTTGCTTTAATCATTATGAAGTATGTTTGCTGCCTCCAAGCACTGCTCCTCAGGGCTCACACAGACCTGCTTCACATTGCTCTTTTCATACTAACGTCTCCTTTACCTACATGCTTGCATCTGGCATCTCAGGGGTTTTCTGATTTGGATTTTGGCGGGGGGGGGGGGGGGGGGGGGGCGCAGGCATGCTTTGTGTTTTATTTGTAACCGTTCTGTAACGTTCTTCTGCACTGCTTCACAATTGTTGATTTTCATTCTGAATATGACTATATTCAGTGAAATAGATGTAATTTTTTGTGTATATTTTGCTGAAAGCTTTGGAATTCTTAACTAAGAGAGGTGCTATATAAATGTAAATTGTCCTTATTAATGAATATAGCAAAAGCATTAGCATGATCAGTGTATTCTGTGAATGTTAAAGAGAGTGAAAAAAAATTAGCTGGCAAAATCACACTTTTCTTTGTAAATCAAGCATTTTTCTGTTTATTTCTAATTAGCCACAATTTTTCTGTAATGCAAATGGCATCCCGAAGGATGGTGCAGCCTGCACAGCTACCTTGTGCAGCTGGGGAACTTGCAGTCAGGGTCTTTGCCTGAGACACTGTACGTTTCCCCTGCCTGTGGCAGAGACTGGGTGATCTGTGGCCCATATGTTCCTGAAACAAGTGGTAAGTCACATCTCTCTGAGTTTAGTCATCAAGGTTGTGCCATGACAGTGCGAAGTTGCACCATGGCAGAGTCTAGGTGTCAGACCAAAGCCAAAAGAGCATATGCACAACACTATTATCACTCTAAATGTCAGGCATGTCACATGGTGCAACCCTTTCTCACGTTTCAAATAAGCAATTTCCTCTTTTTTTCCTCCTTTGAACATGGTGCTGTCAAGAATATCCAAACACTCAGAGTACATCTCCGGAAACATTCTAGAGACTTTGCTCAACTTGTTTCCTCAGCCCAGAACTATGAAGCATTTAAAGTCTGATGCCAAACTCATTGCCAAATATAATTCTTCATTTATTTATGTGTCTTATCTTGGGGAATTTCAAAGTGCTGGTCTGACAAAAATGAATACAGTTTTCCTTTGTTTAGTGAGAATAGATACAGAGCTGTATCGCATTGCAGATTTTAAAAAATACTAATAAAAATTCCAACACTTTTATTACATAGGAGTAGAGTCTAAAGCCACAGTCCAATCCAGCTTTCCATTTTTTAGAGATGCTGTGTTGGGTCCCACTGTGCAAAACCTTATACTTAATTAATTAATTGAAAAATGGATTTTCCTTATTTCAGGGCGAAAGTTTCCTTATGGAAGTCTTTCAGAATGTTCAGTCTAGCAGCATACAAAGTTGAAAATGGGGAAATGAAACCCATACCTCTTTGCAACCCTAACTGTACCACTCACATCCCACTTTGAGAGCTGGCCAGAGTCATGAGGAAGAGGGGCATACATTGAGCAGTCTGCTTCTCCCTGGAAAGGATCAAAGGAAAAAATTCCTCTGTGTCCTGAGAAACTGAATGGCAAGTTTAGGCTATGTGTAAGCCTGAGAGGAGAGCAAAAAAAGGGTCTGGAGTTTTGCTAAATTTAGCAAAGGGAGCATTTTTTACTAAAAAATGGGCATAAATGCTTGACTTTTGGGCAGGTGTAGGTCACTCCCATCCTGCTCAATCCAAGGCCATAGGAATCCAGAGCTGCAGAGAAAAGGCTTTGTTCGAGAAGGGCAAGTTAGGGTTGCCCAGGTATGTGTCATAAGCTAGAAACTGAAGTGTTCTTGTTCTCAGTTCAGAGTACCGTGGGCATTGCTCACATGGTATGTCCATTTACAGCACCTTTTATTACTGACTAGTAAAAAAGCAGTCCGCTGCTGTAAAGCAGATGATCCTTTACTCAAGGATGATTATTCTTTAAGATGGATGTCATGGAGGCAAGGTAGAAATTGAATGAGGCTGTGTAATATTTATGTACCCTTTGCCACTGTACCTTGTGTTAGAGTAGAAAGAGAATTATAGTTATGCATTGGCATATTTTGATTTACAAAATATGACAAGTCATGAGCAAAGCATGTACTGTCTCTTACCATATAGCCCCTTCTGCTTGGTGTCCCAGAATCATCTACAGTTTTCCTGTCGCATACTACCTGACACCCCCTAAGACTTTCCTCCGATTCCTCTGGAATTTACTCTTTCTGAAACACCACAGGGCCTTCTGAACGATTGGCTGCAATCTGTCACTATTCACCGTAATGTTAAAACCAGAAACTTAATGTTTCGCAGCTTACTGTCCTTCCTGGCTGACAAATTTCTGACAACAGTTAAATTCAGACTGGCATTGGTGAGTACAACAGAGGCTTGGTGGTTGCTGGGGGCTCTTAAGTGGAGGTGTCCTGCTCATGGAAGCAGAGCAGTCCAGAAACCCCTTTTGCCACCAGTTCGACAGGAGTGTAGGCTGTGTCACTGGAGTTACCCTTGTATTGTGGTTTTTTGCTCCTGATACTATTTGCAATTTTCTTGCTCATAAAGGACTAATGGGTGCTGCGTACTCACTGTGCTAACTAGCGAAAATACTGAGTAACTGGACTTCCTGGGACATGTTTAAATGAGCCCTTGCTGTATTTCCCACCTATGTGGGGAAAAACAATAATCTACTGGTAGTATTCAAGAAAAACTACAGAGAGAGTTCAAAGTGCTGTTTTGCAGGTACCCCTCATCCAGATCTTACAACTTTGGGATACTAGCCATATCATTCAGTTCTCATGGAAACCCCACGTTTCATGGAACTCAGGTGACCCTGAGCATTTTAGAGTGTGTCTAAACAGAGGGAAGTTGTCAGACTTTAACCAGAGCAGAGCTGCTGCTGCTATGTTGTGTGTGCATGCTTCTTCAAGGCCATGCATTCTTCAGCAGAAATAAAATCTGTCAGGAACAGTCACAAATCTGCCTGCGTGCATCCTGCCTGCTAGGGTTTGCATTTGGATCACCTCACTTATTGACAGATGTGTAAAATTTTATATACTGCACTCCCACAAGTCCCTCGTGACTGTCCTGCTGCAGATGCTGGTGAGCCTGAGTTTTGGCAGCTGTGTTAAGCATTCAGGTTTGCAGTGGTGTTTTGTTTTTTTTCCCTCCAGCCCTGTCTCTTCTTATGTGATATATTATTGCATGGAATTATTTTACGTTAATTCTGCCTATTTATTGGTAAAGTCTCATTCTTTCAGTCGTTTGGATGCAAATGCAAAAGATAGGTCCCTGGAGAAAAAGCAGGTCTGTTACTGGAAGATGAGACCATACCAGAGGATACAGAGTGAAATGCAGATGGTGTTGTCAGCCTCTTAAATGTACAAATAAAGACAAAATGAGATCGTCCATGCAGCTGGAATGAAATCATATGGCCTTGCATGTGTTTCTGCCATAGCCTATTTCCTAGTGTGAGCAAGAGATGCTGAATTTTGTCTTACGCAGGATGTTGTTTGACCAAAAGCTCATGCTTGCTCCTTTAATCAGCAGCAGAATATTGTGTATATGTATTAACTTTTCACTGCACAATATTTTTTTTGACAAAACACCATTTAATTTTACATGCCAATATGCATGTATGGTTAATTAAGAAGCCAGAATTGACTATAGGGCTGGTAAGCTCCAGGAAAGGGAGAGGAAGATCATTACACTTCTGCTTATAGATAGCTGTTTGTGAACCAGCTGATAATGTGCAAAATTAAGATTTCGTAAGTAGCATTTTAAATGAATGGTTAATGGCTGAAGATTAATTAAACAGTCAGAATTGTTCAAAAGAGAAGCTGTTAAAATCTTGGTTATAAGGCCAGTCACTTCCATACTTAAAAGCGCAAACCCTATTACCATGTGAAATTTCCATTTAGCAGGCAAGCAATGTAACTAGGGTATTTTCCTTGAACAAGGAAGTCTACCTTGCTGTGGATATGCAGGATGAATGCAGCATTGTGTGCTGTATTTTCTCCTTCGTAATTCATAGTTGTCTGGTAGTAGTGCAGACAGAGAAATGCATTTCCTCTGAAGATTTGGTAATCTTAAATAAAACTGCTAAATCTTATTTTAATTAAAGTGTAAGGGACATGGTTAAATCTGATGTGGTTCTATTTTCCCACTACTCTCCAGTAGTCTGTTACACTTCATACACTTTAGGGTTTTCAAAGTGCCCAGCCTTCCATTGCTCCAGGTTGTCTTCTGTCAGGATGAGGCTCTTTGGCCGCATCATTAGCCTTGCAGAGTTGCTCTAGCTAAGCGGGGGTGGGACAAAGGTATTTTTCAATTGGGTTTATTCTGTACTGCAGTTCTGGTTAAATGATGAATGTTAACCTTGTCCCATTTCCCTGACTGAAGAGAAACAAGCAGAATGTCGTTAATGCTGCTCACAGTTGAGAGGCTTGGCCTTCCAGCAAGCCCTTTGCCAAGAAACTGTTTGGTTTTCTTTTGTTTTCCTTTTCAGCCCAGTTCCCAATCTTTTAGTTAACTATCTGCTGGTTTTGCCCCAGCTTCTTACCATCTCCTAGCTTCTGGATATGCAGGTAGTTCCAGAGAAGGCCCTGATGACTTGGTCTTGTGCGAGCTTTGCTCTGTAGCCAAGTGTAAGATGAATCTACATTGCTGATCTCGGGGAGCTCGTGCCCTACCCAAAGCCATGACTACCTGCTACTAGTTAAATGGAAGAAAGGGATTATTTCCTTCACTGTAGAGATAATCTTGGTTTAGTAAAACTGACCAGTAGATGAGGGTGTGGGATTTTGTTGTTGTGGGATTTTTAAAAAATAGTCAAAGTTTAGTGGGAGACAAAGAATAGTTTCCCAGAAATCTTAAAGCAGTGAACAAAAGGTTAAGTTTGGAGAAGCGGGGGAAAGGGCTATCCCTGGACTGCTTCAAAATGCTGAGTAGCTCCAGTTAAGAGAGCGGTGCTATCTGTCTAGTAAGGATGGAGAAGTAATGCTTAAATGTGACAGGGAAAACGGACACAGACTGACTGGAGCCATGAAAAATGTTTTCAGTGTCTTTTCTTGTGTTTGAGGCTATCCAAGGTCAGTGGGACCTGTGCTAACAGGTTCCTCTGAGCTATAGGTAAAGCAGATGCCCAGCCTTTCTCCTCATTAAGCAGTGGGGAGCATACCTGAGTCCTGAGAGTCTTTAAGCAGCATCCTGCAATTTCTCATACATTCTTAAAATAAACACTCTGTTGGTTTTCTCAGTTCGCCAGGAAAAGCTCCTACACCAGCTGAGATGACTGCAGCATAGAACCATGGGGCACACCTCAGACCTGCCAGCATTGTCAGGTTCTCACCTGGCTGCCACCAGGAACGATACAGTAACTCTGGTGGGGTTTTCCAGCCTGACTGCTCATGTCCAGCCAAAGTCCTTAGATCCCTATGGTACTCATACAGTTTAACTGTGAGTGGAAACTGTTGTCTCCACGCATCCAGGGAATTCTTGCCATACACAGATTTTTCTGCAGTCCCAGTTTATGTGGGGTTCACGCTGGCAGATCTTTTAAGATTTTTCTGCTAATCTTTATTCTGCTGTTCCACAAAGTGACTTAACTCTCAACGTATTAAGACATAAAAGATCTAACGGGGCCGCAGATCTGACTTCAGAATGAGTCGATGGGAACCATCTCGTGGAGGGTTCAAGCATCTAATAGCAGAGTAAAATGACTGCTCCTAAAAAGAGTCCAGGACATTGCTCCCTGCTTATGTCAAGATGCCAGTGGTGAAAGGTTACCCAAGCACTTAGTAAGCAGCATTGCTGACAGCAAGTATAGCGAGAAGCATGAACCAGGTCTTTCAGTTAGCAGAAAACTGTAAAAATTGATGTTGTTTGAAAAGCTGAAAATCATTCAGTATTGCACTAGCAAAAATATTGGGAGGACTGACAAGATGTGATGGAAATGGCTTAATAGGCAACAGGATGCTGAATAAAAAGAGAATAATTGTGATTATTGTCTGACAGCTGTGCAGAGCATACGGTCGATGACAAACTCTAAAACGTGCTATTTTTCAATCCATGATCACAAGTCCACTAGCACAGACAGTAATCCAAGGGGTCATAGTAAGCCGAGAAATAGTTTATTGTTTCATCAGCTCAGGTCGTTTGATGTAGTTAAGTTGGTATATGCTCTGAACCTCTGTGGCAGTCCTTAACGTTCCCTCCTGCAAGGAGACCTGGCACCGTAGGGAGTCCCACGTGTACTGTGGAGCAGTTTCTCTGGCAGGCCACGCAGCAGCAGAGCATTTGTCGACACTGATCAAGGTATCAGTATTGATCTTGGGATGTCTAAGAGAATTGTGACTATTTTGTGGAGAGTGATGTTAGCATGTCATGGAAAATGAAGTAAATAACTTGTCTTAAACTACATTGTGGCCTACATCTGAGAGAAGGCGAGGTCTTTCATTAGGACAGAGGGATGTGAGAAAATGATGCTGCTTCAGATAACCATGCCGGTTATCTTTTTTTATCAAAAACTTGTCTTTGACGTCTGGAGGCCGTTTTTGGCAAGCAGTGGAGAGTGATTGCATGAAAGAGTTTTTATACTCTTCAGTTGCCTTCAAAATAGGTAGCTGCCCTCATTTTTTCATTCCACCAAGGTGAAGTGGAGAAAACCAAAAAACAGCTCATGATAAAAAAGATGCAAAAGGAGTGAGTGTGAGGTAGCTCTAGAAAGTATTGAAATTGAAATAAATATAACATACTTGTAGAGCAATTGAATGTCCTCTTAATTGGATATTTTTCCTCCCTTCTTTTTCTCTCCAGTTTCCTCCTTGTGTGTCAGTAGGTCAGTGTGACAGTTTTGCAGTGTCATGGTCCTGTGTTGAATCTGCACTCTGGGAGGTTGTTAGCCCCTTCTCTGTAGGGACTTGGAAGCAGTAAAGAGAAATGAGAAGGAACCAATTAATGCTTTAAAATTTCAAACAACATCTTATCATTCAGTCTTTGACCCATATTTATGGTTTAATTTCTTCATTCGCTTAATTTTAATCATAAATAAAATTTTTCAGCGTAATAGTATCTTAGGGGCATTTCTTCTCAAACCAGTATTAGCTAGAACATGTCCTTCAGCTGTGGAGTTTATCTGTTACAAACACGTCTGCCCCTAGGCTTTGATGCCTACTTAGTCCTGGATATGGTTATTACCTTGTAAATGGGAATCAACCGCAAATCATCATTATGGTATTTACATAAAATGCATGGAAAACAATTATTTTGAGACCAGCCTGTAAGTTTAAGCATAGAACACATTTCTAATGCAAGTATTATATATGGCCTGGCAATTGAAAAGTAAGCTACAGCATGTCTTCAGAGGAACGAAAACACGTTCAAAACGTGGTCTGTCTTGTGGTGAGGTGGAGAGAGGGCAGCTATTTTCTATGCCTGAGTCACCGTAGCGCTCAACAGCTGTCTGAAAGGGCTGCTTTAATTGAGCGCTTGTATGCTGTAAGTGTGCTGCTAACCAGGGGACCTGGATTGCTTCTGCTCTGCTCTCAGGTAATGAAGGAGGAGGCCTTCTGCGGCTGGAGTGCCCGGGTTAGGTATCAGCGGATACTTCAGTAACATGACAAAGGGGTGTGAGGTTGTGGAGGAGGGTTGGAGAGCAGCATCAGAGCAATCAACCAGTTCCTAATTGTTACTGATTGTTAGTACACAAATGACAAGCAGTTTGCAGTCCTTCACCTGAATAAGGTGTTGTTTTCTTCCTTTAACATCTCCTGCTGTCTCTGTCTCCGATTTGGAAAAAAAAAAAAAAAACACAAAAAAAGGCAAAAAACCAAAACCAAACAAAAAAAACCCACAGGAGGCAATTATTTTGTGCCTCTGTATACAATGGCAATGTTTAAGCTGCAGCTGCTTCAGAGAGGGGGAGTAAAGGGGACTGGGGGGAAGGGATTGATCTTTTCCTCCTTTTCTCTGTAAATACCACTGTCTGCAGCAGTGGTGGTACTTTGACCTCTTTGCTACAGAGCTTGAAAAGTCTCTTGCACTTAGTGACATGTTCTGTCTTCCAAAACTGAATAGGCAGAAGTCTAATTCTCTTTCTTTAAGCACTACTGCAAATAGATTATCAATCTAAATATGATAAATGCTTGAGAATTCCTCCCAAAATTTAGATTTATTAGTCTGAGCACTGGTATTTTTGTGCATGTCTGTGTGACTTCTGAAATCATTAACAGTATTCTTTCGTACCTTTTCACCTTTAATCAGCACTCTGCCCGCTATCTCATTACTATGAGCTATGGCAAATAGACCAGATGTCTGAGCAGCTTCATTGTTCTGCTGTTTTTCTTTTCAAGATCCTAGCGCACAGATAGATGTTAATTTCTCTTTTGTGTTAAAACCTGCCTCCGAGGAATAAGATTACTAGTGTTCAGTGTTTGGCCGGTAGAGATACTGAGGTCTCATATCTTCTGAATGCCTTGTCTCAGTTAGTGTTTCTGCTAGCTCAGTGCATTTATAGTGGAGGTCTGTTCTTCTGTAATGCCCATGGAACCTTAAATTAATGTCCCCTGACATTAGGAAACACAATTTTAACACGTTTTCTACATGTTTACTTTATTCCCAGAGTTGAGAAATGATACACAGAGACACCTGCTCTTCCAAGTGGGTGGAAATTGAAAATCGTGCCAAGAAAAATGCTGTTTCTCAGAAAAGATTCAAAATATGCATTGTTTAAAGTGTGGCATAAACAAAATAGATTATGTAAGGTTTGTGGGCCCACGTTTGAGATGAGATCACTCACTCTTAGGTCCATAGCTTCTCTACTAACACTTCTTAGTGCTTACATCTAAAAAGCAATGCATGAGCCACTGGTTTCCCCATCAACTTTCAAAAAGGTAGTTGGGAAGCTACAGGTACTGAAACAGCACAGCTCCCTTCAGTTCTGCTTGAGAGCTGCTGTTGTGCTTGAGTAACACAGCAGTGGCTCCAGACCTTTAAGAAAACACATTTCTTTAAAATGGGTCAGAAAACAACTGATTGATTTACAGGTAACAAATATGAACGTGTGTTTACTGGGAAGAAAAGTGACAGTTCACATCTGAATTTAGATAAACGCATACATTTGGTAGTGGCTGCTTCATTTCTGTAGATGTAGGTAGCAATGTGATAGTCAGTGTATATGATAAGATTGCAGCAGTTGCCACAGTACATAAAAGAATACAAAAACAGATGAAATCATTAATGCTTTCATATTGTGTCCTGTCTTATTTCCAGTAGTATAGCATGCCTGGTACTTAATGAGGCATATGTTTGAAAGAATCAGCAAGTATGATGTTCTGGAAAACATGAAAATCTGCAACCTTGCATCAGAGACCAGAGCAGTATCTTAGATCTGACTTCTCTTTTTTTTTTAAGTACAAGTTGCGTCACTGGTATAGTCACATAAGCTAGAAATTGTATATTTATGTTGCACGATCTGAAAACCAAATGATAGCATGTGGATTTGTATCTGCTCCTCAGAAAGACGTGTGATGTGCAAGTCCTGTTCCTATCAAAGTGGCAAAATTTCTATTGATTGAGGTGGGAAATTGGAACTGATTCCCCTGCCTGGTTCTCCCTGAAAGAATGATGAAGTGATGTTTTCTTTTCTGTTTTATTCTTATTAGTCTCACAGCCAGATTACTGTAACTTGAGCTTTTTTGCCATACTTCTGCATGACTGTTTTTGTTAACCACTTTTATTACCTTTTGGCCTGTTCTTTGCATCATGCTATTGACAAAATGAGTTTTACGGGTTTTTTACGCCAAAGTTTAGAGTGTAGAATATGGAAGAAATCCATACAAAAAAAAGTCTGAAACATTAATTGGACTAGACTACAGCATTTAAAGTAACCTATTCTATCGTCCATTTACCTCCCACATGAAATGAAAACTCTATTTTGATCTGAACTGTCACAGACAATTTCTGCACATAAAACACATCCAGAGACAGCTTTCAAATGGAGTTGTCACTTCTTATTTAGCAGGCTGGGGACTCTCTATTGTTGTCAAACCTTCTTTGCAAAAGCATCACTAACATACTGATTTGCACAGTTGTGTGTGAAAGGAGGAATGGTTGCACAGCCTCCATGAAACAAAAAATTGCATGTAGGTACTGGAATCCTCTGCAGCTGAACTTACCTACTGCTTAGGAGAAAATTCCATTTTTCTTTTTTCTTTTTTTTTAATACTATTTTAAGGCAGATTTTCATACTGTGTACTGGTGTGGGGAGCAGTTGTTTTTAGTGTAATAAGGTTTTAGTGTGAATAGTGATGATTAACATTTAAAAGCTAGTAACCAACATTCTGTTATTTTCCCTGACCTCTAAGGGACCAGAAGTTTGGCTTTAATCTCTTCACAAATTTCAAGAATTCTTAAGCAAGTGCACTGGGAATATCTCTAAACTGTGAGTACAGAACTGCTGCCTCAGAGTGTATTCCAGACAAGATGCTGAGGCAGGGCTGTAGGGCACTTGTTTCCAGACTGCTATTCTGATGGTGGCCAATGTGACCATCTGTTGAGGCCGGCTGGAAGACCCAGCTACGGCATCGCAGAAGAAGACAGCTTAAAAGTTGAGAACTACCGTTCTTCAGACTTTATTTTTATAACATTCAGTTTGCCCTCAAACATGATATATTTTCATAAAATAAATTTGCCTCCTGGCCTCAGTTCTATTCTCATAAATTTATGCTATTGAAATATGCAGTTAAAGGAGTAGTAATGTACGACTTCTGTTTTGTTTTCCTCTCAAGGTTGGAAAACGGAGCAGGATTAGGGGGTGAAGAAGTTGGTTAGTGTGATAAGTTGTCCTTTATTGCTGTCTCCCTGACTCCTCTATGCAGGATTAAACAGCAAAACACAGGCTAGCAGAATGCTCTTCTGACCTAATTCTGCACCACAACAGAGATGGCGGTGTATCTGCTGATCTATCTGATAAGCGTGACTTTGTCATATCTAGATGTATGTTCAGGAGTGAAACAACAGATGAGGCCCAAGAACCAGGGTGTTGCATTTTCTCCAACTGCCTGAATCCTTCAGGTATTTCCACTGCTGCAGCTGGGGTTGGGGGGCAGGACTGGAGGGAAGCCGCCTGTTGCAGGGTGGAATCTCCAGAAAAACAAAAGTAAAAGCTTGGAGCCTAAACGTTACTGGTCAAAGCTAATTGCCTATTTTAAGGGCCATCTCTTCTGTAACGAAGCAAGAGATACAGACTGGAAATCACATTCTGATTTCAAAGCTGTGTGCCAGAAGATTTGAGGGTTCTTTGTTCAGTGTGTCTCAGACTCCCTCCTGGAGGGGAACATGATGTCAAGGGGGTTTCTCTGTTCTCACTTTTGCCTGTAAATGTAGTGTATTCATGAATCAATTTTAATGCCTATCCCATGGGGAGCAGTGAATTGCATCAGGAGAAAAAAGGTAGTTTTGTGCATTAATGGAAGAATATACTTGAATGGAGAAAAACGAGGGAAGCAAAAATCTTGTGGTCACTGTGCTCAACTCAGTGATAATGCACATCCATGGGGTTTAAAACCTTGGCCATTGCAGAAAAATACAGCAGATAGAAACAATCTCTCCTCCTCCTTCTCCCAAGTCTTGGTGGGCCAGCTTGCTTTCCCCTCTCCAGGTGGGACAAATGTACAGAGCTGGATGGGATACAGCATATCTATCTCTCTCGTGCTCCGTGAATGGAGGCTGTGATCCACATTTGTGCTCAGTTGGCAAGCTTATAAAGTTGAGGACTGGAGAAGTGGATGGACATTTATCCTACACTGGAAATAGTAGCTTTGGAGGCTGCATTCTCACAAGATATTCTGTATACGCTTTTTACAGTTATCTGTCACCAAAGCAGCTTGGTCCTATTTGTCCAGTAGCTCTATCAAGTTGTTAGTTCTTTTAAATAAAAAAAAAAATAACCACATTCTGTCTGTAGTGACTTTGAACAGCAGCGAAGCTCATAAACTCTGAAGTTGTCTTTGCAGCCTGTAAAGGCATGTTACATTTGCCTTCTTCCCAAAACACCAAATATTACTGTCAGGCATCCTGCAGACCAGTATTGTTGCCGTATTATCTTGCATTCCCCTACCTGCTTTGACTGTTTCTGTCATTCTGTTGTGTGTGGGAACAGGATTGTCTTTTTATTACCCATCTGTGCAGAGCCTGCTGCAAGTTGAGTTGTAACTCTTGACAGATGTTGAAGTGGTGTTTTGTCTGCAGATGTTCCTGAAGCAGTCTTGAAAGATTTGAAGACCATCTCAAAGCTGTGTGGCGATAAGGAAGATACCTGTCAGAAGCTGGAGTGAGGCCACTCCAGCCTACGTTGTTTAGCCTGGCCCTCGCTACAGAATTTGGAAAGGTCTTGTACCCTCATGTGTTTGCCTGGCCTTTCAGAGGCAGTTTTGCCTGTTCCTCCCCTGCGCTCCAAACCAGCTAGCAAATGGCCTGCTCCAATTCAAAGGTGATGTGCTTAGGTTAATATTGGTGTGTCCTTCTGAGAGCACAGTACCATCCAAAAAACACTTCAAAGCTTGTTTTTCTGCAGGTCTGCCTTCAAAACATGAAGCAAACATGTCCTGCAGCAATGCCAATCACTGCTGCTTGAGAATATCCCTAAGTAATGGTCACACCCTCATTTCAAAGGCAATATATATGGGCCATTATCTGAGCAAATACAGTGCATGTCACTGCAAATCCATTGATGATGATGAATTCTGGTTACTGTTGAGTGCAGCCAGATATGGGATGGTGAGTAAGGGGTAAGAAATTAGCCCTTGAGCTTTGTGGGTTTTTACTCTGTAAACAGGTCAGAGTTTCATAAAAGCTTAAGCAAAATATGAAAAAGAAGAAAAGCTGGAAATGAGTCTCAGGGTAGAGATGGGGAAATAAGGAAGCAAGGAAAGAAGAAGGAATAACAAAACTAAAAAAGCATCCTTTGTGGGGAGGTGGAAATCAGATGAGATTTTTAAAAAGGAAAAAATTAAGGATTTGAATAGTGCCGGGGTCCCTCCACTGTCCCCAGCAGGGCTGGCAAGAGAAGCCTTGAAGAATACCCTCTCAACAGGGTGTTTCAGGAGTGTTCTGAGGCCACAGTGTACACATGTCCTCAGCATCAGTGACAGGTTCTTTTATTTATTCATTTTGTTCATGTTATGAAATAGAGGCAATGGAAGAAGCAATTTGTTTTCTTGGTCTTGATTCGGAATACCTCTACCATTAACTGCTTCCCCCCAACCTTTTCTGTAGTATTCACTTGTCAGGTTTGTCCATGTTCCCCAGGGTGAGATTTCTCCTCGTTTTATAATGAGGAACAGGACTTTCAGACCTTTCTGTGTGTAGCCACCAAAACCAATGTTACAGCCAGGCTCAGCAGCAGCAATGGCAATATGCAATAATAACCATCCCACGTGAGATCTAGATTTACTGCTCCTCTGTTTAGTTCATATAGTGCCTCAACAGCATGATCTGATTTGCTCTTTTCACGTAATCCATCATTAATTATCTGAGTAGGATGGGTTCTTCTGTAATGGATGGAGAAATGGTCTCCCCTACATTCAGAGTGCAGCTTCACTTTCTCCAGCTGCAGCTATGTCACTTATTTACCATTTTTATTTTAAACGTGGTTTGCTTTTTCAAGCATGAGGATTTGGGGGAGCAGTAATGCTTCCATTTGAAGTGTTACCTTTGAGGCTGCTTTTAAGCAGAGTGGGAACTAAGTAGCAGTTACTGGCTGCAGACCTCCAGCTCAGACCCACACCAGGAGGAGCGGGTGTTTCGGCAGCATGCACAGGCTGTCTCCTCCTCCATCTGAGGAAGCAGCAGTTGTGGCTGCCAGAGAAAGCTTTGGGGCTTGTAGGGGACAGCTGTGGCTCCCACATGGCTCCCATCAGTAGTGGCAGCAAAAGGAATAGGAGCTGTATTCTCGGCACTCTCCTTCCCCAGGGAGTTCAGGAGAGCAAGTAGGAGCAGCTCTTCGGGGAGGCAGAGTTGTTTCCAGGGCTTGTGGAAGGGAGTGGGGGTAGAGAGTTGCACACAGGCAGGGGCTGTCTCCCTCCCTCCCTTCCCGTGCATGAGAGGTGCAGGAGCTCTGCACCCTCTCTTCCCCAGTCTGATCTTCTCTTTGCAAATTGTCTTCCGCAACGTAAAACATTTTTGGTCCTTTCCTGCCCTCCTCCTCTATCCCCCCCCGCCCCCCCCCAGCCTATTGAAATCTTCCCTGCCTCCTGCTGAACCTTGCTATGCCATTGCTGAATTGCATTTTACCACCCCACAAATGAGAACAAAATAAACTACTTTATCTCGATCATTTGGGCAGCAAAATGCAGTTTGCTTGTGTTGCTGCAGATCTTTGAGCCAACTCTAGTCTGGATGCTTTTATCACTTTGCAATCTAATCTGCAGAATATCTCAGATCCTCTTGCACTGGAAGAAAAAATTTTTTAAGACAAAATAAAGAAAAGCCAGCTGTGTACTTGTGCATGCACAGACCCACAGTGATATACATGTACTCATATATCTGTATATGTACATGTATAATAAATAAAAAAATACTTATAACACTTGGAAGGTCCACACCTAACTTGCTAATGTCAGCTACAATTGATAGACAGCTAAGTCAGACTCTTTTTATAGTCCATTTCTAAAATGAAACCATAAATTTTAAAGCCAGTCTTCATCATTGCAGAGAAAAAAGCTTTTCTAGCCTATTGATGAAATATAACATTTGATAGGATTTATGAGGCCCAGATTCAGGAGGATCATTTGCAGAGCACTTAAAGCTCCTTTTTCCTGCCCTTTGCCTTCCCTCCTCCCAAATACACATACCAAAAAAAGCCATTAGTAATGAAAAATTATTAAGGAAGATTTTTTTTTTTATTCCATACAAATGTCAATTTGAGAGATAGAAAGAGGAAGAAAACAGTGGCAGGGGTTCTTAAAGTAAAGGGGTCTAAGTAGAGCCAGGTTGATTATATGAGGGGAATACTGACTTTTACTAATAAATACACAGTATGATTATTTGCTGTAGTACAGTCATATGTAACGTGTGTGTGTATATGTATTTTTAATAGTACCGGATGGAATTTATTTTTTTAATCATATTGCGGTATTCACAAACCAGCCACATAAAGTTAAAAATAAAAATGATACCCAGCTTCTTGGTATCTTGATAAAGTTCCCTTCTGGCTTGTATTACTAGAGTGATAATTTCAGAGGAAAAACATCTTCTGTAACTTGTGATCACAGTATCTGTCAAATGGTAGGAAATGAAGAAAACTGCCAGACAGTGTCAGATTTATTAACAGCTCTACGAAAATCAAAATTAATGCATTTTCTCATCTTTGATGGGTTGAAATGTCCATGTGCTGTACTTACCTTAATGGACAAGCGAAGGAAGTAGCAGTCATCAATTAAGTCTCTCATTAGGCTGACTACAGCGTAATCTGGAGCACATGCAAGAGTACTACGTGCTTACCAGGCTGTACCTCAAAGGTGTTGTGGTTGTTAGGAAGTGCTCATCTCACGGATGCCAGGAGCAAACCAGCTTTGTGCTGCCTCCAGGAACATGCAGCCAGATCCTTGGACCAGGGAGCATGCAGTCCTACAGGAAAGGGAGGGGGACAGCTGTAGAAACCAGCCTGCGCCAGTTCTGTGAGGGGAGTTGCTGGCCTGACTTCCACTGGGAAACTGTATTTCCACCTGTTAATAACCAGTCGTCAGCCATTTGGGTTGAAAATGCCTATGTAGGAGGTGTGCTGAAGCTGAATTTTTATGGAACACCATGACAGCTGTTTGGGTTTTGTGTTTTGTTTTTTTTTTTTTTGGGGGGGGGGGGGGGGGCTGGAGGGACAAGATAAGGGGTCGTTTTGTCGGTGTAAAAAGTAATAATAATAAGCATATGATTCTTTCAATAAGAAGCTGTAGTCTTCCCATACGCTGGAACGGGCGTTTTATATTTAGGAAGGGAACACAGCCTAGTCTTACACCAGACTGTGCCTTTTGCCACCCCTTGAACGTTGACAATTTGACTAAGTTATAAGATTTAGAGTACTTCCCACACACATGATAGAAACTTGGCTGCAGACTTCACCAAAAGTGCTTGTCCTGAACTGCCAGATCAGATCCTAGACATGTTTTTCCAGTAGTAGGTTCTCCTGGCTGCAGGACCAGAGAGGTTCCTGGTGCGGGAATGATGAGGTGAGTGGGGCATGACCAGTGTCCCCTTGCCCTTATGTCCCACCTTCCAGGGAAGGAAAGGGTGAGCTGATGTGAATGCAAAATCCTACAAAACGCTGCAAAGGAGTGGGAAAAGAATTGGAACAGAGAAGAGGCAGAATTGCTGGAGCAGCTTAAGGGATGGGGAGAATAAAGAAGAGTGCTGGGTCAGGGCAGAGTTGTGGACAGTATGTGGGTGCTTCAGAGTAGGGAGAAGTTTACCAGTACTGCAAGTGTAATTCTCTGTTAGTGTGTTAGATGTGAACACACTTACTTGAACCAGTGCAGAAAGGAAGAAGTGCTGTTGGGTGTCCCACGCTGCCTGCAGTCTCGTCATTACTGGTAGGCTGCTTTGTGAAAAGCTTCTGGGAGCTGGGTCTGAAGGAGTGCTGCTGGAACGAGAGGTGCTGACCTAGGCATATCACAGAGGTGTTTCTGTATTAGAGCAGCCCATGGGACAGGGATGTGCTTGTAGATGTGGATAGCCAGTAAGTGGGTGGAGGAAACTGGCATCCTTGGCTGAAAGGTATGAAGAGAAAGACTTTCCGACATCAGGATGAGAACAGGGAATGAAGAAAGCAAGACAAAAACAGATGTGAAAGGGTTTGTAAGGTGTGTGTAAAGATGGTAGCTGAAACCATCTAAGAGTCATTCTCTAGAGACAGAGCTGGGCCTGAACCAGAACACTTTTCTGTAACATTTCTGGGATGTCCCAGCTAAATGCAGCGAGATAGGCTTGCCCTTGCCTCCTCCAGGTGAGATACACCAGGAAATGGTTGAGTATAACTTGAAGATTTCATTATTTCTTTTTCTCCTTTTTAATTCAATGTTTTTCAAAACAATTACTGAAAAAGAGTAGTGCTTACCTTCAGTCTTAAGTATCTGAAATTCAGCCCGGACTTCTCCAAGTAGAAAAGTGGGAGTAATTTCAGAGGTGCAGTGAAGCTGCAATCACAAGAAGGAGCTAGAAAAGCTGTGCATGTCTGGAAGCCCAGGAGCTTCCACTGCCTGCATAATAAAAAGTAATAAAGTTACACTGCTAACTTTTGGCCCCTGAGTTCAGAAATACTTCTCCGAAATGTGGTTCAGCTTATAAAGTGTTTAATTCTGTTGATGTGGAGCTTGTGATGAAAGCTAGTTGAAGGAACGTGCGCTCCCCAGTCCTTGCAAATGTGATCAAAACAACTGTGCTCCGAGGGACCCAGCTGCATGGAGGGTAGGTGCCCAAGGAGGGAGGCTGCTGGAAGGGTGGGCAGGGTGGCCTCGAAGGTGGCAGAACTTTGCAAAATCCATCAACCGCTTCAGCATCTGGCAGGATTTCTGTTGAGCAATAACCACAAGCTAAATTTGCCATATATAATTCCTGAGAGAAGCTAGTGGTAACTGTTGTTTTGACTTTTGAGCATGTTCCTGTGAAACTGCTCAGATCTGAGTTGTAGTTTGGAAATACTGCTGTATCAGAGAACTAAAATGAATTTACCTTCAGGGTTGTCCCCATGGTAAGATTGTCGTAAAATTTTTAGCCCCTTGCACTACTAAAGTGCAGAAAATATAATTAAGCCTGTTTCTCTTGCACATCTGTTAAATGCTTCAAGTGTCATTTTAGCATATATTCAGAAGTAGTGAACTTTGGATCATTATATTGGAGTTAGGATATTCCAAAGAGTGCGTGCGAGCGTGCATATGGATTATACTCCCCTCTGTGAGAAGCCCCACGTGTTGTAAGAGTCATTCGAGCATACTCAACAGTGCTTTCATTTTGCTGTGTGTTGCACTCGCAGCTAGTAAAATACATTAGAAATAATTTCATTTGTTGTCTTTGCTTTTCTTTTGCTTGTGGTTGGAACATTAAATGCTTTCCTTATAAGGCTTACATGCTTCACCTTGCATGTGCCAGTGGCTTAATAAGAACATCTGCTGTCTTTCTGTAGCAAATCTGATGATTTTTCTACGCACGTATATTTAGTTGTACATATAAATAGAATCCAGGCACTGTTAGATGCATATGAAAGCGTACGTCAGATTGAAATGGTAACATATGAGGTTTTCTGCAGTTCCATTTATGAAGTATCAAGTTAAAAACAAAACTGTGAAGTAGCCAGAAAACTTTATTTCTGCAGCCAAAGGCATATGCTTATACAGCCTACCCTAATTAGGTCTCTGATATATGCTTAGAATGGTCAGTATTTCATGGGTTGTATCTTTGTCTGCAAGTTGCTTTTTCATTAAAGTTGGGCTTTTACACAGTAGAATGTAGGAGAGCATTGCTCCAGATGTCTGGCTCCTTTCACCAGTTTTGTTGCTGTCTACAGCAAAATTTGAGTTTTAACTCTACAGTGCAAATTCCCTTTGAATCTTTGGATGCCCTTAAACAGCGTAGTATTGGAATATGTGTAAATGTCTACAAAGTACGGTGATTAGAGTGGCTGGTTTAAGAGGAGCTATAAAATGCTTCCAGCTGGAGTGCATTCTTGAGGTAAGCTCAAAATACACTCCAAATTGTCAGCACACTACTCAGGAAAAACACAAGAAACAAATCGTCTTTAGTGTGCTTTGCCTCCCCTAATGCACATAAGGATAGTGTAAATGGAAGCCAGTCAATTTTCAACGGTTTGTGTAAAATTGTCCCTAGGTTTTGCTTCTGTGCTTCAGCCTTTGTGAATTAATGCATCACACTGGGTTGTAAGTGTACCTGTGTGTACTTCTGTGGACATAATGTCGTCTATATTTCAGTAAGTATTGTGTATCTGTCTATTAATATTTATATGGAACTGAGAGCTTTGGTTCTTGCAATTTTTAATAAACATTGATGGTGTTACTAGTTTATACAGAGTATTCAATATGCTCCATCAAAATGGCAGCTCTAATTAGGTTCCTTGAATTAGCTAATGGATTTTGAGAAAGATAGCTTACAAAGCTCTTACAGCTGTCCAAGATATTCCTGCCATGGCAGAAAGACAAAAGGCCGCTGGAAGCTATAGACTTTAAAGCTTTAGAAATACAGCTGACAGTTAAAAAAGATAAATTACATTTGTATTTTTTTTCCCGTAAAAGTCCTAACACTGGATTAATGGTATTCTCGTAGTGACCATTCATTAAAAACAATGAAAAAAGCCAACTTTATAGTAAGGATGTATTTTGGCTGTGAGATTTGTGCTTTTCCCTGATGCTTCGCACATGGTATAAATTAAACCTTTTTTTTTCCGAGTTGAGGTTGAGATTTCTACCTCATTTCTACCAAGCCAGGTATTATAAAAACAAACTACATAGAGGATTAGTTGCTGCTACTCTGCCAGTGGCATAGATTTTGAATGTGTGTAACAAAGAGCAAGATATAGTCTCTAGTGGGAAACTTGGAGAGGTAATTCCTGGGAGAAAATGGATAGTTACTTTGGGCTTTGTAGTTTTCAACAAAATACATTTTAGAACATGGGCAGCAGCATCTACTGCGAGCAAATTCTTAGATCCTCAATTCTTCCCTCACAAGGGAGCACAGAAATTAAGACTGCACTGAATTGTCACCTTCTCTCCCTTCTGCCTTTGCTTTGTGTGTGCTAAAGGGAATTCCTGAGGGACTCTTGAATGGCTAATTCATTGGAAGTCTGTAAAGTACTTATTATTTCAGCTTTAGCGGTAAGTTTAATAAACTGTAGTGCAAAAGGCAATAGTCTGCAACTGAAAAAAAGCCTAGCAGCCAGTTGCAGGCAGGTGTGATAGCCATTAAGAAACAGAGCTACATTTCCACACAAGAGTTTAGCATTCAGCATTTGCTTTGTTGAATTGTAAAAGCTGCTGTAAATGGAGTTTGGAGGGCTGAAAATCTGCTCTGTGTTGATGTGACCTATCTATTGAATATATGCCAGCTGCTTTACATCAGTAAAGTAAAATACCCCCTCCCAAGCCATGTTGTAATACAAAGTGCCAAAAAAGGCATTTTAAATACTTTGCCGTGTAAATCCAGAAGAAATTACCTTGGAGAGAAGGCCCTCAATTATGCCTCACACGTGACTCCTGCGTGATGGATAAAAGGCATAATTGATATCATCTTTAGTGAAGAAACCAGAAACTGTTGCATTGTCTAGAGGCTACTGAAAATACCAGGAAAATCTGTTTTTCATTATTTTCATTGTGTATTGTTTATAGAGAGTTTGGTTGTTGTCAGCAGCCAAGTCCCTAATCTCCCTGCTTTCCTAGCCCTTCGGAGACACGTGCACATCTCAGATCAACAAGACAGCAGTAAACTGGTCACATGCCAGAAACAGGCATCGCCATTAACCAGCCTGAACTGTAAGGCATCTTTTTTTTATTAGTTAAAATTTGATGATTGCCTTCCTTGGTGAGGCACAATACATTGAGCAGAAAAAAAGGAAAAAATGTCTTTTCTTTGAAGTAAAGATGACAAGCTGGCTACAAACAAGAGAATGTCCCCTTTTTTTCTTTCCTTCCTACTTGATTGCAAATAACAAGTTTCTGTTAGAGTAGCACATACCGTATCCACTGTTACAGTGAAGTTAAACCTCAGTGTGCCTATTTTGTTTCCATAAAGCAACAAATTAGGCTAATACCTCCCATTATTTCTGGCCAGCTGTAGTCAACTGTAAGTTATAAAGGAGATGAGAAGTGGACTGGATTGGAAAGATGATGCTCATCTGAATGTCTAGGCCATCTGCCATGCCAAACAGGAAAAGGTGGTGTATGTCGTGTGAAAGGAGGGAAACGTAAAAGGATGCTTTATGTCAAGCCACCAAGAGATTTTTTTTTTAAACAGTTTGGAAAAACTGAAAGTGATACAAATGTGTTGGTCTCAATCCTCAGACTGTTCTTCTGAGGCTTCTGTAAACATATTATGAGCTATTTGGGGAAAGAAAAGGTTAATGACACTGCTAATTCGTATCATGCAAGGTTTTCTTTCCTTCTTTCTTCCTAATGAGTCTGTAGGAACCTAGGAATATCATCTTCTCTCTTTCCACTAAGCTCCTAATGTCAAGAGGTCAGTAGTGATGTTACAGGGTCAGTAGGACTCAATTTACATCCAGACAAATGGTAGTCACGTGCTGCCCTAGGAGCCTTTGACCTTTTGGACAGACGTGGTTGTGCTGCTTTTATGTTAGCCTAAAGAATTGAAAGGTGACAGTGTATGTGCCACTGAAGCACAGTTACGACTTTTTTGTAAATTAGATTGACTCGAGGACTTTAGTATGCAAGTTCATATAAACTCCAGCATGCATAAATAGCTTCTTCAGTGTAGTTTGTTTTCTTGCAGTTTATTTGTGATTCTTGACTTTAGTTTATGTACATACGGATCAAGAGAAACATCCGTCTTAACGCTTCTCGTGTCAGCCCGTCCATACAGACCCTCTCAGGATAGTCCTGTCTAAATGCAACTGGGCTCAAAGTCTTCCTCCCAGTCACTTTGCACAGGTTTCCACATCAACTGGCCTACTGGAGCCCCTCTCCATTGATAAAGATGGTAATTGTGTATACATAGGGTATATTCCTGCCCAGAGCAAAAAGCAAGTGTTACAGAGACAAACAAAGCCATTTGCGTGGTTCCGCTAGCTAGAAATACATTGTTCTTAGGTTGGGTCCTCAGCGTGGCGTGTGTACAGCCAAAACCCAGGCTGGCTCTGGCTGAACATCAAAGATGATTCCTGAGCCTGCAAGGCAGTATCAGTGATGTCAACAAGGTATTTCTGACAAGTCTTTCATTTCAGTATCACGCATTTACTCAAATGCATATGAAAACAACAAATGTTCATTTCTTCCTAAAGTCTCTTTCTTTTAGTGGTTGACAAAGATGAAAGCTGAAATATTGTAGAATTATGTTCTTATCATTGATTTTCTTTTTATCGCTTCCCACCATTCTTTTTATTCCCTCTTACTATTGAGGTTGCAGAGATACCTTCATAAGCCATGTAATACTTCAGGGTAGAAAGACAAGGGCTGGAACTAAAAGAGTAATGTACTCAAATATTTACTTGTTGTAACTTCAAAATGAAAGTTTTATCCTAAGTGAAAGATACTCTTACATGCTCTGTTGGACTCCCTTATACTGTATATCTTCGCAGACCACTGTGTTCCTTTCAGTATATAAAATTAGTTGTTTTATAGCAGAGTGTGAATGGAAGATTGTCCGTTCTCTTGAGTCTGTGAAACACGTTTTGTCTTGGATTTGTTTGTTAATGGAAAATTCCCTGAAAGAATAAAATTTTCTTTTTTCTTTTTTTTTCTTTTTTTTTTTTTTTTTTTTTTTTTACTTGGAAGCACTACTTGTTTGTTTGGAGGCTGACAGTCAGCTGGGTGAAATCAGTGTTTGAAAGAAGTGGCTGGCAAAAAAGCCCTGTGCGATATTAATGTGTTTAGGAAAACCACTGGAAACAAAATGTTTATTGCCTCTTTAAATGTATGTTTATATACAGCTTTAAGTGGTTCATCTTACTCTGTACGTGCAACACTTGTTTTTAATTTTGTATTATCTAGAGAGCTGCAGTAAGAAGTCAGTAATCTAAAAAATGACATTTTTAACCTGAATGATTGAAATCCAGATTAGCAACTCGGAGGAAGAACAGAGGGGAGATTTTACTGTGCAAAACCTGAGCCATATGTATTAAAAACTGACAAGTTTTTGATTCTTTGAGAAAAATAACTTGTCTGTCATATTGGCTATATGAGGTTATTACTGTGGTGTTTGTTCATCTATTTCTTCAGAGATGATGGGATGAAATTTCGCAGCCATATTTTACATAATGTTAGAGATAGCTTGAAGCTAAGCTGTGCCAAATTATGGTTTCTTTTTTGTTTTGGGATGCCTATTCCATTCCAGCTGCTCCAGTTGAATGGCTGTTTCATAGCAGGTCCTTTTACAGTCACAGTGGGCAAGGTGGAACCTGTATAGTGCCTCTGATATATTCAGGCACAGGGCAGAAGACAGTGACTTCTGGCAGTTTATGTAGTTGGTAGTACAGCCCCAGCAGCGTCAGATAGAATGATTGCTCAAGCTTTTTTTAAATCTTTCACTCAGGCCAGAAGGCAGCTTTGGTTTGTAAGGATTGTATCTAGCAAAACTACAGAACGGCTGACAAGAATATGTGTTTTCCTCTTTTAAATGTTCATATAAGATTATTTTAAAATTGTTTTCCTATTAAAAAAATAGTAATCCTTGCAGTGCGTGCAGCTTATTTGAAGAACTGTTGAACTTCTCTTGTTTGTGGCTTGGGATTTTGGGCAGGTTTTGTTACTGTTTGAAATCAGCATCTAAGTCTTTGCTAAACTCTTTGTAAAGTTTCTCAGAGATTTTTTTCCCCCTACGTAGACATTATTTTAAAACTTCCCCCAAAAGCATCAAGTTCTATCCAAGTATCAGCTGCTTCTGAATCAGTCTCCTTACATGTAGCACCGTTTTTGGAAATTGTTCTGAAGTCAGTCGCAAAATGCAGAGTGGATAGCTCTCTTAGTCTTGTCGTGACAGCAGAGAAGCCTGTGGGTAGATTAAATGTTAAAGTCTGGGTACGCGTGCCGGTGGAGGGGAATGGCAAGCGTGTGGTGGCACAGTTCTCTGAAGAACATATAGTGCAGGGAGCCATGTCAGGGAAGTGAGTTGTGCACAAAATTGTAGATATGATGGGGACTGTAATATTTATATCTCCTTAAGGAGGGAGCACTATGTTAAAAGTAAAGCTACTGTAAAAGAAATCTGTCTGCTATAGTTACTAGGCTTGGTGAATAGCTTCAGTAAGTCTCCTTAATATAAATTGACTTTGATTGGAGTATTGTTCTTATATTTCTTCTGTAAGTTCAGGTTCCTTTTCAGTATAGTCATGCATCTGAAACATTTGAACTGGTATTCATCTGCTGTTTCCCTGTCTGAGAACTGCTATCTGATCAAACCAATATTTTTTAATTATGTATTTATAGGCAGATGGGAGAATAGTTTGCAGTCAATGTATGATCTTCTCTGCAAATCTTGGAAAATTGTGTTGTTTTTTTTTAATATTGCCTTATCAGTTTCTTTTTTTTATTACTGATGACTTCATTCTGTTTGAATTCAATGCTTCAGTTTCTTTGGGGTAAACTAATAGATTATGTATGCGATATTTGCACAGTGCTGATTGAATTCATCTGGTGAGTTTGAATGTGGCTCATATATTCACATAATTGTCAGGAGCCAACTTGAAATTCAGAACTGTTTCATGAGCATTGCACAGGGCATCATATTCATCTCACATTACTTTTGTGGTAAGCTAGCATACAGCTTTTTCAAAAGCCAATGTCTTTTACATTTGTGCCTATAAACAGTGATGGGGAAGGAAAAAAAAAACCTGTGGAGCTTTTAAACTGTTTCCTGAAAAAATGAAGCTGATGTACTGACCGACCCTCTTCCAACCATTCCCCCCACCTTTCTAACACATTCTGAACCTGCTGACTATTTTTGACCAGGCTTGACAGGTGATTCAATTTTCAAAAGATACTGGATCACTAAGCTTCATGAAAGTAAGCAGCCTGCGAGAGAGACCCAGATGAATGCCCTTGCTTGGGAGAAATGCTGCAGTGTAAACTCAGTCCCATTATCGGACACCAGAGAACCCACAGGAGAGAAGCACAGGAAATCAGACTTCATGGAGCTGCTTGTTTCCACAGAGATTATGCTTGTGTTTTCGCACTAATCCAGATGGATAACTTTCCATGTGCTGCTATCTTTCATTCAAATGTTCCTACTCATTCTCATGGTTAGGGTTTGTACTTTAATACGGCATGGCAGAGGTTTTCCAAAGAAAAAGCTGTCAGACCCAGTCTTTTAATATATATAATGAGCTTGATTTCTGCAACACTGACGTCTGCTTGCTGGCTCGATAGGTTTAAGCAGAAGGAAGTTCACCTGCAGGAGATCTGCAGAACAGAGCTAAGGCTGCTGTAACTGCCTCTTACAATATATCAATCTCAGATTTCATTTTAAAAGGGGGGGGGGAGGGGGGAACCAAACCTGTATGCTATTTTCAGATTACTTCTTCAGCCAAAATACCTGGAGGTAGAAAGTGGGTATGTGGCCATTAGGCCACTGGTGTCAGGTGCTAATACAGTTTGCACAGAGCTGCAGGGAGCCAGATGGGCTGGAGTCAGACTAGACCCCTTCCCTGTGTTTCAGCATTTCCCTCTCTTAGCTGGTGCTACTTGGGGTAATGATGTTGGCAGAGCAACAGGGCCAGTACTTTGGACTTTATCTGTATGTTAGCAGCCCTAATTAAACACTTTATCTGTACTCATAAGTAAAGGCAGGGGATTTCACAGGTATTGTATTGCTCATGAGCTGTGGACCAAACTTCACTGTTCTAAGTGATAGCCCCCATTAGCTAGACCTCAATTCCAGTGTTTTGCAAACTGGAAATGGTTTTCCACTATTTGACAAGAATTCATGCAAGAAATAGAGACATTTATCTGTGGCAAGAATCAAGGGGAAAAGGGGATGCACTTTTTCTTTGCTCAGTAGTCCAGAGAGTTTGTGCAAGCTTTCTGCACTGTCTTGGCAGATCATGAGAAAAATTTTGTATGCTCTGGAAGAGTTCAGTAAGTCAGCCAGAGAAGCTTGAAACCTCTGGGACTTCATAGGGTAGAGGGGCTGGATAACTTAGGATCCAAGGGAAGGCAAGTAATTTAAGTGATTTTTTTCATGGAAACCTACTGATGCTGCAAGTAAACATTTCCAGTCCTGGCTGCATATTCAGTTACATGTGCACCCTACATGGAATTTCCCTTCACTAGTAATTAATTTCCAAACAATCCAGATTGCTGTTAGATACTAGAAACTGCTTATTGTTGCACTCATAGGTTTATGTCCAATCTTTTGTATATGCTTTCCAAATGCAGTTTGCTATGCAAATCCTATAAAAGGCTTCCCTAGATTCGGGCATGACAGGCGTGACAAGATGCTCCACAGAGTCTGTCCTCATGTGAAGAAATCTGGATCTCTATAGCCCATTGTTGGTGGGGCAGAGTTGAGGTTGCAGATTATGAGACTGTGTGATGATGTGCTGCAATAACAATGGTCTGAGTTTAGGACTGGCCACAAGTAAATTATGTGACAATTCCCCATGAGTATCGGTAAATGCTACTGAGCCATACAGTCAGTATTCACCCCAGTGCTGACTAGAGTGGGGCTGGAAATAGCTGCAGGAAACTGAATTTATTCGTGTCAAATGTGGCTGTATTCTTTTTCATTCTTAGGCATTTTCAGGTTGTTTTTTTGTTTTTTTTTTTTATCCTTCCAGGTATAGCTTGAGCTTCCACATTAGTACAAGTCCACTGTAAGGTTTTGGAAGGCTCACCAGGGTCAAAATCTGCAAAGACAGGCATGTGTTTAACTTGATAAACTAAGCAACTCCACTAGTTTTACCATGGCAGTTTGCAGTGTGTGCAGTTTAGCATACAAGTGAGTCTTTGAGGATTAATAAATAGATTACTGTTTAATTACCACTTTAAAAAATAGTGTCAAGATTTGATGGTACACTTTCCTGTCTCTCTTGCCTCCCATATATTTTCGTGGCTGATGTCTGAGTTCTTTGTTTAACTGGGAGGGAGGCTGATTTTTGTGAGATAAAACTTCTTTCTGTGCTTCTCTGTGAATATAGTTTATTCTTTACCTTGAACAAATGTAATTTTAGGGTAATTTCACATTTAGCGTGGGAGCAAAAGGAAACTTTTTTTTTGCCAGCTTATCATCATCATCATTATTATTATTAAAATATGATAGCCATTTATAGCTGCTCATAGGAATGTTAGAAGTTTCCTTGTACTCCCCCATCTGTCTGCATCCATCTGTTGTCTCTTGTCTGGTACTGGAATTGTTAAGTTCTTGGACAGGGACAGCCTTTTTTAAAAATGGGGATCAAGTTCACAATTAGTAGCTTTATTATTACAAGAAAGCTAGACTAAGGGTGATAATGGGCCATGAGCACTATGCAAATCAGGAGATTCAAACATTCATAATCCATTTGTCTCAAGTGTGGCAATTCTGTGTTTGCGCTCATATGGGTACCTGGTAAATGTTAGGTATGTGTGTACATATGAGTTTTATTTAGCATTTTTTATTTTTCTCAGTGGCTGCGCAGGTGGTGGGAATGCTGATCGTATCCAGAAGTTACGGAAGGAGTACCATCAGGCCAGGCGAGAAGGCTTACCTTTCTACGAGGACGATGAAGGAAGAACACAGCCATCTGATTATGACCAGCATTGGGTGGGTACACAGTGTGATGCAAAGTGCTTTTGCAGCATTCAGGGTTAGCAGAAGGTGCTTATTTGTTTGTGTTTTCCAGAAATCCTATGTCATCTTAACATGAATTTGGGAGGCTGGTAGAAATGGAGAAATCCTTAATGCCAGCCCACCAAAGAAAACATTGATAATATGGAAACTTGGCTAAGAATAACTTGCCTGTTCACTCTGTTTGATTTAGGCCTGGGTTTCCTCTCTGTAGGCACAAGATATGCAGTCACTGCCAAACTTGTCACGTGTGGTAGCATCAAGGCTTTTCAGCAGGATTTATGGTACTCTGGCAGTTCATTCAATGACTCCCTGGGTTATCGAGAGCATTAGAAGAGCAGACTCTCACTGTGCTTAGCTGTAAAGCAAGTGGGAGGAAACTGAGGCATGTGTGCTCCTACCCTTCGTTCTGCACACCAGACAGTAGCAATCTGGCCTTGATACATCCTGAGTAACTTCTATAAAATGAAAAATGGAATAATTTGCCTCTCTCCCATTAAAAGATCTTGAAATATTCTACCAACACTATAGAACTGTTACAGACATGTTGTATTCCCTGTTTTACATCTAGGAGTCACACTAAACAGGGAAGTATTATCTACCCCACTACTGAAGAGTAAGCTATGGTAGAACCAGCAATTAAATCAACAGTGCCAGATTTTTTAATGCTTTAAAAAAATGCAACAGCTGTAATCTATGGGATAACAACTGTGGTACTTAAGAGCTCCACCTGAGCAGGTTTCAAAGTTGGACTCTGTCTCTTTAGAAGTAATTATAATCAACCAGCATTCAAAAATGTAACTTTGATAAGATGCAATTTATGCTAAATTTGAAATTTTAGTTTAAAAAGAGGCAGAATTATGTTAAAATCTTAAGAATCTAAATACACCTGAAGTCTGAACTAACATTGTTAATGTCCTCCAATGTTAATGTCCTCCAAACAATCAGTGTGAATGCTGAAGTGAAATCTTCAATGATTGGGGTTGTAGTCAAAAAAAATCCTGTGTGAGACTAGATTTTATTGCAATCACAGAGAGATAGACTTAAAAGGGGTGTTTTTACATAAATTATCATATATATTTGTTCATTAACCCAAAAAAAGTTGTTATATATATTATTCTGATTCAGTTACCAAAGTGTTGCTCACCTTCAGCAGAATAGCTCTTTTCTTAGAACAGTTAACTTTCATCTACTCTCTTAAAGTTTGTGACTCAAATTTGGGACTCTGTAGCTGCCATTCTTCTGAATAGCCTTTGTAAACTAAAATGAGAATATGCATCAAATGTGTCTTTCTGTTGAAATTGTATGGCGTGAGTGTCTTGACAGAGGTCCTAGACCAGGCCAGTGGTACCTCTTCAGCAGCCTGAGGATTTCTACTGCTTATCTGAAACTGATAAAGCTTTATTAATCCTCAGAGGAGGTTGAGATTTATGGTCCAGTGTAGTTTCCTAAGATTCACAAAGGTTTCTTCTAGATAATCCTTTCTAAGCCTTTCCTATTAGGTATAATGCCCAGAGATTACTGATTTCCAAAGCTTTGCTTTTTCTGTGAGGCAAGTTGTCCTTAATCAAAGCAACTGAAATGGAGCTTTAAGTATCACAATCTTGAAGTGATTAATAGTAGTGACACCAGGATTGTTTTTTGGGTTTTGTCCTTCCAGTGCAGAATATTTTTAACTGTTCTTGTGAGGAATGGCAGTCTGCTCAAAAAACAGAGTTTACCTTGAGGGCTTTAACACTCTGAAGTTTGTTGCTGCAGCAGTTCCTCTTGTTGAAGTGGTTTACAAATTTCAGAGACTTCTGGTCTCCTCACTGCAACAAGATCATCCATTGATCCATCCAGCCTTGCATTCCTAGGCACTGTCTTTCAGTCTGGAAAATACTGTGGCCACAGCTTGCTCTTTTTTGACTCCTGGCTGAAATTTCTACTCTTACATGTAGTTTTACCCTTAAAATACATATGTTACATCAATCCATTCAGACAGAAAAGAAGGAACAAAAATAGAACCAAATACTAAAAGGAAAACAAATGTCTCAAAGCATCTTGCCAGGAAAATCCTCAAGGTATTTTTTAAGCCATGTAGTCTTTCCCACCTTGGGCTGCTGACCCTCAGCAGTGCTGTGGTAACACAGATTGAACAACAGCTGATTTTTCCCACCTTTACTCATCAGTGAAGAGACATGCTGATGACTAATTGCATAATTGTAAATAAATAAAACTCACTCGAATCTTCAGGATGGCAGGTCTTTCTTTAAGGAGTTGACAGACAGCTGAGGAGGAGGAAAACCTTCTGGTATAAGTTTTCTTCCTTCCGGCAGGAGGTTATTGCACCAGGGAAGCTGCATCCTGAAAGGAGATGCTGGGTCTCCCTACATATTTTTAATACTCAATTAGTTCTTTTTATACTTTTGTCAGTCAGCTGTTTTACCTAAGCCAGCTTTCCTATGAGATAACTGTCTAATGCACAGCAGCTGCTGTAATCACTTCCCACCATCTCATGAAACATGCAGATAAGTTGGGAAATAACAGAGGATAATTTGAGAAGACGCTATCCCGTCGCAAATCAACAGCTTCAGAAATGGACCCTGGGTCTTGTCTTCCAAAAAGTATCTGAGAACTCATGAGGCAAATTTCTATCTGATAAAGCTGACATTGACGAGTGGCCTTTAGCTGACACTGTAATGGGACAGAATTTCTAATAGAAGGGGTATTTCTAACAATCTACTTTTTTTAATGTGGGATAAATCAAGTTAAAGTGCAGAGCCGGCTGAAAAGCTAGCATTGTGAGGGAAAATGATCTCATGACAGGCAATTGGGATCCATAAATGTTTTAAAAATAAGGTCAAAAATCCATTTTAAATAGGCCTGCTATTCTCTCATCATCCATTCCTCCCCCCTGCATCCATTTTCCAATTCTCCTCTGTTCTTCTCATCTGTTGCTGGATGAATTTTTCGCTCTCTTGCACCTTCATTCTGCTCTCCCTTCCCCACAGTCTGTTCTTTTTCTTTTTGTAAGTAACTGAATAATTCAGTTTAGTGTGTCTCCATAAACAGACACATGTATACAGCACTGTCTGTGCTATAGAGCCAGATCCTTTGAAATTCTTTTCCAGTTCCTTTATGCTTTGGTTTGTTGTTGAGTTTTGCATCCTTTGGGCTGCTCCCGACCCCTGCCCCCACCCCTCTTTCAGATTTATAACTAGGATAAGTGGATAAGCCAAATTCTATAGGGTAGATCACAAGGCGTAAAGTAAGTGTCAGCTAACCAACCAAAGGACGGGCTGATGATAAGTATAAACATTGTCTAGGAAAATGAATGCCTGTTATTATCAGTGTAATGGGAGATTACTCTAAAATTTTCTGATGACTAGGGTATATTGGGGAGTATCAGTTCAAGACAGAGTCTAGGCATGTGCATACATCCTCATGTCTTAGTGGGACATCAGTCAAAGTGCTCATAAACATATGCTATGCAAACCTAATCCTACAGAAAGAGGCATAATATGTTTATGTAGTATTATCATATACTGCAGTATCAGTCAGACCTTGAGAGAGCTATGTAAGCAATAAGCTGCAAGAACTTAGTCTCCCTAGGAGCTGGAGGGTTTTTTTCATGGGGCACTTTTTCAGGGCTTTAGAGTCACAGACTAATAGCAGATCATGAGAAACAGCAAAAGAGCTGTCAAGACAAAGCCATGAAGTTAGCATCTGTACTTGTATTTAAGGGCATTTAAATAATGAGGAATTAATCATCTATTTGAGGATTTACTTGGATTGTCTTACAGACTTTGTACAAATCCAGTTACTTAGAACATCAGTTCTTTCCTTCAGGGTGGCAGAGAATCCTTGAAACTCTATCTTTTTAATGTACATCCAATGACTGCATGTGACACCTGCCATAGTGCAAATAGTTCTTCACCTGTTAGTGACTACATCAGCTTCACTGTACTGAACCTTATGTTAACTGGTTCTAAAAGCCATTTCCTTACTCGCAGATCAGATTTGCAAGCTGATAAATAACCTAAAGATACACGAAAACCTGTCTGGATACTAGCTGTGAGCATTCAGATTGAAACAAATCTGTAATGTACTGAGTTTTGTCAGTTCCCAGTTGCAAGTATGAAAGAAGAATCATGCCTGTCTGTGTTAAAGGCCAAGTACTTTATTGTATGTCTGGCAGGAGTCCAAGCCTAAAAATCAACCAGAACAAAAAAAGGAGCGTTAAGAACTGCATTATTTTTCCATAATGTGTCAAAGGGTTCTATGCTTGCTTCAGGATGAATAAGGAGCTGTTTGTACTTTTCATGATCAATTAGTTCCAGGTTCAGATGTTGCATTTCAAATAGGTTAAGTTCCCAAAATGCACAGACATTTGTGTTGGACCATGGTTAGAAACCAAAATTCCAACTTCTAGAATAATAACATTCCTGTCTTCTAGTGCAATGGGAGAAGCTGACAATTTTATGTACTATGTGAAACCGTATAGCAGAAACTGCTGTGAATTCCAGACTTTCTGAGCCCACAGACTATTAGTAGAAAACAATGAATATTTTTTTAAAAAAAGTTAACTTACTTGAAGTATAGCTGCTTTTAAAACCATGGGTCAGAAGTATTTGTGTGTAAGTGGTTAAAATATTAATTAAGATAATATCTAAAACATTTTATTAGATTGTATGATTGACTCACCAATCAATAATTTATGGTCACTACTTATCTCTATATAATGAAGGTTTCAGATTGGGATGTTTTCTAAAGAGCTGTTCAAACTAAGCAGAAGGATTTTGAAATTTACAGGCTGGCTTTTGGGGGGAAATTATTTTGGAGAAATCCCTGCCAAACCTCATGTGAAAAATAAACAACTCCAAATGGCACATGCAAGGAAAGCCAAATTCAATTCCATTAATACTAGTAATAAAGAGTGACTCTTATAAGTTGTTTGGAGTCATTCCTACTTACACAAAGGTTGAATTTGGCACAGATTATTTGAACCAGAGGGGAGTCTGATATGCTCATGTCTTCATGCTAACACTATGTACACACTCTTATTTACCAAGGGAAACAGTTGTGGTGCCATATGTCATCTTATCAAAGCCCACTGGTACTGTTTATATCCTACAATATTATTTGAATTCCAGAAATATATCATGCCATCTATTTCACAAGGTACCTCATCACACAGCTGCTTTTTGTTGTATTTCAATGCAGGGAGGTGATTCTGAGGAGGGCAAACACTAAGCCATTTCTCTGATTTCATATTAGTAGTTGAAGGAAATCAAACAAAAACATGTGGTGCTGCCAGGCTGTGGCTGTCCTTGCAGGCTCACAGCACTGAGAGGTTCCACGTTAACACATGTGCCAGTGGTCATGTCCCTTAGAGTTAGGAGAGGTTCTTCTGATGTGGCCCAAACGGAGAACTTGAGTGGGGCATCACAGAGATTGTGACAGCTGCCAGAGATCATGTTGATGTGGTATGAAGGGTCCTAGAGGTTTTATGTTGTAAATGTTTTTCCAAATTTGCCAATATGCTTAGGTAGGTAAGAAACAGACCTTTAACTGGTAATTATATTGATGAGGGGAGTTTGTGAACCCGTAATCCATGCTATACAGTATGCTAAACAGTTACTACATTTGTCCACATAGACAGGCCACAGCTCTGCAGCTTTTATCCTTCGGAGCACAGTTGGATGGACACAGAAACAGCCTTTTCAGAGCTAGGCTGTAATCTGGCTTCACTGCAGTGCTGAGTAGCACGGTAGCTGGGTCTTTGCAATTTGCTTCGGTTTTGGCAAGTTTCTGCAAGTACAGGCTTTAAGTTTTCTGTCTGCTTGTTGATTGCTCCACAGATAGGTGACTCTGTGGCCGCTTTCCCCTGAGCACACGTGCACGGGCTGCCACATCTCAGGCCATCATCGCACGGGGAAGGTGGGAGAGGATTGAGGTTTTAACACCAAGCTTTGACATGTAATGTTGATAAAGCTAATACTGTGCACTTTGAACCTTCCCTTACTCTCAGTGATACGTACTTCTCCATGACAGCTTTGTCCTGGCCCCTAGCAAGTCAGTGCCCCACATACCATAGAATCAAATACAGCTGCTCATGGGTCTGACTACAAGGCAGGGAAAAAAGTAGGTTTCCTTTTAAAATTGACCTCCTCTTCCTCAGGCCATTAGTAAGAGGCCTGCTTCGACTTCTAGAAAGGGGCCCTGGTTACAACAACACTCATTTTTTAATCACAAGACAAGTCTGTAATGCCATTGAAATTCATGTCTGAAGCTAAGCATGCGCTTGGGTATTTATTAGATCAGGCCTGAAATCAGGCCTCAGGCTTGACCCCTGCTTAGGCACAAGCTTTTTCCTTTACTACCAGGTATCTGGTGCATTTATCAAATACATGCTGACACAGCTGACTTCTTTCTGAATTCTCACAGCTTAATTTCTCTGGGTTATGTTCTTGTTCAGCGTGCTGCTGATTAAAAAGAAACCTTGTCCCTGAAAAATACTGATGATCCCCAGAATTGCCTAGCTGCTGTTGTCCCAGATGGCACCCTGTTCCCTAAAGATGCTGGTCACTGTCCAGCTTTGCCTGCTAGGGATAACATCCCACTAAAACAAAGAGCAGTTTTGACAAAGCACTGCAAAATTTGTCCATTTAACATAATGGAAAGCAGAATGACCTTTGTGAGGCAAACAGCAATGGTTGCCCAGCATGTGCAGAGCAGGGTCGAGCTTGAAACAAGCTGGGTCAAGCAATACAGCAGTGTCATTGAGGCTGTTACAGAGTACAGATCTTTTATTTGTTATAGTTAAGTACGTGACAGAAGACAACTGAAATAATGGACTTCTGATTACTTTTGATTTCTGGATTGAGTTCCTCTATTGTATATCTGTGCAGCGCTTCTCATTATTGCAGCATAAGAGCTGAGGTGGAGGCCTTGGGTGGTATTGAGTTTTGCTGAAGTTCCTCGCTGCAAAATGTATTAGCAGAACTGCTTGTTAAACTTCCTCCTAGGCGCAGTTTCAGCAGTCAGGGTGTCAGTGCTCTGGCTACATTGTTGTCTTGCAGTTAAAAAACACTAAAAAGTTCAAGGTTTCTTCACAGCCAAGGTGTGAAAAGTAATTAGAATGTATCACTGGGTGCTGGGTATAAGCAATTATCTATGAATATATAAAGGCTCTATTTTTCTCAACAAACAGGCGACATTGTTATAATTATTTAAAATGAAAAAGAAAGTCACTGACTCAGACATGGAGAGATTGGGCAGATAACTTTATTAGTTCCCAGTCTAAGGTCTGTAGTGCAGATGCTAATCTAATATCAAGGCTGCATTTAAATAAAGTACAAAATATGGGAAAAGAGAACTCCATTTACCCTGTAAAGCTGGTGCTCTATGTGAGTTTAGCTTTTCTGCTCAGGGCCAGCTCTTTCCAACTTTCAACCTCAGCTCTAGCTATTCATGAACAGGGAAAAGGAGCACTAGCGCCTTCTTTCTTGCTCAGTACAGGATCCGTCTGGAACACATTCCTTCTATCAAATGTGCTGAGTTTTGAGAAGTTCTGAAAAAGTTAGTAATCAATTTAATTTTTGTTTGCATTTGGGTTTTGTTTTTTTCAACCTTTAACATTCTTGCTTAGTTTAGTAGATTGAATCTGTAAGCAGGAATTTCCCAATGCAGAAGGGAGTCTTATAAAATACTGGCACTTTGCAACCTGATCTGAAGAGTTTATTTTTATTTGATTATTTTGTTTTTAGTGGTTTTGACACACTTGCTCTGCATCTGTATTAACAATAAGAAAGCAAGAGCAACAAATACTGCTGTCTGTGTTTTTGCTGCTTTTTCCTCATCAAAGGGCCTGGCTGCTGTGTTAAGTGTCATGTTGCCCCATATTATTAGAGCCATTCCAACTGAACTGTATGTCATAAGTTGTGTATGACAGGAGATACTGAGTCTTCTGTAACCCAGGTGATACTGGGATAACTGCCTTCCGAGAAGAAATATGAGGTTTGGCCCTACTGCCTCCAAAGGGGGTCCTGCTGCTCAGGGCAGATGATATGTGAATATTCCAGTGTCACAGAGTAGCATAGATGTCATATAGTAGCATATAAAATTCAACATATATATGTTGTGGATGCTTATTACTGAGCAAGAGGATAATTACTGATATCTCTTCTAAAATGCAGTCTGGTCACCAATTCTAGAGATTTTTCTGGGTTTAGCCCATTCATCTGTTTTCTTAGTAGGCTGGAAGTAATGATTGTCAAAATTATGACTGCAAAGGATGCACTGCTGTGTTAGGAAGACCAATGCTCATGTGGCAACAAATAATGGCAGTGACTCTCAAGGAGTATGGACCCTGGGGAAGCCTGGAACAGCTATGTGTTTTACACCATCAGGTTCCCAAGAAAAGTCAGAATAGCAGATACCTAGAGTGAAATTATGGCTTTGAAGTTGTGTTATACCTCAAAACAAAGTGAACAAATTGGGATTCTGAAAAGATCCAAAAGTTTCTTGTATCATAGTAAGCATGGTTATATCAAATCATATTCTGTACTTCGCAATTTAAGGATAACTCCTTCAGGATTAGATAAAATTTTATAATTTGTAATACATGCCTGTGCCTTCCATCCCTGGTCTGCCATCATCAAAACAAAGTCATTCTGACAATCTAAATTCAGTCTTTCCTGTGGAATGATTATAGGGGAATTTAGTAAAATACTATGTAGTGGTACCCACCAGTGGATCAGTATTAACATTTCCATTTGCATTTGAAGCTAATTTTCAAAGTATTTCTCTTAATTTGCTAGGAAGATACCTGTCAAGTTAGCAATTAAACTGTAATTTGGTCACTGAGGTGTTTACACAGATTAATAGATCTCTCTCTTAAGCTTATGCTCCTGGGTTTGAAATAATAGCTATGCTATGTGGTAGCATGACCCCACTTGAGTTTCACACACACATGCACAAAATCAAATTCCATCACATTTTAATGCAAATTTTACCTTTGCAAATGATGGCCTGAAAAGAATGAGTTTCCATGGTAACCTTAGGGAACACATAACCTGTTTATCATAACTTCTCCATGAAGCAAGACAGGGGGTGGGGAACAAGCTTTGATGTCAGCTGTATTTTTCTGTAGACAGCATTCTGCTGTAGCACATATAGAGAATTAACCAAAATGCTTGCATACTGTCCTAAATAAACTTTTTTTTCCTTTCTTAGAAACAGAAGCAGTCATATGGAATAACATAGGAGGGAGCTACAATAGGCAGTATTCAAAACCATTAACTGAACTTTCAGCCCCTGTCTATCGTTTGACAACTGGGTCAACATTTTGAAAGACCAATCACAAATTAATACTTAAAACAGATCTCTTCCATCACTTAATCTATCCTTACTTTCCCTCCATGCTTTACATTTGGCCCTCAGGTATCCATGCTGCCTTTCAAAGGCACTTCTAAGTTTTCTGTTTTCTTGTTCTTCCACTTCACTGCTTAAAGTACTGTTTGAAAAATGCCTTGAAATATCTCTGAACTCCTACATTGTGGAGCTACCACAGAAAAGGATATATTGATTATACTTCACATTCAGTGCTGACTTTCAGAGTTGAGGTGGTGGCTTCTGAAGCTGCTATTAGCGAGGAGTGAGTTTGATGGCAGCAAGCATCTGCAAGGATGTATTTTTTCTGCAGATGCACAGTAACTCCTGGCTAAAGGAAAGTATGTCTCAACGTTTTTTTAAGGTCATTAGGAGTAAGGAACAGATGTTGAGGTTTTTCAGAATGCTGCTTTGAAGTGCCATTTAGGAGTCAACTGACAAGACTGACCCTATAGGCAGTGATTTTGGGGACTGAAACACAGAGGAACCATTGCCCACAGTTACCCATCTGGTATCCATCTGGTACCAGCAAACAACAGACAGTACCAAATCTCAGAGAAACTGTACCAACTGCTAAACTGGTATCAGCAAGCAAAGAAGGTCACCACCCAACAGCAGTTGCAAGCAGTAGAAACAATGTCTGTAACATTTACAGACTGGTATCTGAAGATCTGGAGGAACCTGATGCCATAACATATGGAAAGCAATTCCTTTCTCTAAGCCTGCTTATGCTGATGTTGTTTGCTCAGTATTAATCCAGGTTTGGACTTTTTTTTGTTGCTGCTGTTAACCATATTGAATTTGCAGGATGGAGAGCTTTTATCATGATGCCACTGAGAGAGCACCTCCTTAGTGGCATCTATGTTTAACAAGATTAAGGTGGATTTAAAACCCCGTGCCACAGACTAACCACTCAAATTCTAGAAGTACTGTTCCAGAGTGGTGTCAAATCACAGTGGAAGGAGTTGAGGTTACCTTTTAATTCTGTGATGATTTACTCTGCTGTTTTTCTTTGATGTGAAGTATTCTTCACCCCTGCTGTGGCAGGGGGGTGTTTCCCAATTTTATTGCCATCTTCTTCCTCTCCCCTTGGTTCATTTTCCCACTTCTTCCACCTTTTTCTTCTTTTGAAACAGTGTGCTGGTTTGTACAGTAGCTAAGTGTTTAGAATGTAATAATACAACAGTGAGAGATTTACTGCCTGTAGGCGCTACCCCTTCTACTCTTGAGGACCTCCAGCAAGGCATGATTTTATAGACAATGAAAGGCTCACTCTCCCCTGTGAAGCTGCCTGCCTGCAGGAAGCTTTTCACTGTCTATTTCCACTACTTGCTCTGCAATTTAGTTCCATGCCCTGCTATTTCCCCTTCCCCTCCCTCTTTCCTTTCCTGACATACACATGCATAGACCCCCTGTGCACACATTCAGCACCAAAACCAGATGTAGGTAGATACGGCAAAATAGCAATATCTCAATGTGTGCGTTAAAAACCTCAAAAATACCATAGACATTTTTGTCTTGTCATCCTCATCACAAATGGAAATATTGATCTGTCCCCTGTTTGCTTTCCAGGTACTGACACTGTCATTTTATTTTCCCTAAAAAGAACACAAGCTCATAGCTGGGCTGCAAAGCGTGGCCATTACACCCTGGCATTGATGCCAAGAACTCTGCTGACTTAGCTAGAGAAAGATGCTGAAAGCCCATGACTTTGAGAGAAAATTCAATTCCATTTACTTCATACAGTGTCTCTCATGAAGTATTTCAAAATGCTTTATATCAGGAGATAACATAATGAGAAAATGCTTTAGAGAACTGGGTATTCAGATAGCCAGACAAAATGACACACAACAATGAACTGGAGTAAAAGAGAAGACAACTGTCATTTAAAAGCAGTAATCATTTGGATAAGTAGTCTGGTAAACTAATTACAGTGAGAAAAGGAGCAAAGAATGCAAAACTGGGAGGAACAAGAAGCAGTTTAGTTTCAAACAAGCTAATGCAGAGGACTGGTTTCGGGGGGGGGGGAAGAATTGTGCACAGTATTGTAGAACAACTGCAGATGTGCTTTAGAAATGTATTTACATGTATTTATTATGTATGCTGTATATTGCATCACAAACGTATCTCAGTGACAAGTTAAGTTATTCCCTCCAGTGGCTGGGAAGAGATTAATTACATTGGCCTGGTTCAGTGGAAGAGCAATTGAAATGCCCCTTTAGCTGGAAAGAATCAATGCTGATGGGTACTGAGGATTTTTTGGTTTGCTGCTTTTAAATGTTGCTCTCAGCTCAAGGGCCTCTGTTTGCTTCTACTCTGAGAATAGGTTTGCAAGTGAGGGTGTTGCAAATCTGGTGCTCATTAAAGACAATTAAGAGGTAGAATTAACCAAAACATATTATATGACTAATGGAAAAAGAAGCCACCCACAGAGACAGACACAGGCCAGGAAATTATCTCATTTTGCATGGTCACAGGAAACCATAGTCCTCCAGCACCAGGGATCAGGGGCTCTTGGAGCTAGGGTTCAGAAAGCAGAATATTATCTTTGTGGGGCTGTGCAAACTTGGCAGTTTTGGCTTCACCTCCATCTTTGCTATTTTCTCTCTGCTTAGTGTTGCAAGATGCAGCAAATGCTGAGAGCTTGTTTTCTACTAAGCTAAGGCAATTGCCATGTTTTTAAACTGTTATGGGAACAGCCTGTTTCCCTTTTAAAGTTCCCATCTGTGTTTGTATTTCCCTCAGTCTATTGCCTTTATAGAGAATTTTCCGCTCTCTCTAAATCTAAACCATTCGTTTCACCTCCTTGAACAAGAGGTAGGGCATTACCAAGGAGGAAAAGTAAATCCTGAGATAATCAGCCCTGCTTAATTCCAGCATGGAGCACTGCTGTCATCAGTGTTCCTGGTGTTCATTGCATAGGGAGAAGGGACAATGACCGTAAGTATGTACATTTGTGTGTGCATGTATATATGTGTACGTATGTATATATATGTGGGGAGAGAGGCAGACAGGCAGAAGGGGAGCATTTAATTGCCTAGCAATCTGAGTGACCAAGTAGTGTTCTGATTGCATACAGCTGATTTTCTAAGTGAAAATTTTCAAAACTACTCACCAGCAAAACCAAGATCATCAGTGACTCTGGAGTGTGTGCCTGTGTTTCTTACAGAGAGGAGGAAGGATGGGTTGATTACTATGTCTTTTTTTCCTTTAGACAAGTATGTTTTTCTCACCCAAGGGAAATGTATTCTAGCAGCATGAACATAACTATTAATCAACACTTAAGCAATAATCAGTGAATGAAAAATGATGACCAGAAACTGAAAATGTACTTCCATAGCTACTTTGGTGCTTTTCCTTTGAGATCATGCCCTTGCATTTTAACATGAACAATTCTTATAAAATTAGTGTTGATATATTCCAAAAGGCAGTGATTTAAAAAGCCAGCGTTTATTTTTCACTTTTAGAAAAAAATTACTAGCAGTGAATGGTACATTAAGATCTGCATAAGTAATGTTATAAAGCTACCTCAGTAGTCTCTGAGAGAGATCCTCAATTGCTATGAACCAGTAATATCTTATGGGGTTACTTCAGAGAGAGAAATGCCGAGATCATCATCACTAGAATGCTGCATTCAAATGTGTGAAGACGTGTGCAGGATACAGAGATATAAATGTTTTTCCTGTGTATTTTCACCCAAAAAGGAGATACAGCCACTGAGAGATGCAGGTGTATGTCAGCTTTGGGAATGCCTCCAAGAGGAATCAAATGCTATTGAAATTAAAACAAACCACCCTCATCAGTATTTAGCATGCTTTCCTGAATCGGGGCCAAGGTATGTGGTAGCACCCAGCAGAAACCAAGGCTGTGAGGCTCTGCTGGGAGTGCAGCAATACATTCCTTTAGTTCCTCAAGATGTTTTTTGACAAACTTTGTCACAGTTCTAATAACATCAAGTGTTCTTTGGAATAATCTCAAAACCAGAATAGTATAAAATGCTTAAAGTCAGCGTGCTTCACAAAAAGAAGGCTCAACATTCCCTGTGACTGAGCCCAGAAAACAGAACTTTAAGAGTCTGCAAGATCACGATGGGCGGTGAACAGGCACTTGTAGCTATCTGTTGGTTCACCTTCCCAAGTGATTTACCCTGTATTTTCTGTTGGCAATGAAACAAAAAAGTTCAAGTTGGTTGCCGGACTGCCCAAAACAAACTTTGAAGGCATCGGGCCATGATTTGAGAACCTCTCACAATTACAGTCCTGAGATGTCTATAAAATGGAGCAGGAACAGAAACGCAAGGTTTCTCAGGACCTGATGGGGAGATACCGCTTCCTTCCTTTTTCTTGAAAACTGTCCTACGAACAAGTTTGTAACAGGAAAGCTGGAAGTGCTCTCTGCAGTGGTGGAGGTGTTTTTTGAGAATTCCTGTGGGACATCATCTTGGCTTGCCATTGCAGCCACTTAGCAAAGAAAAGCACCACCAAGAATACCAAAAAGAAGTATTAAAGGTGCTGTCTTATATCCAAACAATGGTAAAGCAGTACCAATGGGCTCATATAACATTAGACGCTTCTTTGAGGACTGCTTCTGTCATTAAAATCAATGCAACTTAATTAAAGCAAATTATAGATAGATACATCTATAAATAAGATATTAAAGTGCGCTGCTGAATATGATAATTGCTGCATATTTAGCAATCAGCGTGTGTGTTCTGCTTTTGCCAGGAGGGATTTCTTTCAGTGGAATCAATGGAGCTTTATTAAAAACCATCCAAATTAGAGGGAGAAATGATGAGTGTTATAATAACGCAAAATCACTGTTTCAACTTTCATTGCAAAACCAGGAAAGCAAAATACATCCCTCTTTGTGTATGTTAGGAAAACATCAGGAAAATTCTTTTGAATCATGGACACTGGTAGAATTTTTAATTTTTACCTTTTGATGCAAAACATAAAAAAGCTGGATGGAGGAAAACATGTTTTTTGTGCTGGAGGTCTTGGAGAGTGGGATAATTACGGTATCACAGCAGTTAGGAATTAAGAAGACCCCTTCGATCAGCTTCCTCCATTTCACATGGAACATCCAGCTCACTGCTGTACATAACCCACTTCTGTTTTAACAGCTCAAGAAGTGTTCGTGAATCAAATCATGCTCTTAAATTTCACTTGCAGTCCCTAGAACCGAACATACTGTTGAAATGCAAAAAATAAAATGGGTGAATTTTGGTGCTTCACCTGTGTACGAAACATTGAGACTGGGGTGGGGAGCAAATCCAGTTTTACCTCTCAGTTCTTCTTCAGTTTTCACTTAATTGAAAACAAAAACCAACTGTGTCTCAGCAGAGGGGAGACCTGAAGGTTAAAGGGCAAATTCCGTTATACCATGGCTCTTTTTGGCATGCTGAATCTCAACCCATGTGATTAGAAACGCTCACAGACAAAAGAAGAGCTTTGAGAACAGAGGTCAAACCAGCATCTGAATCAAGTCCTTTAACAGATGATCACAAGACTGTTGAAAAAAGTACTAAGCAATGCAGCGGTCCTATGTGCCATGTTTATACACAGACTTTAAGGCAAAAAGAAGAACTGGGTGGCATTTTCAAAGCACTTGGGTGATGGCAGAGCACATGCCTTGCTCTGCAGCCTTCCTGGGATGGCCTCTGTTTTTTAGTGCATGTCAGTCATAAAATACATTAGTAGTACTGTGCCATTTTTTATGGGAAGAAAACTACAATGCGCAAGCTCAAGTGATTTTCCTGAGTGTACACAGTGAATAAATGAGAAAGTTAGGAGTCCCAGGACTCCTGTCTTCATAAGCTCTTCCTGATCTCCCATAATTTTAATTCAGGCATGACTCAATGGAGTCATCAGTGTTTTGCACTGGGTTCACACATAGCTAAAATCACATCAGCCTTGATGAAGTTATGCTATTGCTACTTAGCTGGTGGGCAGCGCACACACCCCATTTTCTTTCTGATCTTAATAATTGAAATGTTTGGAGGAGGTTTATTGTTCAGAAGTGGGTGAAACAAAGGGTTAACAATAAAAATTAAACAGGCAAAGGAGTTGTTTAGCGTGTAAGTGAAAAATGAATGAGCCTGAATGCAACACCCACTTTGTATTATTCCTTTTTAAGAGTGTGAAACTTCTGACTCTGAGTGGTGCTTTTTCTGCAGCTAGTTAGGCTTTAAACAATTTTTTTAACAAACTGATCAAAGTTTCCTATATGCACCTCTAAACTAAAATACCTGCAGGAGACGGAACGGCGACTGCAGCTTTCTGAGACAGCCACCCTGAAAATGGCTTTGCATCATTCTTTTCCTTATGAGCAGTACCCATGGTCTTGAGTCTTCAGTGTGCCAGCTTCACCTGGATGGACCTGGAACAGGGCACTCGGGTAGCTCAGGCAGGAATTTGTGAGAGGAGGTAGAGCCCCAGCAAAAACACACTGTCCTGTGGAATGTGTCCTCACTGCTAGGGGCAGGGAGTTGCTGCTGGCTTTTGTTCGCAGTGTGGTAGCTCTCACCTTGAGCTGTGTGAGAATGCATAAGAAAAAGTTGATTCTGGGTTTATGAAGCCTAAACTTTAAAAATAATCACTATAGTTGTTCATACCGCAATGGCTGTCCAACCCCAAACACCTTGATCCATATGAAAGGGGCAAGCAGGCTTTCATGCTAGCAGCTCGTCTTTTAGCCTTCCACAAATGCTCCAGGAGGCAGTGATTGTAAGGCAGGTGAGGAGGAATGAAATGCAGTGTCTCCGGGGAACAAACACAGCCTCTTGCACTTTCTTGCACAGTTTTCAAGGTAGTCTCAAGCTTCAGGATGAAATGAGTCCTTTCTCTGCTCTTAAAGAATTGTTCTTCTGCAGCCCCAGAATTTTCCTGCGGGCAAATCCTAGACTTGCTTCTAGATACCTGCCTGCAGGTATACTCTACTTATGCCTTAAAATTTATTTGCAAATATTTGAATGCTCTAAGATATTTATTTCTGGCTTGATCTACAAGTGCATGTTCACATAATTTGTTACATTTTTTTCCTAGGAAGTTTTCCTAGGGAGAACTGGCAGGTTAGAGATACTAGCTTACCACTTCCCTGTATTAGAAAACTCCTCGAAGTGCCATGCGGTTACTGTGTTTGCCAGGGATACAGCTCGCACTGACACCTGCGCAGCTTTTGTTTTCTCTTTTTCTTTCCAGTTGCTTTCCCTTTCTGTTTTTGATCTGCATGTGAAACTATGCCTCTTTCTACAGTTTTCTGTCCTGAAGCAAATGTGAATTACACTTGTCCAGGGAAGTGGAGGGACCCCCAGCCTGTGCTTGTTATTCTGCCTTTTGGCCCTTCACATTGGTCCCCTGCTGAAAGCTGTGGACTGAGCGAGGAGAGCAGCGCACCGTGCCTGCATCACTCTTCAGTCTGTGCTTCCCCCAGCCTGGCTCTGCCTCGGGGGACTGGCAGGGGTTTAATTAAAGATGCAGAGGTGTTACAGGGTTTTCTCTGAAGTGATGCATTTCTATCACAGAAATTTTGTTTGCTAATGGAAATTACGGGGGGGGGGGGGGGGGGGGGGGGGGAGCGGTTAAAAGAGACTTGAACAGCAAAAATACTACTAGCTATGTAGAAGAAAATATCGTTCTGGCACACAGAAAATCCTGACTGTGAAGGCACTGAGTTATATGGATGCAGTGTCTTGCCTGTTTGTCTGGTACTTTGTTTCCAGGTGTGGCCAGTGCTATGTGCTTCAGAGAATTCATTGGGATTCCCAAAGGGACGATTAGGAGAATAATGTGCTGGTACAGGGGCTTCTGCCTGCTCTCCCTTTCAGGGAATGGCTGACTCTGTGAGGCTTTACCTCTCTTCAGCCTGTCAAAGGCTTTTCTGTCTTCTGCTGAGCTGGTGCTAGTTGTTTTGATTCATATGTGTGTCCGGTTTATTAATCTTCCATTCTACAAAGGGCTTGGCCATACCAATACTTCGCAACAGTTAAGTTTCATGAATTGTTTGCTGTTGTTTTTTGACAAAGATAGCATTTCGTTTTCTCAGTTTAAGCATGCTGCTCTTTTAATTGCACTGATGGGATGATGTCTGTTTCTGTGTTTATCTCTACCTCATTATTTTTGCATATTCATGTTTTGCTTGTTAGTTGAGGCCGCTCTAGACTAAGAGATGATCGCTTCATAATGATGGCTCTTATTTAAGTTGATGTCGTTAATTTAAACCCTAAAAATACAGGAGCATGTTTTGGATCATTCTTTCTGTTGTGCATTACCATACATTTGTGAAACATGTATTTCATCTGCTGTTCTTTCTTTACTGATTGGGGTGTTGGGTCTCAAAAGCTCTTCCAGCTGCCTCTGATATGGACTCAACTAAGTAATGCACCTTCTATCATCTCCAGTGCCTCACTGGTCACCTCATGGCCAGTGTCTATTTGGCTTTGATAGGATTTCCAGGTTCTAATGCTTTTTTATTAAGGTTACTGTTTGCTCACCTAAGTATTTTGTGATTATTAACTATGTAGTTAAAACCTCTGCACCTGGACTGAGGGCCAGCTGTGTACGCTGTGTTTCAGGAAAGGAGGAGAAGCTGGAATATTTCGATCTCATTAGTTAGTGCCTTTCGTACTGATTTTTAGCTTAGTTTGTGGTAAAAGACAGCAAGGAACTCTTTGCTTTGACTCCCTCTGAAACAGAAATAACTTCTATGAAGGAGGTGTTTCCATTTTCGCAATTTCTCTTTTCATCGGGGTAGTATTTTATTCCGGGCACCATTTTGCTGGTGGCTGAGCGATGATATGTTTTTACTGTCGCATGGACAGATGGAGAAGGGAAAGGAGAAGAAATGGCTAAGTCTTTAATTAGCCATGCAGAGCCAGACCATGCTTTTCCAGTGCACTGGGGATTTTATATAGGGTGTGGAGACACAGCCGGCTCAACGGATCCAAATTAGCAAAATTGTGTATCCATCGCCAGGGTGTTTCTATGGCAACTGTCTCTCAAATCATATATACAAACAGACCTGGCAGGGGGTATCACCTTCTATTTGGTCTGTAGGAAACCATCAGAAAAGGGGTATTTTCAGGCTGCAAAAAGGCCTCATGATGTAAATATTTTTTACTTTCTGGTGACTGGTAAAACTTTGGGGATCACTGCTCGATGCTGGTGCAGTTCTGGATCTGTTAGTGTTTTTGCACATTGGCTGCCATTACTCCTGGTAGGTGGGAGAGTGATCACCAGGAAATTTGCACAGAGTTGTGAATGCACAGTTACCAGGTGCATCCTTGAGCTCACATGCACCTTGCCACTGCACATAATTAATAGCCTATCTACAGCCACGCAGGTAGGCCGTATACTGCATGGCTTTTGTGCTGAGCAAACCAAATTACACATTTAACTTTTCCCCCCCTCATTCTTCTTCATAAAACAGCAGAAATATGGAGGCTCTTCTTTGACTGCGTACCTGGTGGATTAAGGGAAATTATCAGCCTGATCAAATTAGCAGTGTAAGAACAGCCAAAGTGGCTGTGGCTCTTCACCTAAGCGACTCCATCTGTATAAATTCTCTCTAAATGTCACTTTTTCTGGTGGAAAAAAGGAACGAATGATCCATTTAGCCTACAGCCCTCTTTTTGAAATGTAGGGCAATTATTGTTATTTTTCACTCGTGCAAAGTCAGGCACTGCTAAAGCATGGGTCATGTCAAATCAGAGATGATTATTTCTTGTGGCCATCAGTTCCATGAGGACTCCTTTCTGTTTTGAGTCAGATAAAAGGGAGTTAGCGATAGGCCTGTGCTAAATAATTTGTTTCACTTATGATTATCTTGGAAGTTCAGTAAGTGGCAAGGTGCATAACAGTATTTGTCTAGGAATTCCTAAACCTGCCTAGTGACTCCAAGGGATAGTGCCTCACTGTGCGTTGGGCTTGGCTTATGTAATGAGTCCACAAGAGATTGTATGGAGAAGTGTTATGTCAAGACAGATAACACTTACTACACCAGAGTGCACAACCTTTGCTATAGCAGAAGCTTATATATCTCTTCAGTGAAAATGCCATATTGCGTGTAAATCCAGAACTGTCAGAAATGTACTCTAACCTGTAGAATGTGAAAAATGTGTTAATTTTGTTTGTTTTCTCTTTTTCTAATCAGACCTTCGCTGAAAGCTTGGTGTGATTTATTCTTTTCTTTTTAATGAATTGTTAAAAATGTTTGAAAAGGCATTAAATCTTCTTTTCTGCTATTAATCTGTAAAAGGGGAAGGGGATTTTAAATGGCCTCTTAGTATATTGCTTTATAAAACTGCTGATTCTAGCAGCACCGGAATAGGAACACATACTAATGTAGGAAATACTGAAGGCAGTCAGAGCCTCCTGCATTTATGGAGGAAAAGACTAATAGCTCCATTTTAACAAGGCTCTTAACACTTTGGGCCATCAGCAGGCATTGAGTGAGTGAAATTGGGAGAGCTCCTGTGTGCTAAAAGCATTGAAGTTCACCGTTTTGTACCCCAGTTGGAGCCTTCCTGATAGAATTGTGCTCTTCAGCCAACTCCAGTTGCCATCTTGAAAACAAACCAAGTAGCAAGCTGGCATTTTGACCGAGTGCACTAATGCTTCACTTTTGAAATAGCACCAGAGCATGATAAATGCACTTAACTCTCAGTTGGGTACTTAGCTTTGCAGTGGTATTAGGGAAAGTTTTTGGATTTGTGTTAAGAATGAAAACAAAGCCTGTTTATATCACGTTTTATACTTGAGCAAAACACACAAATGAAGAAAAAACGGCAAACTTGGTACTAAGATGCTAGCTTTGATTCAAGTAATTATGCCACTAGAACCAGAAGGGGTGTGCTTAATTAGATTACATCCTCATGTTACTGGATTCTAGGAGGAAGGCCAGCCAGGAAAGGAGAGAGAGTATCCTAGCTAGCACACAGAGGAGGAAAAGACTCTGAAGATTGTACGTGTTCTAAACAGTTCTTTGATATGGAAGCCTTTCTTGTTAGCAGTGATAAGATTATGTATGGGATTTGGAGCTTCTTTGAGCCCCTGCCTCTCTTTTGTTGAGTTTGGCATGTTGCAGCATCATGGGTCTTCTGCTTATCGTTTTGAGATGCATTGTTAGTAGCTGAGCTGCATAATTGATCTTCATCTCTAATTAGTCTCCTCTCCACAGGTGCCTGGAAAAGGACCAGATGGGAGCTCATACAGTCTTCACTTTGAGGGGATGGAAAGGCAGTATGCATCCTTACCCAGGTACAGCACTGAGCCTCATACACACACTGATCCACCTTCCCTCCGATGGGTAGGGAAATCAGCCCACAGCTGATGTCCGCTCCAACATGAGAGATTATTTTGCAGTTTTGTCACCTTTTGCTGCTGATTTAGTGCCATCTTTATAACTGTACTATTAATTTTGACTTTTGAATTTAAAATAAAAAAGGTTTCTCATTGAACATGTCAGCAAGAGTCATGAGCCATAGGTAGAGAACATGACATTGAGGAAGCTGGCTCTGCAAGGGTTGTAACAGGTTGTAGCAGAGCATAAATGACCGAGTTTATAGCGATATAATCCTAGCTGTCATTGACAGAGTGCTGCTGTGGAAAGCCTCCACTACAGCAGCCACAGCTACTGAAGTCCCGCTATTGCTGCCAGGACTGCCTGACTGGCAGTCCTTTTCCAGTGGAGCATCTCTGTGCTTTAACTGAATGCTGTGGAAATGAGAGTGAATCCTCTGAGGGCTTTTTTTAATTTTTAATCCTTATCAACTCAATGAAGAGTAATTCTAGTCTGAAACCAGTGGGGCATAACAAAAAAGGAAGCATTTCAGAGAATCAGTCTCATTTCTATGGGAGTTCTAATAGCAGAGTGTAAGATTTAGCAAGCCAGAAAGGGGAGCGAGAGGATGCTGTAAGAGATAATGGAAAGCAGTGGAAGGAAAACAAAAATAGATGAATATTGCCCCTTTAGAACTAAAGGTCTGGAAAGGACCTTAGAGGGATTGTCCAGTCCACTACTCCGGACCTACAAGCAAGATAATTTGTAAAAAGTAAAGCAAAACTAGCTATTTCCAAGCCAGAAATTCTTGATTTCTTCACAGTGGAGTAGTGAAAAAAGCTGGCTTTTAGAAAAACAGTGAATAGTTTCTTTTTGCTTCTTTTTCCACTGAGCTATTTACATTCAGAAGTATCACTGGAGAGATTGATTGATAAATATGTAATGCTGTGTCCAATTCCAGATGAAAATACAAAGAATATCTTCCTTTTGGAAACCGATATATAAAGGCTGTCTCACAAAACATTGTTGGATGTTTGTAGGCATTTTTAATGTACATAGTTTCTAAACCAAAGGCCAAAGGATGTGTCTGTAGTTTAGTTACTGTCTTCAAACAATATATGTGTCAGCCATCATTTTGGAAATTCGTCCTGTGTGGTAACTGGCTTTCCTAACAGAAGCCTGCTTTCCAGCAGCTTGTCCTGTATGTATTTCTTGACTGACTGTGGATATTTCTTCCTCTCCTTGGTAAATAGCCATCTTTTTTCATAGTCCTCCAACACTCGTGTCTCCTGTCATGCCTTTAGCAGTGATTTTTGCAGGTTAGTTAGCTGTAGTTTAGTTACGTACACGCTTTCTAATCTATTTTAAACTTCTATCTTGTGGATTACAAGAATAAATTAGCAGTTGGTGCCCAATGTAACTGTATATGAGTTTTCGTATTCCTGTGTCGTCTGTCCTTTTATTTGTTTTCCCTTCAAGCTAACCAACCTTATTTTTTCAATCCTTTAAAATGGAAGCTTCCCAGTGAAGTAACTTCCATTACCCAGAGTTCTTTTTATTTCACTGGTATTCCTTTCAAGTAAGGATGACCAGAAGCGAGCGCAACAGTGCAGATGCAGATGTGCCCTTGCAGTGTTCTCTGTATTCCTTCTGTCCTGTTCCTTTTCAAACCCACTGCATCCTCGGCATGTCCCCTAGGTGTGTGTAATGCTCACCTCTGCACTCTGTGTTTTTGTGGTGGTGGTTTTTTTTAAAAAAAAAAAGGTAGGTCTGTCTGAATCAGGTCATGAATTTCACTTCTTCCCAAAATCTCCATTTAGCTTGCTAGAAACATGACTCTCCAGCTCTTACGACAGGTTTGAGTATTTAGCTGGCTGGGACTCGCCATTTAGGAAGTCATCCAAACATTCAATAAGCTTTTCAAGATCGGTGTGAAGAGTGTCATTTCTTTCGGTGCTTAAGAAGATTATGCTGGAAGTGAGAGGGCATGCACTTCAGCGGGGTGGTGTGTGCTTCCTGACCTGAACACTCGCACTGCCGCACAGCCACCGTGCCACTGCTGCGGCTCCAGAGGGTTTCCACCCTGGCAGGAGCAGAGCTTTGGAACAGCACACCTTCGGGTGTGCCTCGGTCCAGCAAGTGGCTGCTGCATTTTATACTTAGGTTTTGTAAGTTTCGCGGTTTCACATTACTGCAGTAATTAAGCGCTGGCAGTCACAAATGACTAGATTGCTACAGTGAAGTCTAAATCCAGAAGAAGGGGATGCAGTCTCATTGCCAGCCACTAATGGAAATGAGTGATTTCTTTTGTTCTTGTGGCTGACTGCCCAGGAGTATAGAGGAATCCAGGTAAAAACCCACCCATTTGCCAACCTGTTCTCAGTGGAGGATGCATGAATGCTACTGTAATGGGCAGCATTATTAAAGCAAAAAAAAAAAAGAGAAAGAAATAGGAAGGTAAAAAATACAGAGGGTAGTATTTCGTCAGAGAGCAGCTTTCTTCCCCCCAGCATTCTAGTACTGGTTCATGGTTTCCTGCCCTTGGGTTTATTCCCCTCCTTGTCTTGTCCTGTCCTCATCTTGCTCCAACCACTGAGCTGCATTTGGTATGGATGTGGGATATAATGGTCTGCACACTTAGCCATGTAAAGTCCAGTTTAGTAAGAGATACTCAGAGGCTTCAGGTGAGGGTTGTAGATGCTGGGAAACAGATTCTTACTGCAACATTGTGTTGAGTCCAGGAGGATACAGCCTTTGCCTGCTGCTCTGGTGTGGCACACACAAGGAAAAGTGCTTGGAGTGCAGCCAGGTTTACTGTATGAGGAGGGAGGAGGGAATCTGTACTATATCGAGAGTAGCTGGGACCTACGCAGTGAAACTGTTCTGCTTACCTGGAAGCCAGCAGGAGTCATGCCAGTGTGTGTGGGCATGGATAAATTGCATAAGAGAGCTTTGGTTTTCCTCCCCACTGGAAAAGAAGGAGGAATAATCACATGCCAGATAGCTTTATGACTGTCTGGTGCCTGTAAGGCAGTACCCTGTTCCTGTGTAAAGGCACACATCCTTCATGAAGTCGTCGGATTGCCAGCAGCATCCAAACATATCTGCTGCTGAGTTGTAAAAGTAAGTTTTGAAATGTCATTGCTGCTTTGCCCTTTTGTTTTGTATTTTTCTGTCTTTGTCTGAAGCTGCTAATTTAAGCCTAGATATTATGGGCCAAATTAATTTTTGTATTTGGCCTATTTGAATACAAATTCAAATATGTATTTGAAGAATTTAGCTATGTCAAATGTGCTTGCCTTTCCAGTAGATGCAGCAGGAAATCCAGTGCCCCAGTCTCACTGAGCTCATTGACACCCTTTTTGCCTTTGAGTGGAGGATCTGCTCCTGTGTAAGGTTACATTTTTAATTAAAAGCTGGAAATGGGAAGCAGCAGCCTTTGGAGGAAAGCTTTGTATGTGACTGCCTTAATGACTGGCCAGCTGAGTTCCGTAGTTAAGTTCCTAGGTAAAATAATGCCAATCTGTAGACTTGGTTTGGAAACGTCTACAGAGGCAAACATCTGAATTAGATGATAAGTGGCTGTGGCAGGAGAGTGGCAGGTCTTCATCTCACACTACATTGTGCTGTTCTGTCTGCAGAAAGGCAGCAAAGTGGGAAAGACAGAATGGAAGGCTTTGCAAGAGAGATACAGTTCTTTGCACTCAATACTTACATGTTGCCCTGGGGCTACGGCTAAGTAGTGCTGAGTAGTAGTATTAAGCAATGTTAAATCTTCCTGCTTAGGAGAATGGCTTGATTCTTAAACCTCTTAGCCTCTTCTTTTGGGAAGAGCAGCAAGGCAAGGGTGTGAGAGCCAGAAAAACATTTGTATTTTTCAAACAATTTTTAATGCCTGCTTTTTTGGTGTAATCCAGAATATTTTCCTGATGAAACTATGGAATAGATATGAAGCTGCAGCTGCTGTGTTTGTTCATAGTTTTATTTTTGAGCTTGCTCTTGTGTAAGTCTGTCTTAATGTAAATCACAGTCTTGCCAATGGCAGCCTTGTTTGGAGAAATCTCGTGTTCAAGGACACGTTCTTTTCTGTATTGATGGAAAAGCTGGCTGTGACCAAAAGCAGACTGTCAGACACTGAGACAGGACACTGGTGACATGATGAGCGTAGATTAGGAAGCTCAGCCATCTTCCTGGTAAGAAATGCTGATTCCAAAGGAAAGCTAATATCCAGACTTTCTCTGGAATCCTCATGTAACTGAAAAACGTGTGTTTTTGTTGAGAAAAGGGGTGGGGCTGGAAAGGCAGGAAGAGTCTTAGGAAATAACTGCTAGCATGGAAAAATGAGTTCAGGCTGTGTAGTTGTGTGGAGCTGTATTGCTGTGGCTGGGAGGAGACCGCTGAGCAAGCTGGTAAGTGGCTCACAGGAATATCTGTCTTAAATGTAACATGCATCTTAAAACTGGGAAACTTGCAAAGGTATTAAGGAACTAGCCTTGCAGTACAGCGGCAGCATGTAGTCTTGCCGTGCCGGAAGCTTCTCTTCAGGTTGACCGTGCAACTTGCACCTCTTAAGGCAGTAGCTAGAAGCAGCACATACTCCACTTCTGGGTAGGAAGCCAGAAAGGACAGTTTTGATCACCTTGCCTGAGCCCTCCAGGACCTTCTACAGTTTTGCGTCAAACTGAATTCCAATTTTGATCTGTCACATTACTTTTATAAATGTATTTACAAAAAGCATCTAACCTCAAATTTAAATGTCACATTGTGGAGAATTCATTACATTCTTCAAAAGTTAATTATTTTACTGTTTAAAAAGATTATGCCTTTTTTATTTTTTTCTTAAGTCTGAAATTACCCAGTTTCAGTTTCTAGATACCCTGGTAAATATTTTTTCTGCTAGATTTAAGAGCCAAGCCCGCAAAAAGCTTCCCTTTCAGTATTTCTATGCAGTGATCATTTATGTTATCTTTTAGCCTCCCTTTCAATAAATTAGCGCTTAGATCTTACACTATAGAGCATGAAACAGCATTGACTCAAGGGACCAGAGTCCCCATACAGTCAATTTATGAGGTAGCCTCTAGAGTCGAGTCAAAAACATTTCCAACTCTTTGGATCAAAAGCAAAGTTTCTGTAACTCCTGTGTCATGAAGAGATAAGATTCCTCAAACAGAGGGAATGGATTACTTGGCAAGTTTCATTAGTTTTTTCTTGCACTTGAGTGTTCCTGCCTTTATTTTACTACCCAAGTTTATTTCAAAATGCAGGATTTCTGTAATTTAGTCGAATCCCAAAAACATCATCAGAAAGTGACTTAGCACAAATGACAAGAAAAAGTTGCCTGTTAAATAAGTCATCATTACCATTGTCTAGCAGAATCTGAAATTAATATACTGATATAACTTAAATATATATAGTGTGTGTTTTCCTAGTTAACAAAAAGAAATCACAATTTTAGTGCAGATTATAATTAGCTGTAAATCACCTTGTCAGAGCAGTCCCAGCCTATGGGAATTGACTAACCAAGGATCACAGATGAAAAAGCAAGGTTTGAAATCAATTATTTAAATCAAAATTCCCTGCTTGTTGGGTTAAAACACTTTTTATTTTCTTTAAATCACTTTGGTTTAACTTACTCCATCCCATGTTGAAAAAATCTGTCCCTCTTCTCATTTTGTATACTTCGTTTACCTTCTTCCTTGACATTCCACAGTACTTTATGCAGCATTGACGCAGCAGTGCAGTCGTGATTATAGCCATCAGCTGAGGGATGTGATGTTCGGGTTGTTTTTTTGATGTTGGCCCATCTGCACTGACCAAGTGCCATGCAGTGGCACAGTGGTTCATAGTAATAGTGTTGCTCTGTCCCATAATACTGCTGCTGTTCTGCCAAGTTGTGTTCCAGGGACCTTCTTAGCGCTCAGAAACTTCTTAGCCATAGTCTGCCTCTCAGTTTTCCACGGTTCCTCTCTTTGGTGGACTTCATTACATGGCTCTACTGAATTTGTGTTTGGGGGTTTTTTAGCTCAAAATTATGCTTTATGGCAGGCAGGGGGTGGCAATGCTGATGCAGACTGCAGGTGTCACAGGGAATGCCATTGCTGCCTTGTAGCACTGTTTAAATTGGAGCATCATTCGCCTGGTTAAAAAAAGCGTCTGCAGATATATTTTTATAAAGGGGGGGGGGAGTTTGCCAAAACTTTAGTGGCAGTGAAATTATTTATCAGCCCAGTACAGAATCACCAAAGTTATGGTCTGTCAGTGAAACCGCTTTGCTGGACGTATGCAGTTACAAAGCAAATCTAATAACTTTTGATGCATAAAGTAATACACAATATTTTTAGTAATGCCCAGATTTTCCCTTCAAAGTGGTAGAAAACAGTGACGGGCAGGATGATGGGAAAATATTCTGTATTTCCAGGTAGCTGGAAAAAGTCTGTATCTCCGCCAATTCTCATATTGATTAAAATTAAAAGAGGGTCAAGAGAAAGATTTGAGAACTAATTGTGAGTGGACTTTTTTAATTTTTCAAAACTAACCATTATTTTTTTAATATTCCCCTGACATAACTGCAAAGGTAAGAAGACTTGATAATTTGGAGTCTTACATAGGATTAGAGCTAAGTAGCGCACAAACACGAGTGGCCCACCTAAATTCATCATCCTAGTCATGTGAAATGTAAGTAATATTCAAACAATGTGTTCTACAGTATACTTGATTATTAACTTTCTCTTCTGTTTTAATCATCTAAAGTAGTATCAGTAACTCAGGAATATTTTTTAAATATTATTTTTATCTTGACAGCTGTACTTTCATTGAAAATGCAGCAAAATCTTGTCTGTATATATCTTCCAGGGTGGTGATCTAATTATAAATGAAATGTGTATGGTTTTAGTTGGGTCTTAAGTCCTGGCAGATGAATTTAGAGTCGGGTTTAATGGAAATATTGGTCCTACTCAAGGACCTCCAAGTTACATTGCAATAAATAGCCAAGGTGAAATACGGCCAAAGAAGGTCATTCTTACATGCTAGAGCACAAGCTTGGGAACCAAGGTGGTGTGTTCATTAAAAAATTAGCCTATATCCGATATCAAACAGTGTAAGATTTGCTTAACTAACTTCACTTAACTCTGCAAGATAATAAAACTGAGTGCTGTGGAAACTGCCCAGCGTCTCTGAGATGTCAGGGAGGTCATTGTATTTCAAGGAGGACAGCATCCAAATCCATAGCAGGACACCAGATTTGTGATACATACGTGCAGCAGAAAGCTGGAAGTGCCTTGTTGCAACTTGTTCTGTTTTATCTCAGTTTCAGTTCCTCTGCTGCAGTGTGCCATGGTATTAATATCACCTCAGTGTTGTATGTGAAGTCTGAAGGCTTTTTTTGTGTATGTTGTTGAAATACATTTGTCCAGTAACGTGCAGAGTTTATAAATAACTTGTGTGTACCTTCTACAGGGAGTCTTGGGCATTAAAAGCAGAGCAGGTGGGAAAGGATCAGTGTACTGTAGAAGTTTTAAAACATGGTCTTGTGTCTTTCTCTTAAGACTTGCTGAAAGGAGGAAAGAAAATTTTTAACAGGATCACAATTACAGAAATCTCTATAGTGAATTCAAAAGGAAGGAGATTTGGTTGTAAAACATACCTCCAGCTTTCTAATAAAGTAGAAATATCACTTGAAATGAGCGGGATGCCTCTATCCAAACCAAATTAAGTCTTAATACTGAAAAGGTATACTTTAGAAAGTCAGAAAGGTCGAGGTTCATGACATCAAATCATGGATTGCAGCTGGCAGGCTACCTCTATAATTTCCATGGGAATAACTAAAGAAATTTGACCAAAGAAAACGTCTGCAACAAGTAGGACATAGCTTGAAAAGAACACTAAAAGCCAGATGTCCCAGAAGAATACTTTGGAAATGTAGGAGGTAGCAGACAGGGGTGGGTTTTGTCAATTTTTTTAATAAGTCAGTCAACTCCTCACAGCAAAAAACCCAGTTAATACAATGTGGAATAGTTTAAAAGCTAATTAATATTTTGAAACTGAACAGCCAGCTTTTTGCAAGGAGGTACTAGCTGGAGTAAATAAAAATACATTCAAGTGTCACATTTACAAAAAACATGGATCTGGTATGGATTTTAGTGTATAACCAGGCATAAGGACCTCCCACTCAAACAAAGGGCACCAAGTTCAGCTTAAAAATACAGGAGGTGGAGGAAAATATTGCCTTTGAATAAAAAGGCTTGAATTAATATTATAAAATTTAATGAAGGCATGGAGACATTGCCTCGGAAAAAAAACTGTATTAACTATGCCTCCAGTGAGTAAAAGAACAAAACAACTGTTAGGGAACAAAATATTAATGATAGAAAGAAGTGTCAGTACAAAATGGTTAGGTTGAGAAGAAGGATCTGTGGAAAAAAGATAAGTGAATGCAAATTAAAAAGAAGATCATCAAATTAAAAAAAAAAAAAAGCATATATCCCATCCAGTGCATCAACAGAGTGATGTGCTGAGTGAAACCTGGGGAATAAGATTTGTGCTACAAAATGCAAATCTATCCATTGCATTGTTGAGATGGATATTGAAATCACTCAGGAGACCAACAGGCTGGGAAGCTCAGCTGGCTGCTTTATAGGTACAGATATTTGGAATAAAAACGTTGCTGCTTCTGTTGTGTTATAATTCAGAAAAAGTGTGGACTCTAGGCTACAAAAATGTGGAAATAAGTTTTTTATTCTGTGAGACAGTGCATTGTAAAATAAGACAACTGCACTGCAGTTCTTGGCTTTGTCTTTCCCTTGATGAATAGGTCTGGAGGTGCGGCTGAAAGGTGGTTGTCAGCAAACATGCTTTAAAAACAGCTAACAAAGGAGAAATGTGGGAAGCCAACAGCATCAGGTGTAAATATATGTGATTTTTGAGGATGTTGGAACAGGATTCTTGAGTGAGCTTCCTGCAGCTCTCACAGGGTTGTGCATGAACCTCCTGTGTTCTATCACAGCTCAGCTAGGTTCCTGTAAGCAAGCAGCAGCTTTGCGATGGCACCAGTTGCTCAGAGCCAGGCTGCAGTTAGTTCTGCATAATCCAGCCAAATCCTTTGTCTCCCTCCAATCTTTGCAAAGCAGGCTCATTAAAAAAAAAAAAAAACAAAAACAAAAAAACCCAAAAAAAACCCACACACCACAAACGGGAAAGGTGTTACAAAGAACAAGGAAGTTGTACTGTCATGGTAGCAAGTTTCAAGCTTTTAATGGCAAGCCACTTTCAGTGGGTCATTTATAGGTATTCTTATGTATGTATCTAGAAAAAGGAAAGATTATACTGATGAAGCAGGAAAGTGAATTGTATGTGGACAGTCTTAATTGAATGCTGCAAGATAATGATGGGCTGTGAAATCTCGGGAACTCAAATATAGTTCTGGGTTCTTTTACAGACACATAGGGGACAGAGTCATAAGCACTCAGCGTGCCACCCACTGAGAAATAAGAAACAGGGTGAGGGAGATGTGAGCCATAGAGAAACACAAGAGCAGTGCTTTACGAAGACCTGCAGTTGTTTGTTATCCTTGGTGAAACCCTGCCTTGTGAGAAGAGAGCTTTTATATAAACTGGTGATTAAAGGAAAGAGGTATCTAATTTGGGATTAAGAGAATCACTGAAGAATTTAATAGTAAAATCAGTTGCTAGAGCAGCTGTTTCAACACAGGTCATACAATTGGCAGCCAAACTGCTTCCATTTCGCAAGTAGGTGACATTTAATTTCTCTGCACAGAAGCCTTTTAAACACATATCAAGAGAATATTCTAAATTCTAGAGATTTTTGTCCAACTTTCTTTGCCCATATATTCACCTAAGGCTTTTATGTTGCTTTTCAACTGATACTTTAGAAAGTCATGCTTTGGGTATATTGTTACAGATTGACTAACACTTTATTCTGCAAGAAATATTGTAGAAGCTAGTGTAAGCCTGACCAATAATCCATGGACATATTCATACCAGTTGCAGTCAGCAGTCAATTTAGACTGAGATGTGATCACTGTTAGAGCATATTCCTTCATTTCTTTGCTGTATGGGTCAGTCTGGTAGTAATTTGGTAAACTCTGATGAGGTTATTTGTTTTTTCCCCAGGAACTCTGTCCACCAATGTTAGCAGTCTCTGTCTGTATTTTGGAGATCCTAGAAAAAGGAATATATCTTTGCCTGCTTTGTATGTTCTTCTCCACCCCATTCCATCTTACCACAGATACAAGTGAAGTAAAAGTAGGACTTAAAAATTAATGTAATTCAAGGTTGTTGAAGAATTACAAATATTCAGATCACTAGTGGTTACGGACCAGTAACTTTGTTAAGAGGAAGCATGGAGCTAAAACTCCTGTTGTACTCTGTTAAAGAAAATTAATTCCTGCTTTCTTAAGCATCTTTACCCTCATCTCCAGGCTTGGAAAAGATGGCATTGTTCTAGCGTTTAATAGTTATGTAAATTAGCACTAATTTTGTCACTTAGCACCTGTACAAATTTTCTACGAGAACAGCTCTTTAAAATTTGGTATAAACAAAGCACAAGATGCACAGTGATACTGTTCTTTTGTCGATAATTATTTGGGAAAATCTGCATAAGCTATTGTCATGGATATGCCAGAAACACACTAGCAAAACTTTGTAGGTATGTGATACAGGCCATTAGTCAGACTTTCAGCAAGCTTTATTTAAGAAATATATTAAATACCATAATGCATATGCTAAAAACTTAACCACATCTTTATAGTAATGGTAGTGTCTTTGCTGTACTCAAAAACTTTGTCTGCCAAACATAACTTAATCTGGCTATAGAGATGTTGACAGAACTCATACCTTCTGCCTGGTATTGCTGTGGCCTCCACTGCTGCACTCTGTTCCGTGTGGGCCGGTGAGATCCTACAGCTGTTGGAATAAGTATTAGTTTAAAGAGTTATTCTGCTTTGATTAACCATTCGATGAGGGGGGAAATGACAGGGGGGAGAGTGCCTAAGGAATCTCTCTCTGCTTCAGGCCTCCTGCCCACCAGGATGCATTTAAATGTTCGAGCAGTGATGAGGTGAGGAGTCATGTAAACTGGAAACTCTTCCTCAAGTCACCGTCTTCTCTCTGTTCACAGAGTAATTGATAGCTCATGTGCTTGCAACAGCTGAAAAAACAGCAGAACATGGAAACACATCCACTGTATAACATACATGGGAAGCAAGAGGAGGAGAGTGTTAACTCTAATAGAAAGTGAATTATCTGACATTTTTGTTCCACTCCAGGTGTAATTCAGCAAGGAGATTGGATCTGTGCATTAGACAGTCTGAGACAGCACCTTGGAAATTGGCAGCCAGTTCCAGGCAGAGAGGGCAGTAAATGTGTGAATAAAACCCAGCCCAGGTTACCAAGTAAAATCCCGAGCCAGTGGAGGTGCTCAGATGTTGAGTAGCTGGCACTTTTCTTCATTTAGAGAAGAAAAATTGCCTTTGTTTTCCAGGTGAAGTACTTTGAGAGTAGTCTGTTGTAGATCATGACAAAACCTGGCAAACAAAACCAATCTCGGCAGGCTTTCACAGTTGAAAATCCATGTGAATGGCTTTTTGCTTGGATCTAGTGTTAGTGTGCTGTTGTACATACCCATGTGTCACCAGGTTTTGGTTCCTCATTTAGCATTTTTGTTGTGAATTTTGGCTCGGTCTAAGATGTTATGCTTTAAAGAAAAGGAATATTTGTTTACTGAAAACTGAGATGTCTTCAGTATAAAAAGAATGTATTTTTAGAAGTATGGTATGGTCACAGTTTTTCCCTTTGTTTTGCTTTCTTGAAGAGGTAATAGATACGCTTTTGAACTGAAATCAACCATCCAAAACAATAGCTGGGACAAAACGAGTCGAAGAAAGGACATACTAGCAGTCTTTCCAAAGATCCTCAAACAGCAAACACACTTTATAACTATATGTAAAGCAATTAAAGATTTCCAAAATCAGTTAAAAGCTTTAAGGATTCCAGCAGCTGTGCTCAGAAATCCTGTGTGGCTTTGCTGCGCATACTGTTTCTTACAGGCAGACTCGACTTCTGGTAGTCCTCTGATTAGCTTTGATGGGGTCTCTGAAGGCATCTGAGTTTCTCACTGCCTAGGGAATTAGGCTGAATTTAGGCTGCCTGAATACACCCATGCTGGTTTTGAGCATTTTCTGTAAGGATACCGTGTGGTATGCGGCAGCCCCCTCTGGAATGGCAAGTGGAAGCAGCTCAGCGGAACAGGCTGCGCTGCGGTACTGACTGCACCACGCTCTATGGCAGAAAGCAAAGAGCAGATCTGTTTGAGATGAAAGGAAGTTTTTTTTTTTTAAAAAAAAAAAAAAAGCCAACAACAAAAAAAACCACAAATTCAATTAGTGAGTTGAAATTGAGTTGGGGTTTACAGCTTGAATTTTTAGGCCCAGATCCATCAGAGCACTTAAGCACCTGCTTTACCTTGAATACATTTTGTTTTTCAATAGCAATCATTTGCCTCGCTATCAGAGGCCTCCAGGAAACCTGGACTTAAACGTGCATTGTAAAACGTAGGGGAAGGATGGCAGACAGTCAGTGGTACTTAAGAGAAATTTTACTTTTTCACTACCTGCACTTTCTGTGGCTTAAATAATGCCTCCTTAATGTTGCCGTAATGCAATGCTTTTTGCTAAATACCCTGTAAATAATATCAAGAAAGATTATTTAATGAATAATCTGACTTTTTCTTTGAAGAGACTTGTTACTGATCTTAACCTGGAATCTCTTTAGTATTATTGAGGGGAATAGCAACCTTAATGTCATTTTGGTTTTGATTTCTTTGTGTGAAGGGCTGAAAGCTCTCCCTTCTCTCTCGTCACCAAACATCTGAGGAAAGCTCTGTTATTGAGAGATTACTGCAGTGGTCCTTGGTCTTAGAGAGATTTCATCAGAAACATTTCGTTTTTAATGGACAATGGAAAATGTTCAGCTGTCCATTATTACACTTCTTTGTACACAGTCTAAAAATATAAATGGAAATTATAATTACATCTGTAATTCTGGGTCCCAGCTGAAATCACTTTAATCCCGATGTGAAAAAAAAAATCAATACAGAACCCTTAACCCTGGTCTTTTCCTGCTTAGACATTTCATTTTCAGTTGTACTAGTTTATACCACAAGTTTTGTAAGTTTTTCAAGGGACTTTAGTGTACAGAGACCATTTTGCATCCTCAGATAGTATTGCTGCTTTGTGCTTTGCTGACTTAGAAACTGGAATATTCTTCTTGAGTAATGGTTTATATTGTAGCTGCTTGATATGACAGGAGATTTCTCCCGTTTACTTCTTGATCATTAAAAAAAGAGGGGCCTTTGAAATGTTGCAGAGTTCTTTTAAAGAAAATCCCATTTTACTGAAAGTAGAATTACAGTTATTTTCGTTAAAGAGGAACCCAAGTCAGCATTCAAGATTTAACATTGTGGTTTGGAAAAGATGTCATTCTCAACTCACCATAGGTTCTCTCTACTATATTGTGCTTTTTTCCTATGGGATTCAAACAGTAGGTCTGTCAAATATTATCGTTGTTGGGGTTTTTTTACAATCAACATCTATAAGTACAGACACGCCAAGTGTTTTGTGTTTCTGAAACCTGCACCTTTCTGCAAACCTGGACTTAGACTAATAGTTGCTTTGGTTTGAGTTGGCTTCTGGGGAGGAAAGGAGAAGTTGTTATGCCGTAAGGCTTATGCAGACTATTAATTGTCTGCTAATTACAGCTTCTCCTGAAGCATCTGGTTCTGGCGATAGTCAAAGACATGATACTGCAGTTTAGGGCACACTCTGTTACGTTGCCCCAGTTGCCACACTATTAATAATCATAAATGTAACATCCATGTAGCAGAGGTGTGCTGTTCATCTGGTAGATGTCTTGTTTCTTAGTAATTGCATATATGTATCCCTCTAGATCATGAGGACTCAAAAGTAAAAAATAAATGAACTACATTTTGGCCAGTCTTTTCTCTGAATACCTGAAAGACACAATTGAAAAGGAATGTTTCCACGTGGAGTGAGGCATTTCAGCAACCCACATCTAGTACTTGAGCTATTTATTTGCTGTCTAAGGCTGTCAGGCTTTAACTTCCTGACTTCATTCCAGGATACAGATGTCTCATTCTCTCCCTGCCCTCTCCTCCCCTTTCAGATACCATTCTCCTATACAAGAGCCTAATCCAAAGCTCATTGAAATGCTTCCATTGACATCCAGAGGCTTTGGCTGAGGCTGGTTGAGTCTCCGGCGCAAAGTTCCTCATCGCATTGAGTTATTCAGTCTTCTCAGCCTGATATTTAGGCAGAGCACAGGTCTCTTTCCATCTTTACTTCCCTCTGCAAAGTATCTTGATGGTTTTTTTATGAGCTTGCCACTTCAAGTCTATCACATCACGCAATCTGAAAATACTTAGAATGATACTGTAGTAGTGACCTTTATTGTTCATTAGTGAATCAGCAGCTAGCTTACTGTGGCTTTAAATGAGCTATATAAATTGGTTGTTATTTTCAGTGATGATTCCCTTGATTTGAACATACTAGAGCAAAGATAATTGATTGATTCATTATGTAAAAGATTGTTTCAAGTTAGAGGGTGTTTTTATTTTTTTCCCCCACAGCCAAATTGAGACATGCTGTCTGGAATCTTTGCCAGGTTCTTACCAGGATCAGATCGGGAAGTGCAATTGCTTCTCTTTTTCTCACTGATGGCATGTAGTAGCCTTCCTGGATGGGGTAGGGGTGCCTCTCTGATTGTGGTGGTGTTCATCATGATCTAAGATGAAGCTACTGACAGCATCACATCTTGCACATAAGACTACTGCACACTGTAGCCTTTGACACATGACATATATATGTGTTCAAAAGAAACTAAAGTCTATACCTGGTGGTGCTGTCCAAAGCCTCTCTTTGCCTCAACATTGGCTTGCCGCTATCTTCCAGCTGCTGTGCTGTCACCTCTGTAAGGTATCACTGATTAACAGCTGTTGGCATTGCTTCCATTGCTCAAGGATGCAGTGTTTTGGTGTGTCTTTAAAGCATTTTTTTTTCTGTCTTCTGCTGTATGCTCCCACTTCCAGCTTCAGCATCCTGATGTCTTCTGTTCTAGGTATGTGACTAAGCTGATATAACTGTGTTGCCACAGGCTGTGCTTGCTCTCTCTAGAAGGTTGCCATGCTCCAAGAACTTTGCTGTTCCAAATTTTATCTTGTCATCTGGCATGAAGCATGGTGTGCAGATGGCACAGAAGAAATTTGTTTAGAAGCTACATATCTCCTCAGTTACAAGTGTTGGGGGGGGAGGGGGGGAGGATGTACATATGTCTGGGGTGTTGATGATTGCACCAGTTCCCAAAGAGCAAAGGATGCTGCGTGCCCAGGGACCATGCTAGTAAGTCCTGCTGGATCCATGGTGCTGCCCCAGACCAGGAATGCATGGCAGACAATCACATAGATCTGGTGATGTCTCATGTCATCTTGGACTCCTTGCAGGCATTGCCAGGGCTGGCGCTGCTGGGGAAGAAACCAAAGAAGAGAACAGTAGCCAGGCCAGGAAGGGGAAGTGGCAAAAAAAGTGGTGGGAGTCATGGGCTCCAAGAAACCAAACTCAGACCTCGTGGAGGGAGGCAGAGAGGACAGCAGGGGATGTGACATCTCATCGTGTTGTCATGTCTTCCCATCTCCAGCCTGTGGTCTAACATGATGTCCACTGACTTTCAGATTTGTTTTTCTTAAGGAAATGAAGTCCAGCAAATGAAAAGGGTAAGGGGAAGAACTGAGCACAGAAGTGGATGAAAGTCAGCAGTCAATTCGTCTTCATCTGTCAGTGGCCCACATAGCTTGTATATATCTATAGGCATTAAAGTCAGTGCCATATATACAAGTAAAACCTCTAACTATGCCCGTAAGGCTGGGTTACGGTGGTTGGGAGCTATATTGTGCGTTTCCTCCATGCTATGTGGTTCAGGTCTCAAAGCACCGTTAGAGTGATGTATTTGGTAGCAGTGGCGTGTGTGTCTCTCATTCACACACAGCTATTCTGCAGGGCGTGTTGAGGGGGTGTTTGAGGAACTGAGCAGATTCACGGCTGTGTCTCACTTCTCCAGAATCTGCTTCTGCTACCAGAATCTGGTGCGCTAAACCCTCCTCATCTGAGCAAGTCAACAGCCTGTCCCAGGCTGCCGCCTTAGAGAATGGCAGGGACTTTGTAAATAAAGGAAACAATTGAATGATAAGTTCACACTTCAGCACACTGCTTAACAACCTGATAACAGTTAATTACATACAGTATTTTTAAATGCAGCAACAGGGAGATAACTCATGCAGAGATGGAGCACAGGCACTTGGGCCTCACAACTGAAGGTTAACCTTTTACTGCCCATGTCCCTAAAGAGACCAGTGGCTTGCAGCTCTGGATCTCACCAGCTTTGAACATTTACTGGCTAGCAGTGACTCAGGGCCATCCGTGTAGCGTTTGTTCAGCCACAGGTAGGGGCAGGGGGAAGCTGCGCTCAGCCCTGCAACTTGCAGGGCCCAGTTTTGCAAGAGCAACCTGTGCACTGGCAGGCGGGAAATGCAGGGTGGCGAAACAAGGGACGTCTTCACCGTGGGCAGCAGGTAGAGCATGTCCAGTCAGCAGTAGCTCCGCTTGCTGCAGCTGCACTGATGTTCGTGTAACTGTAGAAGCTCTTAAGGAAGAAGCCAGCATAAACACAGCTGGAATGGGCTGCTTCGCAGGGCACTCGCAGCCGTCTGCAAGTCACAGCAGCTGCAGTCAGTGCTACTGCGCTCCGGGCACCGGGTGGGACGTTTCCGTCTCTCCTAGCTCGGTGGGATTGAGGGGTTTGACCCTTGTTATTTAAAGCTCAATTTCAGGACATCTGCTGTCAGAGCACCCGCAAAGTTTGTGACTTAATGCAAGTCTAATTAACCGATTTGCCTATCCAAATCTAGAGATTTACACACTTCTGTAGAGGCAGCTGTAAAGTTACAACTTCAGCTGTTTATCATGCCCTGAGCCTTTAAATCTCAATTATTAAAGGTGGTGTTTAATGGCTGGCTGGAAAAGGGGTGGTTACCAGAGTGTTAATGGAGTGCGGCAAGCCAGGAAATCTATAATCTAATGCCTGTATAGAAATGAATGGTTCTAACAAAAGAAAATATACAGGGGGGAGGATGTACTTACAGGCTGTTTGCCTGTTTGGGAGCAAATCAGTACATGAGCAGTAGGGGAACAATGGGGACTGAAATACTGCCTGAAGAAAGAAATAAGAGCTGCTTGTCTTTACGGTCCCCCAAAAAGCAGCTATCATTCTCCTCTGGATCTTGAGCTTTGCCTTTGTTCCACAGGGGAAAAAAAAAGAATGACACATCTCGGTGAGTTTAACAGAATGTCTGGACCCAGAAAGAAATGAAATGGAGGGAAAAATAACCAGCTACAATCGGTTTCAAAAATCATTTTCCTTTTTTATTGAAGCATGGTTTTACTACCCAGTTTGTGCCATTGGAGGCAGAATTGACAGCCATGCTTCATCATGGCAATAGGAGAAAACGCTGCAAGGAATGCTTTAATTTAAATGAGAGATACTTTGGAAAAAAAAAAAAAGCCTAAAAGCTCGGTAATAACATTAATAACCACTTCTTACCGGTTTTTACTAGCCCACTAAAGATCAGACAGCGTGTTAAGATCCCAGCAGCTGAATAGCAAAGACCTGGGTGCAGGTTGTTATTACTTAGGAAGGTTCTTTTAATGATTTCTGTTATTTGTTGAAAATAATTTGAACAGCACAGCTGAATAATCACCATGCTTTAAATTCATTTCACGTGAAAAATGAGAACAGGATAGAATTTGGGTTTATGTGTCTTTGGAAGCACTTTACAAAAGCAGCATGGATAGCAGTAGCGCTGTGAATGGTTAGGCGAAGGGAGGAGGCTTCCTTGCTTGGGAGGAGTTCTCCAGGAGCCTGAGCAGTGTGTTTGTTTCCTTTTGAGAGAGGGATTTTGGTAGGCAGCAGAATTTCTTTTAAATCAAATTAAAATCTCCTGAACCACCACAGGACCTTTAATTTCAACCCTGATAGCCTCCAAGAAAGCACGGATCGGCAGTAGAGGTTTGGGTGAGACAGAGATCTGGGTAGTATTTCTGGCTTTTGTGCTTGGGCCAGCATTGTGGTCTCACCTCTGGGTCTCTCCCTTCTCATTGCTTGCCTGCTCTTGAGGGACGTAGCTGGCTCTTCTCGTGGCAGGGATAGCGGGGCCCCCATGTCCTTTGGAGCTATTGCACATTCTACTGTAACGCAGTAGAAATACTGCTGTAAGATGCCACTTCAGCATCTTGCCCCAGTGGCAGTTCTGCATGCATTCAGTACTTCTTCATATTAGTTTGAGTCTGCATTGAAATGCAAAATTCAGCTGAGAAACTGAAACATTCACTTCTCTTGCTGGCCTAAGATGCATATGTCCTTTAAAAAGAAGTTTTCTCCCCTCTGGTGTAACTTGGCCCGCATCTCAGAAATGTGACGCAAGAGACCAAAGGCCAAGAACTCTTTTAGTCTATAGGAAGAGCTTTCGGCCCCTGCTGATCTGCAAAACAAAAGACCAAAGGGACCTTAAAATCTCATCCAGGTCTCTCCCCGGCAGAGCATGGGGGTTCCTGAGCAACAAGCATGACTGCTTAGCTTTGAGAGTAGGTTACCAATGCCAAGAGGTTAATGACTCACACGGCATTATGTTGTGTTGAATAATGAGTAACATGTGAAATGACACATGTTGTAATGACTTGCTACTTAAAGTACCAATCTACTTAAGATCTCTTTAAGCTTGAAGAGATCACAGAATAGCGATGTCTTGTTCAATAGGTGCTACTTTATTTTGTGCCTTCTGGTAGAAGAGATGTACCATGCCTGAGAGCATATGAACAAAACAAGTGAGGAATTGAGTAGGAAGGATTATTGGACTAGCTGTTTTGAATGCTTATTGGGCATGTATAGAGCACTGGCTAGCATATTCGGGTTTTTGTTGCTGTTGATTTGAGGGTTTTAATCCTGATTATCGCTGTTCCTATATTTGTAGGTTGGATTTAGGGAAGGAAAGAAAGGGGAGCTTTGCCTACAGGATGGGATTACCATGTCTGAGGTCTGCTGTGGGAAATAAGCTAATGCTGGAGCAAAGGAGTAACGCAGTGTTTTATTGCTTTGCTGATGGGAAGGGGTTTAATTAAATGGCACTCTAAATTCTGATATTAACCAATCTGTGACATAGTTTGCTCCGTTAGGGGTTGAGAACAATCAGTTTGCTTGCATGCAAAATAGACTGTTCATGCTGTCATAAGAAATCTTAAATAATCATACTGTAAAGTTTTAAACCTGTCAGACTGCTGTGTTCCTGTCTTAGAGTTGTCTCTGCAGTCTGCTTATCTGCAAGCAGAGGTAGTATCTGACTAAACTTTATGCTTGGTCCTGGATATAAAAACAAGTAGGACACCTAAATTGCTAAGAACTGCCCAGGGAGCTGCTAGGGTGCAACTTCTCTCAAAACATAGCCCTCAGCAAACAAAAAAGGACTTTGTTCTCCAGCCACTTTAAGGCTAGACTTCAACTAGAGTAATATAAATATGCCTATGCACTTGCCTTTTGGGATTGTGGTGCTTTTGCTGTTTGTTTCTAAATATTCCAAGCTGTGATACTGTAGAGAGAGAGGAAAACTGTGCATATAAGCTTTTATGTTCAGGCCAGTCGAGGCCACTGTTTAACTTTGCAAAATTGCCTGCTAGGGAGGAGAATCAGGCCTGCCTGCATTGCATCTGAAATGTACTCTTGCTTGAATTTCAAACAAACTTGTGTGGATCCCTCATCCTCCAAATCTAAAACAAACATGAATACTTTAAAAAGGGGAGAGAGAGATTTTTCCACTCCCCCCCCCGGTAACACAGGTCATGAAATGATCATTATTTTTATGGGTCTGCAAAGCCTGTAGAAGTCAAAGCTATGTAATATACATTGCAGAGTGTTCTGCTAATCCAGTCCAACCGCAGTCGTGCCTGGCCCAGGGATGAGGGTCTGGTAACTGGAAACCTGACACTGTAGGAATTCCAAACACAGTCTTCAAACTAAAAACAGCTCTCTCTGCATGGCATGTGCTACGTGAGAGCCAGGGATTGTATTCGTTTACGTTATCTGATTTTTTAGCCTTGTATTGTTGATAAAAGAACAGGAGAAGAAAGCACCTCCACCAGCTCAGCTCATAAATAATCTGTGTGTGGTGTGTTTGGGGTTAGTACGACATTGCTAGACATCTGCCGCCTTCTGAGAGATACAAGCCTCTCTCACAGACAGCAGCCACGGAGCACTTCCTTGTGTTGCAGATTCTTCCTAGCACTGATACCAAATTTGATTTCTAGTGGCTTTTTAAATGCAAAACCCATCATTGGAAGTATTGGTCTGAAACGGCAAAGAATATTTGTTATAGGAGTATCTTGCCTATTAAGATACAGAGGCAGACTTTAATGAAGCTCAGGGTCATGCAGTGATTTTTTTTGAAACCTGCAGTGATTTAAAAAAAAAAAATATTAAATTATGTGCACATTGAATATTAAGCAACAGAAATTCTTAGTGCCACTGACTACAAACAGCACTGCAGTGTCTTTAATACTGTATCTGGAGAGATAGGGACTACATGATCTTTTTAGTCAGTTGTTTTTAGTGTATGTTGAGAAGAGCTTTATAAAGACAGTGTAATGTATTTGATACTGTAAGATTGTTTGCATAATTTAATTCTTACATCAGCTTCTCCTTTCTTCTTTAAAAGTAGATCCTCCTGGCTGAGAACAAGCAGCATGCAATCACAATGCATACAGTAGAGTTCTTCACTGAGAATTTGGACATAGATAGGACCTTGTTGCTTTCCCCTGTTCTTTAATCGCAGCCTGAGCTGCCTGATGCCATCACCTGGAGTCTCTGTATGTCTTGCTTAGACATGAAAGAGACTGCAGCCAAATGTGGGCTTTCCATTTGCCACTTAGTCTGTGGCTGTCTTTGAAGTTTATTTCAAGAAGTATTCCCTGACAAAGTAAGAAGGCAGTTTTTCATGTGAGATTATATCCCTTGCAAAATATTCCCTCAGCAGCCAGGAGACAGTGATGTAAGAAGAGAGCATTCCCTTCCTTGCTTTTTAGCAGGTACTAAGAGGGTGACCTCTGTGATTCTCCCTATAGAACAGAGGCAAGAAAAACTCTTTGTCATGATGAAATCCAAACCCCCAACATGATGGGGCACAGCATGAACAGCCAGACCGTCATTTTGCTTTCCTTTTCTTTCAGATAACCCAAGCATGTGTCTCGTGGATGATGTTAAAGGTGACCTGCAAATGGGGGTTAACAATGAAACAGAGTAAACTTGAAATGAAATAATTTTTTTCTGGTTGTTTTTTGAAGCATCAGGTATTTAGGCCAGTCTGCCCTGTGAGATTCTCCACAACTGAAGAATTACTGAAATGGGGACTTTAAAAAAAAAAAAAAAAGTGGAACTGCAGAAAGAAAAAAACGTTTTAGTTAGGTTTTTGAAGCGTAGAGATACCTATCTAACTTCAATGACTAAATAGCATTTTGGGTAAAAGAAGCCTTTCTTAAGTATTCTGAATCCTTTGGTTCAGTTTTAAATAAACCTAGAAGCTCTTAAAAATCTGCAGCAAAGCCAGAAAATATTAGATTTTATATTCTTTGTGCTTGGAAGATAAATAAAGGAGGGATAGAGTAGCTCAGGCTTTACTTGTCATAGGAAAAAAACAACACATATACTGTTAACTGAACGTCAGTCACGATTTACCTGCTTTATTTAGATGATGCTACTTTGACTCTTAAAGCTTAAAATGGAGTTCTTCAAGTTCTTCCCTGGTGAATCATTTAGAAAATAAACCAGTAAGAGCTGCCACCCAGCATATGAAATGATATGGCGAAACATGTTTGCAACTACCCATGTGATCTATAATTTCCCTGCAGGGAAGTTGAGATTTCACTTCCTCACAGTAAAATGAACATTTTAAGGGGCACCTTGCCCATGACATTTTTGAGGGGTGCATTTTCACACTGCCCCACCAGCTGCACTCCTTCCTTGAACCTGGTGCTTCTGCCTCCCTTCCTTTCACTGCTTGCTTCAGAAGCAGCAGCCTCTGCTTTTAGCTGGACACGCGTCAGTGGTATCTTCCAGTGGGAGCCAGCAGAGCTGAACTGTCAGCAAAAACGCTTTTTGAGCTCTGAGATCAGTTCCTTCTCAGGATGTTGTGCCAGCTTCCCTACCTTCTGCCTGCCATTAATTTCACTGGACCCCCAGGTCAAACAACTGGCCAAAAATCTGGAAAACAGCTGAGAGTCAGAGCAGCTCCTACACAGCATGTCCTTTCAGAGGGCACGCTCCTGGACTGGTCCCTTTGAGTGGCTAGACCTGCTTGACCCAATTTGTGGATTTTTGATCACTCCCCTGGGTCACTGATTTTCCACTTGAGGTTATTGGTTTGACCCCCAAACCTTGGGTCACTTGGGAGGTGTGATATGGCCCTGTGAACTCTGAACTCATCAGGAGCCAACAAAAACAGCCAGGGAGGGGAGAAGAATTTCATTAGGGCCTCCTCAGAGGTGGCAATGTCTGCCAAGTGAAAAGGCAGAGGTGGTTTTTCTTCTTGCAGAAACAAACATTGCATCTACAAGGGGCTGCCAAGTAGAAAGTGTTTGGTTTGAGTTGTTATGGCAATTTCTTTAAGGATAAACAACGGCATATACTTGCACCCCGTGAGCTCTCACGTGGAAACGGTGCTGTGTCAGAGGAGCCTGCTCTTCATGCCGGGAGCTGCCCTGTCTCCCGGGCTCACTCCTAATGGTGACAGCGTTTCCACAGCCAGAGCTTGGTACCTGTATGCGTTTCTTCTACCTTAAATAGATTGACTTTCTGATGGTTAAGTTGACACACTTGAGGAGGGAAGAGCTGGTTTTTCCTGTATTTTCAGTCTTGTCAGATGGAGGTTTGTGTCAGAGGTTTATGGATGCTGGCTGGTCGCACTGAGCAGCTCCCGAAGAGCAGGCTTCGCCGGGCATGGCGGGGAGGTGGGGAAGAATGAATCCTCAGGAAATAACTCAGCCTCAGCATGTGGTGCTGGCCGTAAAAGGGAAGAAAAGCGTTGTCACTGTAGCATGTGTACCTGCACACATGACACCCACTGGGATCGCCAGGGGAACTGGGCTGCAGAGTGTGGTGCAGACACAAGGATGTCTTTCATGAAGTTTCCTCCGGTCATGCTGCCTAGGGGCAGCCATCTGGGCAGTTACCAGCATTTCCCAACTCATGCAAGAGTTCTGGTCATCACTGGTTAGGTCACTGCTTGTGTTATTGCCAAGGCTGCTAAAAAACCCTCACATACCTTCCCCAGGGCTTTGCTAAAGGCTCCATATGAAGTGGGTTCAAGCCTTGTCTCTGTGTACAGCCTCTCCTCCCAGCTGCTGAGCCCTGACTCGGAGGAAGACACTCGAGAACGATAGCACCTAGGGTGTTTCACCCTCAGAGGAGGGAAACTGGTGCTGAGAGTGGACAGACTGGGTATTTATTTTTTTAAAGAAAGATTTTTCCCTATCCACATGTTCCTCTGCAGTTTGTCTACACAACCAGAGGTGGTATTAATTCTAATTATAAGTGAACTAATGATGGATTTAGTTTTGTAGCATAGGTAACAGCAATGAAGACCTGATGGCACAAGCTCAAGCAGCTTGGGTACGTACCTCGGGTCTGGCACACTTGCTGGTTGCTCAGGCTCATCTTCACTGCACGGTCCTAGGTCAGTGCTGCTTGAATGCTCTACCCTCTGCACAGTCACAGCTTCTGTGGCAGCAGTGTCACACTGTCCCCTAGAACCGGACTGGCCGAGCTTTCCTGGAAACAGCTCTTTTGGCTGGATGGCAAAACGCATCCGCTGCTTTTCCTGCAACATCCAGAGCTCTTGTGTGAGTTGAGGGATGAGCTGTGTGCTAAAGGCTCAGTAGCTGATGCGGGTGGCTCAGTCCTGTTCTCAACAGTCATTTTGGTACCAATTAATCTTGAATTTGTTATTTTAGAGTAATTCAATTTTGCAGTTAAGAGCTGGCTCTTCAGTGAATTCTTGAGCAGGTTCCAGGCTCAGTCCCTTTCTAATGTGATCCACAAGAATTTGGTTGATTATAGCTGCTGATGAAACCATATTATAAAATCTAATATACAGGATTTTGAGCATTATCTTTATTAAAAGGTGATGGGTGCAGGTTTGACATTTCTTCCTGTTGGTTTGCTGCTTGACAGAAAGCAGTTCCAACCATTGAAGAAGCTTTTTTATGATTGGAACGGTGTTTTTGCACACAGAGGAATTAAATCTGAGTGTAATGGGACTGACTTAGAGAACAAGTTTTCCTATAGAAATACATGGAGCAACTGTTTTGTCTGCTGTGGAAATTAGGCTTTGTTGCAAGGCATAGGTGTGTGAGCAGAGACAGCAGTTGTCTCAATACAAGCAGTAAAGAGTCCTTTTAGTATCTCAGAGGGTGGCTTCAGGCCCTTCAGCACTTTGTCTGGACTATCTCACTGGGAGGGGGGGAAGCTGGGAGTGCCTGTCTTTTATAATGTTCTGTTTTTAAAGCAAAAAGTGTCTGGGGAGCATAGGGTCCTAAAAGTCCAAGGCCTGGAATTCTTCCTTTTGCTGTTTCCATTTTAAACAGGAAACATTTGCACTAAGTTATTCCAGGGGGAGAATTGTAGGTTCATTTCAAGGCAGATAGTGTTTGTTCATTGCCTATGTCCATGATTTACCCCATGGGCTTAAATGAGTGCAGCAGAAAACCACATGTTTTGTTTTACTTCATGCAAAACAAGTTCCAGTGGAGTCTTGAAAGCCCAGATTAAGAAAGAGGGAGCATGCTTGTAAAATCACTGTGTGAACAAAAGAGAGGCATTGATGAATTGTGAACACCTGATCTGCTGTACCAGAATGATGACTGTTTTAATAAATCTATGCAAAGAATATTTAAACAGCCGATGAGTTCAGTCCTGCAGCAACAGAGCAGGTGTAATTGATTTATACTTTCAGCCTCTGTTTTGGGTCAAAACCCTGCCATTTTCCTTCACCTCTCACTTGGAGAGAAACTTCCTCTGCAGACAATGGGAGGTTTTGCCCAAAGTGCAAAGACATTTGCAATCGGACTGGCAAAAATTCCTAATTGAGTTGAACTTTTTGGGATGCTCTGGTGACATGTCTGTAAGAACAATTATTTTTGCCATTTCAAAAGTATCACAAGTTAAGATGTACTAGGAAAAAATATCAGTGCTTCATTAGTGCAAATCATGGAATTAAGATGCAGAAAGCTACAGAGAGAGCTCTGTGGCACATCCTCAGGGATGACATGTTCAGATGTTGCTTTTCACGTGAACTAGAGCTTGTCAGATCCATATTGATGCAGGTAAGTTACAGGGCTGTTGTAATATCAGGCCTTCTAGATCACAGGAGGGGTTTTTTGAAACCCCATTGGCAGCTCGCCCATTAAACACAGGTATTGTAGCCTGACATATCCCTAGTGTTTCTTCCAGGAGTTCCAGTTTTTCCAGCTATAGTGTTTGGAAAGTTTTACAGTCTGACATGTTAGGAGAAAAAATAGTGGGAAATGGCTTGGAAAGCGTGAATATTTGTGCATGTAAAGCTTATGGGATTTGCAGACTTGCAGACCCAACTCATCTGTTTATCCTCAGGCTAGATAAGATTCAGTCAAACATGCATTGTTTAGAGGGGCTTTGTTTCCATTATGGCAAATGGATCACAGGAGGCTGACTTTGGGAGCTGAAGGGCTCCAGTGCTCCCCCATTGTGAAAGGGCTGTGGTGTGCGCTGGACCCTTCCTCCAGCGTCCTGGGTGTTACGGACTTTTGTAGCTTGCAGGTGGGAGGCTTGTTACCCTTCAGAAGTTCTTTTTATTCATCTGGACCTGTCATGCTTGAGGTGGCATTTCCTTTCCTAAAGTAAACATAGATCATGAGTACAATAACGTGTCGCTGGGCTAGTAGACTGCCTTTTTATGTGCTTTATTATGGTTTTTCTCCTCAGGCGTGGACCTGCAGAGCCACTGGAATATTTAACAGGGCCACGAGTAATATACAAAGAGAGAGATCTTCCCTACTACCAAGGAGGACAGCCTGTTGTCCACCCGTCTAAGGGGAACTACATGCGTGTGCCAGACACAAGAGTGGCAGAATTGCGGTACCCCCAGTACTATCCAGCCCAGCCTGTCACAAACCAGCATAAAGGACCCCTCCGGCAGGATGTGCCACCTTCCCCTCCTCAGTCCCACCGAGCACCAGCTTACAATGAAATTGTCCGACACCGTGGGACCAGTCCAGACCAGTACCAGTACAGACAGCAGGATCCCAGGCAGAAGAACCCCATGACTGCAGCTGTATAGCCACACACTGGACTGGCCAGCACAGCCCAGGAGGAATCCCGTTGGACATCGTCCTTGTAAAGTTGTTCCCAAGCGTAGCTGCCTGTAAGAATGGCACACGAGACCTGGAGTCGTTCTTACTGAGCTGGGCTCAGCGTAGGTGCTTTCTAACAGGCAATATAAAGCCACATGAGGTACGATGTGTTTTGAGTATGTGAGGTACAGACAGTTGAGTATTTTGTAATTCCTTTTAAAAATAGAAAGTGGCTGCTAGAAATGAAGCGCAACACTTAATACACCTCAGGGCTATTAACCGAATCCAGTTACACCTATACAGTACGTAGCTGTCTGTATAAGGGCAGAGTTTACTTCAGAGTGCTGTTGAAGAGCTTTTAAGCGAGAACGCAGCATGCAGTACGGACCTCGTGCAAAGCCGGGGATCTTGTGTAATCCAGTGTGTGATCATGAGTTGACAAGGGACTGCTGCGAAGGTAGCAGCCACATTCCAGGCATGTTCAGACCAGCAGCTCTGTGCTTTAAGGATGCTGCAGTTCCACATTTGTAATCTGGCCTCTGTCTTCCTCTTTCTGTTTGGTGGTGCCAGCATTTATCTTGTAGCCTTCATTTTTTGCAGTTTGTGTAGCGAGCTTCTCCTCTTACTGCACCTACTGCGTTTGGAGTAAGGCGTGAAGTTTTAGCTGCCGTGCTTGGGCAGGCTCACAGAGGACAAGGCAGCCGCCCACCTAAGTGTGTGTCTCTAGATGTGCGTGTGTGTGCGCTTGTGAGTGTTTCTTAGTGCGCACTCTTTAAACGTAAACCTCGGAGATCAGATCCTCAGCTGCTGCCAATGTGTCGCTCTCGGGGTTTCAGTGGAGCTGGCCTATAAGAAGTGGCTGAGGCAGTGACCGCGGGCACGGACTCCGTAATTCGTATTAAGTTCCTGTATCAGGTCTTGCCTTGGCTCCGGCAGGGCAGCCCCTTCCTGGCCGGGGCTGTGGCGCAGTGCCTGCCGGCAGCGTGCCCTGCCCTCGCCAGCCTGCCGCCGCACCAAGGCACCTGTCGGTGCGGGGGCCACCCTCGGTGCCCCCAGTGAAGCTCAGCCTCAGGCAGTGCCAGGCCAGTGCCAAGTGCCAAACTACTCGAGTTCCTGCAGCCAGGGGCCAGCAGGGAAAGGGGGTTTTCACAGCAAGGGGTGAGGGAAAAGGCAAGGGAAAGCAACAGGGAGGGCTTCAAGACCCTGGGGCCCAGAAGGAAGAGGAGGGAACAGCTGTTTGTAGCAAGTTGTTTGCAGCATTGCGTAGGAAGAGATGTGCGGATGGGGAGAGGGGGCCAGCAGCGCAGCAGGGCTGGGGGGACAGGGCAGTGCTGTATGTGCCTGGCCCTTTGCCCTGCGCAGCCTGAGTTTGCTCTGCAGCCAGCCAGCCTGGGAGGAGGTCAGAAACATGTGGGACCTGTGCTACCTGGCCTAACAGCACTGTGGATGCTCAGAGATTTGTCTCAAGGATTTTGTCACAGAGAAACCTTACAGACTTGCCACCTAGAAGTATATTTTGTGAAGTTTTCAAGTGTCCTTAATTCCTCTACTTCTGCCTTTTGGGGAGTGTTGTTAAACTGTTTGGGCTTCTCTCTTCATCAGGAGAAACTGGCCTGGCCCAGGATTAAGCACAAGAGTTTCTTTGATGTCTTTTTGACACCTTTGGTATGCAACAGATTAAATCACATAGGTCACTTCCCAGGTATTAAATACCACGAGGAAGGTTTGTCCTTCTAGGAGCGTGTCCCTTTACTAGATACCCCTGGGAAAAGGGCTCGTTAGAGTAAGAGGTCTGGAAGGTGCAGGGCAGGGTGGGTCTGTGCACTGCTGCTTTCCAGGGGCCACCCCAAGCAGATGATGGCCCTGATGAGAAGCAGCATTTAATCCCAGGCAACGTTTCTGCTGCTAATGCTGTTGAGAGACTGGCATAACCCTGAGGCACGGGAGCACGTGCAGCTGCCAGGCTGGCCAGCAGGCTCTATCCTTTGCTTTCACACTGATCTCTACCCATCAGCGGGACTGGGAAGCAGGGAAGAGGAGACAGCTTTGGGGTGGTGGAGGAACATCTCCGTGATTCAGATACAGGGCTGGACTCCCTGGGGCAGGGGCAGACACAGCTCTGAATCCAGTCAGGAAGAAGCATTGGTGGGAGGGAGGGAGAGGAATGCACAGATTATGAAGCAACTGCATTCGGTTCTTGTTCCATTTCTTTCTGCCCTCTTCCCTAGTAATGTAAGAGGGAAAAACCTCTGGAGGGAGGGTTGGATGTAAAGCTGGATGTCTCTTGGTACCCTCCATAAATAAGGCACATTCCCTGAGGAAACTCATCCTGTCGTGTACGTGCTGTACACAGCCTTGTACTTCTCTCAAAGAGTTTTAGATGCTGTAGGATATTCAGCTAGGACTTGGCAGCCACAGGGTAGCCACTGGAGTTATGAAGGCCCGCTGAAAGTGAAGCAAAAACAAATTAAAATACTTTCCCTCCTTGAAATATAACCCCTGATACATTTGATCCAGCTGTAAAGAAACTAATATGGTTGCGACAGTGGCTTTATCAAGCCAGGCCACAATTAAGAACAGCTCTGAATATAAGCTACTGCCTTTATAAATCACTCTCAACTAACCCTTCAAATGGCATCACAGCACAGTGAACAGAACTTATTTACAGTATTTCAAGAGCCAGGGCCAAATAAAATCTGGATGGAAACAGCTCCTGGGTTATTTATAGCCTTTGAAGGACCTGCACGATTGTCTCCCTGTAACCTGAATCTCTCCTTAAGACCTCCCCTTGACTGCATCGGCTCCACTCAGTTGAGGCGGACAGATCAAACGAACACCTTCTGAGCTGTTAATCTTACCCAACAGGTTATTAAATGATGCTTCTGCTGTTAGACCAGTACAGAGCTTCTTCCAAAAAAAAAAAATAAATGCTACAAGTATAATATATGGATGCATCCTACAGGTGAGGAGCTAAGGAGGAAGAACAGTCTGACCTAGCTAGGGGAACAAGACCAAAAAGTATTACGGAGCACCTCATCAATCTCTGGTGCCATTGTTCTGGGAGAAAATTGCCATTTGCTGGTTTAATATCTGGTAGAGGTATGGTATTTTCAAAAGTATGATGTGTAACTACAGTATATATAGTCAGCTTCTCTGCAGTGTAAAATGTATGATTTTAGCACCATATTGTGGAAAAATATGTACCGTGCAGAATTCACGAGGTGCTACAACTGACGGTTGAAAATACACACTTGCAAAATCCAAAAGAGCCGTTAAGTAACAAGTTGTTCTTTTCCCCATATGTCCATATGTTTGGGAAAATTATGAGTCTGAAAAGCTCTTGACATGTAATTGCCTCGCACTCCCTCATCCAAAATGTGCCAGTCCAGCAGCAAAGTTACTGACGTAGCTGGTGTGAAGGGAGAGTTTGGGTTTGCCACCAGAGCAGCGTGCCGTGAGTGTGCGTGTGAACAGGAGTCAAGACAAGGGGGAGAGGGGCCCGCTTTCACGTGAAGCTGGAAGCTTTGATTTCCTGAGCTGGTGGCATGCAGCCTGCATCTCTGGCTCTGGCACAGGGCCAGCCGGGCCCAGCAGTTGAAAGATTAAGAGATAGAAAAAGAGCCTGTGGATTTTCTGAGTGACCACCCACTAGTGAGCCATGATCTTGGCCCGTGAGCAGACGTTACCACTGTGATATATTAAGATGCAGAAGTCTCTAGGCACCCCTCAAATGCATAAAGAGATATCAGTTGCCCTTTGTGGAGGGAAAAAAAAAGGGGGTAGGGAACTAAGCATTAAAAAAAAAAAAAAGGCTCCTGCCTTGAAAAAGTGCATGCAGCCCTGAATTCTAATTCACTCCAGCTTCCTGATCTAGAAATAGCTTCACATGCTGCCTAATTTTTTTACAGATGAATTGTGCTACCTCCTCCTCCCAGCCATCACAGATTTGTTTATCAGAGAGTTAGTGCTGTGAGTGAATCCTACTGACTGCTCTGCCAGGGCCGCATCCTGACGCTGCACTGAGCAGGGACTGCTTTGCACTTCCAAAAGGCCCTACACCTGTGCTCTGTCACAGCTGTTCTGCAGAGTCTCTTAAGCCTTGCATGCAAAATCGGAAGCGCTATTTGCTATCTCTGCATAGAAAAAAAGGCTTTATAAGACACTATTCTGTTATTGCGAGGGAGAGAGAGGTGTTTGTGATCCTGGCAATACCTGTGTGTTTAAGTGAAACTGATTTGAAAATTGCGTGTGATTGTCTTGGGGGAGAAATTCAACACACAATTTGAAAAGTTTTTTCTAGTACCACATCAAAGATTTTGATCTTTTGTTACATATGGCTATATAAATTTTACCTGTTTTATTTTGCATTAAAATAAAGGCTTTAAGACTATATATGATTATGTATTTGTATGTGCAGTCATTTTCCTCTTTGTATCTACAAAGTAATCCGCACTTCTGGATGTGATTTGATATTAGAAGATCATGCATGATCAGGCCGGGTAAGGATCGGTAAGGTAACTTTTTGACTTAAAAAAAACCAAAAAACAAACAACAAACAAACAAAAAAAAACAAAACACAAAAATACAACAGCCCTGTGCTTCCTTGTAGAAAAAAAACATCATAGGACTTAACTTGATTCCCTCTCAAATCTGCATTGTCTTCAGTTGTAGAGCCGGAGTCCTGATTTCATAGCCTTGATTGAAGGGAGAAGTGAGAGAGAAGTCGCTTGCCGTCTTGACAAATTTCAGCTTAGGCAACTGCATGCTTGTTGCTAAAGTTCCCCAGTTTCACCTCAACGTCGAGCTCTTCACTTGCTGTTGATAACGGAGGTGTTCTGCAGCTGTGTAACAGGGTCCCACCGGCTGAGGCTGTATTTCAGTGAGATGGCTGCAGCAGTATCTTGTCGGAGATTTAGGACTCCTTGAAAGTTTTACACGGGTACGTGAGGTATGTGGGTCATTTCACTGAAGCTGATGACACTGCTTTTCATACTCCAGATTATGCACAAGCACAAATGAATCTTTATGGGATCAGAGCTGCTGCATTGCAGAGCACACTGAGATTCAGGCAAGAGTGTTATATTAGATTAAATAATTTTCAAAATAGCAGATACTTAAGTGAAAAGTGAAGGAAGAATGTAGCCTTTTCAAGATGAAAATTTTGTTTTATTACAAACAAAAAGGGAAGAGTAAAAGAACAAAACAGAAGAACAGGAAAGTGCCAGGAGGTTTACAAAACAAGATACAGCAGAAATTGCAGTAATGGTTCAGTAAAAATACACATGTACTGCAATTCAAAACATTTTGAATGCAGATCTTGGTATTTATGGTGAAGATAGTTCATGGGCAAGTCAGTTTTAGTATGTATTAAATTATAATTCACAGAGATGCCAATTTTAAAAGTTATTGGGTGATAACTTGCACTCAGCTAAAAACTGAACAAATTAAACAGCAATGCCTCGGTTTCTCCTGCTGAAGTTGTACAAAGGGTGGCAAAAGACAAACTAGGAGTGTGTTAAAAGCTGGAAACTCAGTGACTGCAGGTTCAGAAGGTGTTCAGAAGGTGTTCCTTCTGACTTGGTGGTGGTCTCCCACGGTTTCCTCACAGCAGCACTCGCTTCCCTGGGACCTGGGCACGAGTTAAGATTTGTTTTGCAGTCACTGCTGTGTCTGCATAAAGTAGTATGTGGAACCATTTGACTGTTAATTAATTTTAATGAACCATGCTACACCCTCATGAGACGTGTATTCTACTGTAAGCAGCGTGGGATGTAATGCCTTTCCCCACAGAGGGTCTCAGAGCTGGGTTACTCACCCCAGCAGAAATGCAGTGACCTGCTGCAATTTGGCAGCTGTGCTACTTGAGAGGCTTTCAGAAGCAAAATGCCATTACCGAGATTGGAGTGGAGCTGGGCTGCTTCTGCAGCCTCCCAGAAGGCATTCAGGGCTTCTAATAAGCCCCAGAGGCCTCTGGTTCAAAGGCTCTGCAGGTCTAAGGAGGTTGCTCAGGCTCCCTGCGCTTGATGTGCTCATCCCTGCAGAAAAGGTGCGGAGGCACCAAGGCACGGCTTGCGCAAGTATGGAGACAAGTGAGACTAAGAAGGGATCCATTTTACTTCACAAGCACGGGATCTGCTCCTGGGAGGGCAGCTCTGCCGTTGTTTTTCCTCACGGGCTGGAAGGGAGTGCCTGATACAGACAACCAGAGAGACAGGATTGCTCTGGGAATCGGGGGGGGGGGGGGGGGTGGTGCGGGCGGGAATTATAGGGAGAGGCAACTGGAGCAAAGGAACAGGGATAAGAAATTAAAACACGTGTCAGACCTGAGCAGCAAATATGTGGTGGAGGGAAGAGGGGATTGTCCCACATGTGTGAAGTCCACGTACCAACAAGGAAGTGGCATTTCCTGATACGCTGGCTGCTGCTCCCCAGTTTCCATTTTGCATCCCAGGCTTGTGACACGCCTCCACTGAGCCAAGAGTCAGGACCTGTTTGCAGCACAAAGCTACCCATGCCTGAGGGAGGAAGGAGAAGAGCAAGTAGGAGTTACGAGGTAACGCATCACCAGCACGAGGAGGGACAGGCACCCCTCACCTAGATCACCTCTTGCCACCCAAATCTCACAGCCTGCTCCCCACACGCTGCCCTTCACCTCCCTGGGTATCACTGACACCACCAAAATCTCCTTCCCCTAGCTGCCTCTTTTATCCCCAGTTCCTCCTGATCTCTGACATCCCCAAAGCCATATTGACCTTCAAACATAACTTTTGCCTTCACTGCTGAGAAGCCTTGAGCCATCTGTGAGCGTAAGTGACCAACAACCCACGTTTTACTGGCACCTGAAAGTGATACAGAGTCAAAGCATGCAGCCCCGGCCGGCGTCCCACACGGCTGGCAGGGGCTGTGCTCTCATTACAGGCAGGGACAAGTTGCAGTCACTTTTGATTCAGTTGCTTCATGGGTATAGATTGCAAGTAAGACACAGATTTTTGTCTCCACCATCTTTTTGCTTGTCTAGAACATGCCTTTGACGTGCACAAAAGCTGTTCTGTTGCTGGCCTGGCACAAAAACCCTGAACCAGTTTCAGAGGCCAAAAAGGTGATTATAGTCTTTAAAACAGAATTAATTCTCAAACCATTCCCAAAATATGCCTGACAAACTAACCCAAGCCAGACGAGTTGGCTGTGCTCACAGAAAAAAAAAACCAAAGCCTCAGTGCAGAGGAAACAGCCCTGCTTCGCTTTTCCAGAAGAATATCTGCATCTGAAAGAAAATAATTTATTGGGAAATGTGTACAGTAGAGTAAAATTGCAAAATAAGACATTCAATGAAGAGTCTATATAAAACCATGCCCTTTGCCTCCAGCAAGTAATGAATAAAATTGATATAAAGAAGCAATGAACATTCAATGTTTCATATTTAAAATACATTTTGTGAGGAAAACAATGTGGCATAGAAACAGGACTGAAAGGTTCTCCAAGATAATGCCAAAAGCTGCAAGATGTTAGCAGCATTGTCGTGTAAGTTTCAAGGTGTAGGTTTTTAATTTTCTCTTAGGAATCACAGAAGCAGTTGTGAAAGCTGTCATTAAAATTCATTACAGGAAAAGTAAACTTACATTAAAACCTACCCTATTCTTCTCCAAAGTCTGAGTACTGGTTAGGAAGCAGTGTCTGCTTCTCTGCCAAAACCTTACCTATGCAATGTGATTTAATCTCTAGGCTCTGTTAAATTGGAGTTTTCATACATCACATCTTTCAACCCAGAGTAAAAAAAATATTAAAAAATATTGCAGCCTAGATTTTCAAACTGGGAAGCATGATTTTAAGAGGCTTCATCTGCCTTAACTTTTGTAGGAATGAAAAGAGAATAAAAAATAGCACAGATATGAAGAAACTAGTTTATCAGTAAATAAAGGTGAATGAACCAGCCTTCCCTTCCTCCTCCTTTCCCTTTTCCCTTCCTCCTAATTATATATGCACATATATACATGCATATATACTTAGGTATTGCTGCTTTTGATCTAAAAGCTGGTTTACTTCTAGCCATTCCCTCTCTCCGAAGGAGAGTCAGTAGTTAACAGCAATGTATGCACAAGAGAAAAGTGCTGGAAACGGTGACCTTCATGAGTCGACGGATGTACAGAACAACCAGGACTGAGCCACGCACAGCAAAGCAAGGAGGAAGTTTTCAGACAGAGCAGCATTTCCACACGTTACACATCACTCCAACGCCTGCATCTCTGTAAGTGACAATTTGTAGAGGTGGCCTGAGTTTGCAGGGAGGCCTCTGCCACGGCTGTGGAAAAGATTTGCCAGAGTTGCTGCAGCGGGTGAGTGCTCCTGGACAGGCACCAGGGCCATGGCACAGCGGCAGTGTCCTCACTGGCCTGGCCAAGGTGGGGAGGGCAGGTGGCACGTCTAAAGCATAAATTAGAGCAATCATATGCTCTAAGATTATGTTAAGCAGCCTGATGGCCTACTGGTTATTTCAGCAAGCAGAGGAAATCAAAGGTGCTCTTAATATGTCCAGTTGCCAGCTCTGTATTCAGATTCCGCCAAATCAACCACAACTAACTCAGTTACGGGAGTGTTGGGGACAAGTAGAGTGTTTCTGGGTCTGTGCACAGAGGCACATGCACGCATCCTCTTTGCAATGGAGAATGTCTTTCCTTGCTTCCCTCCTTCCTTGTTCTTCTGTCCTCTCTGTTGGAAGTAAGCCCTCCAGGCCACTCATTTTTCTTTATATATAACAAAAGAACAGTGAGGCCTCAGTCCAATGTGCATTTAATGCAGTCGTGCTGCCAGTCTCCCCCTCCTGCCCCATCCCTCCCCCCTAGCACTTGGTCCCCCCCCCATCCCCAATGTCCTTTCTCCTTCCCCAGTTGCAGGGATTTTCATTGCTGTGAGAGGACAAAGGTAACTGAACTGCTATTGAAAAAAAAAGACTTAACTAGTTTTTTCTTCACTGGGCTGTTTTTAACATGGATCATTTCCCAACTCAGTCCCCCAAATTGCTTTGATGGCACAACAGAGTGGATAGAGCGGTGATGGGAACAAGGCTGGAGGGTGAGGATGGGTTAGAGAGTGGTTACACTGCCGTTGCTACAAAACAGAAAAGCAAAGCAGGAACGCTAAATCACAGCCAAAGCACAATGTATTTAGGGGCTTGGATTTGAAAAGCCAAGCACCATCTTCTGCAACAGTTACATTCCTCTGCATGTTTACTTCTGGCCAAGTTTCCTGAGAGCGGAGGCAGCATTCACCAAGTTTGAATTCCTGAGGCTCTCGCCTGTGGCTTTTCTTCTGTGTTTAGCATTAGGAAAAGAGGGGAAATTGTGAGGTTTCACTTAGGTTGTGGCTTTTCCCCTTCCTAGGATGTCTTATGCGTGGAGGCACCAGGGAGCCCTGCAACCTCCCTCTTCCTTGTAGACTGGGGGTAACAGGCACGTCACCTTGATGGCCTGGGCAACATGGGGCACTGGGGGAGACAGTGTTGTTGTGGGCCCTGCTGTGCAGGGCACACTGAGGTTCCCATCTACCTGGGCTTCCTCAGCTCAGGGTGGCTGCTTCCCAAAATTTCCTGTGTGAGGGGTACAGGGGAGAGCGAGGTGGCAACCAGAGCAGCAGGTCCTAAAGCATGGCCGGGGTGGTCACTGTTGCAGCAGGGGCTCTATGATGGTGGTTTTTTCTGTAGGACTTGTTTGTTCCCCTGGCAGGGGCTGGCTCAGGGATGCCAGCAAATGTTTGAAGTCATCCTGCAACGTGGTTTGTATCAGTCATGGGTTTGGCTGGCAGCAGTGACATTTGGCCAGGGCTGCCCGGGCCCCAGAGGCGAGAGAGGAGCCTGTCTGCCAGCTGAATTCGGGTCCCCACGGCCCTGCAGACTCTGGGAGAACAATGGGAGCCCTTGGCCCAGCACGGGTGCTGGCTGGGGCAGTGTTTCAAGGAGTGCAGTTTTTGTTTTGGCTATTTGGTTACATGTCTCCTCTTGGATGTTTATGCTGAACAAGAGGCACTTGTTCTCTCACCAGCTTCAATGAGGTTGGGTCCAACTGGATTTGTGCTTTAGGTGCAGAGCGCCAGTAATACACCCACCAGCCGCCCCATCCTAGGAGAGCCTGGGTACAGCGCTGCCCTGGGCACACGTGCTCCCAGGGGCAGGAACGAAAACACACTGCAGACAGCCTCACCAGAGCAGGGTCTGCGTACTGAGCCCACAGGGCAGCTCTCAAGGCCCTCCGCTTTGGGGAATACTTTGATGTTTCACGTACCCAGGATGTTCAGGTTTATCCTCTAGCTGCTAAGTAACCTGCTTGTCTGCTTTAATTTGCTAAACCTTCTTTTTTCTTTTTTTTTTTAAGAAAACCTTTATTTATTAAAAAAAGCCTGCTCCCTACCAGTTCACTCTGCTCCTTTCACCTCTGTCCTGCCCTTCTCCCCACACCTCCTATAACCAGAGCCTTGGCTCACAAGCCAGAATGCCGATCAGCATGAAGATACAAAATGGTCCCAACAAATGCCAAACACAGATGAGCGCGTTGTGTGGGTCCCGGTGCAAGGCAGGCAGGCTCCAGGCACAGTGACTCAGCGGCAGGCACCCAAACACGCCGTGCCCTGCTGCAGCCCAGCCGAGGCGGGCTGTGTGCGAGGAGGGCGGCGGGGCTGGGGGCTGTCCAGCCCGGCGGCAACCTGCACATGGTGGTCTGGGGTCCCGTGGTGGCCTGGGGTCCCACGGGGCTGCCCTGGCGCTTCGGGCCAGCACCGGCTGATGATTAAGCAGTGCATGGGCTCAGTTTACTTTTACCCCTGCTGTGAGCCTTCTCAAGCTAAGATGTTTCAAGTTGTCCTTATCCTCAGATTAATAAATGCTGTGCTTTAAGAGTGTAAACACAGGAAAAGAACTGGGCTAAAAAAAAAGAAAAACCACCCAAAAAATTCAGGCTGGTGCTGTGCAGTCAGGACATTTCTTTTCCTAACAGGATATGGGATCAGAGGAAAAAATATGCATTATGCAACGTGGGGCAGGAGGGTCAGTAGACAAATTAAGCATGTTTAAATTAAGCTGGAGAGCCTGTGAAATGAGACCCCGTAGCAGCAGGTCCCTGCTGTGGTGTACCCCCCGAGGCAGGGCTGCCGCAGGTGAGGAGGAGGCGCAGGGCCTGGCTGTGGTGCACAGCTGATCTTGGGTCAGCACCCATGAGCAGCAGCAGAGGCAGCGGGTCGGGCGAGGGTCCCAGGTGGAGCTGCTGCCCACCACAGCAGGCAAGATGGCTGCAAGCGAGCAGAGCTCCCCGCCAGCTTCGCTCAGCCTCAGGGGGAAGCCCAGGTGGGACACATCATGCCCCATGGCCACCATGGCTGGACAAGGAGAGCCTCCAGGCTCTTCAGCCGGCTTCAGTGGAGGCAGGGGAAGCACCGTGGTTGTGGCCATCCTCTCCCTCACTTGTGTGGTGCGGTACCTCTCCAAATGCAAACCTATTGGGATGTGGCAGGCTTTCTCCCCTGGTAAAAGTTGGCCGTGGAGAGAGAAACCCTGGTGTGTGTGTGTTTTCACTCCTGGCTGCTGGGGTCCCCTCAGCGGTCCCCTCTGTGCAGGCACCACATGCACAGGGCTGGCCCCCTGCGTGACCGGCTGCCCCTGCGCAGCCCCCCAGGCCACACCAGGGGAGGTGGGATGCAGGCGGCGGGCTGCAGACAAAGCCAGGAAGCTGCTGCTGGTCAGGCATTTCAGGGGAGGGCACGATTTCCACAACAATAAACGCATCTGATTATTTGATTAGAGGGAAGAGGAGGTCCCCAGGAGGAGGGCCTCACACACAAAAGAGGAATAACTCATGCCCCCGCTGGCAGTGACAGGGCAGGAAGATGAAGGCAATGTCCTATTGAGGCTTTGATCAGCCAGGGTCAAGCATGCTGGCTGCTAACATGGCTGAAAACCAACGAGGAGAAGGAGGTTCCTGCCGCAGCATCATGCCTGGCCCCCTCCCAGCCCTCCGCTCCTCCTTAGTGCAGCCCTTCACCCCCTGTCTGGGCAGCAAGATGGAAGCCTCATCAGGCAGGTCCTGCCTCCCGACCTCTCCAGGCTCCAGCACGACCACATCCACCCTGAGACCCCGCAGCGCTGGGCATCACAGTACATCCTCTCCTCCTGCCACTTATTCATCTGCCTCTTCTGTGACAAGCTGGGGAAAGTGGTTCCTTGTGTCCCCTTGTCACCCTTCTTGCTGTGGCACAAGTGAAGAGATGCTGAGGTGCTGGCAGCAGCAGGGAGGCAGGGCGGTGACGGCAGGGCAGAGGAGATCATTTTGCGATTCCATCTCTCCTGGGCACTTGCATAGTCTGGTCATAGTCACAGGCACCTGGGGTTTTTCCTGTCTCTCGGAGGGTCAAGCTGTCCCCTTCACCTCTGCAATGAGAGGCCCTGGGGACCTGGCTGTATTTCAAGGGATGGTTCTCCTCAGTGATTAACTGATGGTCCTGGATGGAGGCTGGATATAGTGTTTAGTGTAGCTGTTTCACAGCTGTTCTGCTCCTTCCTAAGACAGGCAGCCCCAAAGCCTTGACACCCCAATAGCTTGACCCACTTGAGTCCCTCCTGCAGAAGAGCCCCAGGGCACTGAGGCACCATGTGTGTATAGGAAGGGCTTGGAGATCTGAGCTGCCCCTTTACTCTCCCTTGGACTGAGCTACAGTACGTGTAAAAGTAACTTGTATTTGGCCCACAGAATTGTAGTACTTGGAATTGAAAGCAAGAAAGAGACGACTTGGCACTCAGAGATTGCAGGTCTCCAAGATCTTACAAACACAACACAATTAACACTTTCAAGACAGAGAAACCCTCCTTGTTTCCTGTGTCGAGGCGAGCATTGGTGCACACAGAAGTCACTGGCAATCCCAAAAGCAGGGTAAGGAAAAAAAAAAAAAGAAAAAAAGTAGCTGTTATTTCAAATACGGGTCTCTACACAGAGTTGTATTGCAGAGGTGCAGTATACAGATCAGTGTGTGGGCAAACCCTGAGATTTTAATCCCAGGTTACAGCTAAGAGTTTATCTAATACTGGAAAAAAACCCCACACCTGCTTCTTCCTTTGATGCATGTGTGCTCTGTGAGGATTGCTATGTGGATGTGGAATGGAATAGGCTGGGGCAGTGGAAGTCTGAGCTGTGCATGCTTCATAGCCTCTCTCACTCCCCAAGATTTTTCCAAGCTGTCGGCACTGCCAAGGCCACAAGGAAACGTTTGCCACAGTCCGTTTGTCATCTCACACCCTCAGTAAATCATTGCAGTATCATCTGGCTCAGAGCTCCTAGGAATCTGGACAACCTTGACAGAAAGTGTGGGTAGTGGACTGGGAAATCCAGTGGAAGAGTTTTGGGGAACATGAGACTCTTCCCTGATCTGCCTTGAGACCTTAGGTCTCTGTCAAAGAGTTCAGCTAGAAAGCAGCCCTTTAAATGGACACTACTTCAGAGATATTGACTTGCCAGTGGCCTGGATACAATCCCCCATGAAACTTCAACCTGGGATATGCGTGCCGCTAAGAGACAAACAATACCATCTGCAGCCTGCCCCTTCGAGATGTCATCTGTTTATAGAAAAGAAGGGGGTGGCGAGCGTATGTTAAAATGTATTACTTCCCAACATCATCATGGAGGAGTCATATATTTCAGTGGGACTAGTCAGTCAGAACTGTCTAATGGCACAATGGTCAGTGCTCCTTAGCTTCTTCCTCACAGTGGCTGCGGCAAAGGGACAGGGATGCTAAAAATAACATTTCTGTCCCAAAATATCTTGACTTATGCGAGGGTGTATGTGTAGAGGGAGCACTAATATTTCACATGGCTGGTGCCCTGCAACCTGCTCATCCCTGGGGAAGCAGAGCTCTCTGGAGACCTGCGGGGAGAATAGAGGAGTGAAACCATGAGCTCTGGTAACAGGGCAAGTTTTGCAGAGCAAAAAGAGATGTTTGTGTCACCTTCCCATAACTACAGACTCTGAGGCGATTACCAAAAGAATCAATAGGTTCAGCTTCAGTTAATGAAAAAAACAGGGAAGAAAGATACCCTCACCACCCTTCACTCATATTCTCGTTTACCTTGGGCAAAAAGCAAAATAAAACATGCCTAGATATGAATTCTCCACCAGAAGCAGTATTTTATATCCACTCACAGGGGGTAAGTGACTTTATGTGGTATACAGCAGTGGGAATTCAGGCATGTAATGTAATAACAAGAAAGGATTTTTAAATTTGTCTCTGGAACCCTGCTAGCTCAGACATTATAAAAAAGAATCCCGAACCTTCTTGTCCATCTGCATGTTAAAAAAAGAGAAATACGTCCCCAGTTTGAGCCTAGTTCTTTATTTTGAAAAATTGCTGCAGGAAATGTGGGCAAACAGCACCTCACATCTGAACTGCACATTACCATCCCTCAGCTCCTTACTGGTGTAATTAAATGCTACAGAGCTACTACTTAACCAACTTCTTTGCTTGGTGAACTTTTCACTAGTCATTTGTATGGGATGTGGCAGCACCGGGCCCAAGCCTGGATCAGGGCTTCCAAGCAGAACCACAAGGCTAGTAATAAGGAAAAGTCTTGTAGTGCTGCCTCTGGGGGTGAGACAGCAGCACCACACAGCAGCCCAGGACAGGACATGAAAAATACAGTATGGGCTTACAGCTGACAGCCATAATGTAATGTGACCCCAGTCACATTGGTATTTGATTAGCGAACGCGGAGGGATTGGGAAACAGCCCTGCTCTTAGGAGAAAGAAATCTTTCATATCCCCTATGGTCAAGCCTTCAGCTTTGTTTTATCTGGGAGATTGTATCTGAATGCTTTAGCAGAACAGACTGTTCTATCAGAGCGTGTTAGTCCCTGTATGTCCCTGTGCACAGGACTTTCCCCCAGGGGTGCTGGCTGAAGGTGGCTTGTGGTGGTCCCAGAGGAGGTCTGTAGCAGACTCTGTGGTGGTTTGTGAGCTTCCGTGAGCCCATTCTGTGCAGGGCTATAGCCATCACGCTGCGGGTAGGGAGAGCTTGTGAATTTGTGTGCAGTGCTTTTTAAGTTCAGTTATTGGGAGCTGGCCAGGGCGGTAAGGGGGACACCAACTTTGTATGCTTGCAGCAGGGCCACAGGTTAGAGCCACCGGTGTCAAGCTCTGCCTGTCTCTGGCGGGGGGGGGGGACCTCACAGAAGGGCAACCAACAAGTCCTCTTCCCCTCCACCTCCTCCTCCCAAGGCTGCAAGCGGCTGGGTTCATGCTGCACACAAGCCCGGACAGCTGCCAGCCTCTCCAGAGCCGGGCAGAGCCAACCAGCATGAAAGAACTTCTGTTGGGGGGGCAAAATCAGAGGCTCCAGCTTCCGTCTTCCCCCTCCGCACCCCCCACCACACCCCCTGGCATATCTGTCACGTTTTATTTCAGTCAGCTCAGGTTTGCTCCTGAATTCTCCCTCTCTCCCTCTGTCCCGACATTTCATTTCCCTTGGATTGAGGTAAATAAGGAAATAATAGTAGTCAAAACCCTGTGTGCGTACCGAAGCCTGAAGTGCCAGGAAGCAACTGGTGTGTCTGGTTTTCCAGTGAAAGTCCAGGTGCAATCTCAGCAGCACAGCTACTGTCTGCCTTTCAAGCAGATGTCTTCATCTAAAGCTCCCGCCGCCACCCCGCTCCCTTTGTGTATCGGCACAGGGAGGACGGGAGTGGGAGACAATATAAATTAATATCCATTGGAATGACAGCAGCTGGTGCCTTGCATAGCTGCAAACACGTGTCTTAGAAGTAGAGTGATTAGTTGTAAAACTGTAGAGCTGAATGTTTATGCTTGATCAATTACAGGAAGACAATAGATTTTTTTTTTTTTCCCAAATGGCAGGAGTGAGAGGGGAGGGAGGCTTCAGCCATGAGATGATTTTCTTCTTTTTTTTTTTTTTTTGGTAATGATAGCTGCAAAGAACATGGGGCCTCGTTTCCAAAGGAACTGGCAAACAGTGGCTTCTGAGAAACCCAGTGGTTGGTGGCTCTCTGCAGCACTTCTGAAAAACAAGATCTTTGTGGGGGATTTAAACTGCAAACTTCTTTATGTTTGAGAGGGATGGACTCAGCTGCCCAAAGCAAGGAGCATGTGGGAATGAATTAGGCAAAGCTTTCTAGTGCATGAGTGTGCATGCATTATGTGTAGTGGCCTTCAGCTGTAAGAAGTTGTTTTCATTTGTTTCATTACCTAGAACCTCTCCTATTCCCCCAGTTAAGCAGAAGTGGTCCTGTCAGAGGAGCGTCCTGGTAGTGGCTGCAGCGTGGCACAAGAGTGTGCCTACAGCTTCAGTTCCAATTCCTTAGCAGCTCTAGTTGCAAACATAGCCTGTATCCCTCCCCACATCCGCCAAAAGAAAAAAAAAAAAAAAAAAAGAGAAATTGAGTTACATTTTGCAATAATTCTAATGGAAATGCTAATGGGATGAAGCAATACGAAGCCAGTGAATGACCCAGCAATTTCATCTGTGCTGGCAACGGATGACCATCTAAACCATGTTCGGGTAATTCTTCCTCTCATTAGCAGCACAATAACTCATACGCACAAATCCATAGGCATTTGCTATAATTTTTTAACATGGCTGGAAATAGAAGTAAGCGCATGCAGTATGTGAGCATTACAGCATGTGTTAGCTGTAAATCTGTCTGGAAGTGTCCTGATCCTGTTCCTGGTTAAACCAGTGGGAATTTTGCCATTGACTTCAATGGAAGCAGGATGAGATTTTTTGGACTTATTTTAAAGTGGGACTTTGATTCTTTGGAACAAAGCTTTCAGATTCACAGCTACATTTCAGTACTTGGCTTGAACTCCTGTCAATTCACCTTTCACGTGTTTAACAGATGAGGCTTCTTTGGTGCTTACCTTCTGTTTGGCATCAGCACCGTAACCAGTCAAGCCACCTCAGGCCTGGCGCGCAGTGCTGTGGGACTGAGCAGAGAGAAGGGAGCTCACACTGCCTTTCCTCGGCACCCCCATTCTGAACATCTTAGAAGAGAAAGCCACTGCCTCCATATTTTTCAGCAGGTAAAAGGCCAAAATGTTTCTTAGAGCACAGAGGAGAGTGGTGAGTGGTGGTAGGAGCACGGGGGCCTCTGCTCTGCCTGGGATGGGTCTAGTAACGCGGTGTTGTGTCATGTAAAATGGAGGTAGTTGCAATCACTATGGCTTTCCTAAACTACCCGTAGCCCTTTGGGATAACACTGTGTTGCAAGTATTAGGATATACATATATACTTTTAGTTTAAGTTTGTAAGGAAAGGAAGAGACTTACACATGCTATATGAGTATGTGATTCCCTGCTGCTGCTGCTACAGTAACTTTTGAACCATTGGATGATTTCATCAGAAATACAAATCTTCTGCAAGGTTTGTAAAAACATCTGGGGAGACAGGACAGAGAGACCATGTTAGTACCATCATAACAGGAAAAAACTGAGCTCCACCTTTATTATATACCTGTGGGTCCAGCCACATGCTAAGCACCTCTAGGAGAGCAGTGTTCATTTGTCCCATTGCTTACAGAGCTAATTGCTTCATTGGTATTCATTTTTGGTGGCCACAGTATGATGAATCCAGCTCTTTTCTTCTCTTAGAAGAGTACGCTCTCATGCTGCTCCTTTCTAGCATTGCCCCTGCTCCCACCCAGCTTCCTTGCAGAGCATTTCCAGCTCCCCCTTCCCAGCTCTCCCCCAAAGAGCGCTGGGTTCCTCTGCCAATTGTCTTCTCACTTTCCAGGGAGACATATCTTCTCCTTCACACTCTGCTAGCAGTGTGTCCCCTAAGCCCCCTCTCTCATTACTCACCCAGGGCGCCCCCTCTCAGCTGTTGCTGCTTTACAGCTCGTCCCTCCACCCCCCCATCTAAAATTTCCGCCACAACAAAAAACTCAGGAATGAGACAATTAATATGTATTATTTCAATAGGAGGCTTAAAAACAAAAAGCTTTTGCAACAACTTCCCAATCAGAACCACGGAGACTATTGTAAGGCAGAAAAACCTAAGAAACAGCAGCTGTAAAACATATTTAAAAGCCTTTATTCTTTCCTATCACAATGTGGCAAAAGAGACTAAATACAGCTTTCCATTTGTTTAACTAAAAGCTGCCATTCCTCAGTCTCTTTGATGATAATGATACCCACAGTTACAATCAAACTCCAGCACACACATGGAAAACTTTGAGCTCTCTACCAAGTTTGTACAATGTATTATTAATAGCAAGATTCACGACTCCAACTGCTCTGAGGTGCTGAGAGCAAGGGAAAGGCTGACTGTGCTGAGCTCGTGGTTGATGCTGATAAATGTAGCACACTGAAGAGGAAAAAGAAAAACCTGCAACTGAGCGTTGTTTGTATTACAGTAGCCACTGGATCCACTCGGCTGCTCATGGGGAGAGACTATTCAGGAGTTCAAAATCAAGCAGAGAAGTCAGGCAAGGGATGGGAGAGAAAAGGCATTAGCGTTCCACTTTGCTAACATGGAAACAAGACAAAGAATGGTAAAGGTCCAATACTGCCCACAGGCCTACACTGGGTTGGGTTCTGGACCACTTGTCTGGCTCAGGAGGACCAAAAGACCCTACTGATTGTCCTCATCTATGGCTTGCATGGCCCCAAAACTGCCTCTCATTTCAGAGTCCCTGATAGTTGTTATTCTAGTGTACCTCTTTACTTCAGCAAATTCTTGGCGCTAAGCCCTAAGTCTGAACTTCTGAGAAGCACAAGTTAAATTTGCAGAGGGCCACATGCTCCAATGTCCTGTGGAGGCAGCTGAGCAGAAGAAAACACAGCCCTGCTGTACCAGCTGCCCAGAAAATGGGCAGCTTCCTGACTATTGTTCCGCAGGTCCCAGGTCCCCGCAGGACCATCCAGTGTAGTTATTTGAGGCATGGGCCTCAGTGCCGTTCTGTTGACTGTGAAGCAGCCTCAGCACCACTGACTTGCATGAGAAGTTACACTGAAAAATCAATGGGGTCTGCGTGTAGGATGCTGGGGAGAGAGGGAAGACACCTCTTGGGAAAAAGAGCTACTCTGCAATAATAAGGAAGCCGCTCTGTCCCCAGAGTTTCCCTCTGGGATGAGGACTGTGCCTCAAAACGTTCACAGAAAGGGAAAGGAAGCAGGGTAGAACTCCTTTGAGACTATGGATTTCTTGTCTAGGAAGCAGCGTAAATGCAAGGTCTGACTTGAGATGTGCACGTATGTCAAAGGGAGGATTATGAAGACAACCTTCAGCCTGATACATCCAGCAGAGCTGTCTCCAGTAAGATCACAGCACCATTATGAAATTTTTAGGAAGGTAAGCATGTACATAAGTTCTGTGCCAAGCATGCTTTGAAATGTTCTCTGAACACAGGGGTGTTTGGCTGTGATGAAAACACAGCAGCTCAGCCTTGCTTCCAGCTATCAGCTGGGATCCTCTAGGTCTGTTCCCTTTCCTGTCCTCATCTGTCTTTTATTAGCAGAATATACATGGCTTTTTCAGTTCTGAGATTGGTTTTTGGGGATCGCCGACACATGCTTGGTGATGTCAGGTGAAAAACAGTAGCTCCCTTAGGAATCACTGACTTTCTGGGACATCCTCACCTAAGAGCTCTGTGTTGAAAACCCATCCCCAAACAACTGGGTATCCAGCAGCAGCAGAAGAAAGTTCCTACCTCTGATATTGCACAGGCGTAGTCAAATGGCAATCTCTCCCTCAACAGTTTACAACTTAACTAAACGCAAAAGTAATCCACGGGCTTGTCATCCATGTTGTATCTGGCTCTTGTTTTTTGTCTGCTTTGTCTCTTGAGATTGTAAACTGTTTGAGGCAAGAACTGTCTTTGACTCTGTGTTTGGACAGCAGAGGGGTCCCAGTCCTTGCAGAGCCAGGTACCGTAATACAAATAAGGCACAATAATTTATTTTAAAATGAACATCAAAGAAAATAAAAGATTAAAAGGGAAAGAAAACCTTTCATAGCTCAAAGCTTTCCCCCATGACAGTGCTCCAGAAGAATGTGCTATCTGCTGGAGGGAGTGTCTAAGCCCCATTTGCTGGTAGGGCTGTGCGACGTGCCACCACAGGAGCCAATGCCGGAGTGTGCCTGGGCACTGGGGGAGAGGGGAGAGGTCAAAAGCTAAAGCATGATAAGCAAAGGAGAAAGCCCTTTTAGAATACACACAGACATTTTCTTGCCAGGATCTATCAAGCCAAGAGCCAAAGCGTGGTAATGGTGTTTTGTTTATAAGGAAAAAGAAATCGCTTCTGGCCTAAGAATTTTTTTGCCAAGTTTCAAGCGAGGGGGGGTGGGGGTGCCTAAATGACTTGTTGGTTTAGGAATTTGTGTATTTTTAAGGAGGTGTTTTAATAAGATTGCTGGCGTGGCCCTTTATAACACCGAGCACACAGCCCTGTAAGTACTTACTACAGAGCATGACACTTACACCGTGGAAGCCAGCCCAGCGGAAGTCAATGGCAGCACTTGCAGTTAAAGACGTCATGCTGGCTTTGCAGGGCTCAGCCACTTGGGTCACATCCAGACGTCAGTGAAGTTGATGGATGAGCTCTCACCAGCTTCAGCAGACTTTAAATGATGCCCTTGGTTTGTGACTGTAACTAGGTAGGGGTCCACAAATGTTCCCCTCTAATTCAGTTTGCGGAAAATGTGCTGCTGACCCCACGTAGAGTATGGTCCAACCGGCGTTTCTCCAGCGTGAAGCTGACCAGATGCTGCTCTGGGGGTAGGGACCTGCAGAGACCACGGTCAGTGGGCCATTTTGGGTGCTTTTAGCAGAAGAACATGCAGAGCTTGGGTAACCTCACACTAGCAAGAAGTTACTTGATTTTTCAAGAGGCTTAACTTGCACCCCACTGTTACAGTGGGGTAAGAAACTCAAGCCCATTCAAAGCCCTCAGTAGCGAAGGCAACAGAATTGCCAGGGTCTGTTGGAGGGACAGACAGCCTTTACAGCTCCATGGTCTCCTCTTTGCGGGTGATGAGAAGCTGAGGAGGGGATTGGCACCCTCCTTGCAAGCTGGGGACCAGCACCTGTGGCTGTGTGGAGAAAGGTACCAAAGTGAAGTGGGAACCGAGCAGGTTATTCGTGGAGATGGGGTCAGGAGGGATGGCTCCCTGAAGGCTTGGGGTTTTGCTGCGGTGGCTCTGCTGCCGTTAGCAAAGGGCCAGGCCTGCTGGCATGCTACAGTAGTTCAAGATCTGTCCTCTCCAGCCTGGTCACTGTGTGACCCCTTCCACTACTCCATTTCCCCTTCCAGGTCCATTCACTGTGCCAAACAACAGCATGCAATCATCTTGTGGGGGTTATTTCTGCCTAATGTACCCACCCAGCAGGATTTCAGTGAACATTAAAGCAGTAGATGGAGCCTTTAATGAAGTTAACCTGCTGAAACCAGGAGAGCGTTTGGTTGAAGTACACCTGAAAGCCCTGGATTACACAGCAGCTGCTTCAAAAGAAACCCGTTGCCTCCTTTCATACTGCTGCCGTATTGAGAAATAATACAGCACCTTTATATTCAGCCTAATTTAGTCAGCCTGCTGAAGTCTGAAAGCATTTTTCTATTAACTCTGAAGATGCAGGGGCTTTCCTCCCCCCAGCTGGCACTGCCGACCCCCGCGCACAGGCTCCCGGCATCACGCCTGCGCCCCTCCCGTAGCTGAGCACCTCCCAAGCCGAGAGGAACTGCTCTCCCTCTCTCCACTAATCTGATGATGGATTTTAACTCCATTAGTTTGCTTCCTCTGTTCTCTTCCCTGTTTTTTGCTGTTTATTAATTTTCCCCCATCCCCTTGTTCCGTCTCTTTGTTTCTTTCGCCACCTCCCTTCTCTGCACTTTTCTTTTTTCCCTCTGTTTTTTTCCTCCCTTCTTTTCATTTCTCCTTTCCAGGCTGCCTCAGCAATCCCCGTGTTTTCCCTGCAGAGGTGTTGCTCCCTGGCAGCCCCCGCAGCCCTCCACCGGCTCCTGGCACTGCGGCCAGGGCAGTACTGGCCAGGAGTCCGCAGTGGCCGCCTGAGCTTCAGGCCGTACCGCAGCTGGGCAGCGTGAACGCTGGAGTAGCCTCTGCGCGCCAGCAGCGCTGCTCTTGTATGAAATATCTGAGCAGGAGAGGCGGGGGAGGAAGCAGCTCCCCGCTGCCCTGCAGTCAGGCTGGCAGCTGGAAAAATCCAGGGGGGAGACGTGTTAGGAGGAGGCGAGCGGTAACGGTGGGCAAGGAGTGGGGTAGGCAAGTGCTGACCTGCTACAGCATCTGCAGAGCCAAAGGGGCAGCCCCTGAGCTCTCCCTGCAGCCGCTGCTTTCAGCTGCAGATTAGCAGCCGTGGTGCTTACTCCCCATGAAAAATTAACTGGGCAGCTTGCTAATTAAGCCACTTCTACAGTGGAAGTTTATGAGCTTGAATGCAACGTGCCAAACGTCTTTCTCCAAGTTGGGGTATTGGCCTGCTTTTTAAACATGGACAAATTCCCGAGCAAATAGTCTGGCTGAAGACTAGGGCTAATGGGATGCTAAGGTAATTATTGGCTATTTGTGGCTATAAAATGAAATCTCATAATCATGCACCTGATAGACTAATAAAAACACTTTATATGATGCACTTAGAGCTTTTTAGCTGAGGATCTCAAAGCACTGTCTGGAGGAGGAAAACTGCAGCAAGAAGTCTCTGCTCCTGCAAGGAGTTGCGGAGACAACCGACGCTGTCAGCCCCCATGGCCTGTGCTCCCATTCCTCGGCTCTCCTGCCAAAAACATCTGAGTCCCTGCTCTCCTGCTGACTGACAATACTTACGGTTTTATCTAGGCCGGGTATCATTTTTCCCCACTCTCATTCCTAACCCTGTTTCAGTCCCGCCGTGTTGTTTTCTCTGGAAGGCTGTCAAGTTCTGCGTTGGAAACAGTGTGTTTTGACATAAAACTAGAGGTGAGACCCTGTTTGTCCAGCTACTCTGGAGCCCAGAGAAGGTTACAGGAATACATGATGCCTGGCTTTTATTTTCTTTTAAATCAGGATTGAGAAAGGCTCTAAGCAAAAGCTGGGGGTTTTCCTGCTTTACAGACATCTCCTGATGGTCAGTTCATGGGGTGAGGAGGACTCATTTAGAAAGAGGAAGCTGTGATTGAAAATAAATGAGGCTGTATGATCAATGTTGAAAAGGAGCTGCAATTAGAGGGAAGAGAAGAGCAGAGCTGAAGAGTGCCAGGGAAAGCCCTAGGTATGCGGGCCCTTGGGTCAGCAGCAGGGAACTAAGCAACCGCTTGAGGAGGGGAATGCTTTCTGCTGGAGGGGAGAAGAGAGATGGGGAAATTTCACTGCATCACAGCTCTGACTAACGCTTGGGCTGCAAAATTTCTTCAACCAAATTTAATGCAGATGGTACATTAAATGTTACAGTACCATTACATTACATATTGTCTCATTTTCAGTGAGGTTTTCTGGATGTTTCTGACATACAGATATGGAAAAATGCTGCAGTTCCCAATGGGTTTGGCAAGTGCTTACTCGTGGGTTTTAAATATCCGCAGGAGGACTGAACAGAGACCAGAGCCCTGAGCCCTTTGGCAGAAGCAGGACTTCTCCGGCACGGAGAGCTGATGAGGTCCAGCCTTGCTTGGGGTACAGAGCAATGCCCACAGCAGCAGCAGCTGCCCCTGGGAACAGGCAGAAGTAAGTTCAAGGTGCACAGCATTACTTTGTGCTCAGTTCCTTCAAACCTGGGAAAGGTTCTGAGTCTTAAATGCTCCCCAAAGAAGTACTTTCATCACTCTTGTACCTGAGCTGGACTAGCAGGTGTCATCAGTTTGGTCATCATCCTGTTCTGAATACCTGAAGTGGTAGGAATGGCAGTAGCACTGCCTGGTATTTCAGTTGTGCTTTTCTCTTCCTGATAGCGGCATGTTGTGGAGAGGAGACTTGAGATCTGACACTAAACGCAGGGCTGGATTTGTGGAGAGCTGTTGAAAAGCAGCTGAGAGAAACCTCTGTGGAGCAGCAGGTTAACTTCATTTCCCATCACCATTTTCTTTCCTAGGGTTATCTTCCTTTCACTGAGTAGCAGATCAGAGCTGATATTAGTTCAGGGTTGTGTCTGCAGTCTTCTGTTGGCCTTAACCAGGGGAAAATCTGAGTGTAATGGGTGGAGAATTGCCCCTGCAGTGTATGGTGTGCATGATGGGGCCTTCGCTGGTTAGGGCTTGGTAACCTCTTCCTTCTCCACGTACATCTCAAGAGAGGAACGATTCATGCTGTGCCTTTATATTATGCTCTGATATCTGTGTTATGATATGCGAGGGCTATTTATACACAGAAAAAATCACACTTTGCTAGCTTGACAGTAGTCTAACTATAAGCAAGTAGTAAATAATAGTTGCATAATTCCACATCAAAATACAGTAAATAAGGTAGTAGACTCGGTTGCCACTGGCTTTGTATTGACTTCAACAGGTGTCAGAGTACATTTGAGCCAGGGAAGATACAAAATCAGGTATCAAAACACAGAGAGGGAAGAGGGATGCTAGAGCCCTCGGGGTAACGGCTGAAATACCCGATCCATCTGTCAGGCCAGATCTGTTGCTGACAATGAACTTCCACTGGCCTAGGAGGAACTCAGTGTGTTCATATTGTGTGCATGTGCTCAAGCAGGTTGGCATTGGCATTTCATTGACGCGAGCTGGTGATGCTACCCCTAACTGATAGACAGCAGAGTACAAAATAATTAGTCTCATCACCCTAAACGAATACCAGTGAAACGTTTGTACTTTCCCTCTCACCCACACAATGATGTATCTCACTTCTGCCACATGTCAGTATCTCTTTACTAATTACCAACTGAAAAAAACGGAACGGAGGTAACGCAGTTTTAATCCCTTTGTCTATGTGTGTTTGGAAGCTGGAGTCTATAATCTAGGGACTGATCAACAGCATAAAAGATTTGTTTTGGTGTGACGTTTTAGGGCTCATGTCACTTGTGTGCTTTGAAATGTCCCCTCCCAAACAGGAAGGTGTGAGTTACCCCCACTTTGCCAGGCACTGGCCTCTGAGCCCGCTGGGGTCCGTCTGGGTAAGCTGCAAGTGAACGCGGGGGTGCCGGCGGCTGCGGCCCAGGCAGGGACCCCTGGCCTGCCCAGGGGCACGGCGAGGAAACTTTCCGAGCGCGCTCGGCTGGCGTTTTGCGGAGCGCCGTGCGGAGAGCGGCTGGGAGCGGGGGAGCCGCTGCGGGGGCTTCTCGGTGGCCGCTCCTCCCGGTCAGCTCTGGCGTTTGCCCCCGCACCAGCCTGCGCGCCGCAACACGGGTGCGTCAGCGCCAGGCAGCGTGCGCGCCCCGCTCCCGCTCCCGCTGCGGCACGGCGGCCGAGGCACGGCGCTTCTGGGCCTCGGCCGGCGGCGGCGGCGGCAGCCCAGGAGCAGGGACAATCCTTGTCCTGATGCTCCCCCATCCGACAATGTCTGGGTGTCTCCCTTCGCGCGGCCCGGCTCTCCCGCAGCTCTCTCAGCCGGGCGCTGCCGGAGCCCGCCCGCCTGCCCTCGCCGCGGGGCCGCGGCCGCCCGGGGGACGGGCCGGCCGGTACCCACGAACCGGGGCGCGCCCGGCGCGGCGGGACCGCTCCGCGCCGCGCGAGCCTCCGCGCTTCCCCGCGGCCGCGGGCGGGGCGGGGCGAGGGGGCGGGGCGAGGGCGGGCGGGGGCGCGGGGGGCGGGGCCGCCGCGCGGCGCTGACAGCCACATGCCGCCCTGCCTGAAAAGGCTGCGAGGCGCCGGCGGGGAGGGAGAGGAGGCGCAGACGGCGCCCCAGCCCGCACCGCCGCCGCGCCCCGGGGGATGCCGAGGCGCCGGCCCCGCGGGTCGCCCTAGGGGAGAGGTGTTCGGCCGGCACCGCCCGCCCCGCAGCCCCGGCCCGGGGGAGGCCGCTGCCGCCGGCCCCAGCTGAGCCCCGCCGGAGCCGCTCGCGAGTGGGGCGCCCACGCGGGCGCGGCGCGCCCGGCCCCGCAGCCTCGGGCGTTGGTTTTTGGGTTTGTTTTTTTTTAATTTCTTCCGAAGGATGGATACGTTTCTCCTCGCGTGGGGATTTCTAGGGCTGTGCTTGCCCGGTTCCGGAGGCACGGCGGAGACAGGTAAGGCGCCCCCCGGGGCGGGGGATGCCCCCAGCCGCGCCCGGGCGAGGGTGCCCGCCCGGCCCGGCCAACTTTCGGGCGCCCGGACGGACGCACAGGGGCTTTGCCTGGCCTCGGGCATCTCGTAGGAAATACATGAGGGATCGGCGGCGCCGCGCAGCCTTGGCAGCACGGGGCTGGGGGGGTTCCTGGGTGTGGCGGGGCGGGGATAGCGCAGCCCCCCGGCAAGGCGCGCAGCCGGTGAAACCGCGCAGCTCCCGTCGCCCGGCACGGAGGGGCGAGGGCACGGAGCCGCGCTGGAAAGTTGCGTGCTGGGTGTTTGTGGTGGGGGCGCGGGGAAGGGAGGGGAAGCGCTAGGGACTAGCCGCATCTCGGACACCCGCATCCGGATGCCCGCGGCCCCGTATGCCCGGTTGCAACCTCGGGAAACTTTAGGTGAGAAATTTAAAATCGCCTGGCAGGGAGCCGGCAGCCGCGCCGGGCGGCGCTGGGAGCAGGCGAGGCTGCCCGGAGGTGGCGGCACCCGCCCGCTGGAGGCACCTCCGGGCAGCCCCCCGGGAAAGGCCGCCCGCCGGGCGTGCGGGACCCCGCTCACTTCGCAAACGCCGAGGTGTCCCGGGACCTGCCGGGTTCGTGGCACGTTTTGGGGCGCGAGTGTGTTTTTCTGGTATTCGCTGAAACGCTAGGCTGGGCTGTCGGGAGGCGCGGGGATGAAGCCCCGGTGCTTGCGTAGCTTCGGCTTGGGGACAGGAGAGGGGCAAGGGCGGGCTGAAGCTGGGCCCTGCTCTCCCCGGCCGCTGGCTTTGGGGCTGGCTAACGGGGGCAGCAGGGTCCCCACCTGGAGCAGTCACTGGAGGAAAAGGATATGCCTCACCCAGCCGCCCGCCGCTCTCCTGGGGCTCCTTCTGCGGTCAGCAGCCCGGGAGCTGCCGGGCAGGACGGCGGTGCCAAGCCAGCAGCTGCTGGGCTGTGGGTTTCCCTTCCCGTTAGCCGGGGCCTGGGGACGTGCCTCCGGGAGCCCGCGGGGACGCGGGGTCCTGAGCCGCGGTCTGACCCGGGCAGCGGTAGGTGGCAAAGGCGCGGTGTGCGTGCGGCGGCCCCTGCCCTTCCCCCGGCCTCTCTGCCTTCTCCTGCCCCGGGGGGCACACCGCCAGCTCCCCCTTGACAAGGGAGGTGGCAGAGGCTCTGCTGCCTGAGAAAGTCCCTCGTTTTTGCAGCAGCAGCGAAGCACAGACGTTCTCGGCAGACACACGCCGTGTGCATTCAGTTGCCGGTTGGCATCGCGTCCTTCCTTATGGTTATAAAGGAAAGGAAAAAATCCCATCTTTTGTTCAAATAGGAAAAGAAATGAATAGGCACTCGATGGGGTGAAGAGAAAGGGCAAAGTCCTGGGAGGCCCCTGCTGAGCGCAACGGGCTTTCAGAGGGTCCCTGTCGCAGAGGCAGCGCCTGGTGTCCTGGAGCGGGTGTTGCGCGGAGGCAGCCCGGGCTGTAACCCGAGGGTGCGCTGCCAGCCCGGCTGCATCCCCGCGGCTGCTGAGCCCGGCCGGCCGCCTGTGCCTGCCTCTGTGTGCGTCCCCTTCTGTCCTGCGTGGGTGAGGGCTTCTAACTGGAAGGGGTGCATGAGGCAACCCTGTCTCTGAGGCCATTCAGTCGCTGCAAGAAATGTTTATTTGAACACGGGGTTTTCCCAGCTAAGCAGAGCATCACATGGTGCTGGAGCCAGCGAGGAAGTTGTCTCCTTGAGGCTGACACCAGCGGCTGTTTGCCGAGATGTTGTGGTGCTGTGAGCCCTGTCAGATGACTTTACTGCTAGCCTAGCGAGCAGAGGTATGGGGTAACGGGACACGAACCCCGATCGGGATATGCTCGGCTCTAGTAAATTAGCCAGCCTAGTAAGAAAAACATGCCAGAAGTAGATGGATTTATGTTTCAATCTGGTGTATCTGAAAGCCTTCCCCCATTACGAAAGTCCCTCTTAAGGTTCCCTAAGGGAGGTTAGTAGCGAGGGGAGATGTTTTTAATAGACAATAATATGATAATCCACACGGAAAAAACCCTCATGCTATATTTCTACAGTAAGAGATAAAATGCGCAGCTGCCAATTTGTATCTAGCCAAGCAAACCCTGAGATAACCGTGGAGGGGAGTAGGTAGAAGACCCTGGAAGACAAATCTGAAGGCTGGATGGCTGTGTGTTTTTAATCTTCCCGTAAAAAGCAATCGAGTAAGAAAGTAACAGACTTGAGTGACCCAAGTACTGAGCTGTTCAGATGATGTTTATGCAGCTCTGAGCAAAGCTCACTCAGCTCACTCTTGAAGTCTTCCAAACAGTTTGCTTAAAAGCTAGTATTTTTGGTAATGTCTTAAGAGATGTAGCAAGGTGGGGAGGGGGACCAAAACAAATTGCTGCCCAGCAGGCACTTGGCTGCACACATGGAAACATGCACACACACACCCACTCAAGCGCTGAGTGTAATGCCTTTTGCCCGTTGTGCTGTTAACTTGGCTTTTACTCGGAACAAAAGCTTTTTTAGCCTAAGAATCAGACAGTTGTCAGGAGCATCGCTGAAAACGACTGATACAAGCATAGTGGGGGGCTCTGACCCAGGACAGGATGCTGCATTTTGGTTTTCTAACTTTCCTGCTGCAGAAAAAACGGGGTGTCCGCAGTGACAGGCAGGCATATAGGTCCCAGGGGGCTCTATGGAGATGCTTCATATCTCCCTGCCCTGCTCCTTCTCCCCCCTCCAGCCCCTTTTCCAGTATTTACTCTGGTACCTCTTGCATGGCTTAGAAGGTTAAAATGAGAAAGCAACCCACTTTGCTGGGGCATAGAAGGCAGCGCTCCCCATCCCAGCAGCATGCTGCTCTGGGCAGGCGGGTGGGTTGGTTTCCTAGCAGAAACCTCCGGTGCCGCCAGGCTCCAGGACATGGTGGCCTTGTATTGCAGATAGCCAGAGAGGAGAAAGCATCCTTCATGGGGTTTAGGAAGCTGTCAGGTTCAGATAAGGCTGGGATACTATCCTGTGGGACCCCCAGTTGTATTAATAAGGAAAAATTAATTTTTAAGCACTGGGATTGCTGCCAAATTACATGACCTCCGACAGACCAGCTGTGCTAGGAAAATAAATCGTCTATATCTGAGACCCATGATCCTATCTGAAATCGAAACAGAAAAAGTCAGCATTTAGCCATGGTGGTGGAGGCAGATTGCAGCAGCCAGAGAGCAAACTGGAAGCTGCTAAACTTGCTCTCCATTGTGTGGTGAAGTCACCGCCACTGTGTCCCCATGGGGTCTCAGGAATACAGTTGTCTAATCCGGGAAGTGCAGAGAGCTGATGTGCCTGCACACACCCAAGCTGGGGCTGACGGTGTAGGCACGGAGGTGGGGGCAGAAGTGGGGTGTGAACATTTCCAGGTCTACCCTCACTCTGTAACAGCCCTTTGACACATTTCTAATTATAATACACACACAGACAAAGAGGTAGCTGGGCTATTTTCAAAATCCCTGTCTACACCCTGGTAGAAACCGCAATACTAGCAACAACATAAATCAGGGCTGTTGCTAGCAGTGTTGCGCACGGCTTAGCGCTACAGTAGCATGGTTTTAATCATACTCAGAATCAAAGGGTCAGCCTTCTCCCTGCCTGAGCCAACTCGCAATCGCAGAAGGCCAGATCCTCAGCCAGGCTCGATGCCTGTGCAGTGAAAAGACACAAGCACAGACACAGACGAGAGGCTTGTCAGCACGAGGTCAGCAGGCACAGGGCCAAACACTCGAAATCACAACTCGGCTCTGTAACCTTTTCTACGTGCAGGCGGTGCCCATGGACTTCATGGGGGAGGACAGCTAGGGTAACACTGGGGGGCTGGGGCCCTGGCCACAGCCTTGGTGAGGCAGCCTCTCCCCAGACAGGATGGGGGAAAGGGGTACAGGTAGCGAGCCTGAAGTACTACTTGCAGGGATGGATGACTGTAGGGACTTTCTGTCTGAATGTTTCTCCCTTTCTCTTCACACTTGATGAGCCAAAGAAAATGGGCTCCGGAGATGAGGTGCTGGGCTCTGAGTCTTTGAAACCTGCCCTGATTTCTCCCCTTGTGTTTGAGACAAAGGCAAGACATCAGCCCCAGCTGTACTGGTGGGTCATCCCTAGCTGTGAAGTGTTGTCTGTGTGGGGCTTGAATGTGCCTGCCTTTCCCTGCAACCCTCCTAGGAAGATGGTGAAACCAAAAGGACACTGTCACTCTGCTTACATGTTGTTGAAAGGCTCCTTTGTACCGTGGGTTTTAGGGGATGCCTGTGGGGAGCGGACAGAGGAAAAAACCCCAACCCCTTGTGGACAACAGCACATACACACAGACTTACTATCTCCCTGGTTCCTCCTCTTTTCACAAGCATGCAAATCTGTACCTCTTCTCTTACACACAGAGCCCCTCTGGTCCCCTCCACCTTGCTGCAGACTCATGCATGCTCCTGCATCCTTCCCTTCCCCATGCTGCCCCTCCTGCGCCCAGAGCCCCTTGGCAACTTTCCCCCTCATGCACACCCCCAGTCTCACTCCTGCTTTTCTCTTTCTGTTTGACCGCTGAATATGTGCTCAGCAGGAAACAATGTGTTTAAGACACTCGCCAGAATGTGTAATAGCTTCGGCACTAGTAGTGAGGCTCACCAGTAGCTGGATTTGAGCAAGCCATTGTAAAGGCTGAAGCTGCCGCTGCTGCTCAGCAGCGTGCGTGGAGCGAGCTGCAGCGGGGCCTCTTCCCGGGTGGCTCCAGAGGCATTGCTTCCCATCCCATCCCATCCATGGGGCTGCCTGCTGCCAAGGCATTGAATTTTTGCTCTGCAGCTCCAACAGGGCCCCTGGGAGGGAGGGCTGAGGCAGGGGTGTTGCAGGATTCAGAGAGCCTCTGCCAGCCGCTTTGGGAAGAGGCATGAATAAACTGTCCTTGCCTGGTGGGGAAAGCCGGGATTCTGTTTCAGATGGACCCTGACAGATGGACTCAAAAGGTGCAAGGAAGCTGGGAGGGTGTGGGGGGTAGATGAGATAGGCTTTTTTTTTTTTTTCCTTCTTGGAATCACCGTAATAGTAATACTAATTAGTATTTCAGAGGCACTGAACACCTTTCATGAAGCCTGAAGCTCTTTAGAGAGGAATCCTAGGTGAATCCCTGGCTCTTTCTCCAACATGTGGAGTTAGAAATGTTTCCTGCTTTTCCTCTATGGCCCTCGAACCAACCTGTTATTGATAGCATTCACACGGGTGGCTCAACACATTATTTCCTCCTTGTTTTATTTCCTAGTGTGGCCTGTAGGTAGGGTGGCAGGCTGCCATGCAGGGAGCCTCTGCTTTATTTCTGCCTCTGCTCTGAGCCTTCAAGCTTCCTCAAGTCTCCGTTTCCTCACCCTGCGGTACCAGCAAGGTTTCTTCAGAAACTGCCTGATCTGCGGCTTAAAGGTCTCCTGGAGGTGCTACCTATTTCCTGAGTGATGGCAGTGTGTTTCCATGAGACTTCAAACCCTTGGGGAGCCTAACGCAGAGGCAGGAGAAATGGGCATGATTCCTGCAAGTTCAATGTGCAATTATCCCCCTCCCTTGTATGTGCATTCACACATTCAGGCACTTTCTCGAATGATTACCGGAGTAGCCAGGAGTTGTAATTCCAGGCCCACCGATTACATTTGCAGGCAAGCCGGGAGAATTGTGTGCACATGTATCTATATAAAGACTAACACTATTAAGCCAGTTGCCCTATTGGAATTGCATTTGCCTGTGATAGAAGATGACAAATAACAAAGTTAGCAGAGCTGGCACTATGTAAAACCAGGATATAAAATGTCATCAAAGATACAAGGTTGGGGGTGCAGCAGGGACACCATCAAAACCCCGGAGTGGCAACATTTAAAGGTCAAGGTTGCCACTGACTCAAGTGGTACAAAGTGATGCCAGCCCCTAGAAGGCAGCTATTCAGAACTGCAGGGGTGGAAATCAGCTCAACTCCAGTGATTTCAAAGCAAATTACCTGGATTTGCAGGCAGGATTTGGCCCTCTCATTTTCCACAGTGAAGCTTGAGTAGGTCTCTGTTTCAGGTTTGCAGTTAATTCATCTGTGGATTAACATGGCAGAGAAAGTGCAGGTACCAGAAATCTCAGAATCTCCTCTTCTCTCTTCCTTCCTCCAACACTCCCTTCTTATTTAAAAATAATTTTAAATTATCCCTTTTTGCAAAGGCTCACAGCTAAATTGTTCCATTTGCTGAGCTTTCCGGCGTTCCCCTCTCACTGCTGTCCAGTGCTATAAAGTGAATATATTGCATCCCTCCCTGGTTGCCTTAGGAAGTGGTCAAATGGCTGCATTCCTCAACTGATGGATTGGCGCGTTCCTTTCTTGCTTAAGCCCAGACAGTGTTTTTATGAGCCTGTCTCGTGACAGGCTTGAGACACTTTGAATCAAACAAAACCCTAGTTTAGATCACAAAAGTAGTCTTTAAATTCTGCTTTGCTGTGCCTCCACTTTTAAGTGAAATTTTAGTTAAACTGGTAAAGGCCCGCGATGAAATATCCAGGGGGCTTTTCCCTGGTTGTGTGAAATCCCAGGACATGGATGTGTGTGCTACTCTGGGATGAAATGTGTGTGTAAGTGCTTTGTGGTGTTTGGGTGTGTTTGTCCATTAATTTGTTCAGGAAGCCTTTGAAGCTTTATCTCTCAATCCAAAGCAAACATGCTTCTGCTAAAATGATCTATACTACTGGGGATAAAATACCTAATTGTATTAGCTTCCTCTGCACTATGTCTGTCTCCTTGGCCAATGGCTAAGCTGTATCATTTAAATATGAGAGTTTGCATTTGTGTTCCTGCCCGATGTGCAAGTGGTGCCATACCTTACCAGTTTAGGGTGAGAACCCCTGCCACATCAGCCGTGCCCGGACTGTCCCCCAGAGCCAGCGCCTGGGGAACAAGGCAGAATGAACATTAATGGTAATAAATCCTCAGCAGAAAAGATCTGTTTGTCCTCTCCTACTAGGATTTGGCCAAGTGCTTGGATGCACATGGACATTGAAAAACTTAACTTCTTGAAGAGCCATTTGACTCTTAGTGGGACTGAAATACAAGGTTTGCTGCACAAGGGCTTCCACCACGTGCAGCAGCTCTGAGAGCAGTAGGTCATGTGTGCTAGGACTCGTATTTTGCTGCACTGTTGGAGGGTTGGCAGGGCAAATCTCTTCTGGCCAGCGCTGAATCCTGGGATGTAGAAATCATCTGCAGTGGTTGGATGAGAGTGTGGACTTGGGCTGTGAGGCCCTTATGTGAAGAAGAGAAATAAGTGATGAGGCTAGGTGATGCACCCCTTTGCCATGGAACTCCCAGGATTTCTCTCCCTTGCTCCTTTGCTGCCCTGGAAGGCTGCTTTTCTTGAGCAGCACAAACAGCAGTGCCTGCTGCTTGCCTCTAAGGCAACAAGAACACATGAAATTTTGTGCGCAGCCCAGATTAACATCCTCAAAGTAAACTGAACCCAGCAGATCAAAACACATGATAGTTTTCTGCTGGACGCTACAAGCTCTGAGAGGCTGTAGTATGTGTTTGTTATGAAATGGGCCTCTCTGGTGATGATTATTTTTGTTACAGGCAGAGTTGGCTTTAGCTTCTGTGTTGAAGGTCCAACAATAACAGTGAGCCCTGCTCTCCTGGGGAGAGGGAAATCCAGAGGGGTTTAATAGGCAGGAAATTCAAGTAGGAGAACGCTCTGCTCCTGGCCTAAGTTTTCAGCATGCACTGATGAGCTGCAGAGCTGAAAAACCCCAAGTGTGGGTGGAGGTTCCCGGGGCCTCACTGTTATTTTTGGGTCCCTGGAGTGATGATTGCTCATTGCAGCCTGGGGGAGACTTCATCAGCCTGGATGTCTCCAGCGGGTCAGGGCAGGGAAAGAGGGGTCTGCCCCTTGCAAAGGGTGAGGAGCTCAGCTGCTGATACCCATCTCTGTGGGAAACTTTGGAGTTGCCTGCTGTAAGTGTGGCGTTTGCAGGAGTCTGCCTTCATGAACTTCTCCAGGTCTTCCTTTCCCATCCCTGTGGCTTAGTTGTTGTCCTTTTCCTTTCCCATCCCTGCGGCTTGGTTGTTGCCCTCTGGTGTAGTTTCCCTGTTGGGATGGTCCTGCAAGGAGAGGGTTGCTGAGGTAATGCAAGTCGTGTGGTGGGCCTTAATGAAGGAGGGGATCTTGGGATTTCCCATCCTGAACACAGTCTGTTCTGAGGCTGCCAGGAAGTGTCGACCTCCGTAGCCCCCATCGAGGAGCCTGGCTGCTCTCCTGTGGCCTCACCATCAGCACAGCACTCCACTGGCCCCTGCACCATGCAGGCTGGCAGGCGCCCCGGCAGTTTGCTTTCTATGACTACATTTTGCTTACTGAACAATGGGATGTCCCATGCTCCTGAGATACTTGGCTTATGCTTCAGAATTTAAGTTTAATTTTATGTGGATTCAGGGCTGGCAAAACCTTCCAGAGCCCATCGGGTGTGGAGCATGTCTGTCTTCCAAAGCATACAGCCTGGGCAGTAGCCATGCTGCTCACCTTTTTTTCTTTTTTTTCTTTTAGCATGGATTCAGTGTGTCTGTTTGAAAGGACACAATTATGTAGAAGCCTGGCTCTCTACGGTGTACAAAACTGGCCTGATTTTATACAGAAAGCCAGTGGCTGGCATGTCTGCTGCGGCAAACTCTTTGCCCGTCAGTACAGTGATGGATACTTTGTTGGTGGTGGTGGTTTTGCAGGTGTTTATCTGTTAGATACCGGTGAATCAAAAGAGGAAAAGCCTGACAGAACAATTACAAAGACATCTGAAGAGGCAGAATTACTTTCATAACTCTTAAGAAGGCCTGGTTTCCCTGGTATGCTGCTGCCTACCATGCAGGCTGGTGCTGTGTGTGGACAATGCAGCACTGTACTGAAGTAGCCTTGGTTTCTCTGGTCCTTCTTGGGGAGGGATGAATAAAAGGACAAAATCTGTTCCTCTGAGAGACACGGATAGACTTTCCTACAGGTGGAAAGCTTTCCCTGCTGCAGAAAGATGGTGAAACTTTCCTGGTGGTATGTGAACACCTGAGCAATGTGGCCGCTGCTCCTGTCCGCTCAGTGGTTTCACCTGCTCAACTCATTTTGCTGTAGAGACCACAGGTGCAGAGAGCTGGTCTCCAGCCCCCCACTCAGGCTGGCCTCACCAGCACCAGCAGTGTAACTTGGGCACCAAGCCGACCTGAAATCAGGATCAAGCCTAGGGATTTCCTTAGTCTTAAGGTCAGGGTAAACCTGGGGTTCTGCTCCTAAGTTCATTTATCAGGGAAGAGCCGGAGCAAGCAGGAGCCTGACACCCCTGTTGACATTGCAGTTCCCCTCCAACGAGCTGAGTTGCAACGGCTCAGAGTATTCACAGTATCCGGCGCGAGTAAGGGGCTAGCAGCTTCTGAGTGGTGGGTGATGTTGGTGGTATCAGCCTAGCGGGTAGCATGTGTGTGAAAGCTGAAAAGACAGGGAGGGGATGACGAGGTGTGGAAGGATTGACTGTATTTCCATTGTTTCGAGACTTTGCCCTTTCCAAGAAAAATAATCTGCAGCTTGAATATTTCTTTTTGCTGGAGGGGGTGGACATGTGTGCAAACGAGGTGTGAATTTTTAGGAGAAGGTGTGAAAGTGCGTACATGAGTGAAGTGTGAATTACACATCTATTTGTACATTGATGTCAACAAGTCCGTGAATGTCTTCCATGTGAATGTCTCCCTTTCTCTCTCTCTCTCGCCCCCCAAGCCCACATAGACACGTGTGTGGGCAAATATGCCTTGCTGAGAGAAGAGATTTGTGCAAGAACGTAGGTTTGTAAATGTTTGTGTGTTGAGCAAGCTCTCCTGTGGAACAAAACCAGATGTTTTTTGGTATTCTCAGCTCTTCCATGGCAGTGTTGCGATTTTTCCCCTTGTATTTTTCAGAATACTTACAGGATTATTTTAAGAAAAAAGGGAGGGCTGCAGCGCTGCCTTTGGGTGTGTGAGAAGAAAGTTATTTTGAAGAATGAATGTGCTAAAGGGCATGAAAAACAAGGGGGAAACTGAGACAGCGCTTTTTCATTGTGAGGGAAGCCTTGATCCCCCTCAAAGGGCCTTCCTGCTGCCCTTGTTCCTGCCCAGGGCATGTGCATTTTCTGCAGGCAGCGTGCAAGCAGCAGGTTGTTTATTCAACAGTGCTTTTTTCCAGGAAGCATTGCTACCGAGGTGCCCTGCCTCGCTCCTGCTGCTGGCGTTGGCACCAGCAAGAGGGCAGTTTGAAGGCAGGCTGGGATGTCCTCACCAAGAGCAGGCAGACTTGTGACAGCCTGACAGGGGACACCCCCGGGGCCTGGTGGACCCCGTGGCAGAGGGACAGAGCCAGACTTGCAGTGTAGGGTTGAACCCACACAAGTCTGCGCTGCTTTGCTTCTCCTGGGCAGACCCGGGGCTTTGCAGCAAGGGCTGCTGCAGGAGGGACAGGAACAGCCCGATCTCTGGAGGATTTTGGGTTTTGGCCATTTTGCTGGGTGTGAAGAGGCAGTGCTGTCTTCTTGGGGCAGCCTGTGGGGCCAGGGTGCTGGGACAGGGTGGTGGCAGGGGGTGGAGGGGGGGCAGCAAGATGCACGCAGTAGGGGCCCCGTGGAGAAAGGGACTTTGTTGGGATTTGTAGTGCGTTATCAATTGACCCTGTGATGCAGATTTTCCTCCCAGCAAGTAATGTAATAATAAATCTGATTTGCAATGTTCATGAGATTAAATGTTTTTTTGAAGATGAAATCACCCTCTAGGGCCTGTTCTAACCCAAAGCTGAAAGGCTTCCTCTGCTCACCACGCAGCCATTGCCAGCCATTTGTGGGCTAGCCCCACAAAACCGCCACTGCTGTGTCTGCAATTCCAATGGCTGGGTTAGGTTGAAAGGTTTTGGGAGGCCAGTCTGCCAAGATGGGGTTGTGAGGGCAGACGGGCTTGGGGAGGGAGAGCACAGCAAGCGGAGAAGGGCTGTCGTGGGGCTGCAGGCTGGGGCTGGGAGGGCTGGACACTGTCCTCAGCTCTGCCGCTGGCCACATGGGTGGGCCTCAGCTCGCCATCAGCCCCACTGTGCCTCAGTTTCCTTCCTTGGGAACGGCAAAGCTTTCTGCACTCCTGCAGCTGTATCAAGTTTGCAGTATCCAAATGCTGGTTTCTCCCGAGGCAGCTGTGGGACACTGCCACAGAGCAGCTTGCAAAGAAGGCAAAAGAATGGACAAAATGAGGCAGCTCCAGATGATCTGATATCAGTCTGTCTTTTACTTTATGGCTCTGTAATTGCCTCAGCGAGAGCATTTATTTATCTTTCCTGGTCCGTGTGAAATGTGGTGTGTAAGTGTGGCAGGAGGTGGAGGGGAAAAGGAGTAGGTTTGTTGTGTAGGATAATTGCCCTTGCCCAGAGATTAATATGAAATGTTAGAGTACCAAATGGATGTCAGTGGCCTAGAAAATGACCTTTATCAGACCACCCCTAGCAGTGGCCTGGAGGGACCTGCTGTGCACAACCGATGCCCAGAACCTGTTTCAATGCCTTGTTCCCCTCTGTGTCTCTGCAGCTCAGCCGTGCGGGGGCCGCCTGAACTCCAAGGATGCGGGGTACATCACCTCCCCGGGATACCCCAATGACTACCCTTCCCACCAGAACTGCGAGTGGGTCATCTACGCCCCTGAATCCAACCAGAAGATTATCCTCAACTTCAACCCTCACTTTGAAATTGAAAAGCACGACTGCAAGTAAGAGCCTTCCCCTTCCTCTCTAGTACATAGTCACCTCTTCTCCCTGCTTTTGCCTAGCAGTATGAGCCTCATGCTTCCTTGCGTGTGAAAACAAGCATCATCCTTGAGCCCCCATAGTGCTGTATCTCATTGCCTTTCAGGGGGAATTGTGCCTACCAGCTGGGGGGTTTTAAGATGCTGCTTTGGACCCACAGGATGAGTCTACTCTGCACTGAACTGGTGGTTCTTAACTCAGCCTGATTATCACCTAAAAGCAAGAGCTAACTGGCTTTCAACCTGAGTTTGACTTTGGTTAAAAGGCAGCTTGTTTTTCTCAGTGTTGAAGTGGACTCGCTTTTAAACCATGCTGAGAGAGCAGAGCAATTTCCTCGTGTGTAACTAAGCAGAGGTATGGCACAGAGAGCCCTTGGGCTGGAGACCCAGGCTTGGACTATGTGAGGCTGGGGGCTTGGGGATCTGAGCTGTTTGGGCTAGATCTGACTTTCCACAATGCTTATTCTGCTGTGTTTGGTAAACTGGGGGGTTGGAGGTTGTTTGCTTTTTTTTTGGCCTTCTAAGAAGGGACTCGGAAACTAGATGTCAGGGAAAAACAATTAACAACTAGTAAAGAGTAATTAATGGCATCAAAGGGCACCATAAAAGGCTGAGTTAATAACATGGTCTCAGCAGACGTATAAACCTGTGTGTTTAATCTGGAATCTACAGCCAGCTACAGGGATGCCTGAGCTGTGAAGGAGCTTGGAGTCTCCTAAAACAGGTCTGACACAGCAGTCTTGCCAGACATGCTGGTCCTGTTGATTAAAAAGGGGTTATATATGGAGAGGGGAACTCTGTTTGCAAAAAGGACAGAGGGACAGCGGAAGCATTTATGGGACTGTAGATTCAGTCCTGCGGAGAACAAAGAATTCTGCATGGGTTTGATGATGTACTGAAGGTTATGAAATGTAGAGCTGGATCCTCAGCCACCATAAATCAGCATAGCTCCTCTAACTCTTAATGAAGGTGTGCTGATTGATGTCACTGGGGATCTCATCACCCCCTACAGATAAAGCCTGGGCTAATAAGGCTTCGAGCACCATGAACTTCTCCTGAAGTCATGGTGTGTGCAAGGCATTTAGCACTTTGCAGCATGAGGCCTGTGTTTGGAGAGGGGAGAAGGCAGCAAAAGGCTTAATGTGAGCATAGGTGAGCACAACAAGGCCTCTGCAGTGCACATGAGAATGATGGTTGCTATCAGATTTTATTATTGCTTGCACAGGCTGAACTGTATAGCCTTCTCATAGCTAATGTAGTTGCCCCAAATTCACAGTAATAAAAGCTTTATAGGCCTATATTCGCAGTCTGCAGAGTATGCAATATGTATTGGGCAGGGTAATATTGTCTGCAGGGCAGGGGTTGAGCTGGGTAGGAAGGACTCCAGCTTCTGCCTTTCCAAGGTCTCAGGCAAGCAAAGCCAGGTTGGTCAGAGAGCCAGAAACCCCCACAGGCACCTGGCATCTCCTGCACATGTAGGAAACTGTCAGTTTTAGCTCTAAGCACCCTCGACAACTTTTATTGTGTTTTGCCGCCTGTGAGAGAGCAGGATCTGGTCCCAAGCTGCAGGTGGTGCGTGCTGGAGGGGCTGCCTGAATGCCGGAGATGATGTCCCTTTGCTGCTTTCTACTTTACCGTGTCATATCTGAGTGGCTGCTATGTGGTCTCACCCTTTCCTGTTTTGCATGTATGTGCATGAGGGAGTCTTTAGTTAAAGCAAAAAGAGTTGAGTTGGATGGTTTTGGTCCCCAATATGGGACATTAATGGTGGAGCGTTTGTCAGGGTCTCCCCTTCAGGTCAGCTCCTGCAGTGACGTGGCTCTCTAGAAACGAGGTATTAACACCAAACCTCTCCTGAAAGTGAAGTTTGCCTGCGCCTCCTTTCCCTCAGCTGCAAACCTGTGCGCAGGTGAAACAGGGTTCATCCACTTGGGCTTCTGCCAGCCCCCAGCCAAACTGACTTTGGGTGCCTGCTCCCCAGATGCAGCACTGCAAAGGAGTGGGCTTGAAAGAACTTTGTGGACAGTGCTAGTGCTGGACAGGAAGCATGACAAACCAAATGAAAACAGTGCGTGATAAACATGGCCTGAAAGAAATTGATAGGAGGAAGAGATTTTTGTTTTTAAGTGACCTACCAGGAGACAAGTATTAACACTGTGTAATGCTTGGGCATTAAGCAGTACTAATAGATGACCATCTGGTAATATATCTCATCTGAGTGTCAGAGGGGCTTTTAAGAAGTAAAGGCCTCATTGCAGCTGCAGGTGGGAACCTTTACAGGAGTTCAGCATCAAAGAAACAATCTCAGGGCAGAGCCTTTCTTTTGACATCGGATCATTAATACAGAGCACATTCACACAAAGGTGACACGCTGATGAACCCCATTATGGCATTCTGTCTCTGGGCAGACAAGGTTCCCCCTGCTCTGGTATTGCTACCTGGCAGCCCTCAGAGCAGGAGCGGGGCCCTGTGTGCTTCCAGCTGCCAGAGGTAAACACCATAACCCCTTCCTGTGCTGCTTCTTCCTTCAACATTTCATTTTACCTTATTAGGCTAAAGTTTCTCCCTCATAAAGCATAACATTTACATTCCTAAAACCCATTCCAAGGCCTACAAAAGAGTCTGAAAAAGTCTTTTTAGTTTTACTATGCCCTTTCTGGCCTTCCTTGTATCTGCTTTAGATTTCCCTTTGGGACAGGAGGCGTTTCCTCCTGTGTTCGGTACAGTGCCTGGCACCCTGGGGACCTCTGCGGAAGGGTCAGTGACTTCCCCTCGGTGAGCAGCTGGCCAGAACGGGGCTGTGTACCTGGTGCTGCTGGCGCTGGCTGGGGAGAGCAGCTTGGGCAGCCAGCCCTCCCTGCCTGGAGCCAGGGAGCATCAGCTGGGGATGGACGCCCTGGAGGTGGCAGCCAGGGGCAGCTGCTCAGTGCTGCTTGTTGCTATTGTTTTTCTGGAGGCACATCTAGGCTTTCCTTTTTTTTTTTTTTTTTTTTTTTTGGCTGTGTTCAGCTGCATTAAGAAGTAACTGCACTGCCACCACCTCACTATCATGAAAGACGTAATTTGGTGTAATTGAAGCCCCAGAACATTTTTTGCTCTTTCTTTCGCTCTCATACTCTATCCTTGCTCTGAGGAAGTGCCTTACTTTGGGAAGGCACTTCAGGTTAAGAAAATTGGCCTCCTGCTGTTGTGGCTCTTGTGTGCCAGCACAGCAGGGATCCCTGTTGCAGGAGGGTGGGCACACTGTGACAGGGAGTATGGGACCTGGGCTGTTGTTCATGCTGTCCTGCAGCCATGGGGCCACAGCAGTAATGGCAAAGCCAAAAGGGAAGTTTGATGCTCTGATAAAAGACCTGCCAAACTATTTGGAAATATTCGTAATGGCCTGTCTGCTCGCCGTTTCTTCTCTGTGCTGCAAGCGCAGCTGTTGCTCAGGCACTGCAGCCCCGTGCCGTCAGTATCTGCTCTCTGAACAGGGAAGTGGCATCCAGTGGAGAAGAGCACGCTGCTGCTGCTGTGGCGGCAAAATATTTCCACTCCCCACGTGGCATGGTGGTAGCTGGGCAGCCTTGTGCATGCTGGGGTTTATTTGTGATCTCGGGAGAGACCTGAACCATTTGCAATAGGTGTGCAACAGGGGTGGCTGTCCCCCAGCTCGTGCAGTTGTGTAGCTGAGCTGCCTGCGCCTTCCTAATTGCCGCTTCACTGTTCTATCTGCACTGCTTGTTTGGAAAATACATGTCAGAAACCTCAGCTCTGAGTGAATCACTGCATTTATAACCACCTTTTCCATTCGTGCCTCCCTCCCACTGCTGGGCTTCTCTTTGGACTATTAAAAGTTCCCTCCTGAGATTTTACTACTGGCTCTACCATCCCTGGCTGCACTCGGCTGACTCTGCCAGAGGATTAGGCTGGGCAGAGCTGCCACTGAGTGCCGGGACATGGCTGTACAGACACCGCAGAGGCACACTCCCTCCAGACTACGGCGGATGAGCTCGTGCTCCCGCTGCAAGCAGAAGACCTTTCAGCTGAATCATAACATCTGCGCCAGAGGAATGGTATTTTTTTTAATAAAAACCCACCCTGACTGATAATCAGAAGATGCCAGCGGGTTTTGCTGTAGCCCATGCTGCAACTGGGTTGCATGTGATCGGTAGGATCCCTGTCGGGGGAGGATTTGGGGGACTGCTGCTGTGGCTTGCAGCCCCCTCTGGTGGCACATGCCAAATGCTGGCAAAGGTTTCTGGAGACAGGGGCCCAGGGCTCCAAAAACGGGCCAATTGGAGACAGCCCAGAGGTGCACAGTCGGGCTCTTCCTCCTGACTTTGTCTCCCCATGTCAAGCCCTGAGGGCTTCCAAAAGCAGGAACAGGAGCCACCATAATGAGAAGACGTATGTAGTTGTCACTGTGACCTCCTAAGTGTCACAGCGGTTCCAAAAGAGCTGAATGTTCAGCATCCCGGTTTGTGCTGGGTACTGGGTGGGCAGGGCAGGAGATGCCCCTGCTCCCAGCCTGAAGGGCAGAGGGGCCAAGTTTTGGCACAGGAAGACACCACACTCCTAGTGCCCGTCTCACAGAGCACCACCTGCCAGGGGACACTGGCAGTAACATGCTGGTGTTCCCAGGCCACAGTACAAAGGGTGAGGCCCGTGGGCTCAGTCAAGGCCTCTTATGGCAGCGTGGCCATCTCCTGTGCTTCCAGGAAGCCTGGCACTGGAATGCAACAGCTCTGCATCCTTCCTAGAGAGCAGCACAGATGCTGGCCCGAGTCCCTTGCTCAGGCGGCAGGGGGGAGCTGCAGCCAGCCCCAGTGCCCACGGACAGGCAGGCAGCTGGTGGCTGCAGCGTTCAGCCTGGCTCTCTTGGCCATCTCCTTCAAACACGAGCATAATATTGCAAGAAACCATCCTTCCATCAGTGAAGGTTAAGAGTAGACAAGGCAGCAATTATGGACAGCTAATTAGTAAATGCTTTGAAAAGTATGTATAATTAGCTTATTAGTAAACATTTTAGAAACAATGCAGTTCATCTTGAGATTGAGAACATGCTTAGAAAAGAGAAATATGTTTGGAGCACTATGGAACGCCAGAGCTTGGGGAGGGTTCTTTGCTGGGATGCAAGGGGAAGTGACTGCATCTCCTGCAGCACTGGGGGAGTTGAGCTTTAACTTTGCAAAGAGGGGAAGTCAGAGATGAGATGTTGAGGAAGGCATTTGCTTGCTCATACATTTGTGACATGGGTAGCCAGAAGCAACATTTCTAACTTACAGGAAATAATTCAGTCTGGGTAACATGACACTGCAGCTCAACTTCTCTTCAAATGAGCTTCTACCGTTTTCTAACTCTGTCCAGCATCCGCTGTATGGTTCATAATTCCTGTCAAGCCCAGGTCATTTTCTGAAATGAAATGTCAGTGAATGGGTTAGCTGTGATGGCATTAGACCAGCGCATAGGTTAACAGCTCAAGGTTGTTCACATCTCTCTTGCCTGCTGCCCACCCGCAGAGCTGTGAGAGCACCACTTGCTCCACAGCTGTGCTTCCCTGTGCCCCAGAGCCTCTCCCTGGAGGGACAGACCAAGCCCAGGCTCTGCAGAAGGTGATGGCCTCAAGGACAGTCTCCTGTGTCCCGCCAGCTCACCGACATCCGGCACATAGGAGTCAGATCTGGCTTTGCACCTTGTTTCCTGTTGGCATGATGACTAATTGAGGGCCAGCTGGTGACACTGGGAACAATAGCGTTAGAGATAGAGACCTCTTCCCACTCCTTCCTGATTGTGAGGAGGAGGAGGTGGTGGTGTACTGTCTTATTACTCAGCCTCTCTGGCCAGCGAGGGAGGGAGCAGGACCCGTGAGTCCCCCACAGCTTCTGGGGAGGGAGCAGGCACAGGGCTGGCTGTGGTGGCTCCTCACTAACTGGGCTCAGGATCCAGCTAAGAGTGTCAGGAACATGTGCCTTTACTGAGCGTGCAGCGTAAGCCACGCTCCAGCTTTAAGCCCCTTGCATCTTTGCTGACCCCACTTAGCATGGATGCCATAGGACAGTAGTAGAGCAATCCCACTGAAACGGTCTGATGATAACCACGGCGCTGAGGTGCTTGTGCTTTCAGCAAAGAGCCCAAGGCCCTTGGCTGTCTTTGCAACAGTGCTGCAGCTCACTGGGGGCAACCCCATTGACAGAGGCTCATCCCAGACAGGTGGGTCTCAAATCTCTGTGGGGGTATGAGTGTTGGTTGCGGGTTTTTTCATCACACAGCGGGGTTAGCAGTGCTCTTCTCTGTCACAGGTTTGCTGTCTGGATGCAGGAGTTAGAAGGTTCAGTGAATGTAAGGAGGGTTCCAGAATGATATAAAAAAAAATTAGCTTCTTTTTTTGGGGTTTTTTTTTTTTTTTGTTAAGGGACAGGCCCAAAGCCTGGTAAAGGCAGTAAGAGGCTTCACCTTGATTTCTGTAGGAACTGGTTTAGGTTTTTAATGAGCAACTGTTTGCCTTAGCTACACACAGCCTTTTTAATGGATATCATCCCTATTGTCAGGCTGTAACAGGGGAGTGGCAGACTCACCAGCAATATCAGGTCTGAGTGTTGTGAGATTTGGGTTTTTCCCCTTCTCTGCTATTGATTTACTGTTCCTGCTTTGGCAAATCACTTTACATTCCCCACCTTACAAAGAAGAGAAAACCTGGGCATCTGCAGGCATAAAATCCAGTCTAGATAGCAACAGTGCATTCCACACGCCCCTCAAAAGGCTGCCGCGTAGCAGCATCACACAGGAGCAGGTCAGAGCACTGCAGACGATGACTGGTTCATTCCTAGCCTTTTCTGGCCAGGTGTGAATTCTGCAATTAAATATGAATGAAAAAAAAAAAAAAAAAAAAAGAAAAAGACTGCAAAGAGCAGACTGAAAACAGAAGAAATTTCTGGTTGCTTTTGGCCAGAGCTCAGTGCAGAGCTTATTTGAAAGAATTGGGTGAGGTTAGTTTTTAGTCTGAGACTAGTTCTCCATTTTCTTTAAGTCAAGAGGCTGCACACCACCATTGAATGGCAATGTAATAATATGTTGCAAACCACAGTCTGGTGATCCTGGAATTCCTTATAAGTTAATAGCAGTCATGGTCCACTAATCACAGCTAGGATGTTTTGAGCAACTGTCTTTGATATATCAGTTCAAACACACCATAGAAAGCCTTCCTTATGCTGCCTCAGTGAGTAGATCAGTAGATCATTAGAAAGAATGGATAACCTGGGGGGGGGTTGTTGTTTTTCCCCCCCCCCCTGAATCCCAAGGACTACGTACAGTGTCGCTGAGCAATCACAGTCCAGTACTGTGGTGGTGGTTTTACAGTAGCGCAGGGTCAGACATGGAGGTATTAGTGTTTAGTGCCAGAAGCAGAGCCTGGAGTAGTGAGGTCTGACAGCAGAAATCCTATGCCAAAGACCTAGTCCTGTTGCAAATGGCACAGAAACAGCTGTTCTTTGTGTACGTTATGGCTGCCCCAAATGTCGCATCTTGCAGAGGTATAGAAGCCACTGCGGTGGGTGTGGGGAATGGCGTGCCCCCATGTTTTGAGGTGGGGTCTCACTTTGCTGAGACAGGCAGTCCTCGCTTGCTGGCGGTGAGAGAGCCCCTGTGCTCAGTCCCGTCCCTGCTGAGGCCATGCCTCATGCAGGGTGTTTGCGTGGGGAGTGCTCAGTCTATTAGAAACCCCCAGGGAACCCTCAGAACTGGGGTTGTTGACGGATGCTGAAGGAGCAGGACACACACTCCCAGCTGCCAGCAGCACGAGAGTTTGAGGCATGTGCTCAGCTTCCTTCCTCTTCTGCAGTGTTGGTGTGAGGTTTCATTTACATTGTTATTTTGCAGTGAAAAGGGAAGGTGTAACGCCTGGCTCTCACACGTTGTGCCTTCAGTAACACCGATGTTCGGCTGATAATCACGGGCAGGAACAAGGTCTGGGATCTCCATCAGCAGAGGGGACTGACTCACCATTGATCTATGTTCACTGCATGTTGCTGAAGTTTTTTGACCCATTTGATTTCTTAGGTTTTCTTTTGTGAAAATCTTCTTGATTTTTCTGCCGTTCAGGAGCAAAACATCTCTCTGTGTCTTTAAATATGGCAGATGGGGATTTCTTCAGATGTCCAACAACTCAATTGAAGGAGACCTCAGGAGACCTCTCCCCTTCCCTGTCCCCCTTCTCAGCCTCTCTTTTCATCTGCAATCTGGAGATGTAAGGGCTATAGTAATAGAGTGTCAGAGGAAGTAATTGATTCATCACACGCCGAGAGAGGAGTCTGTTGCCTTCAGTGTCAATGGAGCTGAACCACAGCCTGGAAGGGTGAGGGAGGCTTGTAAACACTCCATGGCTGAGCTGGCAGGACAAAGCAGGCGCACTGCCGTGGCTGAGAGAGAGTGTGACACAAAGGGTTGCTTCAAAGAAAATTTTCCTGAACAAAGCAGTGGCAGGGCCCTTGTTTGTGGGAGAAACAGGGACGCTCCCATCCCCCTGTTTCCAGAGTGCATTAAGGAGCAAAAGTAACAACCAGCTTCATGCAGCAGCCCACTCCCTCATCTCTGTCTCACTCTCTGCCTCGGCATGCCTGCCTTTCCAACCTGCTGTCCCAGGCAGGGCAGAGCTCACCTCAGGGGTACCAACCAGCCCTTACAAGCGGCTAATTCCTCCCGCGCCCCCAGATAGATATTTTGCTGCCTCCAAGACCCAAAGTGGGAGGCCACCGCTGCTGTGAACATGCAGAAAGGCATGGTGTGTGCATGGCACAGCACTTGCCCTCATCCAGGCATTTATTGTGCTCAAACCCTCAGTGAGGTGAGGCTCAGAAGGGTGTTGAGCTGCAAGTGCCCATATTTTGGGGAGACAAGGGAGCAGGAGATGCTGTGCTACCTACACAACGTAGAAGGAGGATCAGGCAGGTTTGGTGTGCTGTTTGCCCCAGAAATCATTCTTACTACAAGCTGGCACAGTTGGATTGTTGTGGAAGCGTCCAAATAGCAGAGGCTGCAGGCCAGCTTTGGTGGCAGAGCTTTGCTTACTTGTGCTTCAGCTAAGGCAGGAGCTGGGTTGTAACAGGCTGTGCTGAGACTGTGGGGGTCAGAAAGCTGTCCTGTGGTGGGCTGGTTCTGGGGTCACCATCTATCATTAATGAGGGACGCAGACAGCCAGGAACATCAGGGTGGGCTGCTCAGGGCTCTGTTCTTGCAACCTCCTTTATACAATAGGTGCTTAATGAGGTGTTTGTTTCACTGTTGTGCTGAAAAAAGCCAGTGCAAATGAATGATATGTGGAATGCCGAGCTGCAAAGCTCCCATCTGATCCCAGTTATTACCAGCTCTTTTGCATTTCACGGCATGTTGTGTCTAAGGCCATGACTGATACTGTGCCAGCGAGGTGCAGTGGGACATCACTCTCTATGTCTCTGTGGAGGGAGTTTTCTTCTGGGAACAGGGCTGGCACAGCAGAACATGTCAGCAGAACGTGTGAGCACGTCCCCTAATCCTTATGAGCACCTACCAGCCAGTCCCCAGACCTTCAGCCACTAGCACTAACCTGGTGCAGACTGGTCTCTATCTGTTGGCTGGGCTGTAGGGCACTGGATCCCATCAGGAGATGGGAGCCTGTTCACCTGTTCCCCTTACTGCAAAGCAAGCAAAGTACCCCCTTGCCTTCTGCCTGCTCTGCTGCTTTTCAACAGGAAAGTTTCCTTTTGTGGTTGTTACCTTTTATTATATACTTTTTTTCCTTTTTATTAGTGGTCAAGTGCCTGTGAGTGGTGACAGTAAAATGACACAGAAACCAAAGTCTAATTTTTTCCACAGATAGATAGATAGGAGGAAAGTGCAAATGCAGTTTCTCAAGTGTCCTGCGGTTTGGAGTATGAAAGTGTTGTGAGTTGCTTCAGTTGCCTTAGAGCAGAAACAGGAGGCAGAATGCTGTGGAAAGGGGGTTTATTCTTAACATGCTTTATATACTTTCTTCCTGGTTTCACCATGACTTTTTTCCCCCCAAAGAATACCCGAAACATCTTGCAACGCAAGACCCCTGTAGCTAAAGATAGAAGGGTGAGGAATTCATAGAAATAAAATTAAACAGCCATGTGTAACTCCTGAACAACAGCCTGCAGAAAACCCCTAAAGTGCACATTAGCACATCTTGTTTTCTTACATAATGAACGGTTTTCCAGACATGCCCCAGATGAGAGCGCTTCTCTACTCCAACGCACGGTTCTGCAGTGATCTGGCAACACAGCTTGGAGAAGGCAACCTAAGGATGAAGGGCAAAGCACGGGGGAGCCTTTGCTCTCTGGTCTCGGGGAGGGGGGATGACAGCAGCATGCAGCCTGCTAGGAGCTGAAATTCCCTCCTGAATCAGAACGTGCCACAGGAGCAGTTTGCATCCATGTTTTCTTCATCCTTTTGCAAGATGTATTTTGGCTACCTTTCTTCCTTCCCTGCCCCCCCTGCCCCCCCCAGCATAAGTTAGCAGTAACTGCTGAAAGACTTCCCATCGGCAGTGCTTGTACGGGGGTGAAAACAACCCAAGGAGTATAAATAGAGGCTATTTGTAGTTTCCGTTTTTTGTCTTCAAGGCATTTTTGAAGAAGTTTTCCAATCTGTTAGGGTTATTTTCTCTCCTTCTCTGTCTGTCTTTTTTTCCTTTTTTTTTTTTTTTTTTTTTTTTTTTTTTTTTTTTTTCTGGACTGGATGACTGCATTTTTCTCATTTCTCAGAAATTCTGGTGAGATTTTTGGGGAGAAAAGAAAATAATCCAAAGCACAGTGGAATGATTACAAAACCCCACAATACTGTGATTACAAAAGATGTAATTGGATGCAACAAATTCAAGACAAACTTCCGAGAAATCCTAAGCAATTATGTGTTGTTAGCCCCCCCCCTCCCCCACTCTGGGTCTCCTCCTGCTGCCATTGGATTTTGGTCATTTTAGTCACTGAAATCCAGTCAAATCCCTTCAGATTCAGAGCAATGGTAGCCTATTTCTCTCTGCTGTTGCCAGGGCTAGTTATTTCCATCAGGGCAAGACAAGGACAAGCTCTGCCTGTTTCTGTGAGCATCTTTTGCCTCAGCATGGGCAAAACCAGCCCCACAAGCTGCAGACAGAGATTCATCTCTTCGATGTTCAGCCACGCAAAGTGCAGGTCCAATCAGCGAGAGTGATTTAAACTATCTCCATCGTCAGGGCAGAAGAATGATTAATCCCATCCCAAGCTGAGTGTGAGGAGTCTGCTTCCACTGAGAGCAGAGGACATGTAGCTGGCTAAAGCTAAATATGATGCAAGTTTTTTAGGTCTGTGCACAAATCTGTATCAGGATCTGTGTCTATGAGGACTGATTCTCTTCTCACCCCAGGATAAATTAGGAGTGATTACCCTTAAAATGATGAGTTACACATGTGTAAAACCAGTTCAAGTCAAAGGAGAATCCAATTCATCTGCTGTATTTATAATTAATTACTCTGATTAAGTGCTGGCAGCTAAACTTCATTGCTTTTGCTTCATCAGACAGCAGTGGTGTTTGCCTCTGCTATCATGGCTATAAAAAAAATCATTTAAAAGGCCCCAGTGGCTTCTGCAGCTATTTAACCTTTGAAGGGTACGTCCTGCCGTTGCTCAAGATTGTATAAACACGACAGAAAAGTTTTCTTGTCTTTCACAGTGTAACCACCCATGAAATAAGAATTTGGTTTGGAGGTGGCGTATGAAAGAGCATGAAGATGGGTGGTGACACAGAAAAATCGACTAAGCCAGCTAGCATGTAATGGACATTAACTCTAGCCACCCCTTGATTGCAAAACAAGCACAGTGCTGCTGGTTCACTATTTTTTAACCATCTCTACTGCAGCTGCTATTTAATTTCTAAGAAACAGCCTTTTCTTGGAGGATATTTTAAAAAACTATGGTTTTTATAACAGTTCCTGAGAAACAAACCACCTGCCACCTTTACAAAGGGAACAACTGCATTTACTAGCTGCTGTTGTGGCTAACTAAGCAGGTTCCCCATACCTTCCCTCAGCTACCTGCAGAGTATTAACACCTGCTGAATTTCACTAGAATTGCAGTTTCTCTTCCTGTTCTCAGCACCTACATTCAAGACACCATGACACATGGTTCGAGCAGACCAGCGGTCTCGAAGGCTTAAGCCAGCGCTGGGCATTTCCAAATTCAGGGCTGTTGGCACGCAGTCAGTACCTGTTTGTCTCTCTGTCCTTCTGGGCCAGACTCCTCCCATATGATATAATCTGTCTAATGAAGGCTGGCTTCTCTTCTTGGCTGTGCTGCAAGCTTCCTGTGTGACCTTGGGCCAGCCAGTGGTCCCCCCTGCCTTCCTACCTCGCAGGGTCTCGTGAGGATCCCATCGTTGCTGTTTGCCCCATGGAAATGCCTGTACATGGTATCTCCCACTTAAACATCTGGGAAGTTCAGGTTAGAGCCTAGCAACTCTCTTCAGCTCTGGCAAGCGCTGGAAACCAGGCTTAGCTGTGTGCCAGCCCTTACCTACTTCAAATAGTAGCTCTAGGAGGAGATGGAGAAAGCTGCCAGCTAGGTCAGAGCTTGGTGTAGGGAGGCAGGCAGCCCTCCTCGGGCTTTGAAGCAAGGCTCACACAAGCTTATGTATTGAGAGGACGCATGTTATGGCTGTGAACATATAAATAATTTATTTTTTCGTGTTTCTCCATCCTAAGCTAATGTCTTTCTAATGTCCTTGAAGTGTGTTTCGGTGGGGAGGGACTCAGCATCTCTTAGGACCTGGGGCTGAGGGGCAATAGGTTTGTTGGTTATGTGTGGAACAGTGTGAGTCCCCAAACCCTGCTTTGTGCCCAGCAGTGTGCCTCAGGAAAGGGGCACCCAGAGGAATGGTGCAGGCTTTCTAGAGCTGCTCCCCAGGTGGGTCGTAGGGTTTCTGGATCTCACCAGTGCCTGGGTGGGCACCTGGGAGGTCTGTGCTGGCCTCAGGGGACAGTGGAGCATAGCTCAATGGCCAGGGAGCAGATTAGCTATTTCACAACAGAAAAGGACTGAAAAGTTGGAAGTCTTCTCATAATCACTGCATTTAGGGCTTGTTTGCCTTTATTATGCCTCACAGACTTGTTTCGAGAGCCAGCAGCAAAGTGACTGTGAGAAAATAAAGAGAAAGGGAAGACTGGGAAGCAGAGAGGGTTGACTGGAGTGGAAAAGCAAGCATGAGTAATACAGGCATTAGAAGTGCTTTATAATTAGTTTATAAAAGCTCTCTTAACATCAGCAAAGCACTTTCTACTAAAAATCTTTAATAAAAACGCAGCAATATTTGTAAGCATTGTATGTTTTCCATTTAATTTTGTTAAACAGCTCTAAGAAGAGCATCTAAGCAATGCATTTCCCTCCTTTCTCAAACCCCCCATTGTCTGGGCAGTTAAAAGCACTTCAGCTTTGCCTCCCTGCCTTAAAACTCCTTAGGGGAAACCTGTTTGAGGCAGTTTCAAACCAACTGGCTGGCCTTCCCACTCGAGCAGCAGCTGAAAATATTTTGCCACTGGAGGAGCAGCCAACTACAGTCACCTTCCTGGCAAGAAGAGTTGGTTAATCCATTGACTTTACTCGTGGGTTATGGGGTGCTGCACCCTGCCCTCACATATTTATGGTTGGCTTATTGGAGCAATGCCTAGATGGGGAGAAGTGGCCATGAACTGTGCTTGGAGATGGCAGCTTGCCCAGTGGAGGTAGTGCCGGAGAGGTCAGCCCTCTCCACATTGACTGAAACAATGGATTTGGTTACATGAGTGAAATGCAAATTGCTGGGCACTGGTCAAGACAGTTTAGATGCTGTTGCTGCATAAAAGCATCCCACCCGGCTGTGCCCGAGTCTGTAATTATCTGGAAATGAAATGGTTAGAGTAGAAAGCATCCCCAGAGGTGGGGTTTCTTCCAGTTTTTCTTCTGGTTTTTCACACGGGAAGAAAAAGTCTGGAAACCATGCTTCGGCTTAACAGAAGCAAAGGTCTGGCCAAACTGGATTTTAACATGGCCAGTGACCCAACGTGAGGAGAATGGAGTTTATCAGCTTGTTTGATTGCGGGCCAAGGCATGCACATGACTGCGGCACATGATGCCAAAAGAGGCTGTGGTGGGGATTAGCCAGTGTTGTTGCTAAGTTTGAAAGTTTCACGGTTTGGACCGGGCAGCTTTGGTGTTTCATTTTGAAAGTCTAAAGCCTAATTGCTACCTTGGAGAGGACGTAGATGCTCCTGCTTATCTGGGCAGGAGTTATCTCCCCAGTGTAATATTCTCCCAGTTCACACTCTGTTTCTATGACCTGAAGAAAGAGAGTTTTGCCTCCTGAGGAGCAGAGGGCTTGGGCCAAGTTTTTTTTTTTTTTAGCTAAAGAGGAAAACTCTTATGCATTTATATTAATTTTACATTTGGCAAAAATGAGTCCCTGACTTTCTCCTAGGGTTTCTTTTTTCTAGTTATTTGTAACATTTGATTTATTAAGGATTAGCTCTAGTAGGAGAAAGCTCAGTTAGATGTTTGGATGAAGTCAAACAGGATTTAATTCAGAGAGGCAAATATTTCCTGATGATTTACTTACTAGATTCATTCTTTTAATTTTCCATTTGCAGATTGCCCATGAGCAGATTGCAATATTCCCAAATTGTATGTATTATTGGAAGTTATTCACCCATTCAATAAGCAACTATTTCTTGGTCCAGAATTTGTTTCTGAAATTGCCAGGGCTCCTACAGCACTGGGTGGTTTGAGGAGCTGTGCGGACAGTGCTAGGATGTTTGGTGTGTTGGCTACAGCAGGAACTGATCATCATAGTCAAGTAGTTGAAGCCTGTGTTGGCAAGTTTTAACCCCATGAGGACACAAACAGATGTGGTTCCCTGGGATGCAACTAACCTCTGCCTGTGCCATGCAAACAGCAGCTTTTACAATCCGCTTCGTTAACTGTGTTTTGTCAACATTCACGCTTTCGCCAAATTAATTTTTTGCCACATAGTCACGATTTCACTAGTAGCCAGTAGTCCTGGGGCACAGATGTGTACTTCGGATGTGGAAGGGCTGCAAGTACACTGACAGCAAGTAGTTATTTAGAGAACAAAATGTCCCTAATGTTTGCTCAGCACTACTTTAAACAAATAGACAAACAAGGAGGAAAAAATTCTACTTAAAAGAAGCACTAACACTGCCCTCTGTTCGTTCCTCCTCCCTGGGGAGATGGTGGGATCAAGCCACACATGATGGACATTAGTGGGGTCATGCAGGGTGCTGCTGGACAGTGTCAGGGTAATAAGGGGTCATGAGGTGATAGGGAGCTACACAGAGATGAGGAGAGAGCAGAGGGAATGGATTGGATCTTCATTTACATCTCTGTGCATCCACCCACCAGCTGAGACAAATGCTCTTCCTTCGTGAGTGCCTCTTCTTAAGACCACTTGGATTTCACCTTGGCCAAGCCAATTGAGTTTGTAATGAAGTTAAAGGCTGGATGATTGCAGCTAGCTGTTCGGTCCAGTGTAGACAGGATTTTATCTGCAGGCATTTTGCTTCTGGCTCCCAGCCCGAGTTAGTCCTAGAAAGGAGTGAAACCAAAGCTGTCCGAGCCATCTTTCTTTGTGGAGGAGCACACTGAGTCCCTGTAAGTTTGTTTTGAGGTTGTTGCCTGCTGATGTGTGCTTTGCAGAACAGGAATGAGTCACATGAGGATCATTCTGTATCCAGCAAGCTACTTCTCCTTTCAACTCTCCATTCCCAAACAGGAGATCTTGTGACAAAGAAGAAAGGCAGATTTCTGGCAGCCTGGAAATGCTTTTTCCCTTCCTGGCCCCGTGAGAAGAGCTGTAGCATGTTGTTCAAACAGGTTGATACAAAGCGAATAAACAGTGGAAGAGAGATGGGCAGTTTCTGTAAATAGCAGCATGCTGGCCAGAGAGGAGGAGAAGAGGAGAGGGAGAGCGTGGGTGTTAGAAAGTAGCTGAAGAACAAGATGTTCACGTAAAAGCTGTTTGTTTCTTCACAGCACACAGAGTCTGATACTACCTTGCCATTAGTCATGGCCTAGAAAATATGAAGGAGTCTGTAGGGGTTTCACCTTTGACCCAGACTTTGCAACAACCTTTTGTCCCTGCACCGGGATGCAATTCTTCCAGCCCTCCACATTTCTCCCCCAGACTGTTCAGATGCCCAGGAGCCATGCCAGTGGGCAGGTGGGACATCTCCAGGCAGGGTTTAACAAAGGCAGATTGCCTGTTATAGGGTGTACAAGGATCAGGCAATAGTGGATGTGCAGCACTTCTCATCCACAGAAAATCTTTGTTAGAAGATGATGAGTATTGCTGTCCAAGTGCCAAGTAAGTGTACTGGCTGCGCTTGTTAAAGGGACCGGTGTGGTGTCAGACAGTGCACAAAACAGCTACCTGCTCACTGGGATTGAACACTGGCTATTTGTTTAATGCTTGGTGTGTACTTGGCCAACCCCCACCTCAACAGCAGAATAAACTGAGCTGTGCTAAGTGGCACAATCACACTTAAGGAGAGAGGTAAGGGAAGGAGAGCAGCCCCAGGAGAGTTTGTCTGAGCTTCTCCCATGCCAAAGAAGTCTTGTGGAAATGGAGGTAAATTGTGTCCTAAATTTTGCTTGTTGGCTCTGAAGTTGAAGTGGATGTGGGTGCAATCGATTAATGATGTGAGGAGTAACAGAGGAAGGGACTTAAATGTAGCCAGACAGACAAAAGGGAAGAAATTGTATTGGGGGTTGCATGGTATGGTATGTGTGACAGTTTAAGGTACCTGTCTGGAAGATGTTCTGTGAAATACACAGATACAAAAAGTAGGTTTTGTTTGTTCCTGGCATCCTGAAGCATCTCCCTGACAGATGGTTTCACTGCCATTTCACCTGCCTCCACAGGTATGACTACATTGAGATCCGAGATGGGGACAGTGAAGCAGCAGACCTGCTGGGCAAGCACTGTGGGAACATAGCACCTCCTACCATCACCTCTTCTGGCCCCTCTCTCTATATCAAGTTCACCTCGGACTACGCACGGCAAGGTGCTGGCTTCTCCCTGCGCTATGAGATCTACAAGACCGGTGAGTGTCTGAGTCAGTGCCTGTCTCCCAGGCTGTTCGCCACGGTGTTCTTTACAAGGAGATGTCTTTGGCCACCTTTTCAGTATGATTTTTAACATGTTCCTCAGAGATAAAGGGCTCTTGTCTTTTTTTCCTGTGTGTGGGCTGTTTTTGTTGGTTTGTGGTTTTTGGTTTTTTTTTAATTTAAGCAAGTCTGTTGGATCACATTTCCAAGAAGGTAAAGATGTTAGTGGAGCACCATAGTGCATTTTTGGATCACAGCGTGGCATCAAAAGCAAGGTTCCTCCTTCAATGCTTTCTTGTATTTGAGGACTAGAAGCATGTATCTTCCTGGCATGTGTGGAGCTTGTTAGGGCTGAAGATTGTCCCTCTGTTAGGAGTGCATGGAGCTCCCCCTCCTGTGGAGCTGCAATTCAGGGCTGATCAATAACACTGTGTTTTCTGTCGGTGGAAGAGGGGTTTGTAACTGGGGAGCTGTGGTTTTCAAGGAACTGCTGTCAGCAGTGCTGTCAAGGGCTGAGGCAGCTCCTTTCCAGGCAGATATAAGAGGAACTATTCATAATTCTGTTTAATACCAAACTATTATTGAGGAAAGGAAAAGCTGCTCAAAGGCCTTTTAATAGTGTTTCTGTCTAAATATTTGCCACTATTGTGTGCCTGGGAAGAAGGAGGCTTGAGAAAATAAAACTGGCTATCTGTGTGCGGGTGGGAGAGGTGTGCCTGCGTGCCGAGGGAACAAGAGTGTGTTTTGCATGGGGATGCGGGTGCCTGCCCTGTGCCCACATTCCTTCAGTGGTGCGTTGGAGGAAAACACACACGCAGCTTCCACGTCATTGCATCCAGCATGAAAAATGCCTGTGCCTGGTGCAGAACCAGAAAGGAGCACAACAGTGTCACTTACCCAGCCTCTTCAAAGGGAAGGCAGCCAGTGCCCGGGGGCCTCGGCCCACCTGTGCAGCAGGCAGAGGTGCGCAGACAGCCCACAACCCCATCACAGGTAGACGTGAACGTGGAGACTCTACTGCAAGAGGATGGGAATGGGACTTCTCAAATTCATTGTGAAATCATGAGGAAGGAGGTGGCTGGAGGTTCAGGTGGATGAGGAAAGTGCTGTTGCTGGTGGTTGCCTGGGCTGTATAACTGGTCGTTGAGCTGTTGTGGTGCAGCCAGCTCACTGCTGCTGTTTGATAATGATTAGGATGCATATGAGCCCTGGAAGAGTTTAGTGGTTCATCCAGCTATTGGGGTTTGCTGAAGCCAGCTGCCAGCACGGAGGATGGCAAAGAATGCCTGTGTTTGGGTGGGAAGGCTGCTGCCCCACCTCAGCTGCCCTTGCCTCTCGCTGTCTGTAAGCTTCCCCTCCGAGCCCTGCAGAATGTGCTGGGTTGTGCCTGTCCTCACATCGCGTCCATGCCCAGATTGGGGGCGCCGGGCAATGAGGAGTAGTCCAGCTGGCTGAGGTGGCCAGGCCAGGCTGAGTGTGGCTGTGGGAAGGGATGGCAGGCAGGAACCGTCTCTGCCTGGGGGGGAGCCAGCAAGGGACCAAATTCATGGGAAAAGGAGAATTTGTTGCTGCTGGTAGGGAGGGAGAGAAAGCAAGGGCTGATCTGGGAGAGAGTGGGTGTTAGACAGAGGCTGGAGCTGAGTTTGTCTCCCTCGATGTAGGTCCCCGCAGAGCTGTCCTTAGGTCTGAAGTGATGCTGAGGCTCCTTTCGCCACCACCCTGCCCTGCAGGCAGCCATCCTAGCCAGAAACAGCCACCGCCCACAAAACCCAGCCTGGCAGAGAGATTTTGGCACAGGGGCGGGGATGAGCCTGTGATCTGGCAGCACCCCCAGCCCACCCCGTCTACCCAGCCCCTGTCCCCCGCGGGGCTCCCAGGGAGGGCGGTGGGCAGTGCTGGCTGCGGGGCCACCGCAGCACAAGCATACCTTGCCTTTTGTTTGCAGGCAGGCAGGCACGGGTGAAGTTTTGGTCTGAGCCATCAGGGTAGCCAGCAAGGTGTCATCAGTTTTAAAGGTCATCATCGGATTGTCATTGTCCACATCAGTAAAGGCAGCTTGGCTGCAGCTTCTTTCTTTCTCAAAGGTGACCTAAAAAAACAACTCTTTTCAACTGAGCATTTATTTCCACACCTTGTGCTAAATTTCCCTTATCACTGTGTGAGAGAGGAGCAATCTGCATACAAACAACTGCATACCAGTCTTTGAATCCCCTGATGGGTATCAGTCAGTGGTCTGTGGGCTGACAAAAGAGCCGCCTGCCCTGGCTGGTCCAGCCTCCCTGCTGCTCACTTTGTGAGTCGGTTTGGCAGGGCTCGCCTGAGCTCTCCATCGCTGGGCATCAAAGCCTCCTCTCAGGCTGGTCCGTGCTGCCGAAGTCAGCATGACTCCCGTTGATTATCTGCAGCTTCCTTATAAAAAGCTGATCATTGTGTTTGCTGCTATCAGCCAAACTGTAGACAAAGATGCCAAATGCGATAAGAGCCCCCACATGAGGAAACTGTTGTTGTCTAAGGCGGTGACATAGTTATGTCGCTCTCCTGTCTCCAGAGGACAGTTCCTGACTCTGGGTTTAGTCTTTGATTTTCTCCCTAGCTCGGAGCTTGTGTTATTTTCCCTATTTATCTATTTGTCTTTCAAGCTGTTTGGAACGAAGTACACCCTTATCCCTGTTTGCAGCGTTATAGAGTGATTTGTGTTTGGCCTTATTTTTTGCCTCTGTATTTTACCCCACAGGTTCACACCAGAAAAGCTGGCTGCTTCATTAGGTAGTCAATTAAGAGCCTCTCCTGAGTAGCTCTCCAGCTAGGCGCTGCATAATGCAGTGCTGGGATCCTGCTATTACTGCGGGCTGCTGGCCTGACTCCTGTAGGTTAATGCTGAATTGAATAACAAGTCTTCCATTAGTCCCGGGAAGACTCGTGCTGCCTGGAAGAGCTGGAGCAGAAGGGTTTGTAGAGGAGAAGGAGGGTGTCCCAGTAAAACTGAAGCAGAAACCTTTGCAAACGCTGATGCCGGGTTGCAGCAGTGGCCGGCAGCCTCTCGACCATCCCCTTTTGACTCTTGATAGCTCCAGGCTGCAGATTTCTGTTGCCTATTGTCCTGTCTCCTCAGCGCAGCAGTTTCAAAGTCACCGTGGTATGAATACGACACAAATTCTCCTTTCCCCGGACACCCCGAGGCACCTTGGCTGTGTGAGACAGGGCACTGAACTGGCCTGGCTGCAGCCGAGGCCAGTGCTGAGGTCAGCAATAAATAAGAGGCAATATTGTCTGCCTTCCTCGCCACGCAAAGGTCTTCCTTAAGGATAGAAATAACTCGCATTTCTGGTGCAGACAGCTCACCCTGTGAGAAAGAGGGCTCTGTTCCTCCTCTCAGCAGAGCTCACCCTGCCACAGCCCCTGTTACCCCCATTCTTGCCGTGGCGTGGCCGTGTTGTGGGGATGTATGCTGGAGCTGACCCTTGTCCCTTGCATGGGTCTTAGGGGGCCGCAGGCTAACCACACACTTCCAGAGGGTTTCCAGCTAACAGTGGAGACATTGGCACCCTCCCCCGGGCCTTTTCACTGTGTAAATATTTGTGCTTCCTGATTTTCTCAAGAGGAAACTGAGGCACACATGTCTGTTCTGGAGGGGTAAAGGTTACAGGAGACCAGCCCCTGGGGACAGCTTTTCCAAAAAGATGACATCCCTGTTACTCTGCCTCTTCCCAGGCAGCCCCCTCCCCGAACAGGGGCTCCTCCATCAGACCTGGAACTGCTGTGGCCCGTTGCCAGCATGGCTGGCGGGTGGCAGCCGCAGGTGTACGGCAGCCCCCCGCACGCTGGCTGGCCGGCCCCTCGGCAGGCTTTGGGGTGGTGGACACAGGTCTCCTGGCAGGTCACTGTTTGGGGGCCCAGCTTACAGTGGATAGGGCTGGCGGGGAACCCCAGCCCAGCTCCCTTCCCCACCAAGGCCATCACCACTGCCTGGGAGGGACATGACGGGGTGCTGGCCTGCTGAATCGCAGCCGTGGCTTTGGGTGGCTTTAGATGGGATCGCTCTTCTAGTCCTGTTTCTGGCGTAATTGGCAGGAGGATAAGCAGTGGTGTACAGGTTATGTTTACAGAGCTGTCTGATGGATTTAGAACCATGCTGCCCACCCCAGTGAACTTACGGACCGTGCCTCTTCACCTGTGGAAAGCTTTAAAAATCACCCTCTCAGTCCTTGCAGGAATTCACATAGCTCTTGGGTTACAGAACATTTCCAGAAGTGAATACACAACTCCTCTAAGCTCAAAATGGGGTTTCCACAGTATCAAGCTGTTGGCGTTAAGCTGCATTGCTGCTAAAGCTGTGGGTTTTTCCCTGCCACTACAGGTTCTGAGGACTGCTCCAGAAACTTCACTGCCACCAACGGCACTATTGAGTCTCCTGGCTTCCCTGACAAGTATCCACACAACCTGGACTGTGTCTTCACCATCATAGCCAAGCCAAAGACAGAAATCCTCCTCCACTTCCTGCTCTTTGACCTCGAGCATGACCCGCTGCAGGCAGGGGAAGGAGACTGCAAGTACGACTGGCTGGACATCTGGGACGGTATCCCTCAGGGTAAGTCATGGGGTGCTGCACCCCGCTGTCCTCGCCTTTCCTGGTGTCTCACAAAGCTCCACACTGTGCAGTCTGCATCTGAACACCAAATGTGCCTAACCTCACATGTGGCTGCAGCGTGCAACCTGCCTTTGCGGCGCTCCATGGCCAGCTGTGGGCACAGTGTGCTCGTAGAAGGCTGCATGTGTTAAACCCCAAAATACTGATCTGTTGTAACCACTGAACTGGAAAGCCCCATGGGACACTCCGAGATACCACCAGTTCTCCCTCAGGGAAGGGCAGCGGGTTCATGCAGTGCTGGGAGGACCTCCCTACCCTGTACAACCACTGAGAAACTGAGGAGTTTGGAGCATTTCCCAGTAATTGCAGAGCAACGCCCGCTGCAGTGGATATTTTTGTACGGTGTGTACTGCATGGCACCAGGCCAGCAGATGTAAAACATAGTCCATCCTCAAAGCCTTGCTTTTATCCCTAACAGCCTGGCTAAGGCATCCCTGCTGAGTGATGCCAACCTGCTGGTGACCCAGGAGGCCAGTGAAAAAGCAGATGTTAGTTTGCTGCTCTTTCTTTTGCAGTTGGCCCCTTGATAGGCAGGTACTGTGGCACTAAGATGCCATCGGACATCCGCTCAACCACCGGCGTCCTCTCGCTCACCTTCCACACGGACCTGGCAGTGGCTAAAGATGGTTTCTCTGCTCAGTACTACTTGATCCAGCAGGAAGTCCCAGAAAGTAAGTTGGAACATGTGTGTATGAGGCAGTCATGTCACCTGTTTTTCCCAAGTCTTTCACTTGGCACATGCGAGATTGAGGCAGGCAGGAGTGTGTCCAGGGGCTGTCCCGTCCCATCCCCCGTCCGTCCGTCCCCCCCCCCGCCCCCCGCAGCAATGCAGACAGCAGTTACACTAGGTGTGTTCTCTGTTTCTCATAGAAGTGGTATTTCAGTAAGAATCACACTTTCTGACCTTTGACTTTTCACTTGCTCATGAAGTCTTCTCAATACCTTTTGGGATAGAATCCAGCATGTGTGTGCTCAGCCCAAAGGATTTAGGGGGAGACTTCAGCCCAGTGTGTGCAGCAGCCCCAAACTACAAATCGGGATTTCTCGGTTGTCTAATTTGTCTAATTAAAAAATACCTAAAGCTCTAGGATTTTCAAACCAAAATTTGGTTTAGATCCCTTATTAAGGGAATTAAATTGATACAGAGTGAGGAAGTAAGTTGTGTGTTTTGAGAATTAAGAACATTTTGATTCTTTGTGATAACACTTGCGGGCGAAGAAAGATTCAGTTTGTTTTCCCATGGTATTTTTGTATCAGAGCTACAGTTCTTGACCTCTGTTCACGGTGAACCTGTGATACAACAAAATAAGCTTTCAGGACACCCCTCAGTCCCAGAGAAAGAGATGGGGTCCCTGATCCGACACTGAACGCTTATGATGGAGAACAGGGTAGAGCAGGGGTTGGTGCAGCACGAGGGCAGCTGGGTTACAGGCTCTTGCTCTGTGATTGAGTTAGGAATGTACTGCTGAGGCTGTGAAACTTACAGACAAGCATAAGCTCTTCACCATTACCTATCTCCACACTCAGCTGATCTGTTCTTTAATCTTCTTTCTGTTCTGTTCTTTAAACAGATTGGGAAATAAAATGTTAATGACACACAAAGCTTGAGAAATCGAGCACAAGAAACTGTTAAAGGGCCAGGCCTGTTTTGATTTATGCTGGTGTAAATTGAAACGTTAATAATACCACTGAGATCTTAACTTGGCCCATCATTTCCACCCAGGGTTGATCTGGCCACATTAAAAACACAGGCAATTTGGTGAAGCCCCATTGGTTTACAGCAATGGCATGCTTGGGCCCATGCAGTATTTTCTATTAATGTTTTCTTTGCTATTGTTTTTACAGGACAGCTGCCATAAAATACATGAGATGTGCAATAAGATTGAGCTAATTGTGACTTTTAAAGTCTTAGAAATGAGGAAACCCAAATGAAAACATATCAGAGTCTTTCATATCCTCGGCTGATTAATTCCTATGGGGCTGATCTCACATGTAGCTCATGCACATATAGAAAGCCCTGTACACGCATGCATCCATACTCTACATGCACATGAAACCTTTAGACCTGCCTGTTCCAGGCCTTGACATTCCAGCTGGCAGCACAGCAGTAAGCACCCTCCCGTTGTGCCTGCCCATACTCCTTGCCTTGTCAGTGCTTAGATTTCACCTCCAGCCTTGAGGAAGACGGGGAACTTTGTGGCAAGGGGACTTGGGACATCTTGGTGGAGACAGAGGGAAAGGACAGAATTGTGTCAAAACTGTGCAAAAGTGAAGGAGATAGAGGGAGAAAGATCTGGACTGTATTAGTTTTCAGAGGGACATGCAAACATAAAGCTGCCCCATCTTTAATTTTTCAGTGCCTTCTGTGAGCACACACAGCCTGCAAGATGGTCATCTTGCACCATAAAGGCCAGCACCTTTGCTTAGGGTTAGCTGTGGAGGATAGTTCAGCACTGCCTTCCACTTGGGAGTGAAGTACGGAGACTGTAAGCTGATCTGTGTGTGTGTGTGTCCACTCCAGACTTCCAGTGTAATGTGCCGCTGGGGATGGAGTCTGGCAGGATCTCCAACATGCAGATCAGTGCCTCCTCCACCTACTCAGATGGGCGATGGACCCCTCAACAGAGCCGACTCAACAGTGATGACAATGGCTGGACTCCCAATGTAGACAGCAACAAAGAGTACCTTCAGGTATGCATGCTTTCCAGCCCACTCACCTCTTCCCCCACCAAATGGAGTGCCACGCTGTTAAACTGACCCTTGAACATAAGGCTTGTTGAATTTTTTATTGCCTCTGTGGCTTACGGAGAGCAAGCAGCAGGGGAGCTGCAAGTGCCTCCGTGAAATGCAGCTGGCTGGCTCTCCCATTAGCATGTCAGCGTGAGGGCTGACTTGACCTGCTGGCCCTCTCCCACCCCCTCCTTCCTCCCCAAAACCTTGATGGACTTCCCAGCATACTGACAGAGACTAAGGGACATCTGCCACTTACTGACTCCGCCACTGGCCTGAGAACCGAAGTCTCCAGGGGGCATGTGGAAAACCAACTAGAATAATATTTATCTCATCAGTGATGCAGAGAGCATGAGTGGGGTAATGTCAGGTAGGGGGATGACAGAGCAAAGGCTTTCCCTGGGAGCTGGTTAGAGCCACAGTCTCTGTCCACATAGGACTTCTGGCTGTGTCATTTTGCTGTGAGACACTGCTTGCTAAAGGGCACTAGGAACAAGAGGTGGTGAATGTCATTGCCTCTAGCAGACATTTCATTCTTCATTCATGACAGTGCTACCAAGCCAGCTCTGCTGACCTTTCTCAACCCACGTTGTAAAAAAAAAAAAAAAAACACAAACAAACAAAAACCAAAACCCAAAACAAAACAAGGGAAAACCAAGAACTGCAGCACTTGCTAATTGTACATCATGCTTTTATTTTACATGGAAAAAGTCAGCCTCTGTCATGCTTTAATGAACGTGAGCTTCTGTGCAGATCCTGTTGCTTGGTCTGAGGCAGAAAGAAGGCTTTGTGATGGTCCCATATGGACAGACATCAAGATCCTTAGTTGCTTTTGTCCCATGGCACTGTTTGCGAGCATCCTGCTGAAGTCAGCCTGGGGGGTTTGTGCCTGTTCAAATGTGCTCCCACAGATGGAGTGAGACAGACTGAATTCACACCGTTTCATTTTTTCAGAGACAGAGGGAGGAACTAGCTAGCCAGCCTGGGCTCTCAGGTGGTCACCGCTCGCTCTCATCCTTTTTTCCCTTCAAAAGGTGGACCTCCACTTCCTGACTGTGCTCACAGCCATTGCCACACAGGGTGCCATCTCAAGAGAAACCCAGAATGGCTACTACGTACGTACCTACAAGCTGGAGGTCAGCACCAATGGTGAGGACTGGATGATGTACCGACATGGGAAGAACCACAAGGTAAAGGCCTTCTTGTCTCTTTTGCATGCACCGTGGTGAGTCTTGCAGCCAACAGGAGGGAAAACAGAGATTTTATAGGCCTAGAGGGTTTAATCTGTGAGGGACCCTTTTTCTGATGAGGGTTAAAAGACTGATACTGCTCTGAGCAGAAATAGTCCTTTCTCCTCTGCACAGCAATGAGGAAACACTATTCCTTGGAAAACCTGGCTGCTGTTGTATCTTTCGTGGTGGCGAGAGTATGTTCTTTGACTGCAAATGAAGGAGAAAATGCTTTCACAGCCTGTGTTTTGCTATACAAGATTCATTGAGCTTTTATGGCCGTAGCCCTGTCTGCATGCTGGGTTAACAATCACAAAACCACATGAAACTGTAGTTCAGGAGTTACTGAGGCCTGGAAATGAAAGGGCACAAATCCTAAGAGGCGATCACACCATCCCAGAGAACAAAATGAACAATAAATAATGAGGAGCAATTCAGGCTGCCAGAGCTGTGGGATCTGCACTAGCAGGCACGGTCAGCAAGGGTGCACTGAGCTGTGGGAGCTGCTTCACGATCTCGCTGTGTTTCTAGGAAGCACACAGAGACGGGAGCAAGGGTGTTCAGCTGTTCCAAGCCTTGCAGGTGCTGCTGCATGGCCAGGCAAGACAAGCTCAAGGCAGTCTGCACGGGACCTTTGGCGTATGGGGAGGGGGGTTAAGGCAGCCATGGTGCCAGGCTGGTCCTGCTCTGTCACTTGCTTTGGTCGTGTGGTTGTCCCCAGCTTAAGGGCACCTTGGGAGAGCCTTTCCTTACCCTTCTGTGGTGCCCACTAGCACTGCTGCCGCAGCTCGGGTCCTCCCTGTTGATGTGCCATAATCTGGCTGTGTGAACAGAGTGGCTGGGGTCCCACACACCTCCCTCTGCACACACGTCCCAGCAATTTCTGATTGCTCAGCTCTTCTGTTAAATTAGCTGTCTCCTCCGTTTGCTGGCACAGGCACTGCTGGCATGAAACGCAGTACCCTGCCTTGTCCAGGATTCATCCAGACATTTCCTTCCCTTCTGGGCCATGTGATTTCCCCTTCCCCACAAGTGTGTCTCACGGTTCAAATTCACTTTGCTTCGCAGAATGAGTCCTCTCTGTGCAGAGGCCCCTAGCAGGGTCCCATACCTCCAATATTTGGAGTATTTAAGCTCCTCACATGCCAGTAAGGTGGTGTTAGTTCTATTTTAGAGGTAGGGAAATGGAGGCATGGGGCAGCCCAGCTCCCCAATAAGGAGAGTCAGCAGCCAGGCTCGCCGAGACCTCAGGCACGCTGGCTCCAGGGCCATAGCTCATGGCAGAGCTCATGTATAAACCTAACGTGGTGGCCATGTGCTGATGTGGGAGCTCTGTGCTCTCCCAGGACCCACTGGCCATGGCAGACCATTTTGTGAACCAGGGTCATCTCTCTTCACCCCATGGAAAATGGGCAAGTTTGGGGTCTCGCTGGGACTGTTTCTGCAAGCCAAGGCAGATGGGAGATTGGCAGCATGCTGGGCAGAGACACGGGCTCAATACACAGTTAGTTCAGTGCTTCACATAACCACTGGCAATAAATTTACCTTTTGGAGTCTAACTGGGGCAGGAGTCTGGCGTGGAGGGGAGTTTTAGTTGCAGGGGAGAGTAGATGGTCCATCTTGCAGTCCCAGGCGCTGGGCAGTGGATCCTTAGCCAATATGGAGCAGGACAGTACAGCTGGTTTCAGTACTGCTGGGCCAGTTTACATCACTCCAGCAAGACCCTAAAGCCTGGCTGGTGTCAACCCAAAGCAGTGCCATAGCCATATGAATTGCCACCATTTCAGGATTTGGTCCTTGAGTCCTATCGGCTTTTTTCGGCTCTGTTTTCTCTCTTCATAAAAAAGAGGAAAAATCAAACATCTCCTTTTTCACTCCTTTATTCCAGTCTTGCTTCATTCCCATGTTCTGGCTTCCATTTAGCAGATACCTCTCGAGGTTGGAGGATAAGTAATTGGGTTTTGGTGACTCTCCTACCCCTTGCATCCAGGTGACTGCTTTCCCTCCCTGCCGAACGACCGGCTGCCAGCCCACCGAGCCACAGCAGGGCCAGGGCAAAGCTCTTGCTCGTGGGCCTAGTCCTGAGGCCTCTGCCCCTGCATTCCCCACCCACGTTAATCCCTGCTGTTCCTGCATTAGGCAAGCTCCCAGGTGTCTGTATTCAAGGTGCAGATTCCTCCTTGCATCAGTGCAGTGCTCCACACGGTTCAGGCTGCAACGGTGGAGTGAACCATGCCAAATAGATTTGTCAAGTCTGCCGCAGCTTGATTTGGTGCCATAAGCAGTGGGGAGGGAGGAGAGGGGGCGGACAGACGGGGACTCTCTCTCTATTCCTCTATATACATGCAGATAGCTACATATATATATACACATACAGATATATATACACAGACAAACACACACACACACACACATATATATATATATATGCACATGCACACATAGGCATATGGGATGTATCAAACACTGCTCTGAATTTCTGCTGGCTGTGTGGGCCAAAAGCAAAGCTCTGTCGTGTTATAGGCAGGTCAGCTAACATTTACATCTTCATCAGGGAACTAAAAAGCAAGAGAAAACCAGAGAGTGCAAGAGGGGTGTGGAGGGCATGATGGTCTCTTGCCTCCGGCTTCCCCTCCCCGCAGTGTTTCAGAGGAGAGTGGGGCCAGGATGTTTCCCTGTGAAACGTGATGGCTCACCTTTTGAGTCCCCAGCTGCTGGCACTCACAGCAAGGGAAGTGGGAAAGGCAGGATGAAGCAGAGGAAAACAAGATTTATACGTGCTCACAGTAGACAGAGCTGGCTGGTCTGTTTCCGTGCTGAGTGCTGCTGCGTTTCTGGGGTTGGGAGGCATCGGCAGATCTGCAGCCAGTAGGAGAAAAGCCCCATGTTTACCTTCTTCCTGCCCCAACCCTACTGGGCTTTTCCCCTGCCTGGCAGCCCCCTCTGCACAAAGCCCAGCCCAGCACATCCCAGATGTCCCGCTGTCCAGGGGGTGATGGTCTGTCCTTGCTTGGGACATGGGATCAAGGGGAGAGGCTAACCCAGCAGCCCAGCCAAAGGTGCAGAGCTGTCTTCCTGTGTGACCCCTGAGAAAGGAGACGGGGAGAAGAGTGGCCACCACCATGTGTTGCCCCACACTTGCCCCTTACTACCCACTAGCACACCCCCACGAAACAGCCGAACCACCCCTGCCCCCAAAAGGCTGGTCTGGCTCTTGTGCTCTCTGTTGCATCCCCCTCTGGCATCCGGGGTCGATGGCCCCAGAGGTTATCATCCAGGCACCAACCCCTGGTGTGCGTGCCGCTGAGGTCTTATCTAGCGGTTTGCAAATGTCTTTAGAAAACAACTCGTTCTTGAACTCAAGGAAGGAAAAGAACACCTGGCAGGATCTGACCTTTTATTTTTGGCCGTTTTCTTCACCTGGCAGGATTTGACCTTTTGTTTTTGGCCATTTTCTTTGGACAGACTCAACTATGAGGATTTTATCAGAAAACAAAGTGCTCATCCATTCTGATCCACTTCCTCCTTTGCAGGGTCTCAGGTTCTGGCTCAGCGTGGTCTGAGCCACTCTATCTTAGTAACTCTGGAGATCAGCTCACAGGGATCATCCAGTGTGGCAAGGGATAGGGGAACAGGATGGGTTTCAGGGTGGGTTGGGACTGTGATGGGTGCTCTCCCTGCTTCCATTACTCTGTCTGTAAAATGGGAGGACTTAACTGAAACGTTTGCTTTGAGAACCTATAGCAGTCAGTGGATGAGAAATGGTGGCAAGATCCAGGTGACGTGCATTTGCCATTTCATACTTGTTCTGATGGCTTTGTGCTTGTTATCAGCTAACCTTCCTGGGTGGTATTTTAGGTGGATGCAAGAAGGCAGGTTGAATTGCTGCAAAGAGCTGAATATCTCAGCTGTGCATGGAGCTGGGTATGTCAGAACTGTTTGGTGCTGGCAGGGAATATTGAGGATGACTTTTTGGAGACCCTTGTGCTTTATCTTAGGAGCATTCCTCTGTCCTTTCTGTTCTTGCTGAGGCCTCCTGTGTTCTTTCACTGGGGGGCGGTGAGCAGGAGAGAAAAGTGTTCAGTCCTGTGGCTTCTTTATCTGGAAAACTCAGGAAAAGCTTGTGTGATCAGCCAGAGGGCCACAAGTTCTTCTGCACAGAGACATCATGGTGCAGAGGGTTTGTCCAGAAGCATCCCCAGGTCCCAGCCTGCTTCAGCTGCTTTTGCAGGCAGGACAAAGATGTCAGGCTTTGGGAAAGGCATCCTGCGCGTCCACCCTTGGTGCAGTACCAGGGGAGAATTACAGCCCTGGCTTTCCTAGCAAGGCTGCAGCTTTGTACTTCTGAGCCTGATATCTCCTTTGCAGGCTAACAGAGTGCCACTCCTCATGTCCCTGGTGTCTCCCAGATCTGAGTGGAGCCTCTCAAAGACACAGTGCTGGCAAGCCCAGCCTAGCACGCTGTGGTTTGCTCAGGCGGCTGTGCTTCGTTGAGTGTTGCCAAGTATAATTTTTCTTTTACCTCCTTGTTCCTGGATTTAATAAATCCAGAACTATGCACCCTCCACTTGAGCCAGAATCCTCCCACCATCAAACATGCCCCATTTTATGCCTTCCCTATCTGACAAGGAAAATAATCTCCCCTACTTTTCTCCTTCATGCTTCTCTGTCTAAATCCTGAAGCCCTAATCCTGTTAGCATGCTCTGTTCCAGGGCTCTGTCTCCACGGGAATAACATAATCCTGCAGTAAATCTAGTGGGTCCAGAGAGACACATACATACAGACGAAGGCAGGGCTGCTGCCATCCTTGGCCCTCTCCTCTGCCTCCCCCAGCCTCTTTCTTTAGCTCCACAAGAAATTGCATAGGGGCCAAGCAGCACAATAAATAAAGCGGGAGAGAGGCTACCGTCTGCCCCCTTCCTGACTTGCTGCCTCTTTGACTTCATGGCACTTTTTGTCTCGCTTGCCCTTCACTCCAAACTGCCATTGGCACAAGTCCCGTACCCACTGGAACTAATGCAGCTTCAGAAATCCCCCCATCATCCCGTGGCAGTTCCAACGTGTCAGAAATACAACTTGTAAGTGTTGATGTGGAGCTTGCAAGTGCGTGCACACGGAAAACTTGCCCAGTCCTCCTCTAGCCTAGACATCATCTCCCAGCACTTGCTTTCTGCAGCAAATTAATTAAGCAGGTCAGCTCTCATTGATTATCAATTTAATTTTACATGTAGACCTGCCGACTGGACTAAAACAGAGGTAAACGTAAGGTATATGGGGAGGGTACAGGCAGCTCTTTGAGGCAGCAGTGAAAATGAGTTCCCTTGACTGCTTCTTGGAAGGTGCTTTTAATTTGTTAATGGTTTTCCCATTTGTCTTCTGGCTCTGTCACCCTTCAGTGCGTGTGCATGTGCATGCGCATACATGCTCTCTGCTGAGTGTATATCTATCTATCTATCTCCATAGATCACAGCCAGGGTTTTGTTTTTTTTTTTCCTGCTGGTGTAAATTACCGTGACTTCTTATACTTCGATGGCGATATGTTGATTTACACCATTTGAAGACTTGGCTCAAAATATGTGCTGAGTGGGATGAAAAGCAGATAGGATGGGAGGAATAGCAATGTTCTATTTTGGTAAGGGGAAAGAAATCTTTGCTTTCTTGGCGCTCCCAATTTCACACATTTTCCTGCTAGTTCTTCCCATGCCGTGAGTGCTAATTTGAGGCACGATGTAGAGCCTGTTCAAGTCAATGGGACTCTCTCCACGGTGCACTTGGGCTCTGGGGTTGGTGTTTTCAATGCAGAGGAACCACATGCTCAGGGTCAGACCCTGGTCAGCAGTGTTGGGACTTGAGGGCTCACAGTGCGTTTCCACTTGTGAAGGAGGCTGAAAGGCCCGGCATGTGGGGGGACCCCACTTCTCTAACAGCACTAAGCACCTGCCCTCTGAACATGTCCCCTTTCTCTGAAGCTAAACGGGGTGAGAAGCAGTGATGTGCTATGATCAGTTGGGGCTTTACAGAAACAAGGGTCACTGGGGAGATCCTGCCAATGTGGCTGATAAGAGAGCTGGAACCCAGGTGCCGTTTCTGCCCTTATAAACTGGCAGTCCAGGGTGTCAAGGCCCCGGATTCAGAGTTATGTAGCTTGTTGAATGTCATCTAATCTGAGGAGATTACTGGGCCCCAGATCTAAAGCAGAATTGAGGTTGCGCTCCTTGGAAGCAGGTGGTTGGGACTAAGGTCATGTAAGAGATGCTTTCAGCAATGCATGTGATAGTGGTAAAGTTTTTGGGCTCAGTCCTGCTTCTGCTTTCTGTCAAGCTTGACTTTGCAGAAGTCAGCAACAAATTACGCTGGTGTAAATTTGGATTCTGGCCCCTGATACTCATATGTGTGAAGAGAGCTAAAAAAGAACAAAACTGGAAATATGTTAAACCAAAAAGAGCAGCAAACCTCGTCAGTGACTGTTAAAACATGCTGGTCCATATGCAACCTTTGGCTCATGGAGTCTTCAAACTGCTGATTGTGGGAAGGCAAGAGGTTGCCAGGAGAAAACTCCTCTGGGCTTGCTGCCCCTGGGCATCTGCTGGGCCACCATCAGGAGCCGCCCCCTGGGACAGAGGGATCTTTGGGCTGACCTGACGTGGTGCTCCTCATGCTATAATAGTTGCACCAGCTCAGATAAACATTTCCTGTCCTCCGGTGTTAGGTTCAGAGGTAAGGTGTTGTGTGTCAGCTTCTGTGTTGACATAAACCTGGAGGCTTTGCTGTGGTGTGGAAATGTATCCTTTCAGCCTGTGTGTGTGTTCCCACAGGTTTACAACACATACACACGCATGCCTGGGGAGTGTTTCACAGTAACCACTCTTCTCATAGACCTCCTGCTGGAAAAAAGGGTGTTTGGTGTCTGCTGAGCAAGGAAAAGGATGGGAAGTGGGGTCAGACAGGATAAAATAGGATATTAAAAACACATAAACCATGCTGTGTTGCTAAATGGTAGCAGCATGATATATATTCTCCAGATTAGCATTTCTGCTCAAGTTCACATCAACCCCAAATCCCAGTAACCAGCCAAATTTGTAACCAAGGCCCTCTGGGGGGTGACTGCTCCCTGCCCTGGCAGGAGTGCCACCGTCCTGGGCTGGATAGCCTAGAGCTGGTTGCAGTGCTGTGAACAGCTGCTGTCCCTTTCTGCAAACACTCTCTGTGCGCCCTGGCGTGCTGGATCCTGGGGGAAGATCAATAACGTGCTGTCTGCAGGCCTAAACCAGTGAAAGGCTTATAAAATGCTTCTTAACCACTATTTGGGGTGAGAGACCAGGATACAACCTCGCCCCATTTTCTGTTGTGGATCGTGGGGATCTGCAGTTGAATTGTTTGACTCTTGTCTCTGACAGAAGATCAGTGCCAGAGATAACACCCTCCTGATCTGCTCCAAAATAAACTTAGTGGGAGCTCCTGTGCTTAGCATGGCATATGCAGGGTAGGAGCCTGCAGAAGAGCCCAGCCAGCTTCTCAGTGTGGATGCAGCTCCTAGCTGAGATTAGAGGATGCTCTAGCCTGTCCTGAGAGACTGTGCGCTTGGAGGGAAAGCGAGCAATGCCTGCAGCCTCCGTCTGTGAGCTTTAGTGCTTTATGCTGCAAGCAGAGAAAGGGTTGAAAATTGCCTTGGGTTGGGTACTTATTTCTTCTTTCCCCTCTTCTCTTCTGCACTATGGCTGTGCAGCCTGAAACAGAACCACAAGTATCCAGCCTTTGTCCAGCCTATTAAAATAATGGGCAGGAGGGGTGGATCTAACGTCCATCTGGTAGTTATTGATTATGGCCATCTGGTAAGGCAACAGCCTTTTCATATCATGTCGCATCATAAACTCTCCCGAAAAGCTGTCTCTGTGTGGTAGGCTGCATGTTGGCGGGAGAGGCAGGGGTGAGAGGCTGGCTGGGACAGCATCTTGTCACCCCAGGCAGAGGCAGCATCCTCCCTGCTCACACTGCTGCTTGCGCACGATGTTTCCCAGTGGAGCTCAGCAGGAGGATGTGTCAGGTTGTCAGCCCGTTTACCTGCAGAGGGGAGGCAAGGTCTCACGCACTGTTCAGGTGCATCTGGGCTTTTTTGTTGGAGCAGCTCTAGGTTTGGGGGTGAGCTCAAAGCAGCTGTGGCCTTACAGTCTGAGGTGCCTCAGGGTGCTGTGAGAGGCAGCGGGGCAGCAAGCTCCTGTGTCTCCTGCTTGATGGGTGAGTTGAGGAATGCTGTCCTGCCAGCGGCTCAGCTCTCCCTGCCTGCCCCTGGGTGCTTGCCCTGGCTGGAGGCTGGCCTTGCCCAGAAAGCCTCTCCTCAGTCTTCCCTGTTAACAGTTTTAGCTGTTGATCTGGTTATTTCTTTCTGCCTGGGGAGAAGATAACTGTTTTTGCCTTCTTTCCCTTGCAGACATTTCAGGCCAATGAGGATGCCACAGAGGTGGTTCTCAACAAGATCCACAGCCCGGTGCTCACACGCTTCGTGCGCATCCGTCCCCAGAGCTGGCACAACGGCATTGCCCTGAGGCTGGAGCTGTATGGCTGCCGCATCACTGGTGAGGGTCCTCTCCTCTCCTTGGCCTCAGCCCTCCTCTCTGTCCCTCTTACAGCCTGTCCTGGGGTGCTGTCCCCTGCAGCTGTCATGGGCTGCTTGGGGTGGGGATGGTGACACTATGAGCAGCATGGAGGCACCCAACCCAAGGGATGTGCTTGGGGGAACAGGCACCCAGACCCCAGAGGCAAGTGGGAAGCACCCAGTGCTGGTGCTGGTTCAGTGCTCAGACCTTAAACCTGTGGGGAAACCCACGAGTGCTTTGTTCAGCTGCCCTGGCTGTTCATGCCCTTTCTTTCCCTACAGATTCACCTTGCTCCAGCTTGCTGGGAATGCTTTCTGGCCTTATCCCTGACTCACAGATCTCAGCCTCTTCCATCAGAGGCTATGACTGGTCTCCCAGCATGGCCCGCTTGGTGAGCAGCCGCTCAGGCTGGTTTCCCCGCGTCCCCCAAGCCCAGCCTGGGGAGGAATGGCTGCAGGTGGACCTCGGCATCCCAAAGAATATCAAAGGCGTCATTATCCAGGGGGCTCGTGGAGGGGACAGTGTGACCACCACTGAGTCTCGCTCCTTCGTGAAGAAGTTTAAGGTGGCCTACAGCATGAATGGAAAGGACTGGGACTTCATCCAGGACCCTAAAACAATGCAAGCCAAGGTAAGCAGTACCTGGAGCAGCTGCAAAATGAGATATCTTTCTGGCTATCTTCAGTCTGCCTGATGAGGTCTTGGGAAATCAGCTGTCAGTCCCCACAGAGACCTTGGGAGTTTGGGTTGTCACCATGAAATCCTAGGTTGTGTCCCCTGGTGTGGCTCCTAAGCTGCCCTGGAGGCTGTAGTTCCACCTTGCCTGAAGGAAGGCAATTTCCCTTCATTTCTCATTGTGGACCAGGTCTGGGGATGTGGACATCACCTGCTGGTCCTCCCAGCTCCTGCAGGTCGGAGCGCACAAGATGGTGTGTTTGGTTATGTTTGACAGAAACTAATTACGCATTTTAAGGGGAAAGATGTTGCTGTTGTGGCTTACACCTCTGGAAGAGGAAGATGAATCACAACTTCTCTTTGGGAAATGTGCTAAATCTTAAGTCCCTTTTGCCACACTGGAGTGACCCTGAAATTCCCCATGTTTTTCCCATATCACTGGAGTTCCCCATAATCTTTCCACTTAGCAGTATGGGAGTGACAGGGGGCTTGAGGAATAAATGAATTCTCTGCTCCTGTCTGTTCTGGTTTTATGCAAACTCATCTGCTTCTGAAAATTTGGGTAACTTTTAATTTTTCCTGATCCTACAAATGAGTCTTAGAAGGCCTGATGCTATCTTTAGCCCTCTGTTTATTCCCCACAGACTTGAGTTCATGCACGTAAGCTGAAAAGCAGCAGTACTTGGACTGTGAGGAAGAATGAGCGTTTACACTATATTAGAACATGCAGTAGCTTCTTTATTTGCCAAAGGACAAATCTGATCTTATTTATATGTGAAGTCAGTGGATATTTCCCAAGCTTCCCCTGTGTGGCTTGGATCAGAATCTGACCCCTGGGTATAAAGCAGAGGCCAAGAGAGATTGTGCAAGTTTCTTAAAAACAGCCTATCTGGTCCTTATGAAACTGAGCAGGAACAGCCCAATTTCTGTTCAGATGGACTCAATGGCCCCTAGTCGGACAGCTAAACGATTTCAAACTGTGGCTGCATCCTGCCAGACCCAAATTATCAAGTCTGGTGGAGAGCATGTGGGACACACGCATCACTTGCCTTCCCCACCCCCCTTCCTCTCTTTCTCTCTCTAGCTTTTTGAAGGCAATATCCACTACGATATCCCTGAAGTCCGGAGGTTTGATCCTGTTCCTGCCCAATACGTCCGAGTGCACCCAGAGAGGTGGTCCCCAGCAGGAATAGGAATGCGTCTGGAGGTGCTGGGCTGCGACTGGACAGGTAGGAGCCCCTGCACCTCTGCCCACTGGCTCCATCGGGGCTGCAGCAGGCACTGAACGAGCAAGGTGCATGTGTAAGGTTATATCTCTCCCTGTAGTCCCACCTCAGGGCCGTGCCATGGCAGGGAGACTGCAGCCACGAAGGCAGACCCTGCAGTGTGGCCTGACCCCATCTTTTTACTTCCACCCTAAAAAGTACTGGCCTTGATGCAGGATGTAGCAGCAATGTTTGGACCCTAATCTAAGCTTTCACACAAAGCCCCATACAGGAATTTTCCCCAGCTCCCCTCTCCCTCCTTTCAGATTTTTTTATCTGGATGTGCAGGCTTTCCCAGTCTCTGTGTTAGATAACATTTGGGCTTTTTAATCCACATGGGTAAGATAAAAAATAGGGAGAGAAACAGAGGTGCAGAAGAGGGGTGCAGTAACCAGTACAGGTAACCTGAGTTGCCATGATAAGGCTTTGCTGTAAAAAGAAACGTCCCTCTCTCACTGAACCCCATGTTCCTTTTGCAGAAAAAAGATTGGGGATTTAACTCTACAACATCTCTACAGCATCCCTAAGACCAGGGAAGTTTGTTCACTTTTGCCCACCTGTTTTTCACAAGTGTTATGCCTTGCAGCCACCATTGTTTTTAATACAGAGGTGAAAACTATCTAACACACTCACTGGGATCAGCAAAGGTTGTGCCTCTGACCCTCTGAGGCCCAGTGGTGATTGATAGCTCCATGGTTTCATCCCCAAAAGCCAAAAACACACCCAACAGTTCATTGGGTCTGATGCTAGCTTTTCAGTGCCAGTGGTTAGTTGTCCCTTTTTAAAATTTATTTTATTTTTTAATAATCTGCTTAAATCTGAATCTGGTGTCCAGATGTCAGTGATAAAGAGGTATGATTTCTATTTTATAAACACATCTGTAGAAGGCATTTTGTCATAAGAATTCCCATTCTAGGAAGCTTAAAGGATGCAGAGGTTTTTTCCACCCTTTTCTGGAGTCTGTACTACCCTTTCCTTGGGTGATGTGCTGTGAGATGCATTACAAACACTTAACAGCAAATCAGACAACACGCGTACACACAGTTAATAATGATCATTTTTCACCTTTGAAATCAATGGCAAATCTCCCCCTGGACTGGGAATCCATTGTAAGTTATCTGGACTTTAAATCAAGATTAGATCTGAATTTAAATCTTACAGCATCTTTGGGATGTTGTAGGAGAAGCAGGCGCCGTGGCTTTCATGCGAGCAGCGGGAGCTGAGGCTCCATGTGGAAGTGGTCAGGCAGCTCCTGCATTGCTGCTGCCTGCAGCTCCCGGGAGTCTCCAGCAGCCCCATCTCTGCAGACCGCTGCTGGCTGGTGCATCACAGTGCTGCATCACTGCTGCAAAGGGAGGCAGTTGCACAAGACCTCTGACCATGTACACGTCAGCCCCACCATTGCGCTCCTCCAAATCAGAATAAGAGGGACTTGGCATCCCCAACTTCTTGTGCTATTTTTTCCAAATTTTCTTCTATGGCTATGTCCACGCTTAGTTTCAGTATCAGCAGTAACAGCCCATGTTTTATCCAGGCAGGGTGGTTTATGGTCATTTCTCAGTGTGGCTGTCTAATCATTTCCACATTGCAATGTTTAAAACTCAACTGCCAAGTCATAAATATTCGTAGCTTTATTGATCTAAAGGCATTCAGCTTTCTAAACAGAGCAGGGCTTGTAATCTTGTGGATTCACCATGTTATAAAAAGCATTTGTATCCCTGATGCAACCTGGGGAGCAGAGATAGCCCATAGCATTATCTGCATGCTAAACCCAGGCTGGCTACAAGCGGCAGTCCTCGACAATGCCAAGGTACAGCCCTCCTTCGCTGGGAGGACCCAGGCAAGTTACAGAACTGGCTGTGAAAACCCAGGCAACCACACTTGCTTGGGAACAAGATTAAGAGATGGATTAAAACAAGCTGATTGAAAATATTTTCAAGTGAGGGCCTAAGCCCATATGTACCCTGCACAGCTGTTTCTCTTTCTTATCGGCAACAAGCATCTTAATTACCAAGTCAAACAGGTAACTGAACAGCAACTGAGCTCACAAACTAGTTGGCTAGTACCTCAAAAATTGGGAAGCAGAGAGTCAGCAATTGGCTTCTTTCAAAGACCTGCCAAAATTTTTCCTCTGAAGAGTGGAGATTGATGAATGTTTACTTGCAGCTGGTTTTCTCTCCTTTGAAGTTCCCAACATCTGGTTTCAATTGCACAGTGACTTTGCATTTTGATCAGCAGTTACCACCAGTTGCACAGACACTTGCTGGGTCAGGGAGAGAGAAAGCAAGCAAGCAAGATCTCTTTTTCACTTTCCATTTCACACATCACGTTGTCCTGCCTGCTATTTTCATTATCTCTTGTAACCATCGTGTTTCAGCTCTGCCATGGTAACTGATTTTTCAAGATACGTATCTGTGGCTTGTCCAGGGCAATGCAGCACTGTTGATTTACATCCTCTCAGCATCTGTGTCCCGTATGGGACTTGGCTTTCAAGGTCCTTCCACATTGTCATATTTCAGCTATAAATCTCAATATACAAGAACAACAACCTAAAAAAATGTACCAGCTCTAAATAACTTGCAGCTTTTGATATGTTGCCTTCACCTGCTGCTTTTTTTTTTTTTTTTGTTTCCTTTTTTATGACATTTTTCTGTGCCTGGCTGCTTGCAATTTGCTTCTTTGTTGCATTTGGAGTTTTATGGGGTTGTAACAAATTTGAACTGACAAATTAAAAGACTTTGAGGTTATTTGGTATTTTATCCTGAACAAAAGACAGCCAGTGGGGGAAAAAAAGTAAAAGAATGCTGAGAGTTTATGTGCAACATGTTTAATAACAGGAAAATAAAAGGGCAGAAAGGAGCCTATGGAAAATATTCAATGTATTTAGCCATTTCCTCCTGCTTCTGGCTTTATTAAATGATATCCTGAAGGGTGCCGACAAAGAAACACAATCACACATAACTGAGCAAAGCAGCCTCTTTTTAAAAGTGGAAAGAATCAAGCCTGCTGTACTCCAGTTAACGCGCCCGTAAAAGGAGAGACTGCTGGAACCTAATGTCGTTTACTGTTGATCTTAATATCCTTCCCTTTCTTGCTTAAATTTCCCTTGACACCTGCTTGGAGGTTGTTTCACACGGGCCATGTTGGAGAGAGGGAAATTGGACAGAGACCCTTTGAAAGCGTAGTCAGGAGCCTGGAGTGTGAAACCAGATGCTTTCTGCAGCGAGCCAGAGCGCACTAGGGGATCCTCTGGGTCCGCTTGTGGTTACGTCATTTGTGGGTTTGAGTGACTTGTTTTATAAATTGGCACAATTGGTGGGAATGTTGTGTGTGGTTTTTTTAACGTGTCATATGCCTTTATGAAAGAAAAAGACATTCTGCCTGTGATCTCTCTTATCCAGTAATGACAGCTAAGTGGATTGCCAACACCAGTGTCGTTTAAAAAATTAAGAGAAAAAGTAGCATGTATGTCTAGAGGAGAGCCTTGTCCAACAGGAACTCTAAATCAAAAGAACTCCCATATGGAAACAGCCAGTTCATTTGAAGTTCAAACCATGCTGACATTTGTAACACGTGGAAATCTCATGGTATTCTTGTTCTATGTCTTCCTAACATTATAAGAACACGAGAAAAAGATTTTTTGCTTTGTTTCCTCCTACCTGGGCTTTTTGTACTGTCTGTGGCAAATAGCATCTCTGCTCCATTTTTTTCAGATGTAAAGCCCACTGCAGAGACACTGGTGCCCACTTTGAAGAGCGAACAGACCACCACCCCATACCCAACTGATGAAGAGGCAACAGAGTGTGGTGATAGCTGTGGAGAAGAGGAGGGTATGTATCAGAGCAGCACATCTTCATCTCAATAAGGGATGGGTTAAGAGCTAAGCAAATACTCTTATCTTCCCATTAGTTCCTATACATGGGGCTGATTCCTGGAAAGCTTAGTGTAATATTATTAGTGATAGGCCAAGATAAAAAAACCCAAACAAAATCTGATAAGTTATATCAAGAAAGGATGCAAGAGCAAGAGATAGCAGCTAATTCAGTCCCTACGGTACGGGACTTGAAGAGCTGTTCTCCCAGCTTCCTTACGTGACCCGAGGAAACTCACTTAGTGCCCTGTTTAGAGTCACCTGTGTTCCAGATCCCCTTGGCTGGATGTCATAAATTCAGAAGGTGATTCAGGAAAGAGATTCAGGCTGCTCGGTATGCTGAGCTCCTGCAGAGGTCACAACTGTGGGAGTAAATCACGACACGTAGAGAAGGCTGATGTCCTGAACACCTATCTGTTAAGGATCATCTTCCCTAATATCAGCTGCTTAAAATTTCGGAGGACAGTTTGAGCGCCTTGTGCCAGCAGCAGAGAGAGGGGAACACTAACTCCAGGCAGGAGTTTGTCCTCCTGGCCTTAGATGGCTGTCAGATATACAGAAATGGTTTGGTATCTGTGGTGCTTGCCTGCCTCTACTGACTATAGAAGAGGCTGAACGTTAGTTTAGACTATGTGCTGTGCTTGTTAAAAGCCAGTGCTGGGGGAGCTAAGTTTCTCTGCCTCAGATTCCTACCTGTAAAAGAACAGACATCATATTCTGCTCCTTGCAAGGGGGATGTGAGCATCTAAAGCTTGTGAAATGTCCAGATTAAGGAGAGAGGGCTTGGCAGAGCTGTGCAGTATGCAGGAGATACGTGCCCCTGGGCACAACAGCAAAGCCTGGGCCTCAGCGCTGGGGCTGAGGCATTTATGCAAGGACTGCAACAAGAAATCTCCTGAGGAAAAGCTGCCTTTTGAGATATCTCCTAGGACTTCTGTCATTTCAGCTTCCAGCCCCAGCGAAAAAATTTAAAATAAATAAATTCTAAAAAGAACATTAACTGGCTTTTTCACACCTCCCATCAGGATTCTGCTGTAGTTCAGTTCTGGAAATGCAAGTTGCAGAAGTATCTCAAAGGGCCTGATGCTTATTGCTTTGCCTCAGTGATAAACTTGTGCAACCCTGCTACCATTGAGGCATGTGGGAAACTGCAGAGAGGAAATTTAGGCCAGTAATAATCTCTGCAACAACACAGTTCCTGGGTGCAGTCCAGGGCAGGAGAGCAAGCGGAGTATACCATGGAGCGTGGAAGCAGCTTTCCCATCAGCTTCCCTCAGATTTAGTAACAATTTTCATTCTGGTACTCCATAAACAATGAGTGTGTTTCTCTGGACAATCAGATTTATGACAGCCAAACAGAAACAATGCTGCTCTCCAGGGTATGAGATTAGATTGGAATAAAAGGATGCATGATCTGCATTGTTTTATTTCGGAGTGGGAGCATGTAAAAAAGCCCTCTGCCCCTCACAGCAAAGTTCCCTGATGCCTATCGCTTGAGTCATTCACCTCCTCCTGGCTATCACTCACTTTGTGGGCACTGTGATTTAAAACTTCCTCTTTGCTCAGGAAAAACCCGGCCTATAATTGGACTCTGACGTGCATGTCCACTGAGTCTTTGGGATGGTCTCGGATCTTTTCTGCAGCCTCTGTGCCTTCTGGCTGTTTCCCCAACTGAAGGAGCCAGCAGCTGCCTTGCTGCTACGTGCGGCCTCTGGTATATGCCCTCCTGCCCACAGACCTGTCTCTGCAGGAAAGCTCTCCAGAGCTTTTAAAGCTGTTGACACAGGGGAATTAACTCTGCTTCTGTTTCACAGATGAAAAATTAAATGACTCGCCCAAAGACCATGTGGTGAGTCCATAGTGGAGCTAGAAATAGAGGCTGGCTCCTTTCACTCAGAATCCAAAAGCCTGAGCTCATGGTGGCCCCATGTTTCCCCTGGTAGCATTTCCACAAGAAGGTAGGAAGGGGTGAGTGACAGCTCCCCACGTTGACAGACAGCTCCCGTCTGGTGCAAGTGGCTAGATCTGTCACTCAGGAGCTGGGTTTCTGGAGCACTTGAGATTCTCCTTTTGGAGCCAGAGCAGGAACTGATCAGCACAGGGCACTCAGGAAGCGCTCTTCCCTGACATTTAAGAAGGCATTTAATATTTGACCACTCCAGGGGCTGAAGAGAAGGTGCTGATTAGAGTCTGCAAGCGTTTGGTACTGGCTTTTATATTTGCTTAGTTTGGTGGATTAGCCACAGGACGTGGTGTGAGCATTTTGATGATGCAGAATTTAAGGCTGATCCCTGGAGCTGACGAAATGTGAGATGGGTTAAAAGCATCAGCGTGAGTGAGATTTCATGCTTTCTTCAGTATTTATGGCTTGCCGGCTATTTTAGTTTTGGCTTGTTTTTTAATAGCAACCCTTCACGGGCAGGTCATTTTTTAATCCAACTTTATTATTTTGCTTCTATTTCTTTTCGTAAGATTTCCACCTCCCTGTGAACTTCAACTGCAACTTTGATCTCCCTGAAGACCTCTGTGGTTGGTCACATGACTTGGCAACGGGTTATACGTGGTCTGTGCAGCCTACAAGCACCTGGATGGGCAACTCTGAACCAAGCTCTGAGACTGTGCCTGGTAAGACGGTTAATACCGTACCAAAACAGGGAAGAGGGAGCTGATGGGGCTTTCTCCGTGTGAACAGTATGACTGATTATTGGACAGCTGTCGAGAGTTGTGAAGGCTGTGCAGAGCTGAACGTTTTCTTTTGTGGAAGCTTTCAGATGCTTTGCTGTATGGTTCATGACTTATTTATAGGTCTGTGACCGCTGGCACCGAATTGTACTAACTATCCTCTTGAGATAGCCTTGAATCAGACACTGGGCTTTGAACCCCCTGTGACTATGAAGGTTAGCCCAGGCTCTGTTCCACATTCTGTTCCAAACATCTTCTGTAGGACCCAGTGCTTTTTCTGCAGAATGCATTTCCTCTTTTGTTAGAGATGCATTTCTTCCTCCCATATGTTGCTCGGGCTGCCTATAGTCTTCAGCTATTCTGCACTCTGGGCTTGCATAGGCTGGATTTCAACCTCCTCCAAGTGAAAGATGAGCTAAGCCCTAAAAATGCTGAAATACGCCAGCTTCTTGCTGTTTGACTTTTGCTCTTTTTCTCTACTGTCCTTTAGAAGCAGAAGATTTGCATGAGCATGGCAGAGCCTAATGTATGGAGGACCTCACTGAGATGTGCTGGCATGGGTTGGAAGGGAGCCTGCCTCTGGCAGTGTGGTTGATAGATCAGGTTCTTCAGCCTCACATCTTGGAACTTGCCCTGGGACTAGTGCCCTTGCTTTACCCTTACTGACTTTGTGGCATGGGTGGCATGAAGAACATTTGCCAGTTTCCTTGTGACAGTTGACTGCATCACTGCAGCATCGCTTCTCTTCACTATCAGTCATTGCTTATCAAACTCAGGGTTCCCCCAGGGAGAGCTGGCTGATCTTACCTGTCTGCAGCTCTGCTCCGATGCCTGGTGACTCCAGTGTTTCTGTGCCATGCACCCAGGGTGCCATGCATGCTGTGGGCTCCTCCCCGCCCTCCCCCCAGTGAGGTTGAGTCTCGAGATGCAAACATTCAGGCGAACCTGTTAGCCACCTGGCAGAGGCACTGGCCAGATTGGCAGTGCTGCCAGCCAGTTGGAAAGCCGTGCAGCCAACACCTGGTAGGCAGTGCTAAAGAGGAAAATATGTATTCCAGAAACATATGGGAAGAGGAGAATCTGCTACATCTCCACACACAAATCACCCCCACATAAATGCACACATCATTTCTCTCTTCAGCTCCTGAGGTGCTCGGCATTTTCCAAGAGACACGGTAATGCTGTTAAGTGCAACATATATGGACATCTGACAAATTCTTTGGCATGACATAGGGACACTGTGTCTGCTATGGAGAAAAATATTTTCATATTTCAAGTGTTTATCTCTTCAGCATTTGAGTGCTTTGGAAGATTAATATCTGGAGCTCAGTGCAGCCTCAGGCAACAGGAGAGAACACTTACAGCAAGCCCCAGACTTAATAACCCTCCCCATCTCTTTTGCTGTAATAATGTTTAATTAATATAAGCCTCCTGCAAGTAGGATAAAAATTACTTATTTTTATAACTCAGACTCAATTTTTCATTTCATTTCCTCTCCCTTGAGTCTCCCTACAATTAGTTGGCCATAGTTTCTTAGAAGACTGTGTCGTATGTGCGCATGCGCGTGTGTGCGCACGTGCACAGTCCGGGAGAGGCTGGTGCTGCCTCAGATGGCTCAGCAGGCAGTTTTGGGGGGGTTTTACCCTTCTTCTACCCTTTCTTCTCTTTCTTAGTTAGTTAAGAACTGCAAAACCTCATTGCTGCGGCCAGGGGAACATTCTGCTACTGCGCTCAGTGATGTAGTCTCGTGCCGGTGCGCAGAGCTCTGGGTTACGGCGCCGGGCTGAGCCAGGCACTGAAGCACGGACGGGGTGCAGGCGCTCGGCAAGTCATGGGCAGGGGAGGAGGAGGAAGAGGAGGTGGCTGCTGCAAGGGCTGAAGTGACTTGCCCACAGTGCTGGAGGGTGCCAGCAGCAGGCACCTGGCACAGGCTGAGGGTTGGTTGTTGGCACTGCTGTGGCATCAGCATCGGGCAGAGATGAGCCCTGCCGGCGGCCGTGCCGCTGCCTTGCCCAGGCTGCACCAGGCTGCAGAGTGGCCGGCATGCAAAGGCATCGCTGCCCTGCCTCGCTTTGGTCCTGCTCTTAGAAATGAAGAAGACAGGACACAAAAGGAAACAACTATTTGCTTTTTTCCTCCTCACACAGCTTTTAAAAGCAACTCAAGAAACATGAAACAGAAGCGATGCCAGCCCCTCGGTGGGACAGAATCGAAGCATTGTTTAGTTCACACTCCCCCATTCTTCCCCTGCCTTTCCCTCACATTCCCTCCAGCGTTTTGTTTCTACTTAGAAAATTCATCTTCAGACTCCAGGGAGCAAGGAATGAAAAGCCCTTGTTCGGGGTGGTCTTTTCTTGTGAATTCCCCACCCTGGGGTGAGCAGTTGGGTGAAGGAGAGCAGCTGTGCTTGGTTTAGGGGCAGGGCAAAAGCTAACGGGAACTCAAAGCTGCTGGATCCCAATTTACTCGTGATTTAAAGGTGCTGGCCTGGGCTAGAAGCCTGGGCTGCTCCACGGTAGCAAGGAAATGTGCTGTGCCTTTAAGAGCCATGTGGGATGTGTTTCTACTTCTTCTGAAAATTGCAAAACAAGAATTAAAATTAAAAGGAAAAAAAAAAATAATGAAAGGAGGACCCCTGGCTCAGTCTGCATGAGAGAGGGGGGGGAGGAAATGACCATGGTGAAATATCCTCTGTGAGGCACTTGATTAGAAAAGTCTGCTGAGAGACAGGCCTGAATTCCTCAGATATCTCCCGATTTCATTTTAAGCGCTGTATGCAATTCCTCCTCGTCTTTGGCACGGAGGACTTCTCAAGACTGACAAGACACCCACTGCTCTCATTCCACTATTTTTATTTCCAAGATACTCTTTCAGGCAGCTCTGCATTTCTTTTTTTAGCCCTCTGTTCCTTGGGCTCTTCACACCATGGATTAGCTCCACGTCCTCTCCTGCAGGCTCCCGTTACATGTCTGGGGACCCTGTTGGTGGAAGTTGACCCAAAGTGCCCAACTCAGCAGAAACCCAGCATGGTTCCAGCTGTTACCCTGCCCTTTGCAAGCCTAGAAAATACTGTTGCTCCCTTTTCCATGCCCCCACAAGAGATTGCCAGGATTTTTCCCTCTATGGATTTTCAGATGCTTCCTATCTGTAGAAAGATTCCCCTTAGCTGCACCTAGCAAGCTTCAAGGAGCAAAAAGTTCAGGTTTCAGTGAGGTTTCGAGCCCCTTCCTGCTGCATGCAATGTCAATGTGCCATGTGTGTCAAGATAGAGAGAGGTCTTAAGACCTGAAAAGAAATCTGGGTTGGTAAGTTGGGCACCTCAACTCTTCACCAACTCTGAATTTCACCAGGGTCTTGATCCTGAAGGGTGTAAAAATCCTGGGTTATATCCGCAGCGGGTAGGTGCAGTTGCATTGCTCTCAGTGGTGCTACACTATCAAGCCGGCACTGAAAAGCTGGAATTCGTGTAAGTCATTTTTTTCCCCTCCAGTTTTCTTGCAGTCGTTAAGTAAATATCTTATGGCCCTAGAAGAGCACTGTGGGATCTGCACCTCCACCACACACTGCTTCTCATTTGGGGGAGCATGGCAGCAGGGTCAGAGCCCTGGCAGCACTGTGAACCCCACGTTGTTCGGATGTCGGCAGCTGTACATGCACACGGAAAACAAAGCGATTTTAGCCTTGCGGCTCTCCAGACCACATAGCTCTTGGGCTGGGCTGCAAAAACCCACCGAGGGCTTCTGTTGTGGGCCGTGGCCTTTCTGGCTTTGAGGGTCAGGAATGCTGCTTATTCGGGTGGCAGGCGCTGCAGGGAAAAGTTTATTTGTTTCGAAGCATTTCCAGCAGAGGGGTGTTTGTAGTGCATTGAAGTTTTATAAGAGCTATTTTTTTTTAAGGAAAACAAATGTTGTACTTTTTTTGAGCCAATGGTGAACCTTTACCATTCCTGTGTTTTTCCCATGGGATCCTTAAAAGGGAAAGTTTCATATTTTTCCTGCGATCCATGAGAAATTCTGCCTGAAGGCCTTCATCCTACTCTGTGCAAACTAGCAGAAAGGTTTTCGTGGTGTTAATGGAGCAGGAATGGACTGAACTGGGTCTGCACTTAACTCTCATGAGACTACTCTCAGAGCTTGTGCCTTGGGGACACATTTTGACCTCTAGGGTCAATCCTGTCCCCTTTGAAGTAGGAGTGAGTTTTGCTTGTGGGGTGGTGTGAAAGTAAAGCACTTCTGTGCAATGAGTGAGCAGCTGCACACTGTGGGAAGGAGAAAGGAGGCCACATAGCTGGCTCTGTCTCTCCCTGCTCACCCCATGTGTGGTGCAGATTGCCTCTCAGCAAAGCTGTACGCAGCTCTCCTGACTTGTTTGCACAGTGAAGACAGCAAACTCTAAAAAGTCATTCATGCTTTGGCTGCCTGCAGCACGGTGGAGCTGGGATGCCCCAGCACCCAGATCACGGCAGGTTTGCTAGCGTCGGCTGGGATGTGCAAGTGTCCTGGCCACGGGCTGGGGCCAGGCTGTAGCCAGGCTGTGGCTGTCCTCATGCTCGTACTGTCTTTCGTGAGAGAAGGGGCACAGGCACCATCTGCCTCTGCATTGCCAGCAAAGCTCCTGCTCACTGGGCTGGGCTGGAGGCAGAGAGGAAACCATTCTTCTGCGGCTCACCCATTTCTTCATTGCTTGCTGTCTCAATCCTTAGTCATTTTTTGGACCCAGACACCAGTGACACACACTGCCTATAAAACCAGGCTGGAATGCTCTTTGGAAAACAAGACACTGTCTCTCAAATCTTAGCGTGTGCATCACTCCGTCACTTCGCAGCAGTGACTTGGCAGCCTGTGAGTCACAGAGCCTGGTTTAGGAAAGCATACGCATGCATGAGCAAGCCACAATGTGCAGCCTGTGTGGTGGAAGCAATGTCTCTGTTAATGCCTTTAATTGTGCATGCACAAACGCGGGGCGCGGGTGGATCTGTGCACACCGTTTCATGTAGGGGCACACAGGGTGCCTGCCAGGCTGGCAGTGGACTCGGCGTGGTGGCAAGCAGTTCACTTAGCATAAATGTCAGGCTCTAATTGGCATTTGGTTTGTCAGGGACACTGTGCCCTCCCTGCACTCCCAGGGGAGGCAGCAGGACTCACAATCATGCCATGCTGTTGAGGACGTGAGGCTTAATTAAGAGAGAGGATGTAATGGCCCATCCATTAGAAAGGCTCCAGAGAGCAGGTGGAGGGCTTGGTTCTGGGCAGGTGTGGGGGTTTATGCCTTTTCATGGACTGATTTAGAGTCTGAAACGGCAAGGACTTGGCAGGCTAATTAACACATAATCAAAATTGAGGGGATTTTCCAGCAGACACAGTGATCTAGTTAATATAAATATTAGCTTTACGGAGGATTGATTTCCCTCCATAAATGAAAGTCTGTCACTGAGGAGAGGCCTGTCACTGAAATTATGGTGGCAGCCTTTTGAGGTGAATTTGTATGACTTGCCAAAAAAAAATAAAATAAAATTAAAAAATAATAACTATCCAATTTCAATCTGCATATTCATGCAGCTGCCATCCCCCTGCTACCAGAGCACCCTGCAGTCACTAGGGGATCTGAGCTGATCCGCTTCGTGGGAAAGGCAAGGACTGATGCAACCTCCAGCTCACATGCCCCGTAAGAATGGCAGGATCAGACCCCACTGGGATGTCCCCTTGGCCCTGGCACAGCATGGCCAGAGTGACATTTGGGGCTGTGCAGGCAGGTGATGGGGCTCAGACCGAAGGTGTCACCTATGGGATTTGACAGACAAGAGGTGGCTGCCAGCAGGCTACAGCGCTGCCACTGAAACACACAGTGAAACAAGCTCTGCAATGAAGAAGAGTGCGGTGACCTTTGGAGGGACGTAAGTGAAGGCAATTCAGCGTGGGTCCTCCATAGGAGCAGCAGCTTGTAACTCAACCATATCCAGCAAGGTGGAAATGCGGGGGGGCAATCTGAAATCTCAGTAATTGCTTGTGTACATCCTGCCCGACACGTTTTGCTGGAAAACCTTCAGATGTGCTGCTGAGACCAGTGAGGGAAGGTGCTTTTCTTGGGAGAGGGAGTGAGATGCGTAGGACCCAAGCACAGGCAGGCTGACCTTGCAGAGGGGGGAAGCTGTCGTGGCTCAGGCTTGCAGCCTGACTGAAACTGCGAGGCTTCATCCCCTGCTGCCCCTAATGTCCTCTCAGATGGCTTGCTAGCAGGAGAGGACGGGCATGCCAAGAGGAAACCGCATTGGCCAGATGGTTTGTTTGCAGAGCCCAGCTGGTGATTTATCCTGGACTCACTGCCATGCACATACAAGTGACTGCCATCGTCTGGCTGGGGTGGTTGCATGTTCACGCTCCTCTGGCTCCCCTACATCCAGATGATCCCATAAGTCTTCCATGAGATTTATGCTGTAGCATCAGTTGCAAAAACCAGCAGTAGGTTAAAATGCCTGAGCAGGTTTGTTCTGCCTTTTTTGAGCCGTCACTTTGAACTACCAGTGCCAGTTCAGTGGGGGATGCAGCTGCTGTATTAGCTGAAATAGAGGCTGCAAAGCAAAGTTCTGGGAAAAAGATTAAAATGCATTTCTGATCCTGGAAGAATCGATCAGCTCATCGTTGCAAGGCTCCCTTCAAGCATTTTAGCAGGGGAAATCAGCCTGTCAGGTGCTTTCTGTGCCAAAGGCTTCCATTTACTGGATCAAACAGTGACTACTGGAACCACCAAGCTCCCACATGCTGTTCCAACAATTAGCTCCACAGTGTCCTTGTTCAGTCAGTCTCAGCAAATTCATAAGGCTTTTCAGAAGGTCCAACTAGCCACTAGAGTGATCCAGCCATTTCATCTTCAAATGACGCAGAAAGTCCTGCCTGCTTGTGCTCAGCTTTCTGCTCCAGAAACTGGTACCAGGAGCGGGAGCATGTGGTGCCCAAACCCACTGCTACTTGCAGGGGAGCAGCTGGGTTCATCACCTGAAGACTGAGCCTCCCATAGCCCTTGGGACTGCCACTGGGTCCCTGGAGAGCTCTGTGGGCCCCAGCAAGTGTTGGGTGGGGACCACAGGAGATGCAGGGCTTGAGAGGGCTCCCATGGCTCTGAAAGAGCCTGTGTGGCTGAGGGGGGCATTGGTTTTGGCTGCAGTTCAGGAGTTTCTTTGATTTCACAGCCTGATAGGAATGGGAACAAACAGGAGGTTGGTGTCATCCCTGGAAGGAGAGGTATGACTCAGAGGCACACAGGCTCTTTTGCTGAAGTGGTGGAGGCAGCTACGCTGGGTACCGCTGGCTCCCAGTGAGGGGTGCAGATCGTGGCTGGTGTCCAGCTGCACAATTAACACAGCCCCCTGGGGTCAGCTGTGGGCTTTGGTGGATCCAAGGATAGCTAACATCCCTGCACTCGATCAGGCTGCCTGAACACTGGCACCAAAAGTCAGTCCTGAACTTTGGGGACCTGGATTTGATCATTCTTGAGCCTGGCTGGTGCTTTTGTTAAAGATTTGCCTGTGAGACCATTTCAGCTGTGAGATAACCGTACGATCACTGTCTGATTTGCTCTTCTACCTTGTTTGTTGCTGCTTTTTTCTTGTTGTTGCTTTTTTCTTTGAAGAGGCTTGTAGTGAATTACAAAAAGAGGATTTTAATTCAGGAGACCTTGATGACTTATTATGCCTTATCGCTCCTTAGGCATGGAGTACAGCTTGTTCATTTTTTTTTTTTCTTCCTCCACTTATTTATCTCCCACATCTCCTCCTCCACCGCTACCACTCCGAGGTAAATCACAAGAACACTCCTCCATTAGAGAACGGCATGCTACTTCTTCAAGTGATTCACTCAAGCAGGAGTGGGCAAACATGCTTTCATCGGTTTTTTCTGCTACTGTTGTTGGCATAAAGTGCCAAGTGGCCCAGGTACATTTCATAGGTGCTGGAAAATATTGCTTGCTCTTTATGTGGCTGGTCAGGGACATATTTGTCCTTCACGGAGCAAAATCAGTGAAAGTTCATATGGAGTGGATACGCTTTTGAAATATTTTGATCATACATCCCAGGAGTAGAGTGATGGCAAATATTTCTGCTGTTGTCCTAAATTTATTTTAGAAAGCTGTGTCACTCATGGTACATGAAACATGGGTTTCAGCCCAGCTCTCTGGCAGTGACAAACTTGTAGCAGGGCCAGTGGCTGTGCAACCACTGATACGTCTCCCTTGGGCTGGCATGTCACCGGATTGCTGACTGGCAGCAAGGTCAGATGCTCTTTTCCGAGTGGGACGTGACTTGTGATGCTCAGGATTGGGGTTCTAAGTTCTGATCTCTCTGGTTTAAGTTTTGGAGGTGTTTTCAGTGCACTTAGTGAACATTCTCAGTGCAGACGCTGCTCTTCTGCCATTGCTGTGGGCACTGAAGCCACAGAGGGAGCAGGGCAAACAGGAGGCAAGCTGCTGCTCAGAGCTTTGCCCGTCAAGTGCAGCAGGCTAAGACGTGGGGATGGGAAGCGACGGATCCCCAGGCGTGGTCCTGGGGCAGGGGTAACCCCCCTGGGCTGCGGGGTGGCATGCACATGCTGGCATGAAGCACCAGTGACACGTGCCCACTCTGTAGCATGTCCATCCCTCTGTTGAAATGCCAAATACAGCAATATCTGCCGTTGGCCTGTCTGTGTCACCTTGTACTGCAGGAACTGCAGCTGGAGCAACCCAAGGGGCTCTGTCCTGCTATTGGTCATGAAGTGGGGGGAGGTAAGGACCACGTCAGCTACACGCTTGGCTTTCAGTCTGTGCTAAGGGACTCCAGGCATCCAAGCTGCAAATGGGAAACTCCTTGAGGAGGCTTCTCGTCAGAGAGGGCTGGAAACCACTGATTCCAAACCAAATCAGCTGTGCCCAGGGATTTGTATCCACGGGCTTTTGCTGCTATTGGTATTCAGATCAAGTATCTCCAATTCCACTCTCAGCCTTGAACTTCTCCTGGGATATCAAACATACCAAATCTGTTCCCTGAGAATTCACAAAAAGCATGGCACAATTTAAATGTAATATTAAAGCAAGTAAATCCCCTGCTGCATGTATTTCAGCTACCTTCAAGTTTGCAATACCCGGCTGTCGCCTGTGCCTACTTCACTTGCTGGGACCATGTCCTTCCTCTGTGCTGTGCTTTAGGGGCTGTTTTGCTGCATTATGGAAAAACTAAGAGCCAGGCCTTCATTTTGTCATGTGTATCCTCAAAACAAAACTGTCAGCTAGATCCTGATGGTGGAGTATTTACCGCTGGGGATGAAAAGAGGCAGGATGAACACAGCTTGAGATCCCCATCATAAGATGAGTTTTCAGTACCGGCGGTTAGAAAAACCCACCTCAGGCTTGTTAACTGAGCAGGCTCCCAGCGGAATAAACACACACACACACACACCCGCCAATGTCATTATCATGGTGTCGCTTCTTCTGACAATAACTGTTCTTTAACTTCTCCTAATTATGCTGATCTTCAGCTTACCGCTTTCTGGTTTTGCTGTCGGTCTCCTACCAGATGGTGGTGGCTGGTGAGGGGAGCGTGCTCCTTGGTGCCCTGCCCAGGCTGCCCAGGGCACCACAGCAGCATGGCTTGCTGCGCTCAGAGGGTGCCAGTGCGAGACCCTGCTCTCGCAGGCATGGCCGTGAGGTCCTGCCCAGCGCTGCCAAAGCTGCCTGGCAGGCGGTGAGACACTTGTTGCAAGTGGCCACAACAAATAATACGTATTTTTCTCTTTAAACAGATGGCAAGAATTACCTGCAGCTGCAAAGCAGTGGAAGGAGGGAAGGGCAGCGAGCTCGGCTCATCAGCCCCACCATCTATCTGCCCCAAAGTGCTGTCTGCATGGTCTTCCAGTACCAGGCGTGGGGCAGCAATGGAGTGATGCTGCGGGTCTGGCGGGAAGCCAGCCAGGAGCACAAGGTGCTGTGGGTCATCGCAGAAGACCAAGGGGAGGAGTGGAGGGAAGGCCGCATCATCTTGCCGAGCTATGACATGGAGTACAGGGTAAGATGCTTGGGGAAGGTGTGCTGGACCAGGCAGGCATCTCCAGCATCTTTATTTCAGCGTTGCAGAGCCAGGGCCCATTCATCATTAGGGAACTGGCTGTTTTCATTGTGTTTCTCAAGTTACCATAGTAACTAAACGACACTGTTTGTTATTCAGAGAGTGCCTGTCTTCTGCACAGACTTGGGCCTTTGTTCAGCCTGTTGCCTTTTATATTCCTCAAATCTCCCACTTTGCAAATACTTTTCTTTCTTTTTATTTTTTTTCATTTTGTTTTGTGCATTCCCTCCCCCGTTGATGGCCATCAGATAGTCTGACCAGAGGCAGGTGCACAGCTCTAGGGAGCAAACCCAAACCCTTCAGCCAGAAGTGGGAAGATGGGAGGGAGCACAGCCCGTTCTTATGGGCAGGCAGCAAACAGCCCTTCTCCAGCCTCGGCTGCAAGTGCTGATGGGGGAGAAGGAAGAGGGCATGTAGGCTCCTTTGTGTATCCACTTCTCACATACCTTAGACCAGATCAGAGGGCTGGGTGCAGCCCTGTCCCCCTCTCAGATCAGTGGAAGAGAAGGGATGAGCTGGAGGGAGCCCTGCTGCTTGCCGCAGCCGCCTGAGCCCCTCTGGCACGGCCGTGCTAGCACCCCGTGGAGAGGCTGCTGCTTCCAGGAGTGCCTTTGGCGTGGTTAGCCCTTCTGGGCAGCGTGCCGTTTGCCAGGGAGCCAGGGCTACTGTTGTCACTTGTTAATGAGCATCAGCATGGCATCCAGCAGCCTCCAAAGCAGAAGGAAACATGCTCGCAGGATTGAGGCAGCACTTTGATGACCACTGCGGCAGGGAGCCTTGCTCCAGCTGGCTCCCAGCCCCAACCCTGACCTGGGGTGCTGCCGCTCTCAGGCCACTGACCCCTCTGAACTGCTGCCTCCCACATGGGTTGATGGCTCAAACTTGGAACTAACAGCTCTGACAGTGTCCCCTGCACAGCCAGGTGGCAGCCCTTCAGGGAGGTGTCCCTGCAGGCAGGCATGGGTCTGGGCCACCCAGGCACCCCAGATGAAGGGGGGCACCTAAAATGTGGAGAGGAGGTTTGTGAAATACTTAGCCCTAGGTGACTATTTGGACGCTCAAGAATAGGCAGGGACATATAAAGCAAAAGCTTTGCACTGGAGCCGTGTGACTAGTTTGCATGTGTGTGTTTGGCTTTATCATAAAATACCCGTAAACGCAATATGCCTTCAGATAAGAATGATGGGCGCTGGCTGACTACTTTGTGCGTTAAATGTGAATATACTGGCATTAGCTAAATAACAGCATCATTATGTAAATAATGCAAGTCTCTCCACTCAGCAGTTCTTAGAGCTAATGACTATTTATTTTTGCAGATACATTTTGCCTGTGATTAAGTACGAATAAATTGACCCTTCTCCTCTAAATTTTCAATACTTCTTACATAATGTTGATGGGAACAGCACTTTACAGTTAATGTAGCTGTGCATCTTGTGTCCTTACCTTCCTTTTTCTGATCATAGCCCAGTTAATACCGTGGGCCAAATCTACTGCTGCTGTAAGTCAGTGTTATGCCACTTGCATCACTTCTGCAAGGGCCAGGGGGTCGCCTGCGATGCGGAACATTGATTTATTGAGTTTTTATTCCGTGCAAGAGGCATTTAATTGAACAAATTGCAAGCCGAGTGCTGCCAGGCCAGGTAACGATCTCTCTGCTGAACCCATCTCTGCAGAGCACCTTTCCCTGGGGAAGGGGTGGCAGAGGCAGGGCAAGGAAGCAGCACTAGTCTCAGGTCATCCGCAGGTGTGCAGGGAAAGCCAGGAGCAGATTTCTTACCCTTTCCCCCAGGAGCAGCAGCCACCCAGTGCCTCCCAGCTTAGCACTGACATTTCTGTCCTGATTTCTCATAGATTGTGTTTGAGGGAATTATACACAGCGGCCACTCGGGAGAGCTCGCCCTTGATGACATCCGGCTGGGCACCGACATCCCGCTGGAGAACTGCATGGGTACGTGCTGGGGGGGCACAGGGCAGCTGGGGCTGGAGAGTGTTCGCTGACGGGCTGCCAGTGGGCCACTTCTCACCTGCCTGAGTTACTGGGAGCCTCTGGATCTCAGCTGGGACTTTCCTTGCCCATGAACGAAATGAGGGGCCACTCAGTCTCTGGGGGACAAGGGCTCTGGCTGCATTGGTGTGAGAGGCAGGAAGCACATCTCTGCTGTGCAAGGCTGGTAGAGCAGCTGAGGGTTTCCAGGGGACTATTCTATGTGATAAGGACATACACCAAATTTAAAAGGAAAGTGCTGGACAAAAGAAATCAGCTGTCCATCAGTATTGGATGCTTAGAGGGGCCAATGAGTTCAAAAGGAGTCTTCTCTAATAAGAAATAAAATAGCAGAGGGGTTTTACAGCAATGTTAACAGAATAACAAAAGGAATTTTTGTCCTAGAATTCACCATTCCCCAAACCAGGCCAAAAGCCACGTGGATTCATTCAATGTGAAAGACAGAGAGGACTTTAAAAAAAAGAAGTGGAAAAAGTACGTTTTAGCGGTTTGCTGGTGGGGCTGTTGCCCTGCCCTGTTACTCTAGCCAGCATATCCATGCACACCCTCTGATGGCTCTGGTCACTGTCTAGCTTGGATTTGGATTTAGAGCCATCCCAGTTGTGCACGGGACCAGCAGTATTCAGTTAGTGGGATCTGTGCTGAGAGCTGCCCACAACAGCGAGGCCCTGCTCTCCTGCTCTCCTGCATGACCTGGGGGAGGTATGTTTCATGGTTAAACACCCACAAAGTGTCCAACCAACCCATCCTGAAGCCAGTGGAAAAAGTCAGGTGGAGCAGAGCCTCTCTCCCTTTGGGCTTTGAAAGGCCCCATTCAGTGAAGCTGCTCTCCTCTCCCTCACTAAGGGAGGGGAGGATCCCAGTGCCTCCTAAGCCAGGTGGGACAGAGCCTTTCTTCTGGGGGGTATATCTCAGGGGAGGAGCCACGGGACAAATGGTGCCCGGGAAGGGCTGGTCCCATCACTTGCCACCCTGTGCAGGCAGGCAATGGTGAAGATGGTGCATGAACCAGCATTAATAATAGAACAGAGGACTGGGACTGCCCCAGAGGTGCTCTTGAGCACCGTCGGTCCTAGTTTCTTTGATGCTTTGAACTCTGCTTGTCTTCCATCTGCCAAAGGAGCTAATACTCTGTATGTCAAATTCCCGGTATTTAAAGCTTGACAGTGGTGTTTTAATCCCTTGCCTTCTATAGCATTAAAAAGAAGCAAGAGTGATGATTAACACTAATAGAATTTCCTATCTAACGTCTTCTGAGCTCAGCAATTCACCTAGCACCAGTGTTACTGTGTCTAGGGCCTCATGAACCTAAAGCTTAATATTTCAAAACAAAAGCATTAATAAATTATAAAGTTCATGTGTTGCCAGCCCTAAAAATAACAACAAGCTGCTACACAAAATTATTTGTCCCATTCTAGGAAGCTGAATGTGAATCTTAAAATCTATAGGGATAGTTTGTTTTAGGTCACTTCTAACAAAGGGCTCCCACTGCAAACTTTAACATAACTCATGGGTCATTTCCGATGTCACCAAAATAATAATGAAACGGTAGAGATACATTGCTGCACTCTCTCTCTCAGAGCCATGAGAATGGCTGACTCCAGCACAGGCTACTGTTTTTTCAAATGTAATCCTGGGAAGTAATCTGATTCCTTCTTAGCGTGAAAGAACACTAATAAGTCACAATAATTTTTTCCTTTGACAAATGTGTCGTTTGCATTCTGAACTTGAGTGATGATTTCATAGCACTCTGTAGAGCCAGAGTCTGCTTCTGTGACTCACAGGCACAATGCAGAAGTAATCTAAAAATAATCAGAAGCCTATTACTTCTGCGAGAAAGTAATCAGTAATAAGTACCGATTATTGCTTTTCGGATCCAGTAATTTGTAATGGGTTTCTTCAAAGTATCTTGAAAGGAGAAAAAAATCACTTGCCTTTGTTTCTTGTCACTGTGAGGTGGAGGAGGAGCATGGCATGGATGTCCAGGAGCAACACAGTTCCCATGTGAATAACAATGCCAGAGTTGAGCCAGAAACTGAATTGCTCTTGGAAATTTTGGGGGGGGTTGGGGTTTCATCACTGGGCCAGGTGGAGCTTTGTCTTTGGATGACTCAGGCCAGCCAGCTGAATCCAAATGACACTCAACCTCAGACATATTTTTCTCTGAAGTCTATGTCTGAGTTGAACATACTGTGCCTGGTCAGTCCCCAGCTGAGACAAGGTTTCTCCCCATCCTGGTGAGGTTGGCTAGCACCCCACACTGTTCCCAGCCAGTGGCTTCTGTGGGGCACAGCCACATGCCTGCTCCACTCGGCTGCTGCACGCCAATGGGAGACATGAGCTGTGGCCTTGTCTGTGATATTCCCCTCTTTAATACTGGGTTTTGTTTTTTTCCTTTGCAGAACCCATCACAGCTTTCCCAGGTGAGAACTTCCACTTTCCAGGTAAAACTGCATTTCTCTTGGTGGTTTCTTTCTGCTGGAACGGGCTTTTATGTCAAAGGAAAGCGATGTGCGTGCTTGTACAAACAGCAAAAGTTCTGAGCAGTGATATGTGTGTGCTAAACCTCCCCCACCGCAGCAGCAGGAGGTGGCACCCTCTGACTCCCGCTAGGTGACAAGGGGCAGGCAAACAGACAAGTCCCACTGTCCTGGGGCTGAACAGCATTAGGAAACCTGCCATCATGGGGCACCTGGCCCAAAATGGGAAGGCAGAGAAGTAAAGGGTAGTTATCAACTGACTTAAATGAAAAACCTGTAGCCAATTAAAAGTGAAATGAGGTGGCAATGACTTAGATCACTGTGGGGGGAGGCTGGTTACAGATGCTCTGGCAGTGGTGGTCAAACTGCTGGGGAGGGAGGGTGGGGCTGGTCTGCATGGAAGGGGAGTTGGGAGGTAGAAGTGGGAGAGCAAACTGCCACGAAGAGCTCTGAAGGTGACAGTCAATAAAAGGAAAACAAGGTGAAATGATGCATTTAATAGCTTAATACTAGCCTGGAGGATAGAAACTGGCATTTCCCCGATCAAACCTACAGAGTAAGAGAAAAGGTGAGGAACTCAGAAAAACTGCCTTGCTCTTTGAGCAGTCAGTGGGGATGCTGTTCGTCTTGCTCTGGGCTGGGAAAAGCTGTCTGCTTTTGCGGGGAAGAACGGTTTAGTCTGTCTGAGGGGTTTTTTTTCCCCACATTTTGATTTTGGGTTTTGTTTTCCTGCCCGCCCCTTCAGGAACATGTCTGGGTGTTGTGTTGTGATGAAGAGCAAACTTTGGGCTCCCCTTAACTTTGAAAGTTGTTTTGTCAGTGCAATCAATGCGCCCTTTGCTTTCACTTGGACATGACGTCCATATTCTTCCCATCCCCTACTCTGCTGGTGGGCTGCAAGATATGGTTGGGCTCTACCCTAGAAGCAGCTGCGTTTCTGTGCGTGGTGAAACTGTCTCTGGTGGGCATGTGTGTGGCAGTAAAGAAAAAGTAGACGCTGAGACTGAAGTGACATGCACACCTCCATCCGTGGGGTGCGATGCAGGCTGCGGAGCATTACCAATGGGAGGGACATGCATAGGGTGTAACACTGTATTTTACAGTCATGCCCATACTGTAATAACTAGGAATTTGGGTTTGCTTGTTTGTAGGCTGCGTATTTATCGGCTACTCAGGCTTGTGGTGTACTGAAAATCTGCTGCAATATTCTCAGCTGACAGTTGAAGCCTCACAACCCTTCCTTACTTACGCTATTGCTCTATGTTCTGTTCTGGTATCTGTTTTGCAGACACCACCCTTATGTTTTGGAGCCTGTAACATGCATGGCAATCTTCAGTTTGAACATCCCTCTGAGTCCTCAAATTGAGTCTATCCCAAAGCCCAGTTAACTCATGTTGTTTCATTTCCTCTTCCCCCCGCGCCCTGCTGCCTGTATAGCTTCCATTTCCCCATCATGTTCCCCAGGGCACGCTGGCTGTGTAGGGACAGCGTTTGCTGTGCCCAGCACAGTGAGATCCCTAAGCACCACAGGCAGATGCTGTTGCAGGCTGTCGTGGTTTAACTCCAGCTGGCAACTAAGTACCGCATGGCCACTCACACACTCCCTGCCACCTCCCCCAGCAGGATGGGGAGGAGAATCGGGGAAAAAGGTAAAACTTGAGGGCTGAGATAAGAACAATTTAATAATGGAAATAAAATGAAAATAATAATAATAAACAACAAGAACAATTGTAATGAAAAGGAGGGAGAAGGGGAGAGGAATAAAATCCAAAGGCAAAGGGAAAAAGCCCAAGTGATGCATAATACAGTTGCTCACCACGCTCTGACTGATGCCCAGCCAGTCCCCGAGCAGCGATCTGGCCTGCCCTGGCTAAGTCCCCCGGTTTATGTATTTGGCATGACATTTTTATGGTATGGAATATCCCTTTGGCTAGTTTGGGTCAGCTGTCCTGGCTGTGCGCCCTCCCAGTTTCCTGTGCCCCTCCAGCCCTCTTACTGGCAGGGCCCAAGGAACTGAAGTCCTTAACTTGGTATAAACATCACTTGGCAACAACTAAAAAAATCAGTGTGTTATCAACATCATTCTCATGGTAAACCCAAAACACAGCATTGTACCAGCCGCTGAGAAGAAAATTAACTCTATCCCAGCCAAAACCAGGACACAGTCACTCTTCCCCTTCACACAGGAGCTTGCCAGCTTGTGCCAGTGGGGTCCTGCCCATTGCTAGCTCCCTCAAGGACATCCTAGTACTGGTCATGTAGGGGAGAAATTGCAGCAAAAGGCTGAAAAGGTTTCCCTGGCTGACAGGAATAGCTCGAACGGAGGGATGGAGTGACCATGGAAAGAGCAAAATGCAGAGGGAAAAGATGAAGAAGTGAAGGTGAAGATTGGAGATTGCAAGATAGTAATTAAAATGAGAGCAAGACAGAGGTTTCCAACAGGAGAGGGTTAAAGGAGGGGAAGAAGTCCCTGGCTGGAGAAAAAAAGGGAGCTGGAGAGGAAAGGCTGTGCAGGAAGTGGAGAAGTTCTGTAGCCCCCACTCCTGCAATTACATGATGAGCTGAAAAAGTCAGATGCCATTAAAAATAATAGCAAATCCTTCCTCTACTGGGCTTGGGAGCAAAGCTGAAAATATGCACCTTCCAGGCTCCAGGATCACAAGGCAAATAACAAAAAGAGAGAATTGCGTGGGTGGAATATCTTTCAGCTAGTGGGTCGGGATCTTACAAGACCAGTCAAGTGTGCTTAAACTGTGCTGCATTTGAGACTTGACGTATCTCACCCTTAAAGAAAAGGTATAACAAGTGGCTGGAAGCAAGGAGTTATATAAATATCAGGTTAAAAATAAAAGACACGTTCCAAAGAGTGTGGAGACAAACCATGGGGAGAATTTGCCTTTGGGACCTGTGCATTCTCCCACACTGGGTACCCTGAAATCACGACAGGGATATTTTCCTGGAGAAATGACACGTAGCAATTAAGGGGTTGAGGCTCACACTGGTTTTGTGGTATTCGGGTTAGATGAGTGTAATACTCGCTTTCATCTGTGCCATCTATGAAAAGTCCAGCTGTATTGCTTGTCCACACCAGTTAATGTCAGTGATTTCAGAAAGGAATATGAGCTGTGACACTCAGCAGTGGCAGAGCAAGGCAGGCAGCCCTCTAGGAAGCTCTCTGGAAAAGATTTTCTCCGTTTTTTTTCCCCCAGTGACTTTTGCTCTTGCTTCTTTTGAGTTTTGATTTTTGCTGCACAGTTCTAGAACTGGTCCCTGTAGAGTCTCCCCTGTTGGGAAGAGGAGGGGGATGTACCTGGCCAGATTGAAGGTGTGACCACAGCAGCATACCCATGTGAAATCATCCACCCTGTAGAGATTAAATCAGGTTTCCACTGACCGGTGTCCCAAGCTGTGCATAAATCCAGCACCCACAAACTTGACAGCAACAGCAGGAGGCATTTCTTTGTTAAGACAAGAGCCTTAGTGAGTAAATGAGGAAGGGCGCGTTTGTGTGTGTGTGCGCGTGTGTGAGAAGGCAAAGGGGAGTGGAAAAATTATTGGGTTGAGAAGATAGATTTTTTCTTTTCCATCTCCCTGAGCAGAGAACTTTTCCACTGATACAAGAGAAAACTTCCAGAGAGCAGCAGAGCCAGTAAAAACAGAGCAGATAACATCAGCGCTGTGTGCTGAGTGGATGGGCAGCTATATTTAGTGGCTGACAGTGTAAGGAAGAGCAATCATTAATGCTGGGAATTGGCTTCGTTAGGGCTTAGAGACAACTGAATGTGATTCCTTAATGACTTCAGTTGCTAAATGAACTCTCCAGATTTCTGCAGTCTCCTCAACAGGGCCCTGAGGTGCGGAAACAGGGTCGAGGTGGGGTTCTGCACCACCCCTCACACTTATAGCCCTGGCTGCTGCATGGGGACATCTGGAGTGGGTCAGAGCCAAGTAGAGGTTGTCTTGAACCAACAGCTGCCTTGAAATCCCCCAGGGATCCTTCGCACAAGTGGGATCATCTGGGGTGCATCACGCTGCCTCCCTCCATGCCCAGGCAGGCAGAGGGCAGAGGTGTGTGGGGAAGGGGCAAGAGGTGCCAGCTGGGCACCATGGCACATCCTCCTCTATGGCCAGACCCACCCTTTGTACTCCCAAGCCCTGCACCAGGCAATGTACAGCCATCAGGGGCCATGGAAACCTTCCCCTCCAATTCCCAGAGGAGAGCGCTGCTCCCCCACAGGCTTGGGAGCCATTAGCATCCTGACACCAACCCCCTCTCCCCACCACAGTTTCCACTGGCAGGGGCAGGGCCCGATGCGTGTCAGTGATGTGAGAGGCTGTTTGCCTGTACATCCCTCATTGGAGCAAGGCCATGTAAGCAGAGACTGTCACTGAGTGTAAACACGAGTGGCCTCTGTACAGTGAGCAGCCCTGTGACCTTCCCAGGGGTCAGCCCCGTGCCCCAGCACTGTCAGGCACCAGGCGAGGTGTTGCTGATCCATCAGGGATGGTGGTGGGTCCTGTACGGGTCTGGGGCAGCTCAGCCGGCTGGATCTGCGGTGGGAGGCAGCTGCAGGTTATCCCTAAAGCTCAGGGCGGTGTTGAACATGGTCACCCTGGTGGCAGCCCCCATGGGGTGTCCCACACTGCTACCCCCCTGTGCAGCTGGGAGAGGAGCAGCAGCTGCTTGGGGATACACAGGGATGTGCCGCTTCTGTTCCCCCATGCCAGGGTGGCTGGTGGAGGTAGAGAAGGAGGTCGGAGGGCTGTCTGCACCCTGCTTTCACCACCCCCAGCACACAGCCCAGCCTGTGTACCCCCTTCCCCAGGCACCGTCAGGGGTAGAGAGGACAGGGCCACCCCCATTCCTGGCAGTGAGGGGTGACTGGGGTGAGATGGGGCGAGGGCGGCATATCTGGCAGGTAGCCTTCCCCTGAGACATCCAAATTTCTTGCCTACAGTGACAAATATGTGGGTGGTTCTCAGCCTCCTGCTCTGTAAAAGCAGGATTTGTCTTGCCTGCATGGGTTTTTTTTTCTTGGTTTAGAGGGGGGTTTTGTTATACCTATGCATCTGGGTGCAGTGTTCGCTCTTACTCCCTGTGCCTGGATTTTGGGGGATAGGGAGGGGAGGAAAGCCTTGTGACTGGCAGAGGAACCATCATTTTGCTTCATCTTGTGTGCCACCAGCAGCAGAAAAGCTGTCACCATCCCAAATTCACCAGCCAGTGGCTCTGCTGGTAGGGCAGTGCTTGGAGGGAGGGCGGAGGCCATGCCACAAGATGCCTTTGCTGCTAGCAAAGCTGGGTGCATCCTGCACCGTTTTGTCTTTTTCCCTTGGCATCCTCCAAGACTGCTCAGGAAACCAAACTGGAGCTTTCCAAAAATTCGGAGCTTCCAAAATTCTTCTTGCCAGCATCTAGCTAGAGGGCTGCCCCCACCAGCAGGCCAGGGGCAAGAGGAGAGGGCGAGGGGGACGCGGGGGTCAGCAGGTACGGCAGCAGAGCGAACCCTTCAGAGAGTTTCCCCTCCTTTGGCCCCCTTGAAGCCGCCAGTAAATACATGTGGTGCAAAAGTGCATCTCTCGCAAGTTATTTACAGCTCGCCCTCGAGAGCAGAGCTGGGGAGTGGGAGCAGCATGTGCAGGAGGAGTGGTGCAGAGCTGGTCTGGGGCCGTGGGTGTGCGCACAGGCACCGGCTGCCCGAGGCGTGTGTGTGCATGCTTCTGCGGACTGGCAGCGAGCTGCTGTGTGGCTGAGCACCAGATGTGCGCTGAGCTGTCCCGGGATGACCTGGGAAGGGAGAGAGCGCCTTGCAGCCCTGCCCTGCGTCACACTGCAGCTGCAAGAGAAAGAAGGGTTAGCCATCACTGGGCTGAGCCTGGGCGCTGCCTGCCCTCGAATTCAAGGCAGGCAGGTGCTTTTCCAGCCCTCCCTAGGTGTGTTTGCTTTATCAGCATGAATTCCTAGTCCTGACTTGCTTAAGCTGCAGAGAGCATGAGTTTCTTACGTGAGCATTGGGTCGAACTTCCCAGCCTCTGCCGTGTAAATAATCATAACCATCCTTTCTTGCTTTAAAAGATAATAAGGAAATCTGTAAGTCTGTGAATGGGGCGCCTGGTGAGACCTGATCTGTGTACAGAGCACTTTCAGAGAGAGATCTTCTTCTCTGTCTTTTCCGCAAGAATGACAAATGCTTCTCCCTGTAATTTCTTTCCTGGTCTCCTGTGGTAACTTCCTTGGCCATCTGAGATTACTCTCTTCCTCCAATTAGGAACGTGATGTGTTTTGTCACTGCTTGACAACATCTGCCATGTAGAGACAAAACCAGGCGGCTGATCTGGAGAAGGCCAAAAAAAAGAAGGGGAAAAAACATTCGTTGGTGCCAGAAATAACAGTAATAATAGCGTGCATATGGAATTTGTGTTGCGATCCAGGCAGCCTAATTAATTAAAAGGGAAAAAAAAGGCCCTTGAATATGTGGGCTCAGCAAATGCCAGGCTGTGCTCCCCGCCAGGAGCACGCCCCGTATCCGGAGGTGGCCCTGGGACTTCGTGTTACTCCGTGCTGTACTCTTGAAAGCATGTGTGTTTCTTTTTGTGCGTCTGCATGCCTCCCACCTAGCAACCCTGTTCTGTGTCTCCTCCCCAGGGGCAACCCTCCTGCCAGGGACCGAGCCCACAGTGGACACGGTGTCAGTGCAGCCCATCCCAGCCTACTGGTATTACGTTATTGCCGCCGGAGGTGCTGTTGTGGTGCTGGTCTCCGTCGCGCTGGCCCTTGTGCTCCACTACCACCGGTTCCGCTATGCGGCCAAGAAGAGCGATCACTCCATCACCTACAAAACCTCCCACTATGCCAACGGGGCCCCTGTGGCCGTGGAGCCCACCCTAACCATAAAACTAGAGCAAGACCCCAACTTGCGCTGCTGAGAGCCGAACAGGAACGAGAGAGCAAACAAAACACAAAACAGACAGACAGACAGAAACTAAGACTTCAAATACGTTGCCTCAGTTTTGCACTTTTTTCCTTACCTAGCATACGTGTGAACTCTTAGACATCTCCATCCCTTCTCCGTTCCCCCAGCCCTCCCCGATTCTTTTACAAACTCTAAACTAATGCTGCATCTTGGATCGCCAGAAGAGACACACCGCCCCTTCACTTCAGAAGTGAACGCTCCCTTTCGATAACTTTTCAAGGAGTCTTGGGGTGTTGGGTGGGGGTTTTTTGTTTTGTTGTGTTCGTTTGTTTGGGGAATATTTTTTTGTTGGTAAGCTTGTTTGGTTTGTTTTTATCTCCTCCCAGTAGGCAACCTGCAAGGAAACTTGATGGCAAGCCTGGAAGCTTGTGTGCGTGGCTTGTGCGTGTGAGTGCGTGCTAAATCTGTGTCTGCGAGTGTGCATGGGAGTGTGCTCGTCTGACTGACTGAATGTATCTTTAGAAACAGCCCCGTTTTAATATTTGCTTGTTGTTGCTTCTACTTGCACAGGGAATGCTTTTTTATTATTATTATTATTTTTTATTATTATTTCTCCCCCTTCCCGCCTCCCCTCTGGAAGGTCTGGGACGTGTTTGTGGTGAATACCCTGATTTGTTTACTTGGGGAAGAGAGCAATGCTTTTTTGTTGCCTTATCTAGCTTTGGCTGGGTTTCTTGTTTGATAGCGTTAATGTCTCGGGTGCAAAATGAGAAGAAGAGGCCAGGCTGGACAGTAGGAATGTCCACCTCAGATGGCTAGAAGAATCCAGAGAGGTTCATAGACATCCAAAAAGTAAGATCTCTCCATCTTATTATTTCTGCAGCCAACACGATAACACAGCCATTGTTTGGAAGTGGTGGGGAGGATCCCTCCTCTTCCCCCACCCGCAAGTGAATCTATTTGAAGTTGCCTTATATTAGAGAAGCTCATAATGAATGTTTTGTTTGTATCTTTTAAAGCCAGCCTTAGGGTAACACATAGACTTCAGCAGGTCTAAGGTGGATGCTAAATACTGTAGTTTCTTGGGAATTGAAGGTTTATTTATTTTGTAAGTATCCTCCTCTGGGTGCTGATGGTTTTGCTTTTACACAGGGAAGGGGGAGAGGGCTCCTTCTTGTCTTTCTACTAGAAATGTTCAAGGGACAAGTATAATTCCCCTTTCTGGGTTTTGGGTTTGTTTTTTTTTTCTCCTCTGCCCAATTCATAGCTGCTGAATCATAAAAATTGCCAGTTGACTTTCTAGAATGTCAATTAGTTTTCCGTTTGCTAATGTTCTGCTTCTTAAAGCATCTAACATCTAGCAAGCAAAGCCTAGCAGGCGCACCTGGGGGGCCCAGCTATTGCTGCTGCTTTAACCAGGGAGGCGAGATGGAGCCTCCAACACGCCTCCGACTGTTGAATGGCCCAGCGTATTGTAGTGGAAATGCCTTATATAAATTACTGAATGATGACATGCAAAAGTGGTTTGAATCGTTAACTCTAATCTGTTTGCAGGCAAAAAAAAGTACCTCCGGTGAGCAAGGTTCTCCATCTTGTTTGTGTTCATTTGTGATGAGTGATCAGATTCCCTCCCCGCTCCTAAACTTGCTAGTGCTCCCCACCCCTCCTTTGTCCATGAATATTGCATAAAATGAATCGAGACAAGCAGCTCTGTTAAATTCCCTGCCGTCTTGAGCTTCCTTTTGGTCTGGGGAAAAAGTGGAAACACAAATGGTGCTGTGCATATGTGGTGTTGGCCCCTATTGCAGCGGAGCCCTCTCCCCAGGGGTTCTCTGTAGATGGGGGTGTCGCTTTCCCCTCCCTCCTGCCTTTATTCATGCAGGCTGTTTCAGCTCCTCATGCTGCTCACAGATTTCAGCAGGGCCCCCTCAGCTGCAGCAGCAAGTGTCTAAAGCATGCAGGGAGCACAGAAAAGCCCAGGGTGATTTGGCATGGTGAGCATGGTAGGGGTGGTGGGTGCTCGGGGCAGCATCCCACCGGGGCCTGGCTCCCAGGAACTTTTCGAGGGACATGCCTGTCCCAGCAGAGCTGGAAGGGAGCCTGGGGGGGTCCTGTCACCTTGCAGGCAGGGCCAGTGCACTTTCTCTGTAAGCCTCCTTGTTACACTGGTGTTGCATATGGTTTGTGATGCGAAATCCCACCCCTCCTCAGCCAGCCGCACATGAGAATATATGAAGTAAGGGCATGTGCTTGCTGCGTTTTCAGGTCAGCCCAAGCCATGTCAGCAGATAGTACCATCATGTTTCCAAAGTCAGTTCAATCTCCCTAGGTCAGACGATCCCCTCACTTCAACCAGGTTTGCCCCCATGAACTTAGCCAGTGTGCATCGGTGTGTCAGAGAGGAATGTGGCACCCTGTCTTTCAAATGAAAATCACCAAAGACAAAACAGAAGGTCACTTCAAGATTTTTATTCCCAGATCTCCCCCGCTCCTCGAGCCCTTACATCCCCAGCATTGCCCAGTTGCCTGTGTGTGAAAAGTATCTTGTGGAAATTTGAAACTCTTTGAAGATGTATTGTGTGGAATGTAATAAAATGATGATATTTTTATACAAATATTTGGGGTTTTTCTTCCTTATTCTTTCTTTGCTAATAAGAACACTGTCAGCTGAAGCAAAGTGGCCTTTCAAAACTCCATGTTCTCTTTTGGAGCATCAGGGCTATTTTCTTTAGCAAAGTGAAGTGCCTATTCCTGCCGGGCGCAGCCCCAGCTCCCGGCAGCGCAGCTGGTGTGTGCACCCTGCCTCGCTGCACTCAGGATTGGGCCATTAATAGCAGCTTTTAGATGCATTACATTTGTACCAGTCCTTAGTGGGAGTTTTGGGTGGCTGGATTGACACTGGGGATTGTTTGGGGATTTTGCTAACGTTGCTTAAGTGCTAAATTGCTCAATGTGATTATGCAGAATTTCTCCTGCCGGGACCGGGAGACAGGACATCCAACTTCCCAGGGCCCCGGGGGCCGGCTCGGCTGCCAGCTCAGCTGAGCCGCGCGCTCTGTCCCTGAGAACAACAAAAAACCGGGTAAGCCGTTACCAAAAGGCAATGCATTCCTCTTCTGGGAATCCTTGCCGGGCCTCTGTGTGTCGGACTGCACAGGAGAACTGTGTGGGAGCATCCCGGGTGTCGCAGCACTGAGGGTTTGGAGAGGTGTGTGTCCCCAGCCTTCCCTTCACCTGAGTCCTCCCGCCTTGTTACAGGGACCTCTGCTGCAGCATCGCTCTCCTTCCTATCTTTTCTAGATGCACCTCATCTCAGACGAGTCAGCAGCATCACGTTTCATGTGAAATATATTTTGCTGCCAGTTTGAGAGGTTTTTATTTCCCTCCTGCATTTATTTTCCTTCTGTTGTACTCTTTACCCTGGCATACAGCTCAGCTTTTCAATGAAACTTCCTGGCTTTACTAGGAATTCAGGCCATCAACAGAAAAATAATTCAATGTGATCCCTCGCTTTGGCTGTTCAAACACAAGCAAAGCTGAGGACCCACGCCACTTTTTTTTTTGGTGGGTTTTGTTTTTCTCTAATTGTACAGCAAAGCCCATACACTTGTAATTTGCATTTTGTACACTTCAGTGACTGTCCAAGCAAAATTCAAAACAAATATGCACATGCAAAAAAACAGGGAGGGAGACACTGGTTGATGGCTTCCCAGCAAGGAAGAAAAAAATTCTGTTAAGTAAACAGACAAAAAGGGAGAAATCGTTCAGGGTTTAATTATTCTGTATGTGCGCCACAGCCAGATTGACCGGAGAGTTGGGTGCTGCTCAGGCTGCCGCACATCACAGGGAAGAAAGCAGCTAAAATTAGCACACTGTAAGAAAATAAGTACGACTTCATGTGATTTTGATGCAACCTCTTCTGCAGGTAACTGCAGGCATTTAAGAGTCCACTTAGAAAAAAGGGGGTAAACTTTTTGGGGTAGCAGTAGGGGCTCCATATTTCAGGAAGCGGCATTATGGTAGAAGCCTGATGTTTCCTGTGTGCCACGGGGAGAGTCAGGACGTGGCTCCTGTGGTGTGGGGGGTGATGGTTTCAGTCTTTTTATCTCTGCAGTTGCTGCCATGCTGTGGGGAAAGCGACTCCGTGCGGCTGGCAGGAGGGGACCCACGGGCACTCTGTAAGTGATGGGGCAAAGCTGGTGGCTAATGGAGGGTGCAAAAGAGGGAGCAATGGCCTGGCAAAGCAAAGAGCGCCATGCTGCACCTTGCCCAGGCAATGTCAGTGTGCCCGAGACAGATGAGCGCTCGGGAGCAGGCTGCAAAGCACAGTGCGTGTTCACCCAGCCTGGAGACGGGACGCATGGCCGGGTCAGCCTCCTGCCGGGGCAAGCACCTGCAAGATGACACTTGGTGCAGGGAGCCCAGAGCTGCTTTCCCCCAGGCTTGTGAGGGCGAGGTTGGCTTTTCCTGGGCAGGGTTGAAATGCCTCTGCTGGTGAATGCAAGGGAGTAAGGTAGAAACCAGATCGTGCATGGGGCCGAGTTGGGATTTTTGCCCCTCTGGAAACCCTGTGAAAACCTACTGACTTTATTTGGGCTGGCCCCAGCTTATCCCGTGTCAGGGCAGCAGAGCGAGGTGCACAAGCACCAAGCGAGAGCCCCGAGGCGAGCTCGGACAGCCTCTTGGCTTTCCGCCACAGCTCTTCCATCACTGGCCTTGGCGGCTCTTAGCAGCGATTGCAGGCGTGACTGCCAGTTTGAGGAATTGTGTCGTTAGCCATTGCCGCTGTAAAAACAAACAGCAACAACGGGGAGGGAGGTAAACATATCAAGATGCTGCAGAGCTGCCAGCTTCTCCCCCAGCTCCAAGCCATTGCACGGCGGTAGTGGGCTGGCAGCGCTGCCCTTGCACTGGTGAGCTGCTCCGTTTGGGACTGGTGAGCTCCAGCACGGTGTGAACCCGAATGGAGGCTCCTTACCCGGGTAGTCCAGTGCTAAGAGAGAGGGAGAGGAAAACCACGCTGTGTAGTGCCACTGTAATGCGTACGTACACGCGCACACCGGCACCAGTTTCCCTTGTCTGGTGCCGGCTCTGAGGAGAGGTGCAAAAGCGGGACGTGGCTGGGAAAGGGTCGGGCTGCACCAGGGGATGTGGCTGCTGCAGGGAGGGTTTGGCAGGGTCCGTGTTTGGGGCAGCCACCTTGGCCACCTGCCATGTGGGCAGCAAGGGCAAGGTGCCGCGCGTCGGAGGGCAGTGCCAGGGCTGGAAATAGCTGCCTGCTCATGTTTGTCTCCATACCAAGCAGCCAGCCTGGCTTTGAGCCTCTAAGTGCTTTCAGTGGCCGTCTTCACCTGACTAGCTATGCTTCCCCAACTTGTCTGCATGCGGGAAGGCCAAGGAGTGCAAGAGGGTCCTTAGTACCCCTCGGTTTGAAGACGGTGCCACGGTGTGCACCGAGCACTCCTGGGGCAGCCCCGAGGCAATCTGAGGACAAGGTCCAGGGGTTCCTGTGCAGTGGAGGGCGGCTGGGCCAGGGGAGAGGCTGCATGTTCGCTTTCTTTAATGCTCAGCTGTAGCCAAAGCACTGTTTCAATTTGAATTTTGGCAGGGATTTAGCCCTTTTGTAAACGAAAGTTGTTTTGTGTTTCTGGAGGAGCGGGGAAGAGAGAAGTGAGGCAGATTTTCGGCTGGAAATAGAGCGGTGGGGGTTTCAGAGGGAGTGTTTGTGCCCAGTGCCTGGTGCTGCTTCCCCCCGTTCGCTGAGGGTGGGAGGTGTCAGCCCCCAGCCCCGGGCTCCCAGCTGAAGGAGCAGCGCGGCGGCGCCAAACGCAGCGGTGTCAAGGCAAGGCCACGGCGGCTGCTCTGCTGTGTCAAAACAAAATGACGCGTGTTGGAGTCACGCTATTGCTGTGGAGAGAAAAGGGCTGGGAATGAGCAAAGGGAGAAAAGCGAGGATGAGAGTGGAGCCAGAGCTCTGCCTCTCTCTGCCAAGGCTGGGGAGCGGTAATTTCTGACCCCATTTTCCTGGGCTTAGCTGGATTTAACGTTTCAGGCCTTTGTGGGTGCTGTTTGGCAGCAAAGCAGCTGTGCACCTCTGACACCCCCCTTGCCAGGCAGGACAGCAGTGGGCAAGGTGGATGTTGTAGCAGCAGGAGAGAGGGGTGTGCACGCAGGAGGGCACTTGCTGTTTTCAGGGAAGTGAGCAACACAGTTGTTTCCCCACTGTGGAGAGGACCAGAGGGCAGCCAGCGGGAGGCACAGCCACAGATGTCATGTCACTGGGGAGTGAAAGACAGTACGTAGCATAGTCCACAAACTTCCATCACCTGGTGCATCCCCTTTGGTCCCAGAGCCCCCAGACCCATGCAGGGAGCAGGAGCACAGGGATGGCAGGAGTGCATCCCAGGCACTCGCTGGACCAGGCTCCCCTGTGCTCCCTGAGAGGCTGCAGGCAGGCAACATGAAGGGCTGGAAATTGCTACAAGGTTGATATATCATTTGGGAAAGGCACCTCCTGCTGAGAGGCTCATTTTCTTCCCCTAGAAAGAGCCCAAGACATCTGTAAATGCCTGTGTGCAGAGAGATGCGTGGTGATAGACACAGCTCTGCCCTGGGATGAAGGGATCTGGCAGGAGGCAGCGCTCTGTGCCTGGACTTAAACCAGACGAAGTCAGTCTAGAAAGAAACAGCATTTTTTTCCGCATTGATGGTCATTTGCCTTGGAGGAATCTGCCTAGGTTCCAGCAGTTGGGACTGGGTGTCCTTTCCAAAGCAATAGCCCTTGGCTTGTGCAAAGGTCGCTGCCTGAGGCGGTGGGCACTGCTGGCAAGCCCACGCAGGCAGGCTGGCACTGACATGTGTGCTGGCAGGAGGTACATGCTGGTCCATAGGATGCGCTGACCTCAGCTTTGCAGAGGTGAGCTGTCTCCGGCACATCTGGAGAGTTTTCTTGCAAGAGGCAAGTGTATGTCTGTGGTGAGACACCAGAGACCCTCATCAGCTCTTGTGCCTCCCCCATCCGCCCTGGCGAGGCGTATGGAGCACATGGCACACCCCTTCCAGTAACCCCCTCCCTGGCCCAGCCCTTCCCACCCCTGCTGCTGTTTTGAAACAGATGTACATGGAAGCTCCTTAACCTCTAGTAATACTAATTCTCTCCTACTCTCCCCCCATGTGAGTTCGTACGAACATGGTACTTTAGTTGCGCCTTGTCTTTGATTAGAATCTCATCTTTCTTTTTTCAGGTCCCATAAATTAGCCTTTTAGCTGGCAGCGCTCTCAGATCCAACAGATAACAGCCGTTCTCGGCATCCGGCCATTTTGAACGGCATCACTAACATCATCTTTTGGGCATAACTGGCTAGGTGCTCACAGCCATTGTTCAGCACACGTGCTTTAAAAAGGACCTTTCACTCAGGAGAAAGCATTCATCATGTTTAAATACAGTTTCCCCTAGCCTTCTTGCCGACCCTTCTCCAGCATATTTTTTCCCTTTTAAAATGCAAAGTAAATTGCACCCGAGAGCTGCCTTTTAAGGAAGCAACTCTCCACAGCACGGGGCAACGCGTGTTCCTCCCATTGTGCCCAGCAGCTTGCAGGGCTTTTCTGGGGACCGCTTTCCATGGCCTGCTCTGCTTGTGACAATGTTGTTGAGGCTTGTCACGGAGGAGCCTAACTGATGACAAATAGAGGGCTGGTTTCTGTGACGGGAAACCATCACCCCTAGGAACTGAACTGAGACCTCCAGCTTCAGTTTCCACAGGTGGCCGCACTGCTAGAGCCGACTTGTTAATGGCTCGAGAAACCCCACTAAGGAAAAAGAAACGTTGAGTTGTATTTTTCCAAAGCTGGTGTGACAACAGAGAATCTGATAGCAATGAAATAGTGTGCGGGGAGCAGAAGAATGAGGGCCTACCGTGGGCCTGAGGAGGAAGGAGAATGGGCGAGGAGGAGGAAGATATCGTTTAAGGAGGACTTGGAGTCGTATTAGCATGGGGAATTGAGAAAACTGCTAAAAGAGTAAATAGATTTTGGGCTGGACTTTTTTGTATTAATGTTCTCTCCTTTTAAGTTTTCCCAGCGCGCGTTCCTTTCAGCCTGGAAGAACTGGTGTTCTTTTGAAAGTGTTGATTAACCAATACTTTGTTTTTTCTGGCTTTTCCCTCAAGGTTACCCTGGGAAAATAAAAAAGCACCAAATTGCTAGCTTGTTCTCACACAAAATTTAGAGAGCTGCAATACGGAAAGGCAAAAAACTTCCAACGGCCCTTCCATGCACATGGGCTCCTTGGGCGGACTGTGGGCCGATTTCAACCTTTGCTTGTGTTCGAGCAACCTACAGTTTCCCTGGGGCTGTGTGGGTGACACGGATGGCAAATTTCACTGCTTGTCTTCTGACAGAGGACTAGCAAAGCAGACGTCTCTGCATGCAAACTGCTTTGCAAGTTATTTTTCCACATGTTCAGCTCTAAATGTTTGCAAGAGACCCTCAGGCAGTTCTCCCAGCCCTAAGATGTTGCCATCTGGGCCTGTCAGTTCTGGAAGTGTTGAGAAATCATGTGAACCCGCCACTAAAGTGAGGATTTACAGAAGATGGTGTGCACCTATGTTTCTTCAACAAGCTACCAGCAGCCTCGAGTCGGCTTAATTACCTGGCTCGCTAGACACAGAGCTCATCGTCAGGAGGGGCAAGTGCTGGGTTTTGTGTGTTCCTGTTGCTAGATGCGCTTGAAAATGCAAAGAAATCCCTTAATCCTTTGAGTGCAGAAGGCAAAAGACAATTCTGCCCAAAGAATGAATATATGGGAAGGTATCATTAGTACCAGCACAGAGGATCACTGCAGCCAGGTGTAAGGTGGTGTCGGGGCAGCATGGTGTTCGGCAGAGACCCTGCTCTGCAAGTGACAGGGATTACCTGATACCATTGCCTGGGATAGCAAAAAAATGGATTTGACAATCCAGGAGGCCTTTTCAAGTCCTAAATCTCTGTATAAATATTCTTTTTTAAGGTTTTGCAAAATTTCTTTGCACATGGCTTTTTAGGCACAGGTTATATTCTTTGCTTTGGGTTGTTTATGAGTAACCTCTTTAAACTCTTCTTGCTGTTTTTGCACAAGAGGCAAAGTAGCCTTGGTTTTTAACCACAACTATTTCAAGGATGTGACTTCTACCGCTTTCTAGTAGTCCCTGATTTTCTGCATTCCTGATCATTTTGAGGTGCCTTCTCAGTTAAGCACCCCAAGTTACAGCCAGCTTTGAAAAATCTAAGCAGATCGAAATGAAAGGACATTTTCTTTTGGAAAACTGAGACAGAGCCATAGTAACTATACGTAGAGATAATGCTAGGAAGACTGCACAGGAAAATAACTTCTGCTCAGGTTACAGCATGTGCATTTGGTTACTAGTGCTTGATCTGTGCTGAACAATAAAAAGAAATGTCACCACTAAAAGGAATTTAGATCAGAGAAATGTTAACATAAATGCCTAGATATGGACACCCATTTGCTGCTCTCCCCGTTTCAACCAGCTTTTGCATTAAAACATGTAATGATGATACATGACTTCCTCAAATTACTATGAATTTATCTGAAACCCAAAGAGAAACTGGGTCATTGAAGCTCTGTGTCCAGTAAGATGTATGGGAAAAGATGAAAAGTGGAGTGTGCTAAATGGATCTAGCATTAGTGGCAAGTAATGATAGGCACTAAGATCCTATTCACAGTTGCAGGGATAATACCCATGAGCATGTTAATAGTGAATTATGGCCATTATGCAGGCACCAATGACAATATTTTAGTGCTATTCAAGTTATCTGGTTTCTTTGCTTTTCGCTCGCTCTCTTTTCTTCTTAAAAGCTGGTCATTTGGTGATCACGAAATGTGATGTAGCGAGAAGATCCTGTTCTCTCAAGTATACAAGTGTCTTCACTGGCTTCAGCCAAAGGAAAAAGAGGAAGTGTTCTTCCTCCTCCCATGAGGAAAAGCCTTGCAGTAGTTTAACCATTGCTTCTGGCCTGTCTCCCAGTCCAGTGACCAGTAACAATGAAGTCTCCAAAAGGCCTCTTCTAACAAATGTCGCTTCCCGTTTTGTTGTTCTAGTGAACTTCCCAAGAATGGAGGATGACTTTCCAATCTCTGAGCAAGACTTCGAAGACAACGATGATTCAGGTTGGTACTCAAATGCCATGTGGATAATTTATCTTATGTGAGCATGTGTTTCAGTATCAGATGCTACAATTACTCACAAACCTCAGCTTCAGTGAGGGTTAGGAGCTAGAACACGATTGGGAATGAGCACTGAAGTGGTGGCTTAGTGTCTGGACAAAGACATTCATTTTCTTTTCTTGTTTTCCTTTTTCAACAGCCAGCAACCTTGCAAAGTCAATATATTGTATTTGTGTTAGGACAAGCGGAACTGATCTTTCAAGCATTAATTGCTGCTTGCGTGGCTTTTAGACTTGTAAATGGAGAAAATTAAATCTGGGAGCTGTGACAGATTGTTTCCATAGTTTTGAACCCAACGGCACTTGAAGGGACAGAGTTTCAGTGGGTGTAAAATGCTGGCATGCTGTTTACATAGCCTGAGATGTAAAAGTGAATCAGGACACCTGACTTGGTAGTTTGCTGCTTTGCATTGCTTCTAGACTAGGGTTAGTGAATCCCACTGCAATATACCTATGGGGGGGGTGGGGGTGGGCTTATACTCTTGTAAGGACACCACAGCTCTGGGTAAGAAATGCATGAAGGTGGGGGGAAAAAAGTGATCCCTGGATAATAAGTGCCCATTCCACTGCAGATTACTTTGGATCGGATAGGAACGACACACTGTTCTCTACTAACTCTCCAGGAACCCCGAAGCTGGACAAAGAAAAAAGCTGGCTCTACACCCTTGATCCCATCCTGGTGACCATCATAGCGATGAGCTCCTTGGGCGTCCTCCTTGGAGCCATCTGCGCTGGTCTGCTCCTCTACTGCACGTGCTCGTACGCTGGGCTGTCCTCACGGAGCTCCACCACGCTGGAGAACTACAACTTCGAGCTGTACGACGGCATCAAGCACAAAGTCAAGATGAACCACCAGAAATGCTGCTCGGAGGCCTGATGTGTGCCCTGGGGATCACCCTTGGTATTGTGCCCGGTGAGATGGGCTGGCGGGGGGGTACATTTTTTTGCTGTTTTCTATGGGAACTGAATGCCATAACGGGAAAGGAGGCTTGCGGGAGGAGCGAGGGGAGGCGCTACTCCTGCTGCCAGGTCCCGCTGGTGGGTCGTGCTCTGCCAGGACCGAGCGGGCTTTCCCGCAAACCTGACTGAGCTGGGCAAGGGGGGACCGAGACCCTTGTTTGTTGGTTCATCTTCATTTTCTGCTGATGCGAGCGGCTGGGATGTGGTGGGGAGACTGGTTTACCTTTTGGATGTGAGGAACTAAATGTTGATCGTTATATCCCACCTCCTTTCTCTGGTGAGTTGTTGAGACGGCTGAGGAATTTCTTCAGCCATTCTGTCTTTCAAAATAAAAAACAAACACACACACACACCCCTGTCCATTTTAGACCCCATCCAGGTATCATTTTGGCTGTAGGGATTTGTGCACTTCCCACTAAGTCCAGGAAGCTGCAGTTTCCAGTCCTGAAAATGGAAGCATGTGGTAACCTTCAACTTTCCTTCTCCTGGTAGGGGGAAAAGGTGGGATACTGGCTTTAGTGTCGATGGTAACAGCAGCACTTTCTGAAATCATTAAGAAATAAAACAGAAAGGAAACCCTACGTGTAGAAGCACCTCTTGGAGAGAAGCTGAAGAGCCTTAAAGTGATTTGTGAATAACAGCCATTTATTAAATCCAGATCTTGGACTGCAACAGCTGAGGCCTTCATCAGGAAGGCCTTTCTTTGAATCTCCCACCCCTCTTGATCCTGCCCTTTTTTTTTTTTTTTGTTTTTGCTATAATGAGAAAATTGCAGCAAACAAAAGCTAGAGCCTGTCAGGCTGCCAGTGCTCAGGCGATGGCTTTGGGAAGGGGGCTTCACTCGGGGTTTGTCTTGAGGCACAGTGCCGAGGCCTATCCAAAGTGCCAAGGAGGGAAAATGAGCAAGGAAGGAGGTTGGAGCCGTGCCCACAGCCCCAGGAACCAGCCCCCCTCCCCTTCATGGTGCTCCCTGTCTCCCTGGGGCCGCCAGCCCCGCTGGACCAAAGGGCTGCGCTGTATCTCCTTCGGAGCAAAGCTGCGCTGCTCCTCATCGGTAGCAAAAACCCGAAGTTTTATTTATGAGCTGTGTTTTGTTTTACTTTGAACAAGTGCCTTAGAAGAAGTATTTTTCCTCTGTCTGATGATCAGTGCTGTATCAAACAACAAGCGAGGCCTTCATCCTTCCCCGGCAAAACACTCTTCTTCGCCACTCTCTACTGGGTAGAGCCCGGCTGAAGAAGTCTGGTCCTTCTACTTTCAAGTGGTCTGGCTACATTGTCTGGCAGCTGATAGCTCTCCACTTACCGCTGTGCCGTGGGAGAGGAGTGTTATGAAAACAGTTTAATGGAGAAAAAGAGTTCAAATGCTGGACCCGAAACCGACGCCTTCATTTCCAATTCAGTGCAGACGGATCACCCCTATCAGCTTGCACATACATAAGCAAGAAACCTTTCCAGAACGTTGGGTTTTTCTTTGGAAATACCTGACATGTCCTGATTTTACTTTTTGCCTACCAAATAGTTTGGGTTGAGGATGGATTATTTTTTTTTTTCTCGCTAACTGCAGAGAGCCGAAGGTGTGATGTGCTGTGAAGCTCAGTCTGCACAGCCCCTGCAAACACATCCCGCTGGAGGCCAGGTGTTTGGGGAGGCAAGCAACATCTGGAGAGGAGATGAGCACGGACAGTGCCACAGCTGCTCCTTGGTGTAGTGGGAACAGGAATATTTGTCTAGTGTTTCATGCAGAGCTCCATCAGACAGTAAGTTTTTAGGGGGAAAAAAAAGACTTCTCCACTTGAAGGCAGATGCCTGTGTTAGTGGGGAAGCAGATACGGGCAGCTGTGTCATCAAAACATCCACAGTTCATACACGCACACACAGAGACATGCACACACAGAGACCTTCGTTTTTTTAAACTCACACTGTGCGCCCAACAGGAACAGCAGTAAATGTTACTCAGATTCTCCTTTCGAATCACCTTATTTCTTTTGGCGTTCTTCACGGACAGATTCCACAGGGGAGTTATTTTACTGTACAAAAGAAACAGAGGCAGTAAGAGGAAATGTACCAGACCATTTCAAAGCTGCATTGCTGCTGCTTGGTGATTTTATCCCCCTCAAATCACAGGAAAGGGGAAGGATGAATGGGAAAGGACCATACAGTAGAAAAGTCGACTTAGGCAAACAATAGGTGAAAATATATAATTAAAAAGGTGACGTTATGGTGTCTAGTAGGCGTACAGAGAGAAGAGTTCATATATACATATATTCAGAAATAGTGTGTTTGCACACGCACGTGAATTCTCTGTATGTATCGTGTATGTGACTTATTCCGTGGGACTGACTCGTGTTAATATATCTCTTGATCTGGGGCAGGAGAGTACTGCTGATCTTGGCACTAACTTGGCACAGGCCCAGCGAAGTGTCCGCCCTGCATGTCCTGCTTGACCCTTCCAGATGGGGCAGGGCCCACACGTGTGCGCTTGCCGGGCGGGAGCAGGCCAATAATGCTGCAAAGCCGATACCTCACTTACCTCTGCTGGGTGCTTTACTGTTCTTCTACAGAAAACTGTGTTTGATTGTAACTTCAACAGGGAAAAAAAAAAAAAGTCATCAGTGCATTCAACTCATTGCATCCTCCTCTGCAAATAGATTAGGTTTGCTGATCGCAGTTCCCTCTGTGAAACTCCTAAAAGAAAAAAGAAAAAAAAAAAAAGAAATTGGTGTTAATGCCTTTGCTGAAATGGGCTGTTGCCTCCACACCCTTCCCATGGTGAGGACGTGTTGCTAACAGGCGGGCTGTAGTGCTGGGTGATTTCGTTTTGTGGGAAGGTGCCGGGGTGAGCATGGGAATTAAACCATTAAGAAATTATATGCAGAAATGGAACTTCTCCAAGGTTTGCAGTTCAAGGTGTTTGACCATTCACTGGCTGAGCCAGGACTTATGGACTTAAAGAGCTTTTACTGTGATTCTTCGGTGTAAAAAAAAAAAAAAATAAAAAAAAAAAAATCAAACTGTGTTTATATGATTTGTATAAAAACCTTTTAAAATTACTATTTAATAAACATTATGGTAGAGATTATGTTTCAGTGGCTTTTTTATTTATCAAAGAGCAGCAGTAAGGAAACTGAACTGAGAGGGCCAAGGGCAGCTAGAAACCCCAGGGAAGCCGAGGCACAGCTGAAGGCACGCAGGGCCATGCCCACTGCCCTCCTTCGCTGCACACTGCCCACCCCTTCGGGTCACCCCCAGGTGACAGGGGGCTTTACACAGACCCTGTGCACACACATGTCCTCCCACTGGGACACAGCCTGTCCTCCCAGAGCTGGGGATGGCTGGAAGCTGCTCTGGCCAAAGAACAGCACCTGAACACAAACCCAAAAGCAGCCACATGTCCCTGCCTGCCACCCTGCACTGCTGCACGGTGCTGCTGGCGATCCTGGAGAGGAGTGTGGCTTTAGGCTAAGAAAAATGTCATTTAAGGCTAAAACAGCTTGGTGCTGAGCAGAAAGGTGCAGTCAAGGCTTTGCAGTGCAACTGCGCAGCGTGGTGATGGCCGGGGGTCACTCAGCACAGCACATGGCCGTGCAGGCACCACACAGGGAGCAGCCTGCACCCTCTCTGCCAGGCTGTACTGGGAGCCAGACCATCCCAGCTGAGCCACCTCACCAGCCTGCAGGAGCTGGGTGCCAGCTTATCCCTGTCCTGGTCCCACGGCCCTGCAATGGCAGGGAGTGACCGGGATGGCTTAGCCCTCTGCCATCCAGCTTCAGCCCTGTGCTCAGCAGTTACAAGAGGTATCCAGCAGCAAGGACTCCAGGCAAACGCCAAAGCCAAGCCTGGCCCCATGCACTTGCCTTCTCCACCCTCTCTCCCACTGCCCTGATGGTGACTCTGGACTGAGGGAGCCTTGCATCTCACCAGGGTCCCAGCACCCTGCTGCTCTCCCTGCACCGCACTGCCAGGAGCCAGCTGGAGAAGCAGTGGGGCTGAACCTACGGCATGGAAACTCTTGTTTATTTACGGGCAGTCTGACAAAGGAGAGCCAATCCATCAAGCCCCAGGCACCCTGAGAGCAAATGAAATTTTTCTGCCATCTCCTTACCTCCAACACGGTGGCCCCCTCCCAAAGCACATGTGTGTTAAAGAGGGTCTTTAAGCGATGAAGGGCAGCTGGCAGCTTAGATGAAGATGACAGTGTAGCTGCAACCTTGACAGCTCTTCCCTTACCCAGGAATAAAGAACTGATGTGCAGATTGATACCTGGGGGAGAGGCTGTCAGAGAGCAGGACAGAGACGGCAGATAAGCGACTCAATCAGTGTCAGACCCGTCCTGCCGTAACACCGCCTGTAAATCACTGCGGTTAAAGAGGCGCCTCCGCTAAAGCGAGGAGCAGAAAGCAGGTAATAGAAAAACGGGTGGCAAAGCAGATGTGTGCACTGGCTGGGTTAAAAGCCTGAAAGCCGGGCTGCAGCTGCCACCTGGGCACAAAGGGGAGGCAGGCACCCGCTTCAGGAAATGGGAATCTCGGGGTGTATTTTTTAGCTCGGATCGCATTTTGGGGGGGATGGGCTGAGACCCAGAGGCACCTGTGTGCACTTGCCATGCACACACGGGTACCCACTGCCAGAGGAAGCTGGAGTGTGGGGGGGCCACGAGGGCGGTCCGTGTAGCACGAGAGTAATCAGTGACTGAGCGGGCTAATGAAATCTATTTCACCATTCTCAGGCTGCACCGAGATGGGAATCCAGACGCTCCAGCACATCCTTGAGAGCTGATTGCAATCGTGCACACACGCTCGCTGTCTCTCTTGCCTCTTCTTGGAAATATTCCTTTGCTTTTGTGTTTAATGGGAAATCTTTTCAAATAATGACTTGCTCTCTGGACAGCTGGGGGCTTGGCAGTGAGGGGGAGCCATGGGGCTGAGCTAATGAGTAGATTCGTAATTAATTAATTGCAGGCAGGTGCAAGTGGAGCCTCCCGTCACCTCTCTCTCCTGTCTCTCTCTGAAGAGCTCCTCTGTCTCCCAGAGCCTGGCATTATCACCAACCATCCAAAGGGGTTGAGCGAAACCTGGCGCTGGCTTTACCCTGGACAGTGACTTTGGCAGGCAGGGAGGCCAGTGCTCCCATCCCCTCCACACGGGGACCACAGGGAGCATGCTGTATGCAGCACGTTGCCTTTACAGCTCATATCTGCCAGGCTCCCTGCGCTCAAACCATGATGACTAGCACCCATAAAGGCACCTTCTTTCTGCCAAGCAGCTCCCCACTTCCCCTCCCCGGGGAAGATTGATTGCCCTCTTTACTGTAGCTGCACAGAAACAGCTCACACCTTCCCCCTTTACTCCTCCAAAGGGCTAAACCCACCTGGACACAAAAGGTGTTGGTGAACCCCCAAGCGCTGACTCCTGGTGAGCTGAGCACAGGCACCCCACCGCAGCTGGTGTCACACTGCTCTGTCCACACTGTGTCCTTTCAGCCTTACATCAGCTGCTCCAGTGGGTGCTCAGCAGAGCCCTGTGGGTGTAAATACAGAGGGTGACACTGAGTTTTGGTCCATATACATCCATAGCAAAATCTGCACTGAATTCAGTAGGTCTCTATTGTCACTCACTTATCAGGTAGGATTAGGCTTTCCTATCAATGCCAGTTATACACAGCAACCCATTTAAGGCAACAAACTCTCCGTGACTAAAGCAGTTTAATAAGGAAAATAATCCTTAATTTGTTGAAGGGGGATGACTCCTCTCTAGGCTGCTGTATCATAACTCAGTTGCACCACTAATATCCAAAATAGAAAGCACCAAATTAAACACTCAGCAGCTCTACCCCCGCCTTGGTCTGGGTGCTAAAAATCAAAGGAAAAAATATAGTCCTGCTTCCCTGTGCTGCTGCAGTGGGTGGAGGCCTGTGGAATGAGCCAGCATGGGCTGCCAGCTCAGGACTGTTTGCTGCAGAAGACTTTGCTAACATTCCCTCGGTTAAATGTTTACAAACCCAGAGGAAATAGCTGTCCCAGATGCTGCTGATAATTTCCTATCAGGTCCCTCCTGGTGGGGTGCAGGGCTGATTTGTCACCCTTTGGATCAGCTGCCAATCTCATGCTTAATAACAGAGATGACTGACTTCTTTACAAACACCAACAAAATTTCTAGCACTATTTTTGCCCTCCTGGTCTCTCGGGTTTATACAGAGAGTAATTCTGCCCTGGCTTCCAGCCCAGCTTGCTTTGCAGTCCTTGAAGCACACTCCTGAGCGGAGTGGCCTCCAGCAGAGGCACAGGGCAGCCCTTCCCTCACCTCACCGCTTCACCGGTGGGCTGCGTTGGAGGATGCAGAGGCAGCCCTGGGCTGTGCTGTCCCTTGGGAAGCGTTTCCCCAACACGTCCTGCTCTACCACACCAGTGAAGGGGGTGAGGTCTTCCACCAGCTTTCAGGGACAGCTGTTGCCAAATGCGTTTCAACCTCGTATTTTAAGAAGACATCCAATATGCTTACCAGAGCTGGGGAGCCTTTTACACCACAGCAATAATCCAGCGCTTGGCCATGAAATCCTCAGCACAGTGTCACATCTGTCCTTTTCAGCAGAGAAGTTTTATTAACTTAGGGTATGAAAAGTTTCTGAGAGCAGAAAGTCTCTCTCCCTCCGAGAGAAATAAGGATGATTTAAGCAGTCTGGGTGTATTTGAGATGGAGAGCAAGTTCCCCAGCTGACACATCAGAGGGAAAAACTGTAAGCCAAGGCTGCATTTATTAAAGAAGGAAGCTGGGGCTGTGTAAAGCCAACCTTTTTAAGCACTCTACGAGAGCATTTTAATAAAAAGCACCACAAGCCCACAACAAATCACAGCTTGGAAGCAAAAAAAAAAAAAAAAGTCAATTCCTGTCAAGTTTTGAAGAATTGTCTGAGCTTAAGGAAAAGCGAATTCCTGCTACACTCCCTCCCCTGTCCTCCGCTCCCGTGCACGGAGCAAAGCCACCCCAAACGCTGCCTGTGACACACCGCAAATCACGTCGGGGAGCAGCCACCGACCCAGCCGCGGGAAGGCCCACAGAAGGATTGAAGCTTAAAGAAAATGAAATTTATAGTCAGAGTATTAAAATATTAAAGGGCCTTAAAGAACAGCCATGAATCTGATTTGGGGGGATGGGAAGGCAAGTCTGTCATCAGGCAGAGACAAACGGCTGCTGGACAGGACAACTCACATAAATCTGGCAGAGGAGAAGAAATAAAGCTCAATCAGACCCCAAAAAGAAAAAAAAAAAGTGATGAAAAGATTTTAGGGTATAAAGAGTGAAAAGGAGAGGGAAAGCTAAAGAAGATAAGGAGTTGAAAGCAGAGAAGCGATTATAAAAATAGTAGTAGTACAGATGGAGGTAGAGGATAGAATTATTAAAAATAGCCAGCAGTGCCCTGGTGGCACAGGTATTTTTGACAATCTTGCCTGAGGCTGCTTGTTTTTTTCACAGCAAGAACTCGTTGGGTGAGCTTCAATAGCTTAGACCCTGCGTGGGCATAAGGAGGTGCAGAGCCCACCATGCAGAGCACCAGCCTCAAACCACCCAGAGAGGGGGGGTGGGCACAAGGACCCCTGCACAACTCCAGCATCCTTGGGTGTGCTGCAGCAAAATTCCTCCATTTCCAGAAGCTGACCAGCACTCACTAGGCAAATCCACATGTATTGCTCCTCATGAGCAGCTCAACCTGCTCCTGAACTGGGGATCGGCTTCTCCAGGACGTGGCTCCTGGCTGACCCCAGAGCATCCCCGAGCGCCGTGGCCGATTGCACAACATGCCCAGGCTGCAGATGCTCTGTGGTGTGAGAAGTCAGTGGGCCACCCTGCCCAGCCCCCACATCTTTCACTTCACGTCAGCAGAGACCCGTGCCACGGGGCTGTCCCCCAGTGGCAGCCGTGCCCTGCTGAGACCAGGCCAGCCGGGGATCGGCCCCGCGGTGCCTCCCATCCCCACTGTGCTGAGGAGAGACTGCAAATCCATCCAGGAGCCACAGCCGGGACCCACCGTAAGTTGGGAAACAGGGTGCAGCAAGGGCTGGATTTGCAAAATGCTGTCTGTAAGCCAGCCCTCCCTCTAAAACACTAAACAAAAAACAACATTCAGATATATTTCGGAGGAAAACACGAAGCATCTGGTTCCTTTCGCTAGTGTACATAGCAAGAGAAAAGTTGGCAGTACATTTGATTACCATAAAAGAGAGAGCTATGCACAAAAAAGCCACATTAGAGTAACATTGCCCAAAACAAAGTTAAATGTCTGCCTTGTTTTGAACATGCTCATGGTGGAAATGTGAGCAAAGGTTAGCCCAGATTAATGAGAACTGCAAATTAATTGGCTGGGCTAGGACTGGCACCCTGCCACCACGTCTCGCCCGGCAATTCTTATGTATCGATTTATTTTGCTAGATGAGGAGACACCCTGCAAACACACAGAAAACCAAGCCTGACACTTCCGTCCGATGGGTGACACGCCATTTTAGCCAGGGTCACTAGGAGCCGTGGGCTTGTGCAGCCACCTGTCCCCGCTGCACCCCTCTCTTGCACCCGCAGTGGGGGACAATGGAAGCCCAGCCCCTGCCGGGAGGGCTTCCCAGGTGCTGGGGGTCCTGCCCAGACACCCCCAGCCCTGCGCCAAGGCCAAGCCGAGCACTGCGCTGGGGCCACCCATCCCTCACAGCCTGGACAGGGACGAGGATGGGGACAGGCAGGGGACCTGTGCTGCCTCCCACCACGGCTGCCCCGCCGCCACTGCCTGTTGCTGTCACTGCAATAAAATCCCAGTGCCTGGAAAGTGCCGCTTCCCTGCCAACCTGCGGTAAGGCAGACGTCAAAAGGAGGGTGACAGATGTGTCTGCCAGTTTTTATGGAGCAAAGGGGGTTTTCCATGGCTCACTGACACACAGGCAGTGATTACCTGCTGAAGCAGCTAAAAACTTGGGGTTTTTTTGGTTTAGGGGGAAGGAGGAGTAAGAAAAGCCCAGCCCCAGCTCTGGCTTTTCTCCTGGAAAGGAAAAGCCATCTCGGCAACTCTCCCTTTTCTTAACTTCAAATATACAAACACCTCAATGCCATCCAAACAGCTCCTTCCAGCTTCAGCACAACACACGCTGAAGGGCTGGGGGAAACGCAGCAGGGCGGTTAAGCCTTCCCGCAGGCACCCTGTGGGCCGTGTGCCTCGGGGGCTCGGGGGGAAAGGGACTACAAAGCACATGAGCCCATCTCCCTGGGACAGAGACCCCCAGCATCAGCCCTGCCAGCTCTGCCGAGGTCAGATGCAGACACAGGTACCAAGGAGGAGCATCCTCATCGGGGCCTGGCAGCATCACAGAGAGAGTCACAGTGTGCTACTTGGGGGCTGTTTCAAAAGCAGTCTTTTATTATTTTTTTTTTTTTTTTTTTTCCCCAAAGGAAGAAGTTGGTCTTTGACATTAGAAACAGTGGTAGCCTCAATTTACAGGGGAGAGCTGGGTGAGAACAGGCCCCTTTAAGCACACTGTCTAAAGCAGTTCCACATCTCAGCCACAGCCCAGCTGCGCTATCAGCATCGCCCCAGCCGGGGCCGCAGGCAGGCACAGGGCTCTGGGCGCACACCAGATTAATTAGCCCCGCTGACCACCATCAAACAGCCGGGTCCACGCTGCCGATGCAATCTGCAAAGCTCATTAAAACAGAGCAGTGCCACACTCGGGAGCGAGCCGGTGTAATGCTTTGGGTGTCATGATAAAACCATTAAAACAGCGCTCTGCAGTCCCTGGCAGGCCCCGCTGTGCAGTGATGCCAGACTGCAGCACGTGAGGAGGGGGCTGTAGTGTGACCTGCAGATGAGCTGCTCTAAACCGGGATCTATTTCAAGGGCTAAGCAGGACAGTGAGGCTGGGTCGAACAGTGGAGGGTTCGGCAGGTGATTTGGGAGGATGGGAAGGCCTGCCGTATCTTGTATTTCTGGATATCTACGGTGTCACAAACAGGACATTGCTCAATGACTTAAAAAATGAACACTTCTGCCTGAGGTTATCAGCCTCGGGATAATGGCAAGGTTGTGAACACAGCACTGTTGCAGGAATTTAAGAGATTAAGCATCCCGATTTGGGAATAAGTGATGATGATTCCCCCAGATACTAGAGATGAAGGGGAGGTAATGCTTTTGAAGCACGGGGACAGAGCGACAGTGCAGCCACAGTGACTCATTGCAGCTGCCCAGGCAACTTGGCAGCTAGGAAAATATTTGCACAAGTTTTAACAAGCCCCATCCACGCTACTCCTGATGCCCAGGAGATGTCCTGACAAATTTGGATGGCAGCAGCCAGGTGCTGGGCTCCTCTAATGGGGCAAGCAGGGTGTAAAAGGTCTCATCTGGACATGTGGGGATGCCCAGGCAACCCCAGCTGCACTGTAACACTGTCCCTGACAAAAACAAACTTCCTTTTCAAACAAGGAGGCTAATCATAAAACACTGTCTCTTGATGCCCCCATCTAGCCTCGGCAGGATACACTTTGGCTGAGACTGCAAATGCAGACAGCACTGCCAGCCTTCTGCCCGCATCAGGCTCGGCATCCTGCACCTCCTCCCTGAGCACAGGTAACTACAGGATCCGATCCACTGCAAGACAAGAGCTGGGAGACCCACTCTCCTCCTGGCTGCCCCCCTGTCCCACAGTCCCCATGTGCAGGGGGCACTACTTATGTGCAGGGGCTTCAGACATAGCCTGGCACACCCACCTGCATCCACGTAAGTCACAACCTGCTCGCAAGGAGGAGGTGGCTCCCAGCACTCGGTGCATCATTCGATGTGAACGGGTGGTGGGGCTGGAGCTGATGTCGGCTGGGGCCACTGCCTAATGTAGGTCAGAAATGTTAGCCAGGGTCTTAAGAGTAAACTTCTGTGTGCGTTTCCAGAGAGAAAAAATACACCTAGAAACCATATCTTAAAAAAAAAAAAAAAAAAAAAAAAAAAGGAAAGCATGGAGATAAATACAATTCATTAACAAAATAAAAGAAATAAAATCAAGGCTGGAACTGTGTTTTGGTGGCACTGGTTGGCAAAGCCTTTGTCGGAGATGTGCCGCCAGGGCCAGAGCCCTGTGCAGGCTCTCGCTCCACAGCCGGCAGGGGTGGGTGTGATCAGCCGTGGCAGTGCCAGCTGTGGGCTGAACAATAAAAACCCATGCAAGTAAAAGGAAGAGCTGGAGACCTGTCCCCTTCCCAGGTGCCCTATGTCAGGTGGCTATGGAATGCCCGGAGCACTATAAAAGCCCAGGCGCTGCCAGGTGCTATCGCAGCCAGCGAGGCCCTGCAGGCACCCCGCGATGGGCTGCACATGTGGCAAATGGGTCAGACAGATGCCCCCAGCCAGCTCCGTGCCCCAAGAAACATCATGGTCCTGCTGTGCAGGTTTTTGACACACTGCTGGCACTCCTGCCTCCCTGGCCCAATGCAGGGTGACCCACATGGGGTGCAGGAGCAGAGCAGAGCAGGCTGCCTGCCCAGAGCATCCCGCACGCCGTGCCACGCTGCACTGTGCCACATCAGCCACGCAGAGCGAGCGTAACAAACTGCTGCCCAGGTGCGCAGGTTGCTGTTAGCAGTGACAGGCTTGCAGGCATGTGTCCTATCCACAGCCTGGCCTTTGCCCTCCCAGCACCACTGCTGCAGCCCCGCAGGCCTACCTTTAACTGATCCACAGCAGCGGATCCCTGTGCCGGGGGTAATCCTGCGTAACCTCGCTCTGCGGAGGGCCCTCAGCCATGCTCACCAGGCGGCCCTCCCCTTCCCCTGCCAGTCCGTGCCAAATTTCCCTGACCGGTTCCTAACAAGAGCCCCACACTACAGCCTCAGAAGGCACCAGCAAGGTAGGATGCCATCTTTATACTGCTCCTTTGTTGCTCTGCTTTGCAGTGGAGATTATTTTGGGGTGGGGGGGTGGGGGTGGGGAAACGTTATTTAAAAAAAACTTCACCCCTCTCTCTCCTCCTCCACCCTCCCCAAGCAGTGATGTGGGATAATGAACTGCTGGGACTGTCATTCAAAGAGCACTTAATGACAGTATTCGCTCTGTGTGTGTGTAGCATTGGCTGTTCTCAGAGCTCTCATTATGAATAGCTTTCAAGCTGTTTTGACTGTTTTCTATTACAAAGAGGAGCTCACTGTTAGCTGCCTATTTCCATTGCTGAAGCTGGCCAACGTAATCCTCACAGATCTATGACACCACAGCTGATGCTCCTAACTCTCCTGCTCTCTCACCTCCACCTTTATGGCAGTAGAGAAGGACCAGGCTCTCCTTCCCTGTCCCTTGTCTCCTTCTCACTGCCAGGGTCCCCTTTTGGGCTTGTGCTCTGGTTTTGCAGGTCATGCTTCTTCAAACTGGCTGGTTGCTGTGTCCCAAGTTGCATCGCCGCTGCAGCGCTGGACCCATGGGAGCTCACAGCACTGCCGAGCCTATGCCTCCGACTGTCCACCCTTGGGAGCTGGGAGTCCCCACTGCAGGCTTGGCAAGGGGAAAGGGACCCAGCCTGAGCTTCATCTGTGCCACAGAGAAACCACAAAGATGCACTAAAACAATCTGTTCTCCCATCTTTTCCCAGACCCCTTGCTGTGAGACACAATATTTTGGAGGGGCAGCTGAAACCTTGCTGGTGTTAATTTAGTCTCGGTCTGCTCGCTGTTAACTTTGGGCTTGTGGGTCTTTTTCCTTAAAGAAAGGTTATTTTTCCTAAAACAGAGCAAGAAGCAGCTTGGCACTACAGGCACTTTAAAGATGTTTGAATATTTGCAAGCGGAGGCAAACGCATTTTTTAAATATTATGAAAAGCACCTTGAACAACAACAACTCAGCAAGAGCCCTCCGCAGGCTTCATCCTTTGCTGAAGGAGCCTGTTGCTCAGCCTGGGGGCATCTGAGGCTCAGCATGTCCCTCCACGCTTTTTTGCTGCATCTCAAAATCCTGCCCCTGGCATGCCAGCCCACAGGGCTGGGGCAGTGACTCCAGGCACCGAGTGAGAGACGAGCTCTGCCGAATCCCAGCGTTATTAAAAGTTACAAGGGGTAACCCATGGCAGGTCCTCTCTGCAGCCATACCCACCTGCCAGCCCTCAGGAGCAAATCATGAAAAATAAAGAGGAAAATAAGTTCACAACATACTTTAGCGCTAAGTGAGTGGTTCCTAAGCTGCTCTTGGGTCTCGCTGAGGTTTTCAGGTATTGTTTCACTGTACCCTTCTTACATAAATTGGGGTATGGTTTGTCTTTTTCTTTCCCCAAATGAGGTTTTCCTGTTGAAACCTTCATTTTCCAGTCAATATAAAATTTGAGAGGTGGTTTTATTTTTAAGGAATTGTGAGAAAAATCAGGGGTGGCTATGCACAAAAAAAAGTCCACATCTGCTAAAGTCCATGATCTGTTTTTTTATAAAAAGCCATTTTCTGGCTAAAAGCCTTTCCTTTCTAATACTTTTACTCTCTCCACATGCCTGTCAGTCTTCGCCTGTTGTCTTCTTCTCCCTGTTGACACAATGCCACGTTCCTTGCATTTCCCCACCAATTTTTCTTGGTAGAGCTGCGTTGCTGTCAGCCAGCCAGCCGCAGGCACACAAATCACAGCTGCGGGGCACGGGAGGACCAGTGGCCAGCGGGGACCATTAGATCATCTCGCTGACCTCTCCCTGATGCAGGGCCAGGTCTGGCATCCAATTACTCCTGTGCCGAGCCTGGTAACTCCTGCTTGGCAAAAGTGTATGGTGCAGAAATGCATCCTGTCTGGGTCTAAATATATCAAAGGCGAGGGAATGGGCTGCTCTCCTGCATAGTTTAATCTTTGTTAACACTCACGTTTTAAAAGGTCTGTTTGATTCCCGATTTGAATTTGTCTGGCTTCAGCTTCCAGGCGCAGGCTCGTGCAATGCCTTTCTCCTCTAGATTAAACAGCCCTTTAATACCTGCCTTTCTCTCCCCGTGAAGGTACCTCACACAGCACAATTAAGTCACCTCTTGATCTTCTTTTTAATAAGCTAAACAGGCTGAGCTCCTCCGATTTCGCATCATAAGACTTTCCCCGCAGCACCTCCCAAGGATCAAGTCTCTAATACTGCCTGATCCCATGCAGGGGGACGCAGAGCCGCCCCACGCAGCCGATGAAACTAAGCAGCTCGCTGGGAGATGGCAGCCTTTCCCTGCTGCCCGCTCCCCCCACCAGCCCGTATCTTTGGGGAGGCTGCTTAGTGGTATTAGAGGTTTCACACCTCTCTGGGCACCTCCGTACCCCACATCCACCCATCACTGAGCGATGGAGAGAGCCAGTACCGCAGCTGCCTCCACCCGTGCCTGTGAGATACCAGATGAGCAACAACATTTAGGGCTGTTTCCTAGTGCAGGGGGCTTGGGTGTGCCAAGAGCCATCCCAGGCTTTACAGCCAGGGTGGGAGAGGAACCACGGGGCCACGCTGAGCCGTCCCCATCAACTTCAGCCATCCCTAATTCACTTAAAACCCTGTGATTTTAAGTGGCGTCGGTCCCATCACTCACCCCATCTCTGGGAAAGGGTGGGTCTGGACACACAGGTCTCAGACGGCAGGCGGCATTGCCTCCCACCCAGGGCACCTGCTGCATGTACCAACTGAAACAAGCAACTGGATAAGGCCTCTCCTCATCCAACATTTACCTGGAGGAACAATAAATCTCAGCATTGGCCAAAACCTGGAAGTCAATGCACATGCAACATTGCACATGTATTATTGGCAAGGGTCATCACTTTTGCTCCAGTTTTTAATGCACCTTTTTCTGAACTGCAGCCTGGGTGCCCCAGCCAATGCATGCAGCCAGCCGGCCCACCAGCTGGATTTTAGCCACAGGCTTCAGCAATACCATTTCACACACCATTATAATGGTTTAGCTGGGAGAGTACACATAGCCACTCACACTCTCCACCGGGTATTTGTCTTGCCTGCGAATCAATTACAGCAGAGACACTGCGTGCATTAGGATTGCTGCTTGGCGCATATTGCAGCCATGATATATGTTGCTCTGCTCCACAACAAATGACTTAGATAAACCTCCAGGAGGTCGTGTCTGTCAGCAAGGTTTTTATTAGGTGAGCTGTGCCCATTCTCACAACGGTAAGGGCTACCTGGCAGAAAATTGTAAGCTGTTTCCCTCAGAGGGTGCGAGCCCTAAATGAGTTTCCCAGTCTCACTTTGGGAACACACTCAGATATTAAAGGGACCAGAGAGTATCATTACTGCCAGGTGATAAAAACAACTACTGTTTGGGAAGACTGATGGCCTTTGTAAAAGCTCCCAACAGAAGCTTCATTCTGCACAGCGGATAATAACAGCCGTCTTGGGCTGAAATCCCAAAGCAGCTGCATTTTCCAATGCTACAAAAGTGACTTCAGGATTCCTGGCGCCACATTGCTCAAGCATTACTCTTTGGCAGTCACAGAGCCTGAGATCAGTTATTCTTCTGCAACGATCACAGCTTAAAGATGTCGCCTTCTCTCTCCCTGCTTGCAACTCTGCTTTCTGGATTGCCTCCCTGGCTCAAAAAAGGTGAGGTGTCAGTGGGAGCAGAGAAAGGACAGCAAGCAAAGTGCCTTTTAATTTCCCCCTTGCAACAGGGAGAGAAAAGTTTAACCCTGACTCTCTACCACTAAGATAACTGCCAGCTTGCATTATGACATCACCAAGACATCATTGCATCACACCACAGACATGACTTTGCATGACAGCTTGTGCTCCTGGAGCAGGCTGCACTTTCCAGCACCATCTCCAGCCCAGTTTCACCACACCTGGCAATCACAGCCCCCTGACAGCACTGGGACTGGCCCCAGGGCAAGGCATGGGGTGGCATATCCTTATTTACCTGATGCTTTCTTGGTTGCAGCTGCATCGAGCAGGCACCTGTCTCAGCTGAGAAATGGCCACCCTGCTCAGGAATTACTGGAATCTTTCCAGGGTTTTGCCAGTCCCTGGGCCAGGGCTCCACACCAAGCACAGAGCTGCCACCAGATCACCTGGGAGCCGGTCAGATTCCCACTGATCTACCAACCAGCTTAAAAAACAGTTGTTTCCCGTGCCCATTTCTCGCATCCCTCCTTGTTCCCATGTCACACACCCACTGGTGATCTCGTGAGAGCCCAGTGGGAAGGTGGGGCAGCACGGGCATGTGGCAAGGCCGTGATGTGCCATCACCCCACTCATGGGGCTGTCCACTGTAGTGGACCCAGTGGACCCAGCAGCCCGGAGCAGGGCCTGAGCCCCGGGGCTGCCCCTCACCAGCCTCCCTGCCCTGGGGCAGAGGCTGAAACGGTGGCACATTCACCAGAGGGAAAATAAAAAAGTAACAGCGCATTTGAGCTCTGCTTTCTGCTTTAACACTGCCACTGTCTGTGGCCCCCCAGCCAGCACAGGGGCTTCAAGTGTGTGACGGCAGGGTGCCCGCCACCTCCTTGCACGCCTGGTGCTGGGGGTGAGGGCTGTGCATGGCAGCCACAGGTCAGTTGCTGCACCAGAGCTACTCACGCAGAGGACCAGCTTCAGCTCACTTTCACAGCAAGGCATCCTGTGTTGCTCGCATTCAGCTCTGACACCTATTCATCCAGCTCGAGTGCTTTTTTCTGCGCTGGTTTTCTTGGCTGTTTTCTCTGGATGAAGATTTTCTGAAGACCGCTGGTTCCCTTTGTAACCTTTCAAGAGTCCCCTCTGTATGAAGTTCTCTTCACATCATCTCCAACAGACGCAGGTAATGAAGTCGGAGCAGATTTATGAGTTTGAGAATCTCATTATCTATCCATCAGGAAAAGGAGCTGTTTTTTTTAAAAAGGCAGGGGATGGATTTTGCCATTATTTATTGTTTAAAAAGAGGAAGAATAAAGAACGCCTCTTGAATCCTTCCCAGCCCAAATTGCCTAAAAACATCCTCTGAACTTACCAAGCACAGTGCCGGCTCACGCCAAGATCAGGAGGTGTTGCTATGGCCCTTTGGAGTGGTGAGAGCGACCAGCTCCCCATCCGTGCACCTTGGCCAAAGCACCTCAGCTGGCACCAACTTCAGGCCCAGCCACGGTGTTGCTGTGGATGACAGTCAGTCCAGGAGGGCTGTGCTCTCAGGGGCTTGTTAGAAACAGGTTAGGACAGCCCGTGGACTATGGCAGCCCCCTGCTGCTGCCTGCCTGTGAAGGCTGAACATGCTCAGCAATCAGCAGGGTGGGGCAGGGAGTTCCCCCCATGGTGCCCATGCCCTTGAGGCTCTCCAAAGCCATGCTGCCATGGCTAGAAAGCACAGGTTTTGGCTGTGGAGTCCAAACAGGACCTCCACCCATCCCAGCAGAGACGCCCACACCACAGCCCACCCTCACTGGCAGTGGTTTGCCACAAAGGACAAAGGCTGCAAGCAAAGGATTAGGCAGCAGAAAAAGAGCCAGAGAGACTGACAGCCATCAGAAAGAGTCACATGTCAGGAAAGAGATGACAATCCCCTGTCCTACCCCAAGCAGCATCAGTGCCACTGCCCTGGCGATGTCTCGCACCAAGCAGTCATTCTCGGGCTCTCCATGGAAGCAACGCAGACAGCTCCTGCCCTGTTCCCATGCTCTCCACTGCTGTTTTCCCAGCAGTTGGGTCAGCTCTCCTCCAGGGAGCTCCCATCTGCCTGTGCCCGTAGGGATGGGGGGGTTGCACCAGGATGGGCCGATGCTGGAGACACTCAGAGGCAGAAGATTCTGGGTGGTGTCAGAGAGGGTTAAAGAAGCACATAGCAGAATTCAGCCTGGCGGATCATGGTTAAGAGGTCATGTGTTTGCCATGTCCTTCAACCACATCAATCAGGGATTTGTAACTGCTGAAGTCCCCGCTTGGGAAATACATTTTCCAGGCGTGGTTCCAGCCAAAAGGCGGCTCTGCAAGCCTATTGTCAGCATGATTTTGCAGCTTGTTTGCAAATGGTCTGAGACCTATCTAGCTTCTCATCCAGCCCAGCTCATTCCCAAATCACCCAGCAGTCCCTGCTCTGCTCAGCCTTGGAGCAGGAGAAGCCCTTGAGCTCATCCTGCAGGAGAGGGGCCCAGAGCTGTGCTGATTTGTGTCGTCCAGGGCAGGTCAGACACTGGGCCTGGGAGGGGCGGACTAGGATGTGACAGACACCTGGCATGAAATCATGGCTTCTGCACGGTCAACAGGACTTTGGTCACCAGCTTACAGCCACAATTTCAGCTCCAGAATGCCAGCATCTGGGGCTTTCAGTCACTCCCTGCTCTGTTTTGCGGATATGGAGCCTCTTTCTCTGCAAACATAACAAATCAGTTTTGATCTTTCCCATCAGCCTCTTTTGCAAACACACATCCCGCACGACATCTCTGCTCATACATCAAAACACTTGGCGAAACAAAGCAGAAACCTGTTCTCCCTGTCAACTAAGAAATTAATTAGGACAGAACCCTGATTCTGAACACACAAACAAAACCCTACCTCTCTCCAGCTCTTTAAGCAAAAATCTCCACGCAAGGATTAACCGCCAGTAAGCAGTCACAGCCATTTCATTTGAAAGGTGGTTGGTCTGAAATGTCAAGAGTTTACTTTGCAAACACTTGCTGTTTTTTTTATGGAAGAACAGGGCAAAAACCCCACCCTCAGCCATTGCTATGACAATTCATCGCTGTTGTATGAAGCAAAATGCCATGTCCCATCTGAAAATATTTGTTCATGATGGCTTTTTGTCTGATGCTCGTGTAATTTGTGAGCTGTGGTGAGGGATGGCTTGTGTTCAAAGAATTTAATAAGTCTCTGTAAGTGTAGCACTAAATTAAGGCCCTAATCAGAGAGGATCCACCCAGTCCCCAGCACCAGTTTGCTGGACCCTGCGCTGGGCTGGGGGGGCAGCCCTGTTTTTGCACCACCTGGACCCCCCAGCTCAGTGCACCTGACCTGGCACTCAGGCTGTGTGCGTGCACAGCAGCGGAGGGGCTGGCCCTTCGCAGGGGCTTTTACCCTGCAAACACCTTGCTAACAGCAGCTCAGGGAACTGGCACTTCCACGGGCTGTGCTGGAAGAGGAGGGGTGAGCTTTGGAGCCGAGCAGCTGGCGGGTGCCCAGCTGAACAGCTAAGGCGTTGGTGTACTGGAAGAGTGAGTGCTTTGCCCAAAGCCAAGTACACCACAGCCCAGGTGCTCCCATGGCACTGTGCCAGCAAAGGGCCCAATCCCAGGGTGAGGGGCTGGCTGTACAATGTCCCCTTGGTCTCGGTGGGATGGGGCAGCAATGACATTGAGGAGCATCTCACCAGCTCCGAATTGGAAGAACATGGGGAGCTCTGGCTCCATTGCAGGCTGGCAGTGACCACTAGCACACCAGCTCCTGCTTCCTCCCACAGCGCAGCATAAAATACAGCTGATTGAGGAGTTTTGGTGCAAATTTACAGACTGATTTCAGTGCAAGAGTCAGCAAAATACTCTTCTGCTTGATCAAAAAAAGCCAATCAGGAACAGCAACAGTCTGATTTAGAAGGGGTGGGGGGAAAACCAATCCACAGAGAAAAGAGACAACAGTTTTGGCCAACACACCATGGCCTCCATTAGATAAAACAACCTGTCATTTGCATTCACTTGGCAAGTGACTAGACCTGAACTTGGCTGCACACTTGATGATCCACCATTACTTTCCAGGGAGGAGGTTGAAATATTCTTATTCTTATTCATTAGGCCAAAGTAATTCTCTTAATGCCACCGAAGCAGCCGTGGACAAGATCCTGCACATAATGTCATTGGCAGTGTTGCTAAGTGAAATCCCTCTGCAAGCAGCTGGGGGAATCAATACTCGCAGTAATTTGTCCTTCCAAGTTTTCCTCCCACGCCACCTTATTTGTGGCGCCAGCCTGCGTCAGCTCCATCCATCTCAGCCATGCATGGGGCAAAGAGGGTCCTGGGGCTGGGTAGGTGCCCCGGCGCAGTGCTCTACCTCTGCTATCCCCCCCCCAGCTGGGAAGCCACCTCCTGGCTCCATGGGCAGCAGCTCCATACAGCCCAGCATGTCACTGCGGGGTGGGCAGGCTTTGCTGCAGACTGATTAGGAGCTTACAGAGAGAGATGAGGTGCTCTCTCCTGGCTCCACGGAGTGTCAAGTGTTGATTATATAACACGTAGCAGAAAAGAATCATGGCTTTTTCCAGTAATTGGAAATACAGCGAAGCCTTCATTAAATCATTAGCCAGAAATGCAGCTGCTGTTAGGTGAGGCTGCCACACCATGGCAAAGATGTCGGGCCATCGGCTAGCATGGGGCCCAGGCGCAATCCAGCCCTCACACATCAGCTGGAGTAAATCTTTACTGCTTCCTGAGCCCTTGCTTTGGACCACATTAAACATCAATACTGCAGCACTCAACGTCACCCAATATTGTATCAAATCATTAGTGGAGGGATAATCATTACAAAAAGAGGAGGTCTCGGCTGACAATTTACTCATTTCCTATATGAAAGCACTATTATTACCACAGCAGCACAAAGATTCGGGCTCAGCTGCTCTCTTCCTTACGTGAATGTGTCACCGTGTCCAGTCGCTTCGTTACCTCAGTGGGGTGGAGGGGGAAGGTGAGCCTGTCTGCAGCCAGAATGAAGGACATGCCCAGAGGCCAGGCAAGCTCCATCCAAACCTCCGTCCCTCCCAGCCAGTGCAGGAGCCGGCTCAGTGGCAGGACCGAGCAGCCGAAACTAAGAGCATTTATGATCTCCCCCCGGGATTAGCCCCGAAATGGGGTCCCAGTTGCAGCTGCCACTGTCCCACCATGCAGCGAGCCAGGCGCTCTGCAGACCCGGGGAGGTCTGTGCAGTGCAGGGGCGCAAGGGTCCCTTTAGTGTTCTGGCCTGTCCTAAAAAAATATATATTACCAAGTTCAAATCTTTGTGTTTCTTTTCTGCTGGCATAATAACTTTGAAATGTATTATTGCTGAGAGACTTGCCTCTCTCTGCCAACAACTCCCCAGAGAGAAGCACTAGCAGAAGAAAAGAACTTTTTACAGCTTCTTCATAAAAGAAGTCAGCAATCCACTGGACCTAATCAACTTTTCCTAGAGATGACGGGGACAGAGCCTCAGCTGCAATAAAAAGGTGTAACCCTCATTGGTATGCCATTGAGGGGGATGTTTTTTTTTTTAAACCAGCAGACGATTTGGCCTGATAATTCAAGAGCAATGCACAGGAGACGGCTCCAGATGCGCTCTGTACCTTTGCTTTTCTCTTCCACTGAGGCAAACATTTGTATTGTTTCCTCCTCTGCCAGCTGTGCTAGGAAAGGGCGGAGGAGCGATACTGCTGCCTAGGAAGAGCTAATAGAAACAGAGAAGCATTTAGGCAAAATCACTCACTAACACTATAGAGCTCCTTACTGGGTCGGCCTGCCAATGTATCAGCACAGCTGAATGGTGTGCATAAAGAGAACTCACAGCTGATTTAGGATAACAGCCTAAATCAGGTGGCTTTTAGACTGCTCTTTTCACGCAGCCACAGCAACCAGTGCCAGGAATTCCAGCGAGAGCCACATTAGTGGCTGGTCTTTCCACCACCAGGAGCTGTGCTGTCTGCAGGAGAAGACTTCCATTTCAGAAAGCACTTCACAGCCCCCAAGCTAATTTTCCCTGCTCCCAGAGATAAAGGCAGCCACAGATGTGGTTACAACTTTGATTATTTTGTTTTAAATCATTTGAGAAAGCATCTTGCCAGGGAACAGTTGGAAATGATAGTCCTAAGCAGAGGCAGCTCAGCTGGCAGTCTTCAAAATAAGGCCATCGTATTAAACGTTTAAACTGGAAAAGTTAATGGTTTGGCAACGAGGCAGTAGATCAAAAACTGATGCTGTCCTGGGGTTTTGCAAGCATGAGGTGGGGCTAAGCTGGCCCAGCACACAGCCCAGCTCTGCAGGACGAGGGCTGACCCCAGCCAGTGACACCCCCACATCACTTTGCCTTGCTGCCCCAGTTCCCTTCACCCGTAACCAGGGGCACCAGCACCTCTCTCACCCAGCAGTATGTTCAGATGCAGAGTGGGAGAGCATTCTGGTTGGCAGGTCAAGGATCTCAAAGCACGCTGCAGAAACTGGATCCTGATGCCGTTGTTTCTGGGATACCTGCTGGCTGCAGCAGTGGCAGGTGGCTGCAGGCACCCAAGGAACCAAGCGGTGCGGGGCACTGGTTTGGGGAAGACCAAGGGGGACTACTTCTTCCCTTCCTTCCATTCCTAGTGGAGAAATAGAAAGGCAAATGCAATCAATTTGGCATGTATCTATTTACTATGAGCACATACAAAAGACTCACAACAGATCTCCTCCCCCACCTTTGGCAGCCAGCCTACACGTTGGCAAGCAAAAGATGTTATCTTAAGGATACACTGCAATACCCTGAGTCATGCTGTAAGCCTGAATCCGCTGGGAAGCCTGCTGAAGTCAAGGACCTAGTGCCGAGATGCTGCTGTCTTACCTATTGCTCATGGCAACATTGTTCACCGGGGTGAATCCTCCACACAGCCAGCACCGAGGGGCCTGACAGACAGCAACAATTCACCTGCCTGTTCCAAAGGGTGGGAGATACAACAGCCCAGTCCTACCAAGAGCACCGCTCCACCAAAGCTCTGCCTCAGCCAACTGGGCTTGGAGATTGGCATCTCCAGCTAAACCTCACCTTCCTATGCAGGGCCCGTGGGGGCAAGTAAGGCTGCTGTGGTGGCTGCCTCCAGGCACAGGGCTGCGGGGAGATGGTGGGAGCCAGGGTACGTGACAGAGGAGCCAAGGCAGCGGAGCTAAACTGATTTACATCCGCTGAGGAGCTACTGCATGGTTGGGCAACAGAGCATAGCAATTCAAGGGAGGAATAGCAAATTCAAAGCCCAGCATTAACACAACATTCAGCTGAACAACTCAAGGACTCCGAGGAGAAGAAATTCAGACCATGCAGCAGACTTGGATCAGGAGGATTTGGCAGCTGAGAGCTTTAGGTCTGTGCCCCCATCAGGCAAATTCGGACTTGGCCAACAGAAGCCTGAACATTTCTTGGGGGCAAGAGAGGAATCGTTCTCCCAAACTGTGAAGTTCTCTGTAAAAGCAGGTATCCATTCCTACTGTTGCAGTGACAGCCACTTTTCAGAGTAGCCAGAGCTTAGCAGAAGTAAAGCCGTACAGCCCCTGCAGATGATGCCATATACCTCAGTAGTCCTCAGCAAACAGCAGACCCCAGACCACAGAAATCAAACTGTGCAGCAGCAGCAAGTCTTGAGCCATCCCTGGACAGAAAACTAGTGTGGGAAAAATGCTACACCACTGAAAGCCATTTGCGGGAAAAAGGGGGGTTCAAGGGATGCTCTGCTGTCTGTCTGCAATGGCACAGTGGTCCCGGCTAGATGTCAGGACCATGTTTTAGGGTAGGTGGACACAAAGTGTATCGTGTCATTGTCATCTACAAACTACCAGATGGATTTAGCAGCTTTGCAGCAGCTGTTAGCTATCGCAAGAGATGTATAGATCTTAAGGCCAAAGGATCAGAGAAAGTCATTTAATACGAACTTCTGCAAGACACAGGCCACAGAATCACAAGTCCATAATTTCTGCCTGACCCCAGGCACCTCTTTCAGAAACATCCTCAATCTGGATTTAAAGATATCGAAGGATGGAAACTCTACTATCCCCTAGCACATTAGTAGATAACCTTAAGCATTAAGAAGGGAGACGCCCCTTTTTTTGCCTGTCTTCATCTTTCAGGCATCGGATGCTGTTATGCCTTTGTCCTCCAAATTGAACAGCCCTCTGCTCCCAGAAGTCTCATTCCTAAATAAGTACTTAGAGATGATGATTCAGTCACCTCTTAACCTTTCCTTTGTTATGCTAAATTAGTTTAAACTTCCTTCATGGCTTCCTCCAGGGAAAGTTTTCCAGCCTCTGAACCATATTCTTTCCCAGGGCAGCCCCTCAGCCGCTGCCCAGCTGCTGACTGAGCAGGAAGCCAAGGCTGATGAAGCGAGTCACTCTGGGAGGTAAGGGGACAGCGGCACCCCACGCCACCGCTGCCCAGCGGCCTCCACCAAACCTCCATAGCCCAGCCTGGGCATACCCACACACAGCCGTCGGGCCCCCCACGAGTGTCCTGCTGCTGGTAGGGCCCCCTGCCCCAGCCCCACTGCCCTGGCTGTCCCCAGCCCCACTGCCCTCAGCCCCACTGCCCTGGCTGTCAAACACCCAGGGCACCAAGCGACTCGTTGTGGCCACCCCATCTGCAAAGCCAGTAATTAATGGCAATAATTAACCACTTTGATTACTTTTATGCGGTTCCATCAAAACTCTGGGGTGCTTTTGTTTACTTGCTGTGTGACAACTGCTTGATGGATTTAGATGAAGTAAATTAATAAATAGGCAGTACCCGTGGCAAGAAATAATTGGGAGGACTTAATGTCACTGATTAAGTTATCCATTCAGACAACAAGGGTTCCAGCAAAGCTTTTTTCTTTCTGCTTCCTTCCACACATCAGGAGTTCAGCGCCTGCCAGGCCACCCCTCTGCGCACCCTTAAGTCTCCCCTCGGACCAGTCTCTGCCACTGCGCTTCAAAGGCACATGGCAGCGGGGTGGCATCTGCCACACCAACCGCCACGGCCGCGCCGTGTCCCTCTGCTGTCCCAGCACCGCTTCCCACCCGCCCCTCGGTACCTGCCCCCGACCCCCGCTCCCACCTTCAGCTCCTCAGCGCGGGGACCGCCCGGGTGCGGCTGGGCTGGGGCGGCAGCCCCACACGGCAGGCGCCCGCCCGCCCCGGCGGGGGCCCGGCACAGACGGCCCGGCCGCGCCCGCCCCGACCCCGGCGCGCCACCCCCGGGGCTGCACAGCGGGCCAGGGGCAAGCGCTGCCCGCCGCCCGCTCGCCCCCGCGGCTCTGCTGGGGCCACCGGGGCAGCGGCGGGCGGAGCGCGGCCCGCGGGCCGGTGCGTGTGCGCCGAGCGCCACCTAGCGGGGCCGGGGCGGGCAGCGCTCCGCGGGGCCATGGGCACGGCGGGGCTGAGCGGGCGGCCGGCACGGCCCTGCCCGGCCCGCTGTAACCCGGGAGCCGCCGCTCGGCTGCCCGCGGGGCCCGCGGATGTGGGGCCGAGAGCGGCACCGGCCGGAGCCGGGGCGCCTGATCTCTCAGCTTGACCCCGTAAACCCTGGGCTCTGCCAGGGGGAGCTGGGGGAAGCCCGGCCGGGGGGCTTGTCTGAGCTGGCGGGGGCCTGTGCCCGCACCCCCGGCCGGGGCGGGGGCCGCCTCTAAACGGCCACCCACAACCACGGCGGCACCCCCGCAGGGCGCAGCGCAGCCGCCACCAGCCGCCCGCCTGGCCGGGCACCGCGGGGCGGGGGACACCAGCCCGGGCGGCTCCGCCGGGGCAGAGCAAGCAAGGGCCAGGGCTGGGTCCTTTTCCAGGGGAAAATCCAGGCGCGAGGAACACAGGCACACCCCCCAGCTAACCCCCGTGCTTCGGTGACATCAAGCCAGTGCTGACGTCAGCTGCGGCCTTTGTAAACCGCTCTCTGCCTCTCTTCTCTCCAGCTCCTATCTCTCCTTCAAAAACTCCTCACTGAGACACAGATGGAGAAGCTCACAGGCTGCTTTCATGCCTTCATAAGGCACTTACCATCAGCGGGCTGTGCATGTATATTTCCCTCAACTTCCTTCGGTTTTATACCCTCTGTAAACTTGGAGAAGAGACACGGACAGATTCAAGGCCCAGGTGACACTTTCAGACACTGTTCTGCTCCAGAAATCACAAGGTGTGAGCTCTGTACCTACTTCGCCGTGGAGAATTAACGTGTCCTTCCTGCCAGAGAGGGAAGGTTGGGTAGTTTCTCCTGCCATTGCTCCTTGCCCAAGGGCTGCAGTGTTTGGTGTTCCAATGTGGTGGCCAAGGAGGGAGGTGGGTCACCTCTCCTGGTTGGGCCTCCTTCCCCCACCATCTACCAGAGCTTCAAGTAAACAAGGTTCCAACCCAGAACATCACAAATTTGCCTTAAAAAGTTTATAAAGCAACAAAAGTAGGGTTTACTTACCCTCTTCTTTGAGTCTCTGGGGCCAAAGTTCCAGGTTTTGTCTGCAGCGCTGAGATCAGCCGCTTGCTCTCTCGCTTTAGCAAGACGAGCTGCTTGCTGAGGCTTTGGGGAAAGTCCAGCCGCTGGAAATACTGGCAGCGGAGCGGCCCTCTTCCTGCAGGATGGAGAAGAGATGCAACTGGCCTCAGTGTTTCTCCAGTTTTGTGTTGACATTTTTATTCTGCACTGCTCCTTATCAGCTCAGGGCCAGCCTGGCCCACAGGCAGCTGATGACATTTCCAGTCATCGGCATTTTTCCAGTTGAGCTGAGATTAAGCCAGTGTCTTCTCAGAAGGACTTGTACATTAGGTGACTGAAAGAGAGCTAACAGCCTCATCTGCAACCCAGGCTTTCCTGTGGTCTCGCAGTGCTCCTGCCATCATGTGCGGTGTGTTTCAGAGCCGGTTCCACATGCCGTGCCTGCACTTGGAAAGGGCCCAGGGAGGGCTGTCAGCTGAGCTCACAGGGTGCCACAGACCTCAGGCACAGCAGAGACCTTGTCTGGTTGTTTCCACCTTGTGAATCAGCTGAATCCAGACATCACCCACCTCCTCCGTGCACCTCTGTGCCAGGAAAGACAGCAGCAATTGTAAATCAGTGTCTGCAAGAGCTTTGCCAATGGTACTCCTGCTTGCGCCCTGGCTGCCCGCCTGCCACAGCACTGTTGGCTCTGACCTTGTTTTATAGAGACACATCTCTCCTGGCCTGAGGCTCAATCCCATGCCAGCTAAGTCACTGCAATGTCTTGCTTTGCTTTTAAGGGAACCCGGACCCAGCTACCCTTGTCTGCGTGGTCTGGGGCATGGATGTAAATGTACATTGATCCTCCCTGTAAACAGTGTGGGACACCTGATTTCCAAATTACTTTTGATGCTCCAGGACAGAAGTCCCATGCAAAGGAGGCCTTAGTTTTTCTGCACCTGAAAACGTCATCGCTCTAAATTCTTTTAGCTCTGACTTCCCATGGATGTATCAGGAACTTGACACAAACACACCCAGCCCACAGTCCTGTGAGACACCAAGGCTTGGGCATCCAAAAGGATATGGAGAAATGCATTTCTCCACATGCTAGAGCTCAGTTTTACCTGCTCTGGGCAATGCAGTATGGAGGAAAGAGCAAGACAGTTAAGAAATGACAGTCTGTCTTACAGATATGTGCATGGACACCCATATGCCTGGTACAGTTCACGCCAAGGAGCCCCCTATGAACACCCCCACATCAGCACGCAGGCAGGGTAGGCTGTGGCTTGCTCACCTACATGCCCATGGATTCATGGCTAACAAAATCGGTGCTGGCATTTAGGAAGGCAGAAAAACTGGCCTATGTGTCTTGGCAGGTACCTATAATAACAAATAATAGCAATAACAACAATTACAGCAATAATAAGAAACAATAATAACAGGACTTTGCTGGAGCTGCTGGACTGAAGTGCCCATTGCAGAGCAGCCCGTCAGCTCTCCCCACTTTAATGGCAGAGGTGCCACAACATCAAACGGTTCCTTATCTGGAGAGAGCTGACGCTCACCCTGGTCTCCTCACCCCCAACAAAATCTTCTGCCAGCAGCGAACAAATCACTCATGTCATAGGCATTCACCAGAAATCAAAGCCCTGGCAAGTTATTATTGCCCTGACGCTCCTCCCAAGAGGAGGCTAACGCTGAGCTCTTTATCCCTTCTGTGTTCCTGCTTTCCCTGACACGCTTCGATTTTTTTGCCTTTGCAGGTAATTCTGCTCTGTTTGATCATGGATTGCTCGCCTGTCTAATGCTTTCACACCGTCCGTATGTTCTGCAGGGCAGGTGCCCCACAGCAGCTTTTGCCCTGCCTGTCCCACCTGCATGCTCAGCCCAGCATTTTCTCAGCAGTCCAACTGAAGAAATGTGCTTCCCTGCTAGCCAGCACAAGGGCCAGGCTGCAAGGCTATGAACACCAGCCTTGCATGGCACTGCCAGCAGCTGGACCACAGAGATGGCAGCCTCAGCCTTTTCTGAGAGGTGAGGAAGCTGGGGCAGGAGGAGGGCAACTGGCATCCCCTGGCCAAGCACAGGGCTGCTCTGCTGGGGAAACATCACTGGCTTCAGCTGCAGGAGGAACTGCAGGCAGCCCTTCAGCTATGCCCCTACAGGATGGAGGGCAAGAGGGGCTTGGGGGTCAAGCAGCTGCTCCAGCAAACAAATGTTAGAATTAAAAGTAGGATTTTCTGTGTGTTGTGTTCCACATGTCCATTACACTGAAGAGCCAGTGTTGGTCCTGCTAAGTGCTGGACTGTGCACTTAGCCCTGGAGACAGCTGTGCTTCTGTGGGCAGCAAGGAGCCCGAGGCACGGGACAGTGCCATGAGCCTCCAACTTTCCAGCCACCTACAAAACAACCTGGGGTGGTTTCCGGGTGGTTCAAAGGAGAGCATTTTCCATTTACCCTGGAAATCCCAACGTGCCCTCACCCCAACAGCCCCCGCTATTTCCAGCTCAGGGCTGCCATGAGCATGGCAACACCAAGCTGCTGCCTCAGCCAGCAACACAACCCTCTCCCTGCCCTGCTGCTGCAGCTCCCTCTCCCCACAATTCCAGGAAATTCCCACTGCCTGTCTCTGAGGGGCACATGAAGCTGGTGAGCAACCAACCTCCACCCATATTCCCTGGCATGAGGTACTGCTGGAGAGGCCGCGAAGGTGTTGGAGCTGCAAGTATCACGGGAGAGCTCTGCCCACAGCCCTGAGCCCCAGGACATGATGGAAAGCTATGCGTGTTGACAGTGAGCACAGCAATGATGATCCTGTGTGCTGCTGGGATGAGGGTTTGGAGCTATTAAGTTTTCTGTATACAGGGAGATCAAAATATGAGCTTTCAAAATGATTTGAGATTAGCTGGAGGGAAACAACACAGAGAGAGGAAGAGCAGCACATCCCTGCTCGATTTAACTGCTTGCACACCATGCACATGCTGCCCTGCTGCAAAGCTGAGGCAATGTAGAGGGCCTGGTGGGCTTCAGAAAACCGCACCCTTGGCCAAGGGCATGTAGGTCCTCTTCATAAGTGGCCAAAGCTATGCTGGGCTCAGCAAAGGCCAGGCAGGTCTCCTGGACCTAAATCTCACCTAAATCTTCTGGCTGGGGTGCAGGATCACAGCTGGGCTGGGATACCCTGATGTGAGATCCAAGGTGAATCTTGGGTCCTCAGCAACAATCAGGTGGGTGAAGGGAACCACAGAGAGCTGTTCCTAAAGCCACTGGAGGACAGGGGAAGAGCAAGAGCTGCTTTTTTTCAGCAGGGATCACCAACATTGCAAGCACAATGCTAGATGTGCAGAGGAGTCGACTCCACCATGCTCTGCACAGCCACACCAGCATGCCAGCCTGCCAACTTGAGCAGGCCTGTGGAGCAAATTCCAGCTGTTCACATGATTAAGATATGCAGATGCATGAGGTGCAGACCTTAGATACCAAAATACTTGATTGTACTTGCAAATGATGCAGCTCAGTATTTAAGTGCGTGTAATTTGCAGGTGCCATTAATTTTCCCCACAGTTTGGTGTCTGGTTTTAACAGGAGGTGAAGAAGTTGTCAACGGGAGAGCACACCTGTGGGTTTGAGGCTGCCTTAAAAGTGACAAAATAGCTACGAAACCAGGACTAAAGTAAGGCAAGCCGGTGAAGCCTGCAGAAGAGCCACACCAGCAGGACAGGGCAGCTGGTACCCCCGCTGCGGAGCCAGACAGGCACAGTTGCCACATCCCTAAAAGGCCCCCAAGGCCCACTTACCTGACAGCCTGTTAAAGCTGAATCTGCCACCAGCCGGTCTGCCTTCTCTCCTGAAAGGGAGCCCATGTGATGAATACCCAACAGGAGCTTCTTCATCACAAAAGAGGAAAAAAACAATCAGCAAGAGGTACACTCATCTAGTAAAGCTTCTTTCCCATCAGCCTGTCACAGGAAACTGCCAAAAAATGTTCAGAATTGAAGATGAGACAAGGAGAAGCTTCGAGAGGTTCATTACACCTGAAAATGAGATACATGCTCAGAGCAGCAGTTAGGAAGGGAGCAACATCAACATGTGTCTGCAGCTCTCCAGTGAATAAATGCATTTTACCCAGTGTCACTGGTGAACGGCTGGTTAAAAAAGGCCATAAAGTACATAACTCTTGGTGGGATGTGGTGAAAGGGAAGGGCCAGGAGCCTTTTACTTCTCGAGCAAGGCTGGGGGGAGCCAAGGACTGCCGTTCTCCAGCCTGTCACATAGAGCTGATGGAAACTGAAAACAAGGAGCATCACTCTGTTTGCAGATGGGATTTCTGCAGCAGACAGATGGCTGACTGGGTCAGGACAGCCTCTAGGAGAGGTGGGGCAGTTTGGAATCGTGACCCTTGTGCCAGTGAAGTGAAGCAGTTTTGAGGAAAGAAATGAGCTCACTAAGGTCTGGGGTTCAAATGCAAGAATAGTCCTTCATGTTGATACAGTGTTTTGTTCTTATGAACTGGTCTAGATTTCCATCTGTGCCGTCTCCTCCCTCGCATGGCATGGGAACTCCTCATAGGCACGTGCTCTTCTGTGTCCCCAAGAGGTGGCTGTTAGCAGCCTACCGCATCAAGAAGCATGTGCAGGAGCAGCACAGGACATTTCTGGTTTAGCTGTGGGATAACCAGCTGTCTCAGCATGGGGCCACCCTCCCTTTGGACATGAGCCTTTTAAGACAAGATGAGAGGACACCACAAAGCACTGGGAAAGGGCCAGCAAGAAGATGCCAGAGTTACTGAGCAAACCAGCACAGCGAGGGCTGCGCTGGCTCCCTCAGCTGTTGCTGGGGAGGGGGCTCAGGGACCACGAGGTGTGGGAAAGGGGAAGCCCATCTTCCCACATGCATAAGCAATAGCGCAAAGGAGGAAGGAGAGTGATGTTCAGACCGCCAGAGTTTCAGCTCATCAGTATTTGGTTGTAAGTGAAAGCTCCCATGACAGCTCTCTGCAAGATAATCTGTGGTTTTTCCTCTGGATAGGTTAAGTGGCTTTTAGATTAGGAAGTGCTGAGGGGTGCTCCCTGTAGTTTATCTTTGCTAATGCTTTCTTTAAGATCCTGCTCCAGACAATGCAAATGATGACTCTTTTTTATAAAACTTGGCCATAAAAGTTACATTAACCCAGGAGTGGGTCATACAAGTTCACCTACAGAGATCTCTGTGAGCCTGCAAAGCAACGAACGCATTACCTTCTCAGAGAGGGGACAGTCCGCAAGCTTTTTGTAAACCTTCAAGATCAGTATTGTAACTTGCGTCCTGACACCCAGCCTCCATTGGCAGAGGTAAAAGAAGTCCCAAATAAAGGGTCCTCTCTAGGAAGGACATGATAGATGACAGACAGAGAAGTCCCAAGGAAAAAAGGCGTTTGCAGAGACTGCAGGAACTTCACCCAGCGAGTCTGGAGCTGTCAAAATCCAGGTTGTCGGGATAATTGAAGAAAAGCAATTTCCTAAAGAGTAATGAGCTAAAGTGAAGGAAACGTATTTCCTCAGCTCTGGAAACAGGATATACTGAATTACCACATAGTGGAAGAGCCTAGCGAGACATTTTGACATACATCACTCAGGCATTAAAGAGCTGCAGCCTCTTTAGGAAATTAAGTAATGAGGGTGAATAGGAATAAAGGAAAGTGCCTGTTTGGAGCGGATGAAAGGACTCCAGATGTGTACGCGGCTGTGACTGCTTCATATTGTTTGGGACTTTCAGGCCTGAAAACAAAAGAGACAATCCTGATGAAATATGTAAGCCTTCATTTGAATGCTATCAAGATAGAATCAAACCTCATGTTAAAGCACAAATACAGAAAGGAAACACAAGAGGAAATGAAAAGTGAAAGAGAATCTCCCTTTGAAAAAAGTAATAAAGATATTCCACTTCCCCACGCTTTCCCTTATCTCACGCTGCTTGGGGAGCATTGGTTCTGCACATGTGAGCCTCTGCACAGATTGTAACACATATTGCAGAATGTAATTTCTGGGTTTGAAAAGAACAATTGGAACTGAGGGCTCCGTCTTGCTCTTCAGCATCCCCTGCACAGCCCCAGCCCTGCAGCTCACACGCTGTCACTGTCATTGCTGCCAGGTGCCCACCAGCAGTGTCAGCATGGACACTCTAGAAAAAACCCAGCACAGGTCAGGAATGACTTTGGGTTGATTATTAAAAATTCAGGCAATAGTTATATTACAAAAACCTCTTACAATGGTCTGCTGCTCCTTGTAGAGCATCCTGGAATAAATTCAGGAATGCAAAACTAAAGCTGGTGGACCAAGTAGGTCAAGTCACCCTCTGAGGCAAGCTGCAGCAGCTTTGCCCTGCCCTTGGCTGTCTGCCTGGGTTCTCGCTACTTGCTCCTTCCCAGGGCCTGACACCACATGCAGCACTTCCCACGCACTTGCTGGGGACCACACTCCTGACCAGGGTCCCTTCAAACAGCCCTGCCAGCCTGGCACAGGTCAGGGCTAGTGTCAACCCCAGTGCTGGTCTGGAGGACACAGCTCCATTTGGGGGCAGTTCAGACAGGGTGGGACTAAACAGGAGAGCTGTGTTGCACTGCCAACAAGTGTTCATTGGTGAAGAAAAGAGAAAGTGCAAACCTTTTTGATGTGAAGCTTTCTGATCCATCAGAGAGGTTTCGCCATCAGGGAGTGTTTGACAGGCGGTCATTGTGTTGTGGTGCGCTCTGAGACCCGGAGCAGACTACAGCTGTAAAGTTAAAACAATTCAAAAACATGGCTTTCAGGTCCCGGTCTTGGGTTGCAGAAAATAGCCTGAATCTCAAGAAAGGACATACTACAGTCCTGCCTTAGCCATACTTGAATCCGTAATGACGATGCTCTTCCACCTTTGTGCATTTGTGCGTGTGCAGGCAGACCCCTTCTGCCCAGACAGCAAGCCAGCAGGCATCCACCCAAGTCCTGCCCTGCAGCTGGGGAAAACAGACCTTCGCAGTTAGCTGCGTTAATGCTAGCTTACCTCTCTTGAGAAACTGGGCCTCTGCTGACCGCTGCATGCCGTATGCATCCACAGTGAGGCAGCCAGGGCAACTGCAGAAGAAAGCAGGGCAGGTCTCGGACCGCTGCCCTCCTCTCACTGCTGCATTTTTCTCCTGCATAGATCATGACAGCAGGATTATTATAAGCACGCCATGGACTCTGATCGGCTATTAGCAAGGAACAATACCTAGGTAAATAATCAGCAAATTACCTGTTTGAAAATAGAAGTAGAAAACTTGATTCTCCATTTGTTAATGGTCTGGCATCTTTCACACAGAAATTACAGCCATAAACCAATTCCACAATGCGAGCCTTGCACAGTAATACTTTTCTTTGCCAAGCCATTTTCCCAGAGTAAACAAAAACCTCTGAGAATGCTTATCTTGGTATAAAACCTTGCAAGAAAAATAAACAGAATTATGTCCAAAATGAAAAATAAAATCGGATGTGTTGCTTTTATAGCACTGGGAAAGCCATAAAACTTAATACTCTGAGTGCAAGGGGTTGAAGCCGTTTGCTCTCATGAGTGTATCCCTTCCATCAAACACCACCTTCCGCTGCAAATCAAGTTCCAAACAGCTGGTATTAAAAAAGGAGGCAGAAGGAAAACAAGTCTGAATTATGAATTACATGAACAAATGGATTTATTTTTATGGCATTAGAGATGACCAAAGCAGAAAGAGGATTTTCTTTCATAGTTCTGATGTAGTTAAGAATTATGCATCACAGGCTGTGTTTCAATTACAAGACCAGAGAGTAACATGGTGGGAACACGATGTTTAAAATCCACCAGTTTTCCAGCCAGGGAGTCTCGCTCCTGGATGGCTGCCCATATAGGACAGGGTGAGCAACAGAGTAGGGGGGGGTGCTGATAAGGCAGCAAGAGAGTGAAAAATATAGTCTGTCATACCTCCACAGACTGCAAACCGGAGCTTTGGACAAGAGACAAAAGCAGACCAGAGAGAGCTGCTAGCAAGAGATTGGATCCACTTGAACCCCGCTAGGCTGGGGTGCAAGACAGCAAAATCTGCAGGATGCCCACCAGAGGAGACAGCCACTGGGCAGCACAGACAAGGAGGAAGATGCGGAGCGCAGAGTATGCAAGGTGATGGTGAAGCCAGCTGTGCTGCCAGCTGCCACAGACACAGTGAGGTGCACGGGAAACGGACAGCCTGTGTGATGGGCTTCCAAAGCACATGCAGGCACCAGCACTGAAAGACAAGGACAGTGTCTTTTTGTGTCACCCACTGGTGCTGAATGCATTCCATCACATTGAGCCACTTGCTCTTTTCTGCGCATATCCTCCACCATTTTCTGTACAGTTTAGATTACACTTAGAGGCACTAGAAGATCCATGCTTCGTTTGCCTCTTACAAACTCCGCTTAGAGCAACCTGATACAGAAGCTGGTTAAGAGCACCAGTCATAAAATCCAGGCAGAAGCAGGCAGAGACAGGTAGAAAGCTTGCAGATAACTATCCCTTGTTACTGGGGAGAAATTAAGTAAAAGAGTGCCTGCAAGTATTCAATTAATTAAGAGTTAAGCTGCCACCCGCCAGCCCCGCTCTCTGTCACCTGGCAGAGGCAGATGGCAGTAGTGCTGCCTGTGGGCAAGTCTGCCCAAAAGCAGGGACATACTCAGAGACACAGCGTGGTCTTCTTGAAACACTCTGCTCCCCGTAGCAGAGGGCTGCATGAAAGCAGCCAACACCACAGCAAATCGGGAACCGACGGGAGCAGGACTGCTAGCTTTTTGAGCGTTTTAGATGGTAAACGGTGTCTGATGAAGGCATCACCTTTTTGGCGTGTCATCACAGGCAATTTGCTACAGGCAGCCAGCTTTGCAGGGATGCGAAATACCACAGCAGCTTTGCCAAATTCTTGCAAGACAGATTTGTCATGATACTCATCTCCATCATCTTTGAAAGGGCCTACCTCAGACAACATATATATTTGTACAAGAGCTTGACTGATTCTAATTTCTTAATTAGGGGTATTAGGAATTGCTCTGCCAAGCAAGGCTTTGTACCTGGCCAGAGCTGGTAGAATAAAGGAGCTGAGTGAAGAGGATAAGGTCTGACAAGGAACAATTCAGACTTCCAGGAATCTAATTTTGCTTACCAGAATCTCTTCAGCAACAATTTTAGTTGCAGTCTGAGGGGAAAGGAGATGGAGAAGACAAGACAAAAACATAGTGTGGAATGGGCAAAACACTGGGCAAAAAAGGAGGAGAAAAAAAACCACCCTCAAAAGCTTTATTAAATAGTAGGACCCAAGGGAGAGCAGAAAAATTGAGATTAATAACAGAGGAAACTCTCTGGCTCCACTGAGCAAATGCTGGTTAACAGAAAAATTAAGTTCTGCAGGATTAAACAAGGCATTAAACCGGTTGGGGGAAAAAATCTACCCAAAAAACAGGAAAAAAAAACCAAACCAAAGAAAAAAACCCCAAACTAAAAAACCAGCAACCAAGTGCTCTCAGATATGTCAGGTGACTTTACTGACTTTGAACATTCAGCTGGACTGAAAAAGCTCTTTACTAAAGCAGCCATAGCAAATGCATGCAAATTGCTGAGAGCACAAATTATAGAAGACTACACACTTAGGGAAGCATCCTCTGTTGATTCAGGCAGTAAGTTTAAATGTCTGCACCAACAGGCAGCGGGAATATGTGAAGAACAACCCTAGATGACTCATGTGTCTTGTATTTAACTCATCTGTATGCTTCTAGGCACTTAAAGAATCACCCCTTAAACCTCTCTCCCCATCCCAGTTGGGTTCATCCTAATGGGATGATGGCAAAAACATTTTTCATTAGCAAAGGAAAATAAAATCCAACAAAGGCATTATTTTGAAGACTGCCCAAAACTGGTTGTAAGAACCTTGGAAGAACAAGGTCCCTGGCCTCAGGCAGCAGTCCTAGCACTGGAAGGGATCAGCACCACCATGGAGAGACACAGGGAAGCTGTAACCAGGTACCCAAGAATAAATGGTGACAATAGTCACTTCAGGAAATATCTGTGAACACTTCCAGGGTCTAGTTCTGCACAAATTCCACCAGCACAAACACGGAGAAGCTCTGCTGATGTGGCAGCACTGTAACCGAGACTCACAGCTCAAAATCAAACTTTGGCAGAGTACCGGTGCAAATCTGACATAAATCATCCTCTGTATTCTTGCCAGTGCTTTGGCACCACTGCATCAGGCAAAGTTGCTGCCACCCTTCCAGCTGGAGCCTGGACCCAATGCATTTCTTCATGACCACTGCCACTCTCGGTACACGCAAAACCTCAGTGCAAGAAATCCAGAGCTTAAAGAGAAATGCTCCAACACACTTAAACCCCAAGAGCAACCAAGATTTTTTTGCATGTGTGAAGTTCTTTTTAGTATGAGCTATACCCCGTTGTACCAGGTACCACACGGATGTTCTGATGAAGGACTATATAGGCAGGGGAGGGTGCCGCACCAGATGCCAGCTGTGCTCCTGGCAAGCCTTACTGGGTCACAGACCTAGGGCCACAGCACAGGCTCACAGCACCTGTCTGCAGCTTGGAAGACCCTCTCACTGCAGCACTTTCTCTCCTGCTGCAAAGGGCCCCACTGCATCAACATGACTGCAATGGGAAAGATGCAAGTGGCTGAAGTCCATGATACGCACCCAGAAAATGTGGAGCTGCAGAACACAAGGAAGCTATGAGGAGGAAATATTGGTCAGCATTGACAGCCTTTACATCTGTACCAGCAGCCTAACCAGTGTCAGCTACCTGGTAGGCATCACAGTAGCAGGCCCTGAAAATCACATTTGCAAGAGCCCCCTAGGACAGTTGCTGGCTGGTTGCAGGGGGTTTCTTCCACCGAGAGTCGCACAGCATGAAAGCAAAGGCTTTGCTTTTTAAATTTAAACAGGCAGGAACCTGAAGCTGGTGCACAAGCTGAGCAGAAACAGAAACAGTCAGAGCCAGACCGAGTTCACATTACAGGACTCTTCTCCACACTGGTGGCTACATCAGCCATCGTAAGCGACACGTGAGGGGTGAACAGGACATGCAAGCCTCTTGTTCCTAAGGACATCTGTCAAGGGAGTTATGGAATGCGGGCATAGAAAGTTTGTATGGCTGTTCCCCTACAGAAGCACAAGAACACATCTGAATATCAAAGCTACTTTGCTTTCAGGGACATTTTTAGCACCAACACTTCAATTGTCTTAGTAGATTCAGTGGTACCAAGACCCTTCACTGTCACCTTATACCAGTCATAGATCAGCAATAACAGCAAAACAAGGCAGCCATTCCTGGGCTGAAGCTCATGCCAGTAAACACGTCACCTCTTAGCCCCTTAAAACAAGCATCCTATATCTTCCATTCAGACCTGACAGCTGCAGGCTGGGGGTGTGGGCTTCAGGGGGCAACGCGGAAGACGGCCCGTTATTTCCTGCAGATGGGACAATTGCAGGGAGAGAGAGAGGTTGTCTTCACCTCTGCAGACAAGCCAGCCCCTGGATTTAATAATGGTTTCTCCTTCCAATTGCTTCACTGAATACAAGAGCAACACTCGCTCTTGTAACAAAATGTCACCTGCTTTTCAAATACAAACAAAATGAGCTTTCCTGAGAAAATAATTGCCAACTATTAAAAGGCTACTGTTGGAGCTTGAGAGGAATGTTAAAATATAAAGAAAGATGTACCACAATCTTCCTGAATTGATACTTCAAACAAAACCTATTTGTGTTTTGAAATGTGGCACTACAAAAATGACCGGTTGTTTTTGTAAAGCTTCAGACTGAGAGTCATGCAATCATTTTCTAAGAGCAGCATTTCTTTGTTGTTCATGGAAATGCTGGGAAATAAACCCCAGGTGATTCAGTTGGTCTCTGCCTTAGCGGCAGATTCTCAGCCCGTCTCTCAATTAAGCCCATCCCGGAGAACGCCCAGCTCGGGACCAGACCAGGCAACCCTGCTTCTGCCAGGGAGTCATCCCCAGAAAAGACATCCCATTTTCCTAACTTCCACCTTACTCCTCATTGTGGCCTCAAATCTTACACCAAATAGCAACTTCTGCTGTTTTGTTAAAAGCAGATTTTTAACAACTGTTTTCTCCGTAAGAATAAATTCTTCCACTTCTTGCCATTCTGAATGCTACTTGAGACAGGAGCACCTTGGGGTCAGCTTTGCAACATCCCCATGCACAGCTAGCACTGCTTCAATAACAGCCCAGAACTGCCTCGTCACTATTACCCCTACAGTGTCCAAATGCCTCAGAGGCCCATCACCTTGAAAATTCCCTAGAATGCACAAGCATGGGGTAGATTTTCTGCAGCCATACTGCACTGAACCTATGCTGCTGCACTCTCCTTTTGTTTAAGCATCTGATCTTTTTTGTCATCGTTCTGTCTTGACAAATGTCCGATGCGGCACTTTCGGTGTACTCCCACCTCCCAGGAAGGAAAGGTATTAAAGCACAAACCAGCTTGCCAAAAACCTTTGCAGTGTGTGTCAGCGTGGAAGACTACATCATTCACTGACGCTCACCGCTTATCTCTCGGCCTAAATTACAACCAGGCACTGTGAAATGCCGCTCTAATTACACCGTCTAGAATGGCCGGGCCACCATTCATTAAAAAGAAAAGTCAAATTACTGAATTCCCTTCTCATCAATCTCTGCCAATAGTTATCCTGATGATCATATCAGCATTAAGTGAGACTGCTTATGAAAAACAGAACCTGGAAGATGGTCTTGCCTAGGACACAAGTGCTTTTCCCTTTTAAGTCACAACCTCAAACACGTTGCAAAGCAAACACCAGTTGAAGCACATATCTTTAAGTCAGAAAGCAAAGCAGAAGACTTCATGAAACAACTGGTGAGAGGAAGACGCAGCAGCCATCTACTTACTGCAAAGTGTCCAAGGCGCAGTTCTGTCCGAAGAGAAGACCTCCTGCAGGCTCCTGTGGAAAAGCGGCTCCCTGAGAGCCAAACCAGCACTGGAAGGCCAGTGCCAGCCAAGGCAGCCCAGTTCGCACCAGCCCAGCAAGGTGGCAGGAACAGCAGCTTATCTCCAGTGCGCAGCTGGCTGGGTCCGAACAAGGCAGTGGTGATTCCCAGAGCCTGACTAATCCAGGTGGTCACCACATGCATACCCTGGCCTCGCAACCCTGACCGAGAACTGACCCGAGCCCCACGCAGCACCTCCGCAACCATCATTTCTCATCCACATGCTAATCCTCCAAATAATGCCAAACACCAGCTTCCCAGTTCTGGTGGTGAAGCAGGTATATACTTTCCAAGTATATAAATACAGATTTCTGAGTATATCTCAGAAAACATCATGACATAGAAGACAAAATTCTATCCTTTATCCCTTAAATTATATTTCAAGTATAGTTCTGCAAACTCAAACCAGAAAACAAGATGAAGAGGATCTGGTCTCCAGGCCAGTGATCCAGCGCTAGAAAGCACTATAATTAGAATCAGGACTGAGACTGAAGACCCCGGGTTGTTTGCAAAACTAATTAGCTAATGTAATTAGAAAGCAATAGAGAACAGCAAAAGCAGAATCAGACTCTACAGCTATCTAAGCAAAGGACAGTTTAATAACTGTACTTAGGATACGTCTCAAAAAGAAATAAAAATCACTTTATGGATTAGATTTCAGCCTGGGCAACATTAATCTATCTTGGACATAGCAAAATGGCTTGGAGAAGAGGGTTTATCATAGTAAGCGTGGCTACTTCACAGCAAGATTTATTAATACATCCAAAAGAAAGAAAGAAAATCATTTTGTCACACTATATACAGATAATACATACAGTGTTTTATACACATATTACATCAGTTTTTACACAAGAAAAATATACATAAAAATGTAAACTTTTGTATACAAAAACCCTTAAACAAATTAAACAAGGACCAGATAACAAAAGGAGACCAATCTATTATCATTTCATTGATTTTTTTTTTTTTAAATGGTAATACAGTACATTCATTGAGAAGTATGAGGAACATGTGAGCCAACCTTTCCTATTTAAAGGGAAAGTACAAACATGAGCTTTCCTACCCGCCCCTGGAATGCTGTCTGTGAGCCTCCAGCACTAGAAGCAGTAGTGTGAGTTACTATCGCTGCCGGGGACCCTGTAGGAAGGGACCCTTCTTCTCAGGCATCCCCATGCACCACACTCTCCAAACTAGACACATCTGCAGAAGCAACCTGGACTGGGCTTTTTGTGCGTATTAGCTAGTCTTCCAGCTAATACCATGAGGCGGGATGCAGCAATGCAAGTTTGTATGTTCCCTTTAAGCAGTCATTAAGTGGATTTAGCTTTGCTGGAGCAAGTTGTTTATTTTTCCCAATGTACGGTATGCCAAATACGTGTCAGGGATGAGAGGGAAGGAGGAAGGGGTGTAAGAGACTGCTAATCCTTGCTACCATGCAGTTACTTCAAAATCAGGTACATTTGCAAGCTACAATTCACTGGTTCAAAATACACTGCCTCACCTTTGCTTTCCCACTGCAACTTGTTCACATTTCAAACTCTAGTGGCCAAACAACTGTACGAGGCTCTTTGTTACAAGGCTGTTTCTGATATCAAAGCATGATCAAGCTACCTTTAAAATGACACCAAACACAAACTTCTCTGAGACAGCCTTAAAAAGGGCGAGCATTCCCTCTCAGCACTTTGGATTGTCCTTCTGCCACCTTCTCTTTTATTAAGACTAGGATAAAGATATTTACCCTTAACTGCAAAAGAATATTAGCTGAGATTCTGACATCTGTTTTGCTCCACTTGCAGACAAACATTTTGGGGAACTGGAGGGGAAAAAAAACATCAAAAAATAAACCCACAACAATAAACCCAAACCCTGAAATCTCAGGCATCAAATAAGAAGGGAACTACTTAATCTGTTGGTGAAAAAAGTTTCAGAAACCAGTTGGAAACAAACAAACGATATATTCCAATGAAGGCTTCTCACATTAAGTAAGTTAAAGACTTGTTAAAGACATCTTCAATAAAAACATCCATCCTCCACAAAGTATGTTAAAATGTAACACAATAGTGATGCTCTGGTATTTCTCCTGAAAAGGACAGAAGGACATGAAATCTCCTTAGTGATATCAGCACTATTGAATGTAGGAGGTGAACAATGATCTACGGAAGTAATGAGGGGAAAAGCTGTGTAAAAGAAACCATGAATCATTAATTATAATTGGACAAAAGGGGGATGGGGCAGAATGCAATTACAGTATGCCTCAGAATTCCCCAAAGGAAATAAATACTTAGAAACTTGTGTTTCCATTTCTTTCTTATGCCTATGTGAGTGATGGTGGGAGTAAGGGCTTGTCTGCTTGCTTTTGTTTTTTTTGTTTTCTCTTTTTTTTTTTCCTTTTCCTTTTTTAAAGTAACAACCCTTCTAGTAAAAATCCAAAAGACAATTACAAATGGCTTTCGGTAATTCAGTCTCCTTTTTAAAATAAAACGTTGATAACACATTTCTCCATTTCTTCTATATAATGCAGCTTCAGTGAAAAATATGTCATAGGGACAGCAATTTGCAAAAAGTGGGGGGAAAAATTGCCAACCAAGGTTCGCAACATATACACATGTATATGCAGGACATCTACACCCTATATACATATTTAATATACGTATGCATGAGTATATATCAGGGGAGAACCAACACGTACATTCTCCACATACATAAACTGAAATAGCATAATATACGTGTGCATATAATTAGGTATTATACACACACAGTACACGGACATACCCAGACACACGCCCGAACATATGTATTATAGAAATTGTCGTATATGATTGCATGAAAGCTCAGATGGAACGGTACACCGGTTTACCTTTTTCTAAAAAGAGATGCAAGGAAGACAAAATTCCATGGCTGAATTGTGGCCAAGAAAAATCATGCCATATCGATACTGAAAACATGGAATGCGGTACAGCTCGATGACAGAATTGGAGCAGCATTCTCCACTGACACTGAAGCCTAAGTTAGCCAGGAGTTTCAACAGTGCTTAAATGTGACCGGCCAGGTTTCTGACAGCTGCTTTCTGCTAAAAGGATACAGAAGCTCCATTTAGCCAGAAAACAGAAAATAAAATACTTAAACCCACAATTTACTTGCATAAGCAAGATCATTCAGTACACAATTAGATGCAAAGTGCTAGCATGTTAATGGTCAACTCTGCAGCTCGTTTCAAAATCTGTTTAATGGTAAAATATAACGAGCTGTGTTTCTCTTGATATGTTTGATGACAACCCCACTGCTCAGAACAGAGACAGGGCTGCCTTCTGCTTACTGCATGCGTTACAGGAAACAACTAACCGAACTCCCTTTTTCTCCCTGGGGCTGAAAAGTGAAGATAATTTTTCGGGGGTGGGGTGGGGGTGGGTGGGCTGCATTTTCCTCATTTTGAACATTTACCTCTAAAATACGGTGCTGAGTTAACCTTTTAATATGCTAGGAAGCTTTGCATCAGGTTCAAAGGAAAGGTTGTGTTCATCTGCAAATCAGTCGCAGTCATACTCAAGCACAATTGAATAGCTAGGAAATTCTGTGTAAGTTCAAGCAAGTGCTCAGGGCCCAATTCAGCTGCCACTACAGCCACCAAAAGAATTTGCCTAATGCATAAGCAGAGCTGGATTGGGCCATTAAAGCTGACTGCTGCTTGCAAGAGAAACTAGAGATGGAAGGGCAAGGAGGAGCTGGAATGAAGGCAATGGAGCAGGGAAGCAGAAGAGGTCAGCATTGCAAGAGGCCTCAACTATTTCTATAGAATAAACAAAAGCAGAAACGTACCAAGGAAACTCCACTGTGAGGGCTGAGGTAACACAAATCAATGGTGACCAAGCTCACATCAGTCACTGATGTCATCCAAATCCCTCAGAAGAATTGAAACAACCTTGTTTGGCACAAGTGCTTACCTGTTACACATATGTCACATGGATAGTCTCTCTTTAGCTCACACACTCATGTTACAACTAATGTACATGTGTGTGATACAATGTAAATTCCATCTATACATCTGTATGCAGGTATATATAGATTTAGATTGATTGCATTCATACTTATTTATTGTACATCATAAGGGCAAGTCCACATTCAGCAAAGTGCTACCAACATCTCATATACAGATAAATCTCTCTGTACAGGTATACACAAAAATGGGTCTATTCTTCCCCATGAAGGCATAAAGATGTATGCTGCTAACTCCCATTACCACCCACTAAAGAGAAGGAAAGGCCTCTAACAACTTCCACCTCCCTGCACTTTCACTTGTATGCATATGTGCCAGAAACGAATTGCGGGGAGGAGGAAAGGGGGAGGGACACCTGGGGGGCATATCAACATACCGAGGGGGGGCATTAAAAAAAATTTTGAAAATTAAGATTTGATTTGCAACTGCTTAAAAAAAGCCTTCAAAAAAACCCAAATGTCTCTGCAATACTGGAAGCTCTGTTTTTCTAAACAGATTTTTAAAGTCAACAGGATCATCATCATGAAAAGTGATACTGTATGAATAAATAACAATTAGGTTACTTTCTCCAGCCTAAATAGAACAGTATGAAGAGTAAGCCAATCTGTAAGAATGTTTCTGACTTCTCACAATTTCAAGTGAGAACTCCCATAAAGAAATCTTCCTTCTCCAATGACAGGAAAAAAAAAAAAAAAAAAAAAGAGTTAAGTGGCCATAATTGAATTCAGAATTTCACAGCGCAAGTGAAACTCCCTGGATTGAAAGCGTATTTTGTTCTGCAATCCCACAACAGCAATCTGGGGGCAAAATTAATATATGCAAAGACCACCAGGAAAGAAAAGAATCTACTTTGAAGACAAGATCCTTTTATAGATGGAGATCACTCGACAAACAGTGCCCCTAACCGCCTAATTTGAAAACACAAGTACACTGATTGACAACATTTTCCAAGTCAGCCCCTAAGAGATCCGGGTATTAATATGCAAAGACAGAGCAATACCCGTGCCTCCCCATCCCACCGAATGCAAGCTTTCCCATTTCAATTTCTCCTGAAAAACATGACTCATTTCTCCCATCTCTCCTCCTCCCCCATTTGTTTTATTTAAAGGCTGTCTTTGGGAGCTTGGTATTTTCATGGCATTTTAAACAGGGCTCAATGTAACTCATTTAAAAAACAGTAAAATTGACATGATATCAGAGTTAGCCTTATAACAGAAGATTATGTAGTAGAGAGTTTCAGTTATTTATACAACAGTGAGGACTTAACAACCCCCTACTAAATAATCACATTTCTACAATACATTCCATCACCTCTCGACTACTTTGCTCTTTACAAAACTATGACCTACATACAATATACACATTCGTATCGCACATACATCCCCCCCAATGCATATTTTTGTGTGTATATATAATACATACATGCACACAAGCAGTCTAATTCTATTTATAAGTCACAGTGGGAATTCCTTTGTGAGGAAAGGAGAGGGAAAATTCCTGAATAAGACACTGTAGATTCCTAATGTTCTGACTTTTCAAATTCCAACTCACAGAGCTAACTGGAAATAAATACATTTAAAAAAAAGAAAAGGTCTTACAAACTTGGTTCACAACTTCCAGCTACAGGAGTTGGATTTTTTCAATTTGATCTATTTACCCTGTAACTAAATTTCTAATCATAGGTACAAACCACGGATAAATTATTGCAGAATGGAACACTCAAAACAAAATTTAAAAAGAGTTATAGGAACAGTAATATAAGGGTTAAAAAGAGTTCTATGCTTGTTGATACAGGATACCATTTTATTTTATTTATATATATATATCTATATATAGATATAGATATCTGCAAGGTAGCAAAGAATAGCTGTACACCTTGACACGGCAAAGATCCAGTGTAAAAAGGTGCTTCACTAGTTTGTTTTTCCAAAAAAGCTTGTATATAATTTTATAGCTATTAAAAACACATATGCAACATAATTCATTACACTCAATACAGCTTTAGTATAAAACTTATAATTTATGAGGTGATGTTAATAGCATAAATTAATATACCATTTCTCTTAAAATCTACAATAAGTATTCTGAAAGCTCATTGGGGAAGGGTATCTTTAAATAAAAAGTTTAAAGCTGAGCGTGATGAAAAAGATTCTGTATGTTGAACTTGAGATGAGAGCCCCGAGAAGAGAAAGAGTCCCTAAGCCAAACCACCGTGGACTACAAAACTGAACAAAGATTTCTCCTTCTTACGCTCTCACTTAGGTGACGCTCTACCTTAAATTAGTATTTACTTTTAAAACTATTTACTTTTTTCTTTTTTTTTTCTTTTTTTTTTTTGTTGTGGGTTTTTTTTGTGTGTGGTTTTTTTTTTTTTTTTGTTTTTTTTTGTTTTTTGTTAACTGCCCTTATTTCCACAAGGAATCCCTGAGACATACCCAAAACTGTACAGTGAAGGTCATCACTGTTCAGAGAAACTGGTTCAACCCCTTCTGGTAGGATGTAGCTATTTTGCATGAGAATCGAACTGTCCATCACTTCAGAATGAATCTATTTGCACCGGAACTAACTACACTGTTTAAGACGCAGGTTAGACAGTCATTTCAGGGTAAATCAGCCCACTCCAAGGTAGAAGCCATCGCAGTCAGCTACGTCAGAGCAATCTGCACCAAAAATAAAGTTTTCCAGAGGATAGCTGGGAACGTTACCTATCCAGAGTTTGCCCCTGTGGGTGCTGGCTGACAGCAGAAAGCAGGTAAAAAATTAGCACTACTGGACCAAGTTCAGCACACGCATGCAGTCGATATGCGGGTAGTCTGGACATCTCACTCTGTGTGTGTGTTTGGGGGACTAGTGAGGGGTAGGAGTAGGAAGAATGCATTTTTCTACCTCAGGTAAGTACAGTTTTAAGGTCAAACCCCCAAGTTTCATCCTGTTCACTTCTAAACCGATTTCTATGACCCACAGTAGACTGAAGAGGTGCCAACACTTACTTCAAGGAGAAGAAAAAGAAAGCCTTCAACTATTGCTGGCAACCCATGGCCAAACCCACTTTCTCCTCTCATGCTTCCACTACATTATTCCATAGTAGCCAGAGAAGGAGTATGTGAAAGCAGAGTAAAATAGGGGAAAGCAAAGAACCCAACAACCATGAGAAGTAGCAGAACAGCAAAGGGAAAAGCTCCCAAAACAGTCACTATTGTTTGTGGGTTTTTTTTTAAAAAAAAGGCTGAAGACACGAGCGAGAAAATTGTTCTAAGACATATCTTTTATAACGCCTTCTTCTCCACTGAACTTTTCTTTTCCTACAACACTGTTTTTGTGTAGTTTTAAAGACAAAACCAAAGCTTTACCTGACAGAGCTAAGGTCCCTCATGACCAGACCTCTCCTAACAATGTAAATACAAATGCAGATTTTTCCACCAACCCTCCTTATGTTTATTTCAGTTTGTGGATATTAAACAGAATACTTTAAACTTTTCTTCATGGCTTTCTACTGATGCACTTCTCAACAGAGGAACTTGTAAGAAGGTAAACTCTTGGTAAAAATACCTGCACATTCACTGCTAATATGTGCACTCCCACAATCAATGTTGCACCCTCAGAGTCTAGTTTATGCCGTATCAGTGTGCTGTGAAACATCATCTTACTGATCTGAGAAACACTCTGATCTACTACACTGCTATTCTAGCATCCAAAATGTATGTTATGAATTGCAGGAATCTCTCCTCCTTTTCATTTTACAGTCAGATTCACTCAGGACCACAGAAGACTTACTGGTTGGCATTACTTACGTTGGAGAAGCATCTAAGAACCGGAGAATGAAAGAAAGAATGATGAAGAATGTAGAGAGGAAGAAAATAAAGGAGGTACAAGAAGCAGCCACAACACCCCCATCATTAAATGTTATCCAAAAGATCTGAAAGACCTAAAGAGACCTGGTCAGCACATTAGCCTAAAACTATTCCTTCAGTTAATATTTCCACCACCACTGGACCTTGCAACTGGCCTGCACAGGAGACTCCTTCACACGTAATGGTAAAAATACAAAAGCAAAAATAAACATCCCACCAGGGAAGCTGCCTGGACAGCCACACAAACACCTCACTGCAGATCACTGCAGGTAAGTTTTCTATTGTTTGTCTGCTGAAAAGACCTCCTGCCACCATCACTGTGCCCTACAGGTCTTGAAAGGGTCAACTGCAGCTAGCTGGCCCTTCTAAAAAACTTTTCTCTCCTCCCTGCCCAAAGGCTCAGACTGTCCACCACTGTCCACCAGCGGACTCAGCTCGCTGCAGCACAGAGACAGGGAGAAGTGCCCCCGGAGCCCAGCCAGTGCCTACAGGGAAACGCAGCAGCCACGGCGCTGCAGGAGCTCAGGGAGGAGACACCGTCTGGAAGCCGGCTACCACCACGTGTATGTAACCACCAGGGCCAGCTTCTCGGGGGAGACATCTGTCCACTGTTTACTGTACTCCTTTCATGAGATTCTTCTTTCCTGGCAAACAGATTCAATCCCAGACTGTATTTAGATGTGGTTACAGCAAAATGAAGCTTCAAACTGAAATTGGCTACTGGTCAGCAGGTTCAGTCCTAGGCCCGTCGCCTTGGCCGTGCCCCTGAAGCCAGTGGCATCACACTGCGCCTAACAGCTCACAACAGAACTTCCCAATTATTTCAATACCCGCCTCCCTCAAGAAAAAAAAAACCAAACAAACAAACAAAACCCCCAAACTCAAAACTTTCTAAAAAGCACCGCTTCCCTTGGCTTCTCTTCGCTATTAAGTATGACTCTGACATTATTTTTTCCTTGCATTTGTATTTGCAGCACCATTTCTGATTTTTGCCTTGGAAGTGATCAGCTTCTCAGGGCCTCCCAATGCTTTTCAAATGAGAACTACAAATCCTCATTTCACTAACCTGCTGAATGAAGTGGGAAATCTAGCTGTTGCCACCTTCTCCACAGTGCCTGAGGCACACCTGCAACTGTGCTCTCAGCATTACTGATTTAAAGCCTTTATGCCCAACCATAGACAGAAGCATGCTACTAATGAGAAAGAAACCAAGCAAGAACCTATAGGAACTGGAAGGCAGGAGGAGACAAAACGATGCACCTTTTCCATCATACGTACATCTTCTTGTATCATAGTAATTACGAGGCCAAAGAACAAATCAACTCTGAGGTATCTAAGTGCATATGGCTCCCCTCAAAGTTGGCATAGTCTTCCTAAGTGAAAGGAAACATCAAATTGTATCTTACAGAACGCCTTACACACCAGACCAGCATGAGACTGTTCCTGATGAACCTCTGTACACTGCCAAAGTTCATCTTGTGTTAAGTACTTTTGTACAAAGACTAACTAAGGTGCTACTATTACCAAAAATTATGTTACTGGTACTTTAAGTCTAATTTTTTTTTTTAATTCTTTAGAACTCAAATCTTATGTAAAGAAATTAGCTTTTAGGTTCAACTAGCTTTACTCCATTTGTTAACACATAAAGGGCACGACAGGTATCGACCATCTCAAATCAATGGACTGAAATTGCTACACTGGCTCTTTGGTGAAAGGGTGATCAGAGTGCTAATAGCTATACAAGGAGATTATACTTAAAAACCTTTGTGAGATGGCATGGATTCTACTTGGGAACCACATAAATAACAGCCTTGAGGACTACCTTAACCAGACCTGCAGTATTTTCCAGAGGAAGAGGCATGAAACATCTCTGGCTGCACATACCTCTCAGACTGGACCTATCACACCCAACAGAAAGACACTGATTCACTGAAATCACCAGGTTCTGTGGTGGTAGGAGCCCACCTGCAATGATCAACCTCCTAACGCTAAGATCAAGACCCGTAACTGCTTGGTAGGCTGCAACCATGAAATTGGCAGCAGTGAAAAGTTGGGAGGTGAACCAGGAAAAGGCAAGAGTGGTGGCCCATTTCAGAACTCTGTGTCAGACAGGACAGAGGGATTCCTATTTCAATGTATACAAATGGAAGTTTATTTTTAAAAGTGCAGCTTTATTGCAAACTTAGTTTGCTCATTGAAAAAATGTTATGTAGTCACTTTTCAGGGAAGAGCCATCAAGGGATACCAAGTCTAAGTGGGGGAAGAGAGCTGATATCCTAGGCTGCCTTAAAGGAATGCAGGTACGTAACGGCCACTGATTTCAAACAGGAATTACAGACCCACACAGCATTGACAGCTTTTGAAATTCCCTGTCGAAATCAATCCTCAGATTAGGAGCTGGGTTCTGTTCTGAGTTAGACCAGTACAAACTCACAGTGACCTAAGACCAAAGAGGTCCTCCATAATTTATAGCAACGTGACCAAGCAGACCTTGTCTCTCAGTTCCTCTCCTCCCTTTCCCCCCCGGCATTTCCTAAGAAAGAGAAATGTGATGTGGGGCAGATACGCTCTGCACTAGCTGCAGCTTCATTAAAAGGTCTGACGGGCACAAGAACGATTTCAAGACCAAAGTCCTGAAACCCATTTATAGAAATTAACATCCTCTGAAATGACGTGAATATACAAGCAGATTAAAGACTTAACCATTTGGTATACTAGTTCTCCACTCTTTTTCAGCCAGTCATCCAAACACATCGAAGAAGGTATACGGACACAACGAAAATCATTTGCAAATCAAACAGTTGTCTCCTCAACAAAGTATGGGGAACATAATACAAAAATAAATAAATGCCTTGTCAGATTTGCCTCATTTCACAATACCACTGGGCATTCCTCAATCAGCAGGACAATCACAAAGCAGGATTTCATAGGCTTCAATTCAACTTTTTACATGATTTAAAAACATTTAAATGTTACAAACATATTTAAATCACCACTTTAAAATATTCGGCTTATATTATTAAGATCTATTTTACCAAGTATGAAATAAGGACTTCATAACAACAGAAGCATGAAAATCATTTTTCTTTCCTCCACCCACATACACTTGCAATTTCAGAAAAGGACATATGCATCATCCATACTCCTTTATATTTAAGAAGGACAAATATTTCAAGAAAATAGGGATAGTATGATTGCTACAACAGTAAGAATACACAAGACCTATCCTGTTTAAATTCTGTTCCTTAGCAAAATGGAAGGAAAGGTTTGGGTCAGAGATTTTGGTGTGGGCCTGACTGCTAACAAAATGAATATGTAATGACTAAACTTTGTTCAATGATCTCTTGCTCAAACAATTTATTAGGCCTCCCTATCGCATGTTCTTGGTATCTCTTAATTTCCTGAATTAGACTAGAATACACGCAGGTAGGATGTTTTACTGTAAGGTAGAATGAAATCTGTCTTCTACAGTAGGAGACTGAAATGTGGGATTTTCTATTCTCTCTCATCTGCATCTCAGAAATAAACCAAGAAGAGTAGAGACTTGTTATATTAAGTAGGAGCTACTTTTACAGTCAAAGTCAGAATATAGTAGCAAGTTTGAGCCCTATAGAGTCACAAGCAAATTCCTTTTCCCCCTTCCTGATAAGAGATGCCAGTAAACACCTCAGAATTTCTGCTGCTGTTCTCTCTTGGATTAAAAAACATAAAATAAAATTTTAAAAATCTACAATCTAGCAGACTCCTTTCTTTAAGAAGTGACATTACTACCAAAGGGTCCGAATACTACCTTTAGCAGGTGGGCACTAAAAGCAACACTGTCCTGCAAGCAGAAGGAATTCTCTATATATTTTGCTTTAATGATTTCTCTTTTGGTTAGCCATGACTGCTGATAGGTACCTGCTAGTTCCTTACATACATTCAGCTTCCCATACAGAGAGCATCAAACCCTACAAGTGTCAAAAAAACTATACGGCTCCCGAGGGGGTAAAACTATGCAAGAAAGTCTCAGTAGCTAGACATGATTTGAGAAATGCATCCATTTGAAATTTACCTAAGGGTCTGACCTAGACTTGTGTGGATGGGCAGAATACCAACAAATTCTTTCACTTTCAGCTGGGAAATACCTGTCAGCCTGTCAGGCAAGGAGTTCCGGACATAGCCACACTTGAAAAGGCAAATCATCAATGCTACAAGGCCACAGTAATTCAGCAAGGGAGGGAACTTCTGCACAGGAATCTTCGCTAATCCATGATGTTTCAATGCTTCCGTTTTTCTTTCTTTTTTTCCCTGGGCTAACTTCATATCAGCCTTCAGAGTTCTGGGCAACCAGTCAACTGATCCCCTTGCTGCTCAATGAATTAAAAATCATCATCATAAAAAACCAAAAGTCAGCATGCAGTAAGAACAGGGACCAGTTCTGGAAGGGGACAACGCCCACTTCTTCACCAAAAGAAGAAAAGGAACTGCTGCTCCCTGCACCCCAAACACACACACGCACACAGAAGAGGTCAAGAGACTATTTTAAGAAACTGCCAAACTCTTCCTTGAACTATGACCTTGATTTAGGACTTCAGTGCACCATTCTCAAATCAATGTGTGCAGCCAAGTTTTCCATGCCAGATGCTACCTTTGGAAAAAAACTAAAAAAAAATTAAGAATAATCAAGAGACTTCTGCCCACTGGAAAACTTTCTACCAGATGCTAATGGGATGGCAAGCACTGATCCAAACCCTAGGGAACAGTAACATGCATCAGTAATCTGAGGTATCTTCCCATTTCTAGGTCTTACTGCTAAAATCAATTACATCCAGTAACTGTGCTGTATCCTTAAGGAATTATTGGGGAACAGTGAACCTGCCTGCAATAAATGAGCACCGGTGCATAACAAGCACATGTGAACGTTACAGCAAGGTTCACAGAGGGCTAACCCTGGTCAGTACTGAAGCAGGGGTTTTCTCCTCAACCCCCTCTTAAAAAGAAAAAAAAAAAGGGGGGGGGGGGGGAAGGAGGACAGAAAAAATAAAGGAAAAAAGGAAAGATAGAAAACACAGGTCCCCCATCTACCTGCACGAAGGCAGGCAGACAAGCTCAGTTGGAGGTGGTGAAGGGCGCAGATGCATTATTGGTACTGGTAGCGGTGGCACCGGTCACTGCGAAGCCCGTGGGAGGAGCTATGGAGCTGTGGCTGGGCTGCAGGTCCTTGGGGATGCCACTGTGGGAGCTCAGCTGGTGCCCGAAGGCTGCGCTGAACTGAGGGAGCTGTTGTTTAGGGGAGGTGGAGGCCATGAGTTCAGCAGAGGCAGGACCCATGCCACTAAAACTGGTCTGCGGTAACCCCGGAAGCACACTGGAGCTGTTGGGGGTCACAGTGGCGAAGGCAGGCTGTGTGGTCTCTGAGTGCGAGGTGGTAGGTGGTGTGGACAGGGAGGTGGACAGGAGGTGTCCATCTGCACCAAGAAGGTTGCTAAACGGAGAGGGGTCCCCAAGATTGACAGGAAGATTTCCCCAGTGAGTTCTGGGGTTGACCACCCCGCTAAGTGGCACATCCAGCTGAGTTGGGAGCAAGTGCTGTGCCATCATGGGCATCTCTGCTGAGAAGGTAGCTGCCAAGTTATCACCAGAAAAGGATGTGGTGTGAGGGGATGTGATATGGTCACTGTAGGGAGACGGCACATGCTCACTATCATAATGGCTTCCATGGGGTGAGGAGTGTGAATGGTCACTGCTGTATTGCTGTCGTGAGGTGATCAGGTCATCTGCCTTGCTCAGCAGCTGGGCAGGGTGGGGCCTCTGGGAGGCATGGCTGCCATCATGAAGTCCATGAAACTGTCCTGGGAAGGCTCTCTCCCCAAGGCCACTCTGGCTTATCAGAGTGGCAGAAGTAAGGCCGACGTTGGCTGGGGCTGAGAATTGCCCCTGGATCTGCCCTGCCAGGGGCGTAGGTGGGTTGGACAAGGTAGCAGAACGGAGCAAGTTCTCATCCAGCTCCAGACCGGAGAAATTATCATGTACTATACGCCCATTCAACAGCTCCCCCAAATCCGTGTTAACCTCTCGACTCAAAGACTGCATTCCCGGAGCTCCGGCACCTGTAGAGAACACCCCTATCCCTCTATCTGACAGCTCCTGAACTGGCACACCATCTGTCTGTGTAAGTACTCCAATGGTACTCAGGCACTCAAGAGAAGTTACAGCCTGTAGGGCCCGTTCCAGCTCTTCAGCCTCTTCTGTAGTCGGAAGGAGATCTCCATTTTTACCTGCAGAAACAGGGACACCAGAAGTTAGCACACTCCTCTCAGATGAGCCCAGCACTGCCACTCTAAGGATGCAGATGTACACAGTTCAGTACAGAGCCTGCAGTGTATGACGACCTTCTAGAATGGTGTGCGGTACACAGAAAATTTCATTCACCAGTGTTTACTGGGTAAGCAGGGTAAGAAAAACAAGAAATTACACATTCCTCCTCAAGGGAACCCCCTCTCTCTGCCCTCCTCTTCCAATACAATATGACTCCCAAACTTACTAGACTTGAAGTACAAAACGCTTAAATAAGATTTTCCTCAATGCTGCAGTAACACAAATAGTCCACAAACTCCCTTCTACTTACCACATTACAGACTGGAGCTAAAATTTATAGTCAGTGTAATTTAGGTTAATTTCAACTCAAACACAGTCTAGTGTTATGTCATATCAGAAAACAACCAAAGAAATCACATACCCCAGTTCTGGGCTGTTCTAATTTCTCTGTTATATGTGATCAGTACTGAGCTTTATAATCTAGAAATTCAGATACCATTCTGATCAAAAGCTAGTTTCAAAAATGTATTTAATGATGTTATTCTCACTCTCTTCTCCTTTTATCAAAGGCCAATATTGACTGTGATTCCAGCCCCACTCGATGGCAGAAAGATGCCATTACTGAGAATACTCTTGATTAAACTGCAACACTGACAGGCAGTAAAAATGTAAAATGAATTATTAAAATACTAAACCAATTAGAATTTTCAGAGCAGTAATTATAACAGCAAGCAGAACACACCAGCCTTCTTAAAGTCTGCTTTACTTCAGAGCTCACAAAGCAACAATAAAGCAAATACACACTTCCTTACCTAGAATTTACTACCTCTGTAGAAAAGCAAGCAACCCCTCAAAATGCATTTTAGAAACCACTCGTCTCTTCAGTTCACTGACTGTGCTTATGTTAGCATAAAATAAAATAAAATGGTACCTTCGAAGAAGTCAAAATCTTGCAAGTCATCGGGCAGCCGTGGCAAGACATCAGAGAAGTCCTCCTGATTCAATTCCAAGTCATGTGGAATGTCTGTGATTTCATTGGCGATATCATCAGGCAGCTCATCGGCACTCAGCTCTGGTGTGGAGGGGCTCCTGGACAGAAAGTACCGTTAGTCCCCCGCGTTCAACTCTGATTCCTCCAAATGACAAATGCTGATGCATATCCATCTATAATGGGTGTTTCCCCACACCTTTGCCCCCACCCCCATCATCTAGGAAAAAAATGCTTTTAGAAAGTTTCTTTTGGAAGCTAAACACTTCGCTTTTTGATTAAATACATAAGATCAGGAGCAACACATTTTACCCGTCCAACCCAATAACTGCTAAAATCTGAAATGACCCACTCCAAGGTGGTTGCATTTTTTTCCCAACAGTTACAAGGAGGTGGAATTTCTAGCCCCACTCCATATGTTGATCAGCACAGCAATATCACACCTTTCTACAGTGCTCACTGACAACGTTCAAGCTAGCAGTGGGCAACTGGGGCCAGGCTACCACTGACCGTATGTGGGGCATCTCTACTGGCAGTGAGACACTGGCAGGCATGGTGAGGTTCCCTTGGGGCACTGCAGGAGGAATGGGTTTCTGAGGCCGGCGTGGGCCTCGCCTTCTCTTCTTCTTGTGTTTTTTGGTAAGTGCAGGTGGCTTCGTTTTTTTCCTGGGTTTCCTCTGCTGCTGGTGCTGAACTTTACGGGAGCTGTCCCCTCTCAAGAAATTGTCCTTTGGGATTAAAACAATAGCAGTGGGAGCGTATTAAGAACGAGCATTACTCCCCTTGATTTTTCCCCCTGGCCATTCCACAGACATTCACACGTAATGCAAGAAAGACTGCTAGCTTGCACCCAGGCAAGGTAACAAAAAATAAGCTGCTTCCTTCCTTGTTGATCCCAATGGCAAAAATCACACAGACCAAATTATGATGTATGCTAAATAGGAGATTGGGCAGTGTCACTTTAAAAATCATCATAGCAAACCCTAACTAAATCAGAGCAAAATTGTTAGCTTTGGCAGTATTCCTGTAAGTATCAAAGATTGAGCACTGTTTTGAGGTGGTGATAATGGGGACAGTGTGCAGCAGCTGAAGTTAGCATCCTCAAGTGCCCACTGCCATAAAAGAAGGCTAGCACTGAGGAAAGAGAATTAATACTGTAGGGCTAGGGTAAGGATGGGGCTAAACAACTAAGGCCTCATTGCTTTTGGACAGCAATCGTTGACTAATTAAAAAATAAATCAAACCATCGCCAGTTTTCAGTTGCCATCATACTGGAAATGGCAGAGGATTGTATGTACTACAGAAGTAAACCAAGAGAGAGACACTGAAGATTGCCTGGGAGAGGGGGGAAAATCCCATACAAATCTGTATAGCTCAGACCCTCACATTTTAATCCAGGTAACTCCATAATTCACAAGTATTGGAATGGCTGGGAAAAAACGGTTAACAAAAAACCCACAACAACCTAACAAGAGAACAAAAAAAAAAAAAAAAAAGGGGGGGGGGGGAGTTTTACACCTAATGCCTTGAAGGAGGAACAGGACAGAAGTGGGTGAGCAGAGGACATCATCTTCATGTCTGCATTTTCTCAACTTGTGGCAGGCCACTGCTTTTCCTCTGGGATCCACAGATCCCTGAAGGAGGTTAAAGATAAATTCTAACAGTCACCAAAAAGGTAAATAAAGTAGCAAAACCATTATTTGTATGCTTATAATTGCTATCTACACTTCCTCTAGAAAATATTTTGGGCCCCAGGAACTAAGACTGCTTGAGATGCAGTGTTCTTAGCATACCACAGTCATACTATATTCAGATCCAAGGGCCAGGAGTGAGCCCAAATAAAGTGACCACAGGATCTCTCACATTGATTTTCTCCTATCTCTGTTCAAGACAGGAATCAAACTTCTTCTAGTGAAGGATATTCTCATGCATGCTTTATCATACCCTCAAAACCATGTAAAACTTTTCACAACATAATTTATACTAATTGGAAGTGTTTGGCATGTTCTCCTTCTTAAGAAAAATAAAGGGAAATGAGCTCTTAAGTTATAAACTTGCTAGTCATCAAGCAAGAATTCATAGAAAGACGGGTTAAAACTCCTGATCATCCCAACAGACAAATAGTAACAGTTCTGGCTTTGTACTTACCATTTTTTTGGCATGTTCTTCACACAGAGGTGTCTGATGTGTAATGTCAAAAACTGGCACAGAGCACTGTTGACCATCTGCAAACTTGGCTGTGCAACTTGAGAAGAGCTGCTGAGAACGGTTCAATAAGATATCTGTGCATTTCTGCATCAGGAATAACACATGAGGCAACGATGGAGGAACGCCCTTTGATTTATCAATCTGATGAAGATCACAGCCTTCAACTCTACCTGTCCATAGATGCTATTTTTAATGAGTACTTGAACTTTCTTATTCAAGTTGAAAGCTAGGTAAGGCTCAAACCCAACTTTTAAAGTGAAAAACTGCATTCATGCAAACTCTCTAATGATTTTTATATACTGAGATAGTTTTATAGAAGCAGCCATTTCACTAATGAGTTCTGAGCCAAAAGAAGCCTTTTCCTGGAGTCTTAATCAATAGATCAATAGTAGCAGTTCGAACAGTGTAGTCAACAGGACTATTTCCTTACAGACTAATGACAATCCATACTGAAACATTAAAGAAAAGAGTATTTCTTAATTCAGTCTTTTAAGGTACATTCTTGGCATTTATCTTTAGAGCACAAAGAAGTTTCAAGATCCTTCCTGCTCCTCTGAAAAAAAGATGTGCAATCAGACAGAAAGGTCAAGTAAATCCAACTGTAAGCTTGCTGAGATTTCCTTCAGAAAAATCCCTTGCAGGAGTGAAAATGTTTCCAGACTTACAGCAAATCAAACAGATATTTCATTGGGTTTTTTCAAACAACATTAGAAGTACTCCTTCCATCTTGAACAGTTCTGAGACCTCAACATCACAATGCATGTTCAAGAAATGTTAGAACACAAAAAGAAAGGACAAAGAAAATGGAAAACCTGCAGAAAAGTCCAGATGGAAGACTTGGACAGATGAGTCAGAACCAAGAGCTTGTTCATTTTAGAAGAGAGACTGTTTCCATTGAGAAGAAAACGCAAAGAGGAAAAAACAGGCACAAATGCAAGATCACTAGCTTTGACGTCTCTGCTTTACCCACACCAAGAAGCAAGACGACTTAAACTTTAAAAAAAAAAAATCAGAATCATGAGGCAAACCCCAAACACAGCTGCACGGCACGGTGCTCTCTCATAGAGTTTTTGAACTGCTGTGCAAACTACTTTTAAGGGGCCTGCAAAAATCAACCAACAAAAACAAGGCATCTGCAAACCAGAAAGACTGAAAAGGTGCTGCAGTCTGACAGCAACTGGAACAGATCAGCACCACTCACTTAAAATATCAAAGCCAAAAGCTTTAACAAAAGGAGTCACTTGTTCAAGTCTTCAGCTAAAAACAAAAAAGATGAAGTCTACAGAATTCTTAAGTATTCCAAGTCAGAAGTCTGCCTGTTCATAATCTTCAGAATCAAACCTCACATCTAATGTGCTCCCTCCTTTCTGCGATCTTCATGCATTGACTCTTGACACCCTCTTCAGGCTTTGCTTGAAATCCTGAGCACTGGGAATTCTTTCGCATCTAGAATACAGACTCTGTGACTCCTACTATTCTGCTTCTTCAAACAATGCAAAGTATCAGATTTCCACCCTTCTAGTCAGTGTAAGCCATCTTTTTATAATATGTATAAAAACTCGTTTCCATAAACCGCTCATAGGTAGGTAGTCTACTGAAACCTACCAAGAACTGCATGAAAGTAACAAAGCTGAAAGCCACGTGGCTTGTACATCATCCGCAAAAGATGATTGTTTTTGTAAAGGTTTCTTGCACCCACTAAATACAGCTTACAAAGTAAAATAATGTGACTATATTAGATTCCAGTGGCAAACTACTTATCTTCACTGTCTACAGACCCAAATCACACAGACAAATTAAAAGCAAAATAGTTTATGAGACACTAACAAATAAATATTCCTTTGTGAAAATGTATTTTTCAATGCAAAGACCTAACAAACAAACAAAAAACCCTAAAACAGAACAGCTTCCACGCCTGAACACAACTCTCAAACAGAGTTAAAGAGGATACGCTGAAAACAATGCCTGGTGAATGGAAGGGCCTTGTTAGTGCACTGTTCTCCCTTTGAAGTCCCACAACAGGTTGTTGGTTCTGGATCTCTCTGCCTTGCTTGGCTTGTGCTGAAAGAAAAAAAAGCATAAAGGAGTTTAGAGACAAAACCCCAATCTCGTTACTTGGCACAACTATTGCATTGAATGTAGCACAGAAGGATGAAAAATTATAACACACGTGTGTGTGTCCCGATCCAGATAGGTGCACACTACTACCAGACTCCATACAGAGATACAGAATAGATGTCAATGACAGGTGAAGGTGTGACTGCTGTAACAGGATTATTGTTTATTTCACAGGGCCTTAATTGCAATGAGAGGTGCTGTGTGCTACTACCATCTAAATATTACAACACCCAGCAACAGAGCCAAGGACAGTAGTAGGTGAGTGTCAACACAGGTGACGCTTAAAATGAGGTCAATCTTTAGAATACAATGTATTGGGTATGCCTCCATGGGCAATCAAGTGCACTTCTAAGCCTGTTCATAAAACAAAACATGCCGAGCATCGCCAGAGCTTACATGCAAGCATGTGCTCAGACAAACTTAGACTGAGCTCTGGAGTGGCAGAGCCTGTGCGTGCTCAACATGGGTAAAAGCTCTTCTTCATCAACGTGCTACAGCCCAATCCACCAGCAGGTGCCCAAAGCTGAGCATTTCCTCAGCAACAGCCTCAATGCTTTGAGCCTGAGCTGCAAGCAGGCGACCAGACAGCAGTGTGCACGAGTACTGCAAGCGTTACACAGCTCGCTTGGTGTTAGCCTGCTCAAGGCCTTTGTCACCTTTCATGTAGAGAAAGCTGGAGATTCCAGGGCTGACTTTCACCTCTGCACATGTTGTTTTCTAGGTTGACAAAAAGCTGTCTGTAGCCTGACTGTTTTCCTTCAGCCATTTCTGTCATTGACTGCACTTTGACTGAGCAAAGTTTTAGTTAGCAATATTACTCCTGTGAAAAATTTAATAACTGAAAAGACTTCATGGTTACTTAAACTAACCAGAGCAGTGATGACAGGCACACCTGGCTTTGCAAGTCTACCCAAAACAACGTAATCTTTTTTGTGTAATAAAAGGCAAGATAATGCAAAAAAAAAAAAAAAAAAAAAAAAAAAAAAAGCAAGAGCTTGCCAGTTCTGGCAAAGTTTTGCTGTAGTTTAAGTTTGGAGATATTTACACAACTTCATAAACTAGTAGTGTACCTCTACATTACACCTCCAAGCAGCTCTTCAGCATCACTCTGTGTCCCCAACAATAAACCCTCCAACTATCATGAACCACAGCCTACTGTCTGGGAACAAAACCATCCCATAACCAGAATACACTTTTAAGTACCCTGCTCCATCCAGCTTGCCTCTCACGTTAGCCCACCACTACCCCCTACACACATATCCTGTAAAGCAAAACCATGACAGCAAAAGGATGTTGCTGATATCCCAGACATAATGTCAGGGTTCAGACTTGCTCTGTTTCTGCACAAATATGAATCAACCAACTCTCAGTATGCCAAGAGCTGGAGGGATGTTGACATTATCTAGAAAGAATTCCCACAGAAGGTAACCTTCAGAGTTGTTAGAAGATATTTATTTTGTTGCCAAATTTCATTTAATGTTAGATTGAGTTAAATCTAACAAAAAGCATAAGCTGAAGTTTGATTTGCTGGGAAGATAATTAAGAAGATGTATAGACTTTTCAAAAAAAGCTGTCTGAAAAACAAAATCTGAATTGAAGCAGTGAACTGCAGACCAGGCTGTACACCTTCTAAAGAACTGGGCTTAGTAAAGTACCAGATATTTGAAGGCAGCCAAAATACATAGATCAATTAATAAGAATAAATTTTAACAAGCAACTAACTTTTTTTGTGACATTTAAGAAATGGGGCCCAGATACTGCTGAACAAACAATCCACATTTCAAAACACAAAGCTAGAGAAATGTCTGTCTTCATGGAAAACACTGTGTGCCGTATTTATTTCACTCCACTGACAGGCATTTGTGTGTCATGGTTTTTCTGCCTTGTGCATGCCTACCAGTTTCAAGGTTCAACATTTCAGCTGCTGGATACTCTGCCCAGCTCCACCCTGTCCAGACCCCGGGTTACTGGAGTCACAGGGGAAGGTCTGACCTGGTATGAGCACACGTAGCTCTTCGGAGTTCTTGTATCAGTTGCCCAGCACGCTCCGGCTCTCTGCTGGCCGCCTGCAGCAAGGCTTTCCGGAGTGTATGCCGGCATTTCTTCTGACGAGATTCTGCCCGCTCCAGGCGGCAGAGGTGCTTGTATTTCTGCTGAAAGTAAGTGCAAAGTCTGGTCACCCTGGAACTCCTGTCATCTGCATTGTCATCATCGGACCTGAAGAAGGGAAAATAAAAACAAATGGGCTTTAAGTATATTTTTTTTCCCCAAGGAAGCAAATTTGTCATTTTAATAGAATTGTTAAGTTGGCATCCATCTTCTAGCCCCATAAAAATCCAAAAGTTGAAATCAGGCAGGGATGCTTTAGAAATGGTAAGAGCAGGATCCCTTTTGAATTCTAAAGGTACTTACCCTTCTTATTATGTCATTATTAGAGATTACATCAATTTATCATCAAGTCTGACACATTTAAATGTCTGGAGCCTGCTGTTCAAAAAAAAAAATCTATACTGTTAACCTTTATTTACTGTAAATGTCTCGGCAAAAGAGACAAACTCTTAAAGTGCAATTAATGGAGAGGACAAAGGTGGGGAACTAGGTAGTGGAAATTTATTGAAGAAAGGTCACGATGGAAAAGATGGTCAAATGCTAACAAGTACCAAAACCGCTGACTTTTTCCAGTTCCTTTTACTCTGCCAGGTGGTGTGCTCCTTTCTAAACCAAGATACACACTAACACAGCTAGCAGTTGATACTGCTTTCCCCTTGTTGCAGGGTTAAGGTTGAGTTACATTACAGTCATGGAAAGGAAATTCACATTTAACTCCAAAGGTACTGAGGGGAAAATCAGACCAGGGTTAAACAATGACCAGATGAAGGACTAATCCCATTCTTTGTTTGCTTAAGAAAGTCTCTTCCCATTTATCTTGGCTTTCTGAATGTCCAGGCAAATATCAACAAGACCATCAAACCATGTCATTCAGTTAAATTCAGTAAAAATCATGAAACATAATAAAATCATCACTGGGACTTGTTAAAACAACAAGGTCCATGAAGCTACCCAAAAGTCCTCCACAACAAGCACGAGTTTGCAGAATTATTTTTTTTTCCTGGAGCAACAAAGAACATGTACTGAATCTAAACAAAGCAGTCTTTGTTCAGTTTTTAATTTCAGGTTTTCTTTACAGAACAGAGAAACTTTTTGCTAACTTTCCTATCTGTAAAACAAAAGGCAGGCAGGTGGAAGAAAACAAGTTCAAACAAATGAAGCAAATCAAAAGCTCCCAAGGTTCAGACGGCAGAGCTTGGCCAGCTGACATCCAAACCTGCAAACAGCAAAGTGGACCACAATTAACTGATAACAGAAGAGATGCAAAATACTGGCCATAATATTTACTAAATAAAGTAAGACCCAGAAATGCAGGCACCATAGCTGTCCTTGGAAAGACAATATGACTAAGACCTACTTTCCTTTCTGGAAACTGTTATTCTGTTCACACACAGGACAAATTTAAAAGACTGCATCCATCTCCACTAAGGCTACCCACAAAAACTCCACAGGAACGAATGCTGCCTTGACACAAATGCACATTATTTCTGAAGTTGTAAGTAAAGTCAACCATACTATGTATTTTGTTTTTAAAACAGATCACAGATTATTTTCTAGAAGCAGAAATTACAAGTAATTAACCTCTGCAATTAAATGCTTAGCAGCAAATACAGCCTGTTAAAAATATTTAACATATGTCATGTTTAAAGTATTTTCACATTGAAAATATAAAGAAATTATACTTTCAACATCTTTTAGGAAAGAATGCCTACTGGGGAAAAAATATCTTAAAAAAAATGTAATTGTGTACTATTTAATATAGATTTTCCTTTTTCCAATGTATTAATAGAAAACAGAAATACATGGATGGAACCTGTTAGATACAGGTAAGTTTAAGGTCTCAGGCATTTCCTTTCTGCTCTGGGCCAAGATTTTTAAACACAGTTGCAGGCATACAGATTTAATTTTAAATGTGGTTACAAATTAACTTTAAGAAAAGACAGGAATATTCCTTAGCGGATAAAACGTGTTTCTTTTGGGTACAAAGGGTGGTTTTAATGCAAATATCTCTAGCTTTGAAACTTTTTACTTCCTTCCCATTGAAACGAACAGGAAAAAAGTCATGGTATGCTAAAATATTTTGAACTGCAGTTTACAAAAGCATTTTTAAAAAGTAGATGAAGACATATATACAAGATGTAGAAAGAAATTATGCCTGCAGTGGACAAGGGCTTATTCTGAGGCAAACGGTTTCTAAAAGCCTGCTCAGAATTTTGTTCCCAGGCCAGTAAGATAACTACAACATATTTATGTGTTCAAAGAAACCTTAAAAAAACCCTTTTTTTTCCTAGACAAGTACTGAAACCAAAAGGTACTTTTGTTGTTGTCCTTTCATAAACAAGTTTACCAACTTCTATTTAGTTTATTCTCTTAAGCTGCATACATAACTTCTGAAGTTCAACTTAACGTGTGGCATTTCATTTTTTAAAAGATTTCTGAAAGTGCATGCAAACCTTTTGATAATCCAAAATGCTTCTTCCCAACCCTTCCCTTTAAAAGTGTCATGTGTAACCATCTGGGGAATTGTTGCTGAGTGTTCATGAAGAAAACAAAGGCAGCGCGAAGCAACAGAAAGGAAGAGCAAAAGGGCAGCACGGGAACCAGAAGAACATGCTCTCTACTCTGAGACACCCCAGCACCTGTAGTTCAAAACCCCCTGTAAGGAGGGATTTGAAGAACCTTCCCTTCTTCCTTTTAGTTTTTCTAGTTATCGGGACTTAATAAATCCAACTTTGACAACACAGTGTTGGTATTTGATCCTTTGAGTGAGCTGGTATGAGGAGGGACTCCAATCCTCACACTTTCTTTTCAAACTTACTACTTGAAACACTCACTTTATCTATATTTCAGCGTAGGAAGTGAAAAACTACTTTGTTTTAAAGTCACTCGTTTTCCAGTACTTTCTAAGCTACAAGACCCAGTAACTGAACCATCTGGGGTAAAGGTTCATTAATCTGTGGTAGAGAACAGCCCCTGCTTTCCCTCAGAACTGCTGCTTCCGCAAGGAATTCCTCCCACCCCAGCAGCTTTCCCTGCTGGCCGTCCTGCCTGCACCGTGCCCAGTGCCCATTCCTGCACTACTCTTTGAACTGAAATGTGAAATTTGTGCCTGCCTCAAAACACCGCATCCTGGAATGCTGCGAGCACAGGAACCCTATTTTTCAAAATTAAAGGACAAAATAATAAAAGCAAACATTTGGCCTGTGTTTCCACAGATGACTGCAACAATTTTACAGATTAAAAGACCAGAAGGCAAACAAACTAAAACATTTATTACTGTTAAGTCATTAATTTTAAACTAATCTGGTGAATTGTTGAGAGTTTAAGAGCAGCTAGAGTATCACACAAGAAGTTCAACAGAAAGCCAGAGGATTTCCTCTACAACCACCACACCTGAAAGGCTGAGAACAAGCTGTCCAGTAATGCAGATATTAACTGTCCACTTTTTTTACTGATCTGAGAAGAATCCCTCCCACTGTCTTCCACAGAGTCAAATGGAAAAGGACAGAACGGAGTTAGCTGGTGGAGTTACCCTTTCACCCAGGGACTGCAAGCTCAGACACAAATGAACCGAGAAAATAAAGCTTTAGTTTTACCATGAAAAACAGTTAGTAAATTCCCATAAGCTTAGGTACATGATTTCAGAATCTAAAGGTTTGAGGAAACAATCTCCATTGGTTTTCTGGTAAAATTAGCCTCCAAAATTCAGAGCCACAACAAGAGTCCTGATTTCAGCTGGGATAGTTAGTTTTCTTCTTAGCAAGCTGGGGCAGTGCTGTGTTTTGGATTTGGTGTGAAAATAATGTTGATAATATACTGATGGGTTTAGTTGTTGCTAAGTGATGTTTATACCAAGTCAAGGACTTTTCAGTTTCTCAGATCCTGCCAGCGATAGGGCTGGGGGGGGCACGGGAAATTGGGAGAAGACACAGCCAGGACAGCTGACCTGAACTAGCCAAAGAGGTATTCCATACCACAGAACATCACACAGTATATAAGCTGGAGGAAGAAGGAGGAAGGCGGGGACATTCAGAATTACTGAGTTTGTCTTCCCAAGTAACTGTTACACGTGATGGAGCCCTGCTTTCCTGAGGATGCCTGAACACCTGCCTGCCCATGAGAAGTGGCGAATGAACTGTTGTGCTTTGCCTGCACACACGGCTTTTGCTTTACCTATTAAACTGTCTTTATCTCAACCCATGAGTTTTCTCACTTTTACTCTTCAATTATGTCCCTCACACCAATGCAGGGGGAATGAATGAGCAGCTGCGTGGTGCTTAATTGTCAGATGGGGTTAAACCACGACAAGAAGTCATTGGCTAAGGTAGGAGCCAGCAGTCTGCACCACCAGATTAGTAAAACAGAGTCATTTTGACAAATCAAATCACCCAAGAAAGTCTGAACTAATTCATCTTCAGCAACAGACAGATCACACTACAAAAGTGTCAAAGTGAAACATTTCAGGTAATAAAAGACTCTACAGAAGCTTGCAGAATAGGAATTAAAATTCTAGAAGGCTGACATCAAGTGAACTATCAATGTTTATCCATAAACAAAATTAGGAAAGCTGCTGAAGAGCTAACACTGGGCAGGCTGATGGAAGTACAAAAGCAGCCAGTACCATACAAAAATGTATCCATCATGATTAGTTAAGACAGTGTTTAACTGAAGTGCATAAAATGCTAGAATGGAACAGAAAATGTCAAGACAAGATATTATTTTCTCTCAGTATGTGAAAAGAGTAGGAAGAATCCAAAGGAAGTTAAGACAAATAGAAGACAAAACACAAAGATGACCTTTATAAGTTGACAAAAAAATAGCGATCTATGGAAGAACCAGATCAAATGTCAAGGAGAAAAGAGTGTAATGGAAGTTGTTTAATAGATATATCTGCTTTGAAAATTACATATTATTTAGAAGTCTGGAAGTCTGTTCATGCTTTCCCAAAACAGTTTATTTAAAAGTGCTCTTTAAGTTAAAACTGGTGTTTGTGAAAGTTCACTCTCTGACTGCTGATGCCCTAAAAAACAATGGTTATTAATAACAGAAAAAAACCTTTCTTTTAAAAAAGGAAAGTCTTCACAAAGCTATTAAGCTTTCATTCGCTGAAGGCTCTCAGTATTTAGTATCCTGGTGCCTGTGCTGATGACAGATACAGCTTTGTTGTTCACCTTGTGGACTGTCTTTATAGATGGTAAGAAGTTCTGTTAAGTTTCAGAATTTCCATGTACCAAAAAAATAAGGTTTCATTAACAACACTACTCTGACTTTATTAAAAGTTAAACAAATGGGAGAGAGCTGTAGTATCAAAAAGTCCAGCTGCATGTAAAAGAAAATCACGTTACAGAAATTACAATCAAAACGTATTGAGTCCCCAATTTCCTTTTGTTATCAACATGCTTCAGTTTCGTTACAATACTACACTTGCAATGCTTTGTTTTAACTTTGCACCTTAAAATTTGGATTAATAAACATATATTATATCCTGCTGTAAGATTCATGACTTGGCAGTATATGGAGAACACTGTAAGCCTTTCTGCACCAGCAGCTAACACCTGCTCTGCTTATCGCTTCAATCACATCACTTCTTTCGATGCTCCCAGCTATTTGACAGAAGTTTATTCAACACTTAATTATGAAAAGAAATGCTATGTCCCTTAAAAAAACCACATTAAAACAACATCCTGCAAAATCATCATAAGGACTAATGAGTAAAATGTAGCAAGTTTACTAACAAAGTTATTCACAAATAATAGGAAAGACAAGAAACCAACAGCAACTCCCTTCATTTGGTTCTAATTCAGGAAATCTCTCCTCAGCGAGGCACACAAGTTCATGAATAAATCCCAATAAACTCTATTAAATATCGGCAAATAAGCTTGAATTCTTTCCTGATGCATCCTTCTGATAGCACACTGCATGAAGGCCTCTAAGCTAGGTGGAAACTGGGACAGAAGGTGACAAGCTGTTTCATAGCTCTTACAAACAAATGAGTTCAAACAATCTTTTGTTTCAGCAAAGCACTCAAACAAGTGCTTTGGTTCCATTGACTCCACTTGAAGTGAAGCTCACATTTATGTGATTTATTGCATCAAGGCCAGCATGAATACAAAGAATCATACTCACTCATGTCTCTCATAGCCGAGGGTTTCTCGGATAGACCATGCAACCTGGTAAGGGGAGGTTTGCTCTGAATCCTCCAACTCTTCTCCACTGTCTTCAGACCAATCCAGCCCTAAGGGAATTGAAAACATGAAAGCTGGATGAAAAGTGTATCTACCTCATATAAGTCTCTGAGTAACCTATGGCACAAAAGATGAATGTGTAGTATAGTCACAAGCGTAATTACATTTGATTAAATCGTATAATATTCTCAATTACACAGGAAACAGTAACAGTGCCATTACAGTGTACAAATAGCATGCACTAATTTTTGTCAAATTTTCCTTTTAAAATCCTTATTGGCTTCTTTATTCATCAGCAGTGGAAGAAAAATCACCAGTTTCTTCACCCACAGAAAAATACTACAGCTTTCATACCAAGCACATGTAATCTTTACAGACAAGGTAAGAGAGAAGTCCCTGCCACAAAGAACTGACTGCCTGGGAATTTTCAATACTATATGATCTAAATAGGCCACTTTCATTTCTGTTTATATTCTGACTGTGCCAAAACACAGGGAGAGCAGGAAGACAATAAGACAGAGCAGCATGGACAGAGATATAGAACATCTACAAAAGATGCTCCTCTGCTCAGTCTCTGTAATTGCCTGCCAAATGCATGCATTAGCATGAAAGGAGCGCTAAAGGGAGAGATGCAAATACTCCTGCACTTTTACTAACCAGCATGCTTTCACTTAATGATGATGCAGCAGAGTCAACTTACTGTATGCACCAACAGCCTCACTTAGTCAAGCTAAACACAATCGTTGAGCAGGACAGCCAGAAAGTCCAGTAAGTTCTCAGGTGGAACATTTTATCTGGACCTTCCACTTTTGCAGTTTTTCCTACTCTCTCTCCTACATCCAGTGGAATTCTTGCCAATTCCTTGCAGCAGGTGGGATAAAATCTCATAGCTGCATTTTCAAGCTAGCATTATTACTCTTTCACTTCCTTGTGTGCTCCTTGAAAACGGAGCAGCAGTTGGGATACAGTTAAGGGGCACTTTATTTTTGCTTAAAATAAACTAAACTACTACATCTGGGATGATACTGAAGTCAAATGCTTTGAGTTTAGGAAATGCATCAGTACCTGGTCACCTACTTTCAGAATTAGACACACCCATGGAAAAGAATTGTGAGGAGCACCTTCATCATTTAGAAGCAACACTAACATAAACCAGAAATATCAGAAACCCTATTTTTCAGGAACTTCAGCATCCTGAAAATTCTATACTTTGTTCCTATTTTTATGATACGCATTTGAACTGAATTAAGATCTCTTAAGACATTTGATAAAATGCCAGAATTAGACTTTCAACTCTTTTTTTTACTCTCACGACTTCCATAAAGGAATGAAAAAACAACTTAATCATTGGATAAAGATGTCCACAATTGATACCATGTAACAAACTATTTATCCAGAGTTTAAAAATAAAATCAGAGGTTGCGTTGTTTTGCTTCTAACGGGTGTTGCAGAAATTAAGGAATAAAATCTAATCCAGATTCAGTGATACTTACACTGAAGACTGCAATTACATTAATATCCAATTACATGGCTCTGATGTAGGTACACATAAAACTGGCAGCATCTTTTTAAAGATTCTGTGCAGTCGTCTCTAGTGCTACTCTATCATAAAGACATTCTGAAATTCTCTGAACCAGCACAACTAGTCTTTAATATTAAGACATACTATGAATAAATAACAAATATATTTTCCACTCTCACATAATTAATATGTGAATTCCATTACTTTCCAAATAGAAAATGTTCTAATTGCACACACATACAGTTATGCATCTGCATAACTGTACATTTATAGGTGTAATCAGTTTTTTTAACTATGCCTTTTTTTTTTTAGGAAAATGTATCCTCTTCATCACTTGAGAATGTAAAACATTAAACACAAAGTGATCTTTCTACAGTCTTTCAAAACGCAGGTCACTTTCTAAGCTATTGGGGTCTGTGACACTCAGCAATGCCTCTGGAGTTGCCATCCCTCAAACGACCTGCATTATATGTAGGACCATCAAAGTGGTTTTCTGAAGAACAACATTCTTTGGAGACACGCTATGGGATGCTAATTATCTTCTGAACAAACAGTGAAGCTATCCCATGAGTGCCAAAGGGCAGATCTTAACAGCAAATTAAAAAAAAGGTTAATTGAAATAGCAAAAATTACAGATGTTTCAATTAAATAAGACGTTATATGAAGAATGTCCAGATTTGTTTGAAGTCTTTTTTTTTTTTTTCAACATCATAAACGGCATTCCTGCTCTAATATCATACACTCACTCCTATTTCCCTTTTCCCTGTCAGTATTTTACTTGTTAGAACAGTACAACCTAAAACTAAGCAGAAAAGTAAGTAAACTTTGGAAGGTGAGGGAGGTAAGAAGAACAGTTAGGTGTACCTAGGTCTCTATTCATAATCAGACAAATAAGCTACAAGGTCAGCTCCCTTTTTAAAGCTTTATAGAGCACTACTGCCATAGCAGCAAATTGGTTGTATTTAGTTACATTATCACAAGCAGCAATCCATTATTACAGTTTCTAGATAATAAGGAGGAGACTATTCCTGCACTGGTATGTGGCCAAGTCTCCACCCCTCCAACTACCTTCTGTAACGGTGCTGCCCTCCTGCAGTAGTCTTTTGCTTTTGCTCATCCGTATTCTGTACATGAATAGGCCCCATCAAGAAAAATTCTCTTACGCTCCAATTTTCCCAGCCAAGTCAACTGGAAATTTGGATCTGCAGAGAATTATGGGCCAAATCTCCAAGCTTTTACTTGCACTCCTTTTGCAATGTGCACTTGTCACATATCTAACATTCAATCTAACCTTCTCCACTCGTGTAGGTACAGCTGGCGTCACCTTTACTACTCAAGTTGCAAACCTTCTATACAATGCCTGTATCATCCAAGCAATGTTTTTTACACTTTGGCTTGATTTCTCAAATGGTTAACAGAATATTAAGAACAACCAATGCCATAAACCATATGTGACAGGTCCAGGCATTCCCTTCATAGAGAACAGGGCTAAAGAACGAACCAAGAGATTATCTAGTTCAGGGTTATTTTGTAAGGACCACATACAAATGCAGAACAGGGCTAGGAAGACATTCCCCTTTTGTCTTTTGGTTTCAGGCTAGAAAAAAAACCCAAAAAACAAAAAGGTGGCAGTGCATCTATTATCTACCCACCTAAATGTGGAAACAGATCAGTGTCCAGCTGCTGTTTTCGAGTGCACAGTTTCACCAGTCTCTGTAGTCGGCTCATGCAGGACAGGTGCGGAGAGAAGGCTGTGGCTTTCATGAGGACCCGATCAGTCCTTGGAGGGTCCACGACAGGAGCCCTAGCAGGTGGCAGGAGAGGCAGAGGTCTCTTGTTAGACAACTGCCGGGCTTGTGCTATAGTGTGTGTGGTGGGTGCCACTCCCTGCATTGGTAGGCTGGTGTTCGGAGGTTGAGGTGACTTGCAGACTACGCCCTGCGGTAGCCCTGTCGGCTTTAACGAAGCTGATGAAGGTGGCAGATGAGAGTGCTGCTGCTGCAGAGGCTGCTGCTGCAAAGGTGCAGGAAGGGGGCTAAAGTGCTCTTGGCGAACTTTTAAAATCTCTGTCTCTCTCTGGCGCTGCCGGTTTTGAGCCAACTTGCTCTGCAACTTCTTCCTCACTGTTGCCCCTTTCTTTAGGTCATCATCTTCCTCATTGAAAGCAAAGGGGTCTTCTAATTCTGCCTCCAGGTAGTGGAGAGGAAGCCTAGCCCCTGGCGGGGAGAGGGACATCCCATCCAGTCCGTTGGGCATCTTCAAGGCCAGAGTGGGCACTGTCAGACTGAAAGCCATAGCATCCATCTGATGCCTGACCTTTACCTCCTCTATGGGATCATTCTTTTTCTTCCTCTCCTTTTTCGGTATAAAGCCAAGTACCTGCAGGTGGCTGTTGCAGTACCTTTGAAAAGTAAAAGCAGTCGGTTATTAGCTCAACTCTTGAAAGTAAAATCTAAAGAAAACAGACATCACTAAAGAAAAACCCACACTCCCCCATCTCATGTGAATACAGATCAAAACACAAGAGGTTTTGTAAGTGTACACAACTGCTTCTAATACAACAGGTAACTGGCGTTCCCAACCTGTAATAGAAAACAAAAACTTACACAAGTGACAATTTGTAATCTTAAAAGTCTTCAGCCGTTATTCATAGGAGATTCACACACAATCATTCAGAATATTTACTCTCTAATAGGGTAAATACTCACAAAACAAAGCGAACAAAACAAATTGACTGTCTGATACATAAAACAGTAAGAACTCAAGCCATTAACTCTGTTCATTTCAAAAGCTCCTAAGAAAAAGTACATTTGAAGACCACTTCCTTTCATGTGGCTGTTCTTTCACTGGAAGTAGCTAACATTTTCGTCAACACACACATTATTATTATGAATTCCTCTATAGTAGGGAGCAGTTTCTTATATGGACAATCTCACTTGAGATTCCTGCTGAGAAGGGTCACTATCTGCACTTAATGAACAAGTAGCATAAATATTTAAATTCTGTTTTAGTAGTTTAACATGATGAATTTTGTGGCCAGAGGATTAGCTGAATGCTCTTCAAACAAAAATCTAGTTTAAAAGAAATACTTTGCTGCTAGAAAATGTTTACACAATGCCAGGAATATGTATACATACAATCCACAAACATGGATTTTAAGCTCTTTAATATAAGAAAAGCTTTTAAAGTCATGTTATTTAAAAGAGGAAAAAAAAAGATTAAAAAGTCATTAAAAGTTTGTCATGAAAATTAAAGAGTTATAATATGTTGTCTGTGGCCATAAATTAAGTACTAAACAATTTATTTTTGTCTGACTCAAACAAGCAGGTGATAGAAATGTAGGAACCATGATCTGATCCTTTTCCTGTTTCACACAGGCAGGCCCTCCTGCCTCTGTAGAATGCCACCAGCAACCAGACTTCTGCCCTTGCAGGATCCCACCTACAACCTGCAGCTTATACATGAAAACAAAGATATGAGGAAAGAGTGATGTCTACATCAAGGCATTTATGGACAAGACAAGGAAATACCCATTAAGGTGTTCTTTTAAATCTGATCAGTATGAATCTGAGAAAAGTAAGTTTTGTTGAACAAATAGGGTAAAAGGAAACTATTCCTGGTCTTCATGGAGGAAAAAATAGCAGAAAACCCCAAACCAAATCCCAAAAAAGGTTTAACACTTCAGTTTCATGACTTTCAACTTGTTCTCCCACCCCTAAAGAAGTAATGTGTGAACTGCTTCTAAAAGGGTCCATAAAAGGTAAAACCGAAAAAGCAAATTCATATATGCTCTGTAATGATCTCCATATATGTAGCTTCTCAAGGGATCCATACCCGTAAAAATTCACAAATCAAAAAAGGCTGAAAAGTACTGCTACTTATTACTGTCTAAATAATTTATTTATTACATTAAGTTGTAAGCAATAAATAAATCTAGATGAGGCAAGCTGAAAGCCAGCAATTTGTGGAGTCCTTATTAGAACACACTGGAATACTGTAAATTCATAATGAGAGATGTACTTCTAAAAATAAAATTATATAATGTGGGCTCAATAAAGCCTTCCTTAAAGTCAACAGCACTATTCCTATAATTAAAATTAAGCACTTTTAAAATATTTTGTTTGAAAAAGATTGAGATCAGTTACAACAGCACTTTTAGTATGACAGAAAACAACAAACAGACAAAGTAACCACAAGGGAACTTTTTTCCCCCTCTTAATCCAATAAAATAAGATTTTTTTCTCTATGCAAATGTTTCCCTGATATTCTTCACAACTTAAATATTGCCACCTTGTGCTTGTGCCGATGTGAGGAGGTAAAACTGGCTAGTCTGTTTTCATTGTGAAAAACAAAGAGAAAGCAAAAAATAGGAAAGGTGAATACACCTTTGAAAAGGTAATGCACTTGCTAACATTCTCTGAGCTTTAGGCTATTAAGGGTTTTGCTTGTTCATTTAACTCTAACATAATCATTTTTGTATCACTTTGGCTCTTACAGCTGACCATAATGCATGGCTGAAAGCCAACTGTATCTTACACAGGCATCATCTCTGGACATAAACCCATAGACGCCAGGCTACAACATAATGAAAATATAGATCACGTGTATTTGCAGACTCCTATATGCATGGCCTTGGCTCTGTGCTACAGGCTCTTGTCAATCAACTCCCCATCTTCTGGCATAACTGAGACTGATACACCTTAAGACTAAAAGGAGCAAGAAGAAACTGGGAAGAGCACTTAAGTCTTCTCTGGGTAGAGAAGGCTACACACAGGCAGTTTGGCTAGGCACAACTTATTAGCACCAACTCAACCTTGGCCTTGTCAGGCTCTAGCTAGTCCCATGCAGAGCCCAGCAGGCATGAACACCCACTTCCCCATCCTCCAGGTTCCAGGATGGGCTTTTAGTTGGCCCTGGCCCAATCTGGCTCTGACTTTACACAGTGCTGCAGAGCCCAGCACAGACATTAACTGACTCTGCTGGAAGCAGTCTATTACCAGCTGAGTTAAGACAATAAACTCTTTGGATCAGATGTCATGCCAGGGAAGGAGTTAGTAGTTCATGCTGCATTGAAGACAGATTACTGGGAAGACTGGAATAGCACCTGCAAGTAGCACAGTCCCTTTCACATCGCTCTAAGCATGACACCCATTAGGGTCAAGCTGGCCCTACAAGAGCCAATTCTGATGTGCCTGTCTTTGGCACTTCTATAACCTGCCTGTGAGTTAGTCTCAGCTGACAGTATCACATTGATACCTAATAAAATTTTCCCCTCCCTTCCTTACGCAGTGCCAAAGGCACTTACTCTGTGCAGGTGAGGTCAAACAGTCAGCAGACATGGTAAGAGCCGTAGGTTGATAGCCATTAAAACTATGGTAACATGAAGCACACAAAAGGTGATGGGTTCTGAAGGCTTCAGCTGGACCGTTTCCCACATCACTGGGAGGGAAAGAATCTAGACAGTGAGGTTTTCTACCTACAACTGCATTCTGCTTCCCAGTACATCCCAGACTGGTATCAAGTTCCATCACTTATTTAAATGACTATCCAAATAAACTGGTGAGCACCTCACATGTTAACAAAGTATTTAAAGATTCTCTTGAAAGAGAATTAGAGATAAAATGGTGTTTAACCCAGCTGAATTGTAATAACCCTACACTTAAAAATTAAGTTGAACTGCACTATGTGTGTATTTGGATAAGAAAGAATTAGGAGACATGTATTCAGAGGAAATACAGATACAAAACTCATGTCTGTATCAACCCATACATATTCTTTAAAAAAACCAAGATACTGAATAGAGAAACTAGACTTCAAATAAGGCAATGAAGTCATGCACTATTAATAGATTTAATTTGTAGAATGTTAATGGTTAATAAGAAATCTAATAATATGGCAGCATATTAAATATCTTTGTGGCTGGTAGCATCTCATCTGCCTGGGGTCAAGTGATAATTTTTTTAAATTATCTATGGACAGACTACAAAGCTTTAGGCACATAACGCATGCACCCTGTTAAGACATTTTACTTTTTATGATCTTTAAAAGTATATAAGAAGATAGCTGTCAGAGCATCATACAGCCTGCTTCTGATCATGTACAGTTACATGTCTAGAACTGTGACAAAATGACCATCTGACAGTAATTTTGTACACAGAAAATTAAAAGCTAGGAGTGAAGAACTCAGACATAGCAAACATCTTTATATCAAAAGGAGTGTGAAAAAAGTCTCCTAAGAAGCAGATACAGGTTTGACTGCCAAAAAAAAAAAAAATCTAGAGCAGGCACAGTCTTATCACTAGCACTCATTAAATTTTATTGTTAAAATTAAACTCTGCCCTTAGAAGCAGTCTTTTAAAATATTCTAACTATCACATCCTCTCATTTGAAATTAAAAGTTTATTTTCTCCTTCAGACACCTGCTGTCCTCTTCAAGTACTGTAATGTGACACTCGACATGCAATTGAATTATTCTAATATAACATACACCAGATGTCATGACCACACTTCACTTTAACTTGAGAAAAATCAAAAAGAACAAAGTGCGAACTCAATTCAAGGTGTAAAGAAAAATCTCAAATTCCATGGGAACATGAGACCTAAAAAAAAGTGTCATGAAGTATTATTATTTCTATTGTTTTTAAGTATGACCCCTGGTAAACAGCAACTCTGGCTCAGTCAGCACTTGCATCTGAAATTACAGCATACCATTTGAGCAAGCAATTTCCACCACCGTTTCTGCAAGCTTATTTCCAAAGAGCCTCAATTGTACAGTAGCAAAGAAACAGTCACAGACTGTCAAATTACAGCTTAAAGTTATTCATCTTGTGCCATTTGAGCATTTGCCCTACAGCTTTTGACAAACATTCATGTTTTTTTCTCACTTCATCAGTCTCCTCAACTGAAATGGCAGGTGAAGTGCAAGTTAATTTAGAGCACAGTCCAACTGTTGTTTCAGACAAGAGAGGGAGCTGTGAGCTGAGAAGGAAGTTATATGTAGGGCACAGTGGGAACACTGCTAATAATGCAAAAGGTTAGTGAATGGCAGCTAATAATGTGAAAGGTCAGTGAATAGTGGTTTGATTCCTTTTTGGCATAGTTTATATTTTAGTTTAAAAAAAATCGTTTCTAGCAGACCAAGCCTCAGATAGTTAACACATGCGCTAATTAAATAGTGTTACTGGCAAAACCTGCAACAATGACTCTGAAAAATTAAAGTCATATATACCTGGCAGCCAAGTTAAGACAAATTCTGCTACTGCAGTCGAAGCAGCACCAATGAGACTGGTGTTCAGGAAGTCTTAAAAGAGCAAGGGAGAATGTCCTTGTGGTTACAATATGGGCTGCAATTCAGGAAATCTGGTTTGAATTCCCAGCTCTCCAAAAACTTCAAGTACTATCTCTTGCAAGGCATTTAATAGCTGGGCACCTTGGGCATCTTCATTTGGGCAGGGAAGGGGGAGAGGAAGGGGGGAAGCAAAGAAGAAAGGAAGTGGACAGCACTTTACCAGCTGGCTCATCTGTTATCGAGTAATAATTATTTTATTCCAGTAATACAACACTACGGATCAGTACCAAATCACAAACACTGAATTGTAAATCTGAATTCATCCCTATGTGTCACTGCTCCCTAAGCCCAGACAGTACACATTTTCAGCCGTTTGTCCTGAAGAAGCAGATGGAAGCGTGCTTTTGGCACAGCTGGCCAAACAAGCAGGCGTTTTTAAGAGCATGTACTGTAAGCGACAAAGCAAGTTAATTAGAACAGCAGGTATTGTGTAGCAGGTTTGATCCACAGTTTATAGTGAAATTGAGAAAAGCAATGAACTCTCCTGAAAACTTCGTTGGGAGTAAGTTACTGCCCCCTGTCTGAGTAATCAGCTCCCACAGAAAATAAAATAAAGTTTACTGGTCTTAAAACAAAACCCTCAAAGGAACATCCTGGAATTCAATCCGCTCAGGCCAGTTCCTCTCTCATCCTGAAAACAGGCAGCATCTTAAAAGAAAACTCATGCCTATGTCCCAGCCACTTCCCACTTTGCAGATGGGTAACCACAACTCACCTACGGTCCTCAGATTTGGGGATGGGGTTGGTGCAGCGTTGGCTGTTATACTTGGCCACATATTCACATTGCTTGAAGGGGGCAGTCTTGTCCTCCAGAACGTGTCTGATACAGAAGGCGTAGCCGTTAAGTCGCCTCTGCTTGCACAGTTTGGGGCTATATGAGCACAAGGGCTTATTGTCAACCTCAGAGAAGTGTATGTGTTTGCCTTCATACATCACGTGACTCTATTCCTTGTGAACATCAGCTGAAAGAACCAAAATATTAAGACAAATCACTTACAGAAGAAAACAAATGCATTCAATTCTAGATTGTCTGTTTCATTTTGGCAGGGAAGAGAGACCCAAAACAATACCTGATTTTAAATCTTCTGTACCATATCAATGTTAAGAGAGAGCCCCAAGGACACCACTATCCTGGAATGATGATGAATCAAGATGAAGCAGATTGTCTAAGGAAAATATCACAAAGGTCAAAGTCAGTCAGAATAAAATAGATATTATTACTGCTTAATAAGTAAGTGGCCAGATGCAGTCACTAAACCTGTGGTTCAGCTAGCATCCAATAAGCCAAATCCACTAGCACAGTAAGTTTTCAATCAGTAGTCACAGATCTTTGGAAACTGTGAAAGGACATTGTTGGGGGGGAAAAAAAATTCTACTGCCACTGCACTTGAACCTGCTGAAGAAAACTCCACTCATCTACCAGACAGTGATTAGGAGCTACAAGTTGAAAAGGTTAAGTGTCAGATTAGATCACTTGCTTTCAGGAATCAAGTTGAATGATGATTAACTCATTTGATTGCAGAGGTTTTGCTTCAAGTATCTTTGCTTACAGAAAGGCTGGCAACTACCCTTACCCTGCAAAATTATAATTTCACCAGGCAGTGCAAGTTCTGTACCACACCCAATGAATAGTCTTTAGATCTTGTAGCTGCCCACAGCTTCTACAAGCATCAATATGCAGTCCTTCCTGAGGTCATTATGGTTCTTCAGAGCTTCTCTACCTCATTGTACTTATTTTAGGTAAATGCGGGCATTAATAATATCAGAGGCAGTATTCCCATTGATGACAGGAGGGCCAAAATGTCATTTGAGCAAGAGGCTGGGGGTTTTTTTCCCCCTAAAATAGACTCCTACAGTGCAAGCCCAAGCAATCCTAAAGTACTTTTTCATTTCTCAACACTACGGAGTCTTTGGCTTAATCACCTTTAAAAAAACCAAACAAACCACAAAAAACAAAACAAAAATGAACAAACAAACAAAAAACCCACCCTGAAGTAGCTTCAATCAAATTAACAGCACACATATTCTGCAGCTGCTCTGCTACACTCAGCTTAGCCTGCAAAAGGCAGCTTTTATTCAGGCTATCCTGAAACACTGGAATAAAACTCTTTTGAATATGATAGATTCAGTACTTGGTTCAGTTTCATATATACCAATGGTGTTATATACCAAGCAAAGGAATGTACATGGAGGTGATATTCAGGAAATATATAACAAATTAGAGGCATGTGACCAATGTGCAGATTACCACCTCAATCAACTTACTTGTTCCCAAAGCCACAAATGACAAGAACACCACTGCAAGGAGGAAGCCTATGCAGACTTTGCAGGAAAGATGCAGTTTCCTCTTGTGAAGGTAAAAACCTTCACTTTCCACTTGTATAAAAGCACCTTGAGAAAATGACAAGCACTATGGCACTGGGGGGATCTAGAAAAGCAATTTTAAGTCACTAGGACAAAAACAAAACATGCTAATTACACCTCTAACAGTAAACTGCATAAACTAGGCCTTTCATTAACTGTACAAGCAGGACAGAAGATCACTAAAAATTTAAAAACACGCTTAAAATTCTTGAAAGAGTTGCACATGCACACATGCAACATAGCATACAGAATGGAGACGCGCTACAAAATATAACTAGCACAAGTGACCTGATTAATCATTTGACAATAATTAGGATCATTTCGTGTTTCCTGTTTATATACATAGTTCCCTTTCCATGGACACATGCAAGTGCAGAACCCCAGGGACAGGGGCCTCGTGCTTTATTTACACCGAATAGCCACAATACAAGCACGGACACCTAATCCAGTTTCAATCACCTTTCCCAACTTCTCTCAAGGCATGGAAGCTCATGAAAGTACAGAGCACACACTATATACATTTGAAACCAGTCACTGGAGTATGACCCTTCACAACACACCAGTCTTAAGAACAAAAAAGTTCATTGTTGGCTGTGCCCTTCAAAAACAGAGAATGGGAAGTGGGAACTATCTAACTATCTCTTCTTTAGCATGCTAAGAACCAAACAAGCCTTTCAGGCTTTCAGTATTATCCAGCAACAATGTGAAAGAAAAACATAAAACCCACGGTGACATGCCTAATATGGGAGTTGTGATCTGGGTTTGGGTCCCATATGTTTGAGAGACAGCCTCCTTCATTACTATGTCAGCAAAAGTAATCAAATGAGTCTTAACTAATTGCATCTCTAACACAACATAGCTGACAAAGCCATTTGCTCCAGAGTTTGCTTCTCTCAACAGTTAACCAAAGCTTGTATTTGGTGGCATACTGGACAGGATGAAAACCTTGAAAGAACAAGTGCATCTTGCAGCTGGGGTGACACATGCTGTTCTCTATTTCTTTCTATTTACAACCTTCTTTTAAGCTACTACTATCATGCTTTGCAGAGTTTTTGATGGATCAATGACCTTCTCTTTTGCACAACCCAACAACCTTTCTCTTTGGAAGGTTATCAAGCAACAGACCAAAGAAAAAGAGTTCCTCAGAATGGTTCCAAAGTGAACAGTAAGAAATGCATACCTGGTGTGCCTCCGTTAAGCTTCTGTAAAGAAACTGCTCCACAGTTCCCAGCCACTATAATCCTGGATTTATTCTTGTGCCCCAGTCTTATTTTTGGATTTAACTCATAATTAAGTCTTATTTTTGCATTTAACTTGACTGTGTCAAGACAGGCACAGTATTTTACTTCTCACTTGTCTGAAAGATACAGGGGACAAGTAAAATGCCATATGAAACATTTAAGAAAAAATACTGACAATAATACTTAGGGTATTTTGGGGTCCATATATACACTAAGAGAAGCTCATGCAAATATAGCCATGATAAGAATCAATTAGTGCAACTACCGTGCAACAAACAAAAAGAAAGCTAATATACCTAGCAGTCAATGTTATATTTAAAAAAAACATACAGCAACTCTCTTAAACTTGCAATTATATCTTTGTTGGTAGATTCCTACACAGACTCCTTGAAAGACAGTGGCACTATGTCGATATACTGCCAGGATCAGAGACTAAAGTTGTACTCAATCTAAAAAGAGCTTTTCCTTTTTACATCCATAGCAAACCAGATATAGATAGATAGATAGATAGATAGATAGATAGATTAGATAGATTAGATAGATGTATAACAAAGACTTTTAAAGCTATTGAGTCTGGTTTAATCTGATGCAGTATTTTATTTTGAACAAAATATACAGGAGTTCTTAACAGAGCTTTTTGCTGCTACATAAAAAGTAGCACAAGTATGGAATAGGCACATGTTGCTTAACAGAAGAGAACTGAAACTACATGTAGCTAAATAGTGGGTGGGGGAGAAATTATTTTTGTCCCACAGGATTCAGTAAGAGATGACGGAAACATGGACTTCCCCTGGAAAAAATCAAATGCTTAAGCAGCTGTACTTCACAGTGAAAATACCAGGGTACAAAACTTTCTGGAAGCTGTTTTGGGTTTTGCATTTATACTCTACATTGAAGCTATAGAAAGGTTTAACAGAAACATAATTTATGCCTGCATATGCTCAAACTACCTTTAGCCACAACCCATGAATAAGAAGCCAGAGGCTGCTTCTTGAGGTATCTAGATTTTCCTCAAAACAACTGCTTCTAAACAAAAGATTTTGGGCTAGTCAGAAGCAATGGTGAAAGAACGGAAGAGAATCCAGAAATGTGTGCCATTGCCAAATGATGTAAGAGATGACTGAGGTTTAAAAAATCATGGTAGGGGATAAGGTGAATATAGAATGGTCGTATAATATCAGACAATATTAGAACTAGGGGTATTTCATGAAGCTAGCAGGAGATTGTCCAAAAACATATTAAAGAAGTACTTCTTCATTTTTACTACGCACAGGTAGCAAACTTGCTCTCATAGGAGGCTATGGAAGCAGACAGTATCATCACATTCAAAAAGATGATGGAAAAGTTCATAGACGATGAGGACATAAGTGATGTACCTGCTAGCATGCCTAATTTAACAAATATGGTGAAGGAGTAAGAGAAGAAAACCCTAAAAAAATGGCTGGGATTTCATGCTCTTCCTAAATAGCATCACTTACTCTTGCTGCTCAAGAAAGAACACTAGGTTGGATCGACCCCTGATCTGACCCACCAGGGTATTTCTTACATTCTTATGAGATTACCACTAACATTTGTAATTTGATAATACATTCATTTCTCCCCTTCTCCCATTTTTTATTCCTGAGCAGCTGACTGGAAGAAAACCTCCCTCTGGCCAGAACCCTATCTGGACACGTCGAGGGCAACAAACTTGGCATCCCAGCAAGGCTTTATAGCAAGGACAGGCAGGACACAGAACAAAGCCACGCTCTGCGACACCACTTAGAGCAGAGCTACTTGTCCTGCTGAGTGCAGCCACTGGTGGTCCATAAGACAACAGGTGGCGGTTTGTAAAGTGACTGTAAAAAGAGAAAGGAAAGACTTAAATACATACAGGTACACACCTGTGCAACTGTCAGTACCTGCTGTCAGGCATAGGAAGAAGCCAGCTCCCAACTGTTTTTAGTACTGGCAAGCAGGCATCATCAGCTTCCTTGCTGCACTCATCAGCTCCTAGACAACAAAGCTGTAGCCCTATACTCCACAGACCCTCTCCCAAAACAGTTAAGCGGTCCTTCAGAGAGGCTGGGAAACAGTGTAGCAGCAAACTTTGCAGGGCAATTTTTGCTACACTATACTGAGTATCACCATGATGGATGTTGCACAGAAATCTGGTACCTCACATCATCTCTAGTCTACAGAGAAGTTAATGGCCCATCACTATTACAAAGCCCAAAGCATTATAGCCCCAAAACTCAATCAGTAATTTTGAGAAAACACCATGCTGAAAACATCAGAATACTTCAAATCACGTGGGCTGGATACATTCTTAAGTGTATGCTCAGAACTTGACATTCAACACACATAAGACCCTTTTAGGCAATGGAATCCCCAAATGCATTGTAAATTGTGAGGCAATTATATGTCAGTGGTTAAAAGATGTATAATTAAGAGGACTGAGCTCAGAGCTTCACACATTGCATCCAAACAAAATACATGAACTGCGTTGTATTGCCTTTGCTAATACTAGTGCAGATTTTATGTTAAATCACTTTGTGTGTTCATGACATCTCACAGACAAGGTACAATCATCTACACATTCCGAAACCATCGGCTTGGGGCCAGACATGGAACATGGATTTCCAAGAACCTCAGCCTTTCCACAAATAAAAATGGCATAAATAGCAGTTTTGTTGATTCCTCAACTTGACCAAGAAAGAACAATTCCCTGCATCACCACTGTCTGACCTTTTTGCTGAGACTAACAGTAAACACACAGATTTTAAGAGTTTGGGCAACATGGAATTTCATTCACTCAGAGGTGAATAGAGACCATAAAAATCATTGCAAAAAGACAAGCTTTTAAAGCTACCTTATAGTAAAACCATTCTGTCAGTATAAGTAAAACCTGTATTATTAGAGAGAAAGCAAAACCACGCCTTTTTTCTATTTCATGCCAACAGACTTCAGGCAACCAGTACCTCTCTGTGAAGTCCTCTGTTCTATCAACAGAAGCTGCACCACATCTAATTGTGGTCAACATCAACACCACAAAGTTGTAACTTCTGTCCCCATTCTGTGATCTAACCATAACTTTGGCTTAGTTCTGGTCATTTAACAGCTCAATTCTCTACTACGCTCAGTTACCAAACCAAGTCTGCTCTAATTCTGGAAACAATAGTCTTTTTGTTAGTGAAAGCATCAAAATTGAGACAGAAAACACTGGGAAGCAACGGAAGTCAACTACAAGTTCCTGTAGGAAACACTTCTATTAACTAGAGTACAATCCTTACTCAAGGAGACCTATGAAGAGCCCTGCACAAAGTCAAGGTACTGCACACAGATGCAGGCACCCTGACATATCAAGGTACTTAGCATGTTAAGATCTTACTCAACATTTTTAGTTACCACCTGGAATCATAATTTGGGCTACTTTTTTTCATATGTAAAAATCCACCTAGGAAGATAGAAGCAGCAACATTGTCCTCATTCTTCCTTGTTAGAAACCTACGACTTCAACTCTGCAAAAAGGCATAAAGACGTCCAATGTATTGACAGAAAAGCAGCACTATATTTTAGGCCATATTGGTAATAAGGTTATGCTTCAGAATATAATGTAATGAATATAGAATTAAACTTAAGTATTATTCCTAATAATAAAAATAATGACCAGAGAACTTACAGACTTGTAACAAGTTTCAATCAACAACAGAAAACATAACCAAGATGAGGGAAAATAACTCTTCTTGTTTCAAAACTGAACAGGTCCTTCTTTTTGTTTTCCTACGCTAAAAGAACTTAAGCAGGAATTTTAATTTCAGCCGATTCACTCATCTGATAATTAGTACCTTAATGAAAACATTACAAAGACAGCCCAAAGCCTAAAAAACAACACATTTAAGACTCCAGGAATTTTAGAAACTTCACAGGATTTCTAAAGAGAAAAGATGTTTAGTAGGTAAATTCATAATTGTTGCTAACAGCACATTGCTAAAGATTTCAATAAAATAATTTCCTAAACATGGCTCATCTTGACCTAAGGTTCAAGACAGGCTCCATATCTCTGGAAGTCTTTTGAAGATGGATTTCTCTATTTCAGCAGAAGGTCTCAAGCCCCGATCCTGTAATCACATCCTCACAGGCAGATTCTCATGCTTGCACAGAAGCACACTTATTTCAATGTGGCTATAAACAGGCCAGGTTTTGCCAGGGCGAGCCAGGCTGCCGAAAGCTGGCCTTCAGATGCAGCAACAAATGGAACATTTAGGCCATTGCAACATCACAGAAATGCAGTTTAAAACATTATCTCAAAATATCAAAGCCATGATCCTGAGAGAAAGCAGAGACTAAACATACCACAGCATACCTTGCATCTGTACTTGAACAAAGAAAAGGCTGTATTTTATTTATTCAAATAACAGATAACCTGCACTTGCATACGAGGTTAAAAAAAAATACCTTAATCTTATTTTTAGTCCCATTACTGCAAAGACTAACAAGCTTATTTTCACACAATACAGGAATATTGTTCTTGCTTCAGTAGGAATACTCAATAAATAAAGCAGTAGAGCTCACAGAGCAGCCTTTTAGCAGTTATAAGCTATCAAAGTTTCAATTTGATATTACAATAAATTTGAACCTCCTGCGGATCTACCATACTGTGAGAACATGGTACATGCAACTCTGTGGGACCAGGCCCCATGTACAACTTCATTCACTCATCATAAAAATATTGAACCATCAAAATAACTCCCACTAAGGAAATTTTGGGTTGCTTTCTGTAGATAATTTAGCTTTACAATTAATAAAACTTGTCTGACGCATGTATACGTTACAAACAAACCACATAAAAGGTTGAAGATGGCTGCAAAAATGTCACCAGGTATGTAAGTGGCAGCTCCATACAGAACACAGGCACTCTGGTTCAGCCATCAGCAGTGGTATCTGGCGGGTACAGCCTCAGCGTGAGACACAGCCAGTACGGGGGTGCCCATAAGAGAGGGTGCTCAGCTACAGGGGAACAATTTGCCGCCCTAAATTTGCCAATTTTAAGTCTATCGATCCACAGAAATGGAGAGCAGCCTCAAAATAAACCTTCATCACATGTTGTTAAGTAACAAAGTTAGAACTAACTATAGAACTACATATTTTAATCAGGCAGTATAAGGCTTTAAGGTAAGCGTTACTGTCATTCCCAAAATTCATGTGAGGTTACCTGTACAAAACTGTTAACATTTTGAGCTAAAAGACACGTTAGGGGACATGACCAAACCGAGACACCTCCCGCGTTAGGAACCGGAGCCCTGTCACCTGTGCGGGGTGAAGCGCCTGGGTGGGTTTTCCAGTGGACTCACTTCGCAACTACCAGACGTTGTTTTCCCTGAAAAAAAGGATCCTTTCATTTTCAGTCCTGGGAGGCTGCGGCAACTCACAGGAACCCCCTTCCCCTGCAGGACCCCGGCTGGTGGGGACAGCCAGGGGTCCCCCAGCGGGGACAGAAGAGGGGGCCTGGGCTCGAGCCCAGCCAGAGCAGGGGGTGCTGAGGCGGCCCCTTCCCGGGGGTACAGGGCCAGCGGGCTGTCGCCGCCGTCGCCAGGTGGCCCTGGGACAGAGGGGGCGGCTGAGAGACCTCGGCCCGGGCCCCGGCACATGGCAGGGGGCAAAGGCGAGGCGGGGGCAGCCCCCCGCTGCCAGCTCCGGGCTGGGCCGGGGTCCCCGTGTGCCGGCCGCTTGTGGGGCGAGGGGCACCCTGACAGCCTCCCCGCACCCCCAAAACCGCCTCCCCCCGCCCCAGAAAAAAGAAGTTATGAGGCGAATCAGCCCGCCAGTGGCCCGGTCGCTGGGGGACACCGACGGCGGGGGGAGAGGGAAGGGGGGGGGGGGCGGGGGGGGTGTACACCGGGGGCTAGGGGGGGGACCGCGGCCACGTCCCGGGGCGCCCCCGCCCCGCCGGCTCCGTCCCCACGGCCGCGGGTGTGGGGCGGGCGGCGGTGGCGAGGGGGGAAAGCGCCCTAAAAACGCCGCGAAACTTTCCAGGCCGCGGCCAGCGCGGCCCCGCACGCCCCGCGGGACCGGCACCGCCTCCGCCGCGGAGGCCCCGGACCGGGCTGGGGGAGGGGGCGCCCACACCCCCCCCCCCGGCCACCACCGTTCATTAAAAGTCATTTCGGCAAATTAATGCCGCCCCCAGCCCCCCCGTCCCGTGGCCCCTCTCGCCCCGCCGCCCCGCGCGGGGGGGGGTGGGGGGTGAGCGGCCGCGGCCGTGGCGCCCCCGCCGCCTCCCCCCAGCCGCCAAGCTTCGGCGGCGGCGGGGCTCGGCCCGCTTTGGGCCCGGAGCCCGGCGCGGGGGGCCCGGCGGGGCGGGGAGCGGAGCTGCCGGGCCGCGCCGCGCTGAGGCCTAGCGCCCCCCCGCCCCCGTTTCTCTCCCACCGCCCTTCACCTCCCGGGCAAAGGCGCCGCGGCGCCGCACCCCGACCCTCCCGCTGGGCCCCGGCCACCGTCTCACCCCCCTTCAGCGCTCCCCTCGGCGCCCGAAAGCCTCAAAACCCGCCCCGGCTCCCCTCACCCCCCGCTGCGGCCTACGCCACTCCGGCCGATCCCCGGCCTCGCGTAGCCCGCCTCCCCGCCCGCCCTGCACCCTTCGCACCGCCTGCCGCGCTACGCGAGCCCGGGGATTGAGGCCGGGCCTGGCTTACCTTTCCAGCTGCTTTTTTTTTCTCCTCTCTCTCCTCTCCCCCCTTTCCCTCTGTTGGGCTGACAGATCAGAGTTTCCTCCCCAGCAGAGGGACTGGGAATGGGCTCGGGCTCTGTGCTGAGGAGCTGCTGCCCCCCTGGCTCTGAGAAGATCCTGCTTTTTGTGGGGAGGAAGCTTTGGGGGCTCTTTATTATTTTAAAACTACAAAGTGCTCAGAGGGTAGGTGATTATTAAGGGGAATCCCTGAATATATTCTCCAGCAAAGAAGGCAGGGCTGCTGGGGCTGCTCAAGAAGAGAGCCAGCAGCCTCCTACAGCACCACTACAGGCACTGAGAGGACATAACATCAGAGAGCGGCTCCTCTGCCCTCCAAAACAACAACTTTCCTACCATCTTGGAGGTAGTAAGAGGGAGAGAGGGAGGGGGAAAAAAAGTACAGAAGGTTTTTATAAAGTGTCAATTTGGGGGAGGGAGCCGAATGGCCAAAACCAATTTTTTTATAATTTTGGGGACTTTTTATTTTAAATAAAAATAAAATATAAAGGCATGTGGACGAAGAAATAATTTCTTTATAACCTATTAAGATCAGCTTTCTGGAAAAAAATTGAAAGGAGGTATGGTAAAAAATGTATTTTTAGTAATTTTGGTTTTCTGTAAAAATTAAAAATTTGTAATTTTTTCTGTAATTTATAAAGTTGATAACTTTTTTGTCGTTCTGTCATATTTCTAAAAATTAGTGTGCAATTGTGAAAGTTAGTGTAACTTTTTTTTGGTACTCGTATTCTCAGCAGAACAGCTGTGATTGATGTAGGATAGTTTCATGTAACTGTACCATGAAGTCTTCCTCTCTTTCAAGGGTAAATAAAACTGAATGTACAGGTAGGAAAAAAACAGCTTTTATTTATTTTTTTTCCTAAAGTAGGCCATATACAGAAGGTATAGGGGGATTAATGTAAGTGAGTAGAACCTGTGATATATATATCTGAGAAATTCTGCTAATCTGCCATAAATTTAGCATGGTCTGTCCTTCAGGATGGGATGTGAAAAAATAAAGCGTGTAGCGAGAAATTTGAAGGCAATAGTTGAGCTCTGGTTTAATGTTTTCAAAGCACCTTGCAGCCTTTTAAAATCTGTTTTGGTTCTTGTTTTGGTTCTTTCTTTGGTTCAAGTTACTAATTTGATTTGGGGGCTTTGTTCCTGATATTTATGAATACTATTATTCCTGACTTATTTACAGAGTTGAGAGATGCTATAAGTTTATACTACAATATCTTGTAGAGTAAAACAGTAACTGTTTTTCTTTATTGCAGATGTTTTTATTAGACTGTAAAAAGTGTATGAAATGCTGTCAAAACAATACAAGATGCTATGGTGTATCTATAGGTGAAGACACTGGTAACTGTATTCAGCAGACCTATGATAATGTTTCTTGTGATAGGATTATGCACAGCACTATTTAGAGATGAACTGCAAAGATGCCTTTTTATTTGTCCTGAAGGAAGAGGAAATAATTAGGAAACTAATGAGATATATCTTAAAATGTATTTAAGTTTTTTCCATTGTAAAAATTATTCAGGTGGTATAGGCTAATTGAACTGCAGTCAGACTGAGGTCATATGAATGAAGGTATTGAATTACTTAGTATGTTATCAACCTCTCCCCTACCTCTGTCAAATCTGAAATATGTTGTTATAGCTCAGTTACTATAATCTTAAAAAAAAAAAAAAAATCCTGAATTTAGATACATTCCCTTTTTAAAACATACTTTGAGAGTTTGCCTAGCTAGTATAGTGAGTGTAGTTTGTGTGTTTATAGTGGGGTTTTAATTTAGATAAATTGGTTTGAATTAAAGTACAATTAAAAGTCAGCTGGTCTTTCTGTCAAACTGTATTTTCTGTTCAGCAGGAATTTAAAAAAAAATATAGTTAGTCTGCCTAGCACATTTTAATAATCCTATGTGTTGCATTCTATGGAATTACTGCATAGGAGCTGTTTTTCTATATCAGATTATTAATCCATTAAATGCATTGTTCTGTTCTGACATTAGAAAAACAAGAATAATCAAATATATTGCTCCTATGTAATTTTTAAAATATTTTCTATTTTGTATAGAAGTAATGTGATAATTAGGGTACTTCATAATTTTACCATTCATTATTGTGTGCTTTAGAGCATGATGTTTAATGATTCTTTTTGTAAGATTTTTAAACAAAACCAACTTTTCTATTCTGTATCTAAAGTTCATTACAGGAATTACAAGGATTAGAAATGTTGGTCATATATGGGATGATTAAAAAAATTTTTTTTTAAATATTGCAAATAAATTCTTTCAATGAATTTAGAAATTCAACAAATGCGGGATAAATTAATATTTCCTTTTCTTTTATTCTAAATAAATGAAGGACCAAATTCTCAGACCCCAGTTTTGCATGTGCTTGGAGGCCTGATTAATAATTCAGAAGTGTTTGAAGTATCATTCAATACTTGCTTGCATAAAACTCTTTACCAAGTCTGTAGGGTTTTGCTAGAGTACTAAATTCAAGTTTCTGCACTAAGTGATTTCTAGCTAGCATTATGTTAAACAAGAGAATTGCTTCTTTTAACTGTAATTTTGTAGTTCAGTATAATTCAACTATAATTCAGGTTAGTTCTCTTTATTGCACTATTAAGACATAATTTTTAGGGTTTCAGGAAGAGAGGCATGCCATGAACAACTGGTCTATACTGAGTCTGTGGTACTCTTGAGAGTATCTGTACAGCAACTGAGGGGTATCTTGTTTTGTTTTTTTTTTAATTGGGATGCAGATGATACAAGACATTAGAGAAATGGCTATGAAGGCACTTGAGAACCTGAACACAGAAACAATATTAAACCCTTTCTTTGGCTTATATGCTTGACTTTGCAGATACTGACTTTAATCGGATTACTTGCATGCCTAAATTTAAACATGCATCATAGTAACATTACACATTTTGGTGACATCCTGAGATCTATTTGATGTGTGTTAATTGCAAAGCCAGAAGCTTAATGCTAAGGGAAAAAGGAGAAACATTTTGAATCTAGGTTGGAATAGGAAAACTGAAATGGGGTATTTTTTAGTGTCTTCTACCAAAAAAAAGTTGAATCTTTTTAAGGAGGACAAAGTAAAGAGGAAAAATTCACTAGATTTTAGTTACATGGACTATTGTGTAATCATTCAACAGAGAAATTGAAATCTATACATTATGGATGGAGAAATTTATTTAACAAAACTTTGTTTACCTGAGAGGATTAAAAGGATTTGCTTTTCAGTAACTTACTAAAAGTTGCAAATATTATTTTGCTTTGCTGACAAGATGTTACACATTAACACCCTAAAGGAGCAAAGTCTGCTAGCTTTAGTACTGTGGAATTAAAAGAAGGTATAAAACCAGATTATTTCTTTTTTTATCTTTATGGACAAGACTTTTTCTCTTAAGTTAGGTGATGCATCATTTTGACAGAGTAGAGCAGTACTCTGAAATTATGTCGGAGAGCAAACTGAACTCTCAGACTTCTGTACAAGGATGGCGTGTAAACCCAAAGCAAGAAATGTCCCCTGCACAACATGAGAAATTGTATTCTGGAAGTACTATTTCTTCATTACAGAATATATCTGTCTGCCTTGACTTTGAAGTGGCCGCGTCGCTGGACCAACTGCTCCAGCCAGTAAATGTATTGTACGCTTGAGCACAGAGTGGTCAAAGAACATTAATGTTCCCTAAATCACTAGTTTCTGGGTAATGAGGCATACTTTGCTGATCTGTCTCACAGGTATTAATAGCAAGGCGGAGGGCACTGACTTAGTGAATAAGCTTTGTGAGTCTAATAAAAATAGAATAGATGCTTTAGGTTTTATACCAGTTACTGAAGGAGGCTACATCAAGAAATGAACCTTGACTTTCTCCCAAGGTCATATGCACCCCAAGTGCAGATCTCAGGAATTTCTAGAGCATGACTCTGTGCATGTGGTGAAGGGTCTGGGTTTTTCAGCAAATAGTGTTGGAACGTAAGCATCTTGGGATTATTCCTTGAAAGACATACATTCTGAGGAAACAGTTCCAATGTCTTCAAATGTTTGTGAAAGGTATCAGCAACTTAAAATGCAGGTGAATATTGTGAAGGGGAGGAACAACTCTAGGTGTATAGATGTTTATTAGAGACTTTCATACATAGAGCCACGCTTATACAGCAGATCTTGTCTTTAGGCATTTAAGGGTGTGACAAATTAAATAAAACCCAAAATTATCATTAGATATATTGTTCTAAGCAATGTCTTGAGCAGCAGTTTTATGTGGTATTCGTTTATTTAGTTGTGGTAAGTTCTGGGGTCGAGCTAACTAAAGCACAACATGTTAGTATTATTGAAAAATGCTTATTCTTATTTTTCAGATATTCTTTACATGGAAGTTTTATTGCAGTGGTTGTCTCTAACATATCTGAATTTCAGTGAGCCTGTGTGCTATTTGATAACCAGCATGCTTTTTGCCACTTTTCCAAATGTGGGAGTCCCTATACTAAAAACATTGTCTACAGTCTGAAGATTTTTCTCTAGCAAATACATTCAGGTTATGGCATACATGCAGCTGCTAAACTACTTCAAACCCATGTTTTTAGTGCACTCCTACATGGCAGATAGCGCAGCTGAAAGTATAGGACAAACCATATGTAGAACAGAGTAACTTCGCTTTACTTCATTTAAAGTCATAAATGCTACCAAAGCAACACAAAGTACAGGTGACTGGCCTTGTTTTCCTAAGTCATAGGAGCTTCATTAAGCATATTGGAGTGATGGGAATTTTGCTGTGGGTAGTTGCAGAAGTATTTAACCAGTTGGGAGCAGATGTATGCTAGCTATTGCATGATAATATAATTAATTGATAGTGAACTGTACTGAAAATAGTAATTAACTAAGACTAAACTAATCTGTTCTTCATCATCAATGTGTATTTTAATCTGCATTAAATAAATGGTATTGTCTTCCTAAAGCTCAGCAAAGACAAAATAGTAAGACTACTAATTGTGGGAAGCTTGTCCAGAATACATGATGGACACCTGTGGAGACTTCTTTAAATTGAAGACCAATGACTGGAATAAACTGTCCCAGCAGAATGCTCTGATACAGTCCCATTTTACTGGGAAGTCCACTGCTAATTCAAAGTATACTATTGTATATTACTGTCTGCTTCTGTCTATTGGTATTTCATTAACTATCGTTGTAGCAGTTAAGAAGCCACACGTTTTACCACCAGGCCTTTCTGCTGCTAGTTCAGTTATTTGTTTACATTCAGGTTAGAGTGGGTCCTGGTCATAGCTGCAAATTGGAAAGATGAGACTTCCCACTCTGGATCAAATCAGCGATCTCTTAGTCTTCTGAGAGTAGCCAGTATAAGATGCTTCAAATAAAGGTGTGGAATATCCTGTGATGGGTTACTCAAAAATGAAAAGCATGCAGGACAGGATTTTCCAGAAGTAGTTGGAGTTGAGCTAACATCAAAGCACAAGGCTTTATTAGTGTCTAGGGGTCATGAGATCCTAGTGGATTTTGAAAGTTATTTGTTATACATGAAGCTTTTTGCTCTTCATGGGTTTTTTTGATGCGTGGTTCTTCTGATCCACGTCAAATATAGACACAGGTGTACAGAAGGTGCCAAGAAGAAACAAAATTATTTCTTTGAAATATGTTAGGTATATTCAAAATTCAGTATTCACATCAGAGTGAGGAGATGTCTCTACCAGCTATTGTATCTTACTACGCAAAGAGGCCTCTCAATCTTGGTAGGCTTCTCAGCGTTAGGCACTGTGAATGCATGCTTGCACGTAGCCAGAGGAAAACATTTCTTAACAGTGTTTAGCATACCAGGCTTTGCTGATCATGGCACCCATAGAGGGTTTGAATTGCAAGGTTTTGTATATGTCATTTATGACTCCCTGGTTTTGTGTATGTCATTTATGACTCCCTGTACCGTTTCTCTGTTGTGCTTAGCTGCGGGGAGTTGGGGATACCCCGTACTTCAGGACACATTACTGGCATCATTCCATCAGCTACTATGTGTTACTGTAAAATGTCTTTTGCATAAAATGCTACATGACAGAGAGGACTGTGACTTGTATAAACCCCTACACAGAGCAAAGGATTCAGTGTTTGTTTCTGAACAAAGTTTTCCTTGTGACTCTGTAAACATCAGTGTTTCATTCCCAAAGGTCCTTTATGCCCATTTGACATTTTATGAATAATTATCTGATAACCTATTATTAATAGATAGTATAGGAGTTTTTAAATAGGAATTTGACCTGCTTCTTGAGCAACACAGCTTCTTGGGTAACTCTGGGAGAACTTACCCCATAAAACATGTTCTTGTACTCCTGATAAAAAGCTTACTTCAGTTGACAGTGAAGTCCTTAACTTCTAGGTGTTCTCCATAATTCCCTGCTTACTTACTGCTAATTTTTTTTCATGATGGCAGTCACAATTAAGTCCTCTTCTATCAGTTTGCTTGTTAGCACTTTCTCTGTTCCTGTCCTGTCAGTGCCTTGGAAGTCAGTCTTTCAGCCCTTCACTGAAGGTGATCTCATCTAATTGCACATTTGAAGTACAACACAACAAATCATTAAGATAGTGTCTTGTTTTGGGAGAAGATGTTTTGGCTTAGCCATTGTTTGGAGTATTTTAGGAGGAGGAGGTGTGTGGGGACAGGGATGGAGATGAGGTTTTATTAACTTTTCTCTCTGGACTAAGGCTGATGCCAGGCTGCTGTTCTGCTTTTTCTGGAGCTCTGTGAATCTCTGCTGCTTTTCTGTTGGCTTCAACAGTAATATACAGCATATCCCCCAGCCAAGCAGATACCAGACACTGTCTTGCAGGAATCCCAGCCTCAGAAGAGGCATTGATCCCAAATGTTTTACTTCCTGGGGAAGTGCTACAGACACTTCCTTTTCTGCCTTGAGCTGCGCTTCAAAATATGGGGGGGGCAGGGAAATGTCAGTTATAACTATTTTTATGAATGGCCTAGTTTTGTTGGCTGTTTCAGAGTCTAGTTGAGAGCATACCTCAGTTTGACTTGACTTCCATTTGGGACCACATTGTCTGGTTTCTTTGTATTGAAGAAGCTCACTAGATTGCCCAGGATTTAAAGCAGTCTCCGGCTGGAACTGCAGGAATGTACCCATGGGCTGCTGGTGCTTCCAGGAAGGTAGCTATTGAACAGGGTTTTTTAAAAATATGTTTTCAGGTCACAGCTTTACACTTAGATATGCTGAAATCCGCCTGCAGGGTTTTGACAGAGACAGTCTGTTTTTCTTTAATCTGACTTGCTGGTGTTAACCCGGCCTAAACTAGCTTGAAAACGTTAAGTGCTTAGTAGGGTTTTACCTTGAATTAACACACACCCCTTTCCTCCTCCACTCCTCACAACCTTATGCTGAAGACAAGGCTACATGAAGGCAAGGTTTAATCTAAGCCATGTTTGGGGTTAAATGCTTACATGTAAGAGCTATGTTTACACAGTGCTCTGTTGAGAGGATACTTAAAAGCCTAAACCCATCCCTGTCTCTCCCCGGTCTTTGTCATACCGGCTGCAGGCAGGAGTTACAGAAGAATTGGGGTGAGGGTTACTGGACCGTAACTGGCAATGCAATCAGTAAGAAATTCTGCCAGTTGGCCACCAGGTGGTACTAGGGCTGCATTCGGGGAATTAAGTTGCCTTCAGTTCTGGTCTTGGCTTTAAATACAGTAATTCCCCTGCCCACCCCACAACAGAGTCTGGATAAATGCAATCACCAACACTGCATTTGCAGGTTATCTGCATTAGCAGAGTGTTCAGGCAATGTAGCACCCAGCTAATAAGCCCTTTCTTTAACAGTCAAGAACAATACTTTGAGCATGTCCATCTCCCATAGTCTCAGCTCTTCATTGCTGCGTTCTCATAATGCCCTGCTTTAATCTGAAGTTGCAGCTTCAGAACCAGCAAGTAGTAGCAGTAACTTCAAACTTTTTTTTTTTTAAATAAACAGAACTAAATTGCATGAATAGCCCTGTTTCTGCAATCTTTGTTCCAATAGTTTACCCAGCCTGTATCACCTCCCTTCCTTTGCAGGCCCCTACTATCCTTTTATCATGAACCGGGCAAAAGTCCACACAGGCACTGACTGTCCAGCCACCAGAGCAAACAGAATAGATAAAGGAAGGGCTGCACTGTAAACTTAGTTGATAAGAATGCTAATTTAGATTTCTCTTTGCTATATAGTTTCCAACAGTCAAAATTTGTAGAAACCTTGTTGCTATTATCAGGTTTGGCTGAAAAGTTTATACTTGGTAATTAGTTAGGTGGGTAAGAGGGTAGAAGCAGGACAGACAGTATGACATGTACTTCTTAGCCTTGTTTATCTTTCAACATAAGGGCTGGACACTTTTTGAATAGAAATAGGGATCTTCTATACACACTACCTGAAGGATGCTGACTTTCAAAAAAACAAGAATATGTGCCAGATATCCCAGAATTAAATAATGCTATAGCATTTAAGGCAAAAAAAAAAATTCTCTAAAGCTTTTGAATCTTTATAATTGTTTGACATGAAGAAGTGATAACTGATTTGTTGCACAGCTGAAATTATTCACCCATGTTTGTACAACATGGATTTCCAGGAAAAAAAGTTTTCATCCTAGGAACCTGAGAACCAAATGTTGTAACTCAATATAGGCTTCAGCTACACCCTTTCCTCTTAAACCTACCATCTGTGGGAAGAGCCAACTGCCTTGCTTTTTGGCATATGTTCTCACACACATTCTTCTTTTGCTGTGTCCCTGCCATAAACGCCTCTTCCTCCTAAAGTAACATTCTGGAAGGACAACATGAAGGTTTTATACCACACATGGACACGCACACTATGGGGTCCTGTGAACTGCCCCATTAAAAGTAACTACAGTATTTCTAGACTTCTCATTAACATGCATAGTAGTAGCTTTGAATAAAGTGAATAGTTGCATTTATTTTATACCACCAATTGAACTGACCTTGTTGGTAACTTGACAATGGCAGGCTGAGTCAAACAATGCCGAGCATTTAAGACTAAGTCAGCTTAATTTAAGGACACTAGGGTATATACCAGGATGATCAGGAAGAGTTTTCTTCCTGGGCATAAGAAAAAACGATTTCTGTAAAAAAATCACTTGCTTGTTAGTGAAAAGTTCCAAGCATAGAAGAAAAAAGGAATTTTATACAGCTGAGGTTTCTACAGCGGCATTCTCATGCACTTAGTATTATTCTACACTGAAAAATATAGCTTTTCCTCATGCAAAATTAGCACTTGTTTTGTAAAAATAAAGTTGGAAGTGATGGCTTTATGTATACTGCTCCCATTTGCCTGATTCCTGGAAGGATTACTGTAAACCTTGTTACCCTAGTAGCCTGTTGAAGAGGAAGCTATCCTCCTTCCAAACTTACATTAACCAACATAAGAGAGAGTTGTTGTTCCGAAGTAATTCTAAAGCTTAAAGAAAAAAAACCAAACCAAAATCCAAAAACCACCACACACAACCCCTTCTCTCACTTCACAACAAGAAGATCAGTGCACAGAGAAACTATTCTGAGAGCTTTCCTGTATTTGAACTGGTGTAGCTGAAGGCCTTCATCTTTTTGCTAAATTTTAAAAGCAGTTCAATATGAGAAACCTGTGTGAAAGCTGCTTTTCTTTTTCACAACATCAAAATTATTTTTATTTCCTCCACAAGTAGTTTCTCAAGTGCAACAAAATATCTATAGCAGTGGTAGGTCTGAACACTGACACAAACCAGGTATGTTTGACTTAGGAGAGACAACTTGCTCTGAAAGTACGTTACAAAAATAGCATGTCCACACTCTCACCAGTGCTTAAAATTAAAGTATCTGGATATTCTGGAAGAAGGTTACAATCTACTATTTTTGCCATGTAGACTTGTTCCTGGCACATCAAAACTTACTGAGTCTGAGCTGCTTACTGAGTTCTTTTCACGCAACAATTCTGAGCTATATGAATTACATAGGTCATGGACTGTTTGGTATTATAATTTATTTGTATACAGTCATCATGTATGCTTGCCTCTGGGTACAGTAAGTTGAGTGCTGCACATTCTCTCAGACACAATGACAGTCCTATAATATGGGACTATTTGAACTGATGAAAATGTGAATGAAGAAATACAACGATGTAGCAAATAGATTTTTGGAAGAAAAAAAAAATCAGTCACAGCAGTTAACTGCAACAGATACTTGGATGGAGGTGGGTGCAGTCTGATTAGTCTCTAGCAGCTGGCTGGCTCTTCTACTGCATGAGCACCTTCAACAACAGCTTTCACACACTTGGCCATCGTCTGGGATGCTCTACTGATTGAATCTGAAAAAAAAAACCCACCCAAAAATACAAACACATGTCAGTGTGTTTTTACTGTTCATTTGCAAAAATATACAGATACAATATAAAAGAGATTTAGTACAAGACTGCATACAAAGAGGATAAAGAAAATTGCTTAGTTGAAAATACAGTCCAATACTCTTGTGCTTTCTGCAAATTCCAAATCATTTTACTGGAAAATTTTGTTTCTTCAAAAGACTCAAATCCTGTATATCTTAGTGAAAAGCTTCAAATGCTTCACAAGAATCTTCCTGTAAAACTAAGTAAAATGTATTGCTGATTTCAGAATGGAAAGGCCATACTATACATACCTGTCATATAAAAGTCTTTTATTGTGAGCTGAGGTGGAACAAGAGGATCAGCAAGAAGCTGTTGCTTCACTAACTGTAACAGGGGAAAAAAGGAAAAAAAAAAAAAAAGTCAGTTTTATGATAGGAACTCATTACCAAAGCATTTGCTTAGTGAATTCTGCATTCACTGCAGGTCAAAGCATGCTTGTAGTACTACATTTGAAGAAGGCCCGTTTCTTTAAAAGGCATCAAGCTATGTAACAGCACTAAATCAAGCCCAGATGCTTCAGTTTTGATTACCTTTGACAATTCATTTGCCTGGCTGAAGTAGTTAGCCCCTTCCACATCATCATATCGAACCAGATTAGGAGATACTTCTTCTAAACGCTTCCGTATTTGATCAAGGTTCTCATAAGGCAAGGTCATACCAGCCAACTAAGAGATTCACAGAAAGAAATGCCATCAAATATAGGAATTTAATACATAATAATTTAGATTACCAGCCAATTAACATAACTAAAGTAAAATCAAGAAAAATCTACACTCCTGAAAACGCAGATAGTTATAATGTACAAACTGAAGCAAAGTCACAGTATTTTATTGGACTTCTGATGCCTACAGTTAAATTTCCCTATGTCAAAAAACCTAAGCTGTCATGTTTCCTATACAAAGGGGGGGGGGGGGCGGGGGGGGGGGCGGGTGGGTGAAGACAAGAAGTACTTTTCTCCTTCCATACTGATGTCACTTGTACTTTCCCTAGCTTACCACCAAATGATATAAAAGTTGATACAATTATCAATGCATCTCGTACCCAGTGAGTAGTAAGCACATATTTGACCTTATCTAATGATAACAGACCCTGTCTTCAGAGTTCACGTTGTTCTCTTTCTGAAAAGCAACTACATCCTCCCACCAATTTCCTCTGAAGCCACTGCAGAATTTGCAGACAAAGCTTCACCCGTTATGCATTCCAACAGCATAGAGCAGCCACAATATTAGTGCTATCCTCAAAAGGGAAACAATGATTTAACTCACAGAATTAACAAAGGATTCAATACAAAACATTACTTCTTAAGACTACAGTTGTGTATTTCCCTGAAAATGTACCTCTTTTTTGGAAACACTTTTCAATATAAGAAGAACTTAACCTCTCCGTATACTTCTATTAGAAGCAATTCACAACAGCAACAGTACCTCAGAGACAGCTCTAATAATTTTCCAGTCTTCCCTTGCCATCCCAGGAGGTGTTACTGCTACTCTTGTCTGCTGGGCCCTACCCTCCGTGTTCACATACGTAGCTGCCTTCTCTGTATATGCTGCTCCTGGGAGAATAACATCAGCCATGGGAGCTCCCACATCCCCGTGATGTCCTAAATACATGGAAAGAGGAAACAGTACACAACCACGTAAGACATTAGCAAGTCAAAATAAAAAGAAATGCTTTATTAACACAATACAGATTTTCCCAGAAAAAAAGGAGCTTCTAAGGTTCGCTTAACCATTAATATAAAACCTACTAGGGTGACTGCTCAGAGGTCTTACTTGCCTAATGCTTTGGGGAAAATGAACAGACTACAAGCAGTAGTCAATGGTAGTTCGGTCTCTATACACTCAGCTTTGGGGGCGCGCCTGAAACAAGCACGTTTTGGTGTGATAGAACAGCTGGGAACCAATGCCATTTTGTCTGCCAGGTTTCAAGCTATGCTCCAGAAGACCTGAGTGGTTTATATTCCCTTATTATTCATCAACAGTTTCTCATCTTTACCTAAGAAATAGGTAACCAGCATCTCAGTTATGTGTTGGAAGTTCCATTTCTTGATAGAAAATAAAGGCTAGAATTCATCAAAGTGTCAGATATGTTTGGGAGAATACGCCACTGTTCAGGCTTTCTCTCCAGCTATTGGATAATTTACATCTACTAATTACCTTGATAGATGATAAAACAATCCTTTGGCAAATCCTGACGTGTTATACAACCTGAGTCTGCTCCCAAGAGATACAATAATTTGGGAGGATTTTTCCTAATTGCCTCCACTCCTGGTTTGAAACCCAGATCCAAGGCAGCTACCTGGCTTGCAACCCTGCAGGAACAAACACATTATGAGTTCAAGTTGTTTCAGAATTTCCCCTCTCCCATCAGAGCAGACTGAACTTCTTTTTTTGACTAAATATTTTGAAGGGACATAAGAGGTCTCTAACAGTAACGGAACAAAAATTAAGCATGAAGAAAGCTGAAAATTTTGACAGCAGATTTGACAGAATATCAGGTTGGGTTTGCATTTTGACAAACTGATGCCATTTGAAGTTTTCATGGGGAATCTCACCTATTTAAGATGAGATAGCAAAATAAAGGCAGACATTCCAGGTCAGGACCTAGTGGCAGGCAGCTCACTTGTCACCTGGAACATCAAGGTTCACATTGCAGCTATGAACTGAACTCAACAGTCCTTTAATTTAGGGCACTCATGTGGAAGATGAAAGACCAGCACTGGAACATCCGCTACTCTAAAGCATCTAAGAGTTAAGACCACTACTGCATCACTATTCATTTATTCACACGTAAAAATACTTCTGAAAGAATGAAATAATCATTCTCATTTTCTGGCAGTTGTCTTTTCCAAATCAACAGTTTTGCATAATCAGGTGCCAGACTTGCAATCGCATTTAAAAGGAAAAAAAAATCATCTCTGTAGAGTACAGATCTTTCAGTGTTACTCCTGTTTGTCTGACATTAATCAAACATATAGGTTCCAATAAGTTCAGTTGCTTTATGCACTTAAGGTAGAGAGGATGGTGCACCAAAAGCATGAACATCAGTAACATGGAAGACTCCCAAACCACATATAAAAAAAAAAAGGTATCATAAGTGTTCTTTAACTCATCAGTGTTTTGGTTTCAGTTTCAACAGCAGGATTTTATATCCAAGTTTCCTTCAGAGGACCAAGCTTTAATCTTGCTATACTAGTTTTACATCAACTAAGCTGCTTTTGGCAGGAGGACTCTGTTGGGTGTCTGAATCCAAAGTGCCACTACATTTATTTGCTGAAATAATTTTTCCTTTATGGAGGTTGTCAATTTGACAGAGTTTTAGAAAGAGAGTGGGGAAGGACTGTCTCAAGCGAGGCTTGCTTGTTAAAAGGAATAATATCCCAATAAACTGAATAGCTAAGATCAAAAGCCCTAAAACTAAAAGCTTTGAAGCTTTTCTATTAGCTGTTCAGTTAAGAAACTGCACAATTAAGAAACTGTATTACTTAAATACTCTTGCTATTTTGATTTTCTTCCTGTAGATAAAAAGCAATCACTCAGCAATGACAGAGGTCTGCTGTGCATTCTGCTGAGGACTGTGGTATGTTATTAAGCTCTCTGGTATTCTATACTTATAAATTTACATTCTACATTTAAATAATAAATCAATAAAATCTCATGGAGAGCCAGAAAAGTTTGCCAGTCAAGGAACCCGTTTTTATTAAAAGGTTTCTGTTGGTTTGTACTTCTATTTTTTATATTCCCTACAGGAGTATAAATTCTAACCTGATAACCTGCTTGTGTGTACACAGAATTCTGCACACGTACGGTAACTTGGGGAGGCCCAGTGTGAATGAAAATGGTTCCCAAAAAAGCTTTAAAGCAAACCTGTGGAGGATGTTCATGACTTTCCAATCAGAACCAACACCGCTCTTAGTCCTGGCATTTTGTGCAATGGTGGAAACAGCAGCATGGATAGCAGCTCCATCACTGCGCTGCAGCGCTGCACTGCCTACCACCACCACTGGCTTTTTGGCCTGGTCGAGAACCTGTGCAAGTGAAGAATCAAGAAATTCATTCCATGACACTGAAGACAATTCTTGGTGCAGACAATGTAATAAATCCTGTAATTTGTATGTAAGTCTTCCATGCAAAGCTATGGTTCTGAAATGGCTTCATCTCAGAGTGAAACAATGACCAAGAGCAACTGCTATAAGGAGTACACTATCCTGTCAATACAGGACTATACTCTTGAGAACCAGACATTTAAGTGGAAACAGCAGCAGCTGAAACAGCCCATTTTATATCAAAAAATATTCCAGGAGTTTCCTGCACTGCAAAGTTTGATACACGTGAATATAGTAAACAGTTCACACATACCTGGTGCATACTAATGATTACCTCATCTCTGCGTGTCATTAAAAGCAAATAAACCCATATACAATACGGTACTTCAAATCCATCTCTGTGAGGAATTCAGATTATTATTCAATATATATGAAATTTAAGTGTCACACTCATAAATTGTGTGTACCTTGCAGAATGCGTGTTTTCCAGAGGCAATGTCCTCCAGTATCTGTGGGGACTCTCCTAGATGGTTATATGTGTAGGTCAGATTCACAGGAGAGCCAACAAGGGCCACCTGCAAGTCATTGTGAAGCCAGCTGAAAACACAGCAAACATTTTATAAAAATTGAAGAAATACAAAGCTTTACTCAACGAAAGCCACTAATTATAACTTCAGCAGTAACTTGAAATAGGATGTAAGTTCTTTCAAAGGCATTCACTATTTTGGTAAGATGCACATTAGCATTATTCTGACTGCTAAGCAAGCTTAGGTTTTTTTAGAAGGACTATTTCTTTATATACATTCAGGGACCAGTGCAGCAACACACCTTATGTAAGAATTTCCTAACTCAATTCCCTCCCCTCAAACTTTTGCCAATTCAGTGGAAAAAAAGGTTGCATAAAACCAAGTGCTACAACTTTAAAAAAACCCCCACTTTTCCAGCATTAGGCAAAAACAAATGAAACAAAATCCCACACCTACAGCTACGTTTGTTTGGCTTGACTAATTCTGAAGCAACTAAGAGTTAAAAGTTAAGTCGTTGGTAGGAAGAAAGAATTCTGGATTTGGTAGTGCTCAGTTTTAGAAATCCACTTATTTGTTAGATAAACAGAGAAAAAAATCAGCTGGCTAGAAATTTTCCTTTTTTGCAGCTCTCAGCACAGTCTTATAAAAATATATGAATTGTTCATAAATCTCATTGCATTTTTTCCTCTCAAAGTTTTAAGGCCGCGGTTGTCTAAAATGATGTATTTTGGAAGATCTGCACATTAGGAAGAACTAGACTTTTATAAACCTCATTTGTCTCCTGATATATCTTTTTGTTGATTTAGCTATGTTCAAAAATTTGGGAAAGCCACATTACTTGCCAAAGATGTTAAACTTGAATGACTGCTTCTAAAATCAGCAAGTCTGATTTGTTACAACAATACAAAAAGCAGCAAACCGATGCTGAAAATAATTCTTAAGGGATATGCTTTAACAAACTTCTGTAAGACAAAATCTGAGGTGTCTGTGTAATATAACAAAGGAATAAATGTCTGAGTTTATGAACTTAAATAAAATGTCAAAGTGAGAATGAACAAAACGTAAGTATACACTACAGGGAGTAGAGACCCCTTTTGTCTACACATATATCACCTTTCCCTTTACTAAAAGGTGAACTAAATCCAGTGAGTCCGTCTGGATGAACGCTCTCAATTTACTGCCTGCAGCTCCACCTGAGCATTGTATCAAATCTAGATGGATTTCCATGCTTATTCACCACCAAGGAATACAAACCTCTTTCGAATTCTAGCATTAAAAAGTGGTGCCTCAAAGCGTGGATTGGTGCCAACCAGAAGCAGGACATCTGCCTCCTCCACTCCAGCAATCTTGGTATTAAGCAGGTAGTTAGAGCGCAAATCTGTGCTATAATGAAAAAGTGTTAAAAAAAAAAAAAAGGATGAGAATTCAGTAAAGGGAAGAAATGAAGATACGGTAAAGATTATAAATGCTCAAAACATTTTTTTATCTCAGGAAAAGAAAGGAGGGGGAAAAGAAAAGATTTCTCAAAATCCAAATTACTAACCCAAATAGGATGTAAGAGCTTCTCTCTTTCATGAGTATCGGAGACAGGAAAACATTAAAGGAATTACAATGTGGATATTTCCTACATTTACAGTTATTGTCAGCCTTCACAAACTATCTGCTATTACAGTTTACAAGATCATAATTATATTATAGTTTTCACAACACAAATACAAACAGACTAAATTATCTAACTCACAAGACTATAACTGGCTTTCAGTAGCCTACTGTTAAACTGCAGCAACCTCAACATACAGCAAAGCGTGCAACCCTATGTTGTAGTAGAGACGATGTATCAACTCACAATCCATAAATACTCTACACATAAATATTGTAAATTCAAACAAAACCTGCTAATGCATCAGCAGTTGCTACCCTTGGTCATTTCAGAATCTTACCATGAGATGATTTGCTGACTGCGAAGTTCATTAACGTACTAATTACAGACAGGCTTTGCCTAAACTCTTACCCAGCTCCAGCAGTAGGGAAGACCTCTTCAGTGCAAAGTGTATCACAGTTTACTCTATTCAGTAAGTCTTTCAGAGCTATTAGTGCTTCTGCATCCACCAGTCCTCCTACAATTGCGGCTACTTCCTTACCTTGGACAGCCTGTAGCTGGAGAGAGAGAAAGCATAAACTATTGAAATAAATTCCCATTTAGCCCGGGTAAATGTTTGTTCCATTAGCACGTGTCAAAGCCAGCGGAGCAACTGCCGGCCTGGAGCGGCACAAACAGACCAGCAGTGTCTGACTTCTGCAAGGCAGCAACTCTAGCTCCTTGAGCTCATGATGAGCAAAGAACAGCTCTCTGTATTCTGTGCAGGTCTCTCCCACTTGAGTTATTGCTCAGATGTGGCTATTTCTCATTTGGTGAGGAGAGGAAGACCGGTGAATGCTTTTATTTTAATGAAGCTACAGTGCAGACAGAATACAAACTTCCGTAACGCGAGCTCAGGTAGTAAACTCAACTCAAAGGTATTACCTGAGAAGCAATAGCTCTCGTAACAAACCCTGCTACTGTACCACGGGCAAAAACATCTTTGAGGAAAGTTCAATTACAGTTATTCAATTCTACTTCGTCCCACATAAAATTTTTAATCAAAATCCAGAGCAGTCATGCAGCACTTCATTTAAGCAGCAGAATCAATCACTACTCAGAGAAAGCACCGAGGCAAGCACAATTCAGATATAAGTAATAAAGAATTAATGGCTTTGATGGCAAAAGTGGTGATAGCACAGTTTAAATTTAAAGAAGTCTTCAGACAGATCAGAGTAATTCAGGAAAGTTGCTTCCTCCTAAGTTTATGAAGAACACTTTAGTTTCCTATTTAAATAAAAGTAATTTCCCCAAGTGAAATCACGATAAGACAAAGTTCTTCAGATGGTCTAATCCATGAAACAGGAAATAATATTCAAAAGAAACTTAAGTGGAAATACAATGGATTAGAAGGCAAATGCTCCCCTCTAACCCTAAAGAAAAAAAGCTCTTTTCTACACAACTTTTCATATTAATCATTGTAATACGTCCAGCTTTAGAAATTGATTTTATGCTACATATATTGAAAATTGTTCTTACCACACCAGCAACACGACTTAATACATCCTCCCATGAGGCATAAACAAATAGTCCTTTTTCATTTTTGATCATTGGCTGCGTAAGTCTCTGGCGCTTCAGACCATCATAAGCAAACCTAAGTGAACACCACTAATATTATTAAAGCGCAAAGGCAAAGATAATTGTGTATACTATTTTCTGCAACCGAGTTTTCTAACAGCTTGCAATGATTAGAAAACACAAGAAACATTTCCCCTGAAAGTTTAACTTTTCCCTCTCAAAAACAAGCAAAAAAATCTGATACAAACAGAGAAGTTACTGTAAAAAAAAAAACACTACAAAAATGAAAACATTAGAAAACTCAGTGACCTCAATTATATTTTAAATAGGTTTTACTAATCATTCTTCACTATAGCTTTACAATATTAGCAGTAGAATCCAGAAATCAGTGCTACTGTCCACACATCTGGTTCTGCAAAGTGTGCCTTCAACGCGTGCACATGCAGGTACAAACACTTCCCACACACCTCGTTTTGTCAGAAATCCATTCTTCATTGATATCTTCATGCAGCCTTGGCAAAATCCTCATCACTTCTCCGGTTCTCGTGCTCACTATGATGTTGCTTCCAATTGCATCAAGAACATCAATTGACTCTACCTTCCTGTGTAGAAGAACAAATAAACCATTTGCAGTTTTCTATATACAAGCAGCAAGTGTCCTCGTTTCAGCTGGAATAGAGTTAATTTCCTTCCTAGCAGCTAGCACAGTGCAGTGTTTTGGATTTAGAAAAGGAATAATATTGGTAACACACTGATGCTTCTGTTGTTGCTAAGCAGTGTTTAGATTAAGTCAGGGACTTCTCTGCTTCTCACACCATCCTACCAACAAGTAGGCTGGAGGGCACAAGAATCTGCCCAACGAATACCCCATACCATCACGGTCAGTATACAAACTAGGGGGAAAGCTGGCTAGGGACCACTGCTTGGGAACTGGCTGGCCATTGTTTGGTGGGTCGTGGGCACTGTGCATCACTTATTTCATATATTCTATTTCTTTTATCATTATGATATCTCCTCTGGAGACATTCAAAACCCACACGGACATGGACGTGACTCTGTGCAACCTGCTCTAGGTGAAACTGCTCTAGCAGGGGGTTGGACTAGATGATCTCCAGCAGTCCTTCCAACCCTGAGCATTCTGTGATTATTTCCCTTCCTTTTCTGTCCTATTGAACTGTCTTTATCTCAACCCACTAATTTTACCTTTTTTTACCCCCCACCTCAGTTCTCTCCCCCATCCCACTGGAGGGTGGCAGGGGGGAACAAGCGAGCAGCTGTGTGGTGTTTCTACCTGCAGGGTTAAACCATGAGAGTCATTTTTGGCACCCGACGTGGGGACACAGATTTGACCACTGCGTGTTAAAACAAATGAGTTATTAGCATTCATTATATTAGTTTCATAGTCACTGGTCACAACCTTGATTTATCTGCTCTCAGAGTTGCTGCGCTTGTCGTCAGGGTTGCATTACGTAAACCTTACTTGCAGTATGCGTTCCCTGTTGTGCTGTTTATCACCTCTGGGGGCTGGGCTAAGGTTATCCTTTTGTTGTACTTCAACACTGCCTTATGGCATGATAAAATCACTCGTCGCAAGACTGATCTGATATTCACACTCAGCACTGCCATCATCTCGATACTTCGGGAGCCATCTATCGGAAGCTATTAATAATTACACCTTTTACGTTTTCTCCTCAGAGCGCCAGTCTATGGGGGAGATAGCTTCCTCCACCTTCCCCTCCTCCCCCATGCTAATAACAGTAGCTCTTGAGAATTCTGAATATCCTCAAGATGTTGAAATGTCTTTTTTTTATTGCTATGTCTCCTGAATGTGTTTTAGGTCTTGTTTAGGGTTGAACAGCCATTTAAGAATACCCCCCAGAGATCTTCCCCGAGGCTGGATAGTTAGGAGTACACACAAAGTCCCTGTAGTGCACATAAATATGCTGAGGAAGACTGTCTCAGTTACTCCTGCTTCAGGCAAAGGCAAACCCATCCGTGGGACTGCTTTTGCTGAAGGACCTGGGTGCACTTGGCGGGTAATATCTGGGTGCACTTGGCGGGTAATATGGAAGGATGGGGAAGCCTGATGTGTACCTCAAGGGGATTTGATTCTGATTGAGAATATCCAATGATTTGAATTGTATGACTTTAATTGCTATATAATACTGTATGTCATCACTACTATGGTTGTTATATACCATATGAACAGTATTACAATAAAAATTAGCTAGATTAATGAAGAATGAATTTTGATAAAACTGGGCAAAGTGCAGCAATGATAAAACCAGAAGAGCTTCAGCATGCAACATTCAAATACCTCGCACCATCTCACCAGCCCTGAAGGACTATTAAGACAAATGGAGCCCAAAGTCATGGACTAAATGAACTCAACAGCCATTTTAGAGGGATGACCCATTAACTAAAAGAATAGTATCTGTGTATACATATCAAAAGACTGGAAAGGATGCATTAGAAAGTGTGGGACCTGTGCATGACATTAATGGTATAGAATAAGGGGTGGATGCTGACCTGGTTTCAGCTAGGAGAGCATTAATTTTCTTCCTAGCAGCTGGCACAGTGCTGTATTTGGGATTTAGAATGACAGTAATGTTGGTAGCATGCTGTTTCAGTTGTTGCTAAGCAGTGCTTACATTGTCAGGGACTTTCCAGTTTCTCACACCACCCCACCTGTGAGCAGGCTTGGGGGGGGCACAAGAAGCTGGGTGGGGACACAGCCAGCACATCTGACTCAAACTGGCCAAAGGGATGTACTCCATACCATATGACATCATGCTTGGTACAAAAAGGGGGGAAAAGCTGGCTGGGGGCTACTGCTTAGGAACCAGCTGAGCATCAGTCGGCAGGTGATGACAAACTGCATTGTGCATCACTTATTTTTTATATTCTAATTCTTTTATCATCATTATTATTATTTTCCCTTCTTTTTCTGTCTTATTAAACTGTCTTTATCTCAACTCACTAATTTTACTTCTTTTTCTTCCCCCTCCCTCAATGCTCTCCCACATCCCACTGGGCTGGGAGGGTTGAGGGGACAGCGAGCAGCTGTGTGGTGTTTAACTACCTGCCTGGTTAAACCATAAAAACCAGACTTTGAAACAAAAACAACAACAGCATGCTGTAGGTTTTTAGATATACATAAAAGCTTAGTTTCATGAGGTATTGTAAATTATATTCTCAACAATTACTGAGATAATGAACTTGAATCTTCCTTTACACAACTTCTTCAACTGAGCAGCCAGCATAGCCTACACATCCAAAACATTTTAGGGTAAAAATAAGAGAAGAACAGTCTAAAATTATAACATTCTTTCTTTTCTTGAATGGCCTGTGAGTGAATAACAGAATTTGTTTTAGATTCAGTCTATGGAAAAGCCTACCACAAAAACGCAGAGGATAAACATCAGAGAAAACCCTTGGTATCATAGATGGACATATTCTAAGACAAAGTGTATGACAAACAGAGAAAGCTGCTTCTTCAGTATGAGTTAAGATACACACCTTGTTTCCCATGGGCGTGCAGTAAAGGCATATGGCTTGGAAGTAAGAGCACCAACTGGGCAGATGTCAATAATATTTCCTGATAACTCAGACATGAACATTTTTTCAACATAAGTACCAACTTGCATATCATTTCCTCTTCCGGTTGTTCCCAAGTCATCTACCCCTGCAACCTCACTAGCAAACCTGGTAGATGCAAAAAGAATGAAAACCAGATCTGGAATGTACAACAGCAACAAAGCACGTTTTTCATCCCTTATCTCATTTTCTAAGGATAAAACATTACCCTTAGTTCATTCATCTTAAAGAAAACAACAATTGTTCAGACGCATTACTCGTGCCATCACATGCAGGACTATACAGCTGCAGAATTTCATTCAGACAGCTACAAAAATTAGGTAAGAGTTAAATCAAAAACCAGAGTAATTCAGTGCTCGTTGAATTTCACAGCCTGAGTCCAAGGTCAGTCCTAACTAACAAGTTCCTTCTGGAACTAAGTATATTGTATTCTTTTCCATCTGGCTCAGGGTAGCTGGTACTGAAGCTCAGGACTACAGAACAGCATAAATATAGCTGCCAAAGGCTGTGAAGAATAAATAAATCTTGCAACTGCGGCTGTGGAAATCAATTAATGTTTTAAAACCCATTGTGGCACTAATACCATGAGATCAGTTCTGCCCTGTAGAACTCTGACTTCACTTTCATGTTTCGACCACCTTCCTGTTTCCTGTATGACAACTGTCTGGTGGCTCAGCGAAACCAGCATCAGTCCCCACCAGAAATAAAATTCTTAAGTAGTCAGAAAATAAATAAAAAATATTGACTGTCCCTCATGGTGTTTCTTTCACAAGTAACAAACTGATATAAATATGCCTGCTCAGTATTCTCTCCAGTGAAAAATAAAGGATGTTACCTGATACATCGAGTGCACTGTATACACCGAGTCATGATTGTTTTGACTAATGGGCCAATGTTCTTGTCCTCCACAGCACGTTTTCCCTCTCTAAATCTACTCCTATCACTGCCAAACATCATCGATTGATCCTAGAACAGACAACAGAAAACTGACATTTCCAGGCTGCTGAAAAAACACAATTTCACCTAGGACAAGAATATTAATACATAAGCCTACACAATTTAATTGGTTGTTGTACCTGTAGATCACATTCTCCACCCTGATCACAGATAGGACAGTCCAATGGGTGATTTGCCAGCAGGAACTCCATTACACCCTCTCTGTTGGGTTCAAGAATTAAAGTTAGTACCAGCTTTACATTGTTTAGCAGATAGTGCAACTAATCAGCTATAGGATGCTAAAAGAAAGGTACCTTGCTTTCCTGGACTTCTCAGAGTTTGTCAGTATGTTCCAGCCCTTCATTACTGGCATGGCACAAGCAGCAACTGGCTGCAATCATCATAAAAAACAAGCATGAACACAACATATTTCTCCTCAACATGGGCACAAACCTCAGCCTCTGCATCCCCCCAGTTCTTACACAGGCATCTGTTATTAATTTAACATATTGTTAAAAATAAAGATAGCTGCAAGGATAAAAAAAAACCCAAAACAACAACGAAGAAAATCAAACCAATAAAGTCACTAGAAGCCATACTGATTAATAATTGGCTATATAAAAAGGTTACATTAGTTATGATTTCTTTACTTTTGGAGTTAAAAATGTTACACTTTTGGGTTCCAATTCAAGTAGTTATAGCAAGAAGAAAAGCCAGCTGTAACAGTCGTAGAGCAAATCAAATAGATTCAGCAAAGAAAACCTCTAGAACTGAAGTTCAGAGTATGCATCATTTATGAGACATTTGAACAAAGCCTATAAAAAGAGTCTAGAATAAAATTCATCACAAGATTATGACAAGATTAACAAGAACTCCTGCTCAGAAAACAAATACCTCCTACTTTTCAATCACATCATGAGACAGACCATCACAACTTCTATCTTTAGTGATAAACCAGCATTTCCAGAGATGCAAAGCTCAAACTATGGAATTCAAGTTGAGGTGAGCTGAAGAGTTTTTTATGTGAATATAAATGTGTAACCCAAGACTGAACTCCAAAAGAATGCCTCAACTATCTGCATAGATTTCTTAATACTGCTGAAGACAGTGTTCAATCCTGAAGTTAATGGCTATTTTACAACAGCTATCAACGGTACACAATGCATTAAAACAAACAAGTAAGCAACTGCAATCACTGTTTAGCTAGAACAGATCTGCAGATCCTAAACCTACAGCCGAATTCATATAGTATCTGAAGTTTACTAACTGTGTAGTATCAGCTGAAAATGTGCAGCTGAAGCCTAAATTACAGAATATAAAAATATATCTGACTGAAAACATACAGCTATGTTGCTCATGTCCAGGAACAAAATAATCCCTGAGAACTCACTTTCATCCATGGACAATCACTGCGGTTCAGTGGGGAAAAGGGAAAAACCTGCTTTGAGCAGCTGAATGACAACAATCTGTGTGCTAATGATAGTACAATTACTTACAAGATATGTATGCTGTGCCCCAAGCACAGCAGAAAACTACAATTCCTGTGAAACACATAAAATACCTTTGGAGCTTTCTCTATTTCCACAAGACACATCCTACAATTTCCAGCAACAGAGAGACGATCATGGTAACAAAAACGAGGTATCTGAATTCCAGCCTTTTCACAGGCCTACAAAGAGTAAGAAACAAAGGAAAATTAAATTTTAGTTAGACCTTTCAGTTCCACCTCGTAAAACTATACTCAGTTTTTCAAAGAGTATCAGCGTTAGTGCTCAGGAATATAGCACATTCAACCTTTTATCTTAAGAAGTGGCCATAAATAAAAAATTGTGATCAAGCAGAAACATATCAGGTAATCAATTACAATTTTTTTTTTCCATAATTTGTAACTGAGGAAATGAGAACTGACCTGTCTTTCCTTTTTTCCTCCAAGAACAGAGAGAATTCTCTCTAATAGATAGGACACCAGCAATACAATTAACTTTTTGAAGAATGCATGCACTATTTAAATAAAAGCGCATAAAAGGAAATTTTGAAAAATATAAAGGAAACAACAACGGGCATAATGATTTCTGATAATTCAACAACATGAATACACTCTACGGAGGTACTCAAGCGTAGTCAATCTTCAGCTGAAGCCCAAACTCATATATTCTTCCATGACATGTGTGAAGAAGATAGGACAGAGATTGACAGGTTTCCAGAGAACAAATAAAGAGGGCCTTTCCTGCATAAAATTCCCATGGCTGACTGGATCTAGGCTATAGTGCTAGCTATACCTGCCAGAAGAAATACCACTGAATACAATGAAAAGAACTAACAAGATCTACTTTTTCTGATGATTTCCACAAAAAATTATCACATGTAAGCAGAACTAAAAAGCTAATAAAAAAACCACTTAAGAATATTTTACACTAAGCTCTTCATGAGGGCATTCTAATGCCTAAATAAATTAGTAACTTGTATCCAAAGAATAAGGTGTGTATTTTAAAATAAACACTATACACGTTAGTGTTCTAGTCCACTACACCATTTCCCCATTTAACGGCTTCTTAAAAATAAGTTAGACTGGAAAAAGATCTACTTGAAATTTTGGCCTGAAAAAGCAATGATGCTGAGTACAGGCTGGAAGATCCAGGTTCCATTTCTTCCTACACCAATAAGAATAAAAGCAGCAAAGGATCGGCATTCTGAATCACAAGAACTAATAACGAAAAGGAGACAATCCCACATTCACCTGAGACACCTCTTTAAGATATAAAATCAACAGGTTCTGAAAAACTACCAGGTCACATAGAGTTCAGAGCTAGACTTTCAACCAGAATTTATTAAAGTGTTATTGCATTGCATACATTTTTGCCATCTGGGTTCAAGCTGCATGCATCTTCTCTCAGGCAATCACAGCAGATGCTTTTTTTATAACCACTGAACTCCCCGAAGGATTTCTGCCACATGAAATTGCCTCACAGTCAGCAAAAAAAATAATCCCTAAAGAACTGCAAGAAACAACATAAAAGTTGCTAGGTGTTTTTTTTTCTACATCGAATAGAACATGCTGTCAAGAAGTGAGATGGGGAATCCAAGAAAAATTCAGAATGCCACTCCCCACACCTGAAGAACTGTGGTTCCCGGGTTCACCAATACAGGATGACCATCCACAAACACCTCTATTTGGTCGCTGGCTGCTGTTGCAGCTGTACGCCCTGAGAGACACGGAAAAAGAAAACAAAAACTTTCAGTTACTGCTAGACGCAAACCATCAGACCCCACGCTCCTTATTTTACAGTTCTACAGCACTGGTAGGACTCCAGTCCTAGAAACAGTGCAACATGGCATTCCAGAGCCGCAAATAAAGTATTAATACAAGCCCTTCAGTAAATCATTACAGATACATTGATTTTATCACCAAACATGCACACGTCAACTAGAGACACTTACCACGCACTCTGGAGGACTGGACGACCCCCGCCAAGGTTCTGCGGACAGGAATCAGGCGAAGCATGGCGCTTTGGGGAGACACGAGAACAGCACTCAGTTTTTACCAGTTCAAATGTTTGCTGACAGGTTTTAAACAGACAGAGTAGCAACTTCTGTACTAGTTGCAAAAAAGAACGTATGCACGTACGGAGTTAGAAGAGAGTAAGTTCCTTCCTCAAGCTGCACGACGCGGTTCCCTTTTTATACCTATCCCTTCTTCACACGTACGCAGCTCGCACCAGGCGCTGAGCGGCACAGCTGGAGCCCGGCTGCAGCCACCGCCGGCACCGCCGCCAGAGCCCGCGGGAAGGAGCAGCCTGGCAGGGGCCGGCACCGCCGCAGCCGCTTGGCGCTGGCGAGCGACCGCGGGGGCTTGCGGCAGGCGGCCCGCCCCGGCCCGGGCCCATCGGGCTTTCCGCCCGCCCGCCCCGGCCCCGCTGCCCTGGGAACGGCGCCGGGGCCCTGCCGGACGGTGCAGGGCGGCGGCGAGCCCGGCCGCCCGGCTCCCGGGGCCCAGGGCCCGGCGGGCAGCAGCGCTGCCCGGCGCGGGGTCACCTTGGAGGCGCCGCCGCCGGCCAGGCAGCCCCCGGCCCGCCGCCGAGCCCGTCAAGGGCACCGGGAACGGCGACAGGAGGAGGGCGTCCGCGGCGGCGCCGCCCCAGCCTGCCCTCCCCGTGCTGCGGAGTTGCCGCCGCAGTCCCCGCCACGGCGTCCGCCGTTACCTGACGCGGGACGGGCGGCGTAGGTGCCGCGGCCTTCCCCACCGCTGCGCGGGCTGCCCTCCGCCCCGGCCTCTGTGGCGGCGGCCTCGGGCCTTCCCACCGCTGCCCGCAGCCTCCTTCGGCAACCTCCGGAGCGGGCAGCCTCAGCGGCGCGCGCCGCTCGGGGACGCGCGCGTTCGGCAATCCTCGGAACTAACCGCTTCGGGGATTTCCGTCAGAGTATTGGCGAACGATAGAACTCGGCAATTTCCGCTGCTCTCCGGACACCTTCCCGGCCACCGTCAGACACCGCACACTCGGCAATTTCCGTCTCCTTCCGCTTCAGCCTTCGCCCGACTCCGACAACTTCCGCTGGTGCCTGAGGGGGCGGGACGACGGGGACGACGACGGTATAGGGAATGTTACCGTACCCTTGTAACACTGAAAAACTTCCCGAGCTTTGCCATTAACTTAGCATTTATTGTGCCGATCCTCCCCGAGGTCCCTGATATCCCGCCTGTTGTGCGCCCTACGCTAGAGCAGCTAACCCGCGAGGAACTACCTCGCAGTGCTTTCTGGCGGAGGGATATATGTTTGTGCGAAGTAGCGGAGGGATACCATCTGCTATATAAGGAGGGCGCAGGGGACACTGAGCCTCTTTTTGCGGCGGTCGGGCGTAGGGCGTGGGTTGCAGCGTGTGTGCCGCGCCGCTGCCGTCATGGGCTTCGGGGACCTTAAGTCCGCCGCCGGCCTGCGGGTCCTCAATGATTTCCTGGCTGACAGGAGCTATATCGAGGGGTGAGAGGAGGCTGGGGGAGTGCTGGGGCTCGGGGACGTGAGCCTGGCCAGGCCGCGGTGAGGCTCGCTGGCCTAACGGGAGCCAGCGCGGGGGGGGCAGGGCGGGGGCCGTGCCGGCGCGGCGGGGCCTTCACACACGCGTGTGTTTCCACCCCGGCAGCGGCTGCCGTTAGAGCCGCTATGGGAGGCGTAGCGCCGGAGCTGGCCGAGCATGCGGGCCGCTACAGCGCGCCCGCGGTGCCCAGCCCGCTTGGCTTCCCGCACTTTGTGCGGTGCTCGCTGCTGGGCCTAGCAGCAGCCTGGCGGGCTCACCGAGCTGCTGCTGCGGCGCTGTCGTCTCTGTGCTCGGCGGCGGCTGCTTCACATCTTCCTGCGTGCACCGAGGAAGGGGGCTAACTTCGGCTTGTTCTTCGCAGGTACGTCCCTTCTCAGGCTGATATAGCAGTCTTTGAAGCAATCGCGGCCCCACCTCCTGCAGACTTGTTTCATGCTCTTCGGTGGTACAATCATATTAAGTCGTACGAAAAGCAAAAGGCAAGGTACGGTTAAACTGCTGCAATATATGAGCGAACTGGCCTACAAAGTGTTGTGTTTGTCTCTTGGAGTTTGAACACCGTTTTTCACTGGTGCCACGTCATTTTTTGTGTTGCTGTTGGAATAGGAACAGCTGTAGAAACAGCCGACGTCTTCTGTCAGTGCATTACACTTTTCACTTAGAATTTAGGCAACCTGATTCTGTCTCTGTTAAGTTGCTGACATTTCTGCTAAAGCTTGTAAGAAAAACTTCAATTTTGTTGCTGCCATTTACACATACCTGCTGAAAGCTGGAAGTTACCTATCAGTAATCAACCCCATAGAGGTAGCACCAAAATGGATTAATAAGTATTACAGAGATCTTTAAAGATAAATATAATAAATAAAGATAATAGTTAAGGGAAGTGGTTCTTTCAGGTTTTTAGTCCTGGAGGATAAAACAGAATTATTTGCAATGCAGAAGCACATATAAAGAAGGGGACATAGGAAAGCAACTGTTACCTTTTTTCTTTTGTAGCGATTTTAATGTTCATGAAAGGTGTTGTATTGACATCAGACACTGAGACTGCAGGCCTCTCTAAAAAGGTGTGGTGTATGTAGGCAGTGTCAGTATTGCTACACTGCTTCCTCTGTATGCCTCTGCCCTTTTCGGAGGGAGCTCTTATGAAGTTGGGTGGCTCAGTCAGCAGTCCATTTCTGAAGCTCTTGCAATGCTGAAGGGGACTGAGATTATAAAGTTGTTTCATGAAGTCCACTCTGTTGAAACTACTTGCAGTTCCTGAAAACTAAAGCTAGTTTTATGACTTGTAGCAGCAGTTCACAGTAACAATAGAAGTATGAGCATATCCTAAGACTACAGAACTATATGAGCTATAGGAGAAGATTAAGTTGGGGGTTTTGGTCCCTCACCTGCTGTTGTGAGCTAGCTTTCAGAATAAAACATTCGCTGAAACTTGTGAAGTCAGAAGAGGATCTGTTACCTTGCAACAACATGTTTTCTGTCACTGTTAGTTTCTAAAGAAATGAAAATACTTTTAGGGAAACGTGAACAAGCAGTTGATAACTATTTCTACACAGAATATATTGCAGATAAATTATTCCAATAAGAAAGCTTTTTCTATCCATATACTTGGGTGGAGCAGCAACGTTGGGCAGGATCACAGCTTAGGTGAACAGTCTTTGAATATGGAATATGTTTTTTGTCTCAATGAGCATGTCAGGAATATTGAGGGGGTTGTCTTTGGGGAGGTTCTGCTTTCAAGTAGCAGAATTGGATTATTTTTTCAGCACAGCATTTTCACTGTAAATACAGTTGTAGGTTCATTGACAAATCAGCAGTGTTTGCTTTGATAATTTGAGTAGGTTCCTAATACCTGCTTTTTTTCTTCAGCTTGCCAGGGGTAAAGAAGGCTTTGGGGAAATACGGTCCTGCTGATGTTGAGGACACAACAGGTGCAGCCACAGAAAGCAAAGATGATGATGACATTGATCTTTTTGGATCTGATGATGAGGAGGTACTTGTGATTTTTTTTCTATTATATTTGGATTTTTAGAAATACCCAGATACGTGGGGTTTTGCCTTCACTACTTAGTTACTTAAATTTGTGATCTTGATACCAGATCTTACTTGAAATTCTCAAATTCAGCTGTCTTTGCAGAACAGAAAAGCTTGGAAGGTAAAAACTCAAGAGTCAGAAGGGAATGTGTTGCAATGGGATAATCTGTCTACTTTGACTGGTTAGCATGATGAATAAAACAAAAAATCACCATCTTTCGGCTGACAGTTGTGATGATTTGTTTTTGCCTGAGTGGATGCCAGTCAATTTGTTAATACCTTACAAGAGGCGTGGGTTTGGTGGCTTTCCGTAACTTTAAACTTCTCTTTCAGGAAAGTGAAGAAGCAAAGAAACTGAGGGAAGAACGTCTGGCCCAATATGAATCAAAGAAGTCCAAAAGTAATGTCTACCAGGAACTTTTTTAAATCTAAGTGTAATAGCTAAGCTTGACTGGAACGAGACAGGAGTAATTAGTTTTGCTTGAATTGCCTGTGAGCTTAGGCTTTCCCATAGCAGGAGGGAACCTTAACATAGTTTTTGTCCTGCTTAATACTTGTTTGTTTTACCCAGAGGTTGAGCTTTCTGTATAAATGGAGATGACCTCTGGATTTTCTTTGTAGGGAAGAGGCTGTGATAGGCAAGTCCCTCCACAGCTACTGGTCTGGAACTGTTCAGAACTGTAACAGTTGCAGTATTCCCTCTGTGGAAGATAAACTGTTACATGGCATTAAGCTCCTTCTCAGATCCTCTGTAAAGGACTCCCTATGTAACAAACAATGTCCCCTTCTGAATCTGTTTTCTTGGGAGTGTTTCTCAGGAAAAACCTGTATCTAAATTTTGAACATTGGGATATGCATAGCTGAAAAAATACTTTTGAAATGTGTGTTGATACAAAAGGCTTGTCACAGCTATGTGAAAAGGTTCTTATTCATGAAACCAGGAAAGTTCTTTTTGTGAAGCTAGTTTGCAGCTTCACATAATGAGATTTTTGAAAATTCCCTAGTTTTTAATGGTGATGTTCTTCCTCCAGAGCCAGCTGTGGTTGCCAAATCATCGATCTTGCTTGATGTGAAACCTTGGGATGATGAGACAGACATGGCCAAACTGGAGGAGTGTGTTCGAAGCATTCAAGCAGATGGCTTGGTCTGGGGATCTTGTAAGTAGGAGAAAAATTCAAAGCAGGGAGGGGGAGATAGTGTGGTCCCTTACCATGGTGTATGAATGGGTAGACCTGTGGTCACTGTGCACTGATCTGTGGAAATGCAGGCAGCTAAAACAGCGCAGGAGCTACAATACTGCAGTACTTCAGTATCTTGACATTGTCAGAAAGGTGAGTGCAGCAGCGAGGTTTAGATGCAAATACAGGTTTTAAAAGCTTAAAACTTTGGTTCTGCTATCCTGCATCTCCCTGTACAGTTCCTGATGCAGCGAGCAAACGCCCACATCACTGGTTTTGGGGCGGGGGGGAAATCCCTTGAAAGGAAATTCTTCCAGGCACCTTGTAATGAATGCTGTGAATGCTGTGGTGTTGGTTAGGTGGTCTGTAATAGAGAATAAATTAAGTTTTCATGTATTCCAGCAAACAACTTTGGTCTGTTCAGTCTGTAGAATTTTTAAGAGATTCCACAATCAAGGAGTAGTAAATGCTTTTTTTTCTCTCTCTCTCTTTTTTCTTTTTAGCCAAGCTAGTACCGGTTGGGTATGGTATCAAAAAGCTTCAGATTCAGTGTGTTGTTGAAGATGATAAAGTTGGAACAGATATGCTGGAAGAGAGAATAACAGCATTTGAAGATTATGTACAATCAATGGATGTAGCTGCTTTCAATAAGATTTAAACCTTGATATATCTAGAATAAATGTAATAGCAAAAATTGTGCTGTGTCTGATTGATTCAAGATTACAGTGTAATCCAACTCATAAATGTAAAATTTGGTTGATGGGTAAAGTAGAAGGTAAAACTTAATTTCAGGGTTGCTCCAGCACTTACTGTAGTACCCAAGAGCATGAGGAAATAGAAAATTTACATTTACCATCAATCCAGATTTAATATTTACATGGCTTTAAAAATCTGAAATGCTCTTTGCTCCATTAGAAACATCTGTAATTCCTCTAGAAGGAGGGATGGCTTTAAGGGAAAAGCACAGGGCTCTGGCAAAGCACAAAAATTTATATTATTTTTTTTAGCAGATAAACAGTAGTGTAAGTTCCTTCTAAGAGGGGGTGGTGACTAACCAAATAGGCTGTGGCTTTAAATTGGCTTCACTAGGGAGTGGAAATGAAGATCAGTGAGGAGCAGCTCAGTGCACTGGAGATGAGACCTTGTGAGACACTTGACTGGACCCGAGACTACTGTGATAACTTCTCATCTGTTGTGTGGACACTTCACGCAAGGTGTGAAGACTTCTGCAGTGGAATTACTTAAAATTCCACATCTATTCTGGGCCTTCTTAATTAGTACGGTGAATAAGTGTTGATAAAAGCTCTGGCTTTTGCACACTCCAAGGTGCCTGTGCATCTTGTGCCTCCGGTGGCCCGGGCAGGTGTGGCGGGGCTGGGGCACGGGGCTCTGTTCCTCGAGAGGCGACCAGGGGGCAGCGTGTGCCTTCCACGGGGACCGCGGCACCGGTGTCTGACCCGCGGCGTGGCAGTGCCGGCATTCGCAGCCTGCCGTGACCGCAGCCCTCGGCTAACGCAGATGGGTAATTCACTTCATAAACTTGCAAGTATGCACCAGGCTAAAACAACAACAAACAGGTGTTCAATTAAAATGCAAAGAGAAAGTAGCCTAATTAACGCTGGTCTGAGTTGCTTACTTGGCTCCAGACTGATTTCTACATGGATGTTGACATTTTTTTAAAGATTGAAGAACCTGTCTGAACTAAATTGTTTTCTGAAAACTACCCACAGGAATGATACAAATGCAAAAACTGTCAGTTGTGAATCTTCTAGACAAATTCACATTTCTAGGCCTTCTGTTGGACTGAGGTAAAGAATTTATTGTGACCATGAACAGGAAGCCTTTTATGTGCCACGCTGAGGTCACAGAGATGAAGATGCTCAGTGCAGAAGCCTGACGGCAGTAGCTAAAATAACTCTTTTTGTTCTTTTTTCACAGAGCATCTCTGGTTATCTGGCACAGCAGGTCCTGTTTGTTTAAAGGTCTGCCAACTTCAGCTTATGTAAGAGTTTTATTTTATAATTTGTCTCAAAAAAATCTGCCTGCTAGAGGTTTAAAGCATGATTAAAGAATTGAGAATAAGTATAATTACAGGCTTCGTTCCTACCTTCCTTCCATAAACTTAACTCCTAAAACACTGGCTTTATTCTGTGTGTAATTAGAGCACAGTACCCTTTCTGTGGCAATTCTCTAGCTGTTGCTTCCAATAAATCATGTAGCTTAGGCTTAGGAATTCTGCAATGGTGTTGCTAAAAGCAAAAAATTGGCAAATGTTGCATCAGGAAAAAATGTGTCACAAAAATGTAGTTCTTATTATCCTTGACCATCATGTTTCTGACCTCCCACTCAATGTGCTTCTTACCTTTAAACTCTTTCCTTGACCTTGAGATTAAAGCTCTAAGTGGATAAAATGGCTTGATTTATAGACTGTAACTTTGTTAAAATACAGCAGGATGAACCATCCATCTGACCTGCCGGACTGGATTTTTGTGTGTGTGTTTTTCATTTATTCTAAGCATGCATGTACAAACTCTTCAGTTGATGGGATTTCTTTTGTCCAGTTTCCCCACTGCCCCCCCCCCAGTGTTAGAAGGAAACTTGCTGCACAGGAACAAGCCAAAAAAACCTAGAGAGCAGTCTTCCCAGTTACAAAACAGATAGGCATGTGGGCAAGAGAATTCCACAGAATCCGTATTTATCTATATTAGGGGCTTTTGTGTAGTATTTGGGTATGTGAAAACTTAGCATCTTAAATGAGATGCTTCTATCCCAAGTGCACCCCATAACAGAAAGATCATCAGAAAGTTCCGTAACTTAGATATGTGACATACAGGAATACTGGGAAAACAGTTTCAACAAAAGTATCAGTTACAAACCAATCCACATAGCAGCCTTCAGACCCTTCCGGAAGCAGGTGAGAGTAAGTAACTAGAACCCATCCATTATGAAATGTGTCAATAGCTATTATTCCTGAATGAGTGGTTGATCATAGAGCTATTACCTGTGAAGTGTTTTGAGATAGATCCCCTTATTCTGGCTTTTTTTCCATTGTGGTAGGTTGAACGAGCATTCCTCGGTCTAAGCAGCGTAGAACTGTTGGTATTGTTTTGGACACTCTTTGGAAACAGAAACTTGGTGTGTTACCCGTTTTCTTTAGGTAACTTCCGTTATTCTTGCAGAAATGATCTGGAGATAATTCTATAACTGATGATGGTGTGAATGAGATGGTTACATTGCAAAATTGTTAATCTACTTAATTCCATAGACCAGGGCTGACTTTAGCCTTGTTCAATTCTATTCTGTATCTCTGTTGTCTACTTTAGGGGAGGCTTTCTAGTAATTTACGCAAGACAGCACATGTGTGTTTCTACATTTGAAAATCAATCTCGTTATATAGCATTATGTGTGCTCGTATAGCTGACATGCAAGAAGAAAGCTGGCATAAACCTTAATTCCTGTAGTTGACTGGGTCAGGGCTTGCTTTCATCTTCCAAAATCTTTGGGAAGGAGCTGTTCTAAGAACAGATACTCACTGCATATTGCTGCTGAGAAAAGCAAATTAACACTCTCTTTGGAATAAACAACAAAACTTTATTACTTTACTTGGAGTACAGCCAGGAAAGTAGTACTAATACATCATTCTTAGAAAGATGTCAGGGAACATGTGAAGAAAAACGGCAAAATGTTTGATTTAGGCACATTCAGCATACTATGATGAGTCACTATGTACCAGGCTGCAAATGACTCAAAGGAAGGGTGCCGCTTACCGGCTTTCCATCCCAAAGTGAAATACATTGAAATTCCACTGATCCTGCCTGACTCTCCCAAACTCTGAACCACAGTCACGCTGTTTGTATTTGCACAGCTACCAATAGTGGATGTGCTCATGCATGCACGTTATATATATACTTTATACAAAAACAAATATATTTACATATAAGACTTCAATTACAAATAAATGCTACTTCAGTGTGTTGGCAGACAATAGACCACTAGGTAGATTATCTGAAAGGCACATTTATGCTATACACCTAGGCCAAAAACAAGGAAAAAAATAAAGTCTTGGGTAAATTGGAACTATGCTTTTAGTTTTAATCCCGCATTCAACTTTTTAATTAAGTAGTATTGCATCAGAAACTGGTTCACTCCACCTAGCGTATATGTTTGTATTGGCACATGTGTGATTCTTCAGCAAGCAACAAGTTGGAACAGAATACAGCATAACTAGGACTACTTCATCTTTCTTATGGGAGTGGACAGCGTTTCCTGGATGTACTGGCTTGCTTCTCATTTGGCAAAGTCATCCAAATTTGGCTACAGATTTGTAAGAGAATATTGTTGAATTCACTTTGCCCATTTTTTGAAGATTGGCATTAAGGCAAACAAAACGTTATATCATTTCTTTACCTTTGACAGAACAGTAAACAACTACCAGTAGTTGTAAACCTCTTTGAGCTTGAAAGTTGAAACACAGAAGAAGAACAAGTGTGGCACAGGGCCTTCTGTAAGAAACATTTTCACTAATTATTTGCACATTTCAAATAAGCCTAATGCCTATATGAAATACCTGCTCATAGTATTTTGCACCCAATTGGTGCTAAAAGCACAAGAATAAATGACCAGAAAACACAGGATCTCCCATCTTAGTTTTGAGTGTAAGATAAAGAGCACTGGGAGAAAACAGGTTTTATTTCCATACTTTTCTGACAAGGGAAGGCAGTAACTCAGCATATTTTCTGTTTTGGGATTCTTCTCCAAGTGCAGAGCAGAGCCACCAATAGCTTTACTTAGCTGGGATGTAGCCAGGTGACTCCTACTTTTAAGGCAATACTCGACAATAAGGAGACTGGTGACCCACTGATGTGTGGCCATCACCTCTGGGATGAGAATGCCTTGATCAAGAGTGTTATCAGTGGTGGCAAGGGGGAATAGTTTTCTGCTCTCTTTTTATATCATTGAGGTACAAAACCACAACAAAACAACAGGATTACAACAATATTCCTGACCAGAAACCCAGTTAGAGCAATTCCACTTTTGCTGACAGCTTTCAGTTTGGGCTGTGTGTGCGCGTTGCGAGCACACCACACCCGGATGATGTGTCCTTTTAAAACCTTTCAAGGAAAGCAGCAAGTGCAACGAAGCTAGCTGTTGACATAAAACTGTATATGCAAAGATGCACATCTGACTGGCAGAGGCGAAGTCAAGAACACCTTCAAACCTCCTGTCAGCTCTTTGGTGAAGGATGGTGACAAGAGCAGTCACTGAGCGGTTTCACAATAGTGCATGGGCGCATGGGTGTTGTCGGAGCTCCACAACTGCTCGCTGACAGTCCCTGAGCGGCTCACCTCCCACAGTGCCAGTTTTAGCACCTCAGAGACTGTTGTCTTGACCTGGGCCTGGAACCTTTTGCTTATCAGAACATAGAGGATTGGATTCAGGCAACTGTTGATAAAACCAAGGCCAGTGGAGAGGGGAATGCCATCCTGCAGTAAGCCATGCAAGTTTTCATCATGGTGAGCAGAGAGCTCCACAATGCTGAATATGTGATACGGTGTCCAGCACACAAAAAAAGCTACAACTACAGCAATGATGGTCCAGAAAAGCCTGCTGGAAGTCAATACAGTTCTTCTTTTCACTTTGACAATCAGCAACGAGTAGCAAATGACCATAGTCACTAGAGGAAAGAGGTAACCGAACGCAAGCCTCACCCAAATGAGAATGTGATGGGTCAGCACTATAAGTTCTCTGTCATGTACATGGAAATTGTTGTAGCAAATGGTGACATTGTTGAGAACTGTAGCTGTGTCTCTAAAGTATAAGGCAGGGCCACCAATAATTGCAGCTGACATCCAAATGATCCCACTAAGAATGAGGGTGTTCCTTACAGTCCGATACTTGTAGGAGAAGACTGGGTGGACTAGGCGGATGTAGCGGTCAAGGCTGATGAATGTCAGGAAGAAAACGCTGGCAAACATATTAAGTAGTGCAATGAACGAGTTCATTTTACACAGCCACTTCCCAAAAGGCCAGTGGAAGCCCATTGCCACATATGTAATATAGAGGGGCAGGAAGAGAACAAAAATGAAATCTGCAATGGCCAGATTGAGGAACCAGAGTGTGGAAACAGATTTATCCCACTTAAAGCCCATAAACCAGATGACTATGGCATTACCTGGCACTCCCAGCAGAAATGCCACACTGTAAAAGGAAAGGGAAATCATATGGGCAATGCTGAGGGAGGACTGGGGTGATTCATCTTCCTCAGACAAGTCGTAGAAGTAAGAGTAGTTCTCAAAATCTTCAAATGTCATGTTGCACCGTTGCTTTCTAGGGAAGAAAAGAAATGGAACAGTCAAAGGAGAAATGTTTTACTGTGCTGCAAATAGTAACCTGCAATTCCTTTAAGTTCTTGGTCATAAAAAAACCAAACACTGACTTAGGTCCACATATGTATCACTTTTTAGCCATCACTTCAGCTAGCACAAAGCTTGTGGTGTCTTTTAGTCACAGGCATTTCAAGAAATGCCTTGATCTTCAGGAACTGTCTTCCTTGCATTTATTTCTTAACAGAGAGCACTGAGCACAGTGTCACTGGTAAATTTCTGGAAGTCCAGATGCAAAGTTCTACTGCAGTGTGATTTTTCTATTCTTTTCTAATCGGGTTTCATATTTTACTACTCTGTTCCTGTTTTAAGCAAGTTTTATGAATTATATTTGTCAGAAATCAGAGAAGTGCCAGGAGCCATTTTTTATAAAATTACCACACACACACCTCAAATTACGGTTAACAAAATCATAGACAGTGGTGAAAGTGAACTGAAAGTTTGTGTGTTTATTCCTCTCTATCACGTATCTGTCTTTGACTCAAGGGACAATGATTTTTTCAGACACATTCAATGTATTAGATTTCCTTAATGCAGCAAAGGACGAGAAGGAAACGGAACATATTTCAGGGACAATACATACAATTGTGGCATTCTTCCACTAGTGAGCTGAGAAGGAGGTAATAGATGACAGAAAACAAAGCTTGCCAGGAGAATAAGACAGACTGTAAGAGTTATAGATGAAAACATATGCGTCTTCCCTTTTTCAAGACAGAACAAGTCTCGGTTTTCTTCTGTTGCAAAAGCTTCTGGAACTTACAAGTACAATATGATTTTTCACATAGGAAATGCCTTATAAAACGCCTAAGGGAAGAGTGGTGGGGGTGGTATGTTCAGGCAGACTATAAACCAAAAGGCAAATCCAGAAAAAAAAAGAAATCAATGGGAAAACAGACAGCAGAGGTGTAACAGGAAAATGCACTCAGTCCATTCCACAGTACAGACAAAGCTGCAGCACAGCACATACTTTTGTCAGACTGTGGCAGTATGTGCTATGGTCAAAACAAATATTCTGATAAATTCTGTTATTGTTTAAAGCTATGTAGTCTGGCTGGACTCAGCTGCACCAAAAAACTGTCCCTGAGAGCAGGATACTACCAGGTCATTAGCTGTGCTCAACAGTACACTGCTGAGCACTAGTACCATTCAGAAACCAAAAATCACCCGCACTGTTGGAACTCAGCCCTGCATTCCTGTAATTCCATTAATTTTAGCATGCTAAAGACAACAGGAGGGGCGTCTCCAGAGCACACTGCCTGCAGAACCACATCTGCAAGCTTGTATTCATGTACATACCTTTCCTCCAAAAAGTAGTTCGCTTATTTTGAAAGGATTACTGACACAAGTGAAGCTACGCATGTGCACACACATTAGCAGGGTTAGATTTCTCATTTGCAGATGGATAGGCCAGGGTGGAAAAAAAAAGTTGTGTAATTTTACATCTCTTGATAAAAAAGAAAAAGTAATGAGTCAATACAGCCTGTTCTGTCCAGAAGATTTGATAACCTTTGCCCTTTGTTAATTTACGTCAGGCTGAAGGTATGTTATTTGGTTTGCTGTCCTGATAAGATGACATTTATTGGGCTGCATTTATGTAATTATGTGCCCCTTGGGGGTAGATTCTGCATCAAATAGCAGTACCACCCATCTGAGTCATTTTTTCAAATAGCTTAGCAGCTGCTAAGAAATGGTATAAACAAGGAGCAGTACCACTAACATCTGGTATAGTATTACATTTAGACGTTTTCAGAGGAAAATCAGATTAATAATCGAATTTTTAAGTGTTTGTGCCTGTATATAGAACTATACCTTCAAATCAAATTTATGCACTTCAACAACAAAACAAAAATCAAATTTTTCAGTCTCTTGCTGATTAATATCTTGTATTCCAGTCACTAACCAATTTTGCTTTGAAGCTTCTCAAAAGCTAGCACAAACAATACTTGGATTCGAACATTTCCTCCCAAGCCTTTTTTTTTCCCCCAATGGTGCTAAAAAAACCATAATGACAATAACAAACATTTGCCTGATGCCCAACAATGTAATTTTATATTTAGAATTTCAAAGATGATGTATAGCAGGAGAAAGAAAACATACATAAGTGAATACCAAATATTTACCAAGCCTCTTGTAGTTTAAAATTCCTCCATTGAAAGAGCACACCTTTAGAACGTAATTGCTGTTCCAAGCTTGTATTTTCCCTTATCTCTAACTCTTATTCTTCCAATGCAGTAACTCCCCAGCAGTGAGGGCAAAAAGAGCAGGAGGAATTTTGCTTACCACGGTTCCCACTGCACAGATGCTGAAACTAGACTCTACAGCTAGGGCTCAGCGAAGACTGACAATTACATTTGCAAAGCCCAGAAACTTCTACCTATGTATATGTATGACATCCACATATACGAAGCACTTCTATAGCAGGACTCATGGTGTTAAGCCCTGCCCTGAAAAAGGTAAGCAGTAGGGGGATTTTCAGTGGAACCATGCTGGTTTACATCAATGGGACTCAGATTTTTATTTCTTGGATAACTGTTAACCATCATTCAGCAGGCATGTTTCTTTCTGTTCTTGAAGCACACAGTCTCAAATACATGAGTTTGAACTTACTAATAATTGAAAATACTAATAAATAAAAATGAGAATCAGAATTGTCTTGCAGTTCAAGTCTAGGTCTTGAAAGTGAAGAAATCTAGTTCTATCCCTTATTCTGTCACTGGTTTCCTGTATGATCTTTGACAAATGGCCTAATTTCCAGGCTGGAAAGATTCTCATGAACTTGTCTGCAAACAGAGGCTCAGTAGAGAAAACAAGACTTTTTGCCAGCAGTTTCTGCTTGGCTTTCAGGCCACTTGCTAGAAAAGGTAAAGGAGGTTTGATGATGTTCACTGGCTCGGTCCCTGCTGGTCCAGAGTTGCAAAAAGGAGTCAAAGCAAGGAAAATATTTTTCAATAAACAGGAAAGTGTGGTTTGTGGCCTGCCAATAGGACCTGGGGGCAGCCACAGATTACAGAACAGTGTTGTATTGTGTGTGGATGAATATAACCATGTTTAGACTTCATCCTGTATTTTTTTGTTGTTGTTTTTTTAATAGTAAACAGCCTGCGTAAAGTGTACCCTCAGTTGTTTGCAGTCTGTTCCTGTTTGCTGAGGTCACAAGCAGCTCTGAAAACTAAGCCTCCTTGATTCAGTTACTTAATTATGAATATAGTTGCTTAATTTTAAGTTTCAGAATGTTTGACCAGGATGTTTTATTTCCTGTCCCTTTATGTAGTTAACTACTAAACAACTTCATGGGACTATCACAGGCTGGCACTTGGTGCTAGTAGCCTTTAGATCCTGGGACAGAAAACAGAATTACCAAAAAAAAAGAATCATAGAATCATTTAGGTTGGAAAAGACCTTTAAGAACATGAAGTCCAACTGTTAAAATACGGACTGAAATATTTGTAAAATACAAAGCCACAGAACTGCTGGGAAGAGACTTCACCATGTGCTACACGAACTGTCTTTCTCTGAATTTCACCCAGAAATTACAGAACTGGATCTCAATTGACATATTCATAGCTTTTTACTACATAGTACCTAGAGTTCATGTTCTCTGCCACCATTCCAGTATTTCATAAAGTTGAGCCATAATGACAACTGGGACAAATGATTGAATCTGCTTAAAATAGCACAGCTTTTGTCACACTAAGAATGGCCTTACGGTTACGACTTTGGACCAGTCGTTTGGACTCTATTCATAGCTATGCCACATGCATCCTGTTTGACCAGGGGAAGTCGTTTGACCTCTCCACACCTCAGCCCTGAGGTCAGTGGAATGGCTTTGGAATTAAATTACACTGGGGTTTCAGTCTAAAGGAGGAGAAAACAAACAAAAGAGTTGCAATTTCCACTCACTTCACTTGATGTAAAGTCTTCCCATGGGTCCAAAGTTCTCTGGGCACCACACAAATTGGGATCCAACTTAACGACATTGGTAGTTTATGCCACATGTTTGGGCTACAGCCCACACAACCTCTCTCACATTTGGTCCTCATTACTTCTGAAATTTACAGAGAGGTCCAAGGGAAAAGCTTATTCATTGTCTATGTCAGTTAAAAGTTAACACAAATATTTGAGTTGTAGTCCCAAAATCTATTTGTTTGGTGTGATAACCAGGGCTTAGAGACTCTAGCCAGCTAAACTGATTTCAGAGGTCACAACAGTGGGTCCTAACTTAATAGGAAAATCATGGATTGCAGAGTTGGCCATCTCAACTATTAACTTCATAGAAGAAATATATTACACAAATCTGCCTTTTAATATCTTGATGAATAATTCTGAGCATATCATATTCTATGTGTATGATCTATGGCTAAAGGAAAGCTTATGTGATTGATTCACTTCAACTTTTGTTGTGATTTGCGAGTCAAATGTTGGAGAACAACTAGTTTCTCAAAAGGTCAGCTAAAGCCTGCTTGTCATGCTGTGTCTCACCAAGTTTGTCTGGATATTTACTTCATTTGAGAGCCCTCAAAAAATTACTTGGAACTTTTGAGGTGCTAAATTTGAATTTATCTACCTTCAAAAGCATAAACATGAATTTCATCCAGCAGTGTTTATCTGTAAAGTTCAAAACACAGAAGTCTGAGCAAGTTTGTTAGAGGTGTATACATATTTCTGGCAAGTGTTTTAAAAGACATAAGAAAAGATCCTAAAACTCACAAGAAATACCGGTGAGATTACAAACTGTCGTGCACTTACATTCCTCCCTCAAAAGAGCAAAGCCAAGATGACCACTTGCCTCCACACAGAAATATTCCTATGGCAGGAAGTGCCTGATACACACATACTTCAAAATTAAATCATAGCTCTGCAATAATTTAAGCCTAAAGCTGGCCCGGCAGACAAAGCTACTAGGAAATGAGCATTTTAAGCTAGTATGCACAAAAGCAGAATCAAGGGTTATGTGTTTTCTCTTTCACAGACACATACACAAGCACCAATCTCTTGGCTAGTGTTTTAATGGTCCTTAGACATACGGTAACAAAATGACTTTGTAAGCAGTCTTGAATTCAAGAACTAAAACAGGTCATAATAGATATGATATGTGACTGGAGACCTTTTCAAGCCACAATATAGATGCGTTTTTTCTGGCAGACAAGTCAAGAAAGCAAATAACCATAATTCTCCATTACATCTTTCAGTGAAGAGGCGTTGGAAATGCATACACAGTGTACCAGCTAGACATCTTCTAAAATTTATGCCAAAAACAACTTTCTCTGAGCAAGGCCAAACATGACCCTGTTAGTCATAACACACCGCTTCATCTGTGGTATTGAAGTCATTTGACCAGACAATAGCCTCATAACATTTTAGGCAAAGTGAGTGTTACAGCAGGATTAACAAACCCTTATACAGCAGACTCAGTTAATATTGGTAAAGCAATTATTTCAGACCAGCACTTTTGCTGCCACAGAAACATTAAACAACAAATGGAAAACCCAGCTTTATATCTCAATAATGCTGCTGTAATAGGAAAAGCATCTACAGTAGGTCTGGCCTGAATATAACAAATCATCTAAGATAACGGCTGCAGTTGAGCAGTGTACCATTTCCACAATCGGGTAACTCATAAATGTCTGCAACCAGCAACTGCAAATCATCAAAAGTGATTTATTCTCATGCTCATCCCAAGGACCAAGACTTTCATACCCAAAGACAACAAAGAAACTCAGATGTCCTCAGAATATACACCGTGGTGCGGGGCATTCGGTAACTATACAATTAGTGTCTGCTCCTGCTCTTCCATTAATACTAGCTAAAAGTAGAAATATCTCTTTTAATATTCCTTTTGAATATAAGGAGTTCCATAACCACTGCAAGCTATCACGTGACCACAAACATATTACATTACAGTCAAGAAAATGACGAGTAATATCTGGGAAACACTTAAAGTGGCCCCATTCTAGGGAAAAAGAAAAAAAATAAAGCTAAACATTCTTACAAGCAGGTAAAAATAGATGTTCGGTAAACAGTGCCAACTGAGATTTAAAATATGGTCTTATATTGCATGTGTCAGCACTGCTAAAGTGTTTACATAATTGGTCATAACACCTCAGTATTCATAACCCTTCGTGCAAGTGGGCTCCAGCGAGAAGTACCATCCGTCTGGTCTACAAATGAGGCGGCTGACAATGACCTACAGGAAATCCCTGATCAAACCAGATGCTAAACCTAGAGTTCCTGCCTGGTGGTTCAGCCATAGTCCTTTCCTCCTTTCTTAAACATAACACTGTCCCCTTCACCTATGATGGGTCAGAAAAACCACAGCTTCACCTCTGGGAGACCTTCCCCTTCCTGAAGAGAGTTTCTCCGCTGTGCTATCATGCCACTGTGCCGCAGGGACTCAGCGGCTACTTGGGCAGCCATTACAGGTTCTGGTCTGTTTTCTGTACGCTGGAGAGAAAAGGAACCTGGATCTCCACCATTTGCTAGTCACATACATTAATCTGTCTCTGCAGGCCCAGAACACACCTCAGAGCTGTTAAGCACACATCCCAGATGACAAAGCCCAGCAGGTACACCATAGACCATATTGGCTGTGTCCTCAGCGTGTAAGATACACACACTAGTGAAGTATTGTTCCAAGGACTTTTCATGTGTTTTCCTATTCCTCCACAAATGCCCGCAGTATTTTCTGGGCTATAAGCCATCAATCTAACTACATTCCTAGAGTAATGGAGATACCCGATTTATAACCAAAACATTCCAGCTGATAACATACTTTACTTTGTCCTCATAGCTGATATGCTAGGATCACTGTGTACAGTAGATTAAGGGTGCCTACTTCTGTATCAGTGTTACTCTAATATTCCTACTCATACAAAGCAAACTCCTATTTACTTTAAGATCAAGTCTACAATAAGCACAGCCTGTGTCCCTGCAAAATTGAAAAATGTATATTGTTAATACAATTTCAAGAGGGCTGGATATCTATCTCCCTAATATAGTGTTGGAAACACTCCCTAGCACTGATAAGAATAGATGGCGCCTATGATTAAAAGCTTGGAAATACCAGTTTTACAGGCTTCCCACATTAGCTTTCCAAATCACTTCTCACTTGGCTCGACCAGATATGATACAACACCCTCAGTTAAGAGTTTAGGACCTCAACAACACATTATTCAGTTTTCTTAAATGGACAATGGTTCTCAACATTTCTGAAACATCTAATTAAAAGGATGTGGGGCTGCACTCATTAAAATACGATCACTAGAAAGAAGAAATGGGAGTGTAGAAAGTGATATTACATTGACAGTACAGGACTTACTATTCACCACTTTCTCTCTCATCTGGAAGGCTTCAAAAGAGAGAAAAACTCTGTGCCAGGTTCGCACTCGCTGAAAGAAGCAAGCATTTTATGTTGGGAGAGTACCCAAAGGCCCTAGCCTTTTGAGATCAAAGCCTCACTGCATCTAGGCACTGTAATAAGCACATAATGAGAGGCAATTTCTGCCTTGTTTATAATTAAACAACATAAACAGACACAAGAAGAGTATGGAAAGGAACAGAAGTATCTTGCCCAAAGCCAAACAGTAGATTCAAAGGCAGAGATGGAGGCAGAATTCAGATCTTGCCAAAAGAATGAAGAGGCAAGTATCTTTTGTGGATAGAAGGAAAGGGTGCTGGTTTTTCATACTTGTGCCTTGTGATTCTTGAAACACATCCTTTGAGAAGTATCAAAAAGGGACAATAGAACCTGGACTGGGGAAGAGAAGTAGGAGAAGGCTGCAAACCCTTTGCTAGCTAATGTCCTTGGCAAGGAATGGAGACTTCTATCTAGAGTGCTGGCCTTTGCAGAAAACCCTTGCAAACAAACCTGTTTTGTAGCACAGGGTTTTGTTAGTTTCCCTTTGAGCCTACTAATGAAAAAGTACTTTATCTGCAGCAGATCTGTTAGGTTCATCTAAAAAATTGTAATGCAGTAAATGGTGGGCCAGGTATATGAGAGCTGCAACAAGCCAGCAAAAAATTCTCTCTGGAAAAGAGCAGCTGTGGGCTGATACAGGGCTTTATGTTCCAGTCTCCGGGCCCTCTGGAATGTATTGAAGACACAAAGAGCACAGAATTAGCTGAGCTCCCCTGAAAGTACTACATGCTTCCTCTGAGGATGCATAATTTTTCTCCTTGTCTGAGGAGCCTCAAACACACCGTAAAAGTAGTAGCAAGTGTGGGACAGCTGATCTGCGCATGATGGCATCTTCCTTTCTAAAACCATAGGCCTCCTGGACGCTGCCCACTCTAGTCACAGCAATTCCTTCTTCTGGTAACAGGCCATGAGAAACTGTTCCTCCCACTCAGCTCTCTTTTGCAAAGCCAGCAACAACAGAGCCCTGCACTGTTGTGAAACGGCTAGCTTTAGACTGAATGAACACAAATCAGACCATTATCAGAAATAATGAGTGAAAATTAGCCAGACAACCAGCCACCACAGTGAGAGAGACAGCTGAACTGTTGGCACATTCCATAAGACAAAATGAATAAATAATCAAATGACAAGACCATTCAACAGACTACAGTCCTCTTCGAAACTAGCTGCTTAGTGCTTGGAATAGCAGAGTTATTAATAAAAAAATTAATATCTAAGAACAGATCACAAACTTCAAGTGGCTTTTAAGAAACGAGAAGAAAATTCTTTAAGGCAACTGGCTTTATTAGGAAACAGATACAAATTTTCCTCTTACATCAATCTATCAGAAATAAACACAAATCTAACAGCATTTCAGAAGTTGCTCATTAGGTTATCAGCAGAGAGATTCTTAAAATGAAAAGAAATAATTATAATGTATAGTACATATAGATTGCATTATTGTCATTAACAGCTTTTCTCTACACCCACTGGTACAGTAAAAATTTGTACTAAGATCCTGCCTAGGAATACTTTATATAGAGAGTTTCCCTGAATTATGATCCCTTTCTACAAAGGCAATTAGAGAATCCAAACCATAAATTCATTCTACAGAAGTGAAAAATAACTTCCACTATGCCACACTCGAAGAGATTTTAAGTGCAATAAAAGCGGACTCTAATATCACTCACAGCACATCTACAATCTCTAGGATTAAAGTAAATTTGGTAGGACCTCTATCTTGTCTGCCTGGCTAAGTAGCTGATAATGTTTTAAATTTGGCTAGAAGCTGCAGTGACATTAAACAAAAGTAAATTGGGTTATAAAAAACATTTGCATTTCTTAGTTCAGCTGCGGCAAAACAATCATATGATGCTAATGAAAGTAAACTCTCATAAACAAGTTAATGCTGACACCAGTTTCTACAAACCTGGTCTGATAAATTGCTTTACCCTGATGTAGCCTCGCTCGCTTTCTTCTCCCTAGCTTTGAATTAATAAACATTTAAAATTATTCAGTAATACAGCTAGAAATTCAGCTAGAAAGCAAGTGCGTTTTACTTCAGAGATGATCTATACAGCTTCTGTAAATCTATGACAACAAGTCTGGGGTATTGTTTGGCTTCACATTTAGAAAGGCTACAGGTTACAATGACATGGTTATCACTGAGTCTGAATAGGAGGTGGAATCTAGCCCTGTCTTATTGTGTGGTAGTATATAAGGCTTTAAATCATGTCACTTCCTAGCAAACATGCACTTAATGACAGCTAGATCCACATCCTACCTTATTCCACAACGGTTAGGGAAAACACACAACCTACCAGCTCAGATCATAGAAGCCTTTTTTAATTCTGCATGACTACTTCTTCAGAAATATTTTGCTAATCTGCTACTTAAAATTATTTCCAGTTTCTGTTCTAGAATCTGTTCAGATCAGAACTGATGTACTTATTTCTAATGATACTGGGACTTGCTATAGCTATAGGAGACATACTATCCCTAAGCAAATAAAAAAAATCAAAACCAACACGCAAGACGGGGGACGGATTTAAGTCAAGGTCACGGACATAATAGAAGACTCCTTGAAGTACGTATAAACACATTCGAAAGTCATTACAAATTACATTCACACGTACTTTCATATCTTTTCTTGCTGCAGGGAGTGTTCAAAATAATCTTTGAAATGAGTAAGTATCACATTCTTTCTTCCAAGAAGCTCTTCTAGCCAGTATATGCTACACTACTAGCTGCAGAAACACGTTATTCAGGAGAGAGGGAGAGAAAGGTTTAAAGTAACAGAGAGATTGACTTACCTTGTTTAGTTCTTTGGAACGAAACACACTGTAAGTCAGGGTTGTGAGCTCTGTGGCAGAAGGAAGAATGAAGTGATCTGCAGAGTTCAGAGTGACTTCAGTGTGATTCCAGCTGCTTCACTTGGCTACTGCCTGCCTTCTAATAAAGCTGCAGAATGATATAACGCCGTGTTTGTTTTCAGCTGAGGAAGTTGTTTCCAACTTCCCTTGGTTTTCTAGACCCAGTTCTGAAATATTGCTTTTCTGTATAATCCCAGTATTTCACCAAAAATAAATGTTAGACATGTGAATGAATCATTTTGGTCAGTGTCCAAGCAAGCAACAGATGTGGTGGCTGGTGAATGGAAAGAGACCTTACAGTTGTAGGCTGCTTTTTGTTACGCAGAGAAGAGGTTGAACAGTATTTCTTTGTAAGCTTTCTGGTTTATAGAAAGTAATGTTGAATGAGCAGAAAGATGCTTAAAAGTCACACTGAAAGCATCATTCTGTAACTGTACTGTGAGATACATTCATTTTGTATTTATGATTAGTAGATTAATCTCCTTTTGTGTGTAAGAGTGAAGTGAGCTCCTCAAAGCATCACTAATTAGTGCCCCTGTCTGTCTGTCAGTCAGTGCAACTGGTCAGAAATTTGAACTGGGTTTTAGGAGACTTGGCTTCATTCCAAGTTGTGTAAAGAGTCTGTGGAGGTTTTGTAGGCAAGCCTTATGATCTCCATGTTGCTTAGTTTCTCAGTCAGTAAAACAGGAATATTATTTCACCAGTATTACATACCATAATTTCACCAGACTCTGATGGTACTGCACTCATCATACCATTTTAAATCAGATGAGTATCTGTCAGTCTGCTCTTACCAAAAATGATATCTTCTAGTGGAAGCAATAATCTAACAATGGTACTCCTCTGCCATTAAAGCAAAACATGTAAAATGTTCAACAGTGGTTGAGTCTAGCCAGTTCCAAATGTCCCAGATATCAACTCTGTTGATTAGTGAAAATTAGAAAGAAAACACACAACCAACCAAACCAACCAAAAAAAAAAAAAATAACCAATCAAACAAAACAAACAAACAGACAAAAAAAACCAAACACCACAGAAAGAGGGAAGTGCTTAGTGAGAAGCAGCAAAACTGAAATTTCAGCATCTGGTTAGCAAGGCTATCAGTTTTAAGCACCTCTCTTATGGTCCACGGATCTCTTAACAGGATTCTCTTAACACAGATTCTCTTAACAGGAAGTAAAAATTCCTTCCAGCAAAATTAGCCTGCTTCGCCTTTCCTCCATGACAGCTCTTCCTGTTCTGCCAATACCACTGTATGTGAGGGCAAAAAGTTGTGAATGAAAGGAGAATGGAGATTATGCTACAGTGGGACACAGAATTCCTGGACCATGAGGAAAGGACAGGGGGCATGTCTCCCCTCAATGTATGTTACAGGAGACGAATGGGGCTGCCTGAGGAAAGAGCATGGAAAGACTCAAGGACCTCCTGATTTGGCACTTCACTTCTTGCATTTCAAAGGTTTCTTGTTTTCTCTAGGTAACTGATTGGTGAACTTTTACTGATAAAAGCTCTTTTAATAGTAGTTCTCTTCCTCTGTAAATATTGGGATAGGGTAAATATAGGTACCGTTTAACCGCAGATCTGCCAAGTTTTTTTGCTTGTAATGGCACACTGTCTGTAGGTACTTTGCCAAATCCAGTTATTGTAAGGCAGTTAATTCAAGGGCTTGCTCAGTACTATTTCAGTAGGACAAAAGAAGAAATTACTGGGTAGATAACTCTCATACATGGTCCACAGTAAAAGAAAAAAAAAGCTCAGCAGAGTCACACATTTACCAAATGCGCTTTTTCTTCTCCATGAAGGCAGCATTCTGGAGAATGCAATGGACTCTAGCAGGTTTGGGATAGTGAGGAATTGTCCTTAAGGGGCTGCTTCCTTCACCATAAACTAAAGCAGGTTTGGGACTACTCCAACACATACGGGGGATGATAGTTCAGCTCCTTCGTCCTTCAGAACCAAGGGAGGATTAAATGTCACATAGCAATTTTCCCCACCCTTCCCACCAGATCCCACCAGAGATACAAAATCACAACGGCTAAGGATGCGGAAGATATTTTGTGGAGACAAGTTTTCACAGAATATGCATTTCTCCGCCCCCCCCCCCCCAAGAACAGCAGATTACTGCATTAAAAAAATGTTTCTACTAGTCTGCCCTACCTACATTTGCTCCTTTTCAAAGGGGCTTTTGCTCTGATAAGCAATTATGCAGTTTGCACAGTTACGTAAATATCTCAGAGGAAAAAAAATAAAACATAGTTTTACAGACAAAACTGCATTTAATCTGAAAAAATTTAGTTCTGCTTGTTTTCTACTTAGAGCTAGATACAGCATTTTATTCTTCTGCACATTTGATGAACCACAGTGGGAATCTTAAGTTGCTGAAGAATATATGATTGGGCCCTAAACCTTTCCTTGTTTTAGTTCCTTCTATGCTCAGACACAGTAAAACTGGAATGGTGAGTCCCAAATTACATGGCTTTTTATTATACACTTTCATGCAACCCATTAACAATTGACATAATTTTAGGAGTGTGAGCTTTTCAGACAATGTTGTGAAAGTTATATGCTTGGAAGAAAGAAAAAAAAAAGTGCCTTGTATGCTTTCATGTCTTCTCCCTTTTCTACTTGGAAGTTGTATTTTATTTTGCCATGTCATTTGTGCTTTTTCAACAGGGTAAGTTAATGAAGTTTTGGAGTTTTAACTCTACATTAAGTATGACAATATACCAGAGCTATACTGAAGAGGGATATGTATACACGAACATACAGCACATATGGAACTTGCAGAACAGAGAAATACTACTTTATACCTGATAGAAAAAGAATAAAGGAGAGCATTTTCACACAAATAATAGATACTGGGTTGCCCAGCACCGAATAAACTAGGTCTATTGAAAAGGAAATGACTTTTAAAAACACTTTGGATTCTTCAGGGGTTTTTTAACCCTATAAACCTTATAAACCTTTTAAACCTAAGCTTATAAACAAAACAAATAACCCTATTAACCCTATAAACCTTATAAACCTCACCTTATAAACAAAACAAAGGCAAAGGATGCATAAGAAAGAAAAGATACAAGTGCAAAACCTTCAGAAATACTCTACCTTTATTAACCACAGCACAAATTACAAAGCAATAAACAAAAACAAAGTAGCTTTAATTTACCTGGATTATCAACAATTGTCTGATAGTTCTGATAATTATTTCCCACTGCTAGGGCCACTGGATTTTATCAAGCTGCCTATTAGTATGTGCAGATAATCTCAGCAGTAATAAATACCCCAGACTAAATTCACCATGCACTAATTAAGTTGTAGTAACCATGAATTTGCAAATTATGTCAAGCAAAATATATTTACTTTTTCTCAGTTTTAATTTCAGATGACAAACACAAGAAAGAAATTACTTACCTTTTGAGCATTCAGCTGTTTACAGTTCAGTTCTTAAAAAAAGATAAATATTCTTCACTGTTCCTTTGTCCTCACTGTTTGAATTAACACCTCATCGACTGAAATCCACTCTGGAAAGACAGGGTTTAACTACCTGACAATCAGGAAAAGAGTAATTTCCTCCCTTCCTGTGAAACTAATGACTATTCATGCCTATCCTTCTGGTAAAGCTGTAGTGTTTACTTGTGGCTTAACTGCCCACCATATACCATAGTCAGCAACTATGACAAAATTCTCCAGCGACACATTTAAACCCAGCCACCTGATGAAGGGGGAGGCTTGGCTCCTTTAGGCAGGTCCACATCCTCTTTCTATGCTGATATTAGAAATCTGAAGATTTTCATGTATAATGTGTTGAAGAAATCCAGTAATTCTGCAGAAGGCAAAATCCTTCATCTAACTATTACTTTAGTCAGGTCAAAACACATAAGCATATAAACGAATTACTATATGTGTATGTATAAATATAAGTATATACCTACAAGTTTGAGCAGGATCCTTAAAAGCAGCACTTCACGTAACTCCTGTAAACAAAGTCAGCAGGGTGTTACTTCCTATGAAATCATGAATATTGGAGAATAATTTACAAGGAAAGAAAAAATATATGTGTTTATTATGAAGAAAGATACTTGCAAAAAATACTCTTAGAAACAGCCTTTTTTTTTCCATAGATTGTGCTTTTATACTTGTATTTTTTCTCATTTTCCACAAATAAGTAGGAATAATTTTCTACATAACTTTCAGACCACAGCTATTCAAATTTTGTATTCACATGGCAATAAAATAAGAGGATTATACGTGCCACGCAGATAACACATGAAATCCATGGAATTTTCAGGGGATGTCTTTAACAATGAATCTTCTGATATGTTATTGAGTGCTAAAGACTACAGTCGTTGAATAGCTAAACAGCCAGCTTGACAACAATATTTTTCCATTTTAGCCAAAGTGCTGTCTCCTCCCATACAAAGGAATGTCAGTGTTTGGAAAAATAATTTTAGTGAGAACTACAGAGATTACAGAAACAAAAATAAGGCTACGCAGACTGTAGTTGTTTCACTGCGTATTTCAGTCTTTACTACTGTTGTAGGGATTAACCAATTTGCACTTTTTCACCCCACATAAGTTACCAGGAACTACTTAGAGTACTCCCAGAGTCACTTAAGAGAGGTCTCAGGAGAGAAGCCCTGAAAAGGGAAGCCTGAATTTACTGTTATGCATCTAACTTGCAACATATGGATTGAGTCAGATGTCTCAAAAAGATGCCCAAAGCCTAACCACCCTAGGTTCCAAGAAACCTGAAGCACAGAGATGAACCCGAGCCACACCTGTTCAAGATTTTAGCTCCCTCCATCCACTCAGGATCCAAGTCACCACCATAGCTACATACACCTATTCTACCAGATATGAGATCTTATTTTCCATTTAAAGTATAAACTCTGAAGATTCAGTCATCCATCTTTTATGTAATAGGTCTTTTGATTAAAATCCCAAATCCACAGTTCCAACAGGATCATATTATGGTGTTACATACAATGGACATGACTCACTGACCCAAGAGATATCTAAGTTTCACATTCTGCATTCATCCTTCAACAGCTCACAACTAAATTGCTGCAGTGTGTCAGGTGAAAAACAACACACAAAACGAGCAGATTTCTAGGGAGAAGACAATTAGAAGTTCCAGTCCCTCACTATTCTGAAACTAGACTATGGCTCTTGGCCACTGTGCTCACTGTGACAGAGCAGGTCTGAAACACCAACAGTCTTCAAACAGGGAAACTGAAAAGGAGTTCTAACCTCCAGCAAAAGACACAGAGCAAAGCTGAGAGTTGATACAAAATTAGGGACAGCTCCCTGAAAATATATGCTAATAAGTAGGGTGCCTATACAAGACTTGCGAGTGATCACGCAAGGTTGTTGCTTTGCAGCATGACTACTCAAAATCTTAACTGAGAGCAACACCTATGCACATGGGGAATCGTGGAACCTGCTGGTTACTCTCTATAATACTGACCAGCCATTGGCATTCCTTAGGATTTATGGAGATGCAAAGGTTTTAAACTGGATGGTAGCTCCTCGCAATGGAGAATGGTTCCTGATCATCAGCACAAAGCTGGTGCAAATCAAATCCAAACCAAACTCAATCAGCTATGAACGTTCTGAGCAGCTGTGGTCAGTGGTTTCAGCACATACTAATTTGTATTTTTAAAGTTGCTTTTTTATAGTCGTCTACAGATGTCAGATTTTTTTTCTGCTTAGTGGATGCAAACACATTTTGTGAAAGTTGCCAGGCAACCTTGACGCCACATGGATTTCAGTTATTTATCTGTAGAAATGAATGAGAAACAGGGAGAACCAAGGCAAGTTTCTGCCTCCTGCTCTGCGTTTACCCTCTCCTCTGATCACTCTCTGGGAAGAGAACATAGTTTTGCTTCTAAACCCTACCCAGCCCTCAGCCTCTCTAATGAGATGGGAGCTGATATATCCCAATAACCTGCTGCTTGTGATATAGGCGAAGCAAATTATTAGAAGCTCTGAAAAACACTCTGATATTTAAGGGCAGTCTACAAAGTCAGTATTAACTCTTCCATTGCCTTCAATGAAAGGAAAACTAGCACTATCTCAAATTTAGAGTGGGCTCAGAGAAGGAGGCATAGGAAATCAGCCTACGCAGAGGCAGTTAACCTCCCCAATATTTGTTCATTCTAGTTCTACAGCTGTATCAAGACACACAAAGATTATTTTAAAATCCCTTTTACTTTGTAATTTTTTATATTTTTTTTAGGAAGACTATATGGTCCAAATTTAGCACTTAGCATGTGCTTGAATATGGAATTTACATTAATGTAGAGATGAGCATTTCATCATTTTCTGTAAAGGCTATTTGAGCAACTACTTGTCTTTTGAAAAGAAGAGAAGGGAGCTTGTGGAGAAGGGAACAGTCACTTCTCCATTTCAAGATGAGAAACTAGGCAAAGGGGAACGACACTAATTGTATGTAGCTTGTGTGCAAAAAACAGAATCTGAACTCTGATTACTTCAGTATTAGAAACACAGACTATCCAACAACTTAGAACTGACTTCTGGTTTTACTGGTGGACCAGAAAAGAGAGAGACTAAACTTTGATCCAAAGAACTACTGTAGTTCCATTAATAGTATGTGAAATGCTGAAGAAACACAAATCAAATAAAAGGCTTTTTGTTCAAAAGTTCTTTTTTTCTCTTTTCATTTTTTTTCCACGGAAAAGTCTCTATATTTTCAAACTATGAAAGAGTTTTCTTTCAAAGGCTGATGGTTTTGCTTATCAGCATTCTTAGCCTAAAATTAAGCTTTGTCCTTGGAAGGAAACAGAACTTCTCATCTAACTTTCTGCTTTTTCCCTGAATAGGATAATGAAATCTTTCTTTAAATTATTCCCAGGGTAATGCAAGGTAGAGAGTCTACTTGATCCCAGATCTAAGGAAATAACTTTTGTGATTTATTGTGGGAACTTTAAAAAAAATTTAACATGATTCAGAACAGCCAGCGCAGAGGAAAATACACTTATTTAACTACCATGGGAATACATTTTGATGCGACCTTAAATTGACTGCAGAACATCCAGTGCCTCAACATAATAGTATATACATTTGGAACTCCCAGACTCCTATAAATTGCCCTACCGACAAGGAAGCTGCAGAGGTATTTTACATTCATGATCATCTTACATGCATCTGCATCAATTTAAAACAAGAACAGTTCCATTGAAATGAATGGATATAAACCTTTAATTCAGAATATTCCAAGGGGTCAAGGCAGGTTCTCAGCTTCTTGGAGCTTATAAATTCATGAAAAACAGAATGAATAACCCTCCAAGAAGCTTTGAGAAAATGACCTCTTTGTATCAGAAATACATTATTCCTTGCTCAGTAATGGGAATTAATATTTACTTTTGCAAAAATGCCTGGGAGTTCCTACTATTACAGAACGTGAGTTAGGCTAGAAGGGAGTAATAGCCATCTACCATACTAATTTAAAATATTTCAAGACTCTCACATTAGTATCTGATTAAAAAATCCCCATTAATTTTGTGCTTTATATATAAAATAATAAAAAGAAGGATGGTTTAAAAACATGCTAATCAAAACATTGTGCCATGCAGATGAGAATAATTCTGTTCTGAGTATAAGTGTATTTCAGCCATGCTACTCAACTGCTTAATACAAGACCCTATTGGTTTTTCTGTTCCCTTCATAGCTGAAGGCTCTTGGATTGTAAACCTCCATTCACCATGGAGAAATGGAGTCACTTTATGACTTTCCACCGTATTTTCCAGCATGCACGTCAGCAATTGTTGTATATTTCCAAGTAATTTGATAATGAACAATTATACTTGCTAATACAACTTTGCTAATTCGAGGCTTAATCTGACTATATCAGACAATTTAAACATCTGTGTTATTTAAAAATAAGTATGAAACAATGGCAAATAGCACTGAGAAATTCTAGGGGACTTATTTGTGAAGCTAAAAAAAAATTCCACACACAACATGAAGGTCAAAGAATATCCTGCAATTCATGAACAGTCACCTACAGGCAAACCCCCAGTCTACTTCCTGACCCAATCCTTTTCTTTGTGTCACTTCCCCCCCAAAACAGGCATAGTTATTTTGGAGAGATGAACTGACTGAACAATCATTAACAGAACACAGAAATTACTATGAAAGTAACAGTAAACTATTCAGCATTTTACGATGAAAGATGTGTTCTCTGAAAACAGAACGCTTGTTCAGGTTCCGAACCGGAAAAGGATCCAGACACAAATTTCCCCTTTAACTCAAGCAAATTTTGTTTCCCCTTTAACTCAAGCAAATTTTATTGTGCTTCACAAATGGGCTGTCTGGACACTGAGACCACGTTTTCTCCATGTTGTCTTAGGTACTGTGTGGTTAGCCTTGGTCCAGTAAAGAAAAATTTAATGCAACGTTACAGCCATGGCATACAAACCTCTCAACTGCTGATTTAATTTCATTGCATTTACTTTTAGAACAGAAAGTCCTAGACCCATGTTAATTTAAGCTAATGGACAGACTCAAAACAGTTGCAGCAATGCTGGAGTATGGATTTGAAATGCAACATAAGAGCATTAGTAGCCCATCATGCAGAAACTTTCTGAAAACACTGAATTTGGATAAATTTTGTAGCCATACTGTTTAAAGTGACACATTTTTAGAGTTGGTTCATCATCATCTATTCCTTCCGGATAACCTGCCAGCAAATGAACAGCAACAGCAACTGTAAGTGCAATAATAAAATGGTCTGGGATCAGTGATCTCAGAACTTTGCTCAGCACTATTATAATCAAAATTCCTGTATTCTCCAAAGTACATGCACACAGAAATATATTATTAAGAACAATTTTAGTGCAAAAAAAAGAAGCATAAAACCCACAAACTCTGAAAACATAAGACCGTGAGAGCAACAGTATGACTTTCAAATAATAGTAAAAAAAAGACTTGGGGAGGATTTGCATCTAATAAGATATGCAAAAATATTCTAACCGTGAAGTACTTCAAGTAACCTTTTAAAAATGAAAGGCCTGATAACATCGAAGTAAAATAATATTTTTAGGAGAAAATTCTTGGTCCATGCATTTCAAAATGCTTTTTGTAACCCTCTCAGTTTTAAAAGGTATTTTAAATTTCCTCTTGGTCAGTATCCAATCATGTTTCAATTATAACACAACTGCTAAGCTTTTTGGTTGTTTAAATGATTAAGCTATTAAAATTATAAGTTAGGTTGCAATTGTTTAGTCTTAAGAAGGTAGCTCTGGCAAAACAATGAAAAATAGAAAGAACTGCCTTTAGACTATCCCTTAAGTTTAGGGGTTAATCTAGTAACAATAAAAACATCCTCAATATATGGGATAACTCAGGTAAAGCTCTTTTTATAAAATTTTAAAAATTTTTAGCACAAAATAAAAAAAGAAAGCTCAGGTATAGATAATGAGAAAGCGAGTAGAATGCCCATAATAAATTTGCCTCCTTGTAAGGTAAGACACTTTAAAAAAAAGTCTTTTTGGCTTGCATCTAATTGCTGTGCCACATGCCAAAATAAATAAAATATCATTATTTTTAAAAAAATCATATAGTCTTCATTTTAAAACGAGAAAAATGTTCATAACAGAGAAAATAAATGTCTAATAGCAATCTGCCAAGCCCAGCAAACAGTCTAAGTAAAGCAGACCAAAGAAAACAAGAAGCTCTGTTTTGAGATTATCCTTGCCTTTTAAACAGATGAGAAATTCTTTTCTTTTACTTTGAAAACCCTTATTATGAAATATAACTTAATTGATATTACAGGGAAAAAATTCAAATACCATTGAAGATCAGATCAATGCTCTCTTTAGTCTGGTAGTTTCAATTACATACATATATATATATATATATATATATATATGAATACCTGGAATATCTAGTCTGGAATCTGATATTGAACAGCAGCCAGCATAAGATCATTCAGAGAAAGACAAAATTCTTTCAGGAGAATTTTACACTTCTTAGTAATTAAAGGTTTTAATGTAGCGATAGGCATTATGCAACATTGTTCTGCAATAAAATTGGAAAAGTCCTCCTTTCCCAAGCTCACTCAGCATGTGAGTTGCTCTAAAATTTACACACCTACCCAGACTGTCTTGAAAGCTGCAGTGCTTGTTAGAATCCAAGCAAGATCTAGCAATCCATCTTTTTGGACATTTGGCAAAAGTACCCTCTGTATGGCTCAGACCCCAGCCCTCAACTGCTGACAGTCAGTCAACATTTAGATCCTTTGAAGAATTTTACCAAAACAACAATTTAAGGATAAATTAGGCTTTTAAAATTAGGATGTACAAGGCATATACACAACAAACTAAAATCCTAGGCAAGAGTTTCCTGGCAGCTAGTTTTACCAACCTTGATTTTCTTTTGCCACATTCTGTCTTTACAATCTGAACCCAAGTGTTGGAAGAAGTTTGAGACTCTTTTTAGGAAAATAGCTGTAGTTCACCTTTGTCAATTTTTCTTAATGTTTTTCATGGGTATAACCTTGACATATATTTGGCTAAAGGAAGTGGAAAAACATAGCAAATCAAAGCAATATTAGAAAGTGAAGCAGTGAGAGGTGTATGGGACAGTTTATGGGAATTGAATAGATAAGTATAGGTATCAGCAATGAGAAAAAAGTTTGATGTTCAGACCAGGAGAAAGAATAATTTTTAAAAGGGGAAAGGAAGTTTGTCGGCCCTGCTCAGTGTCCACGCACACATGAGGAGTAGGTTCTTGGGAGGGGAAAGGGGATACTGAGGGAAAGAAATCTCTCTCAATATCTTACCTGAGCTTGAATCAAAGTGCAACCTCAAATTCATAGAGTATTTCTGTACATTAAAAGTACAGAAAGAGTTGAAAGCAAATAAATACTTGGCAACACAAGCCTAAGTTCTGCTATCTTTGAATGATAGTCCAAGATACAGAATATTACATTCTATCCTTGCAAAAATATTCAGGAACGTTCCAAGGACAAGTTATATGGCATTAAGAGTCTATAGCCTTCTTTTTACTAAGAAGTACTTCTGTTTTACATGAGCCATTCTGCAAAAGAAACATCAGTACCTCAGCTATGTAACTGAGCTTACTTTGTTTCAGCAAGTTAGGAAGGGTTAGCTGAGCCACTGTAACTCACCAAGCCTGCTGTAAACCACCACAAAGGTAAACGCTTTTAGCTTGAGATAATGTGTTTCAAAGTGTGTTTGCCACCCATTTAAACAACGCAGGTCTGCTGACATGCAATAATTTTGGGCATGTGCCTGAGCTTTCACACATGTAAATCCTCACAGAAACACCGCATCTGCAAAATTTTATGACTCCTGCTTAAAAATCTCCACTCCTACCCATAAGATTCCATCTAAAACTAGGGTTTCACTTGTCTGACACTGAACTTAAAAATCGTTTCCACATAACTGAAGTGATTGATTCCCCTGCATATACTTGTATTGAAACCTTGTGTTTGCCAGGATGCCTCAACTAAACCCCTGTCTTACTCAGTTATCTCCAAACAAAATAAGTGTAGCCAAGTGTGTGTAGAATGATTAGGAGATCCTGTCAGCCTTAAAAGACTGAAACATTGTGCTATACATAAGTAAAAAACGAAGAAGTTGTATTCTCCCCCACTCTTTTTTTAACGAGTTCCAGTTTCGCCAAGTTCTGTGTTACGCTAGGCAACAAAATATCACCAGGCAACTCAGTTCTGTATTAAGTACTTATTTTTTGGCAATAAAAACATCTTCAAATATATGCATGTATCGAAAGAATTCAACAGCAGCTAAGGTCATCCCTGCTGAAGAAAAGGCTTCTGCTGTTCCGCCCTTTGAGGTTTGTGCTCAGTTGCCTGTTCCGCAGGGGTGGACATTTGTAAGCTCTGGTTTCCTAATCACACAACAGCGCCTTTTCACAGCAGCCTTGGCTGAAGTTTCCAGCGTTATGGTGCATTCAGGATATGTTGGTTTTGGGTTTTTTTTTTTTCTCTCATTGCACAATCCAAGCCCGTAGCTGCACCTGTCTTCACACATAAGGGTGTTGATTATCTTTGTGGCTGCCCAGATCGCTTAAAAAACAAAGCCTGCTCCTTCAGCATAATGAGAAGTATGCAATAGCTGGTTTCCCACGGGAGATGAGATAAACGTTCAGAACCCTGTAACTGGGAACAAAAAAGAACCTGAACTAAGGTCATATTCTTAACCCACTTCTGAGAAAAAGCAGGTCCAGCACTAACTCAACGAAAACGTCAGACAAAGACCCGTCACTTGCTGATACAATCTACCTGGACACGGTACACGGCGAAAAGCAGGCTATATTTAACGGCAGAAAATGAAAAAAGTGTAAACCCTATAGCCCGCTCTGAAGCATACGAAACAGTGTTTTGAAGGAGAAAACAACTACCGCAGCTGTTGAAACAAAACTGGTGAGAGCCGCCCGGAGCCGACGGGTTGCCGCAACCCCCGGTGCGCCGCAGCGGGCTCCCCGCACCGCGGCCGCAGCAGCCACGGCTCCGCACCGCTGCGGGCGGGAACGCGCCCGGGCCGCCAGGGCGGCGCCGCGCAGCTCCCCTCTTCCCTCAGGCGGCCGCCGCGGCGGCCCGCTGCCGCCCTTCGCGGGGCCGGGGCGCCCGGGGCTCCCGGGGCGCCGGGGGCAGGGGCGCCTCAGCCGGCGGCGCGGACGCGGCTGGCGCCGGACGGGAGCGCGCAGGAGGGACGCTGAGGGGAGGGGACACCGGTGGTGGGCTGGGGCCGGCGGCCCAGGCGCTCGGGGCCGGGCGGGAAGCGCACACCCCGCCCCCGGCGCAGCCCCCGCCCCGCCGCGCCGCGCGGCCCGACCCGGAGCAGGAAGCCGAGGACGGCGTCCCCTGACCTCAGCGCGGCACGGAAGAGCTCACGGGGAAGTGATGGAGGTGAGACGGCGCCGGGGAGGGAGCCGGGCGTCGGGAGCTGCGGGGATGCGCGGCGCCGCGCCGGGCAGGGCGGCGGGCGAGCGGTAACGCCGGTGAGTGCCGCCGGCGCCCTCTCAGCCCGCTGCGCGGCGGGGAGCCCCTGCGGCAGGGGCGGGCGCCCGCGGGGGACGGCAGGCCCTCGGCCAGCGGCGGGCCGGGGGCTGCCGGCGGCGGCTGGGCGGTGAGAAGGGGCGCGGGGGAGCCCGGGACGCGCGGCACGGCCGTGGCGGCGGAGGGCCGTGGCGGCGGAGGGCCGAGCGGCAGGAGCGGTGCCTGAGGCATGCTGCGCCCCGCCGCTGGCGCTGAGCCGGTGAAAGCGGGTCACTGCGTTCGAGGGGGAGTTTTCCCGCGTGTCTCCCCGCTGTCTGCCCGGCGCAGGCCTTCCCGGGCGGCGGGGTGGCAGAGGCTCTCGTGAGGTGTCTTTGCAGGCGCAGTTTTGATTGGCCTTTTGGCCTCTTTTTATTTTACTTGTTGCTGTGCAGGAGTGACAGGCGCTGTCTGAAGTTTCTTTGATGCCTTTGGTGCTTCTGTATGCTATCAGAATGCACCACGTGTTTGGTCGTTTTGTTTGTTGTTGTTTTTTGTTTTTTTTTTTTAGTGGGTACATTTCGTGGATTTCTCTTGTTAAACGGAGTTGTCGGAGGCATTTCATCCTCTGGCAGCTGTACACAGAGGAATTCGGTAAAACCAAAAGGAAGCATTGGTGGTAGAGAGAGCTAATGTAGTAAATCCAGCGTTTCTATATGCAGCCAGTTGTTTATCCATTTGTTACAATTTACAGGATTTTTCAGTGGTAGAATGTTTAAGCTAAAGCTTTTACGGATACAACTTTCTTATTTGTACAGTTTAAGATATTTACACTTGGAAGTATCTTAACTAACTGGAGTTTTGCAGGCTTTGCATGGATAACTGAAAAATCCTTTGTGAATTTATAGCTGTAGCTTCTGTTTTGATAACGTAAGGATTGCAGTTAGGCTGTACAGATTTTGGCAACATAAATAAGACACATGGCACATTACTTTTATGTTACTAGCCTGTGGTTTGAGCTTGACTTCAGGTGGTAAGCAAGCTGTATATAGTTTGAGTTCAGATTTTTTCTTCCTTTGTCTTGTACACTAGTATTCTTATAAGACACTGAGATGAAGAGAATAGGCTTTCCTGTCTTGTCAGCTTTGTACGTAAGTATCTCTGAAGGATCTTCTGATGTTTTTCTGTCAGTTACTAAGTGATAGCCAGGCTTTTACAAGTTTTGCCTAACACGCCTCTCCAGTGAGAAAATCTGGTCCATCGAATATCATCGAACTGTACAAAGATAATGAAGAGACCTAGGCTGGAATAATTCAGTATAGTTATTTTCATAGTCCTGCCCTATTTAAAGTTACTACGCTCCTAGCCCAGTTTAAATATGCATGAGTTTGTCTCAACCGAGCGGTGCAACTTACTGCATTGTACTTGCAGATGAGTGAACTCCCAGTAGCGCACTGCCATTGAAATTATTCCTTGAAATAAGGAAGTAATGAACCATTGTAGTAGTTATCCTCCAGCATATTGCAGTTGCCACTGCCTGACGTCCCTGAGATGAAGCTGTATATTTGGTTATTGAGGCGATTTTATCCGGGCTGGGGCTGTTGGGGGTGTGTGTGTGTGTGCACGGCTGGCTGTCTGACCACCCTGCTGGCTGTGGAACCACTGTCTGACCACCCTGCCAACGGGGTACCCTCCACTGTGGTTGCTGCACTCTTACCACGCTCCACATTTGTAGCTTTATCTTAAGAATATATATATATGTATGGTAAGACCTTAAAAAATCAGTATGTTAACTTTAAGCGTATGGAACAAGTTATTTTTCATAAAGCATCATTCATGAATCACTATCTTTTCGGTCCTAGCTGTGTATAGGATGACAGGGTGACCCAGATCAGATGAACTATCAAGAAAGTTTTTCTTAGTTGCCTGATGAGAAGGTTTATAAGAACAGCTGGGTGATTGTATTGAGTTTGTGTGGCAGTGTTTGGGGAGGGAGGTACAGAGGTGGCTTCTGTGAGAAGCTGCTAGAAACTTCTCCTTTGTCTGATGGAGCCACTGCCAGCAGCTCCCAGAGGACCTGCCACTGCCTAAGGCTGAGCCCATCAGCGATGGTGGCAGAGTCTCTGGGATAATCTATTTAAGAAGGAGGGGAAAAAATACCTGTGCAACAAATTGCAGCAGAAGAGAGGAGTGATTATATGTGAGAGCAACAACACTGCAGACACCAAGGTCAGTGAAGAAGGAGGGGGAGGGAGGTGCTCCAGATGCTGGAGCTGGGATTCCCCTGCAGCCCATGGTGAAGACCATGGTGAGGCAGGCTGTCCCTCTGCAGCCCAGGGAGGACCCTATGCTGGAGCTGGTGGATGCCCGAAGGAGGCTGTGATCCCGTGGGAAGCCCATGCTGGAGCAGGCTCCTGGTAGGACCCTTGAGCCCATGGGGAGAGGAGCCCAGGCTGGAGCAGGTTTGTTGGCCTGACTTGTGACCCCATGGAAGGGACGCATGTTGGAGCAGTTCATGAAAAACTGCAGCCTGTGGGAAGGACTCATGTTGGAGACATTCATGGACAACTGTCCTTGTAGGAAAGGACCCTATGCTGGAGCAGGGAAAGAGTGGGGAGGAAGGAGCAGTGGAGACAAAAGTGAGGTGATCTGACTGCAACCCCCATTCCTTATCCTTCTGCCTCACTCAAGGGGGGGAGGATGTAGAGAATTCAGGAGTGAAGTTGAGCCCAGAAAGAAAGGAGGGGTGGGGGGGGAAGTGTTTTCAGTTTTGGTTTTAGTTCTCATTACATTATTCTGATTTGAATAATTATATACTATATATAATATAATTATAGGTAATAAATTAAACTTATTTCCCCCAGGTTGAGTCTGTTTTGCCCATGATGGTAATTGCTGAGTGATCTCCCTGTCCTTATCTCGACCACGAGTTTTTCTCTCCCCTGTGCAGTTGAGGAGGGGAGTGATAGAGTGGCTTTGGTCGGCACCTGGTGTTCAGCCAGGGTCAGCCCACCACAGTGTGCAAGAGCAGATCCACACACAGAGTTGAGATATTTTTTACTGCATGTCTGCACAGAGATGGGTGCTAAGTGGTAATTCCACAAAGCTAGCACGTGGTAAAACTTTTATACACTTTGAACAATTGTTTACAGTTACATTTCATTTAGTCACACTTAATTTTCATTGGTTCTTACAAGCCTTGTCTCCATTTAAAGGTATGGCAATTAGGTTTTTTGTACCATGCATGTTCTGTGAGGAGGAGATTTTGTTGGTAGGGGGCTCTCTTTGCTGAGGATGGATCTTTTAGTATGCTAGTTAGGGTAGTTCACACATAGTTCAAGTAATTTTCTGTTTAGTCTCATTACCCATTTGGTTTTCCTTGGGCTTATCTTGTTACCTCTCAGCTTGATGTATTGATGCGGCTATTCCTTTTCCCAAGGCCATGTTCTGTTAATTGTTTGTAAGGATTTAACTAACATCCTGTTTTTCAAATTGTTTCTTGTTTTTCACTAGACATATTTACATATTTCTTTTTTTCTCTCTCTTTTTAAAAGTAATTTGTATATCAAATTGATGCACTGTAGGAAGGACAATCAGTGGTGTTTTGGTTGGGAGGTTTGTTGGTTTTTTTCTTTGGTTTGTTTTTTGGGGTTCGATTTGGGTTTTTTTCAGTTGAGATATTAAGATACTCTTACTGACTATAACTGCTGTAACAGCCCTGCTATTCTCTAATGAGTAGAGAGTGCATAGTCAGGGAAAGAGCAAAACAACTTTAAAGAAAACAAACAACAAAACACACATCTGTCAAGCCGCATGGTATGTAGCGTCATAGGGGACCATCTTTTCCTTCCCTTCTCCTCCCCTGTTCTCAAATACGTAGAAAGATTCTTATAAAAACAGTTTATAAAGGATAAAAAGTACAAGTGGTTGATTTGAAACTTTTAAGTTTGTTATCCCAGAATTACATAAATTGTAAGCCAAGAGCAGACCTAAGAATTGCTAAGCTCTAAGTTTTGAGACAGGATGTTGAACTTTCACTGTGACGCTTGTGACAGTGAGTGTGCAAATTATTGTGGTCTTTCTGTTTTCCTGTCTGTAATACTAGTGATAGTACTTCATTGAGTATATAGTGATTAATTTATGAAATGCTTTGAACATCCAACCTCTTGTGAAATTTCCAGTTAGTGTATTATTTCAATATCTAACTAGTTTATGTAACATGAGTAAAATAAAACTTCTTCTGATCAGGTTTATGAGTGATGCTCAAAATAGATTCTTTTCAATTTGGTTAATATTGAGGAATTTGTTTCCTGTTAATGTACTCATATACTTAATTTCATGAATGCCAGCATTCAAAATGTCGATGAAATTTAGTACATAGCGACTATGAGGAAGAAAGAAGGAACAAAATTATTCCAGAAGGAACAGTTATCAAAACCATTTCCATAATAAACAAGAAGGACGTACTGCAGACTTCAAAAAGGGATTTGTCCATTTTATTGACTGACATGTTTGCAAAGTGGTACATAAAAAAATTACATGCCTTAAGGCATGAAAAACATGCATTATTAACTCTATTTTTAAAAGTTCTTTAACTTTGTTGTTGCAGATGGGATGAGAAAAGATAAGTGTCCTGCACTGCAAATGGCCTCCTGTTTGACATTTATTGTTTGCTAGTCTGGAGTCAGCTTTGGTGGATGAAGAAGACTGATGACTCTAAGGTCTGTACTAGAAAGCTCATTTTATGCTTCCGTTCTATAATGTAAAAGGACTGTGTGAAACTTGGAAGCCCTTTGTGTTTGGGCACCCTAAAGCATGTAACTGCATGTTGCTGCAGGCATATTTTAGTTAAAAAATGTGGGATTTAATACTGGTGTGCAGGTCTTTTGAGCAATAAGGATTATTTTCCCAGCCTGGATAATTATTTTGTGTAATCTAGGTCTTGTAGAGTTTTATTAGCATAGATCTTTCATCTTTATTGTAAAGGCAACTTAGGAAATGAAGTAATTAAATTAATTTGACAAGGTTATTGCTTAATAACCTAACATAGCCTAAGCTGTATTTGTAAGCATAGTATTTGACTTAGTTAATTAGATCAGAAATTAGTCTCTTCTACCAAAGCTAACACACATCGTTAAATATAGTATTAGGTAACCTGGTAATGCAGAAATTTATTTTTAAAATGCAGCTTCATTTAAGTCAAGTCTTGGTCTATAGCTGAAACAATATGATGCTTGTGAACAGCTTGGGGCTTGGACTGAAAGATGAGCTCGAAGATGGGCTTTTCTGTGGGTTTGGGTTTTTTTCCTCTCAGTTATTTTTTCTTACAGATGTTTGACAGAATCAAACCCTCTGATGAAGCTTCTGCTTCTTCAGCACAAGGTGAGAAGTTTAAAGTAGATACTTTTGTTGCAGTTACGATTTTTTTAAAATGTAACACTACAAGCATTAGTTCACCTTGCAGTTTGAATTGCATGCTTTGATTTCCTAAATTTCATTACAGAGCTTAGATGAAAGAAGTGACTTCTGAATCATCTGTGAAGTTTCAATGTGGGTGTGATTTTCTTGTCCTGTAATAAGCAGTTTAAGATATGCTGCATTTTAGCTCAGTGATTGCATATGTAGCAGTATAAATGTAGATTTCCTAGTCTTGATCCCAGACAAATCAGCAGAAAAAATTCCCACCCCCCTCAACTGTGGAAGAGTAAATCTTATTTCATGAAGCTCTTAGAGGAACTTTGAGGACAAAAGGATCTCTACCTGCATTCTTGAACTTACTAAACTTTTTATGTTCCTTTAGAGTAGTAGTTTTGACAAATGCAATGTAAGAAGTAACTAATTGCAGGTAAAACTCTATTCCATCTCTTTGATAATCTGTTGTGGTCTTTTTGGTTTTTCCTCTAGGAATCCACAGACATGGTGTTGAAGGCTCTCTACAACAGGACAGCAATTGCAGGTAAGTTAGGCCATGATCTAACCAGGATCTAGCTTACTGTCTATACAAAGTAAAGCAGAAAGAATCTGTTCTTCAACATTATTTGTTATCTTGTGTCATGGGTGACAGTGATGCAATGTAGGTCAAGTGTATGATGGAGATTCTTTTCATCTTGTACCCGTGTATTATTAAAAACTGTGGGGAAGGTGCATCGCAGTGCCCAAAACTAATGTGTAGGTGTCAATATTTCTTTGTCTTTGATCTATTTATTTTATTTCAAAATACTAAAAATCAGAAGAATGAAAGATGACACTGCTTTTTCTGGAAAGAAAATTCACTTCAGATGTCAGCCAACTGAAGTTAGCATTTGTGTTAGCTTTGCCTTCAACCAGTTATCCTTTGTTCTGTATTTAAGAAAAATTTTCTTTAGTAAAATTTGCATGGGAATACTTTAAAATATGTAATCCTACTTGCCATTACAATTCTGAAATAGAAATGTTTATCTTGCAAGTTTGTTCTAGCTCAATAGTAGGATAGGTATTTAGAATTTCTATGTTAAGAACATGAATTAAACAACCCAGCATGTCTTGGTAATACTACCTGATTCTTTCAGTTTACACACAAGAGATCAAGAACTTCCTTGGCCTGGAGTATCCACTGTGCAAAATAGACAAGGATACTGCAGCTGTTGCCATGTACACTACAGTAATCTGGAACAGGTGAGAAGGTTTCTGCATAATTAAGCAACAGATAGCAAGGAGTACCAAAAGGCTTTATCAGCTTATAAATTACCAGTCTCTACACTAATACTGAATGACAAATAATTTGTGAATTGCACAATGTATGCACTGTGAAGAGGATACCCTTTGTATCTGTTACCTGTTAAAAATATGCTGGTGGAGTGGCCTGGCTACTGCAGTCTGCTTTTCTGAAGTGGCCCACTACTGTGCGTTGCATCCATTAGGTTTATTGCTGTGGCTGTAATCCCAAGATCTGTATATATTGTAAAGTATTAGGGTTAATATGTTAGATATCAAGGCTGAAGACATTTCAGCAACTGTTTTCTTTTCTGTTCTTTAGCTCTTTGTGTCTCCTGTCTTTTATACTTTTTTAATTAGAAAGTATAAGCCTGTTTAATCTTCTGTGCTTAGGAAAATTCTCCTTATTTCAAGTGGATTACAGGATGTTTACTCATACGAAGTTCAAGAATGTTTTAATAGTCAGTTGTAGATAATTTAGACTATTTATACTAGTTACACAAGACTTGTGAGCAGCTGTGAGATTTGTGAGAGTATTTGTACTAGTTAAATTTGTGAGCAGCTGTCAGAGCTGCTAATTTGGGTCCAAGTCAGAACGATGTTTCAATACGTTTCAGTATTATTTGAGACTCCCTAAGCATGCTTAAAAATCTCATTGAATCAAGGCCTTAAGGTAGAAAAGGTAAAGATTTCTTTTTATTTAAATAGTTTTGTAGCAACAGTGTAATGTTTAACCTGGGCAACAGTGTAACATTTAACCTGGCAAGTAAGTTTTAGGAACAGGCCAGTGTGTTAACAATAGTATTAAAGTAGTCATCTGTTTTATCTTTCACCAGCATATATTCAGCTCCCAGCACAGACATTTTACCACTTACTGTAGGAATCGTATGGGTACTAGTAGCTTGATGGAGCGTTTCCTGCAGGATGTTTTACAGCATCATCCCCACAGATACCATGACAACAGGTATAATACAACTGGCTTGTTTGTTTGTTTGTTTGTTTTAAGTATGTGCTGGTAGAATGCATGTATTATGAGTTCGTATTTCTGTTCCACTGCTGAGCAGTACTTTTTGCCCACTTGAAGCGAAACTTTCACATTGAAGACAGTTTTTCAGAAGTGCATTTGTATAAACATTGTCCAAGTATATTGCTTTTGTGTTGTTTCTGCACTTTTAAACTTTGTGTTGCTACTTAAGGATTTGATACACTATTGAGAGCAATTAAATGTGAAGACCTGAAAAAAGAAGGAATATATGGGTCAGCAGGTATAGTGACAGACTGTATAGTCTGACATGTATTTATTAATTATTATAATTTGGGGTTTACATATATAATTATAATTCTTATAGTTCTCAGCTTTATGTGTATATTTAGCATATTTTACGGTACATTTTTAAAGAGTTCATCATTTTAGTTTGGTGTTTGTGCATAATGTCAGGTGAATATTTATGTTTATTTTTTCATTATCCTTGCAGTTCACACATTCAGTTAATACTTACATGAATTACGTTAATTGGCCAATTCATATGCTCAGATTTTGAAGCTTTCTTTTTATTTTTCATGTGCATGTTTAAGAGGGGTAAGAGGGTCAGTGTGTAACTTCTCTGTAGATGGAGGGAAACCAATTAATTCTCATTCCTAGTTTGTAATGTTCTGCAGGAAAGACAAAAAAACCCAGAACAGTGTATCTTGATACAGAACTCTGCTATAGATCTGACAAACAAGTTAGAAGGGTATTTTGTCTGAAGGCAGCCATATTGATATTGTCAGGGATGTGACAGAAAAAGCTAATAGGCATGTCTATGACAAATTAGTTCAGGACATGTACACATCACCACTATAAATAAATGAGTAAATTGAGCCTTCCATCTTAAATAAATAAATTTAATCCTTCTAGTTTAAGAACATCCACAATTTTTTTGCCACGGGGAAAATACAGGATTCACTTTAAGGCAACACCTAAATGAAAAATGAGGTGTCACCAATACAAGGTTATTCCTTTGGTGAACAAAACCTACTAACTAGGAAAAACAAGCTACCTGCGTTCCTCTAAGTTGTTGGAAGAATGGAATAAGGAAAATAATGTAAAAAATTTAGATGAAGGTTGAGGGAGAAGAGGGATGAGTAATCCTACATCTAGACAGAGTGCAGGAAGAAAAGCAAAGATGGAAAAGAAAGTGTGATTAGATTTAAGTTGCGATGCTGCTCTGAAAAATGAGTGAAAAAGAGTCATCTTCTTAACTGATGTCTGAGGTAAGAATTGGATTATCTTTTTTTTCTTATATGAAAACACTTGGATTGATAAAGTTTCACTCAGTTCTTAAATATGCATTTATACTATTAAGCTGAATTTACACAAGGAATCTTAAGTGTCATTTAAAAGGAACATAGATATATTTGTGAGACTTGACTTGTTTTGCAGAACCAGTATACCTAGTAGTGATGTGGAAAAAGGAAAGAATTATTCAGAGCTTTGATTTATACTGAATTTCAAAGAATATTGGTGTTCTGCCCCTCCCCCAGTTAAAAAAAAAATCGCAAATCAATAAATCATTCCTTCCTCCAGAGTCTTGGTGTAGAAGGTTTTTTTGCATAAGGAAGTAATATTGATCATTTAAGGGAGTAAATCTTCACTCTGCTTTTGAGGGGTAATTTGTAGCAAAACTGTCAGAAGTTCCTAACTGTATAGAACCTGTAGTTGTTCCCTCTACCCTGGAGATGTTTACTTATAAATAATTTTTGAAAATTGAATATAAACTGTTAAGTGAGCTGGAAGCCTAGAATTTTGCTATAGTTTATGCATACTAGAATCAATTTAGTACTATATTCAGTCTTCCAGCAGTATCCAGATGCCAGATATTTCATGAAAAGGTGGAAGAACTCAAGCGAGACAGTTAGAAGATTTTTTTTTTTCTACTGCCTTTTGCCTTCTCTTTAGGTCTAATTCTGATCTGTAAGATTTTTGAAGTTTGAACAAAGGTGCTTTTTCTCAGAGCTTGGGTGGACAAGAATGGGTGCAGCAGTAGGGCACAGCAGCTGAGCAGACAGGCATTGTCATCTGATGTATTTGATTGCATTGCATTCATATGATAATAGAAATAATCCTTTTAAAATCCTTTTAAAAAAAGGTTTCGTTATATGGGGTTTCTCCTTTTGCTTAGTCAGTCCTATAACCCTTGTCTGTACTCTGAATTCTGTCCCCTTTTCTTGGATAACCAGAATTCCACTGTATTTTAAAAGGTGACACACATTTAAGGAAAATGTTGTATTTTTGGAGTACATGAGGAATATTGCAGGTTGTGTCATAAAATTTTATTAACTTTCTTTTAAAATAATGCATCTTAGGCAGGGAGGAGTTGTATACTGCTGTTGGTGAATCAGGTGGCTTGTTAGCATCATGAGAAGTGCGTTCTAAGTTTTATCCCTTGTTTATCAAAATTTGACTGAACATCCCTATTGTGTTCGTTTAGTGAAAATATTCAGAGGATCCTTTTAGCATTTCCTTGTTTGAAATGTTAATACTTTACCTTTTAAAAATTTTGAAAGGGGCAAGTCTGGACTGGAGGGCATTCTGCTTCCAATCTTTTGTTGTGATGATGAGTGGTTTTTCAACCCTCCTTTCTGATATTAGCAACCAGTTCTTGGTGTTTGATTGGGATTTTTTTTTTTCCTCCCTCAGTGATTATTTAGCTTTTTAATGGACTCCCAGGGACTTTTGCATGATGATGAAATCATTTTGCATATCAAAGTGATAAGTCTTTTTTTATTTATCTGCTCCTTTATCACTGCTTAACACGTGGTCCAGAGATAAGTGAGAGGCAACTTTTCTTGTTGAGAAACCTTGATGGTGGCTAGATCTTGCAGTCTTCCAGTTATTTTATTCTATATTAATTGTTACTTGAGCTCACTTGCCAGGTACAGCTCTAAAAGCTTCTAGTTGCTGTGAAACTTTCTGTATTGCCACCTATAGCTTCATTGTTTTTAAATGTTAGCAATGTATTTACTACCTTCCAGTCTTTTGTAACTGTAATTATTTATAATATAGAAGTTTTGTTGTGGTATATTTTTCTTCAGACTTTCAGCCTGTGATTGTATTCAATATATGCGTTACCAGGAATAAAACCAAGGCCTGTGGCAGGTATCAATTAAACATCCTTTACAGTAAGGAGGAAAACATAATTTGGCATCTCAATTATGTCAGGTTTTGGTTGTTATTTCTTTTAACCAACACAGCCATGTCTTCTGCAAGGTTCCCGCTTCTGGTATGCGTGAGCCATGACAGCTACCTCTTTAGATTCCTTACTTGCACTTAATTTGTGTATTATTACAATTTGTAAGGGTATATGCATTCACACATACTTCACTCCTACACATACACATTTCCCCCACACACCATTTTTATGGATAGGGGAACATGTGTGTGTCTTGTACATGCTTTTGAACACTATGTAAAACTGTAACAACTTAGGCATGGTGGCCTACATAAAGGTAAAATTCTGCAACATGAATTTTTCAGCATTTAGTGTTTGGACTCAAGAAAAACCTGGACTTGGCTTTACCTGTGGAACCATAGGTAGTGAGTCTGTAATAACAAACACCTTTTTTTTGAGGGGGCGTGTGTGTGTGTTAATACAACTTGCACCATTAGTTCAAATCAAGTATTGGCAGTCTTTATTTGATATGTTTGTCACTGTAGTGAATGAGGAATAATATCCTAATAGCCAAAGTAAAGTGTAAGTTACTTTAGTATGAAGAGCATGCAGTGCTTTATCACTTTTTATGTAGCCAGTGTGATTTCTGTTATGAGTTTCAATGATTGGAGGCAACTTTGATCTACAGGATGTTTATGGGACTGCCTTTGTGTTTCCTTGGAAGGCTTTTTTTTTGTTTGATGGATGGGGCTTAAGTCCCTGCACTGTGAAATACCTTGTAGGTCTTGGTCTTCTGATAACTTTCATTTCCATACTATTTTGCATAAAAGGTTGTTGTGCTTATGATTGTTAGTGGCTCTGTAGTTCTCTTCAAGTGATCCAAGTAAGCAGAGTTTTCAGCACTCATGATAGTCAGTGCTCTTTGAAGCAGTCTGGGTGCTGTTAGTAATTATTTTTGAGAGGCCACAGGGAATGTGTGATGTTTCAGGAGGAGTGAGGAAAAAACAAGTGTAACAATTGTCAGTTGTCAGTGGGAGGGGTGGGAACAGGGTCTGCTTACAGACTTCTTTGCTTAAATTGCAGTATTTCCCCAAGAACTGAATAACCAAATTCTTCATAAGAATTTAGAAGACAACGAAGTGATGAGTAAATGGTTGCTGCTGATTTAGTCAAGAAAAATTGCATCAGGCCATCCTAATTTCCTCCTTTGATAGGATAACAGACCTTGTGAATAGAGGAGAATCATCCATCCTGGTGTCATCTGTCATGTTGCATCTATCATGCCATCTCTCAAAAGTCCAGCTTTTGGCATGTTCTTACATGAGGTTTATAAGAAACATATAAGGAGAACATGGTTGGAGATTAAATGGTGATGAAATGAGTATGTAGTTGGCTGGAAAATTGTTTTCTTAATTGTTAGTGTCTCAGAGAGAGAGAACAAAGTCTAATGGTAGATCATGAGCCCGATCACTGAGCCCTGTTCTGAGGTTTGAAGTAGGTGCTTTCAAATATGAGTTATTGTGGGGGTGGGTGGGTTTGGGGAGGTTGGTTTGTTTTGGTGGTGATCCTATGAAGTATGTTTTTCTGGACTGTGTCTTTTTAACTCTGTAGAGTTCAAATGCCAGTTTTAAATAATTTTTCTTTTTTAAAAAACACTGGCCATATAAATTTTTTTCAACTATAAAACAGTTCTTCCAAACTGAGAATTCTTCTTTTATCTGTCATCTCTCAGTAAAAGGATGAGACATAGCTATATTCAGATAAGTTCTTTTGTGATTGCTTTTGTGTGAAGAAGCTAGTTAGAAATACTTACAAGTTTGGTTGGTATCAGCTGTCTTTGTTAATTACTCATGTCTGAGTCCTTCAAGGACTTCTCTACATGTTGACTATTAAGCATTGTTAATTGTCCTGGTTTTGGCTGGGATAGAGTTAATTTTCTTCCTTGTAGCTGGTAGTGCTGTATTTTGGATTTAGGATGAGAATGATGTTGATAACATGCTGATGTTTTAGTTGTTGCTAAGCTGTGTTTACACTAGGTCAAGAATTTCTAAGTTTCTTATACTGTTGTACCAGCAAGTATAAGCCGGGGGCACAAGAAGCTGGGAGGAGACACAGCCAGGGCAGCTGACCCAAACTGGCCAAAGGGATGTTCTTTACCATATGACATCATGCTTGGTACATAAACTAGGGGGAAAGCTGGTTGGGGGCCACTGCTTGGGAGCTAGCTAGGCATCAGTTGGCGGGTGGCAAGCAACTTCATTGTGTGTCGCTTCTTTGTATATTCTAATTATTGTTTTCCTTTCCTTTTCTGTCCTATTAAATTGTCTTTATCTCAACCTACAAATTGTACTCCCCCCCTGCCCCCAATTCTCTCTCCCATCCTACTGGGAGGGGAGGGAGTGACTGGCTGCATGGTGTTTAGCTATCTGGTGGGTTAAACCACAACATTAATTGATTTTTAATGTTCAATAAATGTGCAAGTTAAATGTTTATAATTAGGAAATTGCTGTACAATAAAATTTATTCACAATACTTCTGTTAGCAGATGAATGCACCATAAGAGGTGCATGGCTGTCTGCCTTTTATTAAAGTAAACATCCATTTGGATCTTGCAAGGTCTGGTTAAAACTTTTCAAATGAAACACAAAATTCTCTCTTTGTTATATTTTACTTTTTAAAAAACTATTTTCATTGGATTTCCCCAGCTGTTACACATTGAAGCCTGTGTTGCGTCAGAGAAATAGTCCATATCTGTCTGTTCTGTTAATTCTGTAAGACTTAAACACTTGTATTTGAGGCAGTCCTAAAGACAAAACTGCCAGTTACAGAATATATAAAAATCTGCTGTTATCACAGTGAGGCTGAACAATCATAACTTGGCGTGTTATAGAAGTGATTTGGAAGCTGTGGTATGTCTGTGAGAAACAGTAAGCATGGAATTCCTTGGCAACATATGCTGAGTTCCTATCGGGCAGCTACGTTTTGTAGGGAAAGGGACATTTATACTCAATAGAATTTTTATACTGTGCCATATTATAATGTTCCATTTCTCTACAAAAGTTCAATATTAATTAATGATAGCTTTACCAGTGAAATAACCTCTTTATAAGCTCACAACCTCAAACAAAGGAAATGCCTTTACTTTTTCTTGCTTTGCTGTATTTATAAAATGATTGTAATGTGTGTTTGGCCATTCTTGATGGGTGGTTACATGAAGAGGGTATCTGACTAATGCCTGAATTGTTATCTTTAGCTTTGTGGAGTGCTCGCCGTTCCATCTGTGGCTTTTTTCCCTGCTCCCCCCTGCCAAGTGGAGTATCTTTGTTAAAGTAGCAAAGCTGGTAGCTTGAGTTTGTTCATTAGGTGTGATGTGCTCTAGGTAATTACTCTTTTTTTTTTAAAAAATAAAAACAACACACACACACCACCCCCAAAACAACACTATTGTTTGAAAAATCTTCAACATACTTTCAGTATTTATGTGGGCTTTTTTTCTTTTTCTCTCCTCCCCTTTAGACCTACATATGATGACATGCCACTCCCTGTCACTCCAGAGGCTGCTAGGATTGCTTGCCTGTCCCCAGAAGAGGCGGAGAAAAAGAGGAACAGAGTCAGACAGGATATTTCCCGCAAAGACCAGGAGTCTGTTGGTGAAATACACTCTTCTGCTCCATGTCAGTCTCATGAGGGTGCGAAGAAAACTTATGTAATGCAAGCATTTATTCAAAAACTAGAAAGAGGGCAGGAACATGTTATAAGAATATCCCAGCAGTCTATGGGCATTTGTAGCAATGAGAAGTGGGATACCCTGAAAGATGCTCAAATTGCAAGTCATAGCCATGAAGGGCAGCTTACTGCTGTGAGCCCTGTACCTCAGTGGTTTTCTGTCAGTCCTGTAATCCATACTTCTGTTAATCCTAAACCAGGAAAAAATGTTAGGAATTTGGCAGCATCAAATCTGATTCCGCATAGTGTATGTGCTAAAACAGAAATGGAGGTATGCAGTAGTGATGTGTCACTGAACCCATGCTTGAATCCTGCCCCGGCACCAGTTCACCCAAAACGCCCTTCGGCTTCTCATCAGAATCTTATGTGCAGCCACAGCAATTCTTTACGTATTACCTCAGGTCAATCTCTCTCAAAACGAGATGGTTTACGAACTCAGGATGAAACTTTGGCATCTGATTTCCATCTCAGGGATACTGTGGGTATCAGCAGCTCCCTAGATCTTGGGACATCCCCACAACTAGCAAAATGCAAAAACGTGAAGACAAACAGAGGTGATGAAAGTTCAGTGGATGAAACTATTGAAGATGTAATTTTGAAATACTGCCATGGAACTACCTCTGAAGAAACTTATTTCAAAGAAGACAATAATCCCAGTTTAACTTTTTCATCACTTCTGGACCACACTCATTTAGAGGGTTCTGAAATGAGTTTTGACTGTGATGCACCTATTCAGGCAGGATCAGACTTATCCAAGGTAGCTGTAAAAGATATAGAATTCCTAAAAGAAGTCCAAATAAGTTTGCAAGATAAAGACTATGGAACACAGCTCTCTTCTGTTTTAAAAAGTGAGTCGGTAAAGAAAATAGAAGCAATGAAACAGGATGTCATAGTTCATACCGAAGAACCGGTTCTTCCAGCTCTGCCTCATGTGCCTCCTTCTTTTGTGGGAAAGACGTGGTCTCAAATAATGTATGAAGATGATATAAAAATTGAAGAACTTGTGCGTGATTTCAGGGAAGGTCGTTTTCGCTGCTACTTTGACAGTGAATCCTCAGCTAACTGTACAGGGAAGAGAATGAAGAAAAAAAAGCAGAAGGATGAAAAAAAGAACAATATCGTTGAAGGTAATAGAAGAGAAAGTGCACCAGTTAAAGCATTGCCAGAATTTAATGATGCTTTAAGTGGTGGCTGTGATTTTGATAACCCATCTTTAGCCTCAGATACACTATGCAACCCACAAATTCATAAAATGCCTAGGAAAAGGACGTGGCGCCTGGCTTCAAGATGCCAGGTGGTTAAAGTGAGCCATGGCACCCAAACAAGTCTGTTGAACTACCCTGTAGCAAAACGAAAAATGTCTAGAAGGGAATCTGATCCAGCTGATCAGAAAGCAAGCATTGTGTGGCCGGAGAATGAAAAAACTCCCAACATGAAAACCAGACTATGTGCCCTTAAACTTCCTGAGTCCTATAGCAAGATTATGAGTCCTATACAGCCGAAGACAGTGGTGTATGTACTTTCATGCCCAGAGATAAAACAGTGTAAAGGTAAACCTTCAGATACTCTCAAAATGAGGAAAAATTATAACTCTGCAGAAAGCAAGGACTCTGTAAGGTATAAATACAAACAATGTTCTTTAAAGTATTATGACCCACTGACAAATCGAATTCTGAAAATGCCTCCAAAGAGTGTAGTTGGAGAAAAGGCCAAAAAGCCCTCCCACGTTCGACAGCTTTTCAGGAGTCTCAGCTTTGATGCAAACATGAGGAAACTAACTGATGCACAGAGAGAAAGCACACCATCAAAGTCACTCAATTGGTCAGACTTCTATAGTTCATCTTCAGCATCTTTCCTGCCAGATCCAGGTAAAGGGAACGATGCAGCCTCAAGTCACAAAGCAGATGGATCTTCTGTTTCCACAGAAAGAACAGATTGTCTGTTATCTGGCCACTCTGAGAAGTCTTTTAAACATCTGATTATTTCACCTTTGAACTCTCACCAGTCTGCTGTAGAAGGAGATTGTAGATTAACTCCATTTAACAGCAGAGTTACCAAAACTCCTCTGACATCTGTCAGGAACGAGCGGTTAGAGAGGGAGAATCCAAAGGCAATATGGAAGAGAAAAGAAAGCACTAATAAAGAACCAGTTTTTTCCAGAAAGTCTGCAGGAGGGCCTGTGTCTGTCAGACGTACTGTTGGGAGGAGACGAAACAGAGTAACTACAGGCAAACAAACTTCCAGAAGTAAAAAACAGCAAAAAGAGGGGATGAGAAGGAAACTTCATCCTCATGCCCAGAAGTCTTCTGCTTTCTCCATCCATAGGTGCCAGACAAGGAAAACTACAGTGGGAAAGCACCCTAAGAAAGAAAAGCCTGATGCTAAAAAATTAAAGGTGAGGAGGAAACCAAAAAGGACCTTTCTGAACTCAACAGTTGTCACAGGGATTCCTGAAAAGAGGCAGAAGGTCACATCGGAATCTTTTCCCAAGAAGCCAGAGCAAACTTCTTCCAAAGTCAGGAATTGGGAAGTGAGTGGAGATCGGGGTCACCCTAGCACTGTGAACCGACCCTCTAGAAGAACTGCTGTACCGTTAATTCGAAACTGTCTTGTTCTACCAGGTGACAGCTAGCTACCAAAAGATTTTTTGTTTTTATAGCCAGCACCTGGAAAAAGATTGAGGAAAAGGAAAGGGAACAAAAGGAGGTCATAGACGAAGCTGTTGAAGTGCTAGAGCTGCAGAAAGTGCAAAGCCAGTCTAATGTGAAACAAGTACAACTGTAAACTCTGCTCTTGTTCCTGGAATATGGGGACATAATGTGTTGCACTGTTCTACTGTGTAAAGCTGCAGAGGTTGTGTGTTTGAGTTAAAAAGCACTTAAAGTCATATTTACTAGACTTCACCCGTACATCAGAAAAATAAGCTTGAATAGTATCATATTGTTTTCGTGGTATTAGTGCGTAATAGTGCACTATAATAAGGTAAACTAGAAGCTGTATTAATTAATTGTGCCTATTCTCATTTTTCCACATAATTCTAAAGTGCAAAAAATGACTTGGTTGTTATGCTAGAAATTAAATGAAGATACATTGATCTGGACTGGCTGAATTCTGTGTGTGTATTTTGTGTTTGTGTATATGCACACCTCCTTTGACACGTAATATATATTTGCCTATGAAGTGGCATTAAAATTGATACAGTATGATACAATTCAGATCAGTTCAGTGCTTTCTTGAAATGGAATATAATTGTACATGTTTTTATATTGACTTTTTTCCTGAGACCATGTCCAAAGCAGTTATTTTGGACACAAAGTCACTGTGGGCTCTCATCAAGCAATAACGGACCATGCTGGTAAGGAAACGCGTCTCTCTAGGGCACTGTTCAAATGGTGGTGGCTAAACTGAAATCTCAAATTCCAAAAGAAATACAGGCTTAGGGTTTGGATTGTGGGTTTGGGTGTTTTGTTTTGTTTTGTGGTTTGGGGTTTTTTAAAATAGCTTATTGATTAAGTTTTTAGGTGAGTTTCACATCCTTAGCATGGGGGTAGAAAACCTATAATGCAAACAAGTAGCAGTGAGTTGTTCTAGAATGTCAACCTCAATTTGGAGTTTCTGTGCTTTTTTGATTTTAATTGGGTGTACTGTTGGTTACATTTTTATGTACTATATTTGAAACTTTCTTTTTAAACTTTCAGTAAAATATTTAAATAAACCTAAAGCAGCATCTATCTAAATGTATTAGAGTTCAAATATCTGTTTAAACAGATATTTAAATATCTGTTTAAAATATTTAGTTGAATTAAAATTAATATCCCGTAGTGATTCATGTTTGGCCACTGATGCTCTGACTATTATGATTTTTATGGCAAAAAGGACCATAGGGTTTTGATTTAGTTTTTTCTTTTTTTAATAGTTATTATGATGACAGCTTATTTAATGTGTTTAGGAGACACAAATCCCCAGTCTTGCAGATATTCCTGTGCTTTAAGATTGAAGGTTAATTGTTGATTTGTATGAAGTTAAGCATATAGTTAAATGTCATCATAGTCAGGGCTCTGGTTTGTGAATCTGCAATTTGGTATATTCTATAATCTGTGTTACTTTAAAGGCCTTTGTAAATTCCGGAGTTGTACAATGTGTCTTTCAGAACACAAGAAAAACATAGAAAAGACCAGACCCTGCTCTCTCTGCCATGGAACATATCTGTGCAATTTCCCCTGAAAAACCAAAATCATTCTTGATTCATTTTCTAGAGTGACAAGACTGCTGGTTTGGATTGAGATAAAGGTGGACTTTGAAATGTTTTATTTTAATATACAGTATCTGAAAGAAATATAAAAGCTGTCATCATAAACCACCTGTTCAAAAAATATTTTTGGGATTTTTTAAATTTATGTGCATATTTCCCAGGGTAAATAAAAGATATGCGTGTACTAAAGCCACCTGGAAACTAAGTTCCTTTACAAGTCAAATATGGTCTGACAGATATATTTTTTTAATATTTATTTTATTTTTTAAATACAAGTTGATTTCTGTGGATAAATTTTCCTATGGTTGTCAGTGGACACATAATCATGACTGTATTGCAAGTCACTGGAAAATGAAGTGTTATAACATGATTTCTTACTGCCCTCTTAACTAATTGTGCCTCTATAGTATTTTGTCTAATATAAAACTGGGTTTTTTTCACAGCAAAGTTTTAAAGGAATGGTTTTTATAGAAAGGCTAATTTTTAGATAAAACAAAAAAGATTTTTTATATAAAGTTTGTTTTAAAGCAAAGCTTTAAATTAACTCTATAGGTAAGTCCCATTCCAACATATTTTTATGATACAAGAATGTTTTCCTATCTAACTTCTTCTATCTTATTTTTCACAATATTGTACACGAAGAGCATGAATTTTGTGTGTGAGTAAGGTTTAATGCACATTGTACTTTTAAGATCACTAATGCATATTTGCTTATAGCCAAAAATACTGTTCTCCATACTCATTCATTGCAAGCTTGTGTTTCTCCAGCACATAACTTCCTTGAAACCTTGAGTAATAAAAGTATCTTGAGGACTATAGGATGACTAATATTTTTAGCCTGTAATGTCTTCCCCCCTCCCACCCCCTCCCCCAATAATACACCTCCTTGTCAGGGTGTTTTTTTAAATAGAAAAATGTATTATATTTAAATAAAAAGTGTAAGTAGCTATATATTTTCCTAATAAATAAATAAATAATTTAAAAATTTAACAGTTTTTTAGAAGAATAAGACTTGGGGTGCAAGTCTGGAAACATTTCTGTGGTTGACAGCGTCAAAATAAGACAGTGTAAGCTTGGATGTTGTTCTCTGCCTCACTGGCTGTTTAGAAATCTCTTCTGTGCATGCTCAGTGACTACTAGGAAAAAAGGGAAGATTGTGATATAAGAAGTAACTGTAGAAACTGCTTTGAAAAGCTAATTGATGAAGATATCTGCCAAGCATAAAAAAATTGCAGACACACTCAAAATGCCATGTGCATGAAGGAGAAAAGAGACGTTTTCTGGGGTCTTGGGGAATTAGTCAAACTGGTTTCTATTAGATAAATAATGCAGGTTCTGCTGCCTTTATTGAATAGTACATTGTTTCATTAGGAGCATGACTGAAACTTTGAAACATGATTATGAAGCCTACGCTAATGGAAAACTTTAGAGCTGAAGCACTTTCTCCTGAAATTGATAGGAGGGGTTGGTTGGTTTGGGGTAGTAGGATTTTTTTTTTTTGGTTTGATATTTTTGGTTTTAAAAATTAGTGGACAAATGTTTGCATATCTTAATGTAGAGAAGCAAGAAAAGAACCATTGAAAAGGAGGAAAGTCATGCTTTTTTGAATCTAATTGGCAGCAGTTAGATGCATGATATAATACTTGAGAAAAATAATTTCTTCTGTGCATATGTAATTTTGACCTTCTGCAAGTTCATACTTACGGGTTTTTTTATACATTTCATAATTTTAAAAAAGTCTCTCCCCTCACAAAGTACTCAACCTTTTAACACAACCCCATTCTAAGCAGCTTGACTTTTTAGTATTCACTTGTATTGTGAACCTTGAGAGTGACCTGTACGTATGCCAGGTGCTAACCAAACGTAGAATAGCAAGTCCCCAAAACTTCAGGTATCTGATGCTTGCACCTAGCAGTTCTTCAGTTCTTTTTCTGATAGGAGTTTTTGCTTTCAAGTTTGCATCCAATGTTCTTGTACTTGTAGTGTGAAAGTGCTCCTCTCTGGTACTCAGATAAAATGAGGTGTTTCGTTGTACTTACAATGAGACTATGACTTAATCTGAAGTTGTGTTTAAGTTTCATGCTAAATTTGTGCCCAAATGAAAATAATGGTTTTTTTGTGGTTTTCATGTTCTTGTAATTGGTAGTGTATTTTGCAGTACTCTTGTTTGATGCTGTAATGTTTTTATCTGCTTCTTTGTCTCAACTGTCCGTGGTCATTTGACACAATGTGAGTTTATAAGAATACAGTGAAACTACAAACTTGTCCAGTGCTGTTGCTGGATGCTTGTTCTTTGTATCCTCAGCTTATTTAATTTCAGATTTATTGTTTCCATGCTTTTCCTCAGTTGAATATTTGGATAATTTTTTTAAATGTTGCGAAATGCTAATTTACAGGACAGGATACTCTGTTTGGAATTAAATCAGTGACAGGTAACAGGAGTGGATGGTGTCCTGATCTGAAGTGTTGAGGGCAAGCTGGTTTATGCTCCTGTGTTTGGGAGTCTGCTTCCTTCACTGAGTAGTGTGAAACAGGAGTGGGATGATGTTTCTTGATTTCTTTAGCTGTCGTCTTTCTTTTTCCCCTAGGGTAACTTTGCCCGAGAATGGAGTAATCTGAATTTGTACTTATTGTGGAAGTAAACCAGTATTTCAACTATTGATGTTTTGGGACAGATAAGAAAAGTAAAATGTATCTCACTTACTAATGCAATTAAAATCCCAGAGTTTTTGTCTTTAATCATTTATCTGCTATGAATTACAGCATTCGCAATAATCTTTTTCAGAAGACTGTAGTAGCATAGGTCTGAGCATGCCCAGAAACAAAGGTTTTGTTCCTTGTTTAAGTTTTGCAGTTATGAATTTATTCATTCCATCAGCAGAACAAATCTTGTTTTAATAAAATAAAGACTGAAATTCCATTTTTGTAGTTTCTTTATTCTTGAAGTGGACTTTAATTTGAAACTATTTGCTATAATTTGTTGTGGATAGAACACCACAGAATGTTACGGAATAAGTTACTGTTTTGAAGGCCAGTCATAATTTAACCAGCTGTTTACACCTGTATGGTATCTTGACCTAGTGAAGTCTTCTGTTGACTTCAGCGAAGCCAAGATTCATCCTGCCCTGTGGCAACTGAAGCAATGACATCCTAGGATGGCACTGAAAAATCATCAGGTCTATTTGAGATGTCTAACTGCATTTTGGCAGCAGGAAACCAGAAAGCACCAACCACATGGTAAGCCAGATCCCTGCAGAACTTGCTTGAGAGCAATTTTTTCAGAATGTGCACTTAATGAATGAGGGCAGTGGCTGGAAGTATTGTAGTGTTAAGTAGCTTTCAGCGTTATGCAAAATGGATTGGCTTCTCTGTAATCATAGAGTAAATCAACCCTGACTATAATCTGACAATGCGTGCAGACCTGTCTTCAAAGCTGTGTGCAAAAATAGTTTCAACAGATTTTTCTGGCAAATAGAATACTGAATACCTTGTTTAAACTTAGTAGTCATTTGCTGTTTGTAACGTTGCCTGTTTAAACCAGTATGATCTTTTGCAGGAGTGATGCACACAGATGTGTCAGTTTGGATCCGTAAGTGGCTGAAAGGCATAGGCATATTGTTTCCGAAGACTTCAGTAGGTCATAAAATCGCTGGACATGCGTTGTAGTTTTCAACCCATACTTGAAGATAGCTATATATTATGTAGTTGGCTGAACGAAGTTACTGTTGTGCTGTCAAATAATAATTTATTGAAGATGCATTGTTCAGCCATCTAAACCTGTAATTACCAACGTGATACTGTAATCAAATTTTAAGTCTGGTGATTGCATCTTTTGTGGGAAATAGAAGCAATTAATTATATGCTTATAGAGTGTCAAGTACAGTGGAGGTCTAGTTCAAGTTAGAATATTTGAGAGTTATAATGAAATTGATAATAGCATCGGTTTAGTTCATTTTTGGATTTGTTTGAGTCATTAGTGGTTTGATACACAAAATTATTGTGTTTCTGTGGTGCTGGAAGTAAATTATTTTCTTGAAGTGCAGAAGCGTTATTTTTTTCATGAAACATGAACACAGATCATTATTATAGCTTATGTGATTTAACGGTGTCAGTGATTCTAAATTTAGGCTTTTTCTTTGGTGTTCCTTCCTTACAGTAAACTGAAAAACAGCTCTTCCTAAATATTAGCATTTGTAATCAGGTTTTTAAATCTCTTATATCCTCAAAAAAAAAGTGTTAAAGCTGGTCAGCTTTTCATACTTGCTGTGCCAGCACATTAATGTTGACACTGGTGCCACTGAAAATGTTGGTTGTAGCTTACTTAGTAATTACTAGTATTGTGCAAACAAGTTGCAGAATCAAATTATACCCTTGCTAGCTCATGCAGAGAGCTTAGACACTGCTGGCCTGGAGGCTGTGCTGTAGACTTAGTAGTGAAGGGTGTAGGTGTAGTCCTCAGCACACATGTTGAATCCCTTGTGGATGCAATGCACGGGCATGACTTGCATTTTATCACACTAAAGTTTTAAGATGAAGAGGGAGGTAGAAGCGAGGAGTAAGACCTAAGAGATGTAGTGTAGACTGGACTAGACCAATGAATGTTCAGGTTTGGGGATTATTTTAGTATTTATCTCTGTTTTGTCTGAACCTTTGCAAACAGTTGTCAAAATGTAGCTGCATCCTGGGGTGGTTCAGCTTGGGTTCCATCATTCTTCTGGGATGTTCCTTTGATTTGCTTAATATGTGGATTCTTTTTACTGCTGCTTGTTTTGATCCCTTCAGCTACTGCTAAGAGGGGGAAAATGGTTATAACAAAAAAGATTGCGCATGTGCATCTTTTTGAAGGCTAAAGAGAAAAGTTGTAAGGCAGTATGTGCTACCAGTGCATTTCTCCATACATTGAAAGAAGCTCTGTTAAAATTTTGATCTAATGATGACTAATCAATCTGTTGCCCAAATGATGATAGAAACATTTTTCCTTTTGATTTCAGTGGCATTAAGCTGAAATCTGCATACAATTAAAAATATAATGGGTTTTTATTAACAGATCTCTTACGGTTTTCCAAATGTGTCTAACAATTTAATTTTCCAGTCTGTTCTAGCAAATTGTCATTTCCTGAGTTACTGCCAACACAGTGTAGTTCTGATTGAATCTGGGGTCAGGACAATGCTGGAGTCAAAGTCAGCATATTTTTACCTACGACAATTAGTTAATGTTTTACAGCACTTTTTGTGGATGAAAAGAACTCTTAAGTGTTCAATATTATCAAGAATTATCTTCTATATTCTTATTTTAGACAGTAATGTTCAATGGTTTTTGTGAAATGCATTGGTAAGCAAATACATTTTTTTTCTTAGAGCTTAGAAGAGAACACAGCAATGAAACTTTTACATATTTTTATTTCCAACTTTACATAGACTTCGCTTTTTCTGTGTGTAGCAAATTTTTTCCCTCCTTCATTTTAAAATAAAAATTCATCTGCAATGCAGAATACTCCATTTTTATTTTCTCAGGGTAGGGTGTGATGACTGTCATTTGGCTGTATCATGAATATAATTTTTTATGTAATTGTGTAGTTATTGCCTATGCATTCATAGGCATCTCTGCCTTTTCATGGAAGCTGTAAAGGAGAGCCAGGCACCCACACCTGTCTGTATCTAGTCCTTGGGTCTTGTTTGACTGTCTACCCATCCCTTCCAAGCTCCCTAGTGCAGCCAGTAGGTCAACTCCTGTATTTTCCTTCACTTCATTTAACTCTAGGGTATGTTGGAAAACAAAAATTTGTGATTCACAGGAAGAAATGGGTTGAAAGTCCATTTTCAACCAGTTTCCCCCATAAAAGTTTCACATCCTAGTGCGTGGGGGGGGAAACAACACAAATCTGGCAGTTAGATTTTTGGCAAGCCTTGTGTCCCACTGTCCCCCCTAAGCTCCCAGGAGTGCAGGGAGGGCTGGGGCTGGTGTGCACCTCGGGGGGATGTATAGCCCAAAGCCGGCTCCTCGGCGCCACGTCCCATGCCGTTTCGAGCATCTTCAAGCACGGGCACTACACAGCCTCTCTGGGCAACCTGTTCCAGCACCTGACCACCCTTCACAGATAAAAAGGTTTTTGTTTCAAGTTCCCTGTATGTCAGTTTGTGCGGCGGGGTGGCTGCCTGTGCTGTACATCCCCAGGGCACTGGCACAGCCTGGCCGGCTGTGGGCAATTGCTGGTGCTGGAAACCTTGCCCAGCTCTGCCAGGGGAGGTTTTCTTCTAGTGGGGAGCCCAGCCTGCACAGGAGAAGGTGGCTGTGACAAACAGCTGTGGGGACTTTGGCTTTTCTGTGGTTTGCTGGGCATCCGTGGCAAAATGGATCCTAAGGCTTAACCCTCCCTTCTTTTTATCATACAGGGGTTCAGTTTGGGTTTGGTTTTTTTCAGTGGAAGATTTTTCCTTGTTTCTCCTTTGAATGTTTCAAGTTATATGGGTTTGGTGACTGTAAATCTAAAACGTCATAGTTATTTGCTACAGTTATAAATTTGTTACAAGTCTGTACAGTTCTCATGTTCTTTTCATGGCTTTTTTTGTATTGTTTGAACAATCCTCCATCAGAACACTGTTCTCAATGAGATTATTTTTACTAGGTTTTAATTTATTTTATTTGCTTTGAGCTCAGTTTGCTGTTGCTTGAGACTTGTGTATCTGTTTACTCCACATCCAATATTTTGTTCTAACTGGCTTGAGTATTAATTTGATTTAATAAATATCTTACAAGTCTAATATTGAGGGTAACTTGCTATGGCTTAATTCTTCTGGGCTTGTTCAGGCTGTGAGTTTGTTATTGTTGGGTTTGTTTGTTTCTTTTGTATGTTGTCTCTTGCCTGTGTTTGTAAGGACCTTGTGTTTGGTTTCCCACTGCTGATAATTAGGTTAAATAGCTTTTGATGAGAAGGGCTGGGGGAGCAGGCTGAGGGAACAGCCCTCCCTTGCTGATGTGCTGCTATTGCTTTCTCCAAAGCAGGGTACTGCCATTGTGCAAAAACCCAGGCTACGTTAAGTGGGATTTTTATACTTTTATCATTTTATCTCCTTTCTTAAGTATTAGTGACGTCTACTCTGTAAAACATTGGTGTGTAGATTAAAACCATTATAGAACAGCTAAGCCAGTAATATTAGACAGATAAGCACAACTTGCCATTGTCTCTTCTAAATTTGCTATGAACAAAAACTTGATAAATTTTGATCAGAGACCTGAAGTTACAAACATCCCCAGTGTGTGAGCTTGCATTGTTTGTCCCTCCTTTTATATTTAAATTTATCCTTTAAGATGGCATCTTTTTGTTTGAATACTGTCACAAGTCTCTATCATCAGTTGAAGTTCTTTCTCCTAGTCCATTTTTGGATGATAGTGCTGCGTTTTTTCTTTGCAAATGTACTCATTTCTATCAAGTTTATAAGGGGAAAGAATTAACATTTGCCAAAAGGTGACTTGTGAATCTGAGCTCCGTTGTCATCAGTTCGTATGAACCCTACTAAATTCTTTAATTATGTCTGAAGAGGTGGGGAAGACATGAGCTTGCAAGTCCCTCAGACTCCTCTGGAAATTTTGTGTAAAGCATTGAAGCTGTGGTGGGTTTGTGGGGTTTTTTTCCTCCTTTCTTTTTCTTCAGCACTGTTTTAAAGAGCTACATTGCACTTTTATCAATGTCTTGACAGTCAAAATACGCAGGCGTAAGTGGATTTGAAAGGACTGAGTGGTGAAATTCAAGCGCAAGTTGACCCTTGTTATTAACTTTAATTTTCATGTTTCTAACACTTAGAAGAGGACTATCACTTATATCACAGTCTCAGGTTTGTACCTACAGGAAAGGAAATTTTTGTTTCTAAGTTATGAATTATGGTGGTTGTATGCTAAGTGTGGATGCTTCTGTGAGGAAAGGTTGTGGTGGTTTTTATTTTTATTTAAAGGAAATGTTTAAACCTAATGCATTTGATGTAAGTGAAGGTCACGCTGCATCTCAGATGACTAGAAATCATTTTGTAAGCAGTGTGTGGGAGAATTTTTCGGCCACTTGGTATTACATCACTTAACACACACAATTTCTCTCTTGTGATTGCAAAATAAGATGTCTACTACACTGAAAATTAGTGTCAGAAGTAGTATTAAGTAAAGGAGCAGGGAACACGGTTCTTGATTGGAAAAAAATGCATATAGCATGAATTATGGCATTTACTGTCTGATATCAAGGTTTTATCCATTTGTATTTTTGCATGTGCTGGGCTTGTTTGTCAGCTAGAAAGTGTTTCATTGAAGGGTGGATCTCAAATTATTATGTTGAAGTAACTGAGATTTTGGAAAGTTTGTGTGTGGATCCTAATTTTGCAGTTTAGACACATTAATAAATACGAAATAAACTTTAGATTGCTATATCAGTTCCACTCAAGGCAGGGCAACAGGGCATGAATCCAGTAAGTTAGTGCCCAAATCATCAAAGGGATAACCAGCAAGCTTCTGTCAGTTCAAGGGGCCTTCTGAGCTTCAACTGAAATCTTTGATGTTTTGTGCTGATTCAGAGCCAGAATGCTGCAGGTATAGCAGAATATTTATCCGTATGGTTGGGCTGAAATTGGCTGGTGTCAATGCAAAAGTCTCCAGTGGGAGAAGTGAGCCTGGGTCAGGCCCCAGACAGGGTGTGCCATTGCAGGGGGTATCCATTCCACTATGCATATTCCGAGAATATTTATGCCATTCATTTGACTTAAATATATAAATTATTTTGCTATACAGTTATCAACAGCGAAAAAACTTACAGGAAACAGTAATTTTCACAAGAGTCTACCTGCCTTGTACCAAAACACCCAAGAAGGTTAGTTGCATTAGTGTTTCTTACCTGCTGCTTCCAATTAAGAATCTATTTAGCTTGCTTTTCTTCGATGGTTAAAATGTTGGATAACACCCAATCCAAGACTGTTTCCTATCACTCTGCCTCAAGCCAAAATGCTAATTCTTCCTGCGTAGTTAACCGGTGTTTTGATAGCATGTATGGCAACACAGGCAACTGCACAGCTAGGCTGCCAGCATACGTTCTTCTCCCAGCTGCGCCACTGCCTCAGGCAAGCTAACTACAGCTTTGTTTTTGTGAGTAGTATGTCAAAAACGTCTATTTATAAACCAAATTAGAAAATGCCTTGGAACTGTAATTTTTCTTTCAGGCTTCGCTTTCAGCTATCCAGAAGCTCAGTATTCCATATTAATGGATTTGGTTATAAAATTTAACTTGTCTGATGAATGAAAGTAACATATTAAAATATAAATATATATTCATATATAAAATAAAAGAGCCCTGTTAAATTATTTACATTTTGGAATATAGATATCAATTATAAAATATTTTAACGTATTTTTATACCTTTACCTGCAAGATGAAATGTGAAGGATGTGGGGATGCACTAACAAAATATAGAAAAATCACATTTATTTTTTCCATTTTCCATAATTTCCTATTAGTTGTCATTCTTGAAAATATATCTTAATGATTAACTCTTATGTTGTTTTAAAGGCTGGAAAAGTAAGGCAAGATGCCTAAGAGAAACATTGTAAAGATGTTCACTAGGTTTTGACCTCCTTCAGTCTCAAATAAAGGTGCCCACTGACTAACATTCAGGGGTTTGGATGGTCTGGACATTGGTCCGAGTCTTTGCTAGATATTTGTGAGGATCAGGATACTGAAGTAAACTGAAATAAATATCAATAACAATGGAATTCAACATAAATGGAGATCCTTGAGAATGTGGAGATAAGCAGCCTTCCAGAATCCACAAAAGAAACACAAACCCTCCAGTTCTTTCAGATCTATAAACTGTATTGCAGGGGCTCAATGGTTCTTGTGACTTTGCTGGGACCTGGGTGATGTGGTGGAGTTCGGATCTGGATTATATGGGCCAAACTGCACTCACGCCCTGTGGAGCAGTGTTTCAGTCTGTAAGCAGCCAGCCTTTCCTCAGGGGAGCTGTTTTCTAAACGTGAAAGCAGACAGCACAAGGAACAAGTAGCCTGTGGTTGCCCATAGGCAGGTGATGCTAGGAGTTTCTGCAAAAGATTTTGGAAGTGTTTTCTCTATTTAATAGTTGCGCTCTCTCTCAGATTAATCTCCTATAACTAAGCGCTTTCTTTAAATATAAATGGCTGTATGCCACTTTTAGAACACTTACATTACTTTGTTAAATTATTAACCAGTTTTTATCATCAGTTGGGGAGTTTTTATAGAAATGAGAACAGGATCTTACTCACTGGTTATTTTTAAAATGTGCCAACGTGAAGGCTTGTATTTGTGACAAGGCTCATAAAGCATAACAGAGCTGTTGTACAGATTTTAAAGGAATTAAAAAGATTAGAGTTAGAAAAAAATCTTTTTAGGTGTAAAGCTCCATGCAGGTTCAGCCCTTGCAGTGTATTTTATGTTCTGCTTCTGAAATCAGTGGATGCTGGGGCTGCTTAGCCACTTTTGGTAAGTTTTTATCCTACTTCAGGATTCAGCTAGTAGGCTATGAATATTGGAGCAAGGGGAAAGCTGGTATTTAAGATTTAATTTACGGGTAAGCATTTTCTGCCCTGACATAAGACAAGGGTTGGCAGTAGGCTATATGTCTGTCGTCATCTCTCGCTTCTCCTGCTGCTTCTGTTGTTTGCATTGGTGCTGTGGGTAGAGAAGCACTAAGGTCCTTTTTTGCTTGAAGGCTTGACAGGAGGAAGGTCCACCTGTAGGGATGTAGCTGGTGGATTGCTGTGGATTAAATATTTGGAGGTCCTTACTCCCAAGCTCTCCATGATTTGCCTGGAGAATACTGATGTACCTGCTACCCAGCAATTCCAATTCCTGGGCAGGTGGAATGGGGTCAGGCACGGAGAAGCCTCTGTAATGATGCCTGCCAGCTTTTGAGCAGCTCGGCTTCTGGAGAGACATAGGCTCTTCCACAGCTGGAGCTCTATCCTCCTTGGCAGGCAACTGAAAACAAAATAAGTCTGTTTTGCTCCAGACTGCAATGAAACATAATGCAAGAATATATCAAAATCCACCAGAAAATTGAATTACCTTTCTGCAGAGTACAACTTAATCTGTTGTGACTGAAAATACTTTGGTGAAGGATGGAGTAACAAATGAGAGTTGAGAGAACACGGGTGTCTTCCTCCTAGGCCCTGCAGCATTACTTTCTCCAAATAAATTTCAAAGTCTCTGTTTTAAATCTCACATGACTGTTCCATATTTCCTATTCAGCTGGTTAATCATCTTGCTGAGCAAGTATGGATATCATGAAGGTGATTTGTGAAGTCTCTGAGAACTTGCATTACATGCTGGTTTTTTTCATACCAGTGTCAGTGTGCCCGAAGTTAAAATTAAAGATTCAATAACATCACTCCCTGTCTTGCTGTGCTGCGGTGCATGCGGTGCACGCCACCTCTCCTTTTTGCGCTATGCAAAACCAGATTTTATTTTCAATGGAAAATTAGTAAATTTCAAAATTGTATACGGATATATGCCTTGTGCAGTTTATATAGCAAAATACCCTTCTGACATTGGCAAGGCATATTCAGCAGATGGCTGGGGAGAGTCTAATCCTCTCCCTCCTGGCACAAGGTGTGCTAACTACTATGTGCCTTGAGCAAAAAGCCTTCTAGATGTTCAGCTGCCTTTCATATTGGGATAGAAATGTCTGCTGGGGAAGGTAATGCAAAAAGATATCCGTGTAAATTCCTTGAGGACATCTTTACTGTAAAAATGAAAAAAATGCCAGAAATTTCTACTGTCTCCAAATGTCAATTGGAAAAGTAACAGGGCTTGCTGTCAGCCTAGTTCAGATCACACCAGGGATTTGTGTTGGGTGGAGGTTGGTTTTGGCAGGATACGTGGGAAGAGATTACAGCTGCTTCCATCAAAACACATTTCAGGGAAAGCAGCAAAGGATCTTTCTGTGTCTCCTCCTGACCCAGCTGAGACCTGTGAAAGACATGGTATGAGGGTCACTGGATGAGCACTTGGCACTTCTTGTCTCATTTGCAGTTCCATCGAGGTGACAACATAGCATTGCAGCAGAGGAGCCAGAAAGAGGCCAGGAAAAACACCACTTGCCCGATGCAGGAAAAATCACTTGATGGAACCGAGATGCTCCACCACGAAAGCAACAGCAAACTCCCCTTCCTTCAGCTGTTCAAAGAGGGTAGGCACTCCTAACGCTGACCCAAACCTTCATTCGCAGGTGCCTCAGTTCCAACAGCAACGTGACAGGAAGCCAAGGGATGGGAAAGACAAAGGGACGCTGTGCTCGCCCTGGCACCTGCAGAGACCTGGCTGCCCTTACCCCACTGCTGCGGCCACCGAGCCTCCCTGCCCCTGCCCTGCCACTCAGCACCGCAGTGAGTGTGCCGGTGACCTTGCTGCAACAGCAAGTCTGCTGGGGGTGCTGGCGCCTGATCTGGTTGGCAGCAGGGAGCTGGGGAATTTGGAGAAATGCTGACCAGCATCTTCAGCTGGCTGTGAAGTTTCCTCCAAAGAAGAGGCTGGAGATGGCAGTGGGAATAGAGAAGGAGCTTGGTGCCTGGCCCACATACCTACCTTCCAGCGTGTGGTGGGGAGCCTTCTGGGCTGTTGGGAGGCAGCCAGTCACCTGGGGACATTCTTGTCTTTGTATTTCCTGCAAAGGCCACCAGACCCAAACCCTGCAGGTCTCGGGCACGATGCTTAACCCTTTTCCCTACACACCCTTGGAGTCTTTTACCCAGGGACTTACTCTGCCAAGATGACTCGCACCAGACAAGCCCTCCCATCCATGCCCAAGGTGGATGCCACATGGCAACCTAGCCTCTGGAGAGGCAGCAATTGTGAGCTCCTCCAAGCTCCTCTGTGACAGTAAGCCAGCTGGGAGGATCTCCCTGCCTATAGGTGATATGGGCAATACTAACCCATTCTGGCTGATACTGTGGCATTAGCAAAAAAAAAAAAACCCAAGGGAAGGTGCTTATTTACCCACTATTTGCGCTTTTTAGAAGTTACTGTTGTTACCACCCGCTGTTTCCCTTCTTAATGCTCCTAACATACCAGCTGCTAACGTTTCAGTGCTGACTCTTTTCACTTGCCTCTAGAAGGTCGCATTTCTGCTCATGGTGATACTGGTAGAGAAGCTCTCAGGGTCCATCACCCCTGGCCTGTGTCACTGCTGCTGGGTGCCCTGCGAGTCCAGCACCAGAACTGGATGGGAATAGCTGAGAGGCAAATGGGGCAGTCCAGTCTAAGCTGTGGTAGCAAGCTGGGAAATAAGCTATCTGCACGCTCAGAGAGCATTCCTCTGCTGTGTGAGCACATTATTTTCTCAGTAACCTAGTTTTATGAATAAAAAAGTCCTCCCTCTTCATAACTACAGCAACAGAGAATTTTATTAATGTTCCCCACTGTAAAGAAAAGGTTACTGTGTCTTATTTTTACTAGGTTGCTTGAAAACCTATAAAATCTCTGTGGAAGTTAAGAGGTAGCTTGTGATCTGCTGTCAGTCCTATGTGCATGCTTCTTCTAGAAATATGTCTGTAGGGATGAGTCAGGCTTGGCAGCCCAGTGCATAGGTTCCCTCTAGAAAACAGTTACATCCAAAAATGTAAGACTCTTTCTTCATTTCTCTCTTGGAGGGGTGGGGAAAGATAAGAGTGCTAGGACTATCATAAATATTTTAAAAATGAGCTCTGCAGTTCAGCTGCATGGCAGCTCATAGAAGCCAAATAATGTTTTATAGCCTGACTGGATAAACACATTAGTGCTACCAGTACAGATTCTAGAAGGGTTCTAGAAACCAGTATTTAAATGGCACTTAAACCTGTTCAAGTGCTTATCTAAGCCTAGACTGAGGGCTGTTACCATATGCCCACATCTGTAAGGGCTGCTCTCACGCTAGAAATCATTAAATGCATGTGGAAACCAGGAAGAGGTTTCAAGCAGGGCAGCTCCCAGGTGGTAACCTGTGCTATTTTACACCGGTCTGGATGCTGCACTGCAGTGCAGAGTGGGAAAGTCAAGTTTAAAACAACTGGGGTCAAGAAACTAGGGTCATTCTTTAGCTATCATAAAGCAAGCTGACATTTTGAGCTATGCTGTTGAGTGGCCAACCTTCCTTAAAACAGAAAAAGAATTGCATGAATTTCTTGTCGTTGTTAATTGGCAAAATAATGTAAGAGATGATATAACTCTGGTTACATTGCTTTCATTCTAAGTTGTTTGGGTTTTTTTTATTACAGTGATGCTCTTTCTCCATATCCATTCAGCTGTTATTTCCTCCACAAAGACTGTAGGAGGTACCATGTTGTGAAGGAGTTTTGTATTGCTTAAACAGTCACCAAACCAACGGATGGCAGTGACTGTTTAGAAGCAGTTTTCTCTGCTACAAGAAAAGTCAATTTATCTGTAGACAGAATGAAGAAAAAGAGACATTTTGTGCTCAGCAGGATCTCTGGTAAATGGAAGTTCATTGATTATGCAACTGTGTTGGACAGCAACATAAATTTTGGGATGGGGCTAAAATAATATAAAGGCAGGAAAACACTGTCCAGTGGGAAGGGCCTTGAATTGCCTTTGGCCTGCAGAGGTCAGACTGTCCTTTGGACTGTGCAGCTAATCTGCTGTGTACCTTTGGGCATGCTTCCCTGCTGTTTAATGCTTCAATCCACCAAACTCTGTCAGTTGAAGTGTATTTGTTTGTTTGTTTAAGAAATTGTTTTGCACCCTAAGCTCCACATGCAGTATCAGCACATAAGAACAGTAATAAAAATAAAGAATAATTCAAGTTTCTGTGACTAAACTCTTTATTTTGTAGCCCTGTGATCCAAGTTTTGTGTATGCGTTTGTTATGGGAAGAGGGTTTGGTCTGAAACCCAGTTTAATCAGAGGTGAGATTTCTTTTGATTTCGGTTCTTGCTCAGGCACTTGACGCTTGCAATGCTTTGATTATCAGCAAACTGATCCCTTTCAGCTACAAGTAGGAGCAGCTAATTATCTGGAGTTGCTTACAATGAGCAAATATTTTCTGCTGCATGTTAATGTATACCTATAGTTTTCTTAACATTTATGTGAAGTTCTCTAACTGTGATAGTGTAGTTGGTGCAACCAAACCTTAATTGGAGGTGTGAACTGCTTTCGGTGATGTCTCACTTCAAACATTAGCTGGCACGTGTATGCATACAGACAATTTTGCCATGCCATTTTAGCTCGTCTGCAGCAAGAAGTTGTCCTGGCATCATTATGCATTGAAGCCTTTGGTTTCTCAAGGCAACAGTCTTGAGAAAGAAAGTGACCTTCTTCTTTATTTATGGGGCTTCTGGTGCTCACAAGCAGGATGAAAAGGATGAGAAATTGAAAGATGATCAAAGTTGGAGCATATCTTAGCCATAAGATATGGATGGAATTTAAGAGAGGAAAGCAAATTAATTCCCCATAAGAAGCAGTTTTGTAACTAATAATTGAAAAAGTTAGTTTGGAAGTATGGCTTTTGAATAATAAATGCATTCTTTGTGGGGGGTAGTACAGGAAAACGAGCACTTTTTCAATCATGTATGCTACAAAGATACTCCATGCAGGATAAAATACTGCTGCTTTAATTTCCAAGGAGGTCTTAAAAAAAAAAAGGTACATTTCCATAGTAACAACTAATAACGTGTGTTTAAACTTATAGTTAACTAGTGGGATAAGCAACTCCAGAAAATCATGGGGAACATATGCATATAGAGAAATAATAAGATTTTTGAAGGGTGACTAAGTGTGAGTTCATGTGGGTGAGAGGAAGAACGGAAGCAGCGAGGTAAAGGGCATAATTTCACCACCCCCAAGTGCGGGTTCTTGAAGGACAATCCACATGGTCAGGCTGTGTGTGGCTTCTGTGGGTGTGAGAGAGGAATATCCGCTTCCATGGTTGTGACAACTTGGGGATTAATCGAAGTTTTTATGCTCTAGAGATTTGTGGCTGAGATTTTTGTCTAGAAAATTAGCAAGAAGACTGAGGGGTGCACACTGCATCAGGAAAGACTGTTGGGGTCTTATTTGCCTTTGTACCAAGCTGACAAAGCAGAACTAATCCCCTGTGTTATTACTAGCTGCGTTATAGCCCTGGCTGTTCAGCTCTAGTAAACTAGTAAAATATTATTGGGCTGTGATTCTTTCTGTGCTTTGGGAGACTGAAAATTTAGTGGAGCTTCCTTAGAAAGCAAGAATCTGCTCAAGGTATTAATAGCAGAAATCATGCAAAGCATTCACTGGGATCTGCGCATAATTTTGATGCGATGTTGACATTACCAGATGCTGTCTTTGGCAGATAGGTCATGAGAATCACCAGATCTGTGACTGACCTCTAAAATCTGGGAATCCATAGGTCCAGACTGATTGTTGAGGAAAAGCTAAAAGAGGACTTTCTGTGGTCGAATATCAAACTTGTAAGGAAATTCGTTTAGAAGGTCTTTGGTGAGGGGGATGATAACACATCAATCTGTGATCCGCATCCAACACTGAAAGTTATTTACATGAAAAAAAATATATTCTAGTAACTCAAATATGTTGGGGACACCCTAGGACTTTAGTGTAACACTTTGATAAACCTTTGCATTGATTTTTCTCAAAAATTCAGACCATCTCTCCAGAGAAATCACAGCTAAATGGCTTTCTAGAGGAATCAGTGCCAAATGGTAGATACACCCTCAAATAGCAATCTTTCAGGATAGTGTGTTTCATGTCTGATTCATCCCTATGCCTAATTAGGAAAGGAGCAAGGAAACTGGTCCAAGTTTGTCTATGGAGAAAAGGCAGGTTGCCTAATTGGATATAGCAGTTTGTATTTATTTTCTTCCCCCTATTTCGTAGGGCTGCACTTTATGGAAATGCCAGGATTTTCCTCATCTGACTAACATTGCTACTTCTTGGCATTTTTACCTACCTTTTATAGCATAGGATGACAGCAGCATCAGCACAGGTGTCTCTGTTGAAGGCAAGGCTGTGTAGAAGTCTCTTACTTGAGCAGCAGCCTTAGCATCTGCAAATTACTAGAAGAAGAATTTTTTAATTTTATTTTTGGGTGAACATAAGAAAAGCAACTACAAAACCTTTAAATGCTGCATGTCCATGCCCAGTGAACCAGCTTCCAAGTAGTAAATAGTAGCTGTAGCTAGCAAATTCTGTTTCCCGGTGAGGTTTAGTAGCTCGTGTATACATTGTACTGGCACAGCCATGTTCCTTCTGCTTCTCAAGCTAATGCAGTCCTTGCTATTTGGGGGCATTTCTGTGCTGAAGGTAACATCCTTTATGTTTTCAACTACAGTCTCATGAAATTTTTGCCTATCACTTGGGCTTAGGTGCTGTAAGCATCAAGAGTCTAGTAATTTCTACCAGCAGGGGGAATGAGCTATTAATGCTAGTGTTGGCACAAGAACAAATGGGTTTCTGTTAGGCATGAATAAATTTAGGCTGGGAGGTAGGAGGATTTTACTTAGTGATTCTAATAATGAGCTTCTGGAACAGCCTTCCAGTGGGTAGTAGAAGGGCAGAAACCCCAATTGCTTTTAAATGCAATGTATGAAAGGAACTGTGTGACGGAATAGCCAGTGGTAGCTGGGGGCTAGACTTGATAACTCAAGAGATCCAGTGCAGCCCTTTCCTCCTCTGTGCATGTGCAAGTGGGTCAGGGGAAGAGTGATGATATCTTCCCTCCGCTTTGCAACGCTGTGCTGGAATAGCTGCAATCTGCTTTTTTACAACCTACCAACTGGAAGTGTTTGCTCGCTGTGGCAAGTCCATGGGATGTGAACTCCATGGTTTTAGTTTGAAGGAAATATAAATGAAAGCACCTATTTAAGCAAGATTTCCTCTGTTGCCCCATCTTTCTTTCTTGATGCTGTGTTCACGTTTTAACTCACAAAAGTGAAACGAGCCAGCAAGGGCAGCAAGGGGCAGGCTGATGTCACAGCCACATTTAGAAGTGCTTCCTTATTAGAAGAGAAGCATTTTTTTTTTTTTCTGCTGGTGGCATGTGTTTTACTTGCTAGGTATAGCTGTATCAGAACAGCTGACAAATGTGTTCTAGGTAGCCTCATTGACCAGCATGTTTCTGCTGCTGCTCTAAATTGGACGATATGGTGAATAACTGGAGCCTTTAGTATCATATTATTTCCACTGACAGCAAAAATACCTCACTGCGGTATCTTGTATACAATGACTTATGTGCAGTTGTTTAAACGTTGCTGAGGGATCCTACTAAACAACTTGTAAAATCCTTTGGCTGTGAATGCTTAGTTAATTATCCAAGAGTACACTGAGTACACTGTGAATTAATGCTGAAATTAGTCTGGTGTGGTTTATTAAAATATTTTTTTTCCCTCAATCAGAAGATTACTGATGCTAAGTTATACCTAGATACGAATTGAACTGCAATTAATAAAACCTCCAACTTGTTTGCTATTAGCAGCACAGCTGTGTTCTCTTCCTGGCTGAATGTTGGTAAGATAAGTTCTTTTTATCATCTTAGTTTCTTCACTTGACCTTATCAATAACATTTCACAATATTGTGGGGAGGGGGCTGGCAAGTATATCCTTACCAGTATGTATATTCTAACCTGGTGTGCTGCAGCATATGGTACTTGCAAATGAGTTCATTGGTGTAGTACCACTAGTGAGAGGAGTAGTTAACGATGATGTGCACACAGATCTTGGCAAATGAATGGCAGTTCTGATGGGGAAACAGCATTTTTACTGTATTCTATTTTATAGTATTACTGTGTTTAAAATAGTGTTGTGCCTGATATTGTACATTGTTCCACTATTGTACCTGGAGGGGAAAGCTGGGTTTTGGGCTCTGTTGAACTACACAGTAACAGGAGAAAGCTCTTCCTCTGAAGAGTACAAGGTTGAAATAAAGAAGATGGAAAAGTGAAGAGCATGGAAACCCTGTTCTGTTGGATCTATAGTTTGGAAAGCGATGCTTGCTTCAGAAGCATCTAGAGCCAGTGGTCTGTTTCCTGAGTCTTGTGGTATGTGTTTGTTGTGTTACTGCAACACTTGTGCTCCCCGCCGCCGCCGCCCCCCCCCCCCCCCAGTTGCTAAAAAGTATTTAAAGAAGCTAAAAGAAACAAAATAAATGAAAAGTACTTATTCTTCTCTGACTAAATGCTGGGCTGCTGCTGAGCTGTTAGGTGGTGGGATGTATAGCAAGAGATGATCACGTTTTTTTAAAAAAAATTGTAATAACCATATAGAAATATTCTCACAGTGACGACTGAGGAGCAATTTGAGAATAGCTGAATATGGAGAATCAGTGAGTATTCAAACAGGTATGATTAAGAAAAAGTTATACCGATGTAATGCATTGTTCATTGCAATTACCATGTTTCTTCCAAGTGTAAATTATCTGTACTCACATTGCATGTGATATGAAGTAAGGAAATACGAGTGGCATGAAGTTTCAGTATAGCTTTGTCTTAGCTGTTAAGCCCCTGCTGAGAAACAGAGAATGGCTACCACAGTCTTTTGCATGCAATATTACAGCTTATGTGGATTAGTTATGTGCCAGCTAATGAGGTCCTATTGTTGTTCAGTGTCCCCTGTGTAGTTACCTTTTAGACCGGTAGTGTGCTTGGTACCCCTCCTAGAGCTGTTGTTATGTTTCTTCTGTTATTTACAGCACTGGCTGGGTTATTTACTATTGCAAATCAAAAGGAAATGTCTCTTAACAGGCCTGCCATTTTGTCCTGTGTCTTTACAGCACAGAGCACAGCGGGACCTTGGTCTATGGCTGAGCCTGCTCATGCTATGGTAATATGAATAAATCATAATTATACTTGACAGCTGCACTTCCTTGATAGCAGATTCCAGCAATGGCTGCCTCTGCTGTTTGTGCTGCCTGTTCCCTATGGTGTTACATCCTTCATCACCCAAGGCCAGTCTTGAGCTGCCCAAGTGGTATCACCTGTTATCACCAAAGTAACTATGTGAGTCTTCTATGCTTAACCTCCTGTTAGACTGAATATTTGATATTGTGGTTTCCTCTTCTGTAATGATCATCACTATTGTAAACTTGATAGCCAGTGTACTTACAGCATCCTTGCAAAGAATTTTTTGATAAATGAGTCATCCATGTTTGTATCTCCTGAACTTGTCTCTTTCATATTCCATCTGCAACAGAAATATTCCCCTTTCTATTAAAATGGTAGACAGTTTGTCTCTGTGAGGAACATCCCATCTGCTCATTTGTTAAAGGCCCTAACTGGATTCTTGAAATAAGTGTTAGGTAAGAGACTACTGCTGAAATTTATGAGTTTTCTTTATTACCTAGGAAGACGCAGTCTTACTGTGCTCACTCAGCAAGATCAATATTATTTATGCCTTGCAAAGGGGTAAGTTCTTTAAAAATGTATTCTGCATAGAGGCTTTCCCAAGTCAAGTGATAAGGTGACTTCTTTTTTCAGGTGGTATCAGAAAAGGCATTTGATCATGTTGGATGGCTGTATCTTTACTATTAGGTTAACAGAGCCTGGACTATTTCCCGACTGCCTGTCAATGATCAGCAGTTTTGCATCTGAACCTGTTTTACTTTGAAATGTAGCATTACAAGATTTCACGCCATGTGCTCACCGCGCCCCATCCTGGTAAAGGAGGAGGGAATTTAAAAGCTCTGGACAATCATCTGGAGATGTGATGTGAAGTTTAGTTATCACCCAGATTGACAGCATGTATATACCTTGCATAGTTTGCCTTTGCTCCCTCACCAGTCTTGAAGCACTACCAGCAGTTTCCTGTGTGCCTGACATGGACTTTCCCTTTTCTTTCATTTGGTACAGATGCTGCTATGATAATCCATGCTTCTGGTATTTTGTTTTCAGACATCTGCAGTGCAATCTATCTGGGATTATTTCATAGTGTCTTTCAGAGATGAAAGCAGGTTTAAAAAAAAAAAAAAGCAGCTGTCTTTGCTATTGGGGAATTTTATCTTGAGCTGATTGCCCTCTGTGAACTGCGTGTGAGTATTTGATGGTTTGTAGGTTTATGAGACACAGCTTGAGTTACGTGTCCATCAGCAACTGGGAGAGTAGGCATGTCTGCTTCAGATGGTTATTCAGGTGATTATTTCTGTTGCAGACTTGTACATGAATTAAAAGAACTTTACAAAATCTTTGCCCTAGACAACTTTTGTAGAAAGAGGCAATCATTATTTTCTCCCCTTGAAATCTTGACAGCAAAAATAAGAACTGATCATTTCAGAGAGCAGGTGTTTCTGGGATTTGTTGTTGCTAGATTTGTTCATTTTTGTTGTTTGGTGAAAGTTATTTTCTGGGTTCTATTATTTTGATGGTATTATCATTCTACTCTTTTGTTCTTTGCTTCTAAAATATTTTCTTAAACTGTATTTACTTATTTTAGAGCTAGATGCACTGACATGCAGTGACTATGACTGGTCCTTCTATCTGTTTATATGTTTATGGGGAGAACAGGAGATGCTGTTGCTTGAATTGTTCTAGTAATATCTAATGACGAGGAACAGCTGGGCTATGTGGGCTGCATGAAATGTGTCTGGGAGTGTAAGCATAAGGAAGGCCATTTTATACAGAAAACTGGTACATATTTCTCCCAAGACCCAGACAATAGAGAAATCCTAAGGCATGTTTTCTGTTACTTTTCACACCTGGTCATCTCATGGGTCTGTGTCTTCTATGCGTTTGTCTGCTGTTGAGTGCTTAGATTTTGAGCTTCCACAGGTAGCACCTATTGGACCAGGATGAGAATTCAGAATTAATTTTTTTTTTCAAGTATTTCTATGAAATAGTCTACACAGCAATGATTTGTTAAACTGCTTGTACTTTCTAAATTAACAATTATAATGAATTCTGGCTGGAATCTAAAGAAAATTATGCAAAGCAGAGAAAATTCCTATCTTTCTGGAAATCCACGTGGTGCACAGAAGACTCAGATTAGAAGGAATAAACTGACAAAAGCAATATCCAGACAAAAAGGAGAAACATCTTTATTTCCTCAGCAGTGAGACCTTCACCAAAATAAAACCTATCTATTCTTGAGTGTTAGAAGTCTGCTGGACAAAATGTGCACTGAGAACTCGGTATCTAAACTTGCCTCTGAACTGAGCTTCAGGTTTTCCAACTCCTGAAGCCATGGAACAAATACAAAGTAGCAGATTAATCTTCTCGTATGTGTTTGAAGTTATTTTTATCCTTGCAAATATTCTTCATAGTGGTGGCTCACCCCAGGCATGCTGAAGTATAAGAGATACCACTCACTGTGCAGAAATGTACTGCTACGTCTTTTTGTTCATGGTCCGGTGTCTGCTGCTGTGCGCAGCGAGCACGGGTAGGTGTACACCAGGTGCAGACCGTGCACCCTCCTGCACTGCTCGTCTTGTGTTGGTTGTGCACACGTCCATTTTCTGTGTCAGTACAGACACGCTGCTTTGGTAACGCTTGGTTCCCACTGCCACAGCCCTTGCATCGCGGGTTGGCCGCGGTCACAGGGACGGAAGCAGGGGGAAGCAAGGCACGATCTGTTGGCTGGCAGCAGAGGGGAGCCTGGCTCTCCACACCAGCGGGGAGCAGAGGGGAGGGCAGGGGCAGGGGTGGCGGGGAGGGCCCCCCGCAGTCTCAGCCGCACAGCGGGCTGCGAGTGCGTTGCATCCCCCTTCGCCCGTCCCCCGCTGAGCCCCGGGCGCGGAGGCCGGCCCCTGCCCTCAGGGGACCGATCCCTCGCAGGTTCTGCCGAGCCTCGCTCAGCGGGGCCGGTTTGCACAGCCCGCTCTGCACGGCGTTCCAGGCGGCGGCGGGGTGTTTCCCAGCGCGCCTCGCGCAGCTGCTTCGGGGCCGCGGACCCGCGCGTGCACCCTGCCCGCCCCAGGCCGAGCCCCAGCGCCCCCCGGGGCAGTGCGGGACGCCGCCTGCCCCCGCCGCGGGCAGCGCCGGCCGGGCCCGACACCCCGCCGCCTGCCCCCGCCCGGCGGCGCAGCGGACGGCGCCTGCGCGGCCCCGCTGTGGGCCGAGGTCGGTGCGCGTGCGCCCGCCGCGGGGTTGGCGGTTGGAGCCGGGCGGGAGGGGGGAGGGGGGATGTGTGTGTGAAGGGGAAGGTGCGCGCGCGCCGCTGCCCGCCCGCCCGCCCTCGCGCTGAGGTAACGGTCTCCCGTAACGCTGAGGAGAGGAGCCAGACGGGCGGGTGCCGCCGCGGGGAGCCGCCCGCCGCGCTTCGCCTGCGCCCGCCCGGGCCCCTCCTGGGCCGAGGGCGCCGCGCTGCCCCCCGGCCGGCCGCCCCCGCGCCGCCCCGCCTCGGGGCGCTATGAGCCATGAAGCCGCCCGGCAGCATCTCCCTGCGGCAGCCTCGCTGCGGCCGCCGCCTCCCCGCCGCCTGCCGCCCCGCGCTCCTGCCGCTCCTCGGCCGCCTCGTCTCGCTGCTCCTGCTCCTCCATGGCTCCTCCTGCCCCCGGGCCCGCGCGGCTGCAGCGGCCGCCGGTGGGTATGGCGGGGGTACGTGTGTGCTGGTGTGCGTGAGGTGGCTGCTGCTCCTCGGGCCCGTCCGCCCCCTCCCCGGCCCCGCTGCCGCCGCCCCGGGGGATAAACCCCCGTAACATCCCTCTCCCCTGAACGGTGTCTGCCTCCGCCCCTTCCAGCTCTGTGTGCGCCTCTGTTTCGGCGTGTAGAAAAACGGGGCTCGGTGAATGTTTCCTTGGCTGGCATGTGCACAGAAAAAGAGAGAAATGTGAGGTTTCCCCCCCGGTCTCCTGAAGCCAGTGCTGCAGTGTTTCGGGTAGAGGATGGGGTGAAACACGCTGGTGAGATATGCGACAAAAAAAAGGCTTAGGTGGTTTTTATGTGTGTTGGGGTGCATCTGTACGGGTATCTGGCTGGGAAGCTAATTGATTTGTTTGGGGTTGTTTTTTTGGGGCTTGCTTTTTGTTTGCTTTTGATTGCATGTAGAGATATATATGGAATGCTGAGTATAGTCGGTTTGTGCATCATGTTATTACTGTTGCGTTGCTCGTTGATTGACTGCATCCTGAAATTTTAATGAGAAAGGCTACCGATTTCATCTGAAAAGCTGCCACTGAAGAAAAGGGTTCTTGTCAAAGTTATAAAGAGAGAGGCAGAAAACTTCGTATTATGTAAGAGAATTGATTAGCATTCGGTGTCCATGGACTGTGAATTCAGTTTTTCTTAAGAACATGAGGAGTGTTCTTAGCCTTTTGGAGATATACGTTTGTGGTGTTTGTTTTTTTTTTTCTTGCATGTGTGTGTCTGAGAGAGAGAAGAGGACTATCTTGGCTATCAAAGAGGGTGTAGGGGGTAATTACATATCCATTAAGTTGTTTTTTTTTTCCTCTTGGAGGTTGAGGCATTAAAATATTTATACTCCATGACTGCATATGAAAATGTATATGCATTTAAATAAATAATTCCTGAAATAATTTTGTGTGTGAAAAGTGAATCAGATCTAGCTCAATGAGTAAGCTATCTTTTTGTTTGCTTAAGTGATTAGAATACTGCAAGCTGAATTATGTAGCTTTTTTATGGAAGCAAACACATTCTGCCATCTAATTCATGGTTGGCATATCTTTCTTCCTCAGACCTGCACTGGAATGAAATGGCAGGCGATATAGAAGGAGTACTGGCAGATGAAGAGAATACATTTCAACAGAATAAAAGCAGTAACAGTAAAAATAACAGTTACAGCAATGTAATCCAAAAAGAAGTCACACTGCCTTCAAGACTAATCTATTACATCAACAGAGACTCTGAAACCCCTTACCATATCCTGAATACCAGGGCAAGGCACCAGCAGAAACATGACAAGGTAGGGTAAAAAGAGGCTCATCTGCAGAGTTTTCAAAATTGTAATATGTGATGTGGAACTGTTTGAATGTTTTGTTATGTAGATCTTTGAGACTTTATGGTGGTCCTTACCACCATTTTTAGGAATTAAAGGAGGACATGTAATTAAACAAGAATATAATTTCCCTTGTGTTAATTTAAAAATAATTATTTTGAATTTCAGGATGGTTCAGACACTGAACTGTAGATAAAACAAATGGGAATTATGTAAAGTTGACTTGTTTGATCAGCATAGAATCTTGTGTCTTGACTTACGATATACCATCATCAACTCAGTGCTTCTTCCAAAATAGCTCTACACTGCAAAAATGTCTGCATAAGGAGTTTCTTTAGAATCCTGAACTTACAGTACGAGTTACTTGGCTTTGAGTGTATCATGCACTACCTAATAAACGCAGTATTGGTTTCCTGCCAGTGTATGATCAGTGAAGGCCACTGTAAAATGTTACTGGGTTTTGTCAGATAATACTTGTATTTTTCATTTGTAATGACAAGATCTAATATTTCATTTTACATAGATGCAGATAGTAACTTTTTTTTCTGAAATTGCATGGGGTTGAACAAATTTTGGTTTTGTGAAATAACTTGGCAAGAAGTAAACCTATTCTAAACTATATCACTTAAGAGACACCCTTTAAAGTGATTCCATCCTGTTTTTATAGATTTTTATTTAAAAAATTAATTTCTTCCCACAGGTTAAAAAGGTAAAGCAAAGGTAAAGATGGTTTGTATAGGACTAGATTGCCATGGTAGAAAAGGTAGCAAGCCCATGAGTGTGTATGGTATTACCTATTGAATTGCATTTCTTTTTGAAATTTTAGAAAGTTAATTTATTATGTGTTATATATACTTGTGTTGATATTGATTATGTACCATTTCAGACGTGGAATTAATACGGAGGCACTGTGTAATCTTTGAAAAAAAGATGAGATGGTTGTATAGTTTTGATGTTTTCAGAGGAAGAAAGGTTGCTTCCTAGCTTACTGAACTTGCCATACCAGTATGCACCTCTAGATGCATCTGAATGGACCAATACGTTATGGACGGCACAGAAAAACTGTTCAGTTGTTGGTATCTGGAGCTACTTAAGAGGATACTACATTCAGAACTAATACCCCTTTAAAGTGAGACCACTCTTTTAAATAAACTTAAAAACTAGGGACTTTCTGTTCTCTTTGGAGGGGTGTGTGGGAAGAAAGAGATTTGTAAGTGCTTGCAGACCTGCCTTTGGGAATAGTGCTTCCTCTGTATTTCTACATGAGTTTTTTCTTGGGAATCCATGGAGGAGAATGTCTGCCAGTCTCTTCGCTCACCCAGCATTGCCCACAAGAATATTGCTGCTGTTGCCTATCCTTCCTATGCCCTACCTTATATTTTACCTGTTGGGGTAAAGCTCTGCAGAAATCAGTGCTGACAGAATCGGTATTGATTTCCTTGGGTATGCTTGCTGCTGAGTATTGTGTAAAGAGGATCTCCTTTCTACTTACTGTGTCCCTTTTAAGCGCAGAGAATGCTAACACTGCAGTTTTTCCCACAGGAAGAGTTCTTTAAGCTTGGGGCTTCGTGGAGAGTGACATTATGTTGACTTCATTCTTCTGGCATGAAAATTCTATTGCTTTGATCCATGTAATTGAAGGAAAGGGCTGATTATGTTCCTTGCCTGGATTGATTTTTGCATGTCTTGCCTCCAGAGCACCATGGAGGGCTTTCCTCCTGCTGCAGATTTTCATCTTGTGTTTTTCCTTGCATGAAGTAATTTCTTCATGCAAGTAATGGGGAGCAGGGAGACTGCCTGGGATTTAAAAGGAAAATAACCCATAAAGAAAACATGGTGCAATTGGATTGTGAAAGATACAAGAAGGTTTTGATATTTTTTTTTGGGTGGTGGTGTTGTAATTTTTTAGTGCTTGCTTTTATCCTTTCCCAGAATTAAATGCTGTATTGTAATGAATCCTACTTGCAGGATTTCGCTGTCTCCCACATTGGTAATAAAAAGAAATAGCCAAAATACCTTTACGGTTAGGTAAACAAAGAAGTCTATATTTAGGATTAATTTTTAGCATGTGAAAAAAGTAAAGACAAGTATGATGACCTATTATACATACACAGTGGACAGCTGAGGAAGAAAAAATACTATTTTTTTTCTTTTTTTTTACTGTTCTTGGAACCATACATCATGTAACCTGTATTTTCTTGTCAGCCTTAATATAACATTTATAGGCATATGATGTGGATATACTCCCTATGGACATTATTCAGTAGACACCTTTCTGTGGAACTTCATTATAGTGGCTAGAAGCATATAAGCCATATGGGTAGTTTGTGGGATTAGGCCTGAATACCTCAGAAATGCTGAGTCACTCACTATAAGGAAAGGGGAAGAGTACAGGACATTTTGTGCATGTGGGAAGAAACAGGTAAAGCTAGAGAAATACAATTGCATAAAATGATTTAAAATATTTTGGTTTTTAAAGTCCCTTCCTCAAAGTAAGGGTTTGCAACATTCTTCAGGAAATATATGTAGAAACAAAAGGCTGCAGAAGAAAATTGTACTAGAGAATCAAAAATTCAAATAATAAATCGCTTTCTTAGCATTGATCCTCTTTATCCTTTTTTTCATTCGGTGAAACGCCGTCATAATGAGAGGGTGTATGTGATTTAAACTGTTGGTGGAACCTCCTTTATTTCTTCTTACTCTTCACGGAAGCTTTTTTTTGCTGTTGGAAAAAAAGGAATGTTCACCATAGTTTTGACTAAGTGGTCTATCTCCAAGATGGACAGAGTTCTAGTCTATAACCTATTTTATCTTTGTGCTCTAAAAAAAGCATATTTTAAATACATATTACTTGAAGACTCCAAAAACTGTATACCTGTTTCCTCATAGTCAAATTAAGGCTAGCTGATTTTGAGTTCTGAAGTTATTTTTAGTGTGAAGTGCTCAAAAATGAGCATCTGTTTATAAAAACACACTGAAGAAGCTGACAAGAATTCTTAAACGTGCTGAAGAGGTCTGAGTCACCTGTGTTCTCTTTCTAAACTTCTGCAGATGGAGGTAGCATTTTGAATGAACTGGTAATCTCTTTATTGAACCAGATGACTCTTTTGATTTATTTTCTCAGACTGTGTATACAAGATTATTAGGACCTAGCAAGAGGACTGCATGGGACACACATTGTCACAAAAGGCTAGGAGCAAGTCATTATGGTTGCCAGCAGAGGGGAGAAATCTTGCAACACAAGATGGGGTCTCAAGAGAATAGGATTGCCAGAGAAACACAGCTTAGGGCGACCTTACCCAATTTTGAGTGAAAAACAGCTTGAATGAGTTGCATATGAAGGAAGACTATCTGCTGGACAGTTTCTAATTGTTTTTAGATAATTGAATCATAAATTCTCAGAAGCTATAAAGAAGCAGTGTCTTTGTGCATAATTCTAAGCTGTTTGTGTAATTTTGGGGAGGAGGGAGTTATTAAGAAAACTGTGTGGCAGACCCTAACGACTGGGGAGGGGGAAGTATTATATTAGTTTTGACTGTGAAGACAGTTCCACCCCACCCCCCAAAAAATTTGTATTCATTGTGGGCTATCTTTCTTGAGGTGAAAATCCCAGGTGTTTCTGTTCAGCTCAGCTGTTTGTCATTTAAATAGAGAATGTAGTCCTGCCAGGCTGAATGCTGTGTTTCCTGCTGTGTTGCCCCACTTTAAAGTTCGAGATACAGTGCTGCCTCAGTCCATTATGCAACTTTGGTGTGTAGTGTATGAAAGTTGAGAGGGAAAGCATCCTTAAGATGAAATGAAAAACAGTGGTATCGTTGTTGTAAAGGAGATGGTATTGAAGAAAAAGCAAACTCATTTTGTAAAAGATGAAAGATAGGGTTAACAATCTCTCAAGAGGTGACATCATGTGAATTCTTACTAAAATCCAGGTAAAAATCCTGTGCATTAATTACACTCTTCCCTTCCCTTGCCTCTATTAGGCCAGATCTTCACTTTTAATCCCCATGTAATGAAAACTGGTCAAAATAATGACTGCATTTTGTGGCTTATGTGTATGAGTTTAAGACTGCTGGAGAATCTTCGTAGTATTTCAGCCGGCTTTGCATTTCCCCCCCCCCCCCCAGAATTTTCTGTGGTGCAGCTTCAATTTACGTTACTTGCAAATGGGTGATTTTGTGTACTTTGTTTTGTTTCCTAGTCTATATTTAATTTATATTAATGCAGAAGGGTTATATGGACTCTGCATCTTCAGTAGTTACTAACAGGAGAGTTGAAATAGGTCTTCTTATCTTTGGTTTATGGGAGTAGAAGGCTGTCTTCCTTATGCAAAGTTCTTCTCAAGTAGAACCACATATCGGTTTCCTAGCTGAGATGTGGGTTGTGGTATTTCTAAAACTTTGTACTTTTTAAAAAAATTCCATTTTAATATAATTCTGGGTCCTCTCATGAGCTTCAAGTGATAACCTATAAAAGGTTTAAGTTGCGAAGTGTTAGGTAGTGCAGCACTTGCACTTGTTAGGCCTTGTTCTGAAGTAAAAAAGTTCATAGGTTTTCTAGCATTTGGGGGAAGCTGGATACTGCAGGAAAGTGGCCCAAGATATGGATGCACTACTTTGTAAAGTCTTACGAACAAAACCCCAAGGGGGATGTGAATTTTAGAGGTCAGTGTCACTAAGTATGTCATGTTGGGAGAGAATGGTGGGTTCTGGTCTGTGTGGTTAAAAGACCAACATTAGGCTTGCATTCAGAGGTAGGCCTGAGCCTTCGTTTGTGTGCTGACAACCATTCTTTCAAAGAAGAGTCTTCAAGGCTTGAGACTCAAGTGCTTCAAAGTAACCAGAAATAAATCATCAACATGAACTTTCCTGAAATACTGTATGTTTTAAGCAGGAGTTTTTACATGCTGCAGTGGCATGTATGTATGCTGTTCCCGTATGGAATGCTTTATTTCCAATGAATACCGGAAGGTTATCTTGGTATATGTGCCTTACAGTAGGTGTTTTCCAGACACTGAAGAAGGATGGCTTTTGTATGAAGTCTGGGCATAGGCAAACAAGCTAAAAGAAGAGTAAGGAACTAATATATAATAAATCACATTGATTTGTGACTAAACTTGTACTATTATCAGGATGAAGATCAAAAATATGTTTTAACAGTGTAAAATCCATCTAAATCTGACTTAGGTTTCTAATTCCAGAATGGCAGTGATGAAACCCCTTGGCCCAGCTGCTGAAATGAGGGAGGCAGATTTGGCCATTATTTTAGTCAGCAGAACTATATGCAAAAATGGATTTCTAAAAGCAATGAGCTTGTCATTTGGAGATCGTATCTGTATGAATATAGCAAAAGACCCATAGGTACTATCAGTCAGTTAAATAATGCTGTTACTTTTGTTTAAAGACTTGTGACAGAACTTATTTTTGAAGGGATAACACTTTATTACATGTGGCATAGTTTTACTGTAAGGAAGTAAAACCAATATAGTACTTTTATAACTATCATCAATAAAAGTAAAGATAGAAAGTCTGGAGAAAGTGGATTATGGACAAATGATGCCCAAATGCAATAATGAAAACAATTAAAGTGTTCAAGTTGTGAAAAGCATCAGTAGAACTGAGATTCCAGTTACAGCCTTCTAATCCATTTTTATCTTGAAACTTACAGCAAGATAATGACTGATGTGAAACAAACTGGAATTCTTTATGGATTTTTAGCTTGGAAAAAACCCTGAGAGCTACTGCTTTGCACAGCAGCTACAGCAGTGTTAGTATGTCCCTAGTATGAAGAAACTCTTATTACAGTGACCACACTAGTAATCTGAGCTTCTGGAATAGTGAAAAAAGACCTTTCTCCCCCACCCCACCCCCATCTAAAATTTGGGTTTGGAGCAGGAAAAGTTTTAGTCTCAGACCCTCCTTCAACCAGCTCTTCTATATATCATCAGTAGGTCTTTGCTGCAGAAAAAACATGTAATTTTGCAGCTTTGCCATGGGAGTAGTTTATGCTGTCAAAGTGGGAACCTCTACAGAGGTTTTTAAATTATAAACATGTACAAAGGAACTTGGTCTCCTTTTTATGTAAGTAAAGAGTACTCATGCAGATGTGAACGTATGCATGTATACAAGTGGTACAAGAAGGTGATGTTTAGACATGGTAGGATATCCAGCCCATATATATTTTTCATAATATATGCTGATCTACATTATATTCTTGTTTGAATTTATATTTCTGTGCCAATCAGAGAACACTGTATTTCAGATTATACTTTAGGCATTGTATTACACAGTGGCTGATAAAAAAATAGTGTGAAATGATGAGCTGTATAACAGAATTCCACAGATGCTTTTCTGAAATGCTTCCTCCCATCATGATGGTACATTAGGGTTAACGCTAAAACACCTAGTGACTTTTCCCTGGTATCTTTCTGTGCTAAGTTGTTACAGGAAAATGTCAGTTTCAGGATTGAATACTTAGCCTCATTACCTTCACCAGATTTCTGGTTTATAGCTTTCATGGGTGGTTATCTGTTATTAAACTGGATTAAAAAAATATGTATTTTCCTGTAGCAGCGGTGTGTCCCACTGACCTGAATCAAAACAGTGTTTTTGCTAAATTGCAGTATTAAAATCCAGTGTTCTTTTTGTAACCAGCAGTTTGAGCTGAGTTTGGTGGAGAACATGCCCTGCTACAGGGTAGCAAATGAGTGTCAGCTGCTTTGCAGCAATTGCTTATGTGTACAGGCTACATCTGTTGTGAGGCACAGTAATAGATAGCAAATGGTGCTTTTATATACAGAAGTAATTGTTTTCAGAACTAGCAATGATATTCTGTCTAAACCTACAGGATCACCTAAACCTACTTTTTCTTAGGATATTGTAGGCCGAGAATGCAAATTACTTAAATAATACTGAATTGCAGAAAGATAAAGAATACGTGATTGATGTCTTAGAAACTTAAAAGATGATATACATGTATCATTGAATGTATACTGGACAAAATGACTGGACAAAAGAAAAGCTATAGCAGATCATGTCAGATGTCCACCTAGCTGTTTCTGAGAGCGATCAGTAGCAGGTGCTTAGGGGAAGGATATAGGCGTGTAACAGTCGTGGGGTGCTACTTCCTCGACTGGTCTCCCAGACTCCAGCAATTTGTGGCTCAGGATCTTCTGGGAACCAGAAGTTGTCTTTTGGATTTAATAGCCCTTGATGGGATTTCCTGATCTTGAGATTATCCTTTGGGTTTTTTTAATACATGTACATTTTTAGTATCTGTGATGTCATATGCTGAAGTTTCAGGATTTTGTCACATTTCAGTACACCATGATTGCTTTTGAAGTGCGTTTTATTTTTTGAGGTGGTATGTCATCCTCCACACTTAAGATTCAATCTACTTAACTGATGAAGAAAATGCTTATTGAAAGGAAAGATATTCAAGAGTTTGGCTTATTTAGTTGGCTTGGAATTGGCAGTCAGAACCACAGTAGTAACAGAAACAAAAATTTAAAGTAGGAGACAGAATACTTGGGTATCTCTCTTGCAGGTGATTATTTAGCCTCAATGCTGCTTGTGTTCCAAACAGTGTTTCAAAGAAAACAGACTGCATTACCTAAAATGCATAATGAGAAGTGAAAGAAAAGCTGCACTTGTATCGAACTGTAAAGAAAGAGTGTATTTTTATTTCTAAACTAACCCTGGAAAAAGTACATAGTCACTTTTGATGTTGCCCTTTTGCTCAGCTTGGCTAAATATAGTTTTTGGGATCGATGGTAGTTAGTGTTGTTTCTAAAATGACTTGGTAACATAATTAATGATATACTACACTGAGTAAATCCTGGTTAGGCAGTCACTTTTTGCCACATTATGTGTGTCAGGAATGTTATGTCACAGATCTGTAAATGATAATCTTACCTTAAAGGTAAGACCTAATCTTCATGGTTTGTATGTAAAAATGCAACATGGTCAAAATTACCATGTTTATCTTCAAGCAGGATATTTTGAAAAACTTTCAAACTGATTATATATATAGATATGTATGTATAAAACATAATAAATGCTAGGTACTTAAGAAATTTCTGTGGTTCTTATTTCTGATGTTTCAGAATGATCTTAATGGAATAGCACATGCTTTTAAACTTTCCAAATAGTTAATATTGAAGTCTTGTTTGTGGCATATATATGAAGACACACAATTTTAGGTAAACATTACATGTGGAGAAGACAGAAAGCAGCAGCTCCTGTAATTCTAAAAAAAAAAAAATAAAAAAAAAAATTCTAAGTGGGCAAAACTCATTCCAACCATTTTCCTGCAACAAAAACAGGTGCTTGAAAAGGTGCTTGTGACACTTGTTCCTTGGTTTCACTGTGCAAAAAAAATGGAGCAGGGAGTGAAAAGCCTCTCCTACTAGGTATGCATTTCAACTGAGATTCTAGACCTTGGGGCTGTAAAAGCTAGCCTTCATATTGTTTAAATTATGCTGGAAACGAGATTAATTTTATATAGTTTTTGTGACATACCTGAAGATTCATTGTGGTGTTTAATTAAAGTGGGGCTTTTTTGAGTTTTTGATTAAAGGTCTTATTCATAATGTTCCAACTTCATGTAATTATTAGTGCTGTATCAAATTGGTATATAAGTAAGCATGATTTGATTAGAACGTTATCAGGGAAGAGGTTCTATGAAATTCAGATCTAATCTCCTCCACCCTGCTCGAACAGTGTCTTCACAAAAAGAAATTCTTGAATCATATCTAATCTCCTTATTTTTCTAGAAAGCAGATGAGCATGTTTTCAATGTCTTTGGCTTCAGTATAAAACAGTATAGGTTAAAGAATAATATTTATATATCTGAAAAAAATTGAATATTGTGGAAGTTAATGTTAACTCCCTATGCGAGACAAGTCAATGTTGGGGTTTTTTTGGTGGTGGTTGTATGTTGGGCAGCATCAGTCTTCTGTACACTCGTTTGGCTATGGTGCCAAGTACAAAGCCTTCAGTTGTGAAGGGATTACTTTGAAAGGAGACTTTCTTAACATGTAATGAAAGTCTTGCTGTGGTTTTCTTATTTGAAGTTATGTATTACAAATGCTTCAATTATTTCAGGCCTTTTAAAGTGAATGAATGCATTAATATAATTAAAGGAACAGTGTACTACATTACTTATACTTTGTTACATAGCCATGTGGTTATGGCAAAATGTAGACATTTATGTGGGTCTTTTTTTTTTTTTTTCTTGTTTTTGTGAGGAATGAATATGTATTTGAAAGCATGTTTTTCAGGTACCATTTGCTTCTCTTTCTTCCTTACCGTCTAAAAAGGTAAGGAAGATTCCTTTTGAATCAGAATTTGGTACAAGGGCAGAGCTTATCATATGTCTGAGATTCATGAAAATAAGCATGTTTTCCATTACTTTGTTTTCCATGGGTCTTTATCACATATTTGTTGTATATAAAGCTCGGTGATTCTTTTGACAGCTTCAGTTATTCTGCAAAAGTGTAGAGTACTCCTGTGTGTTCATGTTTACAGGCTGTACATCTGGCCCAGGCGAGTTTCCAGATTGAGGCCTTTGGCTCCAAATTCATCCTTGACCTCACATTGAATAAGTAAGTACAAAATTTGGGGTTTCTTTCTTTCTGGCTCTTACTGTCTTTAACTTACAGTGCAAGGTCAGGGCATGGGAAATCTCAAGATCTGTGAAAAAATATGCTGTTATCCAAGTTTAATACAAAATAACATTTAGCCTTTTTAAGCGAGGTAACTGTTACCCTTGCTGATGCGCGTTACATAAATACCTTTAAAATTTTATTGTTCATGATAAAATAAATGATGATAGAGAGATTCCAGTACCAGTAGTGCTTGAAAAGTGTGGATTTTCTTGTGCATTTTTTTACTTACTGATGAACTGTCACACAGATGTTGTTTTAGCTGCTCAAGTCAGTGTGTAGAAATATTGTAAATACTTGTATGAATGGCTCATCTTTAATGATGTAGAAAACATGCTATTATCACTATAATAATGGGTTCCCACCTCAACAGGAATTTCTAATGGTTTGCTCTACTGAAAGATGCAGCTACAGTCTGTTTACCAGTAAGGCTGACGATTTTACTTAATCATCAGGTCCAGAAGATCTGACTTGTAATACAGGTCAATGGTGGTTTAGTTGTTTGTATCATGTCTATTTATATCCCCAGTTGAAGATATGGAGCTATCTGTTTTTCTAAACATTTTAATGACGTTGTGGGTTTTTTTGCCACTAAAGGTTTACACTGAGGAAGTTCAAGAATAAGGTAGAAGTATAAAATCTGTACTAAATGCTGGACAGGTGAAATTTTCTACAGTATTGCTTAAAAGTACATTTGCCCCTTCTTCTGCCCTTGAGCCTTTCAGCGCACTTAAAGGAGAAACAAATTTACAGAAGCAATTGCATATTGGTTTAAAAAAACCTCTGTGTTCCTCTGGTCTTGAGGACCGTATGAGGTTTTATTTTGATTTGAACTGTTGTGTAATGAAAGTTTTGTTAGGGAGAAAAATGCAAGCTTATTAAATCTAAATTAAAGCAGGAAGCTATTGCTTTATAAAATTTGCTGAACTGATGTATTCATGTATTTTGCTGCTTGGCTATGAGTTATTAGATGTTTTGCTGTTAAGGTGAACCGGAAACATTTTCCTTCATCCATGCATGATTTTGAAGTCAGATTGCGCTTGCAGTTCCGTATTTTGAAATGGACACAAAACCTTGAGTGGCTGGCATAAGATAAGTTCATAGGAAGGCAGGGAATGGTGCAGACAATGGAGGGAGGAAGAAGGCTTGAAGATACTTGGGTGTTCTCTAGTCTCTGGAAGAACTATAGTGTAGGGCAGGACTATGTTGTTTTATGAGAGCTGGAGTGGGACTCATGCAGAGTAATTCCAGTGGAGTAATCATGATGTATTCATGAAGGGAATCTATGCCTAGTGGCCTCTAAGCTACAGGGAATTTCTCCTGTTGGTCTGCTTGCCATTGTTCCTGTTTGAACGTCAGCCAGTAGAGGGACTGAGCACACGTTCACAAGGTGGCACTATACGTAGGATATGGCTGGTTGCATAGACCATCACAGAGAAAAAAACATTGCCTTTACTGGCACCCCATATAAAAACAAACAGGACTTGGGTGAATAATATTACAAACAGCCTGATAAAGTTCTCCAGCTGATGAGCATTGGAAGTTTGCTAGTGAAAAACATGCACCAGCCTTCTCTGGATTCACAAGCATGCCCACGTTCACAGACTCAAATGTTAACACAGGCTTTAAGTTCATCAAACATTCATGTCTAGGCCTCAAGTCTCTTACTTGGTCACTAGCTTAGACCTTAGTCTTTCCAGATACAGGTCTCCTCATAGTTGTTGACTGACTCTGAAGCTTGTTTGCGTATCGGACCTGCGCAGAATAGAGAGCAAAGTCCCATAGAAAACATTACAAGTAGGACTCAATAAAAACAGGTCAGACTGTAGAGATCAGGTGCAGGGCTGGACCAAGCAAACATACTAACTTGCAACTTACACAAATGACTCCTTTTTATGCCACTTCCTCTCCATTTTCCCGCATTTGCTGTGTCCTCATTCACCTTCCCCACTTTTGGCACTTCCCCTGAACAACCAATAAAAATGTTTGCACATTTGCACAAGCCCGTGCAGGCATGCTGTAATAAGTTTGTTCTTTCCCAGGAGACACATGATGACATTGTTTACCACTTCTTATCTGTTCAAAAGTTCTGGTTGAACCTCTTCAAGGCCATGCGTGAGTGGCTCCTTCTGTGGCCTGTCAGTCAGTGACCTAACAGAGATAATTAACAAAGACCAGAACTCTTAGCTTCTGTTCATTAGGGTTTGTGTGTTCTGCTTATGGTTGCTTTTCCTGTCCTAGTCTCTTATGCTGAATGTCTGTTAGCCAACAATTACAAACCTGACAGCCTTACGTTCCTCATATCTCTTGGTTAACGCTCTTGGTACAAAAATGAAAGATTATAAGGTACTCTGGGGTAACGATTAATCCTATTTGAAAAGTTAGACTTTAGCTATAATTGTCTGCTCAAACTTGATAAATTCCCTATGCAATAAGCAATGTGTAGCATTGTCTTAAAACCCAATTTATATAAAAATCCTTTAAAAGTGTTCATTAACTTAAGTAAATTCGTTTTTTGTCCTCAAACAATACTGTCAATTCATTTGTTGTAATTGTTTAATACATTACATTAGTATTTGAGTAATGAATGATCCTAGTATATCTGAAAAATTTCTTATTTTTTCATTTATATATTACATACATAAAAAGATGTCTGTGAGGTGCTGACAAATTACTTGCTAATGATCTCTTTTCCACCAACATGTAAAATTGCTGTTCTTCTGTTGTGTTGCAGAAACACGTGTTTCTGCAGGTAACTTATGTCTTGTTTAAATCTAGCGGTCTCTATGTTCTAGTGTAGTACTAAAACACATTAGAGAGCAATACTACCAAAAGCAGTGAATTAAAAAAGTCTACTTGCTGAGTTTTTTTTAGTGATGAGGGAAGCTGGGTGTATTGTCTGGCAGTTTTCAGCTGATGATTTAGCACCAGTCTCTAAATAAAGGAGTCTCCTCCAGCACTGGAGGCTGGGGCCATGTAGAGCCTTCCCCCATGGGGACTGTGGTGGCTGAGGCACATACAAGGAATGGGAAGTTAGGTACCTGAGCTGGACAGAAACATAAGGTAAAAACTGAAGGCAAAAAATTCTCTCCTTCCTACTGAAAACTTTCCTCAAAATCTCAGATTTTAGGGGAAGCAGGGCCAGGGGGAGGAAATCACTAGACCCAGCTTGTATGTTTCTGCTTTCTTTTCCCTATAGAAGTCCAGCTTTCCAGGAAAATCCATTTCCAGCGAAATGGATTTTCTGTTCATTGAAGAGATCATATAAAAAATATGTTATATTTGGCATGAACTGAGAAAAAAACAAAACAAAAAGCCTGCCACACTTGATTGTAACATGACTTAAATATTAGAGACGTTAACATATGATGAGTATTGTGAAAAGTCAGTCTCATGTGCAGTGTTACAGTCAACATGTAACAGCCAATTTTGATTTTTATTCATCAGTTTAAAGCTTGTAATTGTTGTGTACTCCTTGTAGTGTATGTTTCTTAGGGCTGAATTTAACCTGAGAATAGTCCCAGAGGAGATTACATCATTAGCATAATTTAAAAACCAGTAGGGCAGTAACTGGACTACTTGAGAATCTATTTGATTTTTGGTTTTTCTGAAAAATCTTTAATGGAGATGAGAAAACTAGTTACAGTTTTCCAGAAGGAAACGTTAAATATTTATAACATTTTCTTAAATAAAAGCTTAAACATTTAGGGTACTGAACAGATCCTATAATATACATAAGCTGTGTAAATTAACTGTGATAATGTTACTCTGGCAAGATTTAACTCTAGTCTGCCTTTTAAAATTTGTTACAGATGAGATGCAAAGAACTCAGTGTTAGGATTTTACAAGAATGCATGTGTACTCCTGTAAGTGCAGTCTTGAGTGTCTCAGCTGTAGGTAACAGAACTTTACTGCCTCCTTTGTCACTCCCAGAACCGGAGGCAACCTATTAAATTATCATTTATATCAGTAGGTGTTTCACATATAAAAAGACTTAGACATAGATACTAAAACATCTCCATATTTTTCAAGACTTCTTAAGGCATGGGAAAAAGCTTTCTTTTGTTGTTTTAAAAATTATAAAAACATGATGGTATGAAGAAGCTTCCTTCTCAGTTAGTGTGTTCAGCTGTAAATTAAAGCACTCATTATAAGCAGTTATTCTGTTTTATCTTAGTATTTTGTTTCTGTAATTTTAAGTGTTTAGTACAAGTCTCTTCAAGGGTTCTTTTCTATGCTTTCACTAAGGTTATGATAAAAATATGTATTCTATAGTATTATGTATGCATGCACTTCTGTATGTTCACTAATGTGCACTGTAGTATTTTACTCATTCACTCTTCCAGGAGTACGGTAGGAGGCAGCACCAATCCTGCCACCGATCAAGGGCTTGTACTCTGAGCTCAATGTCTCAAATACTTCTTTTTCAGCAGTATTTCCAGCTCCTTGTCATCTGCTTCTTTCATTCCTCCTATAACTTTACAGATCAGTCTTTGTAATATTTTTTCTTCTCTTCTGATCTCATTTTTCTTATCTCATCTCCTTCTCTTTAGGAAATGTTTCTAAAATAAAAAGTGTGTATATATGTCTGTTTCTATATATAGGGGAGAACTTACAACTGTAGCTACAGAAATCAATGTTGCAGTCCCTGACTTTCAAGCATTCAAGTTTTGGATTTCCCTGTAGTAATTAAGTAATATCCCTGTGCCTGCTGTGCAATGCATGGATAAAGTTGTATTCTACAGAATGGCTATCAATAAAATCATTGACAGCAAAGCTTATTTCAACAAGACTATAAGAAACTCGGTGTAAGCTGATTTGTTTGAAATTCCAATTTTCTTTTTTTTTTTTTTCTGATGTAGGATCTTTTGGGATGTATGTTCCTACATGGGATCTGGGAGGCATCTTAAAGAATTTGTCTAAAAAAAACCCCCACACCCCAACAACCAAAAAAAAAACCCCAAACTAAAAGAACTCAACATACCCCACCCCCAAACAAAACAAAAAACCCCACCCCAAAACCAACCAAGTGAAAAAAACCCCACAACCAAAAACCTGAGAGGACATGCTGTTTGTCTTTTGAAATGCAGAGGCATTGGTGTTGTGAACATGAGCCCTCTTGTCAAACTTCTTGCTTATGGAGTGAAAAGGCTATTCTGTGCCCTCCTGATCCTGGATTTAATTGTGGGTCTCACACCCATCTCAACAGGGTTTTGAATGCCTGTCAGCTGAGATGTGAACACAGCCGTTGGTTTGGTGAATTGTTAGGGTCAGCAAGCTCATGGCAAGGTAAATACACATCTGAGGCAATATGACAATGCTATAAAATTCTGTGTGGCAGGATGAAGGTGTTTATTCCTTCTCCCATGTAACAATGACAGGTATCAAATACAAGAGTTTTGAAAGGAGATGCTTCTCACAGAAAAAAATTAAAATGCAAATCTTGTCACAGGATACTGCACATTAAATTATTTACAAGAGTTAAAGGATTGGAAGAATTTACAGAAATCTACTGGGGATGTTGAAAACAACTATACTAACTGGCACAAATGAAATGTGACACTAATGAAATCCTGGTGTCACAGATCACTGGGTGCTGAGAAAACTCCCTCAAAAATAGCTGCATGTGTGTATTTGCTGTCAAACATGCAAAGCAGTTGTCTGACTTGATGCATCCTTTCTTAGGTTATGTTCTTACTCTTTCCTCACATGTAATCACTGTGATGTGTCAGTGGTGAAGAACTGTTATCTTTCTAATCTAGTAGATTTTTTAGTCTTTCTGAGACTGTCCAGTCTTCTCAATAGTGAGGTCTTTATGCTGAAGTGAATTACTAGGTTCTCAGATTCTGGTATAGTTGGGCTGAAATCTTTGCATGTGGAGCTAGAATAAAGCCTGTATATACTTCACATGTAATTAAGTTTATCAGACTAGCTCCTAAGAGCCTATGTCACTGAGCTTAACTTGATTCAATGACAGAGCTAGAGTCATGCAATATAGTTCAACATGGAAGCATGGATTAAGGGAACAAAAATCAACTCTTAGTTTGCTGGAGTACCAAAATGTATTTCTGATTCTGCTGTAGTTAATCTAGTCCGAAAGTGCTCAAGTCAGCTCTCTATAAGTATAAATAAATTTATGTCACTAGTTTTAGTATTAGAAGTAAAATGTAACAAAAAACCCCCACATCCTCATCTCATTGGATTTTTCCTTGGTAGTAAGAGTTGGTTTAAATTAACATTAGACACAAAGTATCAGACCATGCCCAACATTTAGTGAATTCTTTAAGAGGAGAAGAAACCCAAGTTTCTTTTGTGTGTAAAACAGCTTGCTTTAAATGAAGGAATCTTTGGCAAATACTGGTTACCACTGATTGAGACCATTCTGGCAAAGACAGATGGCAGCCCTCAACCTTGCACTACAGGTTAATAAAATTTTTACTGATAATTCAAAACTACCTGTTTTTCAAGCTGGTGGTGGAAGAAAGGGATCAATTAAAATGCAACACTGAATGAACTTGAAAAGTTGTTTAAATGAAATCTTTATTTTGTCGATTGCTTTTGTGGGAAAGTTCTATCAGCAAGTTATTATGGAGGTATTTCCCATGACACAGTACTTGTATCTTCTGTAATATCATCTTGTTATTCACTTCTTCATATCCTTTTATATAGCACACATAGTATCCTCTTCATTGCTATGGTAAAGGTAAATACGGCGGAAACTGAGCAACATAATGTTCTTAATATTCAAGCTCCTACTTTTAAAATGCTTGCTGAAGTAGGCATTAAAATAGAACACGCTCTGTTCTCATATGGAGGGCGTCAGGACATAATGAGAGAAAGGATCATGAAGAATTTGTCTGAACTCCCTTAAACTGACTCAGTGCTTCTTGCACTGAGGGAGGCAGACAGGTCCAGAAAACAATCAGGAGTATTTCCTGCACCATTCTATATGACTTCAGAACACACTTTCCTGTCAGTCTTTTTTGGACTTTTCCCCATTTGAGGACCTCTTAAAAAAATACTTAAAGTATCACCTAGGTAATTTCAGTTTAGTAAATTTGTTGTCAGGTCATCCTTTTCTCTATCCAAAAGACAAACCAAACAAAACCAAACGACAAGAGCAAGACTATGCAAGAAGTGATTTTTAAAGAAGTGTACTGTTCACTGTTAAAGAGTCATTATGGTATTAACAGCAGAAGTGAGTGTGGACCTTCTTTGATTCCATAGTTATGAGAAAGTTTACCTGCACACCTGGATCATCAGTTGTTTCTCTTAATTGCTTGTAATTGTAAACACAGATGCTTGATCCCCGTACCACATTTTGATTTTTAAGCTCCTTCAAGGTAGTAAGTAGTGAAACCTTGCTGTGTTTTAAAAAATAACAATGAATATTTGCAGTATATTTATTCATTGGAGACACTCTTGTCAGAGTAGCTTCAAAGACAACAATCAAGTAAAGACTACTCAAAATACATACTGGAAACATAATAGTAAATTCCTGTAAGAAAAGTTGCTTCAACAAAGCTGGTGGTTATAATTGAAACTGGTAATAGAAACAAGGCTACAAATGGCCATTTCATTAGGTGACAGTGTCTTGATGATCAAAGAGAATGCTGTAACATGGTTTCAATTTGTTTTTCACATCTTTATGTGCTACTAAACTATATCTGTCAAATGGACAGAAGCATCTGATGTGTGTTCAGTTAAGTAATTCAGCTAAACTAGGTTGCTCAGACACTGGTACATACTGTACTTGAATAATTTCAGAATACTTAAAAAGATATTGCTTGGGAGTAGGTTAGTATAAAGATTATTTTGCATGCAAGAAAGGTAATTCAGCTGTAGTCTGATTTCCTGCAGTCTGCGTACTAGATTCCTGGAAGCAAACTTGGTTACTTGAGGTAACTTTTTAGTCATCTCATAGCCTTTACCTACCCCAGTCAATGCTTTTCATCAGGATAGTTAGATGCCAGCTGAGGTAAGCCACTTTTCACACTGCAGCTCTCCTGCTAATGAAAACAGCAGCAGTGAAATATACGTGCCAGGGAAGTGGATGTGAGTTCTTCAGAAAGCATCTGCTGTTTGCTTTTAACAGCTGGCCTGTGTCTTCAAAGGCAACAGCTACTGGGAATGGCATATCCCTTTGCTGTTTATTAGCATCTCTCAATGTAACTCAGATAGGTAGTTGTTTTTATTCAGCTGTCCTGCATCACCAGCTCTCTTAAGACAAGCAAGGCAGGATGGGAGGAACTATAGAAAAGGACATGGCAGACTAAAAAAATTTTTTTCTCATGCATTCATTAAGAATGTTGCAATTTGATGTGTTCACTGTAAAGCATCATACTAATGTGTCACTAGCCTAAGTATGCTTTTGACTTAAGTGATCATGACTTACACAATTATTTCAATTAAAGCTTGCACTGTTTCTGGTGCTCATAGTATTGAGCAAAGCCAAATTTGCTGTACTGGATGCATTTCTGTTCAATCAAAATGTAAATGGACCAACTGAAAGGTGACAAAACACATTCCACTGTAGATGAGGTACAAATGTATTTTCTGAAATTCAGAGCTGCCCTTCAGAGGTAAATTTAGACATTCTGTAAACGATAATGAAGGAATAATAGTTATTTTGTGATGTGGAGACCCATTATGCATGAGTTCAGTATCTCATTCCTTCTTGTACTTCTGCATGAGCTCTGTGTATTCTGGGCCTTTGTTTTTGATGCCGCTTGCATAAAGGTTCCCATCACACCTACTGGTGAAATTACAGTGCTCTTCTGTGTATGTCTTTCGTGTTAGAAAAATATGAGTTCTTTTCATTTTTTTTTCTTTTCTAAATAACTTCTCCTGTCTTTTGTCAGATTTGTCAGCATTAATAACAGGTAAAAGTTGTGGTAGGGAAAATTTGCAGTAGCAGCTTTATGCTTATTTTTACAGCTGTTGTTATTCCTGGAGCTTTAGCAAAATACAGAACAAACTCCTTTACTCAAATTCTATGATTTTTCTTTGTGGCAGTATTCAAATATTTTTTTCAATCCTAGACTACTCTCTGCAATGTCACACTTAAATACTAACCATTTATAAGTTATGGATGTGTTTGTACTGATGTTGCTACAAATACAGAGAACAGGACTGAGACTAGCTTTGTTACAGAAGCGACTGGTTGTGTGTACTGGCAGAGCTGTGCTGGAAATGCCTGTAAACATACTGTCCCCCTCCCGTTCTCCCCTATTCCCCTGAATAAGGTCATAGTTGTCTCAGATCAGCTATTTCTAAAAGACTTGAGAGATTTCTGGATGATTGGAAATAAGGTCTTCTTTAAGATGTTTGCTAGGGTAGACAGATACTTGAGATAAGAGTAAGTGATACAAGGTACAGAATCTGGGTACCTAACCAAGGTAGAGGCATACAGTTTAAGGAGAAGCTGGCTGATTTTTTTTCAATGGGAAGTTCAAAATTCTTGCTACCCTGTGGGAAATGTCAAGAGGAAAATACCCTTGCAGTACCTTGGTGATTGTGTGACCAGCGTAACATAATAATGATGAGAAAGTAATGTTAAATATCTTGTTACAGTGTAGCATGAAAATGGATTTGTGAAAGAGAGTAGTCTTACAATAGATTTTCTACTCCAACTTCTAGGTGGTAGATACTGTGTTACTTTTGGCAAAAGGGTGGTTCACAAATTACAGGTGCATTTTGTTTATGGCATACGTTTGAACAGTATGTCATGAATAGTACGCCTCAGTTTTCTCTGGCTATAATTTGTTTACTATGGAGAATTTCATCATTGTGCCTTATATTCAGCAGATCTCACAGGGCAGTAGCATTGGAAAGTCAGCAATGAAAAAAATGTAGAGACTGCTGGAAAAGCCACTGTGCTGCATCCTTGCTTTATGCTTGTAACGCATATATAGGAGTATTCCATCATAAGCATGCCATGTTAGATATTGTGTGGGACACTGTATTTACTACTTGAATCAGAAATCCCTTTGCAGCTGGAAGTAATGAGAAGCTGAAGAACGGCAAAGGTTGCAAAAGGTGAAGTAAAGAAATTTTGATCAGCCCTTATGTCACATGAAATGGGATAAATCTAGGAGATGAATGCAGTAATTAAACTACAGTTATTTGTGTGTCAGTAGACACAGTTGGAAGTCACCTACTATAAGTCTTACAAGATACCAAAAGCACTAGATAGCACTGATAGCAGTTTTGAGATCAGTCGCGTAAGGTTGCTAGAGGGGTGTGGGATTGTGAGCTTGACTTGGAAATGGGCGGATAAATCCTGATACTGGAATTGGTCTGAGGAAATCAAATGGTCACTGTGAATTCAAGCGGTTACCTCTAGTCTTGTCTATATTAACCTGTTAAGTACTGAAGACGACAGTGCTTATGCTTCATAATAACTATGAAAAATGCAAAGAAGAAAAGGACATTATTAACACTCTAAAGTTTAATTGCTTTGTATACGTAATCCTTTTCAGAAGCTTCAAACCTTGCCACATTGAAGAAGTGGATGTTTGCGTTGTAGTCAAGTGCTTACACTATTTATAAAGTGTTTGTATTCTCTTGCATAAAATTTGTAGGTTACTATGATACAAATAGAGAAAGTTAATTGATTTTTTGCAACTAGATTTATTTTTAAATCTGCACTTTAAAAATATATCTATTAAATATTGCTATCAAAATGAAGTTTAAGACAAGTGATGAGACTTAAGTAATTATTTATGGCTCTTTGTGTTGGTTTTGCAGGCACAGGGTGCCCATAACATGGTCCCTTGGTTCCATGAAAAAGTACTTTTTAAGAGAACTACTGGTAACTGACTTCTGCAGAACCTTCTCTGATAAATGTCGTGTCTAATAAATGTGGCATGAAGAATTGATTTTATAAGCCAGTAGTCCTATAGTTAGAAGTGTTATCAGGATTGCTAATAGCCTAATCTGAGTTGAAATATCCATTATCATAAGTTGTTGCTAGTTGTGAATTCCCATCAGAGCTATTTTGTTAGACCAGGCTTCCATAATGATGATGGTTTTTATTCATAGCAACAGTATTTTTGTTTTGATATATGTACCACTATCAGACTCTTTAATGATTTTTTTTTTTTTTTTTTAAATTTGGAAGGGTGCACACTCTTAGAGGCTTGAAAAATGCTGAGAATTCTGGACCACATTAAGTAAAATGCTTATCTTGTGTATATGGTGGGGCCAGTTAACATATTTAATTGCTTTGCTCTCCCTGGGCCGCTGTGCTGCAGGCCTGATTATAACGGGCTGAGAGGTGAATGGGGCATTGATGTTATCCCAGCATATATACAGGCTAGCTAATCTTATTAAAAAAAAAAAAGAAATTTGAACTGTAAATTATACAGTATGGGAAATTTTTATGCTTCACAAATTTGTCTTGTCAGAGTTAGGATAAAAATAAGAATCTGAGAAGAAAAAGCAAAAGGAAGAAAAAGAATATTGGGGAGGCTGGGGGTGTTGTTTTTTTTTAAAGAATATTACTTTTTTGTAAAAAAACCCGGAGTATTTGCAGTTGTGAAAGTGAGGTACAGGTAAAGTATGTGTTTTTGTCTTCAGAACAATTGTGTATCTATTTGTTCAACCTTATGCTCTGTTTAACTTTTAGATAAACTACAGAACTTACTTAAAAACAATAATGAACTAAATATACATTTCGTCAGTACCAGTTACTGGAAGAAAACTAAGTCCTAAAGCCATGGGATTTTTTTTGCATATTTAAAAGGCTGATACTGTAAAGTTAAAATACAGGGGATTAGATTGCAGAATGAAATTCCCCCTTCTGTGACACACTCTGATTTCCAGTGCCTCAATAAATAGTTTAATGGATGGAAGCTGCTTGATTTCTTTTAAACTAATTTACAAGGAAAGAAAAAATGGTTTGAAAATTCTAACAAAAAACCCTGAAGCCATCTATAGCAACAGAAAGAATATTCAGATTTTTCTCATCTTGATTTTTCCTTTCTTTGATAGTGACCTGTTATCTTCCAATTATGTGGAGATTCACTATGAAGATGGAAAACAGAAGTTTTCTAAGGTACTGTGCCCCTAAAATTTGTCAGAATGGTCTTTATGAAGGAATAATGCCAATAAAATGTTAAAAAAATGGAAAAAAGTTTTGCAAGACTTAAAACCACCAGAAGCCTTTTTCCGTGCATACAAGCTAACTGATTTAATCTTGGAAGAATACCTCAGTAATGCAAGAAGAATTGTACAGGAAAGGAAAGCTGTGTGTCAGGGTGGGGGGTAGGCAGTGGTAGGTGGTGTTGGTAGTGAGGATGATCCAGATACTGCCAGAACAATTGCATCTTGTAAAATGTAGGGGGTGGAGGGGTTGAAGTCATCATCATTATAGTCTTCATTAATTATTTACATGTCCTTAGCACGAAGAGCAAGGGAAAGGGATAATGGTAATGTAAGACATTTGAACAAAACAAAAAGAACTTGCAGTGACTTTTCTTTGTAAGAATTATACAGTTGTGAAACAGAAAATGAAAGACTTAACTCCAGAGGTTAATGTTTCAGTTATTACAAAACCAGCATATTCCTTGACATCCAATCAAATTTATTTGTCAAACTAGTTCCCAAATGGCATTTAGTGCCATAGGCTATTGATCCCAAGACAAAGAGATTAAAGTTATGCAAGATAGTTCAGCCCTAAGGGAACCAGATTAGTCTGTTTGTTTGTTGTAATAACAAAATGAGGACTGGTGGGTTCCTAGGAAGGTTATAAACTATGTTTTCAGGAATGACTTCTTTAATATTTGGTATGAATGCTGGAGTATTTGTTGTGAGCTTATTACATGTGAAATACATCTCTACTTAGAGTGAAGGGAAGCAAGCATTCAAGTTGCATTTATGCCTTTAGCAAGTCAGGACTGTTTGTCCAATTATTAGAAGTCTAGTTCATTATTTCACCCTTGTTATAGAGAATCACAAATAAAACAATATACTGCAGATGAGGGCAAAATTAAACAATTACATTGCAATACAATGATTGCAATATGCTGTTCTGTTTTTTTCCACTGAAAATAGAAAAATAGTTTCATGTAACATACTAAGAAAGTTGTTTCATTAAGACTCAGTACTCTGCAAAATAGGCAAAAATGCTAAATGATGCAAGAAAACAATTCCCTCTGGCATTTAGACAAGCTCATGCAATTGTCAGCTGCAGCACTAGCATACAGCACTGCGGTTGCTGAATCATGAATCTGACTGGAAAATTATATTAGAATTTTAGACTCAGCAAATGGGACTACCTTTGTGAGCTGCAGTAATTTGATACAAACTTCCTAGGGGATGTTTTTGGAACTGATTTCTTTAGAAACAATAATAGAGCTCCTGAGGTCACATTAATCTGTAAAAGGCCTCATTGTAAGTTCAGAAAAAATACACCATTTGTGTAGGAAATCAAATAAGGACTGTATCGTGGTCTTTTGCAGTATCTTACAACCCTTTTTAGACCTATGTAAGTAAAAGATCGTTTTGTTTCCTGATGTGGATGTAAAGAAGTGAGATCTTGATGAAAAGTATTTTCTAGAAAGGGCTAGTTTATTACTAGAGTGAAAACACTGAAGAACAAGCAGCAATTTCTTTACTTGGATGACTCTCTTTTGCAAAAAATTTTTGGAAAGCTACTTGTGTGAGAAAGTTAATCATGATTTAGTTGTTAAAAATTGGTGTATGCATTCTCACTGATGGAAAGCTAAGTATGTAGTGATTATTTTCTGTGTAGTACTTTGATTTAATTATGCACAACAGTCTGTTAGGAATTTGATTAAGTATTAAATAAGATTAAGTAAGATGCAAAATGCAAGTAATGCTGTGCATACTTAAAGAGTACTTGCGAATTTGGTACTTCCTTGACTTCTAATAATTGCAGAAGGAATGCATGCAATATGCTTGTTGGTATTCAGATGACACGACACCAGAATTAAGAATATTTTGATGATCAATGATAGGTTTTTCAAACAGTGTGTGAGAGAGCCAACCATACTTAAGGGTTTTTAGTATAACTTTAGTTTAGCTGGGGTTATTGTTGGTAGACATTAAAGACCAACTACTTAAATGAGGTAAATCAGTATCATTCAGTTTTCCTCATTTTAGCTTCACTGACCTATAGCAGCAGAATTTCTGGTGTTGAACAGCTTCTAAATTCACTAGTCCTTTTCTTTAGAAAAGCCAAAGTAATGCTTCTTTGTTTCTTTCTAAACATTCATAGCTTGAACAGTCTGTTAATGTTGCTCTTGATGCTTTGTTTCTGTTCATAGGATATACACATACCGCTCTTGTTTACTCAGTTGAAACATTCCTATGAAGCCAGTTTATTTTACTCTTAGTCATGATAAGTAGTTCTGTAAGCTTCTAACAGGCAAATTAATTTATTCCTCAGCCATTTGTGAAGTTTTAGGGATTAGTAATTCTGCTATCCAGCAATAAGGATAGAATTAGTTTCTATATCAGAATAGAGATAAAGGATTTAATATTTGCCATGTGGCTGCCAGTAGTATGAAATGCTAAAAATATACTAAAGATTTTAGATTTTTATACATATTTAGCTATTTAAAATCACATAATACAAAAATCTTGATAGTCCAGTAGAACTCTACTTTGATTACATGGAGAAATTAAATCACACAAATGTATTACATAGAAGAGAATTACAACATACAGAGAAAAACAACAAACTGTGAAACTACAGACAGTAAAAAAATGAAGATTTAAAAAGATCTTAACAAAATTATTGTAACACTAGCAATTCTTGTATGTGAGTAGATAGATGATGCTTTGATAAAACAGTTATCGCTGCATTTCTCATGTGAATCATTTGTTTATTGTAGTCTGCTGTTAAGTAAGACCTCCTGCTAGAATTTCCTAGCCTCTGGGGTACAGTATCATGCTCCCTCTTTCTGACCTCATAAATCTTTGTGTTTTCTACAAAATGACACTGCTTTAGCTTGATTCATGTAGGGTGCTCTGACGCAAAGTAGCCAGTAGCTTTGGAGACAGAGCACACTTTTAGAAGATGAGGAGATGTAAGTTGACTCTCCTCAAGGTGATGGGGAAAATTGTTCGGCAGTTGGGAAACCTGGGATGAGTGCTGTAGTTATTAGCCAGAGAGGAACATTGACATGTAAGGGTCAATAGTTTGAAAAGAAAGCCACTGCAACTCTTATTTTGTGAGGATCCATCTTGTCACTGTCTTACTTGTGTTCTGAGCACACTTTAAATTGTCTGCCCACTTTAAGGAGGGCTTAGATAGGAGCTAGTTGATTCAGGAGAGGAGAGCTCAATTTAGGTCATCCTATGATGCGAACCAGGCAGGTCCAGTGAACCTGCACTTTTAATTCAGAGGAGGATGTGTAGCATTCACTAGAGTTTAGCTGGCATCAGACCAAGTTTTTTCTGGATTAGAACATTAATATTTTAAGTTCTTCTCTGTGGTATTTTGGTCTCCTGCTCTGTGCTGTCCCCCCTCCCATGTATTACACATGTTGTAGTTTCCCTTACGTTCTTTTGGAGAAGTGAAAGACTATACAGAGCTTTATTGCACACCCATTTGGTAGCACATTTTGCAGCAATTCTATTCAGCCTAATCCTTGCATCAGTTGACTGTTTGAATCTTGCATTGCAGCATTCAGCAGTGTCTCCCTTATTTTATATCATAAGGCCCTTTGAGAACTGAGGGTTTGGATTGCAGTTTTGGATGTAGTTTGCTTAATTTGGGGGTTTTATTTAAGTCTAAAATTTAAACACACTTGTAGGTAATTAAAATGTTACTATTTTTTAAATAAAAGGCAGGACCTTGTCTAAAACATGATTTCCAACTTACTTAGAGAAACACAAAAATCATGCCTTTTTTGAATGATTTGGATTTTGCATCTATTTGGAATTTTATGCAGTTAACAAGAGTTGACTTGTAGTATAGTATAAATGCAACTGTATGCTTCAGTGTTGCTGCACTGGATTCACTTTCTGGCTCATTCATCATTAGTGATACCGGTACCTATAGTCTAATGATGTAACATTTTAATTGATGAATTTTTACTAAGACAAAACTGGTGAATCCAGTTCTAAGTCAAATGCATGCCAGGTGATTGATGAACACTGACAGTATCACTTGTAATTTTAACAGACCTGGAAGGCTTCAAGAAATGATTTGATGCTCATGTAACATACATTGCATAATATTTTTACAGAATTGGTTTGCAACAAAGAAATGCACTTAACAAATGATCAAGAATGCTGTGACTTCAACAAAAGAATAACCCATGTTATGGCTTGAAGACTTATAAATAGCCTTCACTGGGCACAGTTCTTGTCTTCCAAGCAACTAGGTCTGGTCATTGGTATTTACTTTAGCAGTCACTGGTTTCTCTGAAATTTTACCTAATGTGTTAGATCTTTTTTTTTTCCTTCATTTTAAGCAACAGACATTAAATCAGTGTAATTTTATGTGTGTGATTGTTTTAAAAATTATTAGGGTGGAGAGCATTGTTACTACCATGGAAATATCAGAGGTGTCAAGGATTCCAAAGCTGCTCTTTCAACTTGTAATGGACTTCAGTAAGTGCACATTCTCATTTTTCAAACAAGGCTATTCACTAATGAATACTCTTCAGTATTATCTCTTAATATGTGAGGGACTGAAATTCTACAGGCCTAAAGATTTTTCATGTTTTGAAATGCCATTAGTAGGTATACCAGACTGCTAGCATTTGTTTTTAGTATCACTGAGATTAAAATCTTTTGATGCTTCCTCATGAAACCTTTGCATGTGGTAAGTGCAAATAAATCTTTCACCATGGGACTTATTATGGTAAAAGTTAAGCAAGAATTGTACTTCAGCAGTTTGCATACTCGGTATTCATGTATGATTCTGTCAGCCAATAGACAAATTGATCTGTTACATTGTACAAGGGAAAAATGTAAGAAATTAGTCCTTATTAGGATTAGTTGCTGTTAAGTGCAACTCAGCTGTTGGTTATATTCTGCATGCTAATGTCTTCCCCTTTCCAAGGTCAAATCTTTACCCTTTGGTGCCTTTACGTTCAGTGTTAGTTCATTAAAATGCACCTGATCTCTTAGAAAAAAATTCTTAGCTTTAGCCTAATGCAGTAATGTGAACATATATGGAATGTATTTTAATATTGATCAGGTTTTCAGCCCCAAGTTTGGTTTTAACTTGTCAAAAATCCTATCCTGGAGTGAAATTAATTGCCATGTAATCCTAAATATCACTTCTTTTTCTCCATGTTCTAGTGGCATGTTTGAAGATAGTACTTATTTGTACTTGATAGAACCGATGGATCTGACCCACAGTGAAGTAAGTTTATTTTTACGTAATTTATTTGGTTTGGGAAAGAGAGTGCTCAAGGAATAGCAAATGAAAGTGTTAGAATAATCAATAAATGAATGACCTCTCTTATACATTCATATGAAAAACAAAAGTATTTTAAAACACTTGACTGGAATTTATGTAAGGCAACAATTATATAAGTATGAACTACCTAAGATTTTTCTCTGCTTCTCTTTAATCTTTCTTTTCCTAGTTACTGTTGATCATTTAGATGTTAAAAGTAGACTAATAAGACTGTTTCCATAGCAAATGGTTATGGACTATCAAAAAGTGTTTATCAATTCACTCTAGTACTTGAACTAAAGGATTTATAATTCATAGAAGGGATCTCTGGAATTCATTTATTCATCCATCTCTACATAGTTGGATCAGATTGCTCTTGACCTGCCATGTTTCCACAAAGAGCTTAATGAAGTAGATTATTATATCTGGATGTCTTAAACTTCATATCTGTTAAGTCAGTGGTCATATCTGTTAAGTCAGTGGTCACTGTATAGCTTAAATGATTCTGATCCAGCGTATTCAGATATATGACTATGCTGGATCAGCATGCAGGACTGCATTTACAGAAATGTCTTGATAATTGGAGTACAAAAATAATAATATATTAAGTATTGTTATTGTAATACAGCTGTTCCTAAAACTTTAGTTATTAATAGAACTGACTCGATTTCATAGACAGTAAAACCAGGTAAATTTCTACCTCTTGCATTGATTGGAGTAATTTTCAGTGAAATGACTGCAACGTCAAAACAGAGAATTCTTAAGGTTTGTACCCCGCTTGGTCTGTAGGATGTATTTCTGATGCTCTATAACAGCTCTCAAGCTTGTCTCATTCTGGTACTTCCCAGTATATGACAAGTAATGTAATGCTGCAGAACTGATACATTTTAGTGACTATAAAGCTAACTTACAGTCCAAAGAAAGTTCTGGAAAATCTTTCTACTCCTGATACTTTAAAAGAAACTGGATCAACATTCAGAGGAATCAGTATCATTTGGATAGTCAGTTACTGTCCTGTAAATTAAACTGTAGAGACGCAGGAAAATAGTACATCCAGAAAGATTTCTCAGTCTCCTCAGGACCAATATTGCATGCCATGTGTTAAGCTATATAATGCATTTTGACATAGCAGATATTAATAAAGGTTGTAAGGCTGAACACTGACAGCACAGATACAGTACATCCATGGATATTATATTTATACAATAATATCCATATAGTAGGCAGAGGAGAACTTAACTTTTTCTGCTTGGGTGGACAAAGGAAACCAGGATCTCCATGTGATGTTTCAGTAAAACTTGGAAGTAGAACAAAAGTTCTAGTTATTAAAGTGAGATACCATCTGCCAGCTCTGCAAAGGATTCACATGGAGTTCTAAATGGTAAGACAGAGAAGATGAAATTTTTTCCAAACTCACTGAAGATCAAAATAATACAGGTACAGAGAGCTTCAGAGGCTCATTTTTTGATTGTACTATATGAGATAAATATCTTGGACACAGCCTTCAACACGTAGTTTGTTTGTTATAAATCTTAAATGGTGATTAACCGTAGTAGATACTGTATTAAAATCCCTCCACACCCCCCAAAAAAAAACCTCTCAGCAAAAATATGCAGTATTTTCTTTCAGTGCGTTATGTATTTCTTATGGTAGTTACAGAACAGTAGCATCCGACCCTTTGAAAAGAGTTGCTTGTTTTGGCAGGCTCTGCAGAGGAGGTGTTACAGAAAAAAAAAGATAGTTGTTTTCTAGAACAGATACCAAAATGTAGTAATTTGGGGCATGTCAGACTTCTAAAGAATATATGCATTAAAAGTCTTCTCCTTTTTAAGTGTTGTATACACCAGTAAAACTGGGTGAAATAATCCTCTTAAAGATAGCATGTTGATTAGTTTCTTGCATTTTGCTGCAATTAGAAAGATAGATCTTTGTCATAAATAGTAATAGTTGCTTTTCGTCTGGGGGAGGAAGATTTCAACTATATACATACTTTCTCATTTGATTTATTGCATTCAGTTGTCTGTGTCCTCTGACACTAAGGCTTTTAAGACATCTGTGATACTTCAGTTTTGTAGGCTAGTAAATGCGCTGAAGCAGAGAGGCTCCGTGATTTGCTCAGGATTGCAGGTAGATTGCTTCAAATTAGTGCTATGCCAAATTGGTACTATGGTTGCTTGCATTTTATGGAAAAAATAATATAAATTATAAGTACTGAAAGAAGTGCCTCACTTTTCACTTGGCCTTATTAATTAGAAGAAAATGTCAAATTTTTTTCTTATCAGGAAAGTAAAAGTAGGCCACATATCATCCAAAGAACTTATGAAACACAAGCCTCCAAGCAGTTGCAGGACCTTGGTATGTTTTTGCTTATGTTATGAGTTTTTCAATATTGGAAATAATTGTATCTATAACTTGAAAAAATTGAAAATCAGGCTAGCAATCTATATAAAATTACTGATTATTTAGAAAAACTTGAAAAATAGATACTAACCTGACTTTTTTCACAATTATTGCGATGGAATTTAGTTGTCAAAAAGCAGCTGAAAGATTTCCTCCATGAAGAGTTGTATTTTGCTTTCTGCTGCAAATAATTTAATCAGTGATATTAATGCTATGGAGGACACAAGATGGAAGAAAACATATATTCTAAGCTGAAGTTACAATCTCTTTACCTCCCCTTGCATGCTTTATTTTTAACTTCAGATTTCTAAATTACTTTAGTTTTGATATATTTTACATTTTGTGGATTTTAAAAAATGAACTTTTTGATAGCAAAGGCTCTTCTAATTGTGGTGATCTTAATCTACTTTTGGTTTGGACAGTGTATGTAAGCAGTTTAAAATAATGCCATGAAATTCTTAAATTGTAATTTGTACAGACACCGAATCTAGTTCTGAATGGCCCTTTCTGTCTGAACTACAGTGGCTGAGGAGAAAGAGAAGAAAGAGAGCAGTGAGTAGAAGTGTGACCTTGAGTTAAGACCATATTTAAACCCAAACCCACTAATTTCCAGATTTTTTAATGTTCAGAGAATGTAGGCTTTGGAAAACAAATACTTTTGGAGCGTAATGCCACATAATAAAATTATCAAATGATAAAACAAGAAGATTATTCTTTAAAAATAGAATATTTGGAGAAAAATGAATAAACTTTCTAAATTGACAGCAATACTGTACATCAATTGAATAAAACTTTAATAGTGAAAATGAGTTCAGAATTTTAATTTTTGAGTCCACTTGAGGATAAAGAATAATTCTGAATGAAGTCTTGCTATTTTGTAGATATCTGACTTTATTTCATTTGGCTTGTTAAGTTGCATGATTAAAAATCCAAATGAGGACACCCAGAACTGGGTTTTTGAGAGAACAGAAGTGGACAGTCCTCATGATCTGCACATGCATATGTGTCAGTTCAAGAAATAATTGAGGTAAAGATTAATCTGTATTTCTTTACAGAGTTGTACAGTCCACAGCATATTGTTTGAGAGTGCATCTATTTTTAGTAACTTCCTTCCTCATTATATCTTTGATTAATAGTACAGTAGACCAAATGGTTTTAGTGTTGATTTTTCTCCTTTATGAAAATAAGAGAGGAGGAGGGAGGTAGTGGTGGCTTCTGCGCTGAACCAAAAAGAACATTAAACATTCTTAATGATGTGATTCAGATTCTCAGCTAGTGTTTGTTATAACTCACTAAGTTACTGGAGTTGTCATTGTTTACCCTAGTTGAATGTCTGACCCAGTTTTTACAGGTTTACACACCCTATGTAATATTTATGGGTAATCTTATTAAATCAGCTCAGTTATTTTTGAAAATCACATCTTCATGACTTCTCAGAGAATTTCTTTAATCCATCAGGTATCTCGTGGTATTTTTGAAGAAATGAAGTATCTGGAGCTCATGATAGTCAATGACCATAAAATGGTAAGTGTATCAACTCAGGTAATCTTCCTTTAGATTATAATTTGTAGGTTGATGTACAGCACTGTGCTGCTTCAGCTACTTTTGGGTCAAATATTTTATTTAGCAGCAGCTGCTAACATTTGGACTGTAAGACACAGTATAGGCCATAATACCTAATAATGCTTAATGTTACCTAAGATTTTTCTACAGCAATTATATATTCAAAATATGTCTGAAACACTTTAGTATCATATGGATAATTGAATATGCCTGTAACCAGCAAAGTAAAGCAACAAAACGTTTATGTCCAGAACAAACGCTATAAACTTTTTAAAATTACATCCTAGCCTTAAAGTAATAAAGAGGTCAGAGCTTGTTACTTTGAGTTCAATTTTGCTAATTTAAGTTTTAATGCAGCAAAGCGTGTGGACAGAACTATCTGATTGTTCTTCCTGACTATTCCACACTTACAAACCAGATTCATAATGAAGTGGAAGATAAGTTGTTTGTTCAATTCAGAAAGAGTTGGCCATTTGATTTAAAAAATGGGGGGGGGGGGGGGGGGGGGCGGGAGGAAACCCCATTTTTTTTCCTTTTTGTCTTGAGAGATGACTGGAAGAAATCAGACCAAGAGACGTTTGTTACTTAAATGTTACTGCTTTCACTAATAATGCCAGGTAAAGCTATCAAAGTGCCTGTGTATTACCCTTACGAAAAATCAGGAGAGAGGGGGCTGGGGAGTAATAAGTCTTGGAAACCTGAACAACTGTTTTATAGGCCCTTTTTGAAAAGCATCACAAATTTGAGTCCAACAGCTACATTTTAACTAGAGCATATCTATTATGGAAAACTACTCAGTGTAGGTTTAAAAGTTTTATAGTAACAAAGAATATACTGCAACTGACGCTGAGTTACTCTAAAAAGAGCTTGATTATGCCTTGTCTCACTTAGCTTTCTCAGCTGTTCATTGGCTGAGGGGCAAATAAGGACCATGAACTCTTGGTATGACTTTGCGTGAACAAGACCTTTTTTTTTGAATCATATTCTGTTGATAAAAGTTTCTGCTTTTATGTACAAACAAAATAAACTTTTTAGTTTTTGTAAGAGCTCTTTGCATCTCTCGCTCTACTGCATATTTTCCCAATGCTTTATGTTGTTGTGGGCTTTTTTGTCAGCACTGAAGGATGATTTTAAAGAGCCAGAAATAGCAGATAACAGAACAGGATGCAGTTATTTTGTACTTGTTCCAGTGCTGAGCAGACAGATAATACAACCTTCCCTCATCTGTTTATTAAATCATAGAAATAGTCTGGGCAAAAATAACCTATATTTAAGCCGTGTCAATTCGGCGGGGGGGGGGGGGGGGGTTGGGGGAGCGGACTTTGAATGGGTGGAAAGAGTAGGACAGAAATTTCAACTGTTTTCACTTCTAAAGCCACCTGATAGGAAACCATTCTAAGAGTGCTCAGGAGTTAGTTGTTTAGGGGTGGGGCACAGTAACTGAAGTTATGGACATTTTGTTGTCTTTTTTGAGGTCTGTGGTTGGTGTTTCATGTAAAGATAAAATATTTCTATGTCTGTGTGTTTCCTCTGGCGTCCTGTATTACAGATGTGCTTAAAGGACAACCATCTTGTTCACTACCTTTGTTACAGACACTAACTGTTGTCTCCTCTCAAGCTTTATTTGTTAGAACACAAGCAATCAGGACTTTTACTTCAGGATTGTCAATGACTCAGAAGCAGATTAATAGTTCTGTTCAAGGAATAAAATGGACATACTTAAGGAAGTGTTCACGAGTACGAGTTACAGCCCACCAATCCAGGAGATCACTAAATGTACTTCTAAGGTTTTCTGCTTACCAGTAGAGGGCAGATTTCTCCTGCAGCAAGGTTCTTTGGTCATTGTGTTGTTAAGTGATTAATACTATGCATTTTCACAAAATTTTCCTTTCCTGTAGCACTAAAGACACAGCTAAACATATTTAATTAGGTTGTTGCATTTTTTACTGTTGCATTTTAGCTTAATTTCTGGTTGAGGAGCTGTGTTTAAACATAATATGTTGTATATCGCTATTAATTTTGGCATTTAAATACTTTCATGAAAACCAAAACATTTTCCAGAGCATGTTATTTTACCTTTCCACTTCTGGGAAGGTTTTGGATTGGCTCAAAATAAAAAACCCAAAGCCACCCTTCCCCCCTTGTTTTGTTCTGGTGTCATGGTTCCCTAGGGAGCAAACAAGAGTCCCATCATACTTTTCTCAGTGTACATCGTAAGTACCTACTAGCACTGTAGCTGAAAGTGCTTGGTTTTGAGAATAGTTGTAGGGGAGGGGGGTTCTGCAAAGTTACACTGAAGGATCTTTGAGTATTAAAGTCTTCTGTGGATGTGCTGAAGCATTGTGGAACTTCACACTGAATAACTGCATATGTAAGAAATTTCTCTTCCTGCAGTCAAACGAATGAGTGTCATTATTGTTTGAACTTTTTGTTACCTCTGTGGCATTTCGTCCATATAAAAATAGATTGCTTGTGCAAAAATAACTGTAATTTTAAGGGATGAAAAATTTGTTACCTAATAAGATTGTGTGTGTGTCACTCTCCTGACTTTCAATTTGAGAAATGGATTATTTAATTTTAGAATTATTTAATTTTATCTGGTTTTACTTTGACCTTCGCACCAAGCATAATTCTGGAAAACAGGGGGTTTATCTGTTTTTTAATTCTAATTTGGGAAGGTAGTTAATCATAAAACTTAGTTGATGAGAGTAGCCACTCAGTTGCTCAGAGAAGAGTCAGACCCTCTTGTTTCAAGGCCTCTTTGGGTACTGTGTTTTGGAGTGGGAATAGCTGACACTTCCTGGAACTTGAAAACGTTTGTTCATGAGGTGATGAGATCTGTTGCTTTTAACCAGTAGTTGAAATCAGTAAGGGTTTTTTAAAGAAGACTTTTTACCCCTTTGTTCTATGCAATTTTGTGTTCCTTTTCTGTGAAATTTTGAATACTTATTTTTCCTGCCTGCAAATCATATTGCATAATGCAATTTTGGTTTATAACTTTACAGTTTTTTGAACATATTCAGATACCATAGCAACATCTTCGGAAGATTTGAGTTGGAACAGAGGATAGTTGTGGGACAGGATGAGGAAAGACAGGAAACAATTGTAATGACATGCACAGAAATTAGGAGGCAGAACTTGCAATATGGCTTATCTAAGTCTATAGAAATGTAATGAAGAAATTGAAATTAAAACCTAAAATATTCATCTTAACTCTATCCACATTCAGACATGTATTTACTTTTACCACTCATTCCCTCTTCCTTTTTGCTTTTTGGTATCACTAATGCTACTTGTCATAAGTCTTGTGCTATAGTAGAGAAATGATGCCTTTGCAAAGAGCTGTACACAGGACAAGTGATAAATGCTTCATCTTCGTGTCTCATAGTTACAGTCATGGAACGTGGCTAGTACAGTCTGACATTTAACTCGTCAGGTTAAGCACAGTTTTAATGGGTACAACATTCTCTCAATTTTAAGCTCATGTTTATGTTCGTGTTTACCTGTAATTTTGTCTTGAACATTTGAACTCTGATTCTGAGCAGTATACTTCTTGTGGCTAAATGCTCCTTTTATAGATCTGAAAGGCTGTCTAGCATACATGGCTTCCTTTATCTTCCAGGGATTCTTGTATATGAGATGCAGGGTGTGATCTGAAAAGCTTTTCGAATTTTTCTCTTACTCTTTCCTAAAATATTCATTTTCCTTTCTTGCTGTAAAAATAAAGAATTAGTAATAAATATTTAAGTTCTCACTGTGTTCTACTTTTTCTTCTCCTTTTAGTTCAAAAAGCACCGTTCTTCAAATGCATACACAAACAATTTTGCGAAGTCTGTGGTAAACCTTGTAGATGCTGTAAGTATCAATGTTTCTACTGAAAACTATGTCACTGACTGTGTTAGTTTAGCACTGTATTTAAAAAGTTAATGTTAGCAAGTACCAGGATAAAAAAAGAAAGAAAAAGAGCAGCTATAAAAATTATATTTAAAAACTAATTTCCATTTCCTCTGCAGAAGAATAGCCTGAGGTGAATGTGTAAGAAACCACCAAATTATCCTTGGCATTTTCCTCAAAGCTTGCAACTGCCAGAGTTTGTCTTTGGTATGGGGGATTTCAAACTTTAAGAAGCTTTCAGTATCTGTTTCCTTCCTGTTTGCTTCAGGAATAGTTCTCCTCTCAGCAAACACAAGTAAAGTCTTTATTGATCCACTAATTTCTGGGGTTTAACTTTATTGATTTCTCTTACGTGTCACTAATCATTTTCTATGTATGTTCTCAGTGTGTCTCCCTCAGATTGAAGCATATTAATATTATTTTTTCCTTCAGAGTTCTTGGACAAAATTGAGCTTAGCTGGTTGCTCTCTCTTGCTCTTACATTTATTGCCTTTTTTCCTAAGCTGAAGTATTATACATTGAGGTTTTTATAAGGGTAATACTGCCTAGGTACAAGACTGGCATGGTAGTCAGTGCTAGTTTATTCAGTGTAAATGTCATAACTGCAGGAGGTTATTTACAATTTATGTTGTGTGGTGTAGGTGTAATTTGACAAAAGATAATAAAAGCATTTATTTCATATAGTGCCTCATGGAAGTGACCAATTAAATTGCCTTTTGTGTATTTTATGCATTAGGCAGCCAATGTATTAATTACTGACTGCTTTTAGATCATAACGAAGTATGATCAGTAAGTGTTGCTCATGTCCCATGTAAGACTTGATGGGCAGACTGTCTATTTTGGATAAGGAATGCATCTTTTGTAGATTTGCAAGTTCTGAATAATATTAGTTAATAAAATTTGGCATTTGATGACCTGAACCTGAAGAGAGAGGCAGTTTATTTCAGTATCATGCACAAAGTTAAAATGGGTATTTTAAAGCTGTTTTGTAATTATTATGTCCTGATTGTCATTTCCTTGTCTGTCACTACAGTGACATTAAAATTAATAGAAAGATTAATATTCTTACTTCTCACATTACTTGAGTAGCATGAAGTGATCATACCATAAATGAAAATCAAGCGTTATGTGAATTAAATTTTGGATATATTGGAGAACTGAGAAATTATTTAATCTTGACTTAAGAATTGGCTTTGGCTATTCATTGTCTTTGAGATCTTTCTTTTCTTCTACTTTGACATCACCCAGTGTACCTTTACATTTCTTCTTTGCTGATTTTTGTACAGGTTTTCTGCAAAACTCAGTGGTGAAATTATTTGACATGAGAATTTTAAAGAAAACGGAGCAGCTCACAAAAGGAGCAGCAAGGGTTTTTTTTGTCCTCTAAAACATAAAATTTAAGTTGACCAGAATATTAACTTTTGGGTAATCCAAGGCATTACCAGCTAACTATTTCCCCATGTTTCCCTCCTGCTTTATCCCTCTTGTCCTTCCGCTTTATTTTTGCTTGCTAACTGTGCATGTTTGACCCAGTGTTCTACTCCTGTGCCTGTCCTGTCTCTGCCTTCAGATATACAAGGAACAGCTGAACACCAGGGTGGTTCTTGTTGCTGTGGAAACCTGGACAGATAGAGATCGTATTAATATTAACCCTGACCCTCTGCGGATGCTTCATGATTTCTCCAAATATCGACAGCACTACATCAAACAGCATGCTGATGCTGTGCACCTGCTCTCGTATGTACCATTATACAATGATTTAGACTATTACAGTTTTACATGCTTTTCTGTTTACTGCTTTGGTCTACCTGACTCTTCCTGCTTACTTTTTTGCTTGGTATTCACTACATCAATCATCATCTGCCTGCCTTAGGTAGGTTAATCTATTTTTTAACATGTTAGTCTATTTTTAATAGGCATAGTGTATACTGTAGTCATGTTGATATGTATCTGTAATGAAATTTGGATGTCTTTGCAACATGGAGACAGTGTCACATATTTGAAGTGTCTTCTGATGAGCCTTTGACAGCTAGTTCTGCTCATCAAGTGTGTAACGTACCGCTTTCCCAGTAAAGAGCGGGAGAGGGCAGAACTGACGGTATCACGTGTTGCCAAAAGAGCATTCCAGTTACTATATTTATTCACACATGTAGCTGCAGTGATAATTTGTTAATAGGAAGTCTCCTCCTTTAGAGGAGTAATGATTTTTTTTCTGTGACACAGTGTATTTTGAGGGGAAATTCCACTTCATCAGACACAACATCAACCTTGGGCAACAGTATCTTTTTACTTCAGGGGACTGTAAACAAAAGAGGAGGAAGAGTAGGTCCCCTGTGCAGCTTAAAGATCTAAAGCCTTCTACCAGCAGCATGGCATACTATGAGGACAGAGTGAAAAAAGTCTTCTGTGTGGCTCTCCTATTACTCAGTTTCTGCAGAGGAAGATAAAAATAGGGGATGAAGACTTTCCTTCAGCTTCTGTCATAGCTGTACTGCCTTAATACAGGCATTGCAATACAATGCTTACTGCATTTTTTGTAACATATGTAAACTGTTGATGATGATGCAGTCTTATTTACATTTATGCATGTATTGTGTCCCTTGCTGAAGAGTTTGTCAATGGGCAAACGGGCTTTTCTCAGTGGTGCACAGTGAAAGATTCCAAATACAAACTGAAATACAGAAAATTCCATTTAAACATAGGGGGGAAAAAACCCTTTCATTGTGAAGGTGGTCAGGTGCTGGAACAAGTTGCCCAGAGAGGCTGTGAAGTGCCCGTGATTTGAGATACTCAAAAGCCAATGGGACATGGCCATGCACAGCCTGTTCCACCTGAGCTTCCTTGGAGCAAGGAGGTTGAATTAGACCATTCCCCAAAGTGCCTACCAACCTCAGCCCTTACTGTGGTTGCCTATTGTAAAGCATCTAACTTCAAGCGTTTAGTATAGTTAAGCTGTCATCTGAGAGTTCTGATGCCTATCAGAGTGTTCTGCAAAAATAAATATATACCTGTATGGAGTATCCTGTCATTAAAAAATGCAGGAAGGTACATTGATTTTGCTGTTGTAAAAAGTTTTCATTTTCAGAGATTAGGGTCATTTGTTATGCATGCCCAGGACTGTGCAGATTTATTATTATGCCTGTGAAGTTAAAATAGGTATCATTCATAATAGTTTCTAGACATTTTATAGAATAATGTATATCTTCCAGATTACATTTACTTAACTGAATTATTTGGGACTTATTAAGAATAAATGAAAGGAGGCAGAGTTAAAGAACAGTGTTGAATTACTTTCCCTTTAGGTATATTTCTCAGTCCTTTCATTTGGAGTTGAAACTAGAACTTGAATTGGTTTGGATTAAGAGTATAATAAAAAAATAATTCAACACTGATACATTTCAGTACAGAATTATTTCCTGACAGATTATAATTTGGAATATATTGTTACCTTTTAAAGGAAATAGTATCATTGTATTTTCTTAGGAATCTAGTGCTTTAGCTTTCTCTGCTTGGTCTGTTTGTGGGTTGGGACTGATTGTGAGTCTAAAAGATAAAAATAGTATTTTTGTTGAAGGTTGTATCTGATTGGTTCTTTTGATGCCGGTGTTCTGTTCACAAACTTGCAGTTGCTTTTGATGCTAGATTAGGATTAATGTGCATGCAGTGTATCATTGTGTGTGTGGAAGTGTGATCTTTCAATAAGTTCTTGGTGCCCTATGTCAATGTATTATTTTTCTTTATTTTTATTTGTTTGTAAGGAATGTGACATTTCATTACAAAAGGAGCAGCTTAAGTTACTTTGGAGGGGTTTGCTCTGTGACCAGAGGAGTAGGAGTGAATGAGGTAAATTTTTTTTCACAATTAAAGTGAAATAAAATAGAAACTGTAGATTATAACCTCACAGTTTATATGTTTCAGTATTCAGGGCTGTAAAGGTAACTTACATATTAACAAGTTAGGATTCTCAGAGCCGGCCTTCTTGTATCATTATTAAACTACTGCACACTGTGCTTTTCTTTTTTAAAAGCATTCCTCCTGTCTGCATTATTCTCTCATTATTCTCTTCATAACATCTTAAACTTGCTTTTAGTGTATTTAACAAATTTAGACCCCAAAATCTCAGACAGAAGTATTTGAAATATAGCACTGAACATCCTTCTGTGTCTTCTCACTGTAAGAGGCTTCATCTTCTGAGGTGCTGATGACATGTAATTCTTAACTGATCTTTTTTTAACATTAAAACTAGAAAAATTTGGTCCTTGTGCGTTGATGATATTATTACTGTTATCCTCAGTGCAGTGTTAAATTGATAGTGAAAATCTCATGTTTTAACATGGATTAATCATACTACATGAAACTATATTACATATATATCAAACAGCCTCCTTTCTGTAGGTTAATTAGTGGACAGGGATTCCCTCAGGTTAAAGAGACAAGATTTTTTTCCATTGCATACTTCCTCATGTTTATTTTCATTATATGCAGACAGAATCGTGATTTGCTATACAGAATTACTGAAGTAGTAGGTCTGTGGTAAGCCAGAATGAGCGGGTGTAGTGTTCATTACAATAACTTAAGTTTTTTGTTTTGCTTTGCTTTGGTTTTGTTGTTTTTGTTTTTTAATTGTGCTCCTCTTGCAATGCAGTATGGCCTCCCTTTGGCCATGGCACAGGAACTAGCACAAAGTCTTGCTCAGAACCTCGGAATACAGTGGGAGCCAGCTGCCAGGAAACCGAGTATGTACATGGACATGGAGTCTTCCTCTGTCCTCCTTAGCTAATATATAAGCTCCTCCTTTGCAGTATTTGAAACAAATACCAAACTTGCTGTGACTGTAGAACAAGAATTGTTGCTTTTGGAAATATATGCACCAAAATTTGAGTTTAACCAAAATAAGAGCTACCAGTTTAGGACTCATTTTGCAATGACCTTAGTGATGTTCTGTGTCAGGAGGTTAGATTCATAACCAACATTCAAAGGTACAATGGTAAAAACACCATTAATTTAACTGAGAACTCCTTATGTATCGTAATGAAATCTGTAAGTACTATAAAACTATCCCTGACTTCTTAAAAAAAAAATAATACCTGATACATAATGGAAGAAATGGTAAGAAACTGTAACCTAGTCCAGGGTGACATTTGCTCAATGTGTTACCTTGCTGCTTCATAGCCAGATTAGACTGATGTGGCCTTAACACATACAGTGCAAAAGTCCTTTTGGGGCTAAAGAAGATTGTTGAGTTTTTCCACTCATATCTTGTAAGCAATTTGGCTACTTTCTGTCTTTGCTGCTTCTTTTAAAATGTGAATGATTATGCTGACTTTATTTTGGAATCACTTCAGAAATCTGTGAATTGGGAAACAATGTGGAAAAGTTTAGGGAATGTTGGTTTGTAAAGCCTTGCTTTTGAATTGTGTAAACTTGCAAATTGCTAAAATATTTTCTGTATTTTTTTTATTACAGGTAAAACATAGTTCATATAATTTGGAAATCAGAACCTTTTTTTAATTGTAAGATAAAGGTTTTTAAAATGATAGCTTAGTTTCCCTACTTGGATACTCTTTATAGTGAATGATTAATGAAAGACCTGCATAGAGCAGAAATAACTATATAAATAATCTGAATATTTTCTGTGGAGAAACAATACGGTTTTGCAGTAGTAACTAGAATACAGAACCTTTCTTCTTAAGAATGCTACGTCTTTCATAGATAATTTTTATGGGTAGTTTGTAACTTCTTTTTATCAACCATAAGATGGTGACCTTTTGGTTTTATTTTATGAATTTGGTTACTGTTGATTTACATGCTATAACTGTAAGGAAACTGTAAATCCATTTTCACTCAATTGCTTTTTCTAATGAATGTTTGATTGGCTGATTCACATATTACTTTTAATAATGCTATACTAAAGGGAAAAAAACATGGCCTGTCCAGTAACAGTTCTTATTCAGGGTGTTCTGTTTTAGGGAGGAGGAAATGTGAATACTTCTAATTGTCAGTATCATGGGTACTGCACATACCCTTGTGCTGCCTGTTTTGAGAGCATGTAGGGAAGAACATTGCCAGCTATTTTTAGCTTCTATACTGCCTGAAACTTTGTGTTGAGTCTAAGAACATGCACATATGGTAATTTGAAAGTACCACATTTATATTAAGTATATTATTATCTCTTCAAGTCAGCGTGATTCCCTTTTAGGGCTAGAATCTGTACAGCCAAGAAACCATCTTTGTATAATTAATTAGTCGAGGTCCATTTATATAGTGAGTATGTTTATTGTAAGCATATTTATAACTGCTTTCCTTTTCTGTGGTGTTTTGGTCTTGTCTGAGAAGAGTGTGACTGCACTGAATCCTGGGGTGGTTGCATCATGGAGGAAACAGGGTATGTCATAACTATCAGTAATCAAGGGCTCTGGAATTAGTTCATAGTTTACAGTATGACATAAATATTTGTGTATTGGGTTTTGTCCATGTGTTTTAGTACTAATAAATGAAAAAACAGAAGCAGTCGGAACAACTCAAACATGCAGATCAATTATTTCAGTTTTCAGCAATTCATTCCCTTTGCCACTTACATTTTAGGAAGTTATTTATAAATCTTATATTTTGAAGTGCAGTGCAGTGTGATCACTAATGCTTTGCTGCACTTACAATGATTGAAAAGTAAAGAATGTGTATTTTTCATTAAATATATCCAGTTATGCTTTTTACATGCAGCTGGAAAAGTGTTATAATACAGTTTTCATAAGTGATATTTTCAGTTTTCCTAGATTTTAATGATTTTTCCCTGCCAATTCCTTCAGAATTCTAATTTTGAGCGATCAGAGTCTTATAAATCACTTCCTCTCAGCATTCTTTCTCACTGTGGAAGCTTGATGCCAAAAATCATGGAGAAAATTATTTATAAATACGACAGAAGGAGCTTAGTTTCTTCATGTGGTATTTGGAAATTGGTTCTTCAGCAGAATTACTGTGTGGATTTCCTGTAGACTTGTAATTGTCAGCCACCATATGAATGTAACAGAAAACTATTCAGTAAGTTTGCTTCCGACATCCAAAGTAAGGCATTGATCAGAATAGGTACTAGCTTCCTTCTTCTGGTGAACTCATCAAAGTATCAGTCTCAGATGGAAATACCAGTAGAAGAGGTCGCGGAACAAACCTTTTGTGTAGATAAGGTAACAGTAAAAAAAAGTGCCAGTCACCCAGAATCCAAAAAAGGGCTGACTAATGAAATGAGTGAATAATTAGCTGCAGTGTTAAGCCTTTTCACTTAACTCCATCAGTGCCAGAAGATATTTTTTATATGTAGAATAATTCAGTGGGGAAATGTCAGCTCATTAGCAGTGAGCTGCTAGGAAAGGAATGGAGAACCTCCTTATTATGGCGTGGTTACCCCCATATTTAATAGTGTGAATAATCCTCATTTCCAGATCTCAAATCATGGCTAGTAAAGTATCAGACAGTTTCTGTGTGAGAAATTACTAATAAAGTATGTTTTCATTGGGCTGGGAAAAGCTGGAGATGAAGAAATATGAGAGAAGTCTGTAACACCATGAACAACATAGCACATGATTACTGTTTCTTCCAGTGTAAGACCTAGGGAGACATGAAATGAGACTAGCAAGTAGGTGACAGAAAAAACAGGATGACATTGTTCTGTAATTAAGCTGTGAAACTTCTGCTATAGCACCTTGCAGATGCTAAAATGCAATAAAGATTGTTAAATAAGACAAAATAAGACCTTCTGAGAGTTATTGAGCTGAAAATCGTTGGAAGCTGGAAATTTTTTCTGCAAGTAGTAGTACAGTGCTCTGTTCTCTACTCTTCCCTGGGCATATTCTCGCGGCCAAAAACAGAGATGAATTTGGGTAAAGTGGATTTTTAGTCTGAACCCTATACAGCTGTTCTTATGGCTACAATTAGTTTTACTTTAAAAAATAACCTTATTAACGGGATCAGATTAATGAACAGTTTTAAAACCCTGGCATGAGATTAGGGATCTGGAATGTAATCCATCTTTTAAAGTGAAACTGTGGGGGAAACAAGCTCAAGAGGACACTGGGTTATACATGCAACTGAGAGGGTGAATAGCAGCTATTTTGATAATGTGGTTTCACCTTATTCAGAAGATTAAAAGACTACAGTTTCATATACTCTAGATCCATATGATAGAAATATAAAAATGCAATATGTTTAAAAACTTTTTCTTCTGTTCTGATATTGTTGTTTGAGAATAAGAGTGAGCTGACATACTGTTGCTCTCAGTGGTTGTAAGAAACTGGGGTTTACATTATTAAAAAAATGTTGTGATCTCTCCACCCCCTTCAGTAACTGTTGCTGTTTCAAGGCATTTGCTCAGCTAATTCTTTGCCATTTTAGGGTATACCATTCCAGGAAATTCTCCAAATGCAGCATTGCAGAATACAAAGAGTTTTTACTTCGTGGGGGAGGTGCCTGTCTTTTTAATAGGCCAACAAAGGTAATAAATAATTTCACTCACACCCATCTGCTCTCATAATCATTCAGATATCTGTGTGTGTATTTTCTTGATGTTGTTTGTAATTAGCTGACTGGTCATTCCCATAACATTTAAAAATAATCTGAAGAAGAATGCAACTTGTTTTCTATCAATTCTTCATGCTCAAATAATGACAAATATTGCAGTTGATTTGTTATAGCTAGATACATCCCCTTTCAGCATAAATGCAATACTTACTAAGCTGGAAACAGCGCAGAGTAAATCCAGAAGTGAGGTGGTCATGCATGCTCCACATACACTCAATTTGTGGACTTTTTGCCTGAGGTTGTTAAAAAGGCCAACTACCACACTAGGAATTAGAAATCAATAGCTTACTTCATATAGACAGTAGCAGCTTGTGGTTTTTCTCAAAGTTAAATTCATTTCACTTAATTTCAGATGTACATCATTTAGCAAACTCTAATTTAGAACTGTTTCCTTGTACCATCTATTGCTTTTTTTGTCTAAAAACTTACCAAGGTCATAATTTTTTCTAAGGCAGTATTAGTATGACATCCTCCTAAAGCTGAGTAGTATAAAAATATTCCATTTGGCTCTTTTTGCAAAGTAAGATCTATCCAAAGTATTAATATTCTATTTAATCATGGTGTCAAACTTGCTGTCCTTGTAGAATTTAATACCACATGAGACTATTAGGCTGTTCTGTTTACTGTGCTGTATCCTTTGGTAGACCAGCACCTTGCACAACAATTAACTAAAAAAAATTTGCTTGTTAGAGTGTTTTCTAATCTTTTCCCAGGGTAGCAATCTTTGCTTACAGAATAAGAATGTAAGAATTTTTACAGACAAGAGTAAGTAGGGAGAAAGAACACAGCTTCATTTCTTGATTATGGTTGTCTAGCAAGGTAATGTGAACAAATTGTCAAATTGATTATACAGAATAAAAATCTGGTTTATTTCCATGAAAATGCTCCCAGGAGAATTGGTGAATTATCTTCATATGTTATCTGTGTCAATGTTTCCCAGCTTTGAAGTTAAAATACTTTGGGGGGGGGAGGCGGGGAGAAATAATCTTACAATGTTTAGTATCCTATTATTTGGAGGTTGGGAGGTAAGATAGAAAACGGTGTGTTTAATCTTTAGGTAATAAAGCATAGTTGTGTTAAGCAGTCACCATGATGTCATTTTTAATTATAATCTTTTAGTTATGCTCCCACATATATATGATGGTTCCATAGGAAATTTTGTGTGTGTTCTCTTATTTTCTTGCATTTCTCTGGTTGACCCCTTTTTGTTTTCTTATGGGCTATAGGTCAGATAACCAAGTCTGTCTGATGGAGAACTGAATTTCAGGTTTAGAATAAGATCTCTTGCTGTTTACACTGAAGCGTAGTAGTAACAGTGGCTTATAGAGGGAAAAAAAATAATTCGGTTTTCTGAATTTTGTCAACATTGCTAGTGAGGAAGAGTACATATGGGTATTGCTTTAGTGTAGTTTTGCTCCTGACATCCAAAATTCTAGGTGCTGGTGATTGCCTGTGTGGTTTATGCAACAAAAGTACAATGTTTTATTTCTTTTTGATTAGGCATTACGATTCCTCCCTGCCCCTCCTAAAGTACCAAAGAAGAATTCCATTCACATTTATAACGAATCTGTGTTGTATTACATGTTATGTTTTATATCTTGATGATCCTCAACAGTGGTACTACCACTAAGCCCACAGAGAAAGAACGTTTACTTGCACCTTTAACCCTTATCTAACTGTAGATTTATCTGTTCTCATTTGAACTTAACTTTGAACTTTAATTTTAACCATGTTCTAGTGATGAATGTATTTGTTGCTAATATCCTAGTTAAATGGGAGATTCCTGATATTATTACATGATTTTAAAGTAGAATTATTATATTGAAAACAGACAAGTTTTTTGTGAAATTATTTCTGTGACAAGACTGAAAAAATCTTAGATCACCTTTAATCAAAATTATGTGAAACCAGTATAGAATCTATATAATCCTGAACTGTAGAATTTATCTGTATTGTGTATATATCTGGTCCTAGGATTAACCGTTTAGCACTATCTGTGTGTGGTTGCATTATTCTAAGTTACTAATAAGGCACATAGAACTGCATTTTGGCAGTGTTTCTTGATGTTTTTTGGTTTTGTGCACAGACATGTTACACTGGAATAGACAGTAGCTAGTTACAAGAGCAAGTATGGGTACCTGGGTAGACTGACATCATATTGCTGACTGGTTTCTTAGAGGAACTGTCAAAGAAATGGGAGTCCGTAGAATAGGAATGAAGTTCAACTGTTATCCCCTTAAGTATGATTTTATTGTCTCTCTGTTTATCATAATTCTCCGAGATCAGTATTCTCCCTTCTAAAGAGTGTTAGCATTCTAGTGATTTAGCTGTACATCTTCCATGTCTGAACAATTCTGGCTAGCAGCACTTGAAAAACACGCTGCCTTCCCATTTCAGTAGCACAGCATGTATTTTCTCTGGGAGAGCATGTTTCTGTAGCATTGCAGAAATGGGCTATGTGTGACAGAAAAGTCGTTTGATGCTAGTTGTATTCTTACTTGGGGGGGCTTTTTTGCTTTCAGCTCTTTGAAACCACTGAGTGTGGAAATGGATACGTAGAAGCAGGAGAAGAATGTGATTGTGGTTTCCGAATGGCAAGTAGAGTTATATACTAGTCCACAAGTCCTTCTTGCAAAATATTTTAAGATAACCTTTCCCCTTCCCTTACCAATCACATGATTTATGGAAATGAATTTGCTTTCCTTATTGTTTGGGAACAACTTTAGTAAAAGACTGTTAAAACATTTTTTCAAGTAAGAATGAGTGCAAAACCAAAGTGTGTCCTCAGAACAATTCCTGTTACAGTAATGATAAGATGTAGCTGTTGCCCAGCAATTTTTGAACTGCACTGTGGAAGTGCTTACCCCTTTACTTTTCCTGGATAATATGCCTGGAGTGGTAGACTCCTTATCGGTGCCTTGGAGATATGTTGCTTGTGTTCTGACAGAAGAAATAAATGTTTTCTTCTCTATAGTAGAAATATTCCAATAATGTTTTTGCAAAAATCTGCCCTGTAGATTTGAGTCCTAGTTCTAGTATTTAAATGTAATTGCACCCATAATTAGTTTTCTTTTTTCTGCTATTTAACTAAGCAGCATGCATTTGGCACAGGCTATGCCACACCTGTGTAGAGGCTTCAGAAGGTGCGAATCCCCGTATATGCTGTAGCATATATGTCACTGTTTTCCCTTTACTTTAGTATTTGAACATTGCAGAGGATTCTTCCCAGCTGGTAATTTCAAGTCATCGGTACTGGACTGAATCTTTTATCTGCTGGTATATAATAGTTTGTTGGAAAGATTGTGAAGAAAAAACTTACTTAGAATGGAAAACTAAAAATTTTGCTTAATGTTTTCTTTAGGAATGCTATGCAGACTGTTGTAAGAAGTGCTCTCTTTCTAATGGAGCTCATTGTAGTGACGGACCCTGCTGTAATACATCATGTCTTGTGAGTGTTGCTGCAGTATCTGTTGTTCTTGTCAGTGGAAGTCATGTGCAGCCTGTTATAGTTCAAAGTGTGTTTTATATAGAATGAAAAGGAATGGATTATGTACATATAATCTTAGTCCTGAGCTATATTCTTCATTTTCTAGTTTTTCCCACGAGGCTATGACTGTCGATACGCAGTGAATGAATGTGATATTGCAGAGTTCTGCACTGGAGATTCTGGCCAGGTATGTATGCAGAAGCTTTCTCTGCTTACACTATTGATACTTGTTTTTACTAATTTTTATATCAATTTAAAAATAAAATCCAGATTCACAAATAGCATACTCATATACCCAAAATAACTATGGGGTATTGTTTTTTAATCCTAACAAAATTTTTTAAACATACGAATAAACTATGATGAACTCAAAAAAGTAGTCTAAGTAGAGTCAAAATACAACTTCTGTAGGTTTATTTGTTTTTTAAAACTCATGGGGGTTTGTGTATCTGTTTGGTATTTGTGTCAGATATCTGTCTTTACTCTTTGTCTGGACTGTAGCGTAAGTACTAATAATATACTGCAAATGTGAATGGATTCAAGGGTAGTAACAGTTAGGATTTTACGTAATAAAATAGTTTTAAATATAATTGTTGAAAATTACAACTAATTGAGTGTAGATTCATAGAATCATTTAGGTTGGAGAAGACCTTTAAGATCATCAAGTCCAACCATTAATCTAACACTACCAAGTCCACCACTAAAGCATGTCCCTGAGCACCCCATCTACACCTCTTTTGAATACCTTCAGGGACGGTGGCTCAGCCGCCTCCCTGGGCAGCCTGTTCCAGGACTTGACAACCCTTTCAGTGAAGAAATTTTTCCTGGCATCCAATCTAAACCTCCCCTGGCACAACTTGAGGCCGTTTCCTCTCATCGCTTACTACTTGAGAGGAGAGACCAGCACATGCCTCAGGACAGCCTCCTTTCAGGTAGCTGCAGAGAGCGATAAGGTCTCCCCTCAGCCTCCTTTTCTCCAGGCAAAACAACCCAGTTCCCTCAGCTGCTTCTTACAAGACTTGTGTAAAGTGTTACGTTTTTTAAGAGTGTGCACATGTATGATAATTTTAAAAGTACATCTTCCATTTTCACAGCAACTTTACTGCTTTAGGTGATACATGCTCCTTTTCGATACTGAGTATTTGGCATCAAGGGTATATAGGAGCTTAGTAACTCTGCTGCAGTAATCTACTGCATCAAGTTCTTAGCTTTAAGGGAATAAGATTCAGGATAGACCACATATCTCTGGGTATTGGTTGTAATTGTAAATGCCAATAAAGTATTTTTTTATTATCATTTGAGACAGCCACACTTACACGTAAGTAGATATTGCTGAAATTTTATTGTAAATCTTTTATTCTCTAGATGGAGCATTCTTAATGGCAGAGAGAAGGGCTTTCTTAAGATAGAAAGGCTGCCCTCAAGGTATCGGCTAATGTGGCGCATTGCAGCAGCATACCCTTTCCAAATCTTCACAAGTCCCTTTTTGTTGAGGAAAAGCTTTGAGAATGGTCTTTTCCTATCTTTAGTAATCTGAGGCTTCTGTACCTAGTGACTTTTCATACCGAAAAGTGCCAAGAGAACCTGACATCATTAAAAAGCCGCAGCTCTGTGAGCAACAGACTGGTAGGCTACAGCTAGGTGCTGGCTTGCTTTCTTGGTGGAACTGCAATGAATGCAGTAACAGTGTTGCAAACACAGACCCAATGCTGGCTAGGAAATACCTTGTTACTGAACACATTTGTTTTGCTTTTCATTGTGCCTTACCTCCTTAATTTTCTACTTGGAATATGCAGAAAGTTAGAATCAAACCTTGTATTTCATGGCTCAAAATGTTCATTTTTTCATTTGTATTTGTAGCTATAAAGATTCTTGCACTAATCTTTTTATTTGGCCCCTTTATGTGGTGTGCAATTGTCTTTTAAAACCGGCAAAATTACATGTGTTTTCCTTTGATGTATTATTACAGTAAACATGATAAAAAAAATTCTTAATTTTTTTCAGTGTCCACCAAATCTTCATAAACAAGATGGGTATGCCTGTGATTCTAATCAGGTATGCAGTGTTTTAAGGTCCCTGCACATCAGCAAATAGAAATCAACCAAATTAAGTTTTCTTTTTTTCTTTTGTAATCCTGTCTTCTATATTTGTTCATAAATTTTGTCTTTTGGACATCGATGTTGCTTTTGCTTTATGCACTCTATGAATAGTAAAAATTTCTACTTTGAGTAAAATCTGCTTGATATCTTTACATTTTACATGTAGATCTCCATGTTAATAAGTTCTTTACAACTTCGTAAATGAGAGGTATAAAGCTGCTGCTGAAATGTCAGTACATATAGACACCAACTGGCTTTGAGAATGTGGGCCAAAATGTGTACTCCCTCTACCCAAAACCATGAAAACTATTATATAGCCCATTAAGTGTGTGAAGAATCAAATTGAGATGTTTGTTGGGGGAGGGGAAGGAAATTAAATAGTGTTCAGTTCTCCTTGCTAACATGTTGTGTTCTCTTTAGGGTCGTTGCTATAATGGTGAATGCAAGACAAGAGATAATCAGTGCAAATATATCTGGGGATCTAGTAGGTTGACTTTAACTACCTTAAATGTATTTTATTTCTGGTTCATTCCTGCCTTTGTTTTGTATTTTTATTTTTTGTTCTTGCCACTGTAAATTGAAGTTTTCTGCTCAGTAGAATAGACAGCATTGAGAAACTGTGGCTTGATTGCCGAGTGAAATTTCGAGTTTGGGAGTGCTGACAGTGAGATTGTTCTGACGTGATGCGGTTGCAGACACAGGTAGGGCAGCAAGTGCTGGACTCTGGTGGAATTAGGTGAGAAAACATACAAAGTATTGGCAACTTTGAATTACTGTTACCAGGGGGAAAACACCCACAGGATGTTTTGAGGATTTTTCTGGTGTAGTTCAAAACAGGTGTGTTTGGGTTTTGTAATGACAGTTGTCAACTCCATTATCCCAGCAGTAGTTCATGCTAAAGCTGCTCCACCTTGCCTCTCTTTGCTCTACCATCTTACAAGTCAGGAAAATTAGTGTGAATTTAAATATACATAGTATGAATTTAAGCCCAGAGGTGTTGAGTAAAATAGAATTGCAGTTGCAATGGATTTTGCTTGTGGCTGAGAGGGGATAGATGCTCTGTGTAATGACTTTGAGACAGTTCAGCAGAGCTGAACTATCAGGATGTCCCGTGCTACAGCATTTAATGTTTTCTTGTGCATTTTGTCTAATCTTAACTGCCACTGCTGGCACTGCCTGTTTGGGGCAGAAGAATCACTCCATTCTGGGAGGGGAGTGAGACAGTTTTACTATTTATTGACTTGTACGACACAAAGATGCTATATAAGTGTAAAATTGGATGAAGACAACATTTTAGCTTTATGTTTCCACCTCACATTTATTGATAATATTAAAGGCATTAGGTGTTTTTGTTAATTGATTTATTTGTATCTTTCTTATATTTGGGTTGCCGTCTGTACAAATCATTTTACTAAAACTACCCTGTCTTATTTACCTTTAATATTTTATCTTCTTCTGTATAATTGTTGTGCCTTTCTTTTTTTAATTGATTTTAGAAAAAACAATTGAGCTTGTTAGTAAATAATTGCAGTTTTAAACCTGTTAGTTCAGATTTCTACTCCTAAAAAGCCATAGAAAATAACTTGACTGATCAACTTTTTCTCTGTGAACTAAAAAATTATATAAAATAAATATTGATGTCAGAACATATGCTTATGGTATATGTTTTATTTATATATATATATATATATAAACTTTGATCTCCTGAAATACAGATCAGGAATAATTGCAGTGAAAACATCTAGATTAAATCTATGTGCAACTGTTATGAAGTGAAAAAAATTAGGCCACAGATAAATTCAGACGCACAAGGCAGTACAGGCACTTTGGAGGTTGCTTTTTTTTAAAAGTTCAGAGCAAATTTTGAACTTTGAGCTTTATTTTAGAAAAGCCATCTGTAGGTATTGCGGTTCAGTCTGCTAGGTTCCCACTGTAGTCACTGGAAAATATTATCTGTGAACATACACATGTGGTTAGATTTGTGTTTTGTATTAAAAACATACAGAGAACTGCTGCAATAAATTATGCAAGTTTTAAAGCTGTCATGTTGCCGGTGGAAAGTACATTCTTTTTTTCCTTTCTTCATCAACAGAGTCTTCAGGATCTGACAAATTTTGTTATGAAAAGCTTAATACGGAAGGCACAAAAAAGGGAAACTGTGGAAAGGATGGAGACCGATGGATTCAGTGTAGCAAACAGTAAGTTCAGCTTGGTAGAGATTATTTGTATTTTAAATAGATGAATACTGGTTTAAAATTGTCTTTCTTTTTCATGAATGCTTCAGCAGTTTTGCATTATTTTGAATCTTCTTTCCCTCACAAGGTTGGCATCTTGAAAAGTTCCATTCTGACAAATCCATGGGTGACAGCAATACACTTACAAAGATTCTCAGATTTCCAGAAGAATGTGCTGGGACTTTAATTCTTTCAGAGGAGCTGGGGGACAAGGTGGCAAAAAGTCACAAGTTCATAAGATACAAACACCTCAGACTTGGCAGGGATAAATTAGGCTGCAAGTACACACACTGGTTTTGCTTGCTCTGGGATTGGTACCAGGTTATGCTATTTGAAGTTAGTTCCAACCTTTATTTTGCCCAGAGAGGGCTATTAGACATTTGGATGCTATAGAGAAAAAAGCCGATTCATTTGCAGGTGATCATTACTAGATGGATATTTGATTATCTTTACTTTTCAAGTTAATGACCATTAGTGGATAGACTTAAATTTCTCCTGGTTTGCTTACTTTTTTGTAATTTTTAAGTATGAATGTAAGAATTTAAGTCTCAGAATGGCGTTCTCCTTCTTTTGACTGTTTGATGTTTGTCAAGTATCTTTTTCTTATTTTATTATGTAATTCACGTTTCAGATAGGATCATAAGGAAAGGAGTTGTTTAATGGCTTTTTAATTTTTTTTCCTTTAGGTGAAAGTAGTGTTGTTGTTATATGTATGTTAAAACCCTCTATTGTATAAAAGCTTTTCTTGGTCAGTAGAAACATGCAGAAAAGTGGTCTAGCTGAAGGGCCGTTTACCATTTTTGTAATTTTAACAAATACAATTTCCAGCATTCATCCAGCTGCTTTATGACTTAGGACAATTAGAGCAGGAGATGGAGGTTTTAAGCTGATATCCTCCTATTGAAGATTGCAGATATAAAATAAGATCAAATAAAGCAGATTCTTTGCCAAAATTCAGACTGCATGCTAACGACTGTCATTATGGTTCTGTTGTCCTGCAAGGGAAATAAAATTCATCTAAAAATTCAAACATCACATTAACTTACAGCATCCAAGCTGCTGGAGATAGGGAAATGTAATTTAGCCTGCTATGACAGAGCTTTGTACAATTTGGCTTTTCTTAATTGTATTGTATTTAGAGTACAGATAATTTTTTTGTTCATGTGAACATTCACTGGTGCCTTAGAATGAATAATTACTTGTTTCTGCCTCTTGTCATTTATATCAACCAATATTTTATTTCCAGGCTGGTACTCTGAAAGTCTGTCGTGTGTGACTTATGGTAATATATTACTTAATGTGATCAGTAGCATCATTGCCACTCTTTCTTTTTTGTAAGTTTATTTCATATTTTTTCAGTAACTTTGATTTATGTTTTCATTTTACAGTGATGTTTTCTGTGGCTTTTTGCTCTGTACTAATCTTACTAGAGTTCCACGAGTTGGTCAGGTTCAAGGAGAAATTATCCCAAATTCTTTTTATCATCAAGGACGAATAGTGGACTGCAGGTAAAAGATAATGCAGTGTTCCAACGTGATTTTGCTCAGTCAAACCTAATTGAATTAAAGTAAACATAAACGTAAAATTGTGGGATTCTTAGATAATGAATATCTTACAGAAAATCATTATTCTGAGTGGTATTTCTATTAAAAAAAAAAAAAAGCTTGATCACATTTAAAGAGGGTAAATGTGGGTTATCCACCTGATTACTCTTACCTTTAACGTTCAGAGTTTAATGCTCAGCATTATATTTTGTGGCGGGGGTGGGGAGAGGAATTGTAATTGCAATTGCCAAAGACTTATATATTAAACATAATGATTTTGATTATTAAATACTCAGAGAAATAGCTACAGGAAAGTAAAGGCTGAAAAGGGGTGAAACTGGAGTTGTGGCAGGATAAGATGTTAAGCTGCAGTTCAGTTAAAGGGCAAGTTAAGTGAGGTTTAGTCTACTGTGCATGATACTGGATTTGTATTTTAAAGACATCGGCAACATTGCTGTCATGCTAAGAATACTTTTACATAGTTAGGTCCTGAGTGAACAATGATTCTTAACTCTTCTGTTATTCCACTAGTGTTTTTACTTAAATGTCATCACATGGGAAGTTAGTTTTTTTACGTTTTTCTAGCAATAATATTTCATAGCATTTGGAGGAAAGAAAAGAGAAAAAAAAAAAGCATGGCCCGTCAAAGACTATTAAAAAAACCCCAAAGCCTAAGGTGTCCTTTTTGAGTATTTAAGTCATTATAAGGCTAAAAAGAAGTCTGGATAACCGGAACGCCTTGTCAGTGCTGTGGACAGACAGAAAAACGTTCTAATTTTGTGAGTCTGTCTGTATGCTTGAATGAGAGAAAGGTATGAGGCTTTTATTATCTACACTGACATGTTTAATATTTTCAAAAGACTCCAGTCATAATACTAATAGTATCTTAAAACTTGTTTCTTCTAGTGGTGCTCACGTTCTTTTAGATGATGATACAGATTTAGGTTATGTGGAGGATGGAGCTCCATGTGGACCTCACATGATGTGTCTGGACAAAAAGTGCCTGCCAATTCAGTCCTTGAACATAAGCAGCTGTCCTGTTGGTTCCAATGGAAAAGTCTGTTCCGGGCATGGGGTGAGTCTGTACTGGGAGTTTGCAGCTAAGCTTCTCCGTCTCTCTCTGCTATGTCTGATCTTAATGCACCCCGCAGAGTTCTCTACCTGAAACTGTTCTGAACACCTGTTGGTCTGAAAATGCAAGTGTTAGGTTCAAGGGAAGGCTGCCATTCTGTGAAGCATAGGTAAAATTTCAGAAAGCAAAGCTGTCAGATTAGTTCTGCAATTACATCTATGTGGTGTTTTCATTACTAGCAAAAAGCTTTGACATCAGTTATTGTAAAGACTTGTAATGTACTACCCATATTTCAAACTACTTGCCATCTTCAGTTAAACTGTTTCGTGCATACTGTCATCTTTATAATATCGGATTCATACCTCATGACTTAAATAATCAAAATTCTAAGCTGTTGGACCACAACAGAGACGATACATGCTTCTTGAACAGATGCAGTCGATCATTTTACATTAAAGCACATTATATTCTGTTACTCTACGCCTACGTCCATTTGTCTAAGACATTAGGTATGTTTTGATGAACAGAGTCACTGTTCCATTTCTTAACTGTAATACTGATAAAATCTTTCCACTATGGGATGCAGTGGACAGATACTTGCACGAGGGGCTAGACTTTATACAGGAGGGTGGTTTTTTTTCTTCTTGTTATGTGCAATTGAAGATGAATTTGAATGCTTCAAAGAGGGTTAAGTTCAAAATCAAGAAGAAAAATTTTAAAATTGGAAAGGAAAGGATCTAGGAGATCTAGAAATTATCTTGGTACTTCTGGAGAGTGGCATGAGTGGTGAGAGAACTATTACCTTTTTTGTTTTGCTTTGGATTATTCCAATTCATAATTTTAAAAGAATACTTCAGTTGGTCAAACCTGCCATAAAATGTATTTATCTTCAGCTTCCTAGGTAAGATTTTTCTAATTTAAGAAGCAGACTGAGATAAAACTTTAGATTTTAAAAAATCACATGTACTACTTACTTGTAATCATCAGTGTGTACGTTATTTTCTGGGGTTTGGACACTGGAACATAATGTTAAAAATGCCATTATTAGCTGATGCCTAATGATCAACTTCAATTCTGGTCTCATCATCAAAACTTCATTCTTTGTTTTGTGTCTGTTTCTCATGTCATGCTTTTTCCTTAGTAACCTCTTCTAGCCACACATTCCATGTTCTTTTTCATACGGAACATTTAGAGATATTAACTCGCACTATTGATCTGATATTTTAGGTTTTGTCGGTTGGGTAGGTTTTCCTGTATCTGATAAACGTACTGCCAATTCTAGTGAGTCCTAAGTCCTTTTTTAGAAGTCTTTCAACTAAATGTAGACTTAGGAAGAACTGTTTCCCCTCTAGAAGACAAGCAAGCACTCCTCATTGCTGCTTAGAAAAAAACCCCGACAAAACCAATTACAATCTTACTATTTTTTATACATAGGAGCAAACTGTAAATCAGTGGTTATAAAGCATAACCATCAACCTTTTAAATGCAAATGCTTATATTCCTTCTGGACATCCAGGCTCAAAGTCTAGACAGTTGGTTAGTGAAGATCTAACTAATCTAGATAGGGTTTTTTTGGATGAGAATTTCTGGGTTTTACATTTGTACAGGTATGTAGTGCAAGTGATGATGAGGCCAGTGGGAACAGTTCTGCTTTTCTTAGCATCTGAGTATATTTAGTGGGTAAAAGCAAACTTTCAGGTTATCAATGTATTATAATCATTCTAAACACTCAGTGCTATTGTTACAGTATATAGATGGATAAGTTTTATACCGTCAATTAAATGCCTAATTACCTGTTAAATAAACTTCATAAAATGTAGTTAACAAACAACTGCCGTCATTTCTTTTCTTTTCCAGATTTGCAGTAATGAAGCCACTTGCATTTGTAATTTCTCCTGGGCTGGGACAGACTGTAGTATTGATGATCCTATCAGGGATACTGGTAGCAAGAAGGATGAAGGACCCAAGGGTTTGTGTGATTTCAGTTTTGATGTCCTTTCAAGTATTTGTGACATTTTTCTGTTGATATGTGGCAGTAGAATTAGCATACAGGAAGAGAATACTATTGTACAGTCCTCTTTAGACCCAGACGGTAAAATTCTGCTTTGTGTAGATGAAGTAGGTCTTTCTGCTCTGAGAATTGATGAAACTTATTTTTCTAACCTAAATTTGGGGAAGGTTCAGTGCGTAATGGTATGTACTTTCTGTTTCTTCCTTCATCTCTTAGTCTCTGTTTATATTTACAATAATTTTCTGTGTGAATGGAATCTAAGTGTAGCACTTAATATTTATATGATAATTGAGTATTTATGGTTTACTAAAAATTTCCAGTTCCCTTAGTTGTTCTCAGCTAATTCAGAGAGCTGTGGCATAAAAAAAAAAAGGGAAAAGTGGAGTGTCCCTGGCATGAAAAAAAGCTTTGGATCAGATTTCAATGGGAGGAAAAAAAAACACATGAAGATTTTAAGGACTTTAATTATTTTTGCAATCATTATTGCTTACTGTTATGTATTTAGTAGGTATTTCAACTGCATATGAAGTATAAACACAAAGAGGAGCTACTGAGGAAGTATTTGCTCAAAAAACTTTTTTGAAGAGGAAGAACAGCACTTGAGATTCTGACTTCTCTGCCAAAGAATGTCTCTGGATTGTGCTGTCCAGTTTTTTTATGTCTTTCCTGTCATCGGGACATTGTCCAACATCAGACTGTATTTTTCCGGTGTTACGCATTTACAGATAAAGTTCCCAGTAAACAACTGAGAAACCCAAACAAAATTTTTCTGCTATGTCCCGGTTCCAGTTCTTCTGTCCCTTTATATAAGGCTGATGGAAAGAAGATAAAGAGTTGTTTAAAAACGTAATTCTTGGAGGTCAGAATCTAATTGATTACTCTTTAAAATACCCAAGGTTTCAAGGGAGGACAGGTATATATTTGATACCTGTTATTCCATTTCCTATAAAAACCTTCTAACTGTGGAATGTTGCTTACAGAGTCTTAAAAAATGGTGGAGAAAAGCACTATGGAGCTGGTTACTTCTCTTTGTGTGTGGATGAGGAGAGCAGTATTTACAGTTGTGACACTAAGAGTAAATTAATTTTCTATTTTGAAATCCTATAGTTAAGAAATAATTCCCTCTTCTGTAAAAAGATCTATAGGAAAGACAACACAGAAGGTATGCTTTTCTTGGTTAGATTTTTGTAATTCAGATTAACTCAGCTAATTCAGAACGGAAATACCTTTATGAAAATTAGTGTGTTGATGCTGAAACATTCTGGGAAAAAGGCTTAAATGAGTAGTATGTGTGTGGTTTTCTGCCAGTAGGTACAAACATAAAATTTAGACTGCATATTTCAATGCAGTCCTCTGCAAAAAGGCAGAACATGTTTTTGTACAAGGTGCCTCAATGATTTCAAAAGATGGATGATTTTTACTTACATTGTTACAGTACTTCATTGATGTTGAATCACCTAGAAATCAATTTAGGAGCCTGAATACTGACAGCTACTCTAATGTCTTTTGGTGTGCTAATAGAGGAATTCCTTTGTCATAAGGTGTCAGAAGAATACAGTAGTTTTCTGTAAAGATCTAACATACTCAAGTAGCTTCCATTATGTTTTTTCCCCTTATTACCAGTACTTCCGATGTCATATCCCAGTTTACAAGCCTGAGACAGAAACCAAAATACCTGTTTTTCCTTAGCCCTAAATCTGAGTTTTGTTACGTTTCAGAAACAGAACACTCATTATGTGAAAATCCACTTAATGGACTTAGGATTTATGGTGTGAAAAATCCAAACCTTTTTCTTACTAAAGGTAGAGAATGTATAGCTAGGAAGTACTGCTATTTATGTATGTATTGTTGTGGTAACTGACAATTGACTGCTACTCCTGCTGTACTTTTCAGACCTTTTCATCATGCATCATTGCTTTTGGCTCCATACTGTATCTCAGGATTTAAAAAATCAGTCGTCCTTAATTATGTTGGTATCAATACATGAGTCTTCAATTACTCTAAACTTGGCAACCTACTGTGTCCTGCACTAGCAGACCTACATGGCACGCTAGCAGTTTTTGGAGGACACAGAGTTCTTGCAGTTACATTCTGCCGCTGCAGAAACTTTGAATTACTTTAGTGTTGGCCAGTAGGACTCCATAGGAACACAAGATTCTTCCTTTGCCATTTCATTTGCAGAATTAGGCCTTTGTTTGACTTTTTGGAATAGTGTTTGTTTGGTTTTTAATACAAAATGTCTCAAGTGTGTGTTTGTGTGTGTGTGTGTGTATATGTATGAACCAGGAAAAAATTTTGAAACCATTTCAAAACAGACTTCATTCAATGTGAAGGCTATAAAGTCTTTGTCCCTTGGAGAAGTTCTCATTAGGGAATTCTGCTGCTTGCTTGTGCTCTATTTATGACTCAGTGAATCTATCAAGCTTTTAATCTTTAACACAGAAAACGTATAGATGTTTTTTTCTCAAAAGAGTTCCCTTAAAAAATGAAAAATAAAGCCAATGTCGTAAGAGAGGCTATTTGAACATATTCCAGAGTGTTACGTGAAGCACATTTCTAGGGTAGGTTATTCCATTTAAAATGTATCACCTGTCTTTAGGGCGTACAGATAAATAGAAAGTCCTATTGATGAATGCAGTTACAAAGGAAAATATGACTAGTAAAGGAATGAATTGAAAAGTTGGGTGTTTTCTTTTCCTGCAGTGGAACTTTTTCCAAACAGTTTTCATTTGCTTGGTTACATTATGGATACAGTAAGTTTCTGGTGATCAAAAAGAAGTTTTCTAACCGGTGGTTTACTTACATTTTGGCTGTTTTAAGTAAGCAGTAGGTGGAGGATGTTCCCTTTTAAAATAAATAATAGAATCACAAGCTAAAGGGAATAGTCTTACGTTTACAGGAAAACTTCTCATTGCGGTATTTGCAAGCATTCAAAGAAAATCAGATATAGCTTATTTCAGACTTTTTAAAGCTACAGTGTTTGGTAAATAAAGATTTGTGAGGAGTTTTAATTGTTTATCTGATGATGGATTATAGTATAAAGTAATCCTGTGAGGAATTATTTCATGTTTTCATTTCAGACATATATGTGATCATTTCCTTAAAAAATCTTCCCTTTTCCCTCCACACAGTGAGCATGGCCACTAACAGGCTAATAGGTGCAGTGGCAGGGACCATTCTGGCCTTGGGGGTGATTTTTGGAGGCACAGGGTGGGGAATAGAGTAAGCATTTTTATTAGTTTGAGTTTTATGTTTGGTGCCTAGTGTGTGAGGTAACCGTATGCACCTGAGCCCTCTGTGTATTACCCCGTTAGCTTTGTCATGTGGTGACTGTATTTGTCATGTGATTTGACTGTGTCTGTGTCATGTGGTTTGCTCATGCAGTGTTGAACCTTCTCCCGTCTGGGATAATGTGGGGCATAAAACAATAAGTTTGTGAATTTTTACATTGTCACGGTAAAATTAAATGTCTAAATGTTTCCATTACACCAAATTATAAAAACAATGGGGGGAAATGGAAGGTTGTGATTCTATATATTTGCAAAATAGACTGAGTAACGTGGACTATTTCGTAATATGCAGGAATTGTTTGTTACAATGTGTGGGGCTTTCAGCCTAATAACAGGTCACACGATCTAGCTAGGAAGGTGCAAGCTGCTGATAGTAGTATAGACAGCCAGTTTTACAGCAGAGCTGCCGAACGTTCCGTTGCTAGGATTGTGTTACCTCAAGGCAGAAGAATGCTGAAGTACACAATTCATATATAAAGAATATGTATGAGCTATTTTTATTGTCTTTTCATAGTTTTAGGGACCTGTAATCTTCAGTGTTAGCCCATTACCTCAGTTTCGATAGCGACTATGATTTAAATACGTGTGTGTATGTGTACATATACCCACATAAAAATGCCCGTAGAAGTTCTGTCTTCATTCTGCATTTACTGTGCAAACTACAGAATAAATTGCAGTTATTCTGCTCTTCTGACATTTCCAGCTTCGCTGTGTTTCTAATGCTGCCTCTTACCTCTGCTGTGTGACAGTGCCATCTCGCTGAAGGGGGACCTGTAACAAGACGGTTTGTGATTTCTAATCAGGCTGTGTGAAAAAACGTTCACACACAGTTCTAACTAAAGCTGCACAGGCAGCCTTTTGATAGGCAGCATTTTGTGCGTCTGAGTTCGCAGCCCTAGATACAAGCTTGTTAGCTTTTGCTGAACTGGACTGTCAGATTAAACTCATTTTAGGTTCTCAGAAGAGCAGAGACATTTGCACTCACACAGGACAGCTAACAGTAAAACAAGTAGAAGGCAATAGATCACCTGCTCAAGAAAGATCAGATTGGTGTTTTACTGGTGGCTTTTACCACTGTTTGCTAAAAATTGAAGACTGTGAAGATTGTAGGGGTTTGGGACCCAGATTGTGGAGCAGAGACTTTACCTACACGTTGAGGACCATTTACTTTTTGCTTACGTTCTGCCGTGTACCCTTCTGTTTTTATTTTCCCTTACCTGCTGTCTCAATCCACTCAGCTCTGACCCACGTCCCTGACCATTTGTTCTTGCTCCTGTATCCTGCTCTAATTCCACTTTTTCTTCGTTTTTCCTCTGCTCTTACCACTCAATACCTGACTCATTCTTCTTTCTGTTTCCATCCATTCCTCTCTCCTGGACCCCATCAGCCTTTCTCTGTCCGGAGGTTCCTTCGGATACAACATCCATTTAGGGCAAGCTGCTGCGCCTTTCTGTTGCTTGCTTTGAAGAAAGCACGTGGGGGACACAAACACCCTCTTCTGTTCCTAATGACCTTCAGGCCCTGGTGGCTGTCCCCGTCAGGCTGCAGGGGAGGCTGCGTTAGTCACAGCCTGATGTCAGGTCCTGCCCTTCTTCCTCCTTCCTCGCCACTTCACTTGCAAATTGCAAACTTTTATTCAAAGTGCTGAAATAACTTTAATTTCTTAATGCTTCATTTATTTATTTTAGTAATCATGAGGGACAAAATGGCAGAGTAGTGTTTTTCCAGATTTCATCCTGAAATGGACACTTGGCTTTGATAGCTTAAACCAGAGGATTTGGTTGGCAAAGTGACAGGCAAGAGAAGAACACGTAACCACCACAGTGCGTTGTTACCTGCGGGACAACCTGCAGCAAACTTGCCCCTTCTACAACTAGCAGAGTTGCAAAGCAGTGTATAGTAATTCTTGTAGAATCTATCTGATGATGATGAAGATTTAGGGAATGGTCTGAAGTCCACTGAAATTATGGGTATGTTCTGTTTTAACACCTTCGGCAGGATTTTTACAAGGGTCCTAAAAGCTGGCTAGAGATGATGCGGTAGCCATGCCAAGGCAGGCAGCGCCCGGCGGGAAGGGGGGGGTGTGCCAGGTGTTGCAGTGCCGTTAGCTGCAGGAGCTTCCTCCTGGTCAGCCTGTCTGCAGGTCATACCAGTAGTATTGTGGAAAGAACGAGTACACCAGCAGTGCTGCATCTTGTGATAGTCTGGATGGAAAATGACCCCACAGTGTGGTGGTGGTGAAAACCTTCCTCTTACTTTTGGTTTGCATGTCAAGCATCTGAGTCCAGTGACTAGAGAGGCTTATTTAGCTGAACCGTACTGATTCATACTTTTCTTCATAAATTCCACTAACCAAAATGACCTGATGCAAAGTGGGCTTCATACTGGTAGCAATATTCTCGTTTATTAATAATAAAATTTCCTTGATAATGCTTAATAAAACATGAGGCATACACCCTTAAGGTAAGGTACAACATGTAAAAGTAGTCCCATTGTAAGTACTTTTACGCGCAGTCTGTTACGGTCTTAGAACGGCTTATCAATAATCCTCTTAAATCTCTGTATTTTGAAACTGGAATTCGTTAATTGGAGGACTCCATTCTCATAAATGTGTGGTTGCTGTTTAGTAATCCTAAGTATTCCACCAGCTTTGTTTTTCTATTAAAGTCATAAATGAAATTATAGTCTTGTTGATTATCACTAAAATTCTACGCTGAATGTAGCCCTTTCAGTTTCTGTGCTAGGGGAAATACAGATGTTTCTCTGCATTTGTATGAGCTGCCACTCCCAGCATACTGTGAAACAGTTTTCAAATTATTCCAGAGGAATGGACGTGGCTTTATCCACAGCCATCTATCATTTACTCTGCTCTTAAGCTCTCTCTGGCAGATAGCCTAATTCTCACAGGCATTTGATTTTCAGGGTGGTTTTTTGTGTTAAAAATGAACATAACCTCTTTAGACACTGACATTTTATAAAATTGGCTCAGATCTGAAAAGTGGTTTTATCAGGGCCCATTTATTATTTAACATAATTTTAGTAACTTTTCTATTAACTGAACCTAATTGTTTTGTATTATTATCCTCTTCTGTTTAAATTTTGATTGAATTTTTCCATATTTATACTAAATAAAACCAATATTGATTTTCTGTATTGAAAGAACAAACTGCTGTTTGTTAAATTGATGTGCAGTATGAAATGGATTCCCCACTTCCCGAACACTCAACAACCAGGGAACATAGTAAGAAAAGGGATGTAAAAAAGTGGTGATTTGGTACTTCCTTAGCTACGTTATGACTATGTTTCTATCAGTTAGTCGTTGTACCTTTTTTGTGGGAAGAAAGCATTCTATGGCTAGAAAGAGATCAGCTTTAGAATTTCCCAAGGCTTCTGAAATTTATTACAGATAAATTACTTGCTGTGTTTTCAGTCTTTTCTTATGTGCAATAATTTGATGAAATCCAGAGTAAGCCATAGATCCAAGTCAGATACAGTAGCTCATTAGGCTGTTGTTGAAAGCACGCCTTAATTGGGAATATAATGCCTGTGGAATGGCATTCATTTACCCTCCCCCATGCTCACTCCTGTTCATTCGAGCCAGGTGTGACTTTAAAGGTAAGTCCAAATAAGATATGTTCTTCCAAATTCTGAAAAATTACCTTGTAATTATTGTTGTCAAATTTGTGCACTGCTCATATCTGTAAAGCTCACTGTATTTCTTTTCAGTCCAAGTTTTTTATTCATGTTCCTGAATACTCTGCATAGGAATTGCAGGAAGCAATTTTTAAAGCAATGTTTAGAAATTGGTTTTCTTATAGCTAATCTGATCTGCGGAAGCAGTGATATCGGAACCATGTAATGGATGCCATGAAGTTAGGTCACTGCAGTAAATTCTGTAATTTAGGGCACGTACTTATTGTAGCATCTGGGATGGGGCAGAAGGTGGTGTGATCTGACCTAACAGCTTAAAACTTTCAGCTCTTGCAGCTGCCCTTGCCTCTTTCCTTTGCTGATGTCTGGCTGCTCCTTTTTCCTCCTTATGTTGGCTGTCTGACAGTTTTCCAAACTCAGTTTCAGAACATTTAAAATAGGAAAAATTCAGTTGCTGTGTAGAAGTGTTGGTTTGGGGAGACTGGGATAGGAGGTAAGAACTGTTTTTGAAGGCTGTTCCCGAATATGTAAATGTTGGAACAAAAAGTGTGTGACATGCTGCAAAAGAACTGTTGGGATGGTTTCATTTTGCCTTGAGCTCAGATGCAATTAGCTTTACATCAAAGACCGCTCAATAGGGAAAGTTTTGTGCAGAGCAATTAAAATGTTACTCAGGCCTATTGTCAGTTTTCCTCCGCCCTGTGTAAATAGAGCACTTACGGGTCAATTATGAATATCTTATTTAGGTGTTCCCTTGCCCTCTTCAGAAAATTGCACAAACATATTTTGTGCTGCTTCTTATTGTTGCTCTTATTTCCTGCTCACTTTCCTTCCTCACTTTGTTGTTAAGTAGCTTCTTGAGGATGATGAAGAGATGCTTTGATGTTTGGAAAGCTTAATGGGAATAAAGCTTTTCTTTCAGCTTTCGCTTCTTATTATACAGTCCTTTGCTTTTGTCAAACAAGTGTTTGTAAATTCAGCATTGACGTAACTGTAAGGAGTCTGGACTCTGATTAGCTAGTGGGGCTATGTGCTCTCAGCCTAAATCTCTACCACTTTTCAGGATCTCAATGGAAAAAGTTAAGCTTTTTGATTTTTTCCCCTCATTTGCTGTAGTCATACAGCATTCGTACTTTTTCCTTTGAGTTGAGGAATTTTTCATTAATATCTTAGTGTCCTCAGCTGGCAGTTCATTCACTAGGTAATGGAGTTAGACACAATGGAATTTACTGTCAAATACTTGGTTTTTATCTATGGTAGAAGTCAAAGTAGCACAATGTAGAGACCAACAGCTTTGTTCATTCTTACTGGTAAAGATAAGTAAGTTGGGCTTGCTGAAATTGTCTGGAGACATCACCTTGTGTGCTGTCTGTATTCCCTGAATTGTTTGACTACCCTTCAGTTGCTTCACTTAATGTGAATAAAGTGGTTGGTTCTTATGTCTGTCTTACCATAATCCTTTATCACAGGTCCTAGTGCCACCAATCTTATAATAGGCTCCATCGCTGGTGCCATCCTGGTAGCAGCTATTGTCCTTGGGGGGACAGGATGGGGCTTTAAGTAAGCAATGCCGCATGTCTTCTCTTCAGTGGCTATGGCATTTCTATTTCTTGCTTACATCACTAAATTTTGAGTTCCTGCTACAAGATTTGTAAGTTAAATCCTGTCGTGTTCCCCTCCTAAACCGTAACAAACCGCTTTAAACGGAAAGAAGTGCGAACACACTGAACAAGAGGAGGAAACTGATTTGAAACTAGCAGATGTTACCAGGGTGCAAAGTTGAAGAAAATAAAAGAATTAATTTAACTTTCATCAGTTCACCCTAACACTTCAGGAGCAAGGTCTTTTTTTCACCTCCAGTTAGTAGCTTTGTTGTCAGAAGTTGGCTACAGTGCCTGTCACCATTGGTGTTTTCAGAAAGACGCACTGATTTTTCTCTGAACGCTTGTTCTGAGGGAGGAATGCTCCCTGCGCGTCCCCTTGATGTTGGCAGGACCTGTGTGCATCAGCTCGGGGAGTCAGTGCTCCTCATCTGCTTTAGTAAGAGAAGATTAAATACAAAATGTATCAAAACATCCATCTTTAAGCATGGGTGTATGATCTTCATAAGCCTCTTTAATTCCTGCTGATAAATTTGCCTTGAGCTGCTGTTTTCTTTTTTCTTACAGCTTCTTCTCAGTTAAATAAATTCAGTCCACTTGTACAATAAATACCCCTAGGCCAGCCTCCAGTATTTACAAGTTACTACAGGGCAGCTCTAAACAATATATATATATTTTCCTTCTTTTAGTTTTAATTAGCTTTTAAAAAAGTTTTAATACAGTCTTTATATTTTGCATTGCATCTCATCTGGCTGAGATTTGTATTTTTCATATTTATAAACAGTGAAATAGTTTAGTATTTATGCATTTTTAATTTGCTATGCTCTTTCATCAAATGTATGTCCAAAGGCAGAAATTCAAATGAGGTGTGTATTTTAGAGTATGCAGCGACAGACATGGATTCGCATGTGATGTTAACACAAGAAGGAATTGGGATTCTTTTCATTTGATGGATTGAAAGGTTTCTTCCATGTAAAGGCAAAGGCCTAGTCTGGGAATAATGCTTTTTTACAGACTCTGTAATATTTGGACATATTCTATAGCATTAACTAGTACAAGTGCATTTACAGTTTTTCTACCATATCCTACTACAGGCAAATTACAGGAGAGAGTTGTCTTTTAACCCAAATAAAGCACATGAGCGATAAATTAAAATTTCAGTTATTTGCAGAACTGAGGGGCGTTTTTTCCCCCTGCACTTCACTGCAATTAGCTTTTTAAATAAATACAGCCAAATTTTCTGCAAGGTTTGCATTAACATTTCTGTCAAAATACTGAGAACAACAATGCATACATATTTAAAGCAATAATGTTAGGAACACCGATATTGCAAGTTCCCATGGGAATTAAGCAAGCTAGATTTTGATGGGGAAAAAAAAAAAAAAAGGTCACATTGTACTTCTGGATCAGTTTTCTGCTGTCAGACACATCTGTTACTTCGCAGTTCGTATACTTTCCAGATACAGAGTCCTCATCCCCGAATAACACGTTTGTACTGCAGAAGGGCATTTGTTGAGAACTCAGTACAAGTAGTTAAAAATATAAAAACTCCAGGCAGTTTCTTCCCTGAATCTTTGTAAGCTGCCTTGTGCCCTAACAACCTTTGCTTTTTGGCATCAGTGTTGCAGCACCTGCTAGCAGCTGTGTGAGCAGCCTGGCTGCCGGCTGGGGCCACCTGTGCTTGAGAACTTGCACGAGCACCGCAGGTCTGTAGAAGGATCCTTCCCTGTCTGAAACAATACGGTTTTTAATTGATTATTTCGTCTTTGTGCTCCACATCTCTCAGACTACCCTCACAAGTGTTCAGCTTTGCATCCTGGTGTCATTTGTTTGCTCAAATGCAGAAGCTTGTTTATCCCTGTAGAAAATCTGTATTGGAAACATCTCTGGAAGCTCTTTCTCTCAAAAGAGCAAGATACGAATGTTTATTCTGTAGCAGAACCTCAAGTACACTGGCCTGGCCTAGCTCACAGCTTGAAGTGCATGATTCTTCTGGGGGTCAGAAAAAGCTTTCAGCTTGTACACAGGGCTAGCACACATAGACCCTGATACTTTGCTTCAGAGATATCTGGAGGGACAGGTGAGGGTAATTAAAGAGGATTTTAACTTTTCCTTTTTAAGCAAGTGATATGTTTAGTCTCTGCAAGTATGAGAGAAGGTAGCTAATGCTTTACAAACTGGGAGATGTGATTTCTGTTTCACAGGTTATCAGATGTTCATATGAACATACGGTACTGTGGTGTCAAGTCCATATCAAACGTAAGCTGCAACTAAGCAAACTTTGTTCATGAACTGAGGGGGGGGGGGGGTGGAGGGGAAGTGTAAAAGGCGGCTTGATGCAAGTTTGTAGAGAAACAGTAAAAAAAAAAAAAAAGAATTCCAGTTTCAGGAGTAAATCCTAGTTACTTTTTCTAATGAAATGTGTGGCTAGAATAGGAAAGAAAAAAGTTAAATGACAATTTTAGGGGGCATGGAGCCTCATTACGCATTTCAGGTAGCTTGGAGTTAACGGCTGTGGGTGGAAACCTTGTTAAGAAATAGATTTTACTTCACTTGAGCCTTGCATTGGACTTTTAAAGCTGTTGGTGTTTAGGCTGCAATAAGGGAGTCCCACATATTTCTGCTGAACTCTGCTGGGTAATGTACAGAAGTACGGCATTCATAAGCGTGAAGTTCATTTTGACGTAGCAAGTCTGGGCAAGATTTCAATATACAGTGTTTAATATAGGACTGATATAGGAAGAACGTTCTTACCACTAGAGTAGTTCTTCTGTGCATTGGCTGCAGTCACAGTCCCAGTGGCCCACACCTGCTTTGCTTCCTAGCATATATTCACTTACTTTTGCAAAGCTACAAGCAAATTAAATGCTTTTGGTGCTGATTTTAACAGCACTAAAGCGATTTTTGGTAATAAAGCAATACTGCTAAAAGGCAGTGCTAGAAAAAGTGACGGGGAAATGCACATGAAGAGCTACTTCTCATTATATCGAATGCAAAAGGGGCTGGCAGAGAAGGGTTGAATGTAGGCACAGTTCTATTTCCAGCAGTGGTTTCTTAACTGAAGAGCTGCAGGGTTTTCTGTCCCTTTAATGGAAGATTAATGGACAGACCAAAGACTTACCCAGTATAACAGATGCCAAGTTTTTAACTGGTCTGTGCAGATGCATTTAGACCCCAAAAGTTTCTGGCAGTGGGATGCTGCTGGCGACTGTGGGGAAGGAGGTTTCGGTCCCTGACCAGCATTTCCATAAAGCATGCATCATGGACCTACATACAGTCACAACTACACAAACTGCAGCAGTAGAATCAAATGTGAGCCGTTTTCTCACTTTTTTCCCAAACTACTAGAACAAATGGCAGGGTAACATCTTATTTTAAGCTTGCTAATTTTAGTCCCTCATTTTGTTAATTTGAATCAGTTTTGTGGCAAAAGATCATTTATTTAAGCTCTTCGTCAGCATTTGAACCATGCTTTAGGAATGCCTATGAAAACATTGGCTGTTTGAAGTGGTTAAAATATTGTTTTCTGATAAATCTTTAAATACTTTGGTAAAGCTTGGTATTTTTGTGATCACAGACAAAGGCACAGATTTGCAAGTAAAGTACTGCGTAACCACATTCCTAATTAGTTGCAAAAAAATTGCAGAGGATCGCAGCAAGGTATTTCTTGCATACATTCAGCCTTTTTTGAACTCAGTTTTTCTTCTCTGAAATATTTTTTGTTTGTAAAGATGACCATGTTAGAGACACATTTTTTGGTTGGATTACAGACAGAAAGGCTGACCCTCATTATTTAAAGAGGCATTAGAACATTAACTTCTTTTTTTACACTTACATGTTCTAAGATCTTCCATATAAAACAACAAGGAACTAGGGAACAGCATAATTCTGCTATGTGTCTGTCCATCAAGGACTCTTCTTGCCCCCTGCTTCGTCATTTTCCTGAAGCATGCTGAAAAGAACCTTGTACTAGTATGATACATCCTTATAAAGAGGTGCAAATATCCAGGACCTGATACTCAGCTGGTTTCCTTTCTCTTTATTGTAATTTTCTTGAGGAAAAGAGAAACTTGTTCTATTTGCCAACTTAATTAAGACTACTGTCTTCATTTGTGTATTAAAATGGTTGGTAATTTGGAATGAAGCTGTTCAAGCTGGTTGGGGAATCAGAACAGAATTTCAGTTCCTGCAGGGTAACACCGACTGCCTACCTCAATAAAGTGCTACAACTGCAGCAGAGCTGCGGCAGGCTCTTGTGTGTGCTACGTTCCCTTCTTGACACTGTACCTGATGCTCCCTATTTCAGTCTCTCAGGTTAAAGGTTATTTTCAGTTCTTCACATATTTCTTTCTCATGCAACACTGTTCGCAGAATATCCCAAGTGAAGAAAGGCAGTGGTTTGGTTAGTATCTTATTCCTTGAAGTGCATATTTCTGCTGGATAAGACTAGGAAATGAGTAACTATATGGTTTGGACAGATCACAGACCACACAGCGGGGGCGCAGCAGATCTGCCTGTTGCCCCATGGCATGGGTGCTGCCTGAGCTGTCACCTAACTGAGTGGTCCTTACAGGCAGAGAGCAGGTTAGAAAAGATTTGATAGGATAAAAGTCAAAATGAGTTTTATTACAAGAGTCGTACTGGGAAGCTATCATAGCCTCTGTCCTCTGTATCTTGTTCTAAGACTTTTAAAGTCCATTTCTTTAATTAAAATAAGCTCGGATAACAGCATAGTTCAGTGTATATTCTAATAATTTGTCCTCTTCAAGCAAACAGGAATACACTACTTTCCTGAGAGGAGGACAAATTACATCCTGCATTACATCATGCATTGATGATTTAAGGGGACTGACTAATTACTCACTCATTGATAGTATTTGAATTCAAGTAGGCTAGACAGTATTAAGAGGGGGAAGAGAAGCAGACATGTCCTTTCCCCATTGAAACTGGCAGGACAAGTAGACACAAAGCAGGCTTTAACTCACATTTAACCAAGTTGTATTAGATTCATACTTCCCACCCTGCAGTTCTGCAAGTTGGCCTGAAAAAATAACTTGCTCATCTCAAATTTTCCTATAGTACAGAATGAGATATTGAAGTAATGTCAGCTTAATTCAAAAGGAGCATTAGGACAGTACTCCTGGAGGGGAAATGATTGAAAGATGAATACCGTGATCTTTCAGAAACCGGCAATTCTTAAGCATTCACCTTGTAAAAATGTAGGTGCTTGTACACAAGGGGAAAATAATAAAAAAAAAAAAAAGCAGCAAAGTATAGCTAAGAATTACCAGTCTCTGGAGGTCTTCTCAAAAAGAAGTTGCTTTTGCGTACATCCATTAGTTTCTTAAACCACCAGGCAAACCTTGTATATAGTGTATTTATAAATATTGTAGCAGTTAGCAGGGCAGCAGAAAATAGAAAATCCTGGGGCTGGTATGTAGTTTCAGGGAATTTATGAATTCCTGTTCTGTATTTTTTGCATGTTGGTTTGGTGGCAGTAGTGGTGCATATGCCCAACGTTAAAACTAAATGCATGAGCCCCTTGCTTGATGCCCCACATAAAGCCAGATACTGGGGAGGTTGCACCCAACTTTTGTTGTGGCTTCCTAATGTCTTGCTGTTGGACATAGGAGATCAGTATCGCAGGAGACTGGATATCACTGACCAGCTTGCTATCACTGTTAACACCAAATTCTAATCAGGCAATTTACAAAACCGTCCAGTCTCCTTCGAATGCAACGTCTTTGCTGTATTTTGCACCTTACTAAAGATTCACAGCAGTTACGGTCAATAGTTGGTAAGAGCTCACAGAGGCACTCGCTCTTCCGTCACGCTGAAATACGTAAACAAAATTCCAGTATTCTGGTACAGCCAGAGACGAGCACTTGCTCTGCAAATTCAGGTCTCCCTGTGCTTATGTATCTCCAGCACTGGCACTCCTGACTCATTCCTTGTAGGTGTACACATGCTTTCTTGGCCTAGCGGATGCACGCGGTACTGTGGGCTGAAAGTTTTCTACAAATTTAGAGCACTACTTGAAGTACTAGGGAAATAATTGAATTCTGTATGCCAGCATGATCTTTAAACTGCATAATGAAACCAGTGCTAGATACTATGCTACAGAAAGCGTGCCACCAAATTCCTGAAATTGTTACCCCTTGGAAAAGCTACTTGTTCAACTGTCTGTGAGCCTTTTACTTTACTATGACCTCAGCAGTGGCTTTGTTCCTGTTATATCTAACTAATGTATTGCATTTTTCTCTTTTCGCCTCCTTTTGATGCGACCTGGAAGAAATGTCAAAAAACGAAGGTTCGATCCAAGTCAACAAGGCCCTATCTGAAGAAATACGATTCAAAAAGCTGCTTTTGCACTACTGGATTTTGGGTACGATGTCTTTGCTGTCGCTGCACAGGAACTAAATCAGTAAGGAAGAACATGAGAAACAGTAACTGTAAACACATTGTTGGGATGTTAGGATTTGAGGTGGTAGAAGACTGTCCTTTTTGGAGATAAGTTCAAAATACTTCCTCTCTTCACCTTTCTCTTGTTAACATTAACTGACAAGTGGTACAAGCAAACTGTCGCAAAATCAGGTGGGTTTTTTTTCCTCAAGCAAAGGAGGAGACACACACAGACCAAGTGCAATAAGAGAACTGCTCCAAAATAATGAAATACAAGATTTTTTTTCCCAGCCTGCTGGCACTCTTAACTTCACTTGAGTTCGCATGACTTCCTTTTTCTTACCAAACTCCAGTGGCATGAGGAGCTAATTTTGAAAGGGTAACCTGCATGGCTCACATACAACCAACCAAGCTAGCAAGCTGACCCCAAGCAGAATCCGCAGCCCAAAAAATACAAACCACTGGGAAGCCGATACCAGGCTCTGATAGCTTTTTGCAGCCACGCAGTGCGTTCTGCTGCTGGACTTCAGAGTTCCCTGCTCTGTGAGCTCACTGTCCACCTTGTTTTGGTCTCCTGGGCCAGGAGTCTGTCAGGTACGGAAGCTATCGAGTGATGGGTGTAATTCTTCCAAGAAGGAACAAGTGTAAATATGGAAATAAGATTTTGATGTATCATTTTCACAGATTATATATAAATATATATATATATGAGAGAAAAGGATTTCCATATAAAAAGGTTCTATTCTTTATGTAAATCTATTTTTGATGTTGGGTTTGGTTTTGGGTTCTTTTCGCTCCCCTTTTTTTCTGTAGCATGTTGTACAGCGGATGTTCTGGGCTTGCTCAAAAAAGGCAGATAATAGCATGCAGATGCAGGGAGTCCTGACACCAAACAGATGTGATCTGAAGTTTGTATGCTTGAAACCAAAAACAATTAAAATGTATAAATGCATATCTATGTATTGACTATAAGTCTGGATTACTGGTTTTTTGGCTGTTACAGGTTTTCTGTAATACAGTGTAAGACAAGTGACACCCTTTCAAACTAATCACAGAAGTGCCAAGCTTTTTTTTTTTTTTTTTAACAATAGCTGCTTTTTTTTTCCTGTCTCAATCCCGCAAAATAAAAACTTACATAAGCCTTAAAATACTCACAAAATGTTAAAAGCTTCTTCTCTTGCCTTCTGCTCACCCACCCAAACCAGCTTGCAAAGGTGACTGAGGTTTCTAACTCACTCCCTCTGTCTCTTCAATGCATCTCACTTTCCAAAGTCTAATGCAAAAGCAGAGCTTTGACCCGCAGCTAACGATAGGTAGTTACTGTCACAAAGCGTGCAAAATCCCATGTAATTTCAGGGGGTTACGTGTTGCAATTACTTCTAGGTACACCTTGTGCACAAACAGATTTTTGCAGGGAAGGGCTGGGCTGCAGTGCGGTGCCCCTGGTAACCGGGCTGGCCCGGGTGTATCTGGCTGGAGAAAGGCAGGGAGGTGTCTCACGCAGGGCCCTCAGAAGTACAGAGCTGTGCAGCCAGGCTCATCCTGCTCGTCTTGATTTAAAACCCAGGTAACACAGTTTGTGTCAGCAAAGTGACCTGAAAATTCCATTGTTGCATCTGACAATCAGAATTAAAAACTTGTGTAGTTTGGGGTTTAATTTAAAGGTTGGATACTAGTAACAGCAGAAGTCCAGTTACACTATTTACTCCGTCTTTGTTCAGTGGAAATCCGTTTCCTGAGTTAGCTTTAAGAGCCAAAATACTAAGAAAATGCTGCAGATTTCCTGTGACTTACAAAATCTCATTTCAATTATATTTCTTACTATGATAATGTTCAATCAAACGGTCTCACAAGAGAACTGCAATATATTGTCTTGGTTGACAGTTACTATTAAATGTTTTTAAACAGCTTTAACGTAATCACATTGACACTACCTTATGAGTTAAAGGTGCTGCACACAGGTAGTCAACATTGATACACATTGTAGATCTTATTCTGAAAAATTTCTGCCTGGCCTCAAGCAGAATGAAGTTAATGACAATACTTTTACGGCAAACCAAAAATACTTGCAGCTGTATTATTGTCCTCTAAAAGTACTTTGCTTGGGAACATAATCCCCAGCTTTGTTAGGGTTCTGCTCCCTAAGCAGGTGTAACCCACAACAGAAATACTAGCAGATTCTAAAAATTAAAATAAGTCGAATCAACTGGATATACATAAACTACCTGTGTAATAAACCTGTGAGAAGCATTTCACAAACAACATTGTTAGTGTGTGATGTGATGTTTTAAATCAGACCACAGTGGTCCCCAGTTACTATGTACATATGTTCAGTGCTGGAGTAACTTTTTTATTTACACCAGCAGTTTCATAGGTATTATGATTTCTTGACTGAATTTATGCTCCACTCATCTGCCATTGCGTGTGCGTGGAAGAACACATTCGCTTTCTGTCCTGTGTGCACACAACGCAAGTGACAACACAGCTCCGAGTAGGTATGGGCTGAAGTGCTTTCTGTGGTGGCAGACAAAAAAGCGGTTTTGGTAGGCATTGATTTTCTACATCCCACCTTTGCCGTGCCTTGGGAAGTACGTATCCACCTAGCATTGATTTGTTCATCACAAAGCATCAAAAGACGACCCAGTGGGCACTGCCTGCATTTCATCCACTGCACATTTGCTCCATTGTTTACCTATTCACCTGGACAACAAACTGTGGTCACTGTATAAGCTTGTTCCGGTTTGCTGCATGATCTCACCCATTTGATCTGATCCTGCTAGGCATTAACAGCTGTGTAAGTGCATGTGAAAAGAAATAGATTACTTAAGGCTAGAGTTTAACTAATTTTTCTTTACTATGCAAAGATGGGTATTGCACAAATAAATTCAAGACAAATGTCTAAGGAAATGCCCTAGAATACTTGAAGTTATGTTTTAAGCCTAATCAGTCATGTTTTATATTCATTACTGCTTCCACTGTTAATCTTCCTTTTAAAAGTTATTTGTAATTAATTATTTTTTTAAGTGCACAACTTGATGTTATAAATCAGTTTTTGTTTGAAGTTAATACTCATTCATATCTTGTTGGCTGCTAATGAATGGAAATTCAATAGTCCTTGTTCTGCATCTTAGCAAAATGAGTATTAAAAACATCATGAACATGGAATGGAGTAGTTTTTAATTTTGAATCATTTTTTCCTTATTTACTCTCTCCATTTTATTTTATTTCTGTGCTCAAGATATCACCACCTTTACAGTAGTGGAAACTGACCGGAGGTTTCTTTTGTTGAAGATTCCCAGCTGGCAGGGGGGTCCTGCCCAGGAGGGGACACTGCCCACAGGCTGCCCGAGGTGCAGCCCCCAGGCGCAGGGCTGGCCAGGCGGGCAGCGGGGGGGCTCCACTGCGCCAAGTTAGGCCTGTGTGCCTTAGTGGAGGGAAGCCTGCTGCAGTTCAAAAATTGAATTACGGAATTACAAAAAGTCTAAACTTATGTCATTATTTTAAAAAACATTTTGAAGGCCTCAACCACCAAATAATAGGGCCATCACTTTAATGGACTACTGAATGAAACACAGTTTGCCTTTTGGGTTTTTTTTGCCAGACTAACTCTAGTGAAGCCAGCCTGGGAAACTAAGTGCACACATGACACAAGTTACCGAGTAACTATGGGTATTTTTTTCGCTTTCTGCAGCTCCAGACAGGGAAACAGAATACACTCTTGTCTTAGCATCTCCCAAGGTTATGTATGAAAGCATGTTTCTCGTGTAGAACTGTCAAATGAGGGAACGCTGTCATTAACAGATCCACTTCTGTTTCCTGTTGTTTGACTACAGGAGGATTTATCTGTAAACTCAATATGAACATGCAACATTTTGGCTATAATTGTAGTAGACAGCCATTCCTAAAATAGGAGTTAAGCCTTTTGCAGTATATGAATACAAAAGCAATATATAGATAGATGCATAGCTGCTTTTGATTTTACAAGAAAATATCTTAAAATTGTTATGATGAAAACTTTCACAGTTACAGCACGAAATACCAAAGAGTAATCTTGCTGGGGCATTTACCATTAGGAACAAACAACACAACACAACAGCAAGTCATGTTGTACAAGCCCAAAAAACCCTCTTTTGTTCTAAATGCACTACAGATTCCTACCCACAAGAGCTGAAAAACTAATTTAATGTGAATCATCCGTCAGAAGTACAGCAGAGACTGTTCAAGTGCCCTCAGAAAGCTTGAAGAAAAAAACATTAAATAAGTAATTAGGAATTTTAGTAGCAGTGAGGCTCAGACCAATACTATTAAAAGCAAAAGGTCACAAAACCATTTTAAAGCTGCACATGCTATAACTCAGCTCAGAGATTTGTTGTTCAGAACTCAGCAAGCGCAGCAGCACATATTCACATTTTTGTAGGTTTGATGGATAAGTTATTTAACAGAAGCACGTAACGTGAGAGGACTGGGGCCTCTAGGTGAGCACAAGGACTCCACATCAGACTAGCACAGACGTCCACTTAACATGTCTTATTTTTGAGCAACCACAAACTGCTGAAGGTAGCATGACTAAGGATGCCCTAACTTGTAGAAACCCAGTAACTGAGTGTCAGTCTACTTGTTGCTACTAACATTTCCTTTTAAAAGAGCTTGGTTTTGTTTAAAGTCATGGGACACCCCTATCTTTACCACCAATGGTGTAACAGGCAGTGCTTTAGTGTGGCACTTTCTGAGCTTCCCCGCCAAAGCTAGTAACTCAGAGCACGAAGGAGCTAACAATGGTTTTACCTGCTCTTGCATGCAGCGTGCAGCTGTGCCCAGCATCCATCCTATAACCCGGGGGAAGCTGCTGCTGTCAGCATTAACCTAACCAACGCCTCGGTCTCCCGGCAGTCCCCCCGCAAAGGCTGGGTTCAGTCTGAAGCACTGACCCAGGCACCGGTCCTCTTCAGGACACCCACCGTTAGCTGACACTTAACTGTGGAGAGGCAGAAACCGGAACAAATCTCCTGGTGCGAGCCCAGTTCTCAGACTTCATAAGCACAGCGCTGCGCCACTTTAAAAGAATTGTCTCAGCTGTTCACACATCATACACTGACAGATTTCCTCAGCCATCCAACCAAATACTGTAAGATTTGAATTTGCTTTTGGGACTGTGAAGCAGTAAGTGTTCATCTGCACTCCTATGGCTTTGTCTGTTGCTTGAAGCCCTGCAGCTACACAGGGAAGTTCAGGTTACTGAAGCTATGCCGTAACTGATGGCCATGGTGTGCGCGCACGACATGCTTGCTGCATTACAGACTGGTAACATGCTGGGGTTCCATAACACCAGGTTTGCCTCTCCTGCAGAAAGGGAGTGTCCCCACACGTAAACACACGCTGCTTCTCTGTCCAGATACCCGGACAGTATCCAGCTAAACAATGACACAAGCAAATGGTACTTTTGACTGGTTTCCTATCTCCAGCTAAAGTGATGACCAGTTTCTACTCAAGCATGAAAAGCACCTAGATAACCTCAAACCTAGTACTATTTGCATAAGCTTTAATCTAAGAGAAATTAAAACATGGTAACTTCATGGCAGCTGTGCTAAACTTGCTTCCTTATCAATTGCCAGAAGCACTGGGCTAACAGCTGACAGCTCCAAGTTTCCCCATTTGACTCCTTTGAAAGTATTTTGCACGTATTCATGGTTATATGGAAACAAGAATATATCCTTATGCATGCTGCCCTCACATGTTAGATCCAGTATATAAATTTGACCACTTGCCTCGGAACAGAATAAGCGCTGACCTTGTTAACTCAGGACAGTTTTCCTTAGATGGGGTCTTCAGACTGTAAAAGTAGAGGTTTTAGATACCTACTATGTACCTGCTCTTTAGCAGGGACTCCGATATGTGTATTACTTGGGTTGCTATGAAGTCACAGAATGGTGAAACACTCCTAATCACTGCATGAAAGCTTTACTGTTCCCAGGAAGGGGCATTTGGTATTCTAGAAAATCTAATCCAGGTGACGGGGAGCACCTGGATGCCCTGTGGAGCTGCAGCACAACCAAGTAACTCACACTAATTGTAACAGCAGAGGTATTTTCTTACTTGGGAGAGAACCCCCCCCCCCCTTCCCCTCAGCAGCCACTGATTTTCCTGTGACCCTGCAGCTTTGACTTGCCATGGACAACATCCTGAGGACACTCACACGAAGGTGATGGGAGCTGTGCCGAATGGCACCTTTTCCTGTCAAGCCAAAGAAGAGCCCAGAGTGTGCTGGCACGACACTCGCCCTGCTTTCTGCTGGTCAGCGTGCCACGCTGCGTGGCAGCAGCATTGTGGACACTTAAAGCTCCAGCTGTCTATTGCGCTTAAGTTTGGCAAAGCCTGAAATACTGGCCTTAGCGCAGTCGCACGAAGTATGCTTCTGCTCACACCTTCAGCTTAAGTGAGCAAAGATGTTACCTTCCTAACAAGGACCTCTTCCCAAAGCATAATTTATAGCAGTCCAGTTTGCTCCAAAACACACCAATAACTATGTAATTAGAGAATGAATGTACAGAACTTGCAGTAGCAGTGCTTGTGGTAGTGTTAAGCAGCCTCAGTTGGCGCTTTCAAAGAGAAGGCTCAAGTTACTTTTAAAATACAAGGACCAAAGTCTAAGCCTCCATACTCCATTCATATATTTATGTAGGCATTTGACATACGCTGACCATCCATTTCCTCCTCAGACCTATTCCCTTGTCAACATGCCCTGCTCTAAGTAGGGGTGGCACAACAATGAAATCAGATGGATGCAAAGTGCACAAGCAAGCCTATTTGCTTTGGAGTCACTCATTTCTCCCCCGTTTCCTTTCAGGCACATCTGAGCGCTGTATTGCTATTGCAAGACTTGCTCCATTATCTGTAAGTTACTCTTACAGATATTGTTAACAATAACATAGTTTACAGACGGTGCATGCTTGACTAGGGTTTCTGTGTAATGAGAAAGCAGTTCCAAGAAACTGGAACCATTATAATGCCCTCCAACATTTGCTGAAAAGCTTCAGGAAATTAAAGATTTTAAGTTTTCCTTTGTTTAATACAGAGGTCCTGAACTCAAGAATGAAAACTGCCTTACTTGCAGGAATAAAGAAATAATGCCCTCACATGGCCGGATCCTGACTGCATGCTGGTGGATCAGTGGGCTGGACAGGTAGGCAAGAGATTCAGGTCCCATCACATTTTCCTTCGGTTTTCCCTCCTCCGATTTGCCTGGGTATTTTTCACTTCAAATGTAGTAAGATCTCTAGGACAGGAACTGTCTTACTCAAAGGTGACGTTCAGCACCAAGCCCAGGGAGCTGGTTTTAGGCAGAGCTGGCTGGCTGATAAATTATGACAACTCCACACACAGGCATTCAAAAAAGTTACAGTTTTTCATGAAATATGCTGCCCTTTAGGCATGCCCGATTAAGAACAGGACAGGAGAGAAAGGACCCTGTTAAATCAAACTACAGTCTCTCCAGAAGCTCTGATTTAAAGATAAACTTACTACACAGAATTTCCACCCTACTATCACCTTTGTAGCATCCCTTTTGAGAAAAGGTTTCAAAAGGTACATTTGTGGAAGAAATATGGGTGTTTCAAAGGCTGAGTGCTCTGAGCTATTAAAAAAAGACTAAAAATATTTTTTTAAGAAGAACAATAATGCTTTATCTGCCTCTATCACACTGTTCCTTACTGAAAACATATGGGTTTCATGTGGTCTAAGTATACTAAATAACAGATCCTGTATACTTCCCTTGCAAAAATTATTCAAGGCAGCAGATTTCCCTGCCAATAAGTTATGCATGACAACATGTTGACACTTCTAATCAGGTTTTGCATGTAAACAACCATTTTCCTCTGACAACAGCAGTAGCATTAATAGATGTATAAGGCATCATGTCTCTGGTTTGGTGAGATGCAAGCAGTTTGAGCGCCAAGGAACCCTAGGCCAGGACAGACCCTAGTAGCAGAACATACAATAAAGCAGATTGTTTGCTGGACTGAGAATCAGCAGGTAACTAATGAAAGCTGAAGATCCCACAAGTCCATCCCGTTCACAGGGGGCAGAATATCCTTGTTCCCCTCCAGACTAGTTTCCCCAAACAGCTTCAGATCTGAATGTGCAGGCTCCCAGGATCAGGTCCTGGCTGCCAGGGAAGCGCCAGTGCTGCAGGGTGACCATGACAGTGGCAGGGCTGGCATGCTTGGCTGGCCCACTGGCCTGGCACAGAAGGTGCCCTAGGGCAAGCACGCCCAGACACCCTCTTCTCCCAAGAGCCGCAGGAAAGGAACACCCTTAGGGCCAGAAAGGGTAGGAGAGACCACACTACAGTCCTGCTCACCTTCAAGAAAGAACACACTGTGAAAGTGTTTTTCTTCCCCAGGAGATCTGGCTGTAACGCGCTAGGAGAAATTGATCCCATAACAGGCTTGCTTGCTTAGATGTTAATGAGAGCTTTATGAAAGCACATTTCACTGAACTGCTCTTTTAACTGTGACATACCCGGGGTGACTCTCACTTCTGCCTCAAGTGCCTGAAGGTGAGAAGGATTTCTCTATTGGCTCCGAGTACTTCAGGGAAGCAGGGGTGGTGGGGAATCAGGAAGAACCAGTGACTTTATTCTTGAGCACAGAGATATCAGCGCAGCATCCAAATGGCAGTTAATTCCTTCATTCAAAAACTAGTAGTTGTCTGGATGCTATTAAAATTAATCAAAAGCTCTCTATAAAACTGCACTGGATGGTTAAAGTGAGACAGCTCACCCACAGGTCATGAATAGTTAACTTTTAAGGTACTATATTAATCAGTTTGGGGTATTTCTATTATTTTCTTGGAATGTTTCAGGCTGGATAGAAATATGGGAGGTTCACAGTCACATTCTTTACAGAAGTCATGTGCGTTTATACTGTCACATGCCACCAAATTAAATTTTCAAAAATATACATCCATTTTTTAACCTACATTGCTTAGCTTGCACTTGTAAAATACCTGCTCCAGGTATCTTTTTGAAGCTTGTGGCAAATGTATTTAACACAAGAAACGTTACCTCTTTCACACATTAATTTAAACCAGTGTCCATGAAGAAGCCACTTCACACTTCTGACTAATGGCACCTAAATTTACTCATGGAAAAGCACTCCAAATACACCCCTGGTGACAGAATTGCTTGCACATGAAAGCTAGTAGACAAGGAGAGGTAGGAAAACTTCTTTAATGAAGACTGACAGATCTCTAATAAGAAGGAACTGCAGTTCTAGTGGGAGCAAAAACCTGTGGAGATAACAGAATGCACACTTGACCCGTTTATGCTAAGGCCAAAACACACCAGTGATTCAAAAGGCCTCAACACGCACTGCTGAAACCAGGTGAGACGATCTAGCAATAAGAATTAAACCTAAGTGCCAAGATTTAGATGTCTGCCACACAGCAGAAAAACCAGAACAGGAATACAACCCATCTGCTGGCAAGTAGGGGAACAAACAAGGCACGCTGCATGGCTTGCATGCCACACAAATAATCACCTAAATCAGATTTATCCAGAAGAGATTAAGAACTAGAAAGGCCCTAAAAAATTAGGTGGGCTTTGGCCTGGTTTTCTTAAATGAAACGCTAACTGCAGCACCAGCGCACAGTGAAGATCTGTACACACACTTTCTCTCATTACACAAGCAATTACCAGTTAGCAGCAAGTGGCAAAACCCCAATGATATTTCCAGGCAAACACCACAAACATTTGATCCTAACTCAAGCTGTGTTCTAAACTGAAGGGGCACAAAAGTCTATGGATTCAAATAATCTAGAAATTAATCAAGAAATTAGACTTTACATTCTAGGCAAGTTTAAGGGTAGGACTGAACAGCAGTGAGAACAACTGCCCTTTAAAGTTATAGGCAAGGAAAATAGCTCTATCTAGCACGCATCAGGAAAGAAATACCAGAGTACTGCAACTTAAAACTGGCCAAGGTTTCACCAAAGAAGGTGACAAGTCAGAGGCACTAACGAGCTCTGTTGGTGGGATACTGAAGCACTTGGACAATGGCGGTGCTGTATGTTTGCACTGGGTCAGACAACAGATGGCAACCAAGAGGGGCTCCTGCTACCTCATGAAGACAGGTTGAGGTAACTTGGCTTGTTGGGCCTGGTAAAGAGGTAGCTAAGGGATGATCTAAAGAAAGTCTGTAACTTCCCTTCAAATAATTGCAAAGGTAACAGAACCAAATTCTTCTTGGTAGAGCCATACAGGAGGCAGCCACCACAAATTAGGAAACTCAAGCTAGAAAGTAGGAAAAAAACTTCCGCCAGGAGTCCAGCAACAGCTGACTTCATCTAATGTTGGCAATAGACCTGCTTCAAGCAGAAGTTTGATCTACAGACCTTCAGAGGACCATTTTCACCAACACTTCTCAAACTCCATGAAATCCAGAGCACAGAAGTACATCCTGGTGGAGAAAAACAGTAGAAGCAGAGTACCACAGAGCTTGCCTAAGTCATCAGGGGTTTGAGTCCACTTCTCAGGCACAGGTCAGAGATATCCCAGGGCGTCCACAGGCTCCAGCTCCTGGCCCAGAAACACACTGGTCTCCTGCCCGTCCCCCGTCTTGTCTGCTAACTCCATGGAGATGTTTCAGGTCATAAACAATAGTGTATAGCACTGAATACTTCTATGCTTAAGTAACTACATCTCTCTACCAGAAAGAACCGGTTAAGCGTCACATCACATCCACCGACTTTCCTGTTGGCCATTTCAACAGAGAATGGATACAGAGGATTGTTTAGAGCAGCGTGGGGGTCATCACACACTTTGTGACTGCAGATTCAGTCCACCAGAAAATAAAAAAAGGAAAAAAAATTGGGGGAAGATTTGACATCAGAAGTGTATCAAGACATGGGGGTTTTACCAGTACTTTGATACAGACTACTTATCGAGAGTTACACAAGCCATCCTGGATGCAGAGTATGGGTGTGACCAAATCACTTGGTGAAGAATTTGTTGAGTTTTGTCCCTCTTTCCACTTACAAAACATCAGCCTCCTGCTAATAGGATACAGACTGCACAGTATCCTTTATGATTTCCTAGCCAAAATTAATTTTTTTGAAACAGATACTCTAGTTTTCAAACAGGTTTTGCAATTAGAGGCTTTCATTGTTCTTCACTAGGCAGCAGTGTAACTCTGAGTCCACTCAGACTCCTGACTCAAAACCCTCTAAATATCATTTTAAAAATTAATAATTTTTTTTCCACAGACTTTGGATCAAGCATAAGTATTTCATTTCCAAGAAGCTCTTAGGTATATTTGTCAGGGAGCCAATTTTAAGCACAGTTTAATCTCCTGCTTAAAAGAGAATTTGAAAAGGTATAAATGGGAGTTAGATTCCCCACTTTGCCTTTGTGGATTCTGACGAAAAATCAAGTCTCTGCCATGTACCATGAATTTAAAACACTAACAGACTTTTGGGTTTGGGTTCTCCCCCCAAGAATCACAAGTTTTGCCTTCGCTATTACTTAGCTAGCTTTCAAATAAAGCTGGGATGATTTGGAACCCAATTCGGCAAAACACAAACTTTCAGCTAAGACTATGTCTTCAGAGCATTTTTTGGATTAAGGACTAAACAGGTTTCTTTCGTCATGCAGATTCTGTTACAAAATTTAATAGTGGGCCCAGGTGTGATGGTTTATGGAAGTAACAGGCAAGCTGTATGTACCGTCACACATTGCTGTCTCTCAGTCTCAGTGCTGGATTTAATATTTTTTGGTTTTAAATTTGTAAATGCTTACTTTGCTCAAGCAACCATAAGCCATTGCCTATTAACTGCTAATGTTGAACCACATCAGAGGGTTTGCAGGGAGCAAATGCAGAAAGGAAGCAATACCACACAGTTGTTTATGCTTTTACTCAAAATAAAAATACTAATGAGATAACCTCCTATGTTTCTCCCTTTCCATCCTCTACTCCTATAACCTGATCAACTTTTGCTTGTATATTCTTTTTATATTTTCGTGGTAGAAATAACGTCATTTCTGTAGCGTTACATGATCTGAACTCTCTCTCTTATCTGTAAGTTAAGGAATCAACTTTTCTTGACAGAAATATCCTTTTGCAAATGACTCTGGAAATGACCTACAGCCCATTCGAATTACATTCATGCAAAAGATATGGAGACTGAAGACGTGAACATTGGCTGTCAGGGGAATACATCATGCAGCGCAATGAAAGATTAGTGATAGCCTAAAAAGGGCACAGAAAGCTTTACTAAGGGAGAGTACGTGGGACTGAATGAGATGGCCAGTCCTATGTTTCTTCTCCACTAGGAGGTTGAGGTGCCGAATCCAATTATCAAAAAACCTCTTTCCCAGAAATAGAATATGAGTGCTCTGGTTCAGAGGGAACAAAGCATAGCGGGCTTAGGAAGTATTTGTGGAGCAGAGCATTTTGTCTGTAGCAGTATTTCCCTTGAGTAGCAAAACTCTTACTTCTCTGAGAAACCCTGGTTCAGCACCCTTCGGTCTACCAGAAGGATTCTGACTGGAATGAAACCAATGTCGTTCTTGATCCAAAACCAGATAAAGTGCTCCCCAGAAGGGGACTCAAAGTCACTTCTTAACAATGAATCCAGAAATGTATCAGCTCACAGGAAACATTTTGCTTTTTCCTTTCCAGCTGCAGCCTTTTGCTCTGGCCTTAACAGCATGGGACAGCGTCCTTACAACAATGTACCACAGACCCAGCAATGTCAGCAAAAAACACTCCTACACCACCTTAGTCCTGCTCTGGCCTCCTGCACCCAGGCCAGCCAATAACACAAGCAGCCTCAAGAGTCTTTTCTACCCAGGAGCTGCCTTTAGGTTACATCACAACACCCATGTCTTGTAGGCACACTTTCCTTCTCTCCCTCACCCCGTCCAACCCCCAAACACAGAGGCTAGGAGAAGCGCACTGGTTACCCACTTGCCAAGGGGGCTCCAGATAGCACGTGGGCCCAGAATCAGCTCCCACAGAGCAGACTTTTAAAAAATGCTTAAGGATCATTTTAACCCTGGAACTGGGGAGAAGGAAGCCTGCTGGAACAGCCCACGTTTGATAGCACAGAGAAAAACACGGGAGATCCTACATGCAATGAAAGGCTTCCCCCTGCCACCTTGCAAGGGCTCCTTCCAAGGGTGTTGCACTTTTCAGTGCCTCCTGAAGTCTGTTTCAGGAGCTGGTGCTCACTATTCCCCCATTCCGAACCCCACACTTCAGAAATAAACAAAACATTTGCAAATTTGCCCGGGTCCTACAATATAGTTAACTACATTGGTTCTAGCCACACATTCTCTTGCTCCCAAAAAGTTCCCTTTGCTTTTGTTAAAAAGTAAGGCTACTTACACAAAATACACTCTCATGTTGATTGCTCACTGAGAAGAGGAAATAAAGTATCAGGAGAAATCAACAGCAGCCTTTATTGTTATAGGTACATCCTAAGATTATGGGTTAGGAAAGGAACATGCTTCTCCACTTACATGGACTGGATGCACAGAGAGACATAAATTCTAAGGATACAGATTAACAGAAAAACAGCCAACTTTCCAGCTGGTACAGACCAGTGTGGCCCCACTAACTTCAACAAAGATAAGCCTGGTGCTACTGAAGCACAGCTGCTTCACAGAGAAAGGATTATTTTTCTAAGTGCAAAGACAGAAGGCAGCTGCCAGTGAAAGTCTTTAAAAAAATGGGCTGTTGCCCAGTTGGTATGGACTGGTGCAGCTGCACTGGCTTCAGACAGTCAGCAGAGTGCTACATGACTTAGCCTACAGACTACACGGTTACAAAAAAAGAATGGTCTTGCCCTCCCTGTTGCTTCAAATAGTGTTAAACAAGTTATGCCTGACACTGGTTAGTAGCCTGTCCCCAGAGTCCCAGCTCTTCAAGTTGTATGTTTTATACGTGTGAGGGGGTGCTTACAGCAGGCACAGCTAACACGGAGGGAGTTGTCACAGGCAGCATTGAGCTTACGCTTTCCCCTCCACACTGCATGTACTCAGAGATGGCCCCTTCACCAGTGGCTTCCTTCCACTTGCCTACTGGCTCAGCCTGTTTCCCTAATGCATACAGAGGTTTTGCAGCTGTTCCAAGATGGTAGCAGCGGAGAGGGGTTGCAACCGAGAACCTCACAGAAAGAAAATGCAACAATAATAGACAACTTCCCCCCCCCCCCCCCCCCCCCCCCGAGGGAAAATGTAGCCGGGACCCTTCTAAGGTAGCTCTCCTTTACCTACAGTTGTGTGCACAGAGCTGTGAGCAGCTCAGCCCCACTGCTGCAGTTAATGCCTTTACTGGCTTTCTTCTGGGACTCTGCTCTTCTTTGGGTCTCTGCTTCAGTTCCCAGGAGAGACGGACCTGCTGCTGCATGGGCTGAGCCCTAGCCAGCAAATAGCTCCAGTCGTGCCACAAGACTTCTGCTCTGGGGTGGAGGGACGTCCAGCAGCCAAGCGCAGCGAGCAAGATGCCTGAGGAATGAGCCAGGTCCTGACAACTTGAGCTTCGAGGTGGGGGACTTGCTTTCTACCCTTGCCCCCCCCAGAGGCAGCACTGCTAGGAGAGGGGGCAAGGGGATGGCTGCAGCTCTGCCAGGTGCCCAGGTCTGTTACTCGTCCCTCGCCCCCTGCGCACAGCTCCCCCTCGGCCAGAGGCAGCACCGCCGCCCCCCAGGAGGGCCGGGGAGGCAGGCGGGGCAGAGAGCGGAGCGCGCTCGCAGCGGGGGCAGCTCCGCAGAGGGAAGGAGGGAGCGGCGGCGGCGGCCGGGGCCCCGGGGGTGGGGGCTTCTCCCCGAGCCCTGACGTAAAGACTAAGCGGGGCTGCCCGCTACGGCTTCTTAAGGAGCGCGGCGGGCGCGGAGAGCCCTGCCTGCCCGGCCCGCCCTGCACGCCGGAGGCAGAGGTAAGTGCGGGCGCCGGGGCCGGGAGCGGGCGGGGGGCGGCCGGGGCCCGGCAGAGTCGCGGCGCTGCCCGGCTGCTCGGCGTGCAGCCCCACCGGGCCGGCGTGGGCACCCGTCCGGTGCAGGACCCGGCGACCCGCCGTAAGCGACATCACCGTTCTGCTGGCTAGGAGCTAAGGAATAAGCTAATGAACTTTTTAATTAGTAGTATTATTATTGTATGCACTATTCATGATGGGGAGTGGACTAGGGGGTTAAACTCGAGGAGAAGAGGAGGAAATAAAAAGGGCAAGAAAAAAAAAAGGAAAAGAAAGAAGTGGGAGCCAGCAGGTGTAGATAGCACACACCATGAACCTGGGTTTACAGACAGGACCTAAAGACGCGAGCATGAGTGGGTGGCTGCGTGGAAGCATTCACTGCAGCACAGGTAGGACATCAATGTAAACTGACACATCTTAAGCATCCCCTCAGCTCTCAGCCATCTAAAAAAATCCTGAACTTTGCAGAAGACTAACAGCAAAATGCCTCTTGAGTTTGACCAGACCGTAAGGACTAGTGCTTTTGGCTACTGGCCCTGACCAGTGCCACTCACAGCACACCTTAAATGGCACCCACCCTCATACCAGCGCCCTGCCATCTCCCTGCCGGGGCAGCCCCTTTGCTCACACCTCTGACAAACCCAGAACACTTGTCCTTGTCTTACCCAGTTCTGTAAGTTAGAAAGTTTCCAAAGAGGCTGGGGGGGCAGAGAAAGCAAAGTGACCAGTTCAATTGTTATCCAGTGTAGACCAGATGGCAAAACCATCCTTCAAAGGCAATTTTAGTATTACTCCTTTGTTTGAACGATCTGTTGGTGGTGGGTTTTTGGGGTGGTTTTGTTTTGTTTGGTGAGCTACACTAAAAGCCACCTCCAAACCTCTTACACATTAGAAATGTGTACAGAACTGTCATATTAGAAATACTAGAAGCATATACTAGAAAAGAAATTCTGTCCCCAAAATATTATCATTCTCAGGATTTCTCTCACTACAGCTGGGACTTTCCAAGTTTCACAATTTTAACATAACAGACAATTGTTACAGTGACCTGCAATAAGCATCTGTACTTTTATATATAAATCTCAGTACAGGAAAGACATGGACTTGTTGGAGCGGGTCCAGAGGAGAGGCACAAATATGATCAGAGGGATGAACACCTCTTCTGTGAAGAAAGGCTGCAGGAGTTGGGGTTGTTCAGCCTGGAGAAGAGCAGGCTCCAGGGAGACTTTGTCGCAGTCTTTCAATCCTTAAAGGGGGCTCATAAGAAAGATGGGGACAGATTTTTTAGTAGGGCCTGCTGTGATAGGACAAGGAATAATGGTTTTACACTAAAAGGGCAGATTCAGACTAGATAAAAGGAAGAATTTTTTTGTAATGAGGGTTGTGAAACACCGGAACAGGTGGCAGATGCCCCATCCCTGGAAACATTCAAGGTCGAGTTGGATGGGGTTCTGAGCAACCTGATCTAGTGGGAGATGTCCCTGCTCATTGCAGGGGGGATGGGGGTTGGACAAGATGGCCTTTAAAGGTCACTTCCAGCCTAAACTATTCTGATTCTATATGCATGTGTACATGTTGTACAACACAGCTGCTATGATGTGGCTGTACTCTTTTTCAAACTGTTCTGCATTTTAGCAGGTAAAACATTCCTGTTGAATGGATGATTTTGCAACCTACTATTAATTCATTAGAACACATTTTCAACCAATAGTTTTCCATCTGCTGTCTACAGATCCCTGTGAGTCTGCGAACTAATTTAAAGGGCTCATAAAATTTTGAGGAAAGCAAGACTGCCTAAAGGCTTAAATTCTCTGTAAAAAGGAATGGATTTTTACTGAAAAAGGTTAGAGATCTGTAAATCAGGAAAGGCCAAAAACTTTCAGTATGAACAAGTTCCAGATAAGAGAGTTAATCATATGGATTTGAGGACGATTAACAAATTTTAACACACGCTTCTGCTACAGAGTAATGCAACTTCACTAGTATTTCTATTCCTACATGCAAAAAAGCATATACAGATGTTTAAAGAGCAGAGAAACAGTTAAAAACATCTGAAGCGCCTTCTATGTAAAATAAGGTACCAGGGCTTTGTTCTTGCATCTAAGTGAGAAGTTTTTCAGCTTCTTTTCTAACATTTCAGTGACACAATGGACCTTGGGAACAGAGGAAGAATCCACTGCAACATGAGACTCATCTGCTCTTTGCTAATCATGGGAGCATTCTGCATGTCACCTTTCCTCTGCCATAGCCAAACTGATCCACTAGCTCTTGGGCGAGCAGATCCCCAGTGTTGGGAATCCTCCTCGGCTGTCTTACTGGAGATGAGGAAGCCTCGCATTTCTGACTCTGTCAGTGGCTTTTGGGACTTCATGATCTTCCTGAAATCATCAGAGAACTTGAAACATGGAGCTTTGTTCTGGGACCTCGCTCAGCTCTTCTGGGATATCTATGTGGACTGCGTGCTCTCCAGAACCCATGGCCTAGGGAGAAGGCAGCTAGCAGAAGCTGAACAGAAGATCACTACTCTACGTTCTCAGTTCACAGGGAGAAACCAAGGTTACTACTCCTTTAATACGTCTCATGGGCAATAACCAGAGTCTAGTAGAAAAGAGATACAGGCTTACTGTATAATATGGTAATAGTACAGAAACAGAGGACAGTGCTGCAGAACTGCCCCCAACCCCATACTGAGCTACGTTTATGTTCAAAGTGATTTCAGTAAAAATTTAACCTCCAGATAAAAGCTGTCATTAGAGTTCCAAGTTAAGTTTCAGTTTGGTGGGGGAGGAGGGGCAGCAGAAAGCAAAACACGGGAGAGGATTCAAACAAAGAGGGCAGCTCAGCAACTGAACATACAAATATATTCTTCCACACCAGCATTTTTACCACTACTGTACCATGGACAGGCTAGTTCTGAATTCCTCATTCTGAGAGGTGCCTCACCCCAGGAACGCGTTGCACTGGTGCTGCTGAGGAGAGTGGCAGTCCTTCAGCAGAAGAGTAAGGATATGTTTATTTGCCATCTAGTAGTTAGCCACTAGATATTTCCTATTTCTATACTGGTAAGTTTTGCCCAACACACAATGGAAACAAACCGAGGACTCAGATGCATGCAGGCTTTCAGACACAGCTACAGCTTCAGGAGGAAGACCAGTACCTATGACACTAAATGCTGTAATTCCTAATCTTCAGGTTCCCAGCTCCAGAGCAGAATCCCCAGGCTTAATGTGTCTCCACATGCAGTAAGGTGTGAGCTGGCAAATAGCAGCAGGATCTGCAAAAAGTAGCATCACTTAGCCTCCCCATTCCCCGCAGGAAGATAGAGCATAGTTTTTCCCAAACCTCCGTCTCTTCTAAGGCATCAGTTCTGATCCCGCTACCAACAGACGCATCCTCCCCTTGAGAATGTCTGCTTTCAGAAAGGGACAGGTGCTATAATATGACGGAGGGGTAGAAGCGCTGCTGCCATCACCAACAGTGTAGCACATCAGGCCCACAGGGAGAAGGCAGAACTGCCTTTCCACTTGAATGGAGTCAGACACTTATCTCCACTTCCTTGATCAGTGTCTTAGTTACTAAGACTTCAGGGGAACATCCAGGGAATAGTAAAGAACCTCTCTGGACAGCTACTCATGAGTAACCAGAGTGTCTCTATAAAAGGGACTTGAACTCAGGATTCTTCCATCCCAGGCACACTACACCACTGGAAAGTGCAGCTCTTGCTCACAAATTTTAGAGGTTTGTGTATTGAAAGATAGGATTTGAGAGGAAGGATCGAGAGGTCCTTACCCCCACGGTTACCTACAAAGAGTGTCCTAGCCATTAAGCTAGGAGGTGGAGGATGTGTTAGAATCAATCCCCTCACACTGAAGAACGCACACAGGGACAGTTTCTAAATCCAAACCAAACAACCACTATCTGCATTTTAAAGGCAAGGAGTGGATCCTCTTCTGCTCTGCAAAGAATCTGAGCTACCACGCAGCTTTGAAGATGTGTGTCAAGAAATGCTGATGGCAGGCAGCACGGAATCCCCTGCTGGTTCCCAAGTGGCCTCAGACATCACAAATGCAACAGTTGCTCAGTCCTGACCAGACTGATGCACTCTTGGGTGCAAACAGAACACAGCTTTAGACACGAGGTAGTAGTACTATCAAAAATTGGCGTGCCCAGCAGGCTAAAACTCCAGATGATTTTTTGTTTTCAGATCGTGGCTTTGAATATCACCATCTAAGTTCCCCCTTAGCCTGTTTACATCTGTCTCTTCATGTCTGAATCACACTGTGGTTTTCCTAAACAATGAGATTTTGTTCCATTCAAGATTAAGAGGTAACAGTCTCATACGTTTTGAAGAATCAAAGTATGAGGTTTGTGATTAATACCGACTTTAGTTTACTCCTATACAGAGAGATTTTAAGCACTGTAAGTATTCACACTTTAAGACAAACAAGGATTCCTCCCCTTCTCTATTCTTTTACCTCTGTGCTTTGTGAATTGTAATCAGTTAATCTGGTTTCCTCTGCACAATTGATTAACATCAGTCAGTAGCAGGCAGCTTATAGCAGTTACAGCCTGAATTTTATTTTTTGGAGGAGCTATCTAACCTCTTATCCAAGTCTCCCAGTTTCTTAACAAAGCCGACTGTTTTAATCTTTGTGACCCTACTGCCTTGTTTCACCGGTGAAAGCAGAAATCAATTGTTAATAATCGCAGGTAGAAATCGCATCCTAGCAAACAATGAGGAATAGAATTACTGCTTCTTATGCGTAGAGGTGTACAAGCCTGTTTTCTTAGCCCAAAGAGCAGCACTAGTGGCATTTGAATGACCTTGTATACTCTACCGCACATCTACATGGCTGACTATGAACAGCTTTCAGTAGGCTTGTTCTAGAAGTCAAACAAAAAAGCAAGATTTTTTGCTTTATACTGTTACTTTTTCAACTATCGATACCATCTTTATTGATCCATACTGAAGTTTTTAATCTTATTCCTCTTTAAATATTCACCATTTTAAAATGGTTGGTTTGTTGTTGTTTTTTCTTTCTTTGATGGCAAACAGGATCATAAGTCAGGAGCAATCTGTAAGCTGCATTCACTGTAGTTCCTTAAACGTATCATTGAATTGGAAAAGCAAAACAGAGATCTGTACTTGGCAGAGAAACGCCGATGTTAAGGTGGTGTTATTCTAGCATCAGATTTCAGAACTAAAGGATAAAACCCCATGAGGTCATTGCCAATATTGAGTATCAGGAACAGAGTTTTTCTAAGAAAAAAAAACACCACCAGAAAAGCCCTCCAAGCCAAAAAACCTAGTGAAGTCCTTGGCAGTGAAGCTTCTCAGCAGTACTGAACAGAAATACTTCATCACATCTAAGATACATTTCCCACAGTTGCCCATACTTTGACCTTCTGGGAAACAAGTCTGTCCAAGTATATACCAAGACAGCGGCAGAAGTAGCCCAGGTCCAAACCTATAGGTTCAAGCACCGTTTTCTGAACTGCTCTAGTCCTACCAGGTTCCTGATTGTAGTTACCAACAGATCTGAAGATAACTCTTCAAACTCTACAGGACCCATGAAAGACATGACAAAATCAGAACACCTGTATATGAGTTACCTCACAAACTGCCTCCAGCCAGCTAACATTCTGCTTAACCCAGCAGCATTTTAACTTCCCTAGATACCCTGCAGAGGAGCATTAGTCAGCTTTAAACTGAGACAAGTTGGGAAGAGTCCTTTACAGTTACACAGCCAAGGTATCTTTAGCAACACATCCCTTTCCTCTAACAAAACCAAAGCACTATGAAAAAGCAGGTTTCATAAAAACATTTCCAATGGAGTCAGACATGTTATAAGTCTTTATATTGTCACTTTAACAACTTTTAATGAGCCAAAATAAGACTTAAAACCACAAGGAAAACATAGCTTTTGTACTTACAGCAAATATTCCTGAAGAGCAACTGTACAAGATGACCCTCCTCAAGAAGCCATGTAGCACATCCTCAGTATAAACCTTTGAAGAATACAAACATAAACCCCTCTCTACTACTTTTATGCTTGTTCTCTCCTCACCCAGCAGTCTCTCTACCACCTCACCACCCAAAGTGGCCTCAGCTGTGTGCACCTCCCTCACAGGTGCAGGCAACTGGGCTCAGATCAGCCCTTGCACCTGGCCCAAGGCAGACCCAACTTACTGTCCTGACTCTTCTGGGCTGCAGGGTGCTAGGGAGGGCACTGGGGTGAAAGCTGCTGTATTATGTATTTGAGGTCTGGTAAATAAATAGATACTATGTTAACCAGTTACTTTTTCAGAAGACAAATGTGTCTGAAAGAAATAAAGCCAACCTGTTGGCTTTTGGAGATCATTGCAAAGAAAATGCCCCATAGTTCCTCAAGGAAATAACAAATGTGCTACTAAACAGTGTAAGAGATCACATCCACTGTGCAGGTAGGTTGATAACAAGCCAGTAAGTAAGACTGTGAGCAGACTTCAGTGCTCTACTGACTGAAGGAAAAGGTCTATGCTGAGGAAAAGATTACAAAAGTAATTTGTCACTGAAAGGCAACTTGTGAATGTAGAGATATGGCTACCACCAAACAAAAGGTTTGGGGTCAATGCTGATAAAATGGGGACCAGCAGCAGATAAAGACAGAGGAGTATTCGGCTGTTCTTTGCTGTTTAGAAATGAATTACTTATATGCATTTTCATGTTACTTTTCAGGGATATTTTCTCACGTTCAGAGGTCACCAGTTCTGAAGAAGAAAAACTCATTTGAAGATTTAATAAGTATCCACATGCATAAGAGTAGATCGAAATTACTTGGAAGAATCATTGGAGAGCTAGGGAAAAAGAGGATATAAACATTTAGTTCAAGATCTTTGTAGATATTTTTTAACTTCTCTTTAATTTTTGCATTTTAATCTATTGATGTCAATTTACATGGTGGAAGAAGACCTATAATCAGAGATACAGTGCTCATAGTTAACTTGGACTTGTGGGGTTTTGTAATTACCTAGGAATTCAGTTTCCTTATTAAACTGCATGATTTATAAGCCATTGCCTTCTTCAATCTGTGTGTACCTCAGGCTATTTTGTAATGCATGTGACTATTCAAACTATTGTCTTTCAGGTGCCAAAGCAGGAAATAACTGACCCTTCAATAAGACATAGACAAGCAAAGAGGGAAGTTGCCAAAAATCTCCACTGGCTCCAAGACAGGATTAGAGTCAAGATGGTGATTGATGTCGTATTGTATGCATAGCTGTATACTCATACAAAGCAACCACTGCTGAAAAAGGTCATCCTACTGAAGAACAGCAGTACATGTTTTTATATTAAAAATACATTCAAAAAGTGTTTTTGGTTTTCCAGAAAACGTATAAATTTTAACAGGTTTTACCAGCTCCTGTTTGCTTTCTCATTATATTTTTACAGTATTTTTCCTAAATTTTAGTCATTAAAAATGCCACTTAATGTTACACATTTTCACTTAAAGTGTTTAATCAAAAGAATTCTCACACATAACTTGAATTTGCTTCTTCTTTAGTTTATAAGTTCTTTGTAGATAAACCAGTTTCCTCTAACTGTTTTTTACAGCTGTAATAGACAATTTGATGTTAAACTAATGCAATATAACTTTCAGCAGGTAACATCTGATGCCTTGATGAAATGAAATATTTCTATTGCCTGCCTGGCTGAATGCAACTACAAAATTCAGCTTTCCAGGGCAACTACATTTGGTTGTGCATTCTATGTTTCTTTCCTTGAAATGTGATAATATTTGGCTGGGTTTTTTTTTCTTTTCCAAATGCCTAAAGAAAAACTCAGTTGCTGGGTGTTCATCAACTTGCAGAAATGTGTAAATGAAATCTTAAAATGGTTACTAGGTCTGAACAAAATAAAGCTTAAACATAGTCCCATTGGGTGAAAACCTGATCTTATGAAAGCAAACAAAAACCTGTAAGACAGCTACCAGCTTCAATGGCAATGAATTTGTGCTTAAAGTTAAGCATGCAACAAACTGTTTAAATGTTCAAGAGAAGAGGGAACACTAAAGCAGGGTAAGCACAGGAACATGGTTTACTCGGCAGCACCTCCCCAGCTGCCTCTGCCTGCAGCTGCAGCCTGTGAGAGCGCTCTGCTACCACGTGGGAGGGACGCAAGAGCACTGTCACAACAGACCTGCTTGCTTCTGTACTACTGTTGTTAATTATCTAGATTATATTAATATAGAATTATTATATATTAACATCTATATATCTTTGCCCCATTGTGCACAACTTTGCATCAACATAAGGGACACAGTCTTCATCCACAGTACTTCAGCCATTAAGACTGGCAACTGACAGAACGTGTTAACAGCTGGATGCCTCAGCCAAGTAGGATTGGCGTTGAAGTAGACCAGATGTTACCTGTTCCCGTAAGCTCTCAAGCTCTAGAAAATGTAAAACCAGACAGATTATCTGGACCAATACAGTTTCTCAGATGCTTTTTCCACAGGGACCTTTGGGAAGAGGCTAGTGCTTCCAGTTTAGATATGTCCCACCTGTAACCACGGGATCTCCTAAGAAAGGACTGCTGGCAGCTTTCTTCTTCCCTTCAGATAGCAACAGAAATGTTGAAATACCACTACGGGCTAAGTTGATGTTTAACTTAAATTCACAATACATCTCCGCTGCAGCAAGCTTCTTAATTAACAGGCTGTAGCGTCATTTGGCCTTTGAGGAAATGAGCAGGAAAGGATTAGCATGTGCAGAAATGACTGAGAAAACTGAGATAGGCATAGGTCACGCTGTGGAGAACATTTGTAAACTGCTGATGTAAAAGAGACCGTCTGCGTTATTAATTGTGCTGAAATAAAAAAGGAGATACAACCTGCAAGTAAACCTGCAAGTGATAAATTTCCTAAAGGAACTCCTACCTCAGGCAATTTCTTCTCTTTGAGAGGTCTCTGCTACCTACAGCAAATCATCTACCTGTTTACAAATTTTGTGCAGTTTATATGTTTACTTACATGCATATATGCACTTGCATATGTGTGTACAGTCTTGATAAGTATTTTTAATACTCTGGAAGTTTTAGATATGTTCTATCAAATACAAAGTGCTAGTAACAGAGAAAACAATTACTTTTCTCAGATTTTAGATCCTGCAGGCAAAATTACATTCTTAATAACCATTCTATACTAAACATTACATTCTTCTTAATCATTCTATACTAATATATAAGTTAATCAATAATGGAAAGGCTCTTCTAAAGCCTTTAAATGTTCAAAGCATCTTTAAATATGAATTTAGTAGTTCAGAAAAATATGAATATGTAAATATCAAGCATTGAGAAGTCTGACTGAAGTCTCTTTTAGTCTAAGAAACAACAATGTGATAGTAAATACATCACTGAAACCAGCTGACTCAAGCCAACTCTCATAAAAAACCAATGTTTCTGAAACACAAGGACCTACCAATTACACAGCAGTAAGAAGAGAGGGCACTTGTGAAAGCCAGTGTAACAGTATTGAAGACATGCTGATTTTTATCAGCTGGGCCAACATCTACTGCACAGCAGCTGGAAACCACCAATACAAAAGGAACATGGCTCTCTAACACGATTTACGGTTCCTGGTGAAGTCAGTAAATGCAGAAATCTGTTATGCTGGCTTATTTATTACAGTGCAACACCTGAGACACTTTAAAGAGTCTGACATAGCATCAATTACCTTCAATAGTTCAGTGAAGCTGTAAGGAGAATGGTCTTTTCCATCATTTACAAGCTGGTGAAGTTACTTGGTTGATGAGGTCAGAAAAGGAACTGCAAACACGTTCAGCTGTAGAGAAGAACTCCTGCTGCAAAACAGACTGTTGAGCTGAAAACCAGAACAGATTTAAAGTCTTTTAGAGCAATTGAATGCTGCCAGAGTCCTAAAAAACTCTTTATAAATCTCTAAATTAAGGTAACTCTGTAGAAACAGCAGCTTTTTCTGTCATTCTCCTTACTGCATGCTCATTACCAAAAGTCAGGCATCCTGTGTGTTGAACAAAACTCTGCTGTGTAAGACCATTGGTTACAAAGGGATTTTGTACTCATGGAAGCCTGCCTGGGACTAGAGTCATAGTTACAATGTCACAGAAGTGGCAACAGTAAAGACCTCCAGTGCCCTCACCAGAATAGGTTTGCTCCTTAATTGACCGCTGAGACTGATTTCCTCTTACGTGCTTTGACTCATCCCATTTCAAATTAGCCCAATATTAGGGGCTATATTCCACCTTACAGGAGTATGTTCTACCTTAAAGTGTAGAGCTGCACTTCTACAATGGCAAAGGCAAGTTCCAAGTTTCCTCTGAGGATAAAATGATTATGAACAATATTACAGAGTAAACTGGATGAAGGGGAGACGACAGTCTAGATAACTGGGAGAACTTATATATACCTGGTTGGGCTTGGAGAGACAATGCATTCTTCAGTTTCATCACTAGCTGCTGCAGTTGCTCTTCCTCACTGACTTCATTCTCATCAGGTGATACCTGCACTGCAGTGGGGGTAAGAACTTTATTCCTCACGATGCCACTGAGGGAATTTTCTGTCGATTCAGGCAGGTATGTTTGATTCTCTTTTGCTTTTTTATACTGTCCCATATAAAATCTGTCATTCTGCAGGGACACTGACTCCAGTGGGTCTTCTGAGAACATAAAGTCCACTGCAGTGGGAACCACAGGCATCTGTACAAGCTGCATTCTATCAGCAGAGCTGGGAGGATTCAAAGATTTCCAGTCCACACATGTTCTGGAAGTAGATCTTATTTGAGCAGGATTTAATCCACCTTGCATTCTCCTTTCCAGCAGGATATGTGGATTTCTTGGCATCATATTCTGACACTGTGCAAAAGGATGCTCTGATGACTGTAACACTGTCTGCAATAGACAAAAAACAGAAACTATGTTGTGAAAATAACTGATATTTTGGTTTTCTGGTAGTAGTAAAATAGGTAGAAAAATAATTTGGGGTCAGAATAATATTTTTTTTAATTTCCAGTGAACTAAACCAATTCTTTTCACAAATATTTTCCTGCAATAAAACAGAACATTGTGTTTGAGTTTGGCCAGTTTTCCACAGCTCCAATCTGAAGACATTATATGCTTTAATGCCATTGAATAATAATGTTCTGAGAGTAAATTTGCAGGAAAATTTTCTAAAAACAATGAAACTAAGGGGGGGAAAAAGTGTATACTAAACACATATCAAACACCTCACACCTGTTAACATTTGAAATTCCAAAACAAGGTTGGCTGTCAGTGTCACAATTGTACTTGGAATTTTCTAGACAGAACTATGATGGCAAATACCATCCATTGCATGAACACAGAATCTGATGTAACTGGGATGCACTGAGCTGACTGCGCATGCGCTGGACACTTAACTGTCTGCATGTATGCAACCAGTCCTGTGCTGTGGACAGGCCTGTGACAGGACTGGATTGGATGACATGCCAGGTCATACTGGACTCCATGTGCAAATGATTTCAAAGTGACCAACTGTGCATTGCAGATGTGTCTGGCTTTTCTCTTACGTCTGACCACACCTGAAAAAGACTTTAAAAACAGCTTTGCAGAAAATACTACAAAAATGCTTTAGGTTGTAATACGCATGCATTCGTATGAACGAATAAGGGCTTTTTCAGAACCTCAGAGATACTTCAGTACAATTGAAAAGAAATGAAATATTTTCTGTAAGAGGTCTGTCTTACATCCCAGTACAAGACAGCGATTAGGAATAACAAGAGTGTTTTATTATTCAATGCCAACACAGGATTGTTCTCTAAAGAAAAGACTGCAATGAAGTATCTAACAGCTCTGTTGGAAATAATTTTCTCACTCTTATTGGAATACCTGCTCATTATTTTCATTGCAGTAGTATCTGAACATCCCAGACATGAATATCTGTGCTAGATGCTAAATATATACAGAATGACAAGAAAATCACTGCTGCAAAGAGCCTATCTGCCTTCTCTGAAGACAAGAACCTAAGACAACTGAGCAGACAAGCAGAAGGTGCAGAAAATAGCATCAAGACTGCTGGTCTACAGGAAAAGGAATAGTTAGTGTTCAGTAATTGCCTATAGCTGTGAAGAATCCTGGTATATTTATCACTATATCTTTACTTCTTGTTTCATCTGCTGCAGCTTCATTTGCAGGTTTTCATGACTTGCTCTCAGGCTTTGGAGCTTTGCCTCTATTTTGCAGCTTTTTTCTTCCTGGCGGTTGTGAAGAAGTTGCATTTTGTCCTTCCACTTGTTGAACTGCTTCTTCATGTACCTGCCAGGGACACGGGAGGGTGGGAATTTTGCTAGATCACACATATACAAATATATCCAGTCATGGAAAAGAGCAAACATTATAGCAAAACCTTTCTCCTCTTCATCAGTTCAGGAAATTTTTGTCAGCTCTCACTGGTGTTAGAGGCCCATATTTCAGGAACTGGGCTGTATCCGTTGAGCTAATAAGAACAAGAATGTTCTAGATGAGGAAAGATATGAGCTGAGTGGAACTGTGGCCAGGGCTGAGCCTTGCATCTAGGGGTTTTACCTTTCACACAAAGGTGGCTGCAACAGGAAAGACATTACAGCAGTCCCTCTGTCTAGACACAAACTACTTAGGGCAATTCCTTGACCTGCAAAAGATTCCACCGCTTCCCCCTGGGCAACAAAGGACTAAAAGGAGCCTCTGCCCCTTTTATTGAGTTCCTTCTTGCTCCCGGTATTCTGTGCAGCTTGTTTGATGATACCAGTAGTTTCTGCACAGGCCACTTGTTCTTGAAAAGATACTGTGGTTTTTGCAATGAGAAGTACCGCCCTCCCACACACACCAGAAAAGATCTAGAAATTACCTATTCAGGGCACAGTATGACAAAAATACCACCCATATCTCTGTTCTAGAGTTGGGATTTTTCTAAAAAGTCAGGGTAGAAATACAGTTTTGTCTTCCCCTTGGCTGAGGTGGAGACAGACTGAAAAGTTTGTTAACGCTACAGTAATAAACCAACTGCTTCATATCACACAGCTGAAATAGCTAACTCCCTTGCTTAGTTATATCCAGAATTTAATCTGATTCACTTTATTTTGGGTATGCATTGGCTCACAGACAAGAGCCCCATCAGTTTCACTGGAATTATGCAAGATTTGTCCAAGTGGGACAGCAAGCCAGATCTTTTAAAATTAAAAATAATATTACAGTGGTCCCTTATAACAGCATTTAAGGGATCTTTACAGTAAAATGCTGACTACCTTCAAGTAACTCGGAGCCCAGTTCTGTGAATAGGCACATAAATGCTGGATGTTGATCTACAAATAAGAACAAAGAGTTTCCCATGAGTAGTGTGAGTCATTCACCCAGTTATATGATAAGCTCTGGGTCACAGGGTGATGCAGTATTTCAGGAGCAGGCTTGCCAGATACCATCTCAACTATGGCTGATCTAAACAAAAGCTGAAGATCTTTGCCATATCTCTCTGTTTTCCCATGTGAGAACAGAGAGTGAGGTAAGGATGCAGACTTACAATGAAACTGCAGTTGTTTTGCTCTAATCTTGGTGTGCCCTTGTGTGAATTCGGAGCAGCAATTATACATTGACTTATTAGAATGAAACAAAACAGGAACAGAGGGAACCTAACATACTGAAGGAAATAAAAGGAGTAGATTCAGGATCAAATTCTACACTTTGCCGTAATTCCATCGGTTTCAGTGGCCACAGAGATGATTATATCTACAGCACATTCATATATACCTACAAAGATGAAGGAGGGGAAAGCAAAAGTGAAAGAAAAAGGTAAGCATTGTTGCCCATACACCAGTATCCACTTGCCCAACAAGCAAGCAAACCACCCAAGAAACCTGTAGTTTAGGAATTAATACTTTTGTCATGTCAAAGGTCTGAATATCAGAAGGGACTTCTGCAATAATCTAAGTCATGGAATTTTTACCAATAGTTATTGTATTAAGCCTTGTAATCTCTATGTGACAGCATATTTTTTTGAAAGATACCCTACTTTGATTTAAAAACTATATGTGAATTATGAATTTGTTTTGTTTAAGCCTTATTCACAGAAAAAAATTAAAACCTGTGCTACTCTGATATTTTTATGCAATACATTTTTTCCCTTAAAAATTTCCTTTAGAAATGTAAACTAACAATTACAGAAATGCTGATGAAAAAAAATCATAATCTTGTGCTTTGCCAGAAATTATTTTTCCTGTGATGTCCATTTACAATTTTGTTGCTGAGTTTTTAATCATTCATCCCCATTTGATAGGATATGTTTTTTAAAATCTCTAAATCTCTAAAGTATGGAAAGATAATTTCTCTTCTAACTCTCCACCTGAGCAGCATTACCCACCAGTCTTCAGCCACTGTACTACCTGCATTTACCTACCTGCTCTCATTGTGAATGCTTTTGATGGATTCATGCATTTTTAAAACATCTGCTTCAAAAGAGGCTATGGCCTATAATAAAAAAGAGAAAAGTATCTGTTCATAACTTTATCAGCAATAAAATTTCATTTTCTAAGCAAATTTTGCTGTAAGAGGGCATGGCAAATTTGGGATTTGGTCTGTTTTACAGAGTTACTAGTTAACTTTTTTAATGTAACTGCAGTCAACTGATCCGTTAAAATATTCCTGATGGCTGCTAGAATGGACTGGAAAATTTACTCTACAGCACAAATTCTTTGTCCTATGACAAATTCTAAGTGTATGAGAATTATTTTGTTTTAAATTAGAACAAAAACCTTATTCCCTGGAATTCCTGCAAAATTGAATATTCTGATTTGGGAACAGTCTCTCCCAAGTCACACAACTGCTTTGGGACAAGGAGATGGAGGGAGAGACTGGATATAGAAGAAAGAAGAGAAACTCCTGGTCTTTGTATGGAAGCAGCAGTCTCTGGGCCACACAGGGGACAGTAGCCCAGAAGTCAGGCAGATAAACACTTCCCAGGTACTTGCTTTAGAGGCATGGTATAAACTGGGCTGGAATAAGGGCTGCCAGGAAAGTACGAGATTGAGAGCTGGATCCCCAGGACCTCCAAGCTCATGGATTCTACTAAAAGCTATCACTGGACTTACACTCTGCACCCTTTTAATCAACATTGAAATCATCTGCACTATAAGATGTTGGAAATCAGTACAAAACTGCTCAAAAATAATTCTCAGCCCAGAGAGAAAAAGAACAAGGGAGCAATGTGTGTGACAGAATCCTACTACAGGGATGCAAGTCCCATCTCGCTGTCTTCTAAAATGAAAAATGCCAGCCATCAAAATTATCTGCTTAAGCAATGGTTGTTCACAACTTCTGCAGATATGTGCTGGCTGGCACTGATACCTTGAGCTGGGCATCAGAGTCCTAAAAGATAGGTCTTCCAAAGGGCAGCACAGAAGTAGCAGCCAAAGAAGTGACCTGACATGCACAGCCTAGTTCTCAGTTACTGCACCCTTGGCTTCTGAGAAGAACAAGATGAGTGGATGACACAAACTGGTTTGAACACAACCCAGTGTTCCCTGTATTCCAAGTATGTGCAGATCTACCAACCTCTCAAATAAATATAGAAATAAAAAAACTGCTATGCACTTATTTTTATCTACACTGCCCTACCCACTCCTCTAGCATTGTTTCTATACAAGGGAACCTGGAAATGGTTTAGTGGAGAGCTTTTATGTATGAGCTGTTTTAGTTGAAAAGGACACTACTCCGTGTTTATCCTTGAGAAGGGCCCATTCTGTCCTCTTGCTATTGCCATGGTGACAAAAATGGCCTGAGTCTAATAAGAATTACGGCATCCTTCCTTGACATTTGCTTGCAGTAGGAGGACATGATGGCATCTTTTACTGTCAGAATAGAGAGGACTCCAGGGACTCCAGACTTAGCTAGTCTTTAATGTGCTACTCTAAGACAACTTTGGGGGAAAAAAGTAACAGAGCAAATATTTGTACAGAGGCTTCTGAAGGTTATGGAAGTCCAGGAGTTAGTCACTAATCTTGGGAGAGTATTGAACTCAAGCTTCACTAAGTTTTCAGATTCCACATTTTTTCCATAAGTGAGAAATGAACAGGAAGGTGAAGCTGCCCATTAAATTTCTTTTTCAGTGGTAATTAGAAGGCAAGTAGATAGTTAACTTGGTAGGTCTTCTTCACAGCTTTAGCACTATTACAGCTTCATGTTTTGCTCACCCGGGCTTTTGTCTTGCTTTGCTCTGGTGTCTTGCCGTTATTCTCACCCCTCTGCATTACAATCCTGTTTTCAGATATGAACTTGGGTGACTCCAGGATAGGTCTGTCCACTGGGAAAGAAAGGTTTTCAGGGCCAGGTAGTGGTGAAGCACTGAGTTCTGCAGGGAGACTGTATACCAACAGAGAAATAATGAGTAGAGAAAGGATCAAGCCTTACATGGCTTTTGTACCAGAAAGATCAAAATAAAACTAATGCACTGTAAGTAGACAGAGAGCTGTGCTATTGACTAAGCAAGAAGTATGGTTTAGCTATGCCTGCTGGCATATTTTGGCTGAAGGCATGAGATTCCTGAAAACAAATTCCACTCTTTCAACAGAATTTCAACAACAGGTTCTTCTTTCCACCTATTTAGTATCAGTACAATTTGCTGCTTTTCTTTTTTTGCTTCCTTTAGCCAAGAGCTAAATATATTCGGAAATTCAACTACAAAAAGATAGCAAAGGGCCAGATACCCTGCTGTTCAGTCCATTCTATGCTAGAAAAAGCCCAGATACCTACAGTCCCATTGTGACACCTGTACAGCATCCCCACATTCTTCTTTCTCTCATTGCTACCCAAGAATTAGGTAAGAAAAATCCCACAGAATTACAGACAAATCTTGATTGCTCACAGAAGAATTAAAGACATTCAAATGGAAGAAATACTTTTTGTTGCTGAATAGAAGTGGAGAAATACTAGCAATGGAAAATGTTTTGCATTTGACAACATTCTAAAAACCAAACACTAAAATGATATTCTCCATGAAAATCACTGTAACTATCATCCATTGGTCTTAATGTATATAAAAAATAGGTATCCAATAGCAATGTACTTACCTAGCAGTGTAGTACAATCAAGTTTTATAAACAGATTTTTCTCCTCCTTCTTCCTTTCAAGGAAGAAATTGATTCTTTTAGGGAGAAATGACCATTTTTTCCCTATTTCAGTCCCACGGAAGCCTCATTTGGAGAACACATGTAAGGTGTGACTTGCTAGGTCTTTATACAACTAGGAAGGAATCTCACCCTTTGTATTTTTGTAGTGCTTCTCTTGTATAATCATTCCTTTCAGTTTCTACACCTAAATATCAACCAAAATCTCAGAGCAAGGAAGGAGAAGCTATAGGGAAAAATCACGACATGACCTGCAATGCTCACTATTAATCACTGTAATCAGTGGAAATACAGTAATGATTTACATTATTGATTACATTAACATGAAATACATGTTAAATATAAGCACACAAAACAGAAGTGATCTGAAAGAACTGGAATGGTGAGATCAGCTACTCACTCTTGTGAGTAATCCCACAGGATTGCAATTCAGTGGGACTTGAGCAGCATGTCTGTCAGTGAACACACTGTGGATCACATGTGGAAAGTATTCACAGTTAATTTCCAACACATTTGTCAGAGGAGGTGCCTAAAAATCCATGCAGTTGTGACAGGTACTAAATATTTGCAGTGCTTGACCCTAGACTGCGCATAAGAAATGGCATGGAGAGAAAGAAATGACATAAGGAAGGAGGGAAGGAAGACACAAGCATGTTATATTTTAAAAGACAACTGGTCATTAGGTTGTCAGCATGGTAATCATGGTTAAGCTACAGAACAATGTGTAGCAACTCCCCATTTATGCTTTCCCTTTTTAATGGAAAAGCTGTGGCATGGTGCCTGTCATAACAAAATCACTTACTCAAAGGATATAATCAAGCAGTATCCCACAGCCTGACACATTATTCAGAGATTATAAACTTATCTGAAACAGAAACTCACAAAGTCTTTTTGTGAGTAGGGAAATGCCTCTCCTCCACTGTCTCTAGAGCCCTCCTTCTCTGAGCTTCCTTTCTTCTGCAGCGCTCTTGAAATAGGTTGTTCCTGATGGTGCGGAGAAAGTGCTTTGCATTCGCCTTTGCTGACACCTATTGGAATGAGGGATAATAAAGAAGGGATTGAATTTTCAAACAGGTGCTGCCCACAAGTAGACACGGTCTGAGGCAAAGGCGAGACATAAGAACACAAAGGTTCACCTGCTCAGCAACTGAAGAGGCCCATGGCTGCTGTCTGAGCCCTAGAAGAGGAGCTGAGGTGGGTGATGATGCATGACCACAGGCAAGAGTGGCTCCAGTTCTGTTAGGAAAGCAAAACACTCTGCCTGGGCCAAATTCAGGCAGTCTGGAAATGCCTAATGCAGGATTTTGGCAGTTACAGTGATTAAGCTCACAGTCACAGTAGTACTACCTGCCTAGTATCTAAGTTGCCTCTTGACCAATGGGAAGAAGTACCTTTATACTTGTATGAAGTGCTAATAGATACAGCCTCCTGTGCCTCACGTCCTCCTCTCACACAACACAGTAAAAACCACACTCCCATTTGTCACGGCAGTGTCAGACTTGGGTATAACTAAGCTCAGTAGCTGTATTATAGGAGGACACAAACCAATTCTGTCCCAGGAAGTGACTTCTGCACAACGCGGCGTGAGCCCCAACAGACTGAACAGGAAAACACAAAGAAAACATACAGCATGACTCCTAGTCGTTCCTCGTCGTGGTAATAACATTATAATAACATTACCACAAGGTGTCAGCGTGGTAAGGAAAACCAGTGCTGATTATTTCAAATCCCCACTCAACAGCCCACTCCCTCATAGAGACAACGTGAAAACTTACCCAGCCAACAGCATCTGCTAAGAGTGGAAGATATGGGAAAAGTGGCTTACTACTGATTGCTTTATGTCCCACATAAAAAATACAAAAATGGTATCTGTCATAGTGAGTAGCTTATCTTTTAAATTTTGGTATAGATTTTGGCCGCAAAAGTAGTATTTACAGGGTTAGTGTTAAGAGTAGGACTTCATAAAGGAAACTAAGTTCAGCGATCCATTTGCAATATTCCAGAAACAATGTGGGAAAGCTCAATGTCAGACAATAGTATAGAAGGCAACTTCATTTTAAAACAAACCTGCTTTCACTCATTCATGCTTACTCACAGGCACTAACATACATGTGTCCAAGTAGCCTTTCTGGCATTCATACACCAAGGTGTAAGTATACATATGGTATGGCCATGATGACTTAAGAGTGACACGGAAGACAAGAAGATGCCAGTTCTCCTTAAGCCTTCTGGGTTCCTCTTAGTGTGACCAAACGCTGGTTTTTGGATGTGCCTTTAGCTCCTTTGGGAGCTGGCAGTGATTGCAATCTTTTGTCTCCTTATTTGGGTGTCTTGTTCTTTACCTTCATATCATCAGCTCTTGTGAGGGCATCTTCAAATGGCAGTTTGTCCTTTCTTTCAGGCTATGTTTTGTTTATCTGATTGGGTTGTTGTGAGAAGCTGTGTGTGGAAGTGCTGTGATCTTGCTGACCTGACCAACCTGACCTAGGTTGCATCATCTCCTGCCTTGTTAGATCCCTCCTGCCCTTCCTTTTGGCTACCTAGGTATCTTTCATGTTAAGGACAGGATTTCAGGAAGGAGACCATGAGGCATGGGGGAAACTTTCATGGGTGCTTTTCAGCTCATATACTGGAACAGAAGAAGAGACTGTTATACAGATTCACAAAAAAAAAAAAAAATAAATCCCTGTCTGCTGCTGTGTGAAAGGTCTGGAATCTCCTGCTCAAAGGAGAAGCTCATCTACCAAACACAAATTCCTAGTGCTGAACTTCACCACTAGTGTGATGAAAGCACAGGTTGCCCCTGTAATGGAGCCCAAGTAGGTGAGCTTAGTTGGGCCCACGCTACCTCTCTGTGCTGCATCTCTGACTGTCAGAGACAAATGAGTCCAAAAGGTTTACAATAAAGTGGAAAAGCTCTCAAACAAAGCAGGTTGTACAGCTTTAGGGTAAATTAATTTCTGAATGAGTCCACATCGGGATTGGGAGGAAGAAGCACTGGGGCACACTGAGGGCCCTTTCCACAGGTTTAAAGATGATCTGCAAATGGAAAATTTGCCATAAAACTCCTTGGGAAGAGGATTTGCACTATGACATTTCATGGTTCTGGGCAGTTACTTCAGAACAAAACACTCCTAAGGTTAGAAGCCTCCTTTTTTCCTTTCCCTGACTCACTGTTCCCAGATTAATAATGCTAGTATGTCATGGCCATTATGGCTAATACACACATAATTTCATAACCAATGTAGTTCAAGAGTCTACTACCTACTTGCCTCCATGAAGAACCTGGACAAGGAAATTAACCAGTACCACGGGACTCTACCTGCACACAGTGTTCCACAACAGGATGTGACCTCTTATGGGGTTTGGTGAGACGGCCAGTGAAAAAGCAGACTTGACAAAGGTCAAAATTGAGACACTTCAGACAGCGATACCTGCAAGGGAAAATAGAAGGATTAAGTTACTTTTCCACAAGTAAGAACCTGGTGTAAGTGCACTTTATTACTGGAAATCCAGATCCCTGGGTTCTGAAATGCGGAGAATCTTGATTAGAATAATGACTTTCCTCAGCATTCTCTGAATCCAAGAGTTATTTTGTCCAAATGACAGTGGACTATTCTCCAGAATCCACAAATGATTTTGATATTATTTGCTGCATCAAAATTCAATCGAAGGAAGAAATGCTTTTTCTAGCACCATTTTTGAGAATGTAGTTACACCTGCATGTATTACATGCAATTACACGTTCTTATGCACCAGCTTATCTCTGTTTGCTGCTCTCATGTAACTGTAACATCACTACATTATTGATGTAGGATTTGCAACTTAGCATAAAACTAAAACTGCAAAAAACTAAACCTGCAAGCTTACTATTAGTGAGAACAAAGTAACAGTAAAATGCTTTTCTGAGTGTTCTGGTCAGTAGGTAATGGTTAGTGTGGAGTGTTCTTTTTATACCATTAAGCTATTTTATACCATTACCTAGATGAGTAAAATGCTAAGATGCATAACTTAACTAGCCAGTTAATACACCTGATTATGGGGCAAAGAACTAAGAAATTACATGGGTTTAATTGGCTTTACCACTGAACTGCCAGTTTACTTTCCGTAAGTCTCCATAATCATGTCTGTGTTAGCGAACTAAACAGAAGCAGGATGCAGGCTTGAGCACTAGCCTGTGATGGTTCTCTCTCTCCTTGTGTTACTTGTCAAATTAGATTATGCCCAAAGTTTTTTGCTTAATACAGCAGTTATAGCCTGTAAGGTATGTGAACAATGGTAAGAACTATTTATGTGGATGCTATAGACTACAGTAATTATTGACGCACCTGAGGCCTGTAATGGGGAAAATTTTGCAGACTCTGCATCTAGCTTGGTGAGAAACCATTTCTGTGGCTGATAATCTGTAACATGTAGGGAGCCACAGCAGAACAGCAGGCTCTGATCTCAGCCAAGACAAGAATTTTTCTTCAACAATTCCTGAATTCAGAACCTGGAAAAAAATATATGTCTCAAGTTCAGCCATTTACTTGAAAAGAACTGGTGTCTCATCTACAATTCCTAAAAAAAGCTCTGATATTGGACTCTGCTAGCATAGATTTTCCATTCATGTAAAATGTTACTGGGTTCCAAAGGTTTTGGAATAAATGCAAGAGTCTTCAGTAATATCTTACTAAACATCTTTTTTTATGAATATAGATCCTCCCATATTGTGAGATTGATAATCAGTCCTGCCCCTTAAATGTAGATGTTGGTGGATGTTATATGGTGATACACTTGCAATTTTAATACACTAGCAACATTCAGAATAATTTCCCAGGACATCATAACTTCACTCACCCCATGGAAACAGCTGTGAGTTGCATTTTCCACACAAGACAGAGTGCAGCTTTCTCCCACAATGGCTGGGATCTGCATCAAGAAGAAAGGCTCAGAAACACCTCAGTAAAACCCAGATGTTCCCATCATGCTCTGCTGAGATGGTGACAGCACACAGATGGTGAAGCATCTATAGAAATGCCATCTTACGTACTGTTCTGAAGAAAACCTGTTCATATTCATACTATCAGTATGCAGTTTCATAGTTCAGTATGTGACAGAATGATTCACTTCCAGCTCACTTACTGAAATGGATCAACATACTATGTTGCCATATTAGAATGCTGAAGGACACTAGGTTTGAACCTCAGGATTCATTTTCAGATCTCATTTTGAGCACCAGTTCAGCTGGAAATACTTGTATGCTAGGCATTTTTTTTTGCAAGTGCAAGCTATTCCAGTGAGTACAGACATCTGAAGCTTGAAGTCGCTTTAGGAACAGATGTATGCAGCTGTTCCCAGGACCTGTAAGCTCAGGCAAAATGAATGCACAGAGGCACTGAGATGCAAGTGGTTACTCTGACTGAGAAAAGCTACAGAATCTGATTCTTTTACCTATTTTGCATGGTGGCTGCCTGTGTCAACATAGTGCCCTACAAACTTCAGTCCCATAACGTAATCAAACATAAAATGTATCAGCCATGTATTTTTTTCTCCTAGATTAGAATACTCCCAACAAGATCTGTTGTGTAGCAGCACTGCAGTGGCATTACCTGGTTTAAGTCTGTTAGTAGGCTTCTCAGGGCACTACGGGTAATCAAGGCCACCTTCCCATCATGGACAGCATAAAAATGGAAGAAAGCTGAAAACAACCAGAGGAAAGAAAGTGCAATTCTGGCAGAGCCTGAAATGTCTTCTAGCTACTTATTCTCAAATTATCTATATGATGATTGCAGTCTACCAAATAAACCGCTCAAGAAAGTTCCCCTTTACTGTCTAACAGGTACTCAGTGACTGCTGTGACAATACTTCCTTCCTACAGGCAGGGGGAAGAGAAGGAAAATAAGGAAATTATGGCAATTCCTTATTCCTGGTAGTTAAGACAGGTATGGATGAAGGAAACAATGGGCTCAGTTTCAAGGCTTTAAGAAAAATATTTAAATAAGTTTATACAAGATATGCCCTATTTAAATCATTAATTGTTGATTCCAAATTGTAATTTGGGAGGAAATATACAATATACAGCAGAAGAGCATGAGGCAAATATGCTACTTGTGGCCCATTTGTTCTGCATTTTGAGCATTTAATTTAGGCAGAAATCCTTGTGCTGCACACTGCACTGGACCATGTTATCTGCTATACTTGGTTCTTTAAGCATTTTTATCTAATGTTAAAAGGGCTCTAAAAGTTCCTTCGCTCAAATACACAAAATTGTTTCTAATCCAATGAAATTTAAAACTAGGAGTTTTCTGTTCTTTTCTGCTAGACAAATAGAAATTTGTCTTCATTTTTAAGCTCTACTTAAACTTTACTATGACTTGTTCTGAGGCTCACTCTTTATGCAAAGATGGTTACAGATATTGATAGAAAAGTTTTCTTCTGCATCAGCCTTTCTCTACAACTAAGCAGTCAACATAATTTACTTTTTGCGTGGCAAAACTGAATTCTCTCTTAAAGTAAAAAAATTACAATGGAGATTTTTCTCAATGTTCAGTATTTCAGGCAGTGTATAAAATCATATATTTCCCACCTCTGTATTTAGCCAGTAGAGTGCTTCCTGAAAGGGCAATTAGGGCAGCTGCAGCAGATCTAGTTTTGATATAACCTGTTCCAGATCTAGGAAAATAATGTAAGTTACACTACGTTCACCAAGAATGTAAAAACTTAAACCTCTAAAGAAAAAAAAGATTGCTATGTTGGAAGACAACTTCAAATCTTGTATCCTTTCATATGTATATAACTGATGTCACATTTTAGTGATATTTTATGTCTAGGACCCTTTGTCACCAAACATAACTACAGAGTTAACTGTTCAAGGTACCATGCAATCAGAAAACAAAAAGACAGCATCTCCTTCAAAGACCTCACATTCCAAGTAAAATATAATTTTACATTTACAATACATGTCCTAAAAAATTCTGCTTTTCGTTTGTTGAAAGCTTTCCCAAATGTGGAAGAGAAAGCAGGATTAGAATCTGGTTATTGTATTTTATCATCAGGCAGCTTCACTGTGGCCCCAGATCTGCACTGAGCTTCTCTTGGGATGATTCCCTTTAATTTCACTGCAACTCAATTTAATCAAAGGGATATATGCAGAGGCAGGACTTTGGTTTTGATCGTTAGATCATAAAAAATGTAGCTTAATTTGGAACCCAAGTTTGTGACCTAGGCACCTAATGAAATAATGTCTCTTTAGGCGAAGACAAGGCAGACATGAAACCATAAATCAGGAAATCCTGGAATTCAGTACTTAAGATATCACTTCTACAAAGCAGTATTGCACTTCAGAATACCATTACATGAAATTGTCTTCAAGAGTTTAGATACTGCATTTTTACAGACAATACTACATAAAGCTGCAATATGGTCTCTAAAGTATGTGCTGCATGGGAAATCACTGATCAAAAGTTTCTAAATTTTGAATGTATATATTTAGTTTTTCCAGAACTTTCACAGAAAAAATTCCAAGATTGAAGCTAAAGTATACAATCAAAACCCTTTATGATGTTTTGTGTAAATTTATTAAGTAAGCTACCACACAAACATGGAAAAGCCCTTATGTGCTCTTGCCATGAAATACATTCCAGTGTTGATAGTGGAGAATGGCCCTTTAAAGAGAAAACACGATTAGAAGAAAATTATAAGAAGCTTTTTCTATCCTATGTACATGGGAAGAGACTTGTGAAATTTTTTTAAAGAAATTACATCAAGAACAAAATGACACACTGTTCTAAGAAACCAGGAAAAAAGACAAGGATAGTCCTGTAAACAAGATTCTTCTAAATTATTTCCCTCCAGTGCACACAAATTATAAAATACTTTTGATGTTTCTTGCTTTGTTTCACAGAATGGTCAGGACTGGAAGGGACCTCTGGAGATCATCTAGTTCAACCCCCTGCTAAAGCAGGTTCATCTACAGCAGGCTGCACAGAGTCACATCCAGGTGGGTTTTGAATGTTTCCAGAGGAGACTCCACAACCTCTCCGGGCAGCCTGTTCCAGTGCTGTCACCCTTAAGTTCTTCCTCATATTCAGAAAGAACTTCTTGTGTTGCAGTTTGTACCCATTGCCCCTTGTCCTGTCACTGGGCACTGCTGAAAAGAGCCCGGCCCCATCCCCCCGACACTCGCCCTTAAGATATTTGTGTACATTGGTAAGATCCCTCTCAGCCTTCTCTTCTCCAGGCTGAACAGGCCCGGCTCCCTCAGCCTTTCCTCACCAGGGAGATGCCCCACTCCCCCCGCCATCTCTGTAGCCTCCGCCGGCCCCTCTGCAGCAGTTCCCTGTCTCTCCCGAACCGGGGAGCCCAGCACCGGGCACAGCGCTCCAGATGAGCCTCACCAGGGCAGAGCAGAGGGGGAGGATCACCTCCCTCGCCCTGCTGGCCTCGCTCCTCCTCATGCCCCTCAGGGTGCCATCGGCCTTCTTGGCCCCAAGGGCACACTGCTGGCTCATGGTTTCATCATACACCAGTTTATTCCTAGCCTTAATTGATTTTTGTAAGTATAAAAAATTTCACAACATGGGACCACAAGCAGTACAGATCAAATTATTAATGAACAGTGATTCAAGAAAAAGTACTGGAGACCACTTACATCTCACTTTCAGTAAAATAAACTGTGCTCTGATGTAGAAGGGAATAAATTTCACCTGTGGTGAATAAATTGTACAATGAACTTAACCTTTGTCTTATAAATCTGGTACAACCACAAACCAATTCTGCCTTTAGTGAATTAATTCATTATTCAAAACAATGTGTGAGAAAAGTACACTCTGTGAGCTGCTTCCTTATTAATCCCATAAACTATCTGCTATTCACAAATATAATGATCTATAGGGATCATAGCTATGAGACAATAGTTTTGTTTCATAATTGCATGATTAACTTCTTAAGCTGGAGAAAAATGAATAATGAAAAGCAACTGGCAAATTCTTGACCTATGCATAGGTACTGTCATTCAAAGGCAAATATGGATTCTTTTTCAAGAGTGTGTCAAAATACCTTGGCAGCCAAAAGAAGAGCTACTCTCTGTAAAGCTGTTCACAGAAAAGTTAGTATGGACTGTCAGAAATCCAGATATCCAGTTAATTAGGGAAACATTTGACCATTCTTTCTCTGATAAAGCTCTGTGCCTCATATTCCTAGAGCTGAACTACTTCCATTGTGTATACCAAGCAAAATACTGTCAAAATGGGAGTGTTTCATACAGAAACAGTGAAAGAGTGGTAGAAATAGACTTAGTCTAGCAGTTCTTTCTGATGGATTTACATTTTTGCTTCCTCTCACCTGTCATACATGGTAGTTAGCAGGCTCAATGTGAATTCAGCAGCTTTTGGATCTACCTGGCCTGGTTTTTCTAATCTCACCCTTTGGAACAGTTTCATCAGCATCCCAGAGATCTGCTGCACTTTCAGAGAAATCTGTTTTTCCCTCTGGCTCTGTTCACTTGATATGATGTGCTGAATCAGAGAAACGTCAACCAAATCTACTGTGGAAAAATGAGAGAAATGCATGATTTTCCCTGCCTTTTCATGAATGGAAGCTAGCTAAGACAAGCCTGTAAAATGAAGTCTAAACCAGTATGCAACGTAAAAAGGAAACAATCTGGGAAAGGTCTTGCTGTGCTTGTGGATGTAGCAAAACTTGTGAGGCTACAAAGATAGAACAGCTCAACTAAAATTCCCTGGATGTGATTTTGGGATAGGTAGGAGGGAAAGAGAATAGCACTATTAACTGCATCCAAATTATATAGGAAAACAGCATGATTAACTGCATCCAAATTATAGACCCAACTTCTATTCTATGTCTAGATAGCATAAACTACATGCCATTCAGTACTTCAGAAAAAAGCTCACCTGGGACTGTGAAAACAATATGTGCTTTGATGTAAGCCTTTTCCTCATGCACAAAGAGAAGGGAGGCACTATGGCCAAGAAAGGGGCAAACAGGTTGTATTTTAAAAGTGCCATGGAATAACTAATATCCAGTGGGAAGAGAGCGCTATGGCTTCTTAAAGGTCACATTCAGTACCACGCAGGCACAATCAATTAGTATTAATATCAGAAAAGAAAGATTGTAGTAGATCGAAAGTTTGTAGACAGCTGAAGAACCAGAGAACCTAGAGTATGTCGTCTATGGTCCTGCCAGCATAGAGGGGAAAACAGTGTGAGATACTGGTGAATTTCAGTCTTACAACCCATGTGCAATTCCAGTCATCAGAGTTCAAGGAGAGGTGGAGTAGCTGGATAGGTGCTATGAGTGCCTAGAGGAGACATGGAAGACTAGGCAACAGAGCTAATGAAAACGAGTATCTGTGTGAATCGGTACTCCTGTGCTATAAGATATAGCATGAGGCAGATTTACCATATCAGGGCTGAGATCAGACTAAATACATTCACAGAAGAGCATGCCCAAATGAAAAAATATTGCCAACAAACTAGTCATCTTTCCTGTGCTACCCTGAAGACCTCACTCGCAATGTACATTTTCAGCAACAGACTGTTTCAGGTGGAAAATTGAAGATTTCCATGCCTTTTGGCTCAATATGGAATTTACATCCAGTAATTTCAAAGCAAGCTGGGTGACTGGGGCCTTGCTCCATAATTTTTGCTTGCACCGAGTTCTCACTCACTTCAAAGGCAGGGAGAATGAGTGCTAGCCAGGGGTTTTCTGGTCTATCATATTTTATGTTGTTCTAATTAGTACTTATAATATTAATAATAATGCATGCCAGTGCATTTTTGATGGTCTATGATTATGTCCAATAGATCAGCTACTAAGAAACACATGAGAATTTGACGTTTAACGAGAATAACATAAAGATTCATTTTTGCCAGTGATGTCTATGTAGCAGTGTTACAGATTGTAGTAATAATTTGATTCTCCTATGCCTTTAGAATTTTACTAATGTACTTCCACTGACATTCAAAAGGGGGGAAAAACATCATTTTGTATATGAAGTACTATCTAGCTCTTAAGTGTTTGTGATGCGTTCTGAGATTCTCAGGTGGAAAATGAGAGAGCAAAGTAGCATAATAACTGATGGTGACAGTAACACAATTTTTTTACAGATTCTTCTTCCTATCAAAGCACACGATTCTCTTCGGGTACTAACACCGGCACAGACTTTGTACTGAGCGTAGTTTTAGGGCTGTTCTGTAGACGGAGCTCTGAACATCATTGAAAGCCTCTGTGAAAGAAAAACAACACACATTAAAATAGAGTGGGGGGGGGAAAAGGAAAGAAAGAAAAACTAAGTGCTTGACTAAAAATAAGATTTGGACTTGGTCAAAACTCACAATACTCTGAAGGAAAATTTTGAAAAAATAAAAAAATTAAAACGTTTTTGGTTTTGGTTTTGCTTTTTTTCAGTAGCTTTGTGAAGAAAATGGTCTTCTTGTGACCAGTGACACAACAAGTTGTAATAATAATATTTAACATAGACAGCACACCTGCTTCTTTGGGAATCAAGTCTATCCATGGACCAGAAAAAAGGATATGCACAGTGCATACTTTTAGCCAAGATCATAATGAAATAATATTTCTTCAGGCAAAACAGTTTCTTGATCAGAGATGCTCTTCTGCGAGGAAAAGTTTGTCAATCTGCACAGCAAGGTTATTGTTTTGGATGCACGTTGTTTCAAGCATTAAACAAATTTTCTGTCAAGATCAACATCTGGGACTCTTGCAAAGATAAGCAATTTACCAGAGCAACTGGCTTTTGACATCTCGGCTTAGTAACCCCACTCAAGCTGCTTGACTAAATCCCATATCCTTACATGATTTCAGCTCATTCCTTTCACGTCACTAAAGGATGTTTTCCTGACAGGGAAGTCAGGGCCTCTGAACATGACCTATAATTGATACTTTACACATACAACTAGAACTTCCCGGCAAAAACAAAACAAAACAAAACAAAACAAAACAAAAAAACAACTTAAAAAATCACAAAGCTTTAGAAACTAGAAAGGAATTTATCAGTTATCCCCCTGTCCTCAGAGACTCTTTCTCCCTGTCCTTCAGAGAAGAAGAGTTACTCACAGTTGATTAAGGTCAAAGATAAGCAACAAATATGCATAACCCAGTAGAAACAACTCAGGAATCTCTTTACCTGTATACTCTGGAAATGAACCAATCTGTGTGCAATGGTTTCCCACAAATATACCAGACTAATGTTAATAGTCAGCAAATTATGGGCTCTGCTGGTTCCCAGATGCTGCCTAAGATATAGAAATAAGCCAATATCTGCTATACCATCTGTTTAGTCCTGCTCTTGTCATACTATGTTTTGTGATATTATTCGGAGATGTAGCATAGCATGTCATACAATGTGAAAAATGAGTTTTGACTTCCATGCATCATCAGTTCTCTTTCTTCAGTAAACTGATCCAAAGCTCTTTTGAAAGTAACAGAAAGACTCCCACAGTTTTCAGTAGGCTGTGGATTAAATTCCAAATGCTTATTTTCAAATACAAATGCTAGAAACATACACATGATCCAATTCAAACACCTTCCATGTGCAAGATGACTTTCTAAGTGGAGGGAATCTGTTTTAGTAGCCATCTGCTACTCACTTCAAGTCCATCCTTACAGACAAAATGTGGCCTCAAAGCAGGGCATTCTGTGCCTGCCAAGCACAGTTCCAGAATTAACTTGCAAGAGCACACAAGTAAAACAGCAGACAAAGAAAAAAAAGCCCAAATAAAATACAAAATATTTCAGGACTATTATTTATAATAATAAATGATAGTTTAGAAGCTATTTAGGGGCACTAAACTCTTTATTTCTCATAGGAATGGAGCTTGCCCTTTAGACAGAAAACCAGCATGTAATCATTCTGCAGAATTTCACCTCAAGACTCATAAATGCCATTTTTTGCAAAGGTGACAAAGGAATTGCTACGCATATAGAAAAGAGTGCATTGTTTCCTGACATCTCCAGCTGGTTACCTGTTAGTTCTGTATTTTGTGCTACTTGTTATGTAGCAGATGAAGTATCTGTCAAGATTTTGCACTCAAAAAGGGAGTTTATGGCCATCATTCATGCCTATTTGAGAATATGTGAAAAAAAACTTAAAATATATTATAATTAGGGATCATGGCCCCTGTGCACGTGACTATTCCACGAGCCAATGTGACAATGGCAAGGAAGGTGCCAGGACAGATCCAAAAATAAAGGTAGGACATCACAGCTGTGAAACTTGTCATTTATGTGCTACAGCACAGAGATTCTGAAAATGGTGAGACTTCATTACAATTCAGTAGTTTCTGTTCAAAAAGACACAGAAATATCTTTTGAGAAAAGTTGGGGAAAAAATGAGAAAAATCCTTACCCTGAAAGTCTGGATCCATTTGAAATGAACAGATGGCATTAGGCGTTCTATAATGAAACAAACCAAAGTGTAAAACCACATTTTCTAGACAGAGACATATCGAACCATTCAAATCAAACCTTTAATCTGAACAATTTACTGGATGCAATTCAGAAATGAAACTAAACAGACTTACATAAAGCAACATAATAGTTTTGGTGCCAAGTGCAGAGAAACTCCAGAAAATTGCAGGCTCTCTGCTCAGGATAAAGTAGGAGTAACTCTAGTAACTACATAATTGTCTCAGGGTGAAAACAGTCCCCAGAACAGTTTCAAGTACAGGAAATGGGATCTTTCACTATTGAAGAATCCAGTGTTTACATACAGGATTACGACACAGTCCATAGTGTATAATTTCAGGTCAGAAAGGGTATACCTTTACACTAGACATCCCAAGATTCATTGGTTGTAGTTTCTCACAAGTTTATTTTGTAAAATTTTCAAACAGAACTGAAGTTTTCAGCTGAGCTGACATCATTTCTTCTTGAGCTGAGAAGGAAGCGAAAAAGGAAGTGTAACCATGAATCTACTTCTTTACAGAACCCTGAAAGCAAGAGTCCCTGATAATAACAGAATCTGAATGTCTCCACTCAGGATTTATCTCATTAATGCTCTAAACTACATTATATTTTTAAATGTAAAAATATAAATATCAATTCAGTATATTAATTAACTTTCAGTTTATATTGCAGTTGAAAAACACTAGGTATAACAGATTTAAGCCACATGAGACTCCAAAGGCCTACATGTGGCTTATAGTGGGGAAAAAAAGGAAATTGCTAGAATAATTAAAAATTAAATAGTTGGAAACTATCTAAAACTTAAATAATAAATTAGGTATTAAATCTGAACTTACCCAAATGTTCACTTTATTACATTTTCCCACCAAGAGTCATTGATCATTTGTCCATGACCATTTGTCAAACATGAGAGAATACTAGCCAATTATAAAGCATAAATACTCAAGGATTTGTAACTATTGAGTCTATCATAAATATGCTTCTTACCATTTTAACTGGTGAAAGCTGCAACTTTGTGTTTGGGTCTCTAAATAACTTATAAATACTGAAAATGATGTGATACAGGTTTGCTTTAATAACTTCTTCATTAAGTATTACAATGCCAGAGTTTTTTCTGAAAAGTCCTTCTTTGAAAGCAATACCACTATGTTTCTTTTTCACTATTCTATTTTTTTCCTTACTAAGGTTTAGATCTTGGACTCGACCCTGGGTTCTGCAAGGCTGCAGTTCTGGCCAACATTTACATAGGCATGTAACCTTGCTTATACAATTACTTCTAAAATAGGTGCAGCAGCGTATGTCTCTGTATACTTGACAGAAAAAGCCCATGTAGGGAAATCAATGAAATCAGAAGATTCTAAGCAACAAATTAAACGTAAGTGTTTAGTGAAAGCTACATGTAGCAACCTAAAAGATAGACTTACAAACACACAGCTTGCCTCATGTTTTCCTCCTTTTTTTCTCCCCACCAAAGGCACAAAAAAAAAAAAGCAAGATGAATGTAAAAATATGCAAGTTAAACTCACTTAAATTAGAACTCACTCATTAGAATTTGCACACTCAAGAACAGATCCACTGACCTCACTGAGTTGTATAGCATGCATAATCTATTAGCACTTGATACTTACTGTAAGATGATGAGCTCGCTATCCACTACAGCACGATGTCTAACCTTTAAATCACCCACATGGATAAATAACACTGTACTCCTGTACTAGGGTATTCATGGTCTCAAAGTATGTGTTTATGTGTTTTACCAAACTGGCTGTCATTGTGCAACATCGTAACAACATACCCATGAACCCTATCTCAAAAAAGTTATGAAAGCCCTTATTAACATATGTACAGTCTACATTTGTATACACAAAACTCTGTGGAGAGCTCAGATCTTAACTGGAGGAGGAATGCTTGGGTGAACAGGATCTACTTCAGTGGTAGCACATCTACTTTATAATTAACATAATATGAAAGTAGAAGCAGTATCTGCCTGCCATCAGATCTGAACTAACTGCTCATTGATACACTATTTCAGTCAGTGTGTTGTATTTCAGCTACATGTGTCCTTCAATAATTAAAAATGCTTCCACAAAACAAAAAAGAATTTTAAAATTAATTACAAATGTACAGGAAATACATTTTTACCATTATAAACCCCAGTCCCATGAATAGAAATACTTTTATGTGCAGAACAAGAGTAGCCTTATTCTTGAATCCTACTGGAATGTGCACGAAAAGTAACATGTTTGATTACTTAGATGTATTTTGTTTGCCTACACAGTTTCTCAGTGTATGTACTTTAGCAAATAAAATGCACTTTTATTCATGTTACATAATTAAGTTAAAGTACAGAGAAAGACAAACCAGATCAAGTAAGACAGAAATCTCCCAAATAGATCAATTGACTTAATTACAGAGGCCTGCCTTCTTTTGAAATCAACAACGTATGATCAATATTTTAAATACGCATAAAATAAACTACAATTACTTTTGTTTCCTGTGAAGGGTGAAAACATCCTATGTTGTGTTCAAAGGCTGAAATTATTGTCTCCTCTTAAATACAGTAACGGCACTTACCTTTCTCTCAGCTACTTACTAAAGGCCCAGAAGTCACACGATACCACCAAAGTAGTCCAGTAGTTTTATAGCACTTAAAAGTTGATTTCAAGACACAGTTCTACAGGTTTTGCTTTTAAATGAAAGCTGTTCACAACAAATGCCTTGCAAAGGCCCAGATCAAAGTATCAGGTAATTGTCTAAGCAGTCAAAACAGAGAGCACTAATTAATTAGTAATAAATATCCTGAATTATTGAAGATAAAACTTCTTTGATCTTTGTTTCAAAGCAATTTTTTCTTATGGTTGGATTGCAGTATTTCTAAATTGAGAGGCCTTTACCAAGCATCTCCCAGTTGCTGAGAAACAGTGTTGCTATAGAGACTGAAAATGAGGTGGAAGCTGGCACAACAATGCACCAAGCACAGTGTGCTGTAATGAACAGTTGGTACAACTACACAAAGAGGAAAAATAGTAAGTCCTAGTGGTAATGTCCTAAAATAAGAATTGTTCAGACCAACCGGAAAGCTTACACACTCTCCAGTACACCCAAATGCTAGGGTTTATGCAGAATATATATAATATCTGTAAGGTAGATACATTTATCTTAAAGCCCTTTTTCATAAATTTTTCAACAGTTACTCTAACACCCAGGTGGTAGGATTCATCAGTGCTATGAATGTCCTGCATACATAGCATTACTCAGTAACTTGTGAGAAAATGTATATAAAAAATTACTTACTACTTATAGAAAAAAACTTAGTGATGACTAAATTAATTCCTGTGTTACAACTGTAACCAACTTTGAATATGTTACCATATTTTACCTTGCCTATTATTTCTATTCTTTCTTTCTCTCCTAAACAAAAGCTAGGAAAAGAAACTTTCCCATTCTATTATGCTTCCATGAGGAATGACCTAAATTCCCCTACAGCCCACTAAGCAAATTAATTAGAATAATTTAGGATACAAGAGACGTCAAAGACTTTTTTTTTGTCTTTCTCCTCCCAACATCTGAGACGAAATTCTTTGTTTGTGGTTTTTAGGTAGTGACTTGCAAGTCCAGTAAGCCTGCTTATACATTGCAGAGAGTTCATTTCCTTCTCACTAACAGCTGTGCAGCGTTGGTGTTTGAATTGCAGTCTGTTTGAACTACTATCTTCACAGGCAGAATAAAAGAATTCAAAGAATAAAAGACTGCCAAATCATAATCTATACAGAAAAAAACAAATGTAAAGACACATTAGAGAAGCTAACTTTCCTTCTAAAGACTACTGTAGCATCCTTCCTGGCTATGCTCTCCTGAGACATCTGCCTTCAGATGCTCCTCAGAGGCTCAGCCAATTTTCTGTGCACACACTGCTGGAAACTAATGCCTTGGAGACCACTTCCTCATGAAATGAGTGATTCCTAACCACTCTCTTCAAGACTTCTTACATCACTGCCCTCTACCAGCTCCCATGTGAACTCTTACATGAAGATACCTGCAACAATATCTCACTTCCTGTAACTGTTGCTTCTCCCATGTATATTTCACATAAGAAACTACACTCTTCCAACTTCCTGTGATACCCCAGCCGAGCTCCTCTCTCTAAGACCAGTGAGACACCCTTTCCCCTTCTGTCAACATCAGCCAATAAACAGCAGATGAACTCCTCTTGGTTTCCTCATGTAAGAAGTTACCCCTGTTCAGAGTTGGAACCTCCACTTGAACAGAAATAATGAATTTATTCCAACTACATATATATAATTCAAAGAACATGAAACTTCTTATTTTGCTTTAAAAACTCACTTCTGATAAAAAATTAGCAAATACAATACTATTTCATTTAACACAGTCTCCATCTTTTAAGACACTAAAGACATGCAAGTGACAGTGGTACCTCATCAATTCTGTTTTAGACAAGGACTTAATTGCATGTTTGACTTAAAACACATCAACAGTCCCTATGAAACTCATTGAATAGATAAAAGACATGGAGACAAAAATGATCTTGTCACTAAGGAGATGTATGCACTTCAATTTTTGTGTTAGAAAATTGTTTTTGCCTGAGAATGTATATTCTTATGCAAGTATTGTGTTTAATTACATCTGAAACAAGAATTTGGAGTTATAAAACTGTCACTCTGTGTGTGACAATCTCATTCAAAATTATTATAATATGATTGTTTTTGAAACAGTTTATTGGTCTGAAGAAATAAGTTGTTGGATGTAAATGAAATCCTAGACTTATTAAAGTCGGCAGGAATTTTGCTTTGGTCTCCAGATTAAGAATGTTACATTCACACTGTTTTTGAAATATTTTTCTGCCTGCAATTTCCAGGTTTTTGATGAGGAAGGTACTGTAAAAACTATGACAATGTTTAGCCTTTCTTTGTAGTTTGCTACAATGGAAATGGAAACATAGCTTTAGCATGGGAATTTTCCGCATTCTCTCCTCCAGACAACTCTGGTTAAAATGAGCCAGTAGACAAGGCTTCCATCTCTGTAAAAAAGAAAAAAACAGCACATATTTTTGCAAACTTCCTAAAATACTTACACATGCAAGAAGATAAGCAGGGCACTTTGGTAATACTCAACTAGTACAGCACCTGCTACTAAGGTCACAAGAGTAGGCCATAACTAAGCAGTTAGCTGCTAGCAGCAGAATGGCCCTCTGCTTGGTGTTTAAAGCAGTCGCAAGAGGAATGGGACAGCTACACAGAGAAGCAGTGCCATACAAGTAGAGTGCAGACAGAGAATGACATTCCTACCTAATCAGGAATCTCCTGTCTGGATTAATCAAGGTCATGTTTATAACTTTTCCTTTTGCCAATTGCCTCACGATTGGTCATGATCAGTAGAATAATTCAACTCTGCATTTATCAAGAAAATATTATTGTCTCTGTAGTCCTTCCCTGAGAAACAAGCATGGATAACCAAAAGGCTTATGTGCTCACTAAAGGGCCTGGCCATCAAGCTCCAAGTAGTTTCCCCATTCTTCAGCCTGCCCTTAATGCACAAGAGCAGCTCATAGTATAGCAAATGCTGATAAAAAAGTACTGGAAAGAATCTGAAGGAAGGGAGAAAGAAAACTAACTAGGGAAAAGGCCTGTAGGACCTAAAAGTAGAAAGAAATGGCTATAACATTGGGAAAGTACAGGGATTTCAGAACCTAAGAATTGGGGAAAAGTGAGAAAACAAAAATAAAACACACTTTAAAGTTCATCTGTTCTTGTTTTGATGAATAATTCTTCTTTCCTTTATATAATCTTAAGAGAACAGAGAACCTGAAAAGCAGAATACGTAGGAAAAGCAGCACAGAAAGACATTGGAGAAGATGTGAGTTTTATATTCTGCACAGGAAAAGCAGATTGTGGATTCAGGGGAGTTTTGCCATGGCAGTATCATGTAGCCTATAGCCCTCCCACATGCTCCTAAATATTAGGAAGGTATATCGGAGTTGTTCTGTAGATTTTTAGTTGAAATTTCTCATATCATCATACATTTAAAAAAACTATGTCATGATAAACTTGGTTTGTCATTAACAAAGCAAAATGGCTTAATAATTCATAATGTAGGGATCTCTAAAAGATCTTTCATCTGTTCTAATTGGAAGAAGTGGCAGATCTGGCTGCCACTTACCAAGATTGCCTTCTCTACAGAAAGCAGAAATATCTCTTTTTTTAGCCTACTGTCTTTGGATGTCTCAACTTTTTCTTCTTCTGACTGGCTTATAGACTAAAGATAGTGAATGAACTCTTTGGTACTGTAACAGATAGAAAAATGAGAAGTTTGAGTTCCAATTTACAGTATTTTTTTTTCTGTTAGAAATTCAACTCATTATTGTTAGATAGTAAAGAATAGTATAGTAAAGAACAGCTTCAAAAACATATGGTAGGACACATGGTGGAAGTACTTCAACTAGGTTAAAACTATTTTTACTAATAACCCGTGGTAAAATGTGTCATGCTAAATGTATTATTTGTGCTCAGCTTTTATATTCATGGTCTGTGAAGGACACAATAGAAACTTAACAAAGCATTGCTACCATGCAGGCTTGCCCTTCCTATCACCATGCCCTGGGCACAGTCCAGCATACATCAGAGAAGCACTGTTATTTATATTCCTTCCTAAGGTTCTTACATGCATTTTAAACCAAAGGGACATAAAGTAAGAATGCACTACTTAAATTCCCACTTAAAACTTGATCTCATCTTTTCTGGGGAGAAAAACCCACCTTGATGCAAAATTTTTTTACTAGTGATTTTTTCAGCTGCATATGGATGCATTTCTTTTATTTCCTTTAGCGCAATGAGCTTTTCCTGAAAAATAAACCCAAAACACAATTTTAATATCACCCATTCTTTTCATGCACTGTAATTTCTAGCACAAACTTAAAATACGTTAAAATAAAATAATCCTTACCTGTTAATAGTATGGCTGAAGATCACAAAATCTGATAGAAGCTAGAATGTTGAGTTTGGGACCAGTCTTTTCAGTATTTTAATATTTAGTCAAATTATTTTTGCCTCACTAACTCACAAGAAGTTTATGACAAAATTACTGCTGACTGATTTTATGTTTTCTGACAAAAATACTAGTAAAATTCTAGTAAAAACTGGCCTTCATTCATGCAGAGTCACCACAATAAGGATCCCAAAAGATATATCTGCTGGCATACTATGCTGAATACCACACAAGCAACATCAACATCAGCAGCGCAGAATGTAGAAACATTACATTAAAGCTAATATTTCTGTTTTGCACAAAGCATGCAGAACTCAGGGGTGCAGGTTCTACACTTACGTAGGTATACTTATTTTATCATATCCTTTTTGAGCCACAGAACAACCATCTGTTCATTTCAATATATAAATACTACCTTACACTTAAAAATACTGGGTATTTATCATGCATAAATGCACATGTGCAGTTTGTACAGCTAACGTGGAGCAAAGGTTTCAGTATACAAAGTTATATTGCAAGGTACCCATAGGTGGCAGAATGGGCATACTATTAGATACAAAAAATAATCACCTGAACCAGCTCATGGGCTAAGCGTCCCAGAACTTCTTGGGTCATTTCATTAATTTCTAATTCTGTCATGACTTCCCAGTTACCATTCTGGAACCTCACTGGCATAGAGAAGACAATTCCTTCAAGAATGCAAAATTGACCTGCAGAAGAGGGAAACAACGACCCAAACATATTATTTCTGAACAAAAAACACATCCTCACCAGTGTCAAGATAGTCTTACAGACTTGCAAAAGTCTGCAACTGTAAGATCTTAGTATAAATGGAGTGTACATTTCAAAGACTAGAAGAGCTCCCCTTTTACTGTAACTTTGTCTTTTAGTTAAATGTACATGAACCATAGAATGGTTTGGGTTGGAAGGGACCTTTAAAGGCCACCCCCCTGCAATGAACAGGAACATCCTCAACTAGATCAGGTTGCTCAGAGCTCCATCCAGCCTGACCTTGAATGTGTCCAGGGATGGGGAATCTACCACCTCTCTGGGCCACCTGTTCCAGTGTTCCACCACCCTGATCATAAAAAATTCTTCCTTATATATAGTCTGAATCTGCCCTCTTTAGTTTAAAACATTACTCCTTGTCCTATCACAACAGGCCCTACTAAAAAGTCTGTCCCTCATGGAGCCTGCTCTTCTCCAGGCTGAACCCCAATTCTCTCAGCCTTTCTTCACAGAAGAGGTGTTCATCCCTCTGATCATTTTTGTGGCTCTCTTCTTGGCCTGCTCCAACAGGTTCATGTCTTTCCTGTGCTGTAACAGAATTGCTGTAACAATTTTACATCTTAAAAAGGGGAAAAAAAAGTTTTATTTCATACAAGAGTTAAATGGCTGTTGGGTAGTTACATGAACCAATAATGGAACTGTAACATTACCTAAGAAGAACATGCTTTTATAGCTTAGGCTCTAAGAACTATAAGGAGTTCTTGCCTAAAACACATGCACCAGAAAAGCATTTAAACCAGACTAAGAGGCAACTTGGAACAAGACAATATTAAACTAAGAGATGATTGTAAGAAGCGAGTACCAAATCACAAGCTCTAGAGAGCAAAACTGCTTAGATTTGGAGGTTCTTATGCTGAAACAAACTCTCAGCCTCCCATTACATCATGATTTGTTTTACAAGTTTTTAATAAATTAAAATTATTGACTAAAAAATAACATTATGCATATGGGGAAAGCTAGACAAGAATATGTGAAGCAAAAGTAGATTTACCTTTACTAAGTATTCCCACAGAAACAATCTCCCCAGGAGGAGAGCTGTGATACCAGTATCTCAGTACAGTGGCTACCGCATGAGCAGGTAACATTCCTACATAATGACAGAGCCGGGAACTCAGTGAAGTCTGTGCAGATAGAAATTCTGAATGGATCCATTCACTACAACAAGAAAAGGGGGGGGGGGGGGGGGGGGGAGAAAAAAATAAAACCTGAGATGATTTCAGGAAGTGTAGTTTTCTAGAGGGAAAAATAACTAAACCTGAGGGAAGAGAACAGTTGAAATTTATTCAAACTTCACTGCTGAAGGCAAGGCACTCAAAGAAACAAAAAGAGGCTCAAAAGGTAAGAACAAACACTGCTTAGCTATGAAAGTTAGGTCATTTACCCAAGTCATAACCTCTCATAACCTAAGAACCCAGCCATGAACCATAATCCCTCTGTGGTCAGCACAGTAAAAGTATTGAACAAAAGAAATATCTACTGTCCAGTAAATTCTAGATTTGGAGAGTTCCATATAGCCAGGCCTGAGTGGATGTCACATCTGCTGCCCTCTCACTGCACCCATGCTTTCTCTGCTACTTTTCCTTCCACAAGAAGCCATCCAGTTGCCAGATATCCTTTTTATATATGTTAACAAATTGCCCATTTTGGGAAACTGACAACATTAGTGTGCTCAGGCAATGTGTTCAATGGAATTCATGTACTTCAAGATGCAGATAAATGTTTAGTATTATTTCAAAGTTTCCTCATGCATACTAGACATCTAAGTCACTAACCTGGACTTTCATTACCTCTTATAGGCTGTTCATCATACAATAGAAGAGAAACACTCTTAATGTGTAGGAAAATACAGTTACAAACGAAGTTGGCAGAAGAGTCAGAACAACGTATAGCACTAGGAACTACTCAACTTCTTTTACCATCCAAGTACTTAAACTTGAGTTTTCCTTTATGTACAGCACTAGTCAGTAAAGATAAACCTTGAAAACAAAAACCCTTCTTGATGTTTATTACACATTCAGATAAACATAGATTAAAAGACGTTTTTTTAGTTTTACTTTAAAAAAAAAATCTGTACTGTACCTATCATAAATCTTATTCAACAAAGGATGTGGAAAATCAGCTGGGCCCCAAATAGCACAGTCATATCCATAAAGTTTTGCATGTGACAAATCAATGTAGTTAGAACCAGTAATATTGCCCCACACAATCACGTCTTTAACTCCTATAACAGAAGGAAAAACTGAAATGAAAAGACAGACAAATACTTTCACAATGTAGACTGCACTAGATGACCTTCAGAAGTTCCTTTCAAGATGAATTGTTCTTCAATTCAGTGTCCTGCCTTTATAGGAGAAATTATTTGATCTGAAAAATGCAACAAGGTTCTCCATAACAGAAACCTCACCACAAACAGAAAAAGCAACTTTAATTTATATCATGTTATTGTACATAATAGGCAAACCCTAGTAAATACTTAGTTCTTTAAAACAACAACAAAAAAATCACATTGCAAACATACAGTGATGTTACTTTTAAAATCCTGTAAACATAAATACAGAACGCCTAACATTAAAAAATATATTAAAAAAAATAAATTAAATCTACCTGCTTTGGTACAAAAGGAATTTCTCAGATAATCTGCTGATAGGCTACTCAGCCTATTAACTTACTTCTTTTCTGTTTTCTTAGGCTCCAAAATATTTAGACTTCTCATTTATGACCAGTCCCTACTCCTGCAACACTGAGCAGGCTCCTGGAGCACACTTCTGCTATGCAGTGCAGAACTGTGCAAATATAACCAAGCTGTAACAACTGACTTGAGAAAGAAAGCTAATTAACCCAGAACTAATACTACAACACAGTTCTATTATACTTTCATTATCTGCACAGCAGTATGATATCAGGTTTCTTCACAGCTAGTGTGTCTCCAAAATAACAGCTGCAGAGTGCAAGTGCAATCTTGAAGCCTAGTTCATGATTTGCAACACTGCTTAGTCCTTCTTGGTGTATTTCCAGCATGAAATACACACCAAAATGGCATGGCTGCATCCAAAAGTCAGCAAAAGAATTGACATTCATGGGAGCAGGCACCGACCCAGATAAGCATAGAAAATGGCAGCACCTGCTAGTGACACCCTGGCACTCTGTACAGCCATGCAATTCAGCGGGGGCACTGCTGGGCTTGCATTTCTGTATGCACATCAACTGTGTTCTGCAATGAAATACATAGTCACAAAGGTGTTCATCCACTGAATTCCCCAAATGCCACCAGAATAAAAAAGTATTCACCTGCTGCATTCATGCTTAGCTTCCTGGCCAGCATGGCTTTAGCTGCACTTTCCCAGGATGTTGCAACGGCAATGACATTTTCAGGCTTAATGGATGGACCATATGTCATAATCATCATCGCCTTAAGGTTTACAAAGGTCTTTCCTGATGAAATTACTCTGACATCACTCTTGGCATTCTTCTCGATCAAGGGAGCATACACTTGACAGATCTTACTCACTTCCCTGATGCAGCACTCAAGGGATTGGACTTCACGGTTTAAGAGGACATCATCAAGAACAATGATAATATCAGCTTGAATAAAAGCCTCATCTATTTCAGTGTGCTCTGAAATACTGCGGAGGGGTGGCAACGCCATGTCTTCAGCTTCCATTACAATACCACAAAGAACTTCCTTAAACTGGTCAGTGTCAAGCAAATGGATACTGATTTCTGTGGTCATCCCAAACACCTCTCCATTTGCCAACAGAGGGATCAGCTGATAACAGATTGGAGCTGATGCACTAAGAGGAGAAGTATATAGAAAAATCATAGTTAAAGACTAACAACTGCTTGTTTGGAAGTATTACATAAATAAAGACAAAGATCTTTCTTTTGTATTTGGTTATGTTTAAATAGACCACTATCTTGCCTCCTTTATCTCTCTTTCTGTCATTTTAACAGGTTAAAAATTAGAACAGCTCTGTCCTCCTTTTCATTTGAAGATTTTTCCATCCAATACATTTTAGTCAATACTGTCACTTAAAAATTGGTGTCTTTAAAGAACCAGATTTAAGATGCTCTTTTAGTACCACCAGAGATACAGAAATTTCTAAAGGTAGAACTGCAAGAGACTTATTTAAATATTTCCAAAAACATTTAATGCAATATAGTTGTGCTACAAAATTCCTGACTTTGTAAATACTTGCTTTTCCTTAAGGTGATCTGGGGTCTAAATGTTGCCTGTTCACATCCCTCACTTAAACTAGTGCAAAATGCAACAAAAGTAGAAATAATTTCTAGATTATATACTGAATACTCAGGGGTGCAGAACCTAATTAAAATCAGCAAATTACAGGAATTCATGTATAACTTCAGATGGTTACACCTGTTATACGCGATAGGAAAAAGTGCTTTCTTCTGAAGCTGAGTGAAACTTTACAGATATTCTTTTTACTCTCACCTGGTGATCCAGATCTGCAAAGGCTTGATAAGACTTTTAATCTCTTCCTCCTCTTTTTCAATTTCACTGTGTGCCTGCAGGTTCTCCTTAGCAATGTCTAACAGTTCCTCACTCAACTTCATTGAGGTGACGCCATAATAATGCTAAGAAAAAAAAAGGATGATCTCAAATTAAATGACAACCCAAACACAGCAAGATAACATGAGAAAGGATAGTTTTATTTTACATTTGAAGGAGGAATAAAGAACAATAATGCTATAAGAAAACATAAAATATGTGTTTACTGTATTAAAGGCAGCTCATTACCTGAGCATATTCCAGAAAGTCATTAACTCCTCCCAGAAGCAGACCCTTCCCTCCACGGTCCAAAAGTTCTCTCCAAATGATAGGAGACTGTCTGTATTCCCATCCATTCTTTTCACAAATGTCATGAAGCCACTGCTAACGTAAACATTCCCACCAAAAGGTTTTAACACTTTAATATTTTTTAAAACTTAAATGTTACAGCTATAAACATTCCTGTTATTTCCTCAATACGTAATAATAAGGTCCTTCATAGCTTACTCACATACCAGTGTGTGCAAGATGGTGCAAAACACAAAACAAGACATGGTGATACACTGTACAAAACTCAGCAAAAGGTCTTACTTCTACTTGATTTTACTGCTGTAAGTTTGCTTAATTGTCAATTGAAGACATCAATGTTGTGAAATAGTAAGTAAACTGAGGATTCCTATTTAGCTGCAGAAGGTAAGCAAGCTGCAGAGGTTAGTTAATTGCTGTTCACTTAACTGTTCCAGTTATTTGGCTGAGGTGTCAAGCAAAATGTAAAAGGCAATAAACGTCATAGTACTGCCTATCTCATGAAGTAATACTGCAGTTTTTTCAGTTCATTATAGGGACTACAGTGTAGACATGGCAATATGTCTACAGCAAAAGTACTCAGGAAGACCCATCCACATGGTAAACAAATACGTGAGATTTAATTTCATACTTTCATTGCAATTCAGAGCCCTTGAATGCCAGAAATGCTCTTGGCAAGTAACAGCTCTGAAGGCATATGCAATCGCAGTGTGCAAAAGATTTACAGGCTGAGCAGCCTGTAATAAAAAAATAATAAACTTCTTACTGACAAAACATAGCTTTAGGCTGACCCACATTTTGTGCCCATCTTCCATGGTAAGAATCACAAGAATGCCAGTCTCTCACAGGATTCAAACCTTTCCTCTGGCTAGCTTTTGCAGCCAAAGCTGCTTCTGCAACACCTCTACCCACACAGCAAAACACTAATTCAGAGGAAGAAGAGACTTACTACAGATAAGCACATTCGTTGCTTTGTAGAGTACTGGGGCATCTACTAAGGCCTCGACTAACGATCCCTTACCTCCCATTTGTCAGGGTGCTGAGTGATCTTGTGAACCCTGAAGTTGGGCAAGTTAGCCTGGAGATAGTCAGCCAGGAGTTCAGCCTTGGCATAGCAAGGGCAGTTTGCCTTACCTGGGAACACAACACCACAAACAGGAAATTTTGTGACTATGACTGATAGGGGCGTAACAGGTCAAACGTCTCTTCATTGTTCCAATTAAAAAAGTGTCTTACGCAACCATCATCCCGCGAGTTCCCAGAAAGAAACAGGACAAGCATATGAGCCAGCGAAGAAAGGATAACTTTGGAGGTGAAACGGTCTCCTCAGCCAGCGCTGAAGGGGCTGAGGAGGCCGCCCCGGCGGGACAGCAGCTAGTGACGCAGGACCCTCGCCGACGGGGGCCGGGGGGAGAAGGCTGGCTAGAAGGGGCAGGGGCAGCGCGCCGCACGGGCGCCGCTCTCTAGAGCGACGCGGGGCAGGGGCAGGTGCGGGGCAGGGGCAGGTGCGGGGCGGGCCGGGCCGGGCGGTACGCGCGGGGAGCCTCACCCGCCAGCACCCACTTGGCCATGCGCGCGGCTCCCTCCACCGGCCGCCTGGCCGTTGCGCAGCAACGCGCCGCTGCCGCCGCTTGTCCCTCGGCTCGCGCCGTCCCTCTCGCGAGGCCCGCCGGGAGCGCGCGGGGCGGGGGAGCCGGGCCGTCATGGCGCCGCGGCGTGCCAGGTAGCGGCTGCCGGGCGGCGGGGTTGCGGCGGGTGGCGGCCAGCCCCGGTGTCGCCCGCCCTCGCGGCCGGCGTCCCCAGCCCGTGCGAAGCCGCCGAAAGGCGCCGGGCCTGCGCCGCCGGCACCGTGCCCCCGGCACCGTGCCCCCGGGCAGCCTTCCGGCGCCTGCAGGAAGCGAGCCCGCAAGCCAGAGGCCTTGCCCCGGCCGGGCGGGCCCTGGGGCAGCGGCGGGGCGGCTGGGGCGGGCCCGGCGGGACTCCGTCCGCCGGAGCTGGGGGTGGCCCCGAGCCTCCGGAGCCGTGGCGGGGGGCGCGTCTGCTCGGTGGAAGGTGGGTGAGGAAAGGGCTCTCCCTCGGCACGTGTCGTGGTTAGAACAGCGAAGGGCTGACACCCAGGATGAGTTCGCCTTCTGCTGACTTGACTAAAACGTAGGAGGCCCAGTTGAAGTCCCTCTGCAAACCCTTTTCCAGGGATCTTTTCCCGAAGTGTTTTTCCCCACTCCTGTAAAAGATGTGCATAGATATGGAATTGAAACTTTAGGAATGGTAAGTCCAGTAACTAATCCATAATTTTCAATTGTTTTTGCAGATAAGTGCTCTTCTGCAATTTCTCCAGGACTGTTTCCACTAGTAGAATTTCATCAGATCCCTTACTTCGAATTGGCATTTCAAATGTACTCATGAGATGCTAGCAAAAATGAATAATAAAATAAGTTATTTGTTAAATACTGTTAGATGCATACATAGGTGCAATTCTGTGCTCGCTCCCAAATCTTCAGCCACAACAAGAAAACACACTTTATGGTTAAGTATTTTTCCTTCTCTGCATGGATCATCTCTTCGATTTGTATCTCAAAAGACAGATGTTTTTAGCACAGGTGCTAAAATACAGCCAGAGAAAAGTACGGAGGTTTTGGTGAGTCAGCAGGCTCCCCAGTGCTCCTTGGAACTTGAAAAGCTGGATGATTCTGGGAGCTTCAAAGTGAAGCATGTAATGGATCATAGCGAACAGTTTTTTAATAGTCTCCGGAAATGTACCTGTCCTTGTGATGCACTGGACTTGGCTTCAGAGTCTGCTGTTTCCACTAAGCACTTTACAAGCTGTTTAACTACGGTATGGAGGCTCTTTAAAAACCTGTCCGAAGACCAGCAGCGTTATGAAAAGCAGCTGATCTTTGAGCACCCAGCATTTGTCAAGCTTTGTCAGCAGCTGCTGCGGGACTCCAGAAGGATGACACGGGGCGATCTGGTGTTCAGTCTGCATGCCATGGTGAACCTCGGTGTTCCTCAGAACACTCTCCTAGTCCAGACTTTGCTGAGAGTGTGCCAAGTAAGTATCAGGATCCTTCTTCTCCTGAGTTTGGGCTGAAACCTTGAGGCTAATTCTGGGAAGCTGTGTAGCATCAGAGAGAGTTTTGTGTTATGTCCCTGGTTTAGTCTCATTTTCTGTGGAAACTGGGCTCCCATAGTTAATTTGTGTGTACTTCTAATTTCCTTCATTTTTGAAACCACTGTCTGATTTCAGACAGATTTAATAGAAGTCTCAGAAATCATTACCCTTTTCAAATCAACTAAATTTGACTGATGTGAGACCATGGAGGTCACTGTGGAATTAGAGCTTATGAATTGACTTCTGGAGGGAAAGAAAAGGCAGCAGGTACAGATTAAGACTGAGTAGTTTTTCTTTCCTGAAACTTTTACTGGTTTGAAGTTATCTGACACTGAAAACTTTTTAACAGGAGAAGCTCAATCAACTTGATAACCGATGTATCTCAGTTTTGGCAACTGCTTTAGCAGGGCTGGATAAAGACAAGAATGTGAGCGCTCTTCAAGCTGGATTACAGTGAGAAAAACCTATCTTTCACATGTGTCATATTTAAATGTTGTTTGAATATATGTCTTTTAGAAGTCATGGAGTGGATGTCCACACATAAGACATGCTGTGGTTTTAGGACTTAAATGATCACATGAGTTAACAGCTGTACAAGACAGGGATTTTAGACATTGTTTTGCAGTTTCAAGCAGAAAGGCCTCCAATGGCATGGGGTGCTAGACTGCTCTGCAGGAGGTTCATATTCTCACTGCAGCTCCACCACTCTGGTTTTTTTGTGGTGTTGATCAAGTCACTTCACATATCTATGCCTCTTGTTTTATCAGTGTGTAAAAAGAAGGTAATGAGACTAGTTTACTTTGTGAAGTATTTTGATTTATCATGAAAAATGCTGTTTAACAGCCAGGAAGTATTTTCTTTTAATTTAGTAAGTAAAAATTAAGTTTAGATTTTAGCTGTGCATCCAGCAAGGCCTTGTGTGTAGTGGTTTATCAGAATAACTTCTTTGGCTGTAGTGATTTTTTTCTGTGCCAATGAGATTTATGTGGGTAAGCAATCTCCTTGCTCCCATGAGATTTTTTTTTTACTAAGGCTGTCACAAAACTTGCCTTGGATTAGTACTTTTGGTCCTGTGTCAGGTCCAGTTTTGAGAAGGTGGGTGTGTTAGTTACACAAAAACCAGTTTCTGCTGGTACATTCTTGTACATTGGTGGAAAGCAGGAGATCCACCTACAGCTCTTTCTGTCTTGATGTCTAGAGCTTTTGCCCATTTGTAGGAAGCTGTATCTGCAGGGATGAATTTCAGAGCAGTGCCTTAGAAAGCGACAATTCAAATTTTTGTAGTTGTGCAGGTATATTTAAGGGTGTTTCAGACAAAACAATTACAATACCTCCTTCTGAGCCAGAAAAGGAGGTGCTGGGAATGCAGAACTCCATCTTGTGCTTATGATCCCTCTATGTTACAATATCCCCTTCTGTTCCTGCAGCCCACAGCACTGCTTGTTTGGTTTTTGTCCTCACTTACACCAAGTTGTTGTCAGTATCTGTCTCCAAGTTTCCTAATGGTTTCAGAACTTGCCTAGACATAGATGATTTTATGGTAAAAATGTGCAATCTCTTTTTTTCTGCAGAAGAGTGTTAATTCCTTGAGGCTTAACAGCACTCACATCTGCACAGTCACATGTGCAGTCTGGTCAAGTGCCCCTGCTCTTAATATATTGGTGACAACATGCGTCTATCAGGATAACATTAAGAAAGCATGTAATTATTTCCATGTGCAAAATATCTGTGCTGCAGGTATATCATGTAGAGTTATGCCAATGCTGCAAAAAAGGAGGTGGGTGAGGAGCAGAGAATTACAGCTTTACATTAGGAGTATATCAGTGAGGGAAAATGAGGGTACCTACTTGTTTCTGCTGAAATGAGGAAAGGTCTATTAAAGTTACTCTCTGTAGCTCAAGGCCTTGTGTGTGTTTCTTCATCAGATTGCTAGTGGAGCAGCGCATTCCGAGTATCAGAGACATCTTTATACTGCAAAACCTGATGAAATGCATGGGAAAAGATGCTCCAGTCTTCCTGAAAAAGAAATTAGAGGTAAATTTAGTCGGAGGCTCATTTTTACTTCAATAAAGCCTGTGCTCTTGCGTTGTTTATAAATTGTGTATGGTTCTTTCCAGACACTCGGGAAGAAAGTATAATAAAGTGAATCATATTCCAGCTATATCTGTAGGAAGAACATAAATTTGGAGGCTGGGAATATCTCACCATGAAAGGGGGCAGAAAGCAATGGACATGGTACAAAAGGAATAGCAGTGCCCTCACCTCTTGTTTTTTGGTTGGCCACATGGTATTTCATAGAAGCACTTAGAGGCTGTGCCCTGATTCCCTTGCCCAGCTTGTGGCTGGAAGACAAGACAGAAAACCAGATCATGATGGGGCTGTGTCCAGTAGTGGTACAGGGCTAGACCACTGAGAACGAGGTGCCAGGAGAACTCGCCTAGCTCATGGCCTTATCTTCCTGTGTATCTGAAAGGTCCCCTGAGAGATACAGTGTCTGGGAGCAGGCTGTGGGTTTTATGGCAGGGTGTACTGGGTTTCAACCCCTGATTTAAAGACAATTTGAAACCTTCTGTCAAACAGGGCCTCCTTGTGATTTTTAATCATATAGCTGAAGAGCTGTGAGGTCAGAATTTGTAGTAGCATTCATGAGGAAGTGAGGGAAGATAACACTGATGGGAAAACTGGGCGAGAATAAAGCAGTGCAGGGAGCTCATGCAGTGTGTTAGATGTAAGTAAATCCTAAAATCTGAAGATGTGGTGCAATATGGAACTGAGAGGAAAGTAACGTTTCCACATGTTAACTGAAGGGAGCTCTTAATTTTTCCGAGCCTACATGGTGCTATTTTTAATATTTTTAATATTGTGTAGTTTCTGGTGTAGATACATTTTGTATTTAACTTCTGATATGCATGCAGTAAGAATATTGTATTTTAATAGCCGCTGTGCTTTGTAGTCTCATTTTTAATGTAATTTATATCCATCTAATTACTGCTTTGATAAATGAAGTCTCTTTGAGGCATCACAGCTGACCTGCTGTGCCTCAGCCCACGTTTATAGCTGAGTGTTTGTATTAAAGATACACCATTCAGTGTGCTATTGGATCACTTTGAAGGCTTACAGCTTTTGCATGCATCCAAAACAATACTTGGAGTACTATTAAATAAGTCAGCTGTGCTAATTATATTTCTGCTATTTTTTTAAGAATTGGTAGAGGATACATATTCACAGCATTTGCAAATGAGCTTTACTGAGACTTCTTTAAAAAAAAATATAAAGGCAAATTGCTGGTAATTTGTATAGTGACACAGCTCTAGAATACTTGATCTGCTATAATTGTATATTAAATTTAGAGTAGTTACTTTGCTTTTGCCGTTTGTTGCTTGGTTTCTTTCATATAAGTCTAAACAGGCTGAGGAGTTTGGGAAAGTTTTGGTGAAAATGCCTTCATCAGAAAGCACTGATAACATACGTGAAGAATGAAGCATTTTATAAACTCTTAATTCACTTTAGATGGCAGTTTTGAAAGAGAGAGACCATCTGACTTCCCCGAATGCTCTGCGTGTGTTTTTGGCTCTTGTTGCAATGAATTATTGTTCCATTCCAATCCTGAATGCCTGCAGTAAAAAGATCCAGGGTAAGAAAAAAAAAAAAAAGTTTATTAAATTTCCCTTCCTTATACCAAATTCTTCCTAATTATTGTCTCATCTCCCTTTTCTGATTTCCTTTAAAACTCAGGAAACATCTTTGTTTTACAGGATATTATAGTAATGTGGAACCATTTGACAATCAACAAGACAGAAAATTACTGATTAGTAATGAAAGCAAATAGCTCTTGTCGTCTGCCCTTCTTAACATTCACCTGAATTACATGTATTTTCATTTTTCTGTATGCAGAATTTAGGAAAAAGAATTGAATTCTAGCAAGAAAAAATAGATTTCAGATAAACTTCTAAAACAAATCTGCATTAGATGTGTACACCTCGCAGGATGGATTGGTGGCTTAGTGTGATTAGTTGATAAACAAAAGGGAACATAGTGTTTCCCTTATAAACTGGATTTAATTATTGAATGCTGCTTAATAACTGACTTAGTGCTGTAGCCTAGAAAAAAATTAAATGAACGCTAATGGTTTCACCTCTCCCCGTACCTTTACAATACATTTCTTAAGTATATGTGGTCAGTATGTATTGATTCACACTTAAAAGACATTTGAATTTGTGTCTAAAAAACATTAAGATAGCAAAATAGCATTCTTAACATAAATGAACCAGGAGTGTTTGGGTTGCTTGTACAGCCTTTATTTGTCGTGGTTGCTCATATGTGTTAGGACACAGTCTTTAATTACACATACTGGCTTCTCCCATACGACTTTCACCACACTTAGTATGTAGGCTAGATGGATATATGGAGTGAGGAACTACTCAATAGTTCTTTCTGCATTTTTTAGTGCATATTCTCAGGACTTATATGCCAGACATCATGCAAATGATGCTCTGGGGACAGAGTGATTAATTTCTGGGCAGAAGTGACCCCTATCAGAGGCTGGACATGGAATAGAAAGAAGAGGGTGGGCCATGCTTTGAGGCCCATGGGGCAAAGGAATTCTCCATCAGGTTTTCCAGGTCCTATGCTGTTGATGGGTCTCTCAAGAAAGTAGCCCCCTCTCCTGTATCTGGGGACCTGACCAGAATTGTATTAACTGTGTACTTCATAGATACTAATTGAGTTAATTTTTTGCAGCAGCAAACGAGTGACCCAGTAGTGGTGGTATTCATTTCCTGATTATGCAGAAGAGATAGGTTAAGGTCAAAGTGTCCAGTAATACGAGATTCTGTTAGCCTGCCTTCTTTAAGAGTACCTAGCATTACAAGTCACTTTGTGATGCACAGATCTCACTGGCTTCAATTGCAGTTGTCAGCACTCTGCACTTGAAGAAATGAAGTAACAGCATTTATGCTGAGCCTAGAAAGTCACTAAGGACAACTTAGAGGAGTTAAATTCAGTTATTCTCCTGCTATCCTCTTGAGTCCTCTGTCAGAGGGAAAGATAAAGTCTAGTTTTGATGGCTGCTGCTCTTGCTGCTGTAACTGTTGTGTTCTCTTGCAGTCACTGTCTTTTATGACATGTATGCCCCTCATTGCAGCAAACAGTGCAATGTTCGGGAGAGAGCATTGTTCTTCAGTACTTAATCTTTTTCATCTCAAGAGTAGGTCTGTCTTGTGTAGTAAATGAAGCAGCAGTCTTTTGCAGAAGTCTGTTGTCACCTGGTGCTTCATCTGTGTCATCACATTCATATGCCAAGAGGTTGTGTTATGGTTCCATGTTTTCCAGTTTGGTATACAGTAATGCTTTAGTGCCTTTTAGACATAGATTCATGTTCGTGGCTTCTTTCCATTTTGTAAAATGAAATGGGGGAAAAATGTAAATTTTGTCATGTGCTTGTTTCTGATTTATCAGCAGCTTTAGAATCCACCTTTCTGTTACTCCCTCAGCTGACATGGTGGACAGCCCAAAGGCTCAATCAGTACTAAAGGGACCAGTTTCAGGGTTTCCATGCTGAGTGGAGGGAGGTCCTTAAAATCAAGAATCTGAGAACACAATCTTCTTGCTGCTTCTGTTAATTTGCCCCCTTTTGCTGATTCATCCCTTCTAACCTGATCCTGGCTCACTTGGTTTCCTCTGCCTTTGTTTCTAAGTGTGTTCTACCTCAGCTGACTTTGCCCAACTATTCTCAGTCTGTTCTGCAGTTCCTTTTCTGATTTTTTTTTCTCTGCTCCTCCATCCCTTAGCCAAACTGTTCCCACAATGTCTCCAACCTACAACTCCCATTGCTTTGTATCATTTGTCCATTTTATGCTCTTCTGTTACAGAGAATGTCCATGATATTCCGTTTTGGCAGTTAATTCTCATTCTGGAAGGTTGCAGCAGTCTCCAGTACCGTAATGTAAAACTGTTCTCAGCATTAGCAGACTATGTTACTTCTGCTGCCTGCCTTTGGGACAAAAGACAGGTGAGTTTGAGACCAAATAATTTGTAGTGCTACTAGCAGAATATCATTGGGTACTTTCCATCTTACCTTTCATGTTTGTGTTTGAACTTTGCAGAACAGATTTTTTTAGGAATACCAATCTGATGAAGCTGATATCATTGAATTTTTGAAATGCTTTTATATTTATTGATGAATACAGCAATAAGAAATAAATGGGCTGTTACAGTTTGAAAAATTTTCTTTCATTAAAAATGTCTTTTATGAAATCAACAGGTAGGATCCACTTCACTGGCTTTCTGGACTTTATAAAACTGTCTTTTCTTTTAGATTATCCTTCTTCTTTCTGCCTTTGAGACACTTGGCTTTCAGCCTAGTGAACTGATGGGTATTTTTGCGGAGAAGGTGACAGAAGATCCTGAATTTCTCAACTTGAAAAACCTTTTGATTGTTCTTCGAGTGTATTCACGACTCAACTATGTTCCCAGAAGCCAAAAGCATCTGTAGGTTTTATCTTAGAATGCCTGGTAATACATTCTCTTCATGTAGTCGTTAGATTTGACCAAAGTATTTGATTTCAGTTGTGAAAGAGATCATCATCTTGGTTTATTAATCTGTAAGGCAGATTTGCTGTGCCTTTTCATGTTTTTTCTACATAGAAATTTTTCTTTGTAATTGAAAATGGAGACCTTGGTTCTAGTCTGACCAGGTTACTAAATCTGTTGATAGTAGCTGTATCCTCAAAGACAATCAAAAGCTAATGTTAGTTTACAGAATATATGATTATACAAGACAATAAAGATTTCTGCCTTGCATTTTTGTTTGAAATCTGTTTTTTATATAGCCTTATTTGTGTATTAAGATACTTTTCTTCTCCTTTTGGAAAAGGTTTTTTGAGACTCTTCATAGCTGCTTGAATAAATACCTCCCTCAGATTTCCAACACAGAACTGCTGAAGGCAGTGTATTCACTTTGCATCTTGGGATATCTTCCTCATCGTGCACTTGATGAGCTGCTGCAAAAGGACAACAGGGGTGAACTTATACTGTCAGGTCAGGCATTATTTTGTCATGTTCTTGTTTTAAAAGTGATAGTCTGCCTCTGTACGTTAGTGATTGTAATTGTGTTAAAGTTTAGAAATTGAAGAATGCAAACATGATTAATACTAAATTTGAAGTCCTCAAGACTAAACTAACATAGTTATGGTGATCTAAGTGATCTGTTTCTGCACTAGGGCATCAGGCTTATTGTCTTGAGACCCATGATAGCAACAGTTTAATAGTAGATGTGCACATGGAGAGAGGTGGATATGAGATTTGTGGAAATGGTAGAAATGTAAGAGCCAGATGTTCAGGCATTTTTAAAAACAAAGGAAGTCCTAACCTTTGTGAACCAACAGTACCTGGAATCACTAGAGTAAAAGGGTTGGGGTTTTTTTGACTGCTCTGAGTTACAGTGAAGAACTTGTAGTAGAATTCGGTTTCCACATTACAATTCTGTACAACCAGTAGAGTAGTTCAGTGGAGCAGAAATCCAGTTTACAGTAAAACACTGTCTTGCTGTGAGCCTGCTGTGACTGAGCCTGAAAGCTGTAAAGCTGTAACTGCTTAGAGTCAGCGCAGTTTAGTAATCTTAAAGTACAGTTTCAAACAGAGTATAGTACAGACAGGCCAAGTCTGATATCTCTTCTTTGTTTTATAAATAGGTTTCTAGTGGTCTGGATTTTATAAATGGTTTTCATGCGCAGAGCTGTGTACAGTAGAGAGAAAGACTGGATGAATGGGCAGGTCCCAGCCATGGACTTTATTATTATAATTAGAGAATTAATGGTGTATATTTAACAATATATTGAAGATACTCAATAATATTCAGTGAAAAAAAATACTGGGTTTTGATTCCTATATTGCAATTCATTTCCTCTGCCAGAACAGACTATAAATGATAATAAAAAATCTGAGATGCTACATCGGATGTAATATTTTTTTTGTGTCTTTTTCAGATGATCTTTACAAAGAACAAAAGGAAGTGATGCTTCGCTGTGTGAAAGCATGTATGGAACTTGATAGCCCTTCCTTCACAAAGCCTGCATTTGTGCTGACTGATAATTTCCCCTCATTGGTATCTTTTAATCTCAGAAAGGCTCGGGAGGCACTGATAGAACTTCTGGGAGATGAGAACATGTTTCAGCAAAATGTTCACCTGCCATATAAATATCATATTGGTATGAAGCCAAATTACTGTCATATTCTTTTAAATGTAGATTTATAATCCCCAAAATAATAAGGTGATAATAAATTTGTGTAGGGTGCAAGTGATTAAAAGTGTAACACTTTGAAGACAGTCGTTTAACAAATGATGCCCTTGATTGGTGAATCTACTTTCTGGGATGCTTCTGTTAAAGTATTTAAGTCAATTTACTAAAAATTTATGATTGCTCTTATTTACAAAATTGCTTTGGACTTTTTGTTAAGCAACAGCAAGCAGATGTTAATTGTACATAATTGCAATATGGCCAGCTGTGTTTGAGAGACTCGACATGTTAGTACAAAGTCACATTAGAAATGAAGCCAAACAGCAGCCTGCTTTTGTTCTCTGACTTGTTTCTTCTCTGAAATTCTGGCTAAGGTTTGGGTTCTGCTTTCATTTATTAAATGGGATATAACCTTTCACAGGTGATCATTTCGTAACACTTGCTTTCTTTTCTATTTTTATATTACTTATTTTTTTGCCAGCTACCCAGATTACAGATTTTTCTTTTATTTGTAATACTTTTCTTCCCAAATACTTCTAATGAGGAATCATACTACGGGGAGATCTGAGTAGGTAGGGCAGACTGTGATCAAGACTAGTTTCTTGAAATGATGATTTCATTCCCATAAAGTTACATCTGCAGTTTCCAAAAATAAATGTTTTTTTTCTGGAGTTGTGCAAACTATAGGTGTTTATATTTGTTGCAGGGAGGCCATCAATAATGCCATCAATAATATGTAAATTATTAGAGAACAGCAATTAGAAACAGAGCAGTGACAGTGTCTGTTAACTTTTGCAAATGAGGTGTTCATTTTAAAGCAGTTGAAAATAATCCTCTTGCAGTATTAAGTATTTTGTTATTTTGTTTCAGATTTTGAAATCAGAATGGATTCAGACAGAAAGAAAGTGCTCCCAATAGCTGCAACAGATGATCATGCTGACTCAAGTGTTCAAAGGTGTCTTTTTTGACTGCGTATTTTTTCTAGCAGGGTAGTTTTACTTGTATATACTCCATCCAGTTACTACTTTGGTTCACTGATTTGCAGAAGCAAAGTAGATAACTGACTTGTTATTTGTAATCTGCAATATACAAAAATGGCCATGCCATTTCAGAGCAACACCTCATGCAGCTGACTACTTTCTTCTAACAGAGGCTAAAACTTAACATTTCAGAGAAAGAGTCAGGAAATGTCACAGTAATCTGATACTTTTGTAATGGGTACAGGTTTTGAAGTACAACTGAAATCCTTTCAAAAAAATTGCAACGTTACGGTTTTTAAATTCCAAGTATTGTGTGTCCAATTAAACATTCAGTTATTCTCTTAAGTCTCTAAAATATGCATCTCAATGGTATGTTATGGCTATTAATTCAGCTGCTGAGACATAATTTGAATAAAAATGATCATCATATCCACATTTTAGGTGATTAATTTAATCTTGTGTAGAAGAATGACCTCTCAGTTACTGAAGTGGGACATATATCATTTAAGTAATGCTTAAGTAGAATTGGGTAATATGTAACATTTGTGTGCTGGATCACTGCACAGCAAAGTATTTTGTATGGTTTGCTTTTTGGGAAAAGGAGAACTAGTGATTGTCTTAACAGAAACTCATTGTCAGGCTTCCAAGGCATTCAGCTTTCCTCTCCCTTCCAAGTAGGTTTTTATGGCAGGAAGTAGCTGATCCTGAATATTAGCAAAGGATCATAGTAAATGCAGAAGCTGTCAAAATAATGTAGAGTTTTGAATGAGCTGCTTCCTTCTCATTGTGGGAGAAGCGGAGATCTAAGGGCTTAATTCTGCTGTATTGGTTTGATTGGTAGATGCTGGTACTTGTGTGAAGCTCATGGAAGAGAGGGTAAATTACTTAAGTCTGGAAAAGGAAAAGAATAATGAAATTTGTGCAGTCTTGACGTTTTTGCCTGTCAGAAAGACAGCTATATATTCTGCAGTGTTAAAGGACATCATTGAATCAGTCTTAAAAACGCGTATTCTGCATTTGTACAGTGGAGTCTTCCCTGCTTTTCTTGGTTGTAGATTGGCTTTTCTCTTTGTTCCTCTGTCTGCCTTCTGTGTGGGCACAACGCACCCCCAAGGGAAGCTGGCAGTGAAGAAGCGACATCTAAATAGACTGGGCTATCATGTGATTCTGGTAAGAAGAGTCCTGTTACTCTTTGTTTTGGTCCTGTTACCTGCACAGTAATGAGTATGTTTGGTAGAACAGGCCTTGCAGGGAATGGTGAGCCTTCTCCAGAGTGGTAATTGTATATCACCTCTACTTAGAAGGTAGTAATGGTGTCACTGGGGAGAAAGGCAAGCTACCACTTACGATTATCAGCAAAATAAATATAATCATAGTTCAGCAGGGAAAGAAAAAATCAAGCCACTGAATTGCTTTGTAGCTAAAAAACCTATGTGACTTTGGCTTATTTCCCTGATATTTATAGAATGAATGATTTAAGTCAACTTGTTTTCAAAATACAGAGACTCCCTATGTCCTTCCCATCACTGAGCACTTGGTTTGTGGAACAGAGTAGTTTGCTAAAGACAACAGAATTAATGTACCCTTTCCTTTTCCTTTCTTCCAGGTCTTGAACAAGAAGTTTCAGGAAATGACAAATGAAGATGCAGTTGAGTTTTTGAAAGGAAAAATTTATTCAGAAGATGCTTTCCCTTTTTCTGAAGTGACTGTGCAGGACAATAATTAAAATAAACTAACAACTTTGGATCTCCTGTTCTCTCTTTTTCGCTGTGTAATTAATGTAAGGTTTTAACAGAAGAGATAAGCAGTTTTATACATAACTGCCTACTCCAAAGTATTACAGATTGAGAAAAGTTTGTATAGTGAACAATGTCTGCTGAGGGGTGTGTGTATGTGTGTTTGACTGAGTTTTCTGTAGTGGAAGGAACTACTTAATCCAAAAAGCATCCTGACATCTATTGCTTTTGAAATTTCTTAATTTTATCTTCGCTTTAGGAAGGGAAAAGAAATTTTATCTTCACTTTCACAGGGAAAAGAAGTGACTTTAAAGTGCTGTTGGAATCTGTCCTGCAAATATGCACTAGAAGGATTCCCCCCACCATCCCCTGTGTTCTTTATGCAGAACTATAGATGGTAAAGCAGTTAAATAACTCAGCTGAAGGGTATATTAAAATATCCAAAGTTATGTGAGAAGAAATCAGTCTTGCCCGGTTTTCATAAGTTCAGGCCAATAATGGTTGTTAGCTGTATGCTTTTTCTTTTGAACCTTTTGCTTCACTGCTCCTGTACTAGATTTTGAGACTTCTTACTACAAAAACACAGGTCTGGCATGTATTTATAAACTGACCCTTGCTCTCTGTTTCTGATATTAGCGTCTCGCCAGCTATTTAAAGAGGTGTTGCAATACTCAGATTTGTTCACTGCATACTGTGATGCATCTCCACTGGCCTGTTATATAGTGGTGGAATTGATTAACTTGGTGAAGTTCTAGAATTTCAAAGCAGCTTTGGGCCTTTGAGCTGAAGGAGCAGAGAGAACTGGTAGACTTTTCCCGGTCTTGGTAACATTTACTCATAAAATCCATTTGTTGTGCTGGAGTTGCTGAAGTACTTAGTGAAAGCATTGGGATGCTCAAAATACATACGTTTGCCAACAACAGCTTGCTTGTTTCTGTGCAATAATCAGATCTTCAGTCACAGTTTTGCTGTACCATCGCCACAGCCCAATCAGCATGAAGGGAAACAGAATACTTTCTACAGTGACTGTGTGCTACCTAACCGTGGTGCCCTTGCTTCACTTGATAAGCTATGAGCACTACGTTCTTTGTCTTTCAGAGGTAGCATGGACACATGCTTAAGGTATTACAATGATGAGTTAAGGTGAAAAGAAACAATGCGCTTAAAATTCACTGCCCAACTTCTTGCGGAACGTGTAGATAGAATATGGTGTGCATTTATGAAGGAAACTGCAACCGAAGAAGCGTTGTCAGAGCAGTCTGGTGTAAAAAGCAGACCCTTTAAGCATTTCAGTCTGAAACACAGCACGTGCAGAAAAACAGAGTTCATGTAATTGTAAAGCTTAACAGCCAGAGCAGAGTTCGTCTGCTTGACTTGATGTGAAGTTTGTTGTGCCCCCTTTTTGGATCTGCTGATTTAAGAAAGCATTGTACAACTACATCTGTGAGGCAGACTGGTCAGAGCCATTCAGATATTCTGAGTTGGCTGACTGACTCATAGTCCCAGCCTGTGCTGGAGGAGGTCTGAACTACTGCTGGAGAGCCGGGTAGTGCTCAGAGCTGTGTTTGAGAAAGTATTTGGTGCTGTTCAAAGCTGAAGCCCTGCAAATCAAGCCGATGCAGTGTCAGTTGTGGCTCTTGCCTGAGCTGGGGACCTGCTTCCTCTGCTTCGAGCTTTTTAGTCAGGTCCTCCGTAGCAAGAACGTAGCTCCCATCTCTTCAGGGACAAAACAGCAAGCAGGGAAGTATACTGTCCTCTCGTGTGCCAGCAGTCTGGACAGAATTAGCCACCAGTAGGCAAAAAAATGGCATAGTATGTTACATTAAATTAGCTGATCACCACCTCTTCTTTCTTTTTTTAAACACCTTATGAGTAGGTGGAAACTTCTACAAGCAGTATGGAAGTGTAGTAGGCTGCCATAATGATCACCTTGCTTATTAAAATATCTTGCTTTACACTCAATAATTTAAGTCGTTACTATGTCACCTACACTGATTCATAGTTCCAAGCAATATGTAGCTGCTGCCAAGAGAGACTTCAGAACTGTGCATTTCTCAAATCTACATCTGTTGAAATGCTACTCTGCTGCAATGTCTGAAATAAACCCAGGTTTCTCAGGTGTCCGATTCATGTAGTAAGGGAGAACTAATCCCCTGTTTTGTGCATGACAATCTGTATTTAGAATACCATTCTCCTCTCTCTCCTGAATCATGCTTATTAAAATTAGTGGGAGACTCCCAATGAAGATCAATAATAATAATTTTGCTCCTGTAATTGTGAGTTTTGTCACCACATGGATTGCTCAGTGCAAAAGATGCAAAATCCCCCTTTTTAAGTGAAACAGATACTGAACGTGTTTTTAGCTGACCTGCCAGTGAAGCTAACAAGTGCAAGCAGCACTTTTCTCTAGCATTTTCAGTCTGCCTACAGACTCAAGAACATGTGTTTCTAACCTTTATTCACACTTGGAACACTTTGTAAGTGCAGTAGTTGGAATTTTTTTCTGAACAAGGAGTGAGGAACCAGGAAGGTGAATATGACTTTTATTTCATACAGCTTATGGATGTAACTTATTAATGGATGGAACACAGGCATTTGCTGTGGTGTTTGACTCAATAAAGATATATCTACCCTATCTGTAGCAAGGCCATGGTTCTCAACCCTGTGTAAAGTGAAAATAAGTAATCTATTAAGTAAACTAAATTGCTAAGGGAGGGGAGGATCTTCAAGGAACTGAAGGCTTGTTAAAGAAGATAAAACAAGTATAGATCTTAGAGTAATTACATAGCTATGACTCAAAGACAGTGGACCCAGCTGTGCAAAGCAACCATATATTTGACCAGATTCTTGTATGAAGGCAGCATATTTTATTCCTGGGCCACAAAGAAGTCTGAAACGCAGAGTCATACAAATCTTTTCTTCGTTCTAAGCTATGCAATACTGGACTTAAGTTTGTCCTGCTAATCTTAAAGAAACAGATACTGCCTTTTATGATTCCTGGTTTTTACATGCAGCTTGCTGTTAGACATTTTTTGGTTCATAAAATCTTATTACAAAACAGTAAGATGCCATGATAAAGTTGGCTTATCTAGTAAATTTTTCCTTGAGAATAATGCATATACTGTTCATCCTTTTAATTCTCCAGGTCATCTGAAGGATATCAACATACAAAAGGGTGACAAACTCAGATCACTGTCATGTATCACACAATCAATTGTGTATCACACGAACACTGTGAGAAGGATTTACAAATGTAAGTTATATAGCAAATTTCACTGGCCCAAGGATGATGTTAAGCATTGCAGGATGTGTGAACAGATCTAAAATGAGAGCAAGAAATGGGAAGGCAGAAGATGTGGGCTGCAAGGGTCAAGAAGGCTCTTGTGTGAACAGATCTAAAATGAGAGCAAGAAACAGGAAGGCAGAAGATGTGGGCTGCAAGAGTCAAGAAGGCTTTTGCGTGAACAGAAAATAAACTAGTACCATCTGAGCAAAAATGAAACAAAGTTTGTGAAGCAATGCAGAGTGAGAACAGTGAATGTTTGGAAAAACACAGTGTAAGCAGCTGGATTTGCAGACCCTGATTGCCTGTAGTTCTCTCCTGCTTGGATTTGCTTATGTCTAAAAATACTTTTGAGCCCTAACTCCAGCCTTCTCCGGGTATGAAATATTCCAGCCACTCATTCACAAGATACACCCAGGAACTCTCTTTAAAACTTCCACCTTGCTCTCAAATTGGCCAAGATGTTCAAAAGTGACTACAAAAGAGAGACTAAAAGTACACTGCACAAGATTTTTGTTAAGATACCAGAATCGAAATAAACTGGAGCTTGGAATTAAAGAATCAAAGTCTGTTTCTCAGGTATTGCAACTGTTTGTGCATAGGCAAGAGTTTGGATAATGCTTTGTATGCAGTGACCTAGAGATATGGCTCTGGGCAATTGCTGAAGAAGAAAACACTATGACTTCCCTCTAATTCTCGCCACCCCACACACCCCCAGTCATTGCAGTAGGTGTTATTTCATATTGCCATTTGTTAATGCTGTTCTCTTTGCACACAAATCTCAGAGCACATGAGCTTGCATGCATGAGGTTCCAGTTTCAATACCTCTTTAGTGACACTAGAATATACAAATTAAAAAAGAACTGCAGGTGTTTTGTAGATTTCAAAAAAGGTGGAGCATTCACTCCTAGGTAATATCTGCTGAAATTAGTTATTTCAGAACAAAAGCAGAGCCATGGTTATCTGTTGTTCTCTACATGCATATTTTTAAAGCAATTATGGTATTTAAGAATAGGTTTTACTGAACACATAATCCTGTAGTTTTGCTCTTTGCTAGTAACCATAGTGGTTTTAGTAGCATTGTTCTTCTCTTTTAAGTGATGCAAATCTAACGGAACTCTGAACTATGTTTAGGATCCGTCCTTCTCGTTTTAGCAGGTTTTTCCTTTTTTTCATTATTTCTGGACAATCGCAGTATAAAGTGAAAGTATGAATGTGGTGGTAACTGTAAATAGCCACCCAGGAATAAGAAGAAGGAGAATCTGTCTTTGGGTCTGCAGCAAAAGTCCTGGTGTCCACAAATAACCAGTGAGCTTTTTGTTTCATCCTATTCCCACCCTCTAAAAATGCTCCTATGCTATACACCAGTAACATTGTTGCCATGGCACCCATCAAAACCCAGATATGCTCTTGCTTTATGCAGCAAGATGCAAATTTTTGTAAACAGGAGAATTTTTCACTTTTCACTGCTATTAAGTAAGGGACTCTATCCATGCCTCCAGAGAGAGGCCATTTACTGTACACTCTTTGTCACTCCCAAGTGTGTGCGATAGTTTACTCTTATCAGTTCGATCCACAAAGGGCACTTGCTAAATTTTTGGTATTTGCCTGTTTGATTTTCATGGTACAGATTCTGCTGCACATAAGATGTCATCTATACTTGACCACCCTTTAGAAAGGTGGGGAAATGTGTGGGGAGTGTGGGGAAAGGAGGAGTGGCTCATTCAACTGGTTTAAATTAAAGTAATGTAAAAAAATTTTTTAAAAAAAAGGGGCATTACAGCAATATACGCCAGCTGAGGCTCCACAGCTTCAAAGGAGAAAATTTGAACTGTTACGGAGTCCAGTTTTATCCTTCAGCAGTAGGGAACAGCTGGTGGATTGGACTCTGACTGCAAAGAGGCTGGTGTAAATGGTAAGAATTGCCACTAAAGTCTTGATGTTTACTGACACAGATGAGATGAGATTCAGGAAATATACAGCAGCTTGTTGTGGAGGAGGTTATAGATTTGTATGTTAAGACATTATTGCACACAATAGCTAAGGAGGGAGGAGAGACATAAAATACTATTTAATATTTTAAAATATATATACTGAAGACCAATACTGGGTTGTTACTTGCCCTTTGTGTTGGCTCAGCAGTTAGGTATCAGCTTTAGTAGAACAACGGACAGTTCCTTGACACTGAGAATTCTATGGAAAATCTGAAGACAAATCCCTTGTAAGCTGTGGTGTATGAGGCAAGAAGAGGGCAAAGACTGCTGCTGGATTTGTCTCTGCTGTTTTAGAATATGCTCCATTTTGCTAATGAACAATTTGTCCCAGGGTCACACCATTTTCTAAATGAATCTTCAGTCTGGGTCACTTCTGTATAAATGTAAGGAAAATGATGGACACCAGAAAAGTTAAGCAGGCAAAAAAATGTTTGTGCATGTATGTTTGGAGATTTGCTCTGTATCAGTCTATGCTCAAGGAACAGTACAAAATGGTGAATGCTTCACTGATGTCAAGCAAGAAGACTTCCTTCTCAGTAGGCAGTACTCCCCACAAAAGGTAGTACTGAGAAGGATGAAGGTTGGTTTGATTTCTGCTGATGCAGAATAAAAAGAAAACTTTCCAGACTTTACACTGCTTGTGGTAGGTTTGATACTCATTTGCTGAATCTAGTAACTCAGTATTTGAAGGGAGGGAAAAAACAAACAACAATGAGGGTACCAAAGCTACTCTTCGAACAGAGGCTAAGATGATTGGACACTAAGGTATTAGCAGAGACATGGGGAATTTGAGTTCAGCTCCCTGCTTGCCACCATTTATCTGTCTGCTCACTGGCAAGTCACTCAGGAAGTCCCCATGGTGCACCCTGAGTCCTGGTGTTCGCACCCATCTTGGTAGTGCCATGAGTCAAAGAAATTCCCTGCTTGGAAGCAGATGCAGTCCCAGTACAGCCACGTGTCTGTGTTCCCTGTCTGTATAATGGGGATGTCCCCATGCTGAGTTGCTTGTATTTGTAAGCTCTCTCAGACAGAGCTGGCTGATGTGTCAGATCTGCTCCTTGTACAAGGAATGGTAATACTTCAGCCATGAGAGCGGAGAAAGTCTTGGCTAATTGTAATAGAAGCTCCCTTTGCTGAAGAACCCCAAAATTGTGACCAAGGCAAGCCTGGTCAATAGCCTTACTGCGAGCACTTCAAAGTTATCCTACCCAGTCCCTTCCCAATATACTACTAGTAGCAATGACTTTTTACAAAATCAAGACACCAAAATACAAGCTGTTTGTACTGTATGACACACCTATATGTACAGAGAAGACTTCAAAACTGGCTCATAAATTCTTTAAGGTTCATTTGCAAAAATACACCAAAAATTTGGCTACTGAGTGTAAGTTACATAGAATGGACTTGTTTGGCTCAGACAAGATCTGCTTTGAGATCTTTTGTCAGGTACTATTTGTTTCATATAATAATCACTGAGATTCCTCAGGGACATCATAACCATTTTTAACAGATCCTCATGCTGGTTGAGGTGTTTGGAGTACTGACTAACTTGCATAGATGTACAAACAGAAATGCATAATGCAAGCAATACTGTTATGCTCAGTAGTGCTGGTATTAAACAGAAAGCAAAGTATGTGTATCATTGTTGATAGAATGGAGACCAAAGTTTAATATGAACATGTTTTATAGCTGCAAAAGTTAATTACTTAAGTTAAAGTTAATATAGTGTATATTGTTTGGGTCTAAGAAATCGTATACAAACATATTTGCATCTAATCATGAAGTATTTTAATGCTTGTAATAGAATTCATTAAAAATATTGTTGGTTATGCTAGAATACAGTGCAGTAAGCTTGTTTTTTAACCATTAAGCAATAATAAAGACTTATCTGCTTGCTGTCCTTTACAGTTCTGCTAGTAGCAATAAAATAATATGAGTTTATTTACTTACAAAGGTAATTATTTTATTTTAAAATACAAGATAGGCTTTTAATGTTATATAACATCTTTAAAAATGCCTAATTAAAACAAACAACATATTGCTTTGACAGCTAAAGGTTTATAAGAAGTTTTGTTTCTTCACAGAATCAAGAATTCTTGCCTAATACTTGCCCACTCAGAACATCAATATAGCATCAAACACTTAGGAAAATCCTTTTCCCCCAGAGCAATACCTTTGAAACCATAAGTTCTAATTATGTCATCAGAAGGTATTCTTATGAGGGAAAGTTTTCAGGACTGGAGAGGGTGACTGTGAAAATCTAACTGGTCTTTCTGACAGTGGATTCAGGCACATTAAAAACTGTCAGCAAATTAAATCTTGCCTTTGATCAAACTACAAATAATGCTATTTTTAAGCCAGCTTGTGTTTATGGACTTTGGGTTCAGCAGTTTACTGTTGCACCTGAAATATACTACTAGTATACTACTGCAGGGTTTGGGGCACAACTCCTTGTAAAGGTGATCACCCTTAACTCCTAGAACTAAGCCAATAGTGTTTGTTACCTTTCAGTAACAGGTAGTAAATATCCTCTCAAATTCAGACTGTATATTAAAGGACCGGCTCAAGGCTTCTTAGCAGTGACATTTTGCTGTCTAAAGGATGAAGAAAAAATAAACACCCAGGCCACCTGCAATTAATTAAGGAAAGACAATACACTAATGACATTCTCCTTTCCTGGTTAAAGAAAATCGTGTCTGAGGAAGCCAGCCTAATTAAACCAATACAGATTTTGTCAGCCTGCTTCAGCCCACTTCCATAAGGAACTGCTTACTGAATGGGTACTTTAGAATGCTGTCTAAAAACTGCATTACGGGACTTGTAGAAAAAAGGCAGGTGCTATTTCCCACACTGACACAACACACTGATATTTCCAGTTTTGGCTCAAAATACATCAGTATACATGTGTATAAATGCTGTAAAAACTACGGAGAAACCTTTGAAAGTATCTGTAAATGTGTGTCTCTTGAAATTACCAGATCATGTACGAATTGTCAAATTAGTTCCACCAAGCTAAAGCTGGGTGATCTGAAGGACTTTTAAGGTTGGCTTAATGGAACTAATTTTAAGATTTGCTAGTAATGTCATGCTAATCTAGTGTATGTTGGCTGGAATTCTTTCTGGTTTAAGATTATGTTAAAATTTCAAATGTAAGGTTAACGGGGTGTTTTCAGTGTAACCTGAGAGAAAGAGAGAGGGAAAACTCAGCACAATGACTCTAGGAGAGAATTGTCATAACTTAGCATAACTTCCAGTATATTCCCACTTACACTACAATTGTTGCTGGAGCTAATGAAGCTTGAGAACAGTTAGCACTGTCAAATCACAATGGAGTCCAGAGAATTTCAGAAAACCCTTTCTCTGACAAAGCTGTGAAACATGAAGACTTGGTATACTGAGGGGAGCAATGATTCACATTGCGGACCACACAATGTACTGCTGAATATTGACATGCTACAGAATTAAGTCCATATACTTAATATCGTAGAATGAATTGGAGTATTTTGAAAATTGCTCAGAAAGACAGAAATATCTTTTAGCACTCATAGAAAAAGAAAATGCATACAGAATAAGCTATCTCCTATGACAAGTCAATGGGAAACACAACTGTCAATTCATTGTGTGCTTCCTCCAAGTAAAGCTACAGTGATAACCAAAGGATATTTCAGTAAAACAGCTGAATTACCCAGCCACCGTCTTCAGTGGAGCAGAAGACTAGGATTTAAGGCACATTAGTCAGCATGCTACTGTATTGATCCTACTGAGTGATGATTCTGTCTTGGACACATACTGTGAGTTTTCTGCAGCAATGAGAGGAGATTTACTGGAGGATGTTTTTTTCAGAATCGAGGTGATGATTTAAAAAAACGTCAATCTTGTTGAATTCCATCTAGTTCTAGTTTGGTTTTTAGTTCAGATGGAGTCAGCGTGGGATTTAGCTGTGGAACTGGGAAAGCTTAACATGATGAACTGATGTTTGTGGAGACACACAAGTGTGTTAGATTTTTGCGTTTTTAATAAGCTCTTTGTCCTTGAAAGTTACATGCAGCTCAGTAGGAAATCCGGGTGCAGGCACCTACCAGGATCAAACTCACTGCTAGATGATAGTTGTTTAAAACATGTGATATGCTTCACTATGGAATCTTTAAAAAAATCAATTCTAGCTTGCAGTTGTTGCTACACAGACTGTATGCAGATAAGTCACAAATAACTGAGCATATGTGTGGTGCAAGGTTAAAACAATAACAAGCAGGTCGAATCACTCAAACACTGGAAATCACTTTGACTCCAGGCCAAAAGCTTAGCTTGAGATGATATCAGTATGGGATAAAAAGAGGATAAACTAACAGGCTTAGCAGCCAGCTTGTTGGAGTCAGCATATAGTATCTATACTTCCAGCAGGAGAGCAGATGGTCATATATTTAAGGAAGCACCAGACAGGGAGTCAGGAGATCTGAATTCTATTCCTGGCTCTGCAGCAGTGTTCCTATGTCACCTTGGGGAGTCACTTTTTCCCCCTTTTTTCTTAATCTTTTAAGTAGTGGAAATAATATTTGCTTGTCTCACAGGGCAGTTGAGAGGCTAAACTAATGCTGAAAAAAATGCTCTGAAACTCTAAGAAGAATGTATGGAAGAAAGGAAAAGTAGACTTGTTTGGAAGAAAGGACACCACATGGTTTCATATGGCATGTTTGTACCATATGTTTATGACCTTTCCTCTCCCCGGAACATCCCATGCCTTTTTGCACACAGTTTTCAAGGAGGGAATAAATGGATTAAGCTGCCTTCCACATTTGCTAGAAAGATAAGCAGCTGCCAGTAAGAACCTGACCAAAGAACAGACTTTATTACTGAGAGAGATATTATTTATGCCTAAGAGGGCAATAGGCTTGTTGAAGTTAACCGCTCATCCCAAGATATTTTTGCATTGGTGGCAGAATAATGTCTCTAATGGCTTTTATTCTGCATTCAGCAGTGCTGCTTGCAAGCTGAATGTTAAGTACATACTTAAGTATTGTCTCTTATGAACAAATCTGCTGAAGTCCCCAAACAAGTCCATTTTTTAAATCAGTGAGAAATGTCCATGATTATTTGCACAGGACTTTCATCTGAAGCCCATTAAAATCAACTAGACTTCAAAGGAATCTGAATCAAAGACCTAGCAAGCAACTGTCATTTCTTCTGAATCCTATGCCCATTAAGAAAATTGACCCTACTTATCTTTGTAACTGTTTGGCATCATAGGAGTTATGTTTTCACCACAGAATAAATAGCTTCCGCTTTCAGCGTGGAGGTGTAAGCTTTGGGCTGGAGTTGAATGTTAGTGCAAATCATGATTTGCTCCATTTGTGCGCATCTTTTAGGCAAGAGAAGAAAAAAAAAAAAAAAAAAAAAAAAAAGATTAAGCCTTTTGTTTTTTTCCTCTATGCCTCCACTTTTCCTGTTCCTAGATTCTGAGTCCCTGTCAAGGGACTGAACCCCAGTTCAAAGCCAGCTTTGCTAAAAGGGCACACACAACACTGCAGAAGACTTCAAAACATTAGTCCACCTCATAGCAGCAGAAGAGATAAATGAGGCAAAAGCAAAGGTTATCTGAGCAGGTGTCCTGAGTGTCAATATGGAATGTGGTCTTCCAACATGAGTTTGTTTTTCTGATTCCTCACATATGGAGCTGCCTCTAATCCTGTAAACTGGACTTCCTTCAGCTCTTCTGGAAGTCACTGTGGGTTGGATATCTACATGGAGGGAAACTGTTGCCATTTTCAGGTTCAGGCTGTTGAGCAAGTTATAGTGTCTGGAAATAAAATGGGAAGGGTCTGGTGCGGTTTATGAAGAGGAATGTATTCTCTTGCATGAAGCCTGGCTTTGTAAGAACACATTTTTGAGTTAAGCTGTTCTTCTTTTATAGTGGGATAGTTCTGCTGCCTGTTTCCTTGATGACAGCCTTGGTAGTAATGCAAGAGGACTTCATACTTTGCTGAGAAAGATTTACAAAGATACCATAATTACAGTTAATGTCCATTGCATATGTACACAAACAAACTGACTTAGTGCACTCTCTTCACCCAAAATCCATGCAGTTTTCTGCATTAAATCGCCACGAGATAGTGGTAATGCAAAAGAGAAGCTGAGCGAAACAATTTCTTTCTGAAGAACTGTGCTGTATGTCTAACTGTAGTCTATTAAGGGAGGAATTCAACTGTTCACTCTCAATGTATGAACTAAGCAAGAAACTAAATATTTTGGATAGTAACCAGCCCACTGTTTTGAGTATATAACAAAACCACCTTTTATGATAGTGTAAAGTTGATAGTCTGTGGTCAGAGACTGATCTGGTCCAACTGAAAGTGGTTTAGATAAGACTCTGACGTCCTCATCTTTCCTTTTTACAGGAATGTTGTTTGGTTCTTTCATGTCCTCTTTTTGGGTTGGCAAGTGACAGAATTGCAGTTAAGAGGTCAAAGAAGTGATCCACAAAGACACAAACACAGGGAGGAGGACAGCAAGGATGGAGCTTGTTTTACCACTCTTCTCTTGTTCTTCCCATCCCTATGATTTTTATAAGCTAATCTTCACTAGTTGCCATGGAGCTTGCAGGTAACACTCTCTCCAATGACTACCAACTTTGTCATGTAACATTTTCAAAGATTTGAAGGTGACATATAGAAAAACCTTCTCACTTCTTAGAAGAATTGCTTCAGTAGGAATGTTGCTATTTGTATATTTTTGTGTTTTGGGGTGTGGAAGAGAGCTTGGAGAATTAAGAAAAAGTAGAACTATTTAAAAGTGAAGTTAATGATTCAACAAGGGCAGGTTCTCTTCCAGGATAACTCTGGTTATATATTAGAATTGTACAAATAAAGTGTTCAGTCCAAATCCATCCTCCTCCTCTGTAGTCCTGCACTGTCAGGGCTGGGTTCTTTGCACAATGATGTGGCTTTTTCTTGGGATCATCTTTTCTGTGGGGACGTTAATTCCTGGAAAACTCAGCTTGAAGTTGCAATATGACGGGTGAGTGTGAATGGAGTATCAGGAAAAATTGTGCATGCAGTGAAATTCTCAGGAACTGTGTAAGAATAATAATAATTATGAACCGAAAACCTGGAGACAGGGTTACTAAGCTGTAAGCTTTGTAAAATTTGGAAAGAAAACATAAAGATGGGAAATGAAGAAAGAGTGAACTATATCCAAGCCAGCAAAGATATGGCTGCAGCCATAGGAGACACAGAAAGCCCCTCAAATGCACCTCAGGATGCTCTGCTTCCATTAGCTGAAATTCATTTGGCTTAGCCTCTTTCATAATGAACTTTGAAATCAGATGCTTTAGGAATAAAATGCCTTTTCTGAGTATAAAGCGGGGGGTGGGGGGTGGGGGTGTGTGATTGACAAAATTTTTATCCGTTAATAAAAGCCAGCTGAGGTTATGTGAAAAAGATGCTGTCTCAAAAGCAGCTCAGATACAGAACCCCTGTTGGCAATCTGTAACAGCAACAAACAAACAAACAAACAAGCTAGTGGAGTTGGTCCAGAAAATATTCACCCCTAAGTGTTCAGAGAATTAGATTATCACATTTTTTATTATTGATTAATGTTTTCGTAAAGTATGAAATGTCTAGTTTGGCTGTATTCTCCTTTCGTGGTTCTGCTTTGCAAGAAAATGAATGATATAAAATTATGCTGTTTGCTTATCTAATCTATTTTGTTTCATTCACCCTCAACTTTACAAGGAATGATAGGTCACTCTGCCTTTCTAGCAGCTGGGATTTGCAGGAGGGGCACAAATACAGTGTGGAGGCCAGCTATCCACATATAAAACTTTATACACAGAATTTTCTAAAGTATACAGTGAAAGCAGTCCAGTGCTCAATGCCTCTAGACTAATTATATCCCCAGAATTTGATTTTTAAAAAGGAGAGAAAACCAAGGAATACCTACTGCAAGTAAGTTCCTTCATAGCATACCCATTCAACAACTCTCCCAGCAAAGCTCCTGGCAAAGCTTACAGAGTCACTACTTCTCTCTTTAGAACGTGTTATTTCCCTTGGATAATGTTCAGTCTTTAGATTAGTATCAGAGTTGCAGTCAGAACCTGTCAATTTCACTGAATAGAATGCAATAGACCCTTGGTAATGCAGTGTTCATTTTTGTTTCTAATTCTTGCCTGAGACTGAACCTGTTGAGTACTTGCATGAGATTTAAAAACACACTTATCAAATGGTCAGTGTGACTTTGGGTGGGCAGCACCTGCACAAAGATGAAATGACTAGTAAAGCCCATTTTTGTTGTCATTTACTCTGTTCAACATCTTAAATGAAGTATCTAATGTATGAGCATTCAAGGAAATGCAACTTGTGCTGAGAACAGTCCTTTAATTTGGTAAGAAAGCTTAACTGTAGCATTTAAAAAACTGTTATTCTCATGTGGTCACATGGGCTGACTTTGCACTTCTCCACTGAGAATCCTAGTACATAATCAAAAACAAGTGTGTGCTTTCTAATCTTAGTTCACTGTTAAAAATGATTTGTCTCCACACTGGCTATTGTAAAAGGTTTATCAGTAAATAAGAGCTGGCCATCTGGCAGCAATCTGACTGTCTGGCATTTCTTTCATTTGGTGTAATTAAGACATAATGTCAATGAGGATAGAAAGATATTACAGGATATTGTTTCCCTTCCTGACAGACAAAGAGCAAAGCAAGCCCAGGCATTTAGAGAGAATAAACTCTGAACTGCAGCTGAGATGTTTATTCTCCTAGCAAAGATGTTTATCCTGCATCTACAAGGTTTGTTACAAAGATATTACGGCTGCTGTACCAAATTGTTAGCAAATATAATCATTTTGCCCCACAGATGAGTGTCCTGTATGTTAACAGTCTCCTGAACCAGTTGTAAATGTCCTTTTTAACTATCAAGTTCTACGTTTCTCTATCAGCAAAGGTGATATTTTCAAGAGAGATACAAAAACCCCCAAATCTCCCTATTTTTCATTGGATAATGTGAATGAATAGTGAATTATATTTGCATGTGTATTAAGCTGATAATTGTATATTTGTGTATGGAAGCACAAATGATAGCAGTTGCAGTTCAGATGATGAAAGCATATTATATTGATGGCCATAATGACCATGGCTTTAATAAAAAGCAATGAAAGGCTTTTGCAACAAGAATTTCTGTTACAAAAGCTTTAACGTTCTTTTTTTGTACTTGTCCTGTAAAGGCTCCAAGGCCTGTTGAAGTCACTAAAGGAGACCGTGAAGCAGTAGTTATTGGTTACTAACAAATCTGAACATTTCCTGGGTTCCCCATTTTATCACATCAGTAGTGGATAACTGCTATCTCACCTTCCGGTAATGTAATGTAGTTGTGAAAATCCTCTCTTCATTATGAAACCCTTTCATTAGAAATGTCACACTTGCTATCAGTCCTGGAAAGCCGATCTGAAAGAACACTGAAAAAAATTTAAGAAAAATAATTACAAAAGGGTTTTAATAGAACATACAGATTTATTTTTTTCTGCATTTCCAACCATTTTAATTTGTCCTTTGTAAACTTTCAATATTTTTTTTAGATTAAGCCTGTAGTAAATGAAAGTTTCATGGGGTCTCATGAAAATATATACTCAGATACTGGATCTGTGTGTCTTTTCTAGAAATATAAAATGATAGATGTTGTACTAGAAATATTTGTTTCCTAAGAATACACAGTTCTAGAGACCACAGTTTCACTATTTGCAGAATAAACTTGCTGTTCTCATGGAAAGTGGTTTGTGAACATCTCAAGCTCTAGCAATGTTCACTTATCATGGCTATCTTACGTTTTTGCATGCCTAAGTAGATCAGAAAAGCATCAAGTCTATCTGGAATAACTGAATAATTCCCAAACAAGGGGAAAAAAAAGTGACATCTTATCAAATATATAGTTTATTATATACTACCAATGATCTTGTTTTGGCCCTGGTCCTGCAAAGGCAGAAACACACACCAAGGCTCATGTGAGCAGTTGGCTTCTGTGAAGCTGGTATGGTAAATAAAGAATTGCTTCTGGCAAGGAACCAGAGTTAACCTAACGCTCTAGCAACAGAAAACTTGCATCACTTAGTCCTATTTGTAGCTAAAACATTCCAGGTATTCATCACTCAGACATGTTTTTGTTGGAACAGCACTCAGTTATATGCTCTGTCTTCCTTCTACGTAACAAAATACCTCCTTTTGACTCATGAAATCATGAGTACTCTAACAGGCATTAAAACTGATCTTGTTTCTCTGGTGAATTTCCAGGGATCAGGTTTTGCATATTGTGCCAGAAACATTTCAGCAAGTCCAGCATCTTCAGCATCTTTGCAGCACTTTACTGGTGAGTAAGAATAATCATGTGTGCCCAAAGAGCAGAGTGGGGTCTTGGGCTGCAAAAAAGATTTACATGTAACTTTGGACAGGAATGAAGGTTAACATAAACTTGAAGAAGCTTTACCTAACTTTTTTTTTCTTAGCGTAGGGTAGAATTGCCCTTCCACTACCTGAAGGAATGTATGGGAAGAAGTTAAGTTTCCTTGCATGGCTCTGTGAAGATGCTGCTCCTTCTCAGTGGTGTCTGAATAAATGGAAGCATTAAAGCTTGTGCTGTATGCTCTATGAACAGATGGCTGGAGAATAGTTAAGGGGAGAATTTGAAGGAAAACTTCCATTTATTAATATGCAGCTACTCTATCTTAAATAATACTTTCTCATTCTGGAAACAGAGCTTGATTTGTGCATTTCTTTCTTCTCTGCACAGCTGGATTTGTGGAAGCCCCTTCAGCCTGAAGACATCTGGGCTGGAGAAGACTTGCACATAAGGGTCCCAGCCCCTCTGGTGCAGGAGGTGAAAGACAGCTTAGCTCAGCATATAATCTCTTACAGGTACAACCTCTAATTTCTTAATGGGAAAGGCTGGCTCTAACAATCTTCCTTGTTATCACAGAAGGACCTGGCCTTTCCAGTGAACCATCAGCAAGTACTGATGATAGGACCCAACCTTTGTTCCCAGTGCCTCCAACTTACTTTGACCTACCCAATGCACAGACACTATATATTTCTTAGAGTTTTAAAAACACATTCCCCTATGCCCTGATTATTCACCTTCCCACTGGCCTGGACTGTGAATTTGGAGCCAGGATCTGAGACAGCCCAATCTGTCTTGTTCCCTACTCTTGCCTTCTCAGTGACAGAGGATGGTGCTCAGATGTATGACTCAGTTTGTTGGCCTGAAGTCAGGAAGCCAGACTTGGTACAAACACGACTTATAGAAGCATGCTTTGCTCTTGGAAAGCATGGATACTTGAACACAGGGTCCTCCCTATTTTGGAGAGCCCAAAGTTTTAATCAGTGTCAGTGCAGAGAAACAGCCTCTGTAGCTCTCCTTTTCCCTTTTCCCTTCCCTGTCTCTTATTGCTCTTCTGGTTTGGAGAAGAGCCCTTTCAAAGTGAATATTCAGCCAGTTTCTTCAAAGCTGCTAATTCCTATCCCTATCGCGCCCCCCACCAGGCTGGTGAGAATTTTCTGCCACCAGCCAGCCAGAGATATCCCAGTCTGGGACAAAGGTTGGAGTGGCAAGTCCCCACTGCACACACAATTAGGAGCCATGAGCTGCAAATGGCCCATGATGCTTTATCACACCTACCCAGCCACACATCTTCACTAACTGCCATGCTTTTACTTCCAACCTGAAGACCTAATCCAAATACAGTGTTTATAAAGCCAAATAGGATTAAATAAAATCTATTCCTCACACAGTCCCATTCCCATTTGGAACTGACTTTTTCAGGTAACAAGTAGCTAGCTATATTTCATACAAACAATCCTGTAGTCATTCCGGGCTGGTGACAAACGGCCTATGGACATACACTGACATTCAGCAATCAAAGATCAGTTAAAGGAGGATTGGTGCCACTTCAAAGCTGTTTAGAGTTAAAGCTGATCTTGACATCCTGAATCTTGCCTGACAAATTCTTTTTAGTAAGTGTGATACCCTGACAACCAGAGATGGAGAGAGATGAGGTGGGAGCCAGTACAAATGATCTAGCATCAGGTTTAGGTATCCAGGACTTAGACAACATTCCAGAAGATATTTAACCTCTTATTTATATCAAGGCTCTTCATTTTCTAATGGCTTCGATTGATTCTTGTGGAAACTTAAAAGTCTAAACTGAAGTTAGCTGTTTGCTCCTCCACCACTACCCCCCCTTGGACTGGGGCCAGAACTGTATCTACCTTGTGTAGGGTACAGAAGAAAGAGGTGGGTAATTTAAAGTCAAGCTGAAATTTTGGCTTTGTATTGCAAATGGGTTGAGATAAGTATGGCAAAGTTAGAGTTAAAGTTCCTATAACTGATTCAAAGCAGGAATCACTTTTTAGAAGGCAGTTGACATGCAAGGAAGGTAACATGACAGTTAGGTATATAATGATAGAGACATAAATGACAAATTATAATCAGGACATTAATATTCTGACTGTGTCAAACTCTAGGATTTCAATTCTCCAGAGCTCTGATAAGGCATTTTGTGTGTGTGGTTTCAGTTCATGGGAATTTGCCCTGCCTGAATTTTAGTTTGATGTTCAGATGTGAATAAACATCAAAGCTCAGAGTGAAAGTCAGCTGTAACCAGTCTTAAAAGTTTCTTATGTGCAGTTTCCAGAAATGCGGATCAGTGCTACTGTCAGCAGAATAGCCTATTAGCACTTAGAGTGTTTGAAATCAACAGTGTTTAAGCTGGCTTTGCAATTGTCTTATCGCAATCATTTACAATGGGCACAGATTTGTAACAGTGTTACAAGGGGCTGATTACAGTGAGAAAGCAGTGCATGATCCAAAGCACTCTGAAGCCAAGGAGAAGGTTTTATTGACTCCCTTGATCATGGAATCGCGCCTATGCTATACTCATTTCTGAATTAATTTGTAGCTAAAAAGCAAGAGCTTTTTGAAGGGAAGAGGGGGTTTGTTCCAATTTTTGCAAATTGCAATGAATACTTCTGTGAAGTCCTTGCAAATTGAAAATATCTCCATAAAATACAATGAAACACTAATGTAAAAGTTTTCACTTTTTCTCCTGTTCCCAAAAGGTGGTTATTTTGGAGTTTTTTCCAGAAGTAGAAGTTATAAAGAAAAGAAAGATATTGAACTTCTTTTTTTTTTTTTAGAAAATTGTCAATATTTTTTTTTAAATCTGGTAAAATTATTATTTTATTTTTAAAATCAGTGAAAATCTCAGTACTTTGAAATTTGTCTTACATAAAAGCAACCATTATGCTGATGGTGACTTATTTGCTAGACAGTCCACAACAAAAGAGGCTAAATCCTGTCACTTGTTGATGTAAGCAATGTACCCACCGTGATAGTTCTACAGTAACTGTTTGGGATTGTTTTCTTTTCTGTCTCCCCTTTGCCCTCCCTGCTCAGAGTCCTAATACCTGATGTGCACAAACTTGTGGATCAGAGCATGCCAAGGGAGAGGAGCAACCACAGACAGGTCCCAGAAAGTTATGTCTACACCCAGTACCATCCAATGGAAGAGGTAAAGAGGAACCCAAGTCTGCTTTCTTTCTTTGATGCTGCTATTATGTAAATGGCATAGCGAGCAACTCTGTGCTTGCAGAAAGCTCAGTTTAAGTCAGTGGAGCTCCTTCTGGCTTTCTTCTTTGCAGAATTAGTCCTTACTCTTTGACTAGAACCTTGGCCTGGTTGAATTGAACATGAATTTGTCATTGATTTTGATTAAATACCCAATTCCTCCCTGGCTAAAATAAACACTCTGTGTGAAGCAGCCATATTGTTTTGCAAATAATATTCTGGGGTTCAGTTGATTTGTTTGCTACCTTTCTACCCTATTATGACTTATTATCTCTAGCATTTATTCATTTGAGCCCCAGGATGTTTGATGCTGAGCCAAATGTGAAGTGCAATGACTATTGTAGTCTCTGGAATCCCAGGGAGGAAGACGAGGTGAACAGTGGGAGACCTGTAGAAAGAAGTAATTTAAGGATAGGTTTTTGGCACTTCAGGAGAGAATAATGTCATCAGGGTGTGTAGACATGTTTCACAGACTAGTGGGTAAGCCTGGACAAAGGCATAGCTATACTGGACAAAGGCATAGCTATACTCTTCCTCATACCCACATCATAAGAGTGAGAGAGCAGAGTCAATATTCATGTATAATTTGTTTGACCTATCCATTGGGGATGACCCCCAGTATCAATACAGGCTGGGCAGAGAATGGATTGAGAGCAGCCCTGAGGAGAAGGACTTGAGGGTGCTGGTGGATGAAAAGCTCAACATGGCCCGACAATGTGCGCTTGTAGCCCAGAAAGCCAACTGAATCCTGGGCTGCATCAAAAGCAGCATGGCCAGCAGGTCAAGGGAGGTGATTCTCCCCCTTTACTCTGCTCTGGTGAGACCCCATCTGCAGTACCACATTCAGCTCTGGAGCCCCCAACATAAAAAGGACATGGAGCTGTTGGAAACAGTCTAGAGGAGGGCCATGAAGATGATCAAGAGTGCTGGAGCACCTCTGCTATGAAGACAGTCTGAGAGAGTTGGGGTGGTTCAATCTAGAGAAGGCTCCAGGGAGACCTTATAGCAGTCATCCAGTACCTAAAGGGGACTTACAAGAAATCAGGAGAGGCACTTTTTACAAGAGCATGTAGTGATAGGACAAGAGGTAATGGTTTTAAACTAAAAGAGGGTAGACTTAGGTTAGATATTAGGAAGAAACTATTTACTGTGAGGGTGGTGAGGCACTGCCACAGGTTCCCCAAAGAACTTGTGGATGCCCCATCCCTGGAAGTGTTCAAGGCCAGGTCAGATGGGGCTTTGAGAAACCTGGTCACGTGGAAGGTGTCCCTGCCCATGGCAGGGAGGTTGGAACTAGATGATCTTTAAGATCCCTTCCAATCCAAACCATTTTATGATTCTACGATGACTGCTGCTGAACTCAGATGTGGAAAATCAGTACTAATAGGGAAGAGACTGTAATACTGTTTTGAAGATTTGATGGTGTGGCTCCATGTCTCATAAAGTCAACAAAAAGATGCCCAATATGATGGCAGAATAGAGTGTCAGTGCTGTATTGCAGTGATGTTATCTTTAACATCCAGTGAGATATAACCATGCCTTTGCTCAGAGGCAAGTGGAAAGCCTTCCATGAGTGTTAAGTGATTACAGATTGAAATAAGCTCTGAGGAAAATGTTGCTTGCCTAACGGAAAGGAAATGCTTTAACCTGGAAATGGAGGTGGGAAGGAGAAGAAAACTCCCACTTTGGACCAAAAATTCTCTGTCACTGTTTCAGATTTATCAATGGATGAGTCAGATCCAGAAGAGCAACAGTGAGCTAGTGACTCAGCACTACCTGGGGAAGACAACTGAGAATCGAACAATGTATTATCTGCAGGTAAGGTAGGAACTTTCTTAAAATGAATAAAAGGTGTCTTCACAAAAAAGTACATAGGAGAAGACAGGTTTCAGATCTTTCCTAAGATAGTGCTTATTCCAGTTCACCGAAATAACAGGAGATGGTTTTACTCCTCTACAGTACAGTAAGATTTGCCAACTTTCATATACACTATCACCATAACATTGCTATTGCTATTATCCAGTGAAAACAACAAATTTAACTGCAGTCTTGTTTAGAAACACAAATCAAGCTGAAACTAGCTTGGCAACAGCTGTGTGTGAGGGTAAAGACTTCTGTTTTGTTGTTTTTCTTACTTTTTACAGCATATAGCCTTTCTGCTAGGAGTATTCTATGACATTTTTTATCAGAGGCTCTAGTAAAAACCGTAGTCTTAATAATTGGGTTAGTTATTATCTAATCTGTCCCTATCACTGAGTAACATTAGATTCCCTACCTCTTTTTGCTTCCTCTTCTGAAAAAAAATAAATAAATTCTCAAAGTAAGAACAACCAGTACTATGACTGACTAATATAAATGAAAAGAAACTGTTTTACTGACACTCCTGCTCAACAGACACTTTAAAACTCTTGCCCTGTGATATTACAGAGATGGGGTTATTAGGAAGGAGAGCTTCTCACAATGATGTCTGTAAGAATAATAATCTCAGATGGCTCAATGGCATATCAAGGCACATCCTTTTCTTTCTGTATTATGGTAGGCTATTTTATTGTAATGTAACGATTTTCCAAATGATCATTTTTACACTTCCTCAGATCAGTCAACCATCAGATAAAACCAAAAAGATCATTTGGATGGACTGTGGGATTCATGCCAGAGAATGGATCTCTCCAGCCTTCTGCCAGTGGTTTGTGAAAGAAGTGAGTCCTCACTCTTCCACTTAGACAATAAAAAAGACATATAACTTTGGATATTTCAGTTCTCTATTGTGCCTTCAAGAATTAGGCTTTTTCTGTTAAAATATGAATTTCAAAATTAGTACATAGTATGGATACCTGTGGAGACCTAAGTCCAAGTCACAATTTGAGATGAGATATGGGACAATATTTGCTAGCACATTGTTTGCTCCACCTGAACTGATTCCAAAGCCACTGATCTTGATAGCAATCTCTCAGTTTCCCACAGTGACATTAGGATCAAGCCACTCTGCATCACAGAGCCAGTCCCCTTGGAATAAATCAACCCTAGCAATGAACATGTGTACAATTTACAATCAGTACACATGGAAATAGCAATGTTCCATGTGTACTGAAAGTGCCTGGTGTGCAAGTATGCCATCATGCAGCTTTCATAGCTGCAAGACTGTATCCATACAAAGTACACTGTAACTGAAAACATTGTCACTTTGTTAATGGCAAAAGGTAGATATCTCAATGTATCTGGGGACCAAGTAGACCTTGGATATCATGGTGATATCCAGGACTGAGTGACTCCCTGCTGATGATGGTTAAACTAGCTCTTTCCCATTATTACCATTAGATTCTCTGCTCAGTCCTCTGTATTTTTTCTTTTCAGATTCTTCAGAATTACAAATCTGATCCAAAGATAAACAGATTTCTGCAGAATTTGGACCTCTACATCTTGCCAGTCCTCAATATTGATGGCTACATCTATTCCTGGGAAAAAGTAAGTAGTGAAAATCCAGGTCTAGATCAAAAGTTACGTGTGTACAGCATGTTTTGTTAATTTTAGATACAATCATAGCAATCATATTTAAACAGAGAACAGGACAGAATTATTACTCACACAAAACATCTCACGGCAAAGAGGTTTTGTTTTTTCTATAAATCAGCTGTTACTTGAGATTACAGGGCTAAAAATTCCTAGCAAATGTCATAAGCCTTGGGGAGAGAGGACAAAACCACAGGATCAATTGCTTTTGCATGTTGGGGGATGTACTTACTTCCCTGCTAACAGATCAAGGCTTGGTTGATGGAGTTAAGCATGTCTGGAGGAGTCATTCTTCGCAAGAGATCTCAACCAGCAAATGAGTCTAAGCACCTTTTCAGCTTGGGACAGGAGGAGAATTGGCCAAATATTGGGCTATTTGGTTTTGAAATACGTGTGCCCTCCCAAGTAATCTTGCTTCTCTGATACGGAGGATAATGTAAAATGTTGGTCTTCAGCAACTCTCATCACGTTTCCAGGCTCTTGGGCCCAGTCAAAACACATTTTAATGCAGGACCACAGCATGGTCCAACAGGCTCAGCCTATCGCCATGTGGATCCTGCTGTCACCCAGCTTATTCCCTGGCAGGTTTGGGGCATACCACATGTTGCAGTTGAGATGCACAGGTAATTCAGCTGGGAAGCTCATACAGGCAGTGCAGGAAGGTCTGCAGAGAACCAAGTATAACAGTGAGTATAGCAGGGAAACAAGGAGCAGCAGCAAGATTAGCTAACAAAAAAAAACATTCGTCCTCTTGATACTGAAACAAACGTAAGTTCAGCTGCTGTCTCTTGGACACAGAGGTATCCCTCACAGTGCCAAGGATTTCTTAGGAGTGCAACACCACATGGAAGCAGTTGAGTACTACAGAAAAAGCACACTTTTTTCTTTAAAGCTCAGGAGGCTCATTTCAAGGTGCATGCAGGCTTGGGGAAGATGACAGCCTGGCTGTAGTAGATAAAATGTTCTGTCACTAAGCTTTATCACCCTTGTACAGAAAGTTGCACTCTTACAATGCAAGAGTTAGTCAGAAGGCAGAAGTCTAAAATAAAGGAGATTTTACACTGTACTATCACTGGGTCCTATGGATCATTGAGTTGTTATGTAACTGAAGATACTTCTGTTTAGGATCGTTTCTGGAGGAAAAACCGTGCTCCATATATGAATGGCACCTGCTACGGGACAGATCTGAACCGGAACTTCAATTCCTCCTGGGGCAGTAAGTTCCAAGTATTTCAGATTGACAACACAAGTGTAAAGCAAGAGTAATAACTAGTCCCTGAAATAAGATGAAGTCCTTAAGAAAGGAATCTTGTTGTCATCAAGACATATGTAAAAATAAAAACCTGGTTTGTAACAATATTAAGTCACTGACTTTGAACTAGCTTTCTCTTTGTGAGAAGAAAATTGCTGCTTATATAACTACACTCCTAATTGACTGCAGGAGCAAGCGTCAGCTCTAGGCAGCAATGTTAGGAGTTAGTCACTTAACAGCCAGTATTTACGTTTGTCATGAATTTCAAGGAGTCTCCAAAGCTTCCCTGGCAGGTGGTACACTGTGGTGGTGTCAGAGTGGTTTTGTTGCAGCCAGCCTGTAAATATGTGTTAAATATTTCAGTCTTGTAGCAAATTTTAGTTGCTACCGACACAGTAAAATGTTGAAGTCCCACTGAGCTGTCTAGTCTCCCTGCCCATATAAACACACACCTTAACACTCCAATGTAAATTTCCCTGTTCCCTCTGAACTGGTGTTTCTACATCTCTCCTTTGATTCACTCTTCGTATTCTGCTCCAGGTGTTGGTGTTTCTTATAACTGCGACAGTGAAATCTTCTGTGGATCTGGACCAGAATCAGAGCCTGAGACAAGAGTTGTGGCTCAGTTTATCAAAAGGAAGAAGAATGACATTTTGTGCTATTTAACAATTCACTCCTATGGACAGTGCATCCTCACTCCATACGGTTCCACAACAAAACCTCCAAGTAACAGTGAAGAACTGGTAGGGCAAAACATTCATCTTCTACACTTCTAGAAAACAAGTACAGGCAGTAGCATGTGGCACAATGTGATTTGACTCTTGCCTTTCCTTCAGAGGAGCTGGGCTTATTCAGGGGCTTGGCTCCCAGAATTACTGCTGCTCCATGCAATATCAGCAAGGTTTATTTGCCTCAGAATTAATCTTAATCCTTCATCTTAAATCAGGAAAACTGAACTATTACAGATAGGGTTACTGCAATGCAAGGTAAAGTAGAGAAGAGCACCAAGTTCTTGCTGCATAAAAGAATGCGTTTGCACTTTTGGATGCCAGCACATTATACACACGCAGCTGTCATGACTGTGTCTGGAAATGTGCTTACTAGGAGAATGGGAGCAAAGTAGGTGCCTACTTGATAACTTCTCCCCTCAGTTTCTGAGTGTTCTAATTTGTGTTCATTAACATGTATGTTTATAAATATTCCAGTAGTGGAAGCATTAATCAAGAGCATGAGGGACTTGGGTTTGGACTTCATATAAGTCATTTAGTCTGTCTGTGGCTCAGTTTCTAAAGATGGTGGGATACAGTCTATGACAATTTAACAAGTGTAAGAGATCAATCACTGCTGTAGTCAGTATCAATATGCTATACAGCATAGACTCTAATTCTCCAAAATACAGCCCTCTAGCTTTACAACAAAGCAAATATGTTCTCTACCTAATAGCAGAGTAACTTGTAAAATTTTAACATAATTTACATTAAAAAAATAAAGAACAATTTGCCCAAATTTTTAATGGGTTTCTCTAAAGTCCTTAATTAATATCAAAACTTAAAGCTGATCATATGTAAATGTAAAGCTGGAAGAGACAGAAATTTTGGTCCACTCGAACTAAATTGCCAAATGTACTGGCACTGATGACAATGCTGTTCTTATTTTGAACTTACAGATGCATGTTGCAGAGAAAGCAGCTGCTGCCCTGATGGAAAAGTATGGGACCAGCTATAAAGTAGGACCAACCTCTTTAATTTTATGTAAGTTTCTTTATGTTTCCCTTTGATTGCTGTTTTTCAAAGAAGAGTCATTCTTGTGTCACAGGCATCAGTAAGTACTGTTTTGCTGAGTTTCCTCTTTGAGTAATATTTAATGGGCTGGTTCGGTGCAACATCTAAGCAGCAGTCATTTGAATACAAGATAACACTGTACGTTATAAAGCTGACTGCAGGAATGAAGGAAGCATTGATCAGAAGCTAGTTCCTACATGAATTCCTCACAGATACATCACAGGGGACAGAACGAGATTGGTGATAAATCATCCTGATCCTGCTGAGGTCAGCAGCAAAACTCCTATTTGTCTTCACTGGAGTCAAGCAAAAATTAAAATCCCAATCAGGTCTATAGTTACTCCATCAGACACTATCACATGGCAGCTGCCTGCAGTTTTGTGTGAAGTATGTTGGTTTCAGCCTTGTTCCTAATAGACTGGTTAGCCATGTCACAAACACACCATCACAGCTGATACTAGTTGACAGCCTTTTACACAGAGGACTAGAGGGCCCTAGAGACTGCCTGGTAAACCCAATATTTTCCCAGTAAGCAATAAGTCATGCTAGTCACTCAGAACAGTAAGCAGGTGGCTCCAGTACCCATACGGTTTTGCCTGTTCACAGCATCTGTCTGTGCCAGTCTCCGAGTTGCATGAGTCACCTACTGCATGAGCAATGCAGTGTAAGCATAAAGTAACTTGTCCATGCCCATGACTACATTGAGCCAGGGTTTGTACTTACATTGAATAGGTAAGAAAAAAATCCAGGAGGCAGATGAACAATGATACAGGGAATTGCTAGAAATCTTTCAGACTGGACCATAATTAGGCTTAAACACAAATACACAAAGAAATTGCAGGCAGCATCAATATAGGAAATTAAGTACCAGGACAGACAAATGGCCAGTCTGTCTTGTACCCTACACTAATCACAGTAAAATGCTACAAACAGAATCCCTGGAACTCATCTCCTGTTATTGTACAATACTATCTTATGAATAATTGTTTCCCTTAGGAAAGTCCATGGAAGACCTTTAGTATAACTAAGAACTGCAGCACCTAGAAGCTCTGCTTTCCATGTCACAGTGATATACAGTTACTGCTTAGTTCAGGGATTCTAGTATAATCTTGCACTAACTATAGAAAGAAGTATTTTCAAAGAACCATGCTTAATACAAATATCTCCCCTCTATTTTTGAATTCACAGACAATAACTCAGGCTCCTCACGGGACTGGGCTCACATGATTGGCATTCCTTTCTCCTACACATTTGAACTGCGAGACAATGGTACTTATGGATTTGTTCTACCCCCTGAGCAGATCCAGCCCACATGTGAGGAGACTATGTTGGCTGTGACAACTATCATAGACTGTGTTGGTCAGAAGTACTTCCCAGGTGGGGCTGTGATGCTGACCTCCAGCAGCTTAGGCCTGAGTCTTTGCCTGACTGTTGCACTTAAATGGACTGTTTCTTAAAAACAGCTTAGACAACCCAGCAAGAGACTCCCATGGAAAGTATAATGTCCCTTTGAAAAGACAAAATTATGCAAGCAGAGGAACTAAATGTCAAGTATTTCAATAAAGGCTCATCACACAAAATACAAGCATCTACTTGTGGTTTTAATAGCTGTGTTTTAGGGAAGGGGAAGGATGAAGAGCTGTGGCAATTTCCCAACCTTCACTTGCTGGCTCTGCAAGAAGCCAGCCTGAGTACATGTAGGGAGAGAGCACTATTACTTCCTGGTTCTTGAGCATATTTTCAGGGGCTCACCTGAGCCTATGCAGCCCTTCTGTCAGCCACAGTCCTGCTCTGTCACAATTCTCCGCACTGCCTGACCCCACTGACTCCTGGGTTTTGCTGGCATTAGCAGGATGCCTGTGAGACTTAAATGTTCCCAATTCCCACTACAGAAAATTGGACAGCTTCATTGACATCCACCTTCCTTCTCCAAACTACCACACTGGGATTTACCAGAAAATACAGAGCCTTGAAAGCTGGTGAAAAGTCATAATCAGACAACAATCAACAGCAGCCTGAAACAAGCAGAAGAGTTGAGCTGGTGCAAGCGTGTGGGGGACAGGCAAGAGGTGTGGCCCCTGTCACTTAGAAGCAGTCAGATTAGTGAAGATAGAAACTGCCCAAATCCTTCAAAACTACAAAAGGGAAAGGGAAAAGGAGGGAAGATGAGGACAGGGTGCTATTCCTATAGAGCAGATCAGAGAATAATTTCTTTGCATCCTCAGCTTCCAAAAATGACTGATGGCAACAAATACTCTCCTAAAGTTACAATCCTAAGGGGTTTCATTACAGATGGTACATAAAGAAAGCCTATTTACAGAGGGGTGCCTTTCTTACAAACCACCTTAATCCTTTCCAGCTGACTCTGCAGAAGGACTGGGGCCCAGTTGCATGGCTCTCCAGCACTTGGGAGAGCTTGCAGCCTGCAGAAATCTGCCTGGGATCCTCATGTGAAGCTGGAAACTCAGTGGAGTGCCAGAGGAAAGGAAACATTCCAGCCCATTGAGCAAGGGACCCTCTGCCTGAGCCATTTGAAAGGAAACACCAAGCAAAGAGCTTCTGTGTTATTACAGCCAACACCAGAGGGTGCAGGGCATTCACTAACATAGAGACGACCTATTTTAATCCGTACTCCGTCTGCTTTTGAATCCTGGAGACCTGCATCCCAGAAATATGCCCACTAGGCTTGTCTATTACAGGTAATAGGATAGATATTTTTTTTCCCTCTTAGAAAATGAAGAGTTCAGGGCAGGGTGGGGGGAGTGTGTGTGTGTGTGTAAAGTAAAAAAATAGGTATGAGAGATCTGACTTTCCTAGGAAACTTCAAGATCTCACTTGAAAATTAAAAGTATTCTAACTAGAGATTTTCAACAAAATCTTTCCAACTTTGGGGAAGAGAATGCTTTTTTTCCACCTTGAGTGTTTGAAGGCCAGTGAAAGCAAATGCAGAGCAAGAGCTTCTGCCAGAAAACTCACAGATAAAGGACATTGAGAGGACTGAAATATTACTGTCCTCAAGTTATAAAGTACAGCAAGATTCAGTGACTTGACTCAGAGACCCCCTCATAAAGACTCTGTGGCAGAACCTGGAAAATTGTTTTGTCCAATTCTCTTCCAATGCTGCCAAGAGAAGGATGCAAATCACTTGACCATGGTACTGTTAAAAATGATTTAAAAAAAAAAAAAAGATAAAACCTTGCTGTCATTTTTCCAAAGCACATCTTATTGTCATTTTGTCTGTACTGTTAGTTGACAAATCTTAGCTCCTGTGTTCATTGTTCACAGATTATTACCAACTGATATAGCTAAATCTGTTTGACTCCTGCAGGATCCCCAGAGCATAGTCCTTCCAGACCAACCACTCATTTACAGTAAGACCCGTCTGTTGCAGGGGTCTGTAGCAGAAGGTATCACTAATTAGCACTTCTCCCTACAGGAGCATCACTCCCCAAACTTATGTTTAGTTTAGGATGCCACTTGTACTTGTATACTGTGTCTTTGGAACTGTAAGAGACAAGACAAGTCCATCTGGCCTATGACTATGAGCTGTCCTTAAGCAAGTGGGTTTTGACCACAAGCATTTCATAGCCATTTGCACGCAGAGCAGAGAAGCTCCTCATCGCCACCAGCAGCAGATGGCAGTGCCCTCTGGGGACTGATAGCCACACGCTCACCTTGCCAAAGCCACCCAAGCTTGGGCTGCCACAAAGTGCTTTCCAAACCTAATCCATGACTGTACTGGTATAAAAATGTTGTGGTCAGGGCTTCTTTACTGGATTCAGGGGCATGGCACAGCCTGTATGCCTAGATCCAGAGAGGAAGGGAGCTGGTTTTGCTGATCTTGGGTATCTTTTGATAGAATTATTTATCACTAAGAGATACAACCAGGTGTGCCCCAAAGTTAATTAGCAGTTTTTTCTGGACTGGCTCAGTCCCTCATTAGCTCCTCTTCTTGTAATAACTACCATCAGGCAGGGGAAGATGCCCCTGTACATGCACCTAGGCAGGGGGATGAGGGTAGATTTTGCCTCCAGCATCCAAGAATCATAGAAGTGGAGAAGATTTTGCCAGAAAAAAATGAGATATTTGGCAACAGTCATTATCTAGAAGAGTCTGCTGCTGTCAGTACACTGAGCATGCCTGGGCTTACGGCTCCTTGGATGTCAGCAATGATTCACCCACTTTGCATAGTGAAACCACAAATGAAGGTTGTGTGGAAGCAGCACCTTGCCCCCATTGCCACTGCAGAACAAGATGTCCTGCAATGAGTGCTTACAACCCCTTTTAGGAGCTATGATAGCACAAGCAAGCCACAACCACTAAAAGGCCAAGGCTGCAGCAAATTGATCTTTACAAACATTACACAGGCTCTATATTTCACACACCCTCCCAGTTTGCTGACTTCTCTGTGTACCTTTTGTGCTTGTAGAGGAGTGATATGTACGGCTGATAAAAATCACTGCAGAGGGTGTATTTATCAACCATGTTTTGCAAAGGATAATTTTAAATAAAAACATAGTATGGATGTCTCTATTGAATCTCCCCTTACTTCATTAATCCATTGTCTGCCTTTCTCTCTCCTGCTTTCCTACATTGCTTTCTCTGACCCTTGCTAGGTTTTGCTTTATGATGAAGTATGGAAAGAGCCGCATTCTGATTTCTTGCATCTTAGCAGCAGCATAGCATTATCCTACTAAGACAACAGTGTAAAATTTACTCATGTGTAAACACATGCAAAACTAAAAGTTATCATGCAAAACTAAAAGATTCTTTTATTCATTATTGTTTCTCCCCAATAATTTTACCAAGACCCATGCCCCTTCCCTTTCTTTCTCACAGTTAAGACACCCAAATCATGCATGCTTTATTATATAATTGGTATTTTGAAGGATTAATTACTTTTGGTCATTCAGGTTATTGAATAAAAACAAAGGCATCCCTGTTCTGAGTAACAGTGTTCTATATTATCCTTGTTAACATTTTGTCTATAATACAAAAATAAAGATTGACGCAAGGGCCATCAGTGATCTCATTCCATTTCACGTAAGGAACTTCTCTCTCTTTAATTTCTCCTCCATGCTATGTTAATTTGATACAGTCCTCAGGCTCCTAACACGTTAGCAACACTGCCCTCATTAAGGAAAGTGAAGATATCACGAGGGAACTATAATATTAAATGAACGTGTGTAGCCTCATTTCTTAGAGCATCACATGATGGAAGAGCAAAGACCTACAATTTTGAGGGAAGTGTGCAAAACACCTCTGTCAGTTGACCTTTCTGGGGAAGCACTTGTAATGCAGGTTGTTACTTCCTGATAAACTGCTTATGCTCCAAAATCCACTGAAACATTACTCTTTCGTGCAGATTCTATTCCAAGCGAAAAACTCTCAGACTTCAACATCTTAGACTGTGTATGAAAATTGGAAGCCATCTTCAGTGGAACAAACCTGCTCAGAAACACAGAAAGATGTTCTCAGTGTGTTCCAGACTTTATTGTAGATGGGAACGTATTGATTTATGACAACTGAAGACCTAACCATTTGTGTCCCAAATCCCCCTAGCCAAAACTCCCCTTTTTCCAAACTAGCCTGGGACTACTTCAGACAGAAGGGTCAGGCTCTGAATGGAAATCAAAGTATCCTGAGCTGGTCTTGGGTTCCCTCAGCTTACAATCTGTAGATATTCATGGTCCTGGTAAGCTTTGTCTCATTCCCTGTGTCTTCTTTTGGCTTCATCCACAGCTGGGTTTTCTTGACTAGATGCAATGTCCAGGTATGTCATACACGAAACCCACAGAAGAACCTACTGCTTTGATGAGACATGCTGTGCTCACAATTTCCTGCCACATAAATGGCTGGTCAAGGCTACTTTGTTTTCATTACCACTAAGCTGAGAGGGGTCCAATAATAAGAAAACATAAACAGAGGTTACGATTAAGCATTAGAATTACCATACTCAGGTACTCTTAATGAAAATCTCATCTAAAATGCATTTCATATTTCCTGCATCCTCCTTCCAACAAACCTGGATGATCCTTGTTAGTATAAAATATAAAAGAATAATTTGATGACAGCCTGTCATCACTTGCTTCTGTCTGCCAGATCTCATGGTGTCTGTTTATGCGCATGGTAGGCATTCATAAAACCAGCTTCTGTTCTGCAAGTTGGCAAACAATATGAGTGTGCTATTCACAAGACAGCCAGTGGCAAGCAGAAAGAGTAAATGCAGTGTCATGCTCACACCTTTTAATTCACCTTGGAATACTGACCCAAGGTATATCCTCATTGCAGCTGCACTCTATTGTGTGGGAATGCCTCAAATTAAGGCAACGTAATCTAGGGAGAGGTGGTTAGGATTGCATAGTACCAACTGCAACGGAAAATCCCTAGAGGAGGGAGAGCATTTGCAAAAATGATGGAAATTTATTGTGCTGACAAAGGTGTAAGTTACACCGGCTTTAGAGTGGGAAAGAAAAAATGGGTAGGTCACAGATGGACTAATAATGCCATTTTTTCTAGCTTTAGCTTCTTCTGCATGTGTCTAAAAGAAACAGCCCTTATTTTGAAAATGCAATCTCCTCCTGTTCTCAAACACCCATACAGCTTTACCTGGGTGAGGGCTGAGGAGGAAGAGGATTACTGATGAACGTTACTTAGCTCTGATTAGTGAGGCACAGAGCGGAAGAAGGACTAAAACTAACGAGGGAGATACTGAACACAAGCATAACCAGGCAGCAAGGAACACATGAGTAGGCAGCACACTCTGACAATTAGGTGTAATAGTCTATTTGCCAATGTCACATAACAGAGGTTTCCAGCCTGAGACTGAACTATAGTTTTTTATATATTTTAAAGGCTAGTGCCAGGGCAGGTAATCAACTGATTACAAGGATCCACTGCCATCATCTAACACAAAAAAACCAAAGTTTGTATTTAATATCTGTGTTCCTAGTTTCTAAACACAAAACAGAAACACATGAATCTATGAGAAACACCACTTTACTCCAAGTTCTCTCTTTATCACTTCAGTCGCTGTTTCTGCATATTCTTTAATTTGCATGTTACAAATTGTCTTTTCTTTCCCCTCGAGCTACCTAGTTAGAAACAAATTAACTTTTTTTATATATATATAATTTAGTTTTAGGGAGTTTATGCTTTAGCTTTTACTTGAAAAATGAATCTTCCTTGGGAGAAGCAATGTCCCTTGTGGTTGAACACTTGTGATGCTGGAACTGTCTCTGAATTTGCTGTTGTTTGCATCACCAGTTACCTGTGACATTGACCTTAACCAATTATGGTGTGATTTTGAAAACACTTAAGGGGATCATTACCTAGAGGTAGAAATCTGGGAAAGACAGCTCTGTGTCAAACGGTTGAGGAGGAAATATTATAAAAGGGTCATGCTTAGGGATGACAAACCATCCCACACCAGGAGAATGTAATTCTATTAGGGAAATGACTGCACAAGAGTCCACAGCCAAAACGCATCACTTGGCATTGCTCCCACCTCAGAGGCAGGTATCAAGCTACTTCTGCATGAAGAAATCTATCCAGCTGTCTTTTGTCTGCTACCTACAGAATCCCATTAATTTCATAGACTTGTCACTGCCTTAAATTCCCAAAATACTATCCAAGGATATTTTTAGCATCCAAGCAACTGGGAATCAACAATAGTCTTGGGAAGGGGCAAGAAGGGAAATTAGGGTTAATAGCAATCATTCATGAAAAGCAATCTAAACCATTTTTTAATTTAATTTGGAGTGCCAAATTTAGAGGACTCTTGAATGCTAAGGCCATTTTCATCACAGTGATCCTGTGTCTTATTGAGTAGGACCAGAGTATTAGTCATTTTTTGTGACCCTGAGTTATCAAGGACATGCTGGGCAAACGGCCAAGGTAATACAAGCTCAATAATAATAATCTATACTTAAAGTTAACATGATGGCTATTACATGACGGCTCTGCCAATTGGAGGAAGGTTAGAACTTCCAGCTCTGGTAACTGCTTGACTTAGCACTTTTTTTAGTGCATGAGAAACATTATAAAATAAAGCATATACCTTACAAGTGGGAGAAAAGTCATGCAATGTAAGCAGCAAAGAAATGGGAAGAGGTAGCAGAATGATGGGGGTGGAGAAGCAGTGAATCCAAAAGCAGTTTGGACATGTTTTTTAGAAAAAAAGGCAGTAAAACTCCCCTGGCTCCATCTGCACATAGGACTGTCATTGTGTGTGCCAGGAGAACAGATCAAGAGATTGATAGAAGCCCTGTTCTATTTAAAAGACATGGAAATGTGTGGAATCAAAGAAGTCAGAAATTACAAAAAGGCCAATGAAAGACTATCTACCTTCTAGGATTGTTCTCCGGGGTACATTTCTTGGGGGTGGTTGCCTAGTTGCGTCATTAAAGTCTCCAGCTCTCATCTCCAGTTTCACACTGTGGAGTTCTTTACCTTCAGTTTTTAACCTTTTCCAGTATGTATGACTCTGTTCAACACAGGAAATACATCTTTCATATATATGTATTTTTTTGTATACATACTTGTTTTGTTTAGCAAGTGTTACTGGTCTTAGTTACTGCTGTGGATCCCATGGACTCTCAGGGATCCAGACAGCAACTGGCTTCACCCATTAATTATCTGTCTTGTGACCCACAATGTCCCAGGGACTGCAAAAGAGTGAGTTCCAGAAATTGTCGCTTCCTTCAGACTGTAAGGATAAGATGGTTGCGAAGCTTTTTTCAGCTGTAACGTGTGGATTTTGACCAGGTTACCAGGAATCTGATGTTGTATCTATTAAATGTTTCCTTTACAATATCAGCAGAAGATTGGCTTCCCTGACTACCTTCCAAGGAAAATCAGGAACTTCAGCTGAATGCTCTAGCCTAAGATTGCATTGAGACAAAACTTGTTCTAACTCTATACCTACTCCATGGTCAGGATCACTCAAATTAGGCAATCTGGTCAGTCCCACTGATGTAGCTATGTTATTCTTCAGTCCTCTGCCAGGTCAAGGTCCTCTCAGAAGGGCCATGTTGATCCAAAAGTGACCAGGAAAGAATAAGCTATTTCTTCTCTGAATAGGCTAAAATGGCACTTTCCCATACTGTAAACTTCCAGGGACAGACACCATTTATTTCACCTCCCTGTACAATCAAATACAATGACATTTACTGCAGAACTCTTTTGGAGTTCTGTGTTTTTGAACACAAAAATATTACCTTTTATGTGACCATAATACCTCCAGTGAGGCTAACACAGTGAGGCCCACATGGCTATTGAAAGTCTTACTCTTAGTAGCACGAGAAACTACTCAACAAAGCACATGTGAACTGAGGCAAAAGAAAACCAGCTTGGGTAAGAGTACCTAGCAAGATGGACTGCAGAACACAGAATGGGCCTGTATCTTTGGAGTCTCAGTCAGTGACCTACTCACTACCCTGTAGCATTCAAACTGATCCACAGAGCTTTAAAATGAAAAATGGCTTCAAAGGAAAATAAATTGTTTTTAAGCACAGGTCTACTTTAAAAACACATAGCATCCTAGAGCTAATCAATATTTTGTGCCTATCACATTTCTCTTACATAGTATTTTTAGCAATGTAGTGCAAATTTCTCATTTTGCCTTTCTACAGAAAAATAATTAAAAGCATTTGATAGTATGTTTAACAGGTATTCTAGTGAAATACACCCTGCTTAAAGTTCACTTTTTGAGAGACCTTAGATTTATATATGAATTACAGCAGGTTTTACTTAAGAGGACTAAACTCAAATGTTGACATGGTGCTATAGTACTCTGTGAAATTACTGACTCCACCTCTTCCTCAGCTTCAAAACATACAGATGCTTTAGAGAAACCCACCAGGAACATTAATATGATGATGTGTCAGGAGCAGACTGCAGCAAGCAGGTGAGTTCTGACCTCACAAAAAGCCAGAGTGTCTCAGAGGGCTCTTCGCTGAAGAACAGCAGCATTTTCCAAACATGAGAGTGGAAACAGAAGCTGCTTAAAGGGAAATAATCCTCTTTGTTGAGCAGTCATTTTTTTTCTAGATGAAAAGGAAGAGAATTTGCAAAGCCACAATGTACCTCCGAGATGTAAATATATATTTTATTTAATAAATTTTAGGAGAAAAGATAGTTGACTATAATTTAAATGGCCATGTTAAACTTGCTACACAGACTATTCCAAATTTAAGTTTGAAATTAGTCCAGCACACCAGCAGTGTCTCAGAAATTTCTCAGGTTTCTGTCACCATGGTAGCTAAGTGGCAATGGGCTTAATTCTGCACTCTCTGAGTCCATGGTCAAACTTCTCCTGGCCTTAGCAATTCTGGATCTGACCCTGTAAATCCGAACATGCTTGAGACCAGAGTTTGATTTCTAAAATCTTTTTACCCAGTTTCCCACGGCAACTTGGGTTGGGAATTCTGTGAAGACCATTCACTTGAAAGATGTCTGGGGGAGATTTCTTTCATTCAGCAACAAATCCCTGACTGATTAAAAGAACTATGTTGACAGCTCAACAGGAAGCCATGCCATCCACTCCTTGGGCAGCAGGCACTTCTGGCAACATGTGCCAATTTAGAAGACAGGGAACAGTAAGGGAGGGGAATCAGGAGTCAGACAAGGTCCCTGGAAACTTCCAAGCTGTTTGAAAAATGAAGGGAATTGTTATCTTGTTTAAATGCAGTCCTCAGTCTCTCACAGCCAACTAGACAAATTAACCATTATACTAAAATATTTCTGTTGTCCTCAGTAGATGATGGTAAAATGTAATGATTAGATAATACACAGGAGCATACATAACTCCTCAACAAAATCATCAGCTCTGTGGGACAGACACTTCTAAAAACCCAGGTCCATATACATAAAGACTTGGGCTCTAATACCTTGTGGTTTTATCCTCTTTCCCAGAAGGTCTAAGGCCTGAGAGATCATGTTATCTATCTCTCAGCCTCTCCTTAATGACTTGTGAACCAGCTAGCTGCCTTCAACCAAACTGGCAATGTGAAAGAGGTCACAAAAGTAAGAAGTTTCTACAAGCTCTGTAAAAGAAGGTGGCTGTGTGGAGTACAGACCCCATGTTAGTGCCTTTAAAAGGGAAAGGGGTGTGCGATGAGGTCAGTAATTAGGTCTAGTTTGAAAAGAGCAGGAGGGGGCCCCTCCAAGAGGAAAGCGGAGGAAATCAAGGGTGTTTTTTGGCACACTTATGGTGGAAATTGAGGAGAAGTGTGTTACAGACTGTGGGTGGGCTGGGACACAATTTCAGAGGAAACTAGACTTCGTTAATTCTGCTGCTTGGTTGTATTACTGTTTTCTGTGAAAATGATGAGGATTATTAGACATAGCTGGCTCAATTGCATTACCAACATGAAAAGGCCTGAACCAAACCATGAGGATGATGAGAAAAGAAGCTCAAATGCTGAGAACCCATGTAATATGTAGTCATACACAATAAAAGCCAATATCAACATATAACATATGCATGTTAATTAAAGTCATGTATGTGCTGAAAACCCTCAAAAATACAAAGGAACCTGCAGGGCATTTAGAGCAAGGGTGGCATCAACATAAATCAGTATTGTTTTTTGGACGTACCTGAGTTCAGCCAAAGGTTCTTCTGGGAGTTCTTTGATTCTTTGGGAAGTCAGACAAACCAAAACACCTTATTATTGCACTGAAGCTTCATGTGGAAGTGTTAATTCAGAACTGATGACTGCACTCTCTAGAAACACACCTGAACAACTTTCTGTTTTGTAGGAATATGCTTAGAACATCAGCATAAAAGCTTAGCGATAAAGCAGTGTCAGCCTTAGGACAGATCTCAGGTGAGGCCTGTGTAGAGGAATGAGGAAGATGTAAGCTATGCAGGAGCTGTCCTTATGGAAGTGACTAGAGTCAGATTCTGCTCCCATTTGTGGCTTGAAAAGCAAGAGCCAGCCTGTACAAATGCCAGGCTTTTTTTCCCATTTAAAGCCAATCTGGGGAAAAAATCTGGTTTCTATGTGAATTTAGCTCTTGCTGAAAAGAGGACTGTCTCACTCTTTAATTGTTAAAATACTGCTTTTTTAAAAGCAAGCAGAAGGCAAGGCAAGGAGGGAGTTTTGCTCTACAATTAGGAAGACCCATTAAGCACATACCCCGCATTTTCATTAGGTGACAGGATGAAAATCTTGAGCAACTTTTTCTGTTGAATAAGTATCACAAGGCTCAAGGGGACTGCTAATTCCCTTTCCTACAATGACTCAGGCTGGGATTTCCCCTAGTTTTGTAATTAGCCTAGTTGCTATTTTTCTTCCTACCCATTTTGTTGCTTAGGAGACTGCTAGTCATGCAACCCCCCCCCCCCCCCCCCCCATCCCAAACAAAACAAAATTTAAAAAGCCAAGGCCCAGCCCTGCCACTGTGATCCCAAGTTATGGAATGCTGAATGCTTCTGCCTCCTGGGATCTGCCCACAGAGAAGGAACATGCTTTGCTAGTATAAAGAGTTGCCAGGGAAGTAGTTCTCCAAGCACAGCCACTGTTTGCTCCCCAAAAGCCAGGTAGTATAGATTTATTTTTAATTTTTTCAGGGCAGTAACAGGAGTTTTTCCAGCAGAACAATGTAACTGGGCAATGATTTATGGGGCAGAGGGTTGGTTATATGACAGAATCATAGAACAGCACAATTTCCCTGTCATTACATCAGGACTGTGCAGTCCTATAATAATTATACTTGCATCCCTGTCTAAATATAGGAACAAATTCAGGGATTCCTTTTCCTGGGGAGGCTCTGCCAAGCCTATTTGTACATATCCTAATCCAGTATGAATATGGTGCCCCATAATAACTGCTGGCTATTCTACCTCATTTTCAGCAGGAGACCTCAGTCTGCTTCATAAATCTTGTTACCATTAATTTCCTCTTTTCCCCTTACATTTTTATCCTCCCTCCCCACCTTTAATTTTATAAAATCACAGAATGGTCATGGATGTAAGGGACCTCTGGAGATCATCTAGTCCAACCCCCTGCTAAAGCACATTCATCTACAGCAGGCTGCACAGTTGCATCCAGGTGGGTTTTGAATGTCTCCAGAGAAGGAAACTCTACAAGATCTCTGGGCAGCTTGTCCCAGTGCTGTCACCCTTAAGTTCTTCCTCATATTCAGAAAGAACTTCTTGTGTTGCAGTTTGTGCCCGTTGCGCCTTGTCCTGTCACTGGGCACTGCTGAAAAGAGCCCGGCCCCATCCCCCCGACACTCGCCATTAAGATATTTGTGTACATTGGTAAGATCCCTCTCAGCCTTCTCTTCTCCAGGCTGAACAGGCCCGGCTCCCTCAGCCTTTCCTCACCAGGGAGATGCCCCACTCCCCCCGCCATCTCTGTAGCCTCCGCCGGCCCCTCTGCAGCAGTTCCCTGTCTCTCCCGAACCGGGGAGCCCAGCACCAGGCACAGCGCTCCAGATGAGCCTCACCAGGGCAGAGCAGAGGGGGAGGATCACCTCCCTCGCCCTGCTGGCCTCGCTCCTCCTCATGCCCCTCAGGGTGCCATCGGCCTTCTTGGCCCCAAGGGCACACTGCTGGCTCATGGGCACCTTGCTGTGCACCAGCACGCCCAGGTCCTTCTCTGCTAAGCTGCCTTCCAGCAGGTCAGCCCCAGCCTGGGCTGGTGCCTGGGGTTGCTCCTCCTCAGGTCCAGGACCTGACATTTGGTTTTATTGAACTCCATGGGGTTCCCTCCACCCAGCTCTCCAGCCTGCCCAAGCCTCGCTGGCCGGCAGCACAGCCTCTGGTGCATCAGCCGCTCCTCCCGGTCCTGTATCATCAGCAAACTTGCCAAGGGTGTGCTCATTCCCTTCATCCAGGTCATTGATGAAGTTGAACAGGACTGGACCCAGTACTGATCCCTGGGGAACACCACGAGCTACAGGCCTCCAGCTGGACTTTGCTCCATTGAGCACAACCCTCTGAGCTCTGCCATTCAGCCAGTTCTCAATCCACCTCATTGTCCACTCATCTAACCCACACTGCCTGAGCTTGCCTATGAGGATGCTATGGGAGACAGTGTCAAAAGCCTTGCTGAGGTCAAGGTAGACAGCATCCAGTGCTCTTCCTTCTTCTACCCAGCCAGTCATTCCATCATAGAAAGCTATTAGGCTGATCAGGCATGATTCCCCCTTAGTGAATCCATGTTGACTGTTCTTGATGATCTTCTTTTCCTTCACGTGCTTTGAGATGACCTCCAGGATGAGCTGTTCTATCACTTTTCCAGGGATGGAGGTAAGGCTGACGGGCCTGTGGTTTCCAGGGTCCTCCTTCTTGCCATTTTTGAAGACTGGAGTGATATTGGCTTTCCTCCAGTCCTCAGACACCTTTTCTGTTCTCCATGACCTTCCAAAGATGATGGAGTGTGGCTTTGCAACAAGATCTGCCAGCTCCCTCATTACTTGGAGGTGCATTCCATCAGGGCCCATGGATTTGTGGGTTTCAGTTTTGCTTAAGTGTCTTTAACATGATCATTCTCAACCAAGGGAAAGTCTTTCTCCAGACTCCTTCTCTTACCTCCAGAGTCTGGAAAACTGGAGGGCCGACCATGGCAGTGAAGACTGCAAGTAAAGAAAGCATTCAATAATTCTGACTTCTCTGTGTCCTTCATGAGCAGGGCACCCACCTCATTTAGCTGAGGGCCCACATTTTCCCAAGTCATCCTTTTCTTGCTAATGTATATGAAGAAGCCTTTCTTGTTGTCCTCGACTTCCCTCACCAGATTTAATTCCAAATGGACCTTAGGCTTCCCCATCACCTCCGTGCATGTTCTGACCACATCCCTATATTCCTCCCAAGTGGCCTTTTCCTTTTTTCCACATCCCATAAACTTTCTTCCTCTGTTTGAGGTTAGCCAGAAGCTCCTTGCTTATTCATGCAGGCCTCTTGCCCTCTTTGCTTGATTTTGTACTCATGGGGCTGCAGCTATCTTGAGCTCAGAGGAAGTGATGTTTGAGTATTGGCCAGCTCTCTTGGACCCTGCTACTTTCTAAAGCCCTAGCCCATGGGATTCCTCCAAGTAGGTCCTTGAAGAGGCCAAAGTTAGCTCTCTTGAAGTCCAGGGCTGCAATCCTACTTGTTGCTCTGCTTCCTCCACGCAGGATCCCGAACTCCACCATCTTATGGTCACTGCAGCCAAGGCTGCCTCAACCTTCACATCCCCAGCCTGTCCTTCTTAGTTTGTGAGTACAAGTACCTTGACTCATTGGCTCCTCCACCACCTGCATCAAAAAGTTATCATCAACGCTCTGCAGGAACTTTCTGCACTGTGTGAGCCTAGCTGTGTTGTCTTTCCAGCAGATATCAGGGAGGTTGACATCCCCCATGAGAACCCGGGCCTGTGATTGTGAGGCTACCTCCAATTGTCTGTAGAAGGCCTTATCAACTTCCTCTTCCTGATCAGGTGGCCTGTAGTAAACACAGCAGCGCCCCCCATGTTGGCCTGCCCCATAAGCTCTCAACTCATTCAGCATCCACCCCTAGGAAGAGCTTGATACATTCCAGTTGCTCCCTCTCATAAAAAGCAACTCCACTACCTCTCCTTGCTGTGAAGGAAGGTGAAACTGCAGCCAAGAGAACAGGTCAACAGTAAGAAGTGCTGAAAATTTCTGGACCCTGGTCCAGTCCTCTAATGGATGGATATCACTCTGAAGAGAAACCAGTGTAAAATGCTGTAAAGCATTTCACACAGGCTAGAAAATTAGTCCTGCATTACAAGCCCTGTCTCTTGTTATTTTCTGGCTTTTGAAAAGGACTAAATACATAATTTCTTGGTGTGGCATTGAAGCTCTTTAGATTTCATCCCAGTTAAAATTTCTGGTGCTTATTTTTAGGATCTCAGCCACAGGTTTAAGAACTTAATGTCAGGCTCCTGTGCTTGACATGTTGAATGTGTGGGTTTCTGGCACATGTATTTTAAAAGAAATGTGTTATAAATTGGCTTCCTAGGGCCTGAGGACTTTGGCAAAAGACTTACTAAAAAATATGCAGCATTAGAAAGCAGAACACTTTCAAAAACTGCTGCTGTACAAGATGACTCATAAGGTGATACCACCAATTTTGCTAGTAACACCAAAGGAAAATTATGTCCTAGATCAAAAACACTCAGATGTTGTGGATTTGTTCCTGGGGAAGACATGACATGCTTCACCAAGCTTGTTTCCTCAGCTGAATAAAGTGACTGAGAATGTAGATAATACCAGCACATTCAATGCAAGGGGGAGGCAATGAGGGGGTAAGTTCTCATGTCTTGATCTTGCTCTTATTTGTAGATGCTGACACATCTCCCTTGGACTTTTGGAAAGTAGTAGTGACACCAATATAGCTGTCCTTAATTTCCTGCTTTCTCCTCCAGTCTGTTGTTCCTATCTCTTGTTCCCTATGACTGGTCTTTTTAGATACCCTCTCCAGGAGCTTGTTCAAGCCTTCTTATCTGTTTGCCTAAGCCAGCAGAGCAGTCTATGTAGCTCTTCAACTTTACATAATATTTGCTTACTGTCCAGCGGTATCTTTGAAAGAGCTGGCACTTTCATTGATCTATCTGAAGCATGTACAAAATGACAGATGTTAATGTCCTTTCAGAATTACTGCCCTTCCACTGGCAGCGGCAAGGACATAAGAAGGGTTGTATGTGAACCACAATATACGATTAAGAAAGAACAAAGAGACAGAGGCACTTTCCCACAAGGAGAAAGCTGGTGAGGTTTCATTCAGAAGATGGTAATGTGTGTTCCATCATGGGATGATGACCTAGGGTTGCAGACTCCTAGGGAAGGTAGGAATATGCATCATGGGGTCATGACCAGCCCACCCCTCCTTTATGGTTAAGGTGGGAGGATTTATGTATTAATTTCTATTTCTGTAGCTCTTAAGACCAACACCAAGAGGTCAGGGCCATGCTGGACAGGATGTGATAGTGACATTTAAAACCAAGACAGTGCCTCTTCCACAGTGCACATACCTTGCTACCTAGACAGAATGCAGCACAAAGGAGAGAGTGACACATAACGGGGAGACAAATGGGGGGCAAAGCAAGAGCCTAGCCAGGGGCACTAGGTCACACTCACTGCTCAGTCACAGGCAGAGGCAAACATCCTGATTGATGCCTGCTGCAAGCTAACTGGGTCATGCTGGCTGAGGGTGTGAAGACGATCTCATTTTCAGTGCCATCCTGCTTCTGCTACAGACAGCAGTAATAGCACAGTTCAGCTTATATGAGTTCAGGAGCCCCCAGGTAACTGCCTGGAGCTCCCAGTACAATCTTCTTGCCTCCACCAATTGGAGAGCACCTCCATCAAGTACAGGTGCTATAATCCCCCACCATTTCAACATAGGCAAGAACTGCCGAGTCAGATTTGACAGTCAGGTCTTCCAGCACCAGCTCCTGGACTTTGAGCTCTCATCTGTAACCTCCCTCAGCTGGAAACTGCTTGGCTCAGCTAGGAGCACTTCACATTAATTTTCTCCACTGATTTCCTTTGTAAACCTGTTGTGCTTCACCTCATAACAAGCTCTTCAGCATCCTCATTATAGTCTCTACTTACACTGCCAAGCATGGCATGCCACCAGATCACTGCTTGGCATGTCCACACTTGAGTAAAATCCAAATGGAGCCATAGGAAGGGCAGAGAGAAGAGAAACAATTCTGAAGAGGTTATAGGGAGTATGAAAAGGGGCATATATCCCAGCATCCTGTTAGCTTCTGCCATGAGGAAAGGGGCAACAGCATCTATGGCAGCATCTACCAGGAATGACCTTGGTGAGGGAGGGGGAGATGTTAATTGTGGTTTCTGGTAAACTACAGGGACCAGTATATATCACAGCAACATCCTTTTTCTATTTACTCTAGCTTCTCTTTGGACAGTTTCTAGCTTTTTATCTTTTATCAAATAAGGGAAATATTTTATAATATTTGATATATTTTACAATATTTTATCAAACAGAAGCAGTCAGAACTATAGCCACTTCTGAGTACCCAATGCTTTGTTTTGGAAAGCTAGGGAAACACAGTATCTTCTCCATCTTGTCTGAAAGGGATAAAAGACATCATAGACCTTACACAGGCTCCTGAATCCTCATGGATTGTTATTGCAGGGTTAAGCCTTGTGTTTTAAAAATGGAGGAAAACTTGTATTATAAGTGCCTGGGGGCTTTTGAACTGGTTTATAAAAATAGCTGCCTGAAGAAGAGAAAGAGAAGAAAAAGAAATCTGAAAAACAAATTCAATACCAAATAGTTTCTACTGTGCCCATCTATTTCAACTAGTGTGATATTAATAGAACACACAACAGCAGGGAGTGGGAAAATAAACATATTTTCACTCACATAAAGAGACTGCCTAAATGACTCACAAATGCAGAAATAAATAAATGGCTCCCCATGATAATCTGAAACTATATTATATCCACAGAAACAACTCAGCTTCTTAACTGTAACTTAACGTGTTAAATTCACTCAGTTTTATTTGAGGCCACGGACAGATTGAGTGATCAATCTCTATTACCCTGAGCTTTTTTTTTTTTATCCCATCCTTACAGTGCCATTTTTCTTCTCACTAGACATTTCAGTTCATTTCCCTGAGCCTTCTTCAGCTTAATAGCTGAATTTCAGATTTACAGGGGGGAAAAAAAGGCTCTCAAACTTCCAAAGGGAAGTGAGCAAGAGTGCGTTGTGCATGGGAGGAGAAAATATAGCAAGAAATGAAAAAAGAAAAAAAAATTGCTAGCATTGCATGTGCTGCACTTAGCTGATAAAAGTTTTGTATTCTAGTTTCATAATGGAGATGTTTACTGTCAAACAGGTGCTGGCCTCAGATGCTGTAAAATCAAAAGGAGGGTGGTTTGTTTCTTTTTTTGTCTTGCAGAATTGGCAAACAGGTATTCCCCCGGAGAAATGGAACGAGGACATAGCAATTAACTCTCCCGTTCCTGCAATCAGAGTGCTAATCACATCCTTAGCAACTGCATGGTCACTATGGTACCGAGACTGTCTTTTGCTCAAATCCTTTCTGATTCATTCTCCTGGTAACTTTGGTGATGGTCAGAGCAGAGGTTACATACACTTGCTGACACTGTGCTGAACGGTTCCATCAATCTCCATTCTGCAATATTGGACTCTGTTGCAAATGAAAATCAGCTGCGAGGCCAGAAAGGAAGCCAGTAAGTGTCCAGAGAATCTATGCTGTTTGCTCTTCAGAAACACTGTGCAAATGACAAACACAATGCTTCACTACAGACTCTCTGCTCTAACAGTCTTAAATGTGAGGCTAATGAACTTTAGCTTTCAACTCCATTGAACCTCATTATACTTTAAATACCCTTTGTGTAACATCTTCTTGTGACTCAGCTGCCAAAAACAATCATGAAGCTATCAGAAAAGAAGGAAAAGAAAAGGCTATGATCTTAAAAACAAGCCAATCAGATTCATCTTTCCACAGCAAATATTTGTCCTGGGAGAAGCAGTGACAAATTATAGAGGCTGTAATGGAAAAATGCTAGATGTTGAGACATTCGTGAATGCTAACAGAATCAGAAAATAGCACCAAGAAACAGACGTTACAACAATCTGTCCCCAGTGGAGTCGTTTAGAGTGGTCACTGAATCTCTCCTGTAAGAAGTTCTATCCCACGCATTGCTGACACAAACAACTGGAACCAGCTTTCATTCACTGAACATTAAGGGTTCAAGTCACTAATCTCTTAACTGCTTCAAGTGCTTCAGTGACACAGAAGAGCTGCGACTCCAGTCCTCACTGTGTGTAGAGGGACTGCTGACCCCCTTGCCTCACTGGTGGTATGAAGTGGCAAAGGCAAATTTAATCAAGACTCCAGCCCTTTATTTTCATATCTCAATGTTTTGGTACACGGGAAGGCTAACCTTAGCATCAGTCAAGCAGAGAGAAGGAAACAAGTGTTTGTAGGAAGAAGACAGATGTCATGTAACCAATGTGTATGAAGTCTATGTCAGGACACTATGCAGTTAATGTGAATAGGAGGAAACATTCTCTGGGAGCATATTTTCAATATCTCCTCAGCTGCAGGACTATGTCCTCTGATAAAGCTGGTACTGATCATTTTTGAAGGCAGAACAGGTGGATGCTGTGTGGATCTAGCATGACAAACATCCATTTTCACACATAGGAGATAACATTAAAATTAAAGGTATGGATACTGGGAGGTAGCCAACTGGAGTGGAAGTTTCAAGTGGTACTGACTGAGATGTGGATAAATGCATAGCCTCAGAAAGATTCAGAGTGCACATTTTCAATAATGTCAGCATTTATTATATACTTCTAATTGGAGGACCTCAGCTCTCCATTTTCATAATTGATTCCTGTAACAAAGACACCCTGAGTGCTGTATACCGCTCACTGATTGCTGGGCAAACATTATTGAAGTGTCAATATTTGCTTTTTCCTAGAGCTATCATTGTTTGAGAGGGTATAAGTCATTTTGGATAATGCTTTACTCGTGCTCTATTAAACACGTATGAAAATCATCTGGTATGCTCACTGTGGGTTTTTTTCACTTTTTGTTTCACTTTGCAGTGAAAACAACTGCTAGCCAGTTGATAAAGCCAGAATACAAGACAAGGTATTTCAGAGGAATGCGATTTTACCTATCCTATTGGTATCCCATTACTGGAGCCTTAGGTTCAGAAACGGCAGGAATTCAAAATCTTTACCAATTTTACATTCTCAAAGCTCGTCTCTATAACCATGCATTCCCCGAACTCCCCACCTCCTCCTACCCAGGGTAGTGATGCTTTGTCTTAAACAAGAAGTCAACATCTTTATCACAGATAGTTTCCTTTAGAAGTTTGTGCAGCACCTAGCATAATGGGCACCCTGCCCCTAGTTACTTCTTGGTGCTAGCATGACACAAGCCTATGTTTTCATATTAGTGGTGAAGGTTCTATTTGTTGAATGGGTAAAATGAAGCCTGACTGTGTGTCTGGACAGAATGAGGAGAAAAGTAGATGGTGGTTTCTTGTTAAACAAGGAAGAGGAATTATTTTCTGCTCTAGCCAATATATAATGACACCTTCCAGTTGTTCTGGGGGCTCATCTTTTCAAAAATCACATAGATTTTCTCTGTAGCCCAAGAACTTGAGCAATAACCACTGTAGTGGAGCTGGACATAACCCCATCATTGCGAGTTTGGCCAGCTTACCCAAAGCCTTCACCACAAACTTTATGAAAAATATTGCTTGCTATTTACATGAAAGTTGCAGTACACAGAGTATGGTATTTTTGTCAGGGTGACTGAGCTGCACAGCTATGGAGTAACACTTCAGATTATTCTATTGGCCCTTTGGTCATTCAATATATAGGTAACTGCATTTCATATAACACTCTCCCAAGGTAGACAGAAGATCACTGTGACTTCTGGTAATGAAACACCTGGGGAGTCTCCTGCTGCACTTGGAAAGAAGACAGAAGAAAAGTGGATTGCAAAATCCAAATGCTATGGTCTTGGCTCCCTGACATAGGTCAAGAGGAGGTTGTTTGGAAGCTGACTGCATATTTCAGATCTAGAAATCCACACCACAGGACCAGAAGTTTTGAAAGGACAGCTTTGTTATCCATAGTTGTTTTGCTAACTTCAATGTTTTTCATTCATCCTGCTCTATAATCAGGATAGAATTTGACCTTGTATATAAAAAAATGTGCCTTTCAGTGGGTGTTTAAAATAGGTGGTTATTCTTGTGCAAGTCAATTGGGAATGTGTCTAAATCCACTACACATGGTTTTTTACACATACAGAAATTTGTTTTCATGAATAGGAACTCCAGGCATCTGGAGTAGATAAAAATCTATGGTAAGGATCCGAGGAGAAACTTTTGCCTGTTCTACACTAGAACTTATATTTATATGAAACGTTACCAAGATCCTGCTGAATAGGAGTTTGTCTTGTCATTAAACTGATTGGTAACTGCTGGTCAGTGTAAGTCATGTTTTTCCTTTCTGCATAACCTGAAGAGAGTAAAAGCCTCTCAACTCCAGTTGCAGAGGATAAGTTCAAATATAAAAGCTCATGCTAACAGCTCTCTGTACATTCTTGTGACACTTCCCAATGGATCAGCTATTTCAATGTCCATCACAACACCACAAAGCTCCTTGCTTCCTCTTCTTTCACTTCTGATGAAACTTCCTCTATCATAGAGTAGAGCTAATGGTCTACATTTAATCAAGAAAAACATTTACATTTCAAAATAATGAGACACGTTCAGCTGGTAACTTGTTAATTAGTTCTCAAGCATTCTCCCTTTATCCTCTTGTGCTGCAGCTCCAAATACATGTGGCAGCAGCTGACAATCCTCCCAATAACAAGGGAGGTAACTTAGGCAAATATTATCTCAGACTCCTGCTTTGCTCCAGACTCAATTTACACCAATCTGTTGACTTCAGGAGAATTACTCCCGATTTACCTAGGGGTAAATGTCTTTATGTATCACACTGTCTTACTTTTCCTAAGAAGTTTTTACCTTCTATTTTTGCATGCGGAATGTCTGCAAAGCAATTACATGCCTGAACTTAAGCCTCTCTGCCCCTTTATTTTTTAACAATGCTATACTTTCACTCTGGAGCTCCTAATACTTGAGGTCAGATTCACATTTACAGAAAAGCTATTTATATGACTTTATAAGTCAGTACCATTTTTTTCTTGATTCTCAAATGAAGGCTCTTCTACCCAGCTATACAAAGGTACCACTATATAAATAAGAATTTGTACATTAATATTTTTTTTCTAGCACCCAGATTCTTCCAAGTGAGGATGAATGTAAAGAATGACGATCTGTTCCCAGTTTCTCTCCCTGTACTAATAAAATCAGAAATACATATGCTGGGTTTCACAGTCTTCCCCAGCAGATTCCCTAACAACTGTAAAACTCCAGCAATTAGTCCCCAGCACAGGATGCGCTTCAGCTGACCTGCTGGCAATCAGTTGCTCCAGGCCCTAGATCGATTTTTGTCCTGTGATTATCAGTTGTCTGGTCAGACAGAACAAGATCTTAAAGACAAGAAGACGTTTTAGGAAATAAAACCAGGATGTTCTACTCAGCACACAATTTCCTCCTTTACCCCAAATTTGCAAGGCACATAAGTGTGCACTTAAAGCACATGATTAATCACCTTTTTAGGAACAGGAAGTATTTCCTGAACTGGAGGCTATGTCTTCTCTTCTGCAGCTCTGTAGATGGGAATCTTTTTGTGTGTTTTCTTTTTCTTTCTTTTTTTATATCCTCCCCCCCCCCCCCCTCCTTTTTCCCCCCTGTCATATACAATGTGTCTGTGCAAAGTTCTTTTTCCTAAATATGGTGGGTAGGCAAGGAGGCAGTTATTTAAATAACAAGGTGGAGGAACAAGTTATAAAAATAGCACACATTCCCAACTTTTTAACAGGAATTTGTACTTCTGAACCATTTCAGTTTCTCTGGAAGCCTGAGGACAAAGTACACATAAGACTGAACCTGGCTTTTTTATTGATGTTTGTCTTCTGTAAAGGAACTACTTAACCACATTTTTGAAAATCATAAATTAGCCCCAAGGAGCCATACAAATTGCAAGTAAAACAAAACAAAATAAAAGAGGAAGAAATAAAACTACCACGCAAAACTATCTTTCCTAAGTCTTCAGGACATCTTTTGAATACCCATCTAATTTTGTGACCATGGCAAAAAGTGTTCCCACATGTAGAAAAACGTTGCCAATACTTCTAAAATATTTTGACAAATAAGTTTCACATTTTAATTAGACATTTAGAGCCTGAATGTATTGCCTGTAAAGCCAATGCAATGATTCTGATTTTCACAGAAACGTGATCCAGCCCTGGGGTTGGCAGAAGTTGTGATTTTGGATCTGAGCTCCAGAGAACAAAATTCTAGAAGAGTGATTCATGAATTGGAGTATCTCAGGTGTATTTCACTTGAAATATTTGAAAGAAATCTAATCAATTCCTTAAAGATAATCTCATGTGCTTATAATGGTTACTCATGAAAGTTCATTTCATTGCAAAGTTTCCAGCTTGATAGTCTATAGGAGGCATAAGTCCTGAAAAGTATCACTTGATAGCTAAACTTGTGACAAGCAGCGTACTAATTGTCTGCATCTTCAAAAAACACTCATTTGATTAAAACTCCCTAATTAAATAGATGGTTCCCTAGAAAAAAGAAAAGAACTAAGAACTGGGGAAGGCAGGTTAATTAATTAAATATTTTTTCATGCTACTACTATTTCTTTTCTTCCCGACTCCTTTTTCTGTACCTTTAAAAAATACTAATCCTCGTAGAATAGTCTATCAATAGCACAGGCATTCACAACAGCTCAGCCCAGAGGGGACTCTGATCCACTTTCACTGTTAAGACAAAAATTCCATTGATACCAGTGAGCTTGACCCTGGGACATGCATTGGTAGTTGACTTGTCAGAGCTCAGCTTTGCTGGCCACTTGGCATGATGCACACCATGCACCTATTTACTTAGGACCCAGAAGGAGAAGTGAGAGTTACAGAAAACCTCTTCTGAACTGCTCCAGTTTAATTTGGATATTTGTGGGATTCAATAGAGTGCCAGCAAGACTAACCTAGTTACGGAATAAGAATATTAGCCATTGCAAGTCAGGCTCTGGCCAAATTATTTTTCAAATACAAATAATCTTGTTGTGACTATGAATATACAGGTGGGGTTTTTTTCACTTTTGCACGACATTTGGAGGTTCTGTTCCTACAAAGCCTTGTGCATATTTTTGACCTAAACCTCTGTGGAGTAGCCCCTAGCCCCCTGCCCCCCCATCTCTCCCCACCCCCCCCAGACAACTTTAATTTCTTGAATTCTGCAATGTGCACTGTATAAGGTTAAGCAGCTCAGGGATACTTTGAGGCATTGTGGTCTATCATCTATACAACGGCATGGGAGTCTTCTGTGCATATCCACAGCAGCAAGAAAACAGCTGGAATATTGCTATAACAGTTCTGTGGGAGGAAGATATAAAAGGGAACAGCAGAAGAAAGAATATCTTGGAAAATATTTCAGTGTAATAGGGTGTGAGGTGGGAAGGTAGAAAAACAAGCATTAGATAATCTAGTCTTTAAAATCTACTGTGAGTTTCTCAGAAAATAACTCATTGCTCAGCCTAAAGATCTGAATATCCTTACTCGCAATTCCATGGCTTGTTCACTAGCTTCTCTATTTGATTGTGTATTTTTTATAAGAAAATTCCCCTTTCCAAATTTTTAAAAGCTACTCTTTGGTATGCTTCTTACCCAGAGGATGTTGCTCAGAATTACACTGTGGTCCCTTTTATTTACTCCTAATATATAGTTGCTTCTTGTCAGCCATTAATAGATAAATTCATAGATTTTTTACTATCTGGTTTTCTTCAGCTACTAAAATCTTATCTCTATAGATCCAATGGTGTCTTGCAACTGCCGAGTCCCTTTCCTCCCCCTCACTCTGTGACCTAACCTGCTGTCCTTGCTCTAGAGATTATAGTAAGTATTACAGTATCCCATTGATTTTTGACACTCCCCCATTCTTCAGAAATACCCATTACGTCAAGTTCTCCTTCCACTGTCATACACTCTGCTTTCACCTGTTATTATTTTTAAGCTTGTGGTATGCAGACATTGATAGTATTTATTTTTGGCTATCTACCTATTTTTAAACAACTCCTCTGCCTGTCTCCCCACTTTGGAATACACCACTGTGATATGAGTTTAGCTGTCCTCAAGGTCATTCATCATCCCTGTTCCCATCTTTTAGAACTGAAAACACAGTCAACATGCTAATGGGGGAAAAAGAACGTATGTGGAAATGCAGGCACTCTTCTACTCAAAGACTTGACTACCCACATCCTACCCAGTGCAGACAATGCGCTGCCTGATCCTGCATGGTGTGATGAGGTCAGAGCTGTGTGGCTGCAAGCCCCTTTCCATAATTAGATCAGGGCTGCATTTTCCCTTGGAAATGCTCAGTCTTTATCATCAAGACATTTCAAAGCTCACTTCTACTTTTTTCTTTTCTTTTTTTTTTTTTTTTTTTTTTTTTATAAAGCAGTGGGAGAGCTGATTTTTCCTAGCAATTTTTCCCCTGTCATGAAAAGGATAATGAAAAACAATTTCTACTTTGAATTTTTTTCAGCTATTCCATTACTGATCTTTCCATTGGCTCACTGGAAACTGTGAGAGAGGGTTTGATTCTTTTCTGTGGAAAGAACATGGGAAAAACCATGTTAGGCTTTTTGTAGAAAAAGAACAATTTTCTTTTATCCAGCATTTTGCTTGCAATTTTGTATAACATTTCTTTGAAAAAACATGTCCCAGTTTCTTTTTAAATTTCTTTATTCTGTTCTGCTACTGAAAAGGCTGCAGATGGAAGGGGGGAACTAGGAACTCCCCGTGTCAATCAGCTCTATTCATTCAATGGCTGTATTTATTAGTTTCATTAAAAACATATTGAGCAGCCCTGGTTCCTCAGTTCTGCACGCCTACACAATCCCAACTGCCTTGCCGTCCCCCTGTCAGTTAGTGCTCTATCCTGAGGCCTCTCTCAGCTTGAGATTCCACATGAAACATGAATCCAAGAGGATATCACATCTTTTTAGGTCTTGCTGGAAAGATTTCACACAGATTGATGGTGGGGGAGGGGGTGGGGGTGGTTAGATGAGGAAAAGAAAGAAAAAAAAAAAAGAGTGCTTGAGATGGATTGAGAATTAACTTTTCATTAAAAAAAAAAGAGAAACAAAGAAAAAGTCTGTGTAAAACTTGGAAGATATCTCCATTGTTACTGCCATTTGGTAATCTGTGACATGAATGTATGTATAACATCTGATCAGCATCTTAGTCATAAACTATAGCTTTGTAAGAAATATGGCACACTGGGCTGTCATCATACAAAAGAGCAGTTCTTTGAGAAGACCATTAATTTGCTGCATTATTAATGCTGAGGCATGGACTGGTCCCCTGCAGAAAATGTTACGCTCTCTATAGGCCTCCTCCTGTTCTTATTAAAATCAGAACTATGTGGAAGAGCAGAACCGTGGCAGGAGTCTGCTCCTTCTGGGGCTAAAAGAATGGGTGCTGACAGAAATATTATAATTAGATTGGCTGTCTTTTAGCACTTTTGTTGGTGTTTGTTAAAAAAATCTATTTTATTGTATGACAAAATAAAGAAAGTTTTGCATGAATCAAAAAATCTCCATATTCAGGACAGAATTAAGGTTGCAACCTAACCTCTATTTAAGTTAAAAACATGCCTAGTAGCTTTAATGGTCTTTAGATCAGATACCAGGCTAGGGTTAACTTTTCAGAAAAAGGTATTTTTTTCTGTATTCAGCCCTGAAGAGTGATCCATAAAAATCTATCTACACAGACACACTGGAATGTAACATCTTCCTCTCTTTGGAGATGATCTCCCTTTCCGAAAACATCAGATTGAATAATTGCTACCCTAATTTCCTTCTTTGCTCCCCTATATATCTATGGACCATTAACTTTAATGTCTGCACCCTACAATTCTCCAAGAAAGGATGAGACTGGGGTATGCACTGATGCCCTCAAACACTGCCATGGATATACAGCATACAACCCCTTCCATATCTATCTTCTTTCTTTTCCCCAAGCAGGTCACAGTGTATTAGCACTGATGTCAGAGTTTCTTAGAAAGCCATGGTATATTTTTGTCTTTTATGGCAACAGAAATTCATGGGTACAACAACAACAAAAAAATCTGCTTAGTACCAAACAAATAATATTCCAGCAGTTACTTGCCCCCCTCAAAACATTTGATCCTCACAGTCACCCTTGACAAGGAATTCTTGGTATTGCTTCCAGTTCCCAGGTGAGAGTAATAGTGCACTGGCATCACAAAATATGTATCAGTATCACACAGCATACATCAGTTATGGCCTCAGCCAAGACTCAAATGCACACGCTTCCTTAAATTTACATGTCTTTGTGTGAAAAGAAACAACTCCCGCTGAGATGGAGAGCTCAACCAGCTCACAAGCACATGCTTGGCCCTTCCCAGAATACACACAACCACTGTGTGATGCATCACAGAAATCCAGTAATGAATACAATAGGGAACACAAGGCACAGAAGGAGGAGAACTGTGGTAACGCAGTACTTTCACCTACTGTGTTTGAGTACCATGGTGTGGCCACTGAAGCTACCACTTCGTGGTTTAGCAGTCAACTAAGGAGAAGTTAGTGTTTAACAGGATATTGTTTGATTGAAGGCAATATTAGCCAGGAACAGCATGGTGTTATAAACAGATTAGCACAGACAGGTGAGGCCAGGGAAGTCAGTCTGGGGCTTCTGTCTCTTTGAGATCTGATATTCTCATTAATGCAGGTATACCTGTCTGGTAGAGGAATGCTATTATTCCTGGTTTAGGAAGTTGCTTGGAGGCTAAAGATACTTAGGCATTGAATTCCACCTGTGAATTTGGACTGAAGTAGCAGATTTACATTGTCATAGGATTATCTGTCTTGGCAGACAAGGCCTCTTAACACCATACTATTATTACACTCAGAAGATCTTTGTTCCTCTCCTCTCACATCGATTAAGTACAGGGGTGGGGGTAGGAGAATGTTCTCAAGGATTGTGTTATGGTACCACCAGGAAGGTCAGGAGGTTATACCATGTGTTATAATCCTAAATATATCCCTAAATACATGTGTAAATACAACAGTTGGACTCAATGATCTTAAAGGTCTTTTCCAACCTAAACGATTTTGATTCTATGATTCCATAAATACATACACATATGTGGGGGACAACACATAAAGTGGTAATCATGCTGCTGATGATTACTGTTCACTCTGACAGTTGCCAGCACACAAAATAGATGTTAGTCTGATTCTTAACAGATGTGTATCCACCTCCACAGCTGGCGATGCTTGGCACAGCTAAGGCAGTTAGAATTAATAAGCCTTGAATTTAAGTGGTGCAGAGATGGTTTTAGTCCTTCATTTCAAATAGTTCTTCTGGGTCAGGTGTGAAGCACATAGCATTTGAAGGAAGAACCATAAACTTCCTTGATTTATCTAATATTTTCACCAGCCATAATTTTCCCCCAAACAAACCAAACCCAAAAATATCATGAGCAGAAAGTGATTTTGGCATCAGACTCTTCTTGTTTTCAGTCCCATCACACTGTAAGGCATGCCACTGCATGTCACCATAATCAGACAAATTAAAATTATGGAGCTGTCTGAGGGTCATATCCTTCTACTGGAATAATGGATTTTTCTGAAACTATTTACAAATTTTTTTCAGAAAAAAATCAACACAAGGAGTAATGAAGGCACTCCATGCCTTGGAGAAAATTGGTTGCTTTACTTATAATAAAGGGTATTGTAACCAATGGATACAGTTGTGTGGATTTGGTTTTGTTCAAGGAGAGGTGCCTTTCCTAACTTGGCGTCAAAGTCAACTCAAACACTCTGCAGACTACATTGTAAATTCCTAGAATCTGGATTTAGCAAGAATTCAGTAACAGCAAATGTTAGTTCAAACTGTCCTCCTTGGGCTTGGCTACTGTCAGTAAAACCCTCTCCCCACTGCTTACTGCTAATTATTGAACTTGCCTCATCGAAAGAAGAAACCAGTATTAGCCTTTCACAGCAGAATCCCTCAGGCAAAATGTCTTACGCAGATATTAACACCTTGCTGTGTGTTTGCTAGAGCCATAGAGCAAGTGAATTCCATGGGCATACTACACTTGTGCTATATAGGAGCATACACAGGACAAAACCTCACTAAACTCATCACTAAAATTGAGCCAATACAAGACGATAATATTTAGTTAAATTTACCTAAAATATCTGCTGTGGTATAGGTACGGTCTGGCACTTCCAAATTCTGGTACAGTTCCTTGCCATACAGCTCCACTAACGTCTTGCTCTACTTAAAACCAAACTTGAGTTGAGGTTTTCTTTGCATGTTTTGTCTTCAGTGTCCTCTTCATCCTTTTCTCTTCTGTAAAAAAAATAAACGAAGGCGGCATTTAAAATGGAGTGTATATTTCTTCATTAAATTGACATAAACATACAGGCAATTTTCTCAGAGTTGTTGACTATTTTTCATCTTTTCATACGGCTTCCAAGCAAGTCCTTCCCTGTGTGGAAATGGGGCCCTTCTGAACCGTGAGGAACGTGCAGCCAAAACTCTTTTGACACAGTGACCTGCTGCCAGTGATTTCTGATTGATTAGGGGTACATTCTCCCCTTTGTATGCGTACAGTGGGATTCTCACTAACATCAAAGGGAAAACTGCCCTCCTTAAGTTTGTCAGGCAGTAACTACCCAGGGGTTGAACAAGATTGTTCAGCCTATGGATGTGTTTTTCACCTGCCCACGATGGTGGGCCAGCTTCCTTCTGGAGCATGTGCTTACCTCCCACTGCCTGGCACCACCAAGCACATGCAGTGGAAGGAGGAGGTCTGCCCAGCCTGGCGGCCATCCCAGCTACTGCTGGCACAGCCACCATCTTGAAGCTTCTTCGCCGTGGCAGACATCTGAGGCACCAAGCCAGAGCAGCCTGGCTGCCAGAGGCTGTGTTCCGAGAGCAGCACAGCTATCTTCTCCCCCCACAGATCAATTGATTTCAGGCAACACCTGATCACAGTGACACACCTCCTGTGAGCCTGTCCCCCTGTCCTCACAGACAGCTGCAGTCATTGAAAGAGGCCAACAGCAGCTGCTGGAGAGAATGGCACTGTGTGGGAGTGCTGGTGGCATTCACACAGACAAGTAAACACACCTGGGGCCTTCTCTGGCCCTGAGGCTGACTGGCTCCACATGGCTTATGTCTCACACCACTGAAATCTCTTACCTTTCCCCACAAAATCTCCCAAAACAGTGCCCACACCTGGGCTGCCTTTGGGCACCTGCTAGCCCTGAACCACCCCCTGGGCGGTGTTGTGGGGTCTGGCTGACAGGGCCATCCCAGCAACTTAACAGTACAAATAACTAGGCTATAGCCCTGTAGGATTTAGTAATGAAAATGTGACCCGTGGATGCCTAGGTGGCTGGCTTTTATCCGTGTCGTGGCTTGGGAGGGCAGGCACCCAACATCACAAATGCTGAGAGAAAAGCAGATGAGTGGTTAATAGCAATCCTCACCGTGAAGAACACAGTGGCATTTTATAGTTCTTTGGTTACCAGCACTGTGAAAAGAAAACCCTCACGGCTCAGCAGAAAGCCTGGCCAGCTTTGCAGGAGGGACGCCAAAACAGTGAAGTATGGGATGGGGACAGAAGGGTGACAGAACCACTGCACGGAAAAAGGGTGCCATCGCTTCCACATGCCGGGAAAATACCCACCTGACAGAAGAACATTTCACCCTACACTTCCCTTCAACCTTAATGCTCCTGCTGTTGCTGCCACAATTTCCAGTTGCTGAGGCACTGAGCAAGCCTAGTGCTCGCCATCAATACCCAAAGGTGCGCGAGGGGACAGGCCGGCTGCTGCTAGGACACCTGAGGGGAGAGCGGCGCCATTTTGAGGTGCCTCTCCTCAGCGCCTCCACACCGCAGGGGCCGGAGAGGCCCCGCCTCAGGCCCTGCCTCTCAAAATGGCAGCCGTCTGCCTCCTGGGGGTAGGGGGTATCGCTGAGCCCCTCTCCCCTGATCCAGGCTGTGCTGTAGCCCGGGGGAACACCTAACTAACCTTTTAGGAATGGGGTCTCTGAGCGAGGGAGGACTACACTGGACAAGCACATACGTTCCTTGGGTGTCACACCACTGACTCACCAGTACATAAGTTATATTCTCTGAGGTGCATGGCGACCCAGCCACAATTTTATTTCTCAGGTCTCTAAACAGTGATTACTTTAGCTGCCTGTAACTCATCCTTAGCAATGAAGAAAACTGGGTTTATCATTAAATAATAATTTAATCATTAAATATCAATTAATCAGTTAAACGTAAAGGGGTGGTTATAGTCTTGGGCTAAGGAGGGAAACTGTCATCTGGCAGCATGAAAACCTGAAAAAGGAGAGAGATGAGGAGGTTCAGAGTGACCCGAGAGGTTTTAGGGAAATGTTTATAAGATAAGCATCAGAAAAGAAAAAGCATAGAAACAGATTTATTAATGATGGTTACTTGGGATTTCAGGGTGTTTCTGGCAATGCTTTGGAGCTACTCATGTGATTTCACATGGAGATAAAAGATCTGTAGCTGAGACCTTCCATTTGGTGCCAGAGCTCATGAAGTGCATTTAGATTATAGCCTGGCAGCTCTTGCTGTTTCCCAGAGCATTAGGCGTTGCTCTGATCCTGAGGGCTGTGCCCTCCTTCCTCTTCCAAATTAGCTTCCTTGTAGCAGCTCCTCCTGCCACCATCAGCTAGCCACAGTATTTTAGGGTCACAGGAAAGAGATCGAAAGAAGCATACACTTCAGGGACCAAAACATTCATCTCAGAAGGCCAGGGTTCTCATCACTGACTTTTAGGAACTTGTATTTATTTTGCGGTTTTCTGTTGAAAGGGTAAAAAGGCTTTTGTTGAAGGGCAGGAAATTTCCTATTTCTCGAAGAACCTTCCTGAATATCCCCAAATACTTTTAAAATGGTATCACTCAACCATACTTCTGTCTACTTACAGGATTGGTTCTGGTCCTAGTTTTGCTAACACCAGATAGACTGGATCCTGAGGGGAAAAGTGCCTTCCGATTACCTCAGTAAAATCAAAATATCAGATAGGAGCCTTGGATCAGAAGGTGTTTGCCTGGATTGGAAGTTTCATTTCTAGTCCCCACACTCCATATTATTTGAGGCACTCAACTTGAATTTGAGGTAACCCTTCCAGCTGTTTGGGATGCTTTTGTTCAGTCTCCACCCCCAAAAAGTCCACCAGAAATCCAGCAGATAGAGGTAAATTTGACTGAATTTGGAAGAGCGTCCTGAGGAATTTTAAACTCAAGACTAACTAGGTATAGCACAACTTCATCTTGCTCAGTTTTATTGCCTCTCCATCACTGAACATTAACCAACCAGAATATAAGCAGACAATGAATCTGAAACCATGCTGCAGGGGAACATGAGGAAGGATCTCTGGAAACAGCATGTGCCTGTTATGGTTTCAGACAGAAGATCTCCAGAAAACTGAAGTCAATGGATAAGCCACGGACAAGAAGGCCCCTAGAAGCCATAGTTCTGATAACCCTTGTCAGCTGTCAGCACTTGTCAGCTGATGAGGTACACAAGCTCTCCATCAGCAGAGATGGCTTACAACTGGGCTTCTGGAAAGACTTCCAGCCAGGTGGTCAGAAACTGTTAATGAAAAACTATTTACTTCTTATCAAAACTGAGTGACATATTTCAAACTTAATTAAACTCAGAAGTATTACAGATATTTGTAAAAAGCTTTAAAATAGCATAATTCTGGTGGCAAACCCTCACTTTCATTCACTTTTCATTCTGCTCTCATTATTTACTCTCACTAGGAAAAGGTGAGGTAAAGCAAAAATAATTTAAAAAGGGGTGTGTGTGGAGAAAAACTTACATTTGTAAGTTTCATGGGAAGGCTTTTTCTCAGCTGAAGTAGCTTGGAAAAGAAGATACTTGAGGAAACTAATGCCTATGGCAACCTCATGTGCTAGAGTAAGCTGCCCACCAGATAGCACGTGCTGCAGTCATGCCTAGACAGTGCTCGCTCAGCCTCCTACAGCCTCAGAAGGGGGTGAGGACTCTTCAGCCCTTCTCTGCTTCAGCTGAGATGCATTTGAAGGAGAGGAACTGTGTCTGAAAAGTCACACAAAGTTTGGACACAATGAGTTTGCATCAGATGAGCTCCACAGGATGGTCTTATGCGTAGTCTAACCCTAGAAATGAATACATTTTTCTTTCCTTAGAGAACTCTGCACCCTGACAGTGGGAGTTGCTCAAGGTGCTTGACCATGTGCTACCTGAACAATTTCAGACAGAAGTTCTTTCACAGTATCTCTTTTCTCTGGCCTCCAGGCTGGGGAAGTGTCTGACAGCTATTCCTGCAGATTAATAACCTACTTGCTTCTAAGACAAAGTGTATTATAGTAATGTATTGTATTTTCTGGAAGTTCCTGGAAAACAAACTGGTTATATGTTTACTTGTAAATGATAATCCTCCCTCCAATTCATGCCAGTTGAATACAGGCCAAAGAAGTTGCCCCAAAGTTTCCTTCAAAATGGGGTTGTTCCAGAACTCTCTGGAAGTCCCTCTCACAGGTGGAGAGCAGAGGACTAATTTATGCTAGAAGTATCTTTACCTAGACATATAGACATGTAACTGTCAAAAAGCTCAAGGCAGGCAAGATGCTAAAAGCTTCCAGAGGTTTTCAAGGAAGAGAGAAGGTGAAGGAACCTGGACCTTGTCTTTACAAGAAAAAAAGCTATAAATTCTATTTTCAGAAAGAATTCTGTGTCATACATAACTTCATTCATACCTACTTCATACAAGTACTTCAATCTACAAGAGAAACCATTTTTTTTTTCAGCCTGTATTTTCATGGTAGGATGCCAAAAACTCTGTAACAACTGGCTGCCTCACACTCTGTAAGACACCAAGGTATCATGGCCACACTGAAGCAGCAAGAGCACTGTGTGGTTTTGACTTTCTGGAACACAAGCCCAACATTTTGACCCGTACTGAGCCCTTTTCCTGTGCTCAAGAGCATTCATTAGCATACATCCAAACAATGCAAATTATGTCCATCACTAAACATCTGGTACAACCTGAGTGACCAGAGCAGGCTTGGACATCACTGGAACTTTCGTCTTCCAACTTACCATGTGGCTTTCCAGAAATGCTTGATGTCACCTCAGCTCCTTTTGCATTCAACTCATCCCCTGGAGTGAGTCACATCTGGGTATGTGTCTCTTCATTAGCTACAGAGGGAGTATAAATCAGCACGTTAGAATGGTCATCTGGCTTCTAGACGCAGATGTCAGGAGGGAAACCCTACCCTCTGTCTGTCTGACATAAACAGTCCTAGCAGGTTTCCCAACAGGGAAAGTGAGGCATATTGTCCCAGAAATAAAACCTAGCAAGCTGGCATCAGACGAGCCCTATAGGACATTCATATGCAATGCCCATTGAGGTTGCTGCAGTGCGTGAACACAAGACAGCAAAAATGTAAAGGGATACTAGCTTGACTTGAAGAAGTAATTTCATTTTATGCCGTGACACTGCAAAGTGATTGTGCTCATAATTACTGGTTTTACTGCCTAAATACTTTTTAGTACTTGAGCATCCAGGTGGATTCAACTGTGCTTGCAACTCTGCAGACATTAAAGAGGGAGACTAAATGACTGAGACCAGGGAAAGAGAACAATACTGCACTCTTGATACATGGACTAGAGCATAGCACTAGTGCTCAGGAGCCTCAAAGTCTAGTCCTGTTTTGACCACTGACCAACAAAATGTATCGAAAATGCAATACAAGTGTTCTCTGTGTCTTTTACAAAAATAATAGTGGCTGAAATCTTCAACCAGTGTAAACTGTCAAATACCAGAAGTCACTGACACCAACAGAAGCAGTATTACAAGCCAAGTCTGGTCGGCGTTTAAGAATAAGAACTTCCTTCCTGAGCATCTTTTCCAAAAGTAACATGTGATATGGCATGAATATAAGTGACACTTCAACTGTATAAAATACATTAAAGAAAAAGAAATCATTTAAATCCAAAAATATGATTCTGATAAGCTAAAGCATACTTAGAAGTTACATATTTTGTGTCAGTAACCGTTTACAGAACCATAGCCTTAACTGATACTCAAAAGCCATTTCACTCTTCACAGTTTTTATAAAGAAATAATATACAAGGCACACTAAACACTGTTGGGCCAAACACATTCTACTGTTTATTACACATATTACATTCTTAAATAAAAATGCGTCACATAACATTTTTGCATAGATATCTTACAATATACCAATTTAAAAAAGAATTATGAAACAGACCAGTAACAAAAATAAATTTTTTCTTCATTAATAATTTTGTAACATTAACATACCACCATCATATAATACAAATAATATTTTTAAATCTTAAGACTTTTTGTACAGCAAAAAAACTGACAAAGTAATATATTTATATATATATATATATAAAAAGCTTAAAAAAAATAAAATGTCAAAAAAAGGCAGAACTGAGGGCTACAAGATTGGGTACTTCCGTGATATATTAGAAATACCAGAGTAGGCCTGAGAGAACGTGACCGAGGGCATCTCCAAAATGCACTTGTCAGACACATCTGGTAAAAGAAAAATTATAGTGCAAAATGAAAGTCCTTCAAGCAATGTTGTTTGTTTTGTTTTTGTTTTTTTTTGTTTAAATAGGAGCATTCATACTTTTTGTTGTTGTTGTTGCTAAAAAAAAATATCCCCCAAACAAAAAACTAATGTGTAGTAGAGAGCAAGAAAGGTTTCAAAGGACAAGAAAGAAAACAGGCCACTTTGCAAAGCAAGAAAAAAAATCTCAGACTGCATTATTATTTTTTCAACTAGATGAGTAGACATGCTAAACTAAGGCCTTGTTTCTAAGAGAAAAGTTGTCATGGTTTATATGCAGTGATTTCAAAATTAGGTACTTACGTTGGTGCAAGAACCTTCCTGTAGAGGTATCCTAATTGCTTGAAGCATTTCCTACACTTCAGCTTAACTGCACAGGATGCTAATGCAAACTCAGTCCAGGCAATCAAGTTAATAGGTGCAGCTACAAAGTGATTGCAACTAGATTGGTATTTTAATACAGGGCAACTTCCCTGGTAGAGACATGGCCTTGGTAACAAAGTAGTGTTTAAACCAGTGTTTTGATCTACTTCCAGAATCTGACAGGCCTGGGGTTTAAAATACAGAGCGGTGGGTAAAATGTATGTTGCAAAATATAAAGATCAGCCCTTCAGCCATCAGGCCTTCCAGGGACTGCGTGCTAGCTTTTCATTTCCCCGAAAGCCCAACAATAAAGGCTAAAACTGTCACCTTTCTGTCCATTTTAGCTCGCTTTTAGTGTGTACGTGCTAAGCCCTCACACGCACAACCCTTCCCACTTCCCCTCCCAATCCCCACATTTGCAGCCTACTCATTCACGGTACACAGCAACATGTATTTTCCAGCAATGTTGAAAGTTCTTCTACAGAAGCTGACATGATTCCTAAAATGCAATGGCAACAGCAAGTGCCCTCCCTAAATCAAAGCAATAGGCACGGTTGGCTACTACAAACTGTAAGTCAGTAGCTCAGTTTCCTCTTCTGTGTAGGTATATACAGTATACTGTTGTACATCCACACCCACACAGAGACAGGGTGGAGAAAATGTTTCCTGGCAGTATACAGAAGTTAGGACCAAAGCACTTAAAAAAAATCATCAAAGCTTTCATTTTGAAAATCGTGAAGAGTTCCAACTTCAATTATTACACCAAAAATGCCATTAACAAGCATTAAGGAAAATTATAAAATCCTGTTTGAAAAATGATGCCTGCATTTGAAAATTTTCAGGTAGGGAAACCCATTCTTGAGGTGATAAAGCCAGCCTATCCCCCCGTCTCCACATTTTTATGTATATAATTTATATATACAACTCTATCATTATATATATAACTTATATAGCACAAGTATGTCTTGGACTTCTTCCTCTACGGGAGGAGGAAAGTCTCAGCTTTACAAGACACATCTTAGTACATGGTAGGCTGGATTCTACAGTTCTACAATGCTAAATCTTGCCACTGAAGCCAGCGCAGAGCTGTGGAGGAGAAAGACTGCCGTAGTCCACCCTAAACTATCAATAAAAAGAGACTCAAATGTGACAAAAGTAAGAAGAATATCCAACCTTGATCTGGAAAGGATCATTCAGGAAGGCGTAGATTTAATGCTAATGAAAGACAGGCAAGATTTGTCAATGAGTAGTTGTACTATCTTGGGAGGAAATAATTTTCATTTTTCAAGACAGAGTTAAATAGAGTTATTGTCAAGCATTGTTTTTTGTTCTTTGCAAAATGTGGGGATCTTTGCAAGTGCAATTCAATCTGAAATCAGCAAAAAGTACTTTAAAAGATTGTTGGGTTAGAGGCGTCACCCAGGATATGAAAGCTTAAAAACAGTCTTACTAGATGGAATGATAGGATGTGCCAAGTCCTGAATGAAATCAAGAATAAAAGCCCTTGATCCACTGGGTGCTGGCCTAGTAACATGAAATTATTTACAAATCTTTCCTCTTTTTAATTTTTTAGATTTATAGGTTTTGACATACATTAAGGGAACAGGCAGAGAAAAGGAAACACTTAAGCAAATTGGATTTTCATCAGTTTTGTCAAAAGCACCAATTATGACCTCTTTTGTACACAGATAAACAAACTATGTTAAAGAGGAGGAGCAACCTTTGTATTAGAGACAGCTAAAAAGCCCAAATTGTCTAGGGCCAGGTAAAAATGAGCGAGAAAGCCTGACTCTGTAGATATCAGAAAGGTCAGAGGTAAGATACACTCAGTCACTGCAACTATCATATTGATCAACTCCCATTTGAGCCATACACCCTTAGTGATTAGTTGTCTTTTTACTCCTGAAGTTAAAACAGTTCCAAAAGCAAGGACCTGGGGGCTCCTCTTGCATTCAGGTTCTTCTTCCCCATTTGTGTTTGGTCAGTGCTTTCCAAGTATTAAGTGAAAGTGTGCTAACCTAAAAAAACAGTAAACCCAATTCCAAAAGTCTGAGGAAACTAAGAATGAATGAAAAAACCCAATAATTTTATTTTCACCTTTATAGAAATATATGTTAGCTTAGGTTTCAGGTCCTGGAAACCATTTTTGAGACATCATATGGGTCTTCCAGGCTAGCAAACTTGTTTCCATAGTATCTGGTTGGTCCCTGCAGCTGCAGCGTATCTCATGATCTGATATTGCTTCAGGCTGGTTTGCTAAGGGTTTGGGTTTGTTTTTTTTAAGATTTCCTCCTAAGTGTTCTTCATGAAGAAGCCTTATAAAGTTTAATAAGGATGAAACTCTCAGAGTTTGAGAGAAACCTTACAGACCTGTCCTACAGTCTGTTCCACCAGCACAAGCCTGGGAAGAACTATTTAAAGTACACATTTAATCAGTGAGAGCTCTGAAATGAATCATAGAAACACAGAAAAATTAATGTTGGAAGGTACCTCTGGAGGGCACCTAATTTAACCCTCTGTCTAAAAAACAGTTTAGTTAGATCAGACTGCTCAGGGCCTCGTCCAAGCCATTGAAAGAATCTAGGATTTCAGTCCATCCCTTCTCTTCTTCACTTGCCATTTTATCCAGGTAATATAATTTTCTAGACTGAGTACTGGGTATTGAAAAAGAACAACTCTAAGATAATGAAAAATACTCTGGACTCTGGAATGCCCTTTTCTGTTAGACCAATCTTTATGAAATACATGTCATATTTTAGGTTGCTCTAAGGGGGAAAACAAACAGAACAAAGACACACCGAAGTGTTGTTTTGGTCTAAAAAGTAACTAAAATAACAGCATCATGTGTCTTTGTAATTGATACTGTACAACTAAAATGATACATTTTTTTAGTTGAAGGTAAACCAGCAATGATTAAGTTGGTAAAACAGAATTTTGCATGCCAGGCCTCAAGACGGCAGTAGAGAAAGCACATTTCTATAACCATGTTTTTATACACAGACACAACAAATCTGATTAGAAAAATCTTTATACTGGTACTTCCTAAATGATTTTTCGTAAGTTAGTTTTCAAAATAGAATCTTGTCATACAGTATAGCTCGTCTTAACTGGATAATGGAAAAATCCAGAATAAATGAATTATATCAACATTGTAACATATGAAGCACATCTTGATCTGGAATATTCTGTCTGGTTTTGATCTCCCCGTTATAAGAAAATTACTGACATATTGGAGCAAGTCTAAAAGACAGCCACCATGGAGACCAGGTTCTGGAACACGTGATGGATGAAGAGAGGCTGAGAGACATGGTCCAATCTTAGGAAGAAGAGAGTAAGGGTAGATCTTATTGCTGTCTACATATACCTAACAGAGGGTGTAGAGAAGAAGCTAGACTCTTGGAGGTGCACAGTGGAAGAGGCAATGAAAACAAGCTGGAACACAGAAAATTCCTACATGACACATGGATTTTTTTTAATTATTTTTTTTAAACCATAAGAGTGGTGAAATATTGGACCAGCTTGCACAGACAGGTTGTTGAATTTCCATTCTTGGGGATATTTAAAACACAGCTGGATATGGCCCTGAGCAACCAGCTCTAGCTGGAGATCGGCCAAGATGGCCTCTGGAGGCCCCTTCTCACCTGCATGATTCTATGATTGACTGCTCTGCTCCAAAATATTATTCAGCTCTTCACAAAAACTCACATTTGCTTTAGTTGCTTCTTCTGTGTACAGTATTTGTGAGATTTTTGTCTCAATTTGTTCTCATCCTACAGTTCCATGGCCTTGGAAATCACAATCTGACTTTCTTATAAAGGCTTCTCTTTTGCAAATAGGCATAAAACAAGCATGAAGGAAACAAAGTTAAGCTTTTCCTTTCTACAGCTGGATAACCCAATCCTCAGCTTGCTTCCAAGAAGCCTTACAGAGAGGTTTAGCCTTTCCTCATTAGTCTGTTTCTACTCATAGTTTACAAATAGAGGACAACTGTACAACTTTAGGAAGGAGACACAGGGCCCAAAAAGGTTCCAGCTGTAACAGATTACACAAGTTTGAAGGGCACAGCTTAAAAATCTGCAAAGAAACAAAACTTACTGTAAAAAACGAATCCTGGAATGTGTCACTAATTATGTCTTTCCAACTCCTACAAATACCAGCTGTGGTTCAAAATGTTAGTAATGACTAAGACACTTGTATATAAGCACCCAAAAACCGAAGTCCAGAGATTGACTAAGGACACCATGTACACAGTTGAAAAATATCTCTGTTTACAAACAGAAGAGATGGTCCCAAACATCAAAATTTGGCTTCAGAGTTCAAAACCTGCCACAGAGGGAGCCTGAGAAACCTCAAATCTGGTTAAGTCTCTTATTCCTCTTTTCTCTAATTTTTTTAGGCTATTTGGATCCATGACTTAGAGGTAGGCCTGCCTCTAGAACAAAATAATCAGACATTTCAGCATGTTTTTTTTCCATGGGGCCCTTGTTCTACCATATTTAAATAAGATGTCAACAAGACCATACATAAATGACAACTGGAAGTAAATAAACAATCTTGCTTGATTTTTTCCATTTTCAATAGAGTCTGGTACTTAAACTGTCACTTAATAATTAAGGTTTTTAGACTAGTAATAGCATGTCTAAAGGCAGTTGTGTTCAGAGGTCAAAGGAGGATATTTATGCAGGTTCACAGCCAATGAGTATCATAGTAGTGGGTTTGAGAGCACACACTGTAGGACACGACAGTAATGGAAGTCTAGGATTCTCTTATCCTTTTGTTAATCTAATGCACTGACTGGATGCTCTACAGTTTCACACAGCTGAGGTTTCAGTTCCCATTAGACATCTGCCAGGATGCTCTATATATTCCAACACAAATTGGATTCTAGGGCCCTCAGTCCCAGTGGAACAACTGGGTGGAATGGCCATAAAAAGTATGCAAATACAGAACTAGAGAAATACGAGATTGTCAGCAAGCAGTGCTCCGCAATTTTTAAATGTATACATATATATATAAGCATATATATATACACATATAGAGTATAGTTAGTTTTAAATCTTTGGAATAAACTCAATTTCCGTTCTCTCTCTCTTTCTCTCTGTCTTTCTTTCACTCTCTCTCTTGCTCTCTCTCATGCTTTTATTATGAATGTTACATCATTGTCCCTAAAAGATGGTTAGATTTTGGTCCATATTTCATGCCATATGGGCCAGACATCGTATTTCCCCCCTGTCCCCAAAGTGTTCAGTCGACAGTCACAGTGTTTTGTGAAAACTGTGAGGAAATTCAGCATCTTTTGAGTAAATTCAATCTCTCACTGGAACCAAAGGTTGTAAAATGCTGAGAATTCAAGTGCCAAGGATCCCGGTGACGGCTCTTAAACATCTATCGAGTTTCTTGTTTTCTCTTTTCCCCCAAGAGTACAGTTTTACCTCCCAATACACAAATTAAGGGAAATATTTAACAGTCAATGAGTCAAAACAGTCAAAGAAGGGCAGTTGGCTAATACAGTATAAAAGAGCAGCAACCATTTGTGGACCACGTGCTGTTTTGTTTCATTTCTAGACACATCTTGTAGGGATGGTCCCAGAATATACAAAATATACAACCTAATGACCACCTGCCTGCTTGCATAGGCCATTTTTATGGTCCTAAATGCAGTCTTTGGAGTCAGGGCCAGTGCCAAATAGTTTCAAATGCAAGTTACGGTAAGATAGATGTTTTTGTTTTTCTTTTGTAATGAAGACTTTAATCCACTTTGAGCCAACAAAATCAAATTATCAATAGGATTGACAAGGTGAGCATGAGACCTCCACTTCTTGATGGTTCACAGAGTAGGCCAAAATGGACCTCTAGGTTAATAATACTTTAGACAATCATTTGGAAAAGCCTCACTGCTGTATGTAAATTCCAACCCTTCCTTCACCGTTCACACTGTTACATTTTTTCATTTAGGAGTGGGCTACAGCATCAACTTGATGAATGGAAAAGGAGGACTTTAAAAGGCTAACGCTGAGTGAAGCCACTGTACTTGGAAGAGGTTCTCGATTTCCCACTCAAGACACTGGAGTAGGATTTTTGGCTTGGGTTTTTTTTTGTAAGATGCTCAACAAACATTAGCTTTAAATTAAAGTCTGCAGGTGCTCTTTACGCAAACAAAAGTCTAATATTTTAAATTGGTTAATAGAAGAACAGCAAGAAAAAGCAACAAAATTCATCACTAAGTCACTGTGGGTTGTGGCTAACATGCTCACATGATGTGGAAGGAATCCTGTAGTCATGCCTGTGTGGCCAGTCCCAGACCGATATCCAGGTGAAGACAAGGAGTTCTGAAGATCACTTGTTCATGAAGAAAAGAGAAAAAATGTTTAAGCTTCCAAATAAGCTTTTAAAGTTTTTTGTTCAGCAAATAAACAAGAAGTCCTAGCTATGGCAGTAAGGTGAGGCCTACAGAGATATTAGGTGCTGTTTCTCAGGGGTTTATCCCTTGGCCACTTAGCCATCATGGCAGCAGCTTCCAGAGTCCCTAGTGCATACATTGTGCAATAGCCAAAATAAAAATTAAAATAAAAACAACCAACAAAAATATAGTCCTCCGTGAAGTCTACATAAACTCAGGCCAGAACGAGGATATTTGTGTCACAAGTGTCACTCCACAGTCTACTGCCATTAAGGCCACTGGTATTGACTTAAAAGGATCTCAATAGCTCAGTTCTAGGAAGAAGAACCAAAACCAAGACAGGTCAAACTGTCTGTGAGAAGTCTGACGCACTGAACATTAGGAATTCTCAGACAAAGAACAAACGAACCAAGAGGTTAATTTTGGCTACCAAACTGGGATTTGGTTTTCTAGGTCATTGTTTTCCCCCCATCTATTTAAAAAGAAAGTTAGTGCTACAAATATGCAACTTCAAGACGACATATTCTCCTATTGAGTTGCACTGAGAAGCAAGTTAAATAAGCCCCTCCTACTGCCGTCCACCTGCAGGGAAGCCTCCTCTGTTTTCTCTGATTTCCATTGGCAGAAACAGGAGACAAATCCAAGAGAGACGAAGTACTGTAAGCAACTGTTCCTTCTCATTGACTTCACCTCTGTACCACTTCCTCGCCTGCATCTTCTCCCATCCAGCTGGGGCAAGGCATGAAGAACCAATGTACGTATTGAAGTATAATTGGGTGCATGACAGTGTGAGCCTGTGGTCTCTGTACAGAGGATTACATGTGATCAAGTTCTTTCTCCTGCAAGGTAGCACATTGTAACTTGAGTTCCACTTTCATCTCACAACACAGCTCAGATGACATCCATACCAAACTGATTGATATTTAGATGTGTCTCTTCATGTGGAGGGCGAGGTGATCAGACCTGGAAAAACACCTGCAAAATAAAGGAAGTGGGAAATCAAATAAATACAGGATTTGGGAAAACAAGGTTCCTGCTCCTTCCTCCTTATGTACAGGAGGAAATATATATCCAAGTTTAGAGACATCTCTTGTATTAAGCATGGTTTGCCACCAAACCCTGTGTGATTGACCTCTGTGACCACAGATGGCCAATATCCTGGCTCTTTGGCAGCTAAATAGGCTACTCTTCTTTCTCTGTTCCCCTCCCTCTCTCTGCTTTCACTGCATCAAACATCAGGGAAGAGCACTCATGTATGCACCTGCAGTATAAAATCAAGTATTTTGTGTAAGCGTGTGTGTGCATGTAAAAAAATGAAATAAAACAAGTCAGTTTTGCTCAAGTACTCAGCAACGCCAGTTTAAAAAAACACCACCTTTCTCAAATGCCCAGAACCTGCAACAAGCACAGAGGTATGATGCCAGTTTTGAGAGCTGAATTCTCATTTCCAGCTCCAAACTGGAAGGAAAACTTTTAGAATTACATTTGTCTTGTTTTAGTTTTGCATGTTTACCATCCGCAATGAAAAAGTATATTGGAAAAAAAGATGTCATTTTTGCTTATGTCAGATGCACTTTAGTGTAATTACAGTCCAATATGCTATTGAAATACAAAAATGAAAAACAATGCAACTTCATTGAGCCAAATACTTACTGCTCTTAAAAGTCTCTGTTGTCTTCTGTAAAACTCCCTAGATAAGGGGGGCCAACAGCATCTTGGCTCGTATCGGAAACAGCATGGCCAGCAGGGCCAGGGCAGTGATTGTTCCCCTGTACCTGGCACTGGTGAGGCTGCACCTCGAATGCCGTGTTCAGTTTTGGGCCCCTCACCACAAGAGGGATGTAGGGGTGCTGAGCGTGTCCAGAGAAGGGCAACGGAGCTGGGGAAGGGTCTGGAGGGCAAGTGTTATGAGGAGCAGCTGAGGGAACTGGGACTGTTCAGTCTGGAGAAGAGAAGACTCAGGGGGACCTCCATGCTCTCTACAGCTACCTGACAGGAGGCTGTAGGCAGGTGGGGTCAGTCTCTTCTCCCAAGTAACATGCAATGGGACAAGGGGAAACAGCCTCAAGTTGTACCAGGGCAGGCTTAAATTGGATATTAGGAAAAATTTCTTCACTGAAAGGGTTGTCAGTCATTGTAAAAGGCTGCCCAGGGAAGTGGTTGAGTTACTGTCCCTGGAGGTATTTAAAGATGTGGAGAAGTGGTGCTTAGGGACATGGTTTAGTGGTGGACTTGGCAGTGTTAAGTTTACAGTTGGACTCTATGATCTTGAAACTCTTTTCCAACCTAAATGATTCTATGATTCTATGAAAGCTGGTTCAGAATTTGGAGATGACAATCCATCAGCCCACACATCTTTCCCTTTCTCTCTGCTGGGAATCTGGGTGGTAATATGTGGATGTTCATGAATGCTATCTCCCTGAAGGATGTTGAGAGAAGATGAGGTATTATCCCTATTTTGTAAGAGTGAAAACTGAGAGACAGAGAAGGCAAAGAAATTGTAAATGACACAACAAATGTGGTAAAACCAGAAAAAAAATATGCCAGGAATTAAGCTTTCAACTTCTGTTCTTTATCCACAAAGCCATTTTTCTCCATCTCATAAGGAAACTTAATGTTTTGATATTCTGAGCATGTAGATGGATGCTGATGAGATGGACTTAGAGTGGCAACCCTAGAGAACTAGTTGAGTTTAAGGGCTGGTCTAAACATGAAGTTAATTGAGAATAAGGTAGGGCATGAATTTGAAATGAAGTATCTATTCTTGATTAACTCCCTCTCTAAAGGCTTATGACTGCCTTCTTCTGAAATGACTTAATCCACTTGGGAAGTGGGTTATGATAATCAGAATAAACCAGACTTACTCCAGGAGAAGAGCAACACCACAAAGAGTCAGTCAGGAATTACTATTCTAGAACAGCTGCCTTGTAGTAGCCATGCTGCAGGGCGCTCACAGCAGCACTCACAGCAGCCCAAATTCAGGCACTTCACACCAAGATATTGTCAGAGTGATCAGGGGAGTAAGTTCTCAGGAGAACGAGTGCCTGCCTTCCCTGTCATTCAATATATACCCCATTTTATCAAGACTGCCAATAAGCAAGAATATTTTTTCAACTTCATACCCATTAGAAATGGGATTGAAAGCACCAACCCATTTCACATCCACTATCACAGTGTCATTAAACATACGTGTGGCACCAGAGAGCAAACCGCAGGACAAGTGGGCAGTGGTTCTGGCTGCCTACCCCAAAGCCCTAAAACGGAGCCTGACTGTCAGAGCGGCAGGACTCAGACACTCTTACAAATTAAACTTCTACTAGATACTTCAACTTGAGCACTATAATATGGGAGGTTTCCAAGTTCCCTGCAAATCTTGGCTTGCCTTCTTTCCACCCTAAGCCACAAGACACTGGCTTGTTTATTTTCACTAACAGCAAAAAAATCTATTATAAATATCACACAAAACCCACATATCTGTGGCTTTTGAATAAAATGCTTTTGTAGGCTTCGAGGGCATCAGGAAAAGCTACTTCCAAAACTGAGTTGTCTGGAATGTCTTTTCACTGCCCCACAGATTTAGAATATAAAAGAGCCACCGATACTGGTCTGAAGAATATCCAAATGGCTTATTGTGAGAATCTGGATAGCTCATACATGGGAACTGAATGTATTTCCAAAAAAGCAGTAGCTGAGTATTTCATATTTTTCAGAAAGAAGGTAAAAGAACAAATTAAACTACTACTCAGCAAAAAAAAAGCCAAAACTCAAAGATAAAAAAAAAGAACACTCAGTCTAAAGGCAAATACCCAGAGGATAAACACCCTAAGCAGAGAAAGGCTAAGAAAGAGAAGCACTATAAAAATGAAGAGATTTTAAATAGTTAGGGGATCTTTTCTGTCCTGCTGGCATTATTCCCCATCACGGGCAATCTACCTGCATCTACACACAGAGATCAGTGATCAAGAGGTACATTTTTAAGACAAAGGAAACTCATAAAAAGGCAAGTTTTGCAAGAAAAGGTAGACAGTCATCTTCTGTGGATAAGCATAGCTGTGCTCAATCAGCTGTCCTCTACTGATTTGTAGCAGCTTACAAGGGGGGTCAATACCTTCAGAGTGGCAAAAATTCAAAAGAAAGACTTGAAAATAGGATGGATGCTGCATTCCTCCAAGCTCCTACATGAAGCACAGTGAGACAGACAAGAATCTGACAATGGGCACTTGGCTTTCAACACAGCAGGCTCAGCACAGCTAGAATTTTCTAGCCCTAGGGTGCCAAAATACACCCTTGGACCAACATCTCTCTCCTCAGTCTAAACTGAGAAAGCAGCATGCTCGGGCTACAAGGGCTGCCAAAACAAAACAACAGCTTGAGTGGCTGCCAAAAAGACATGCACCAGCTGGCACTTCAGTCTAGGACTAGTCATAAGACCACCACCCAAGCATGGCTTTTCCTCTCCAATTGTCTCTAGTATAGATGCAACCCAGGAAAAAGTATGCTGAGTCACAGCACAGCAAGATCTGTTAAAAACATTGATTCAATACATTGTTTCACACCAGAAACCACTGTATTAGCTTCTAGTGTATTTTTCAGCCCTGGAATATTTTTATAGCTAATAAAATGATACCGTATTTGCTAGTTTACAGCTAATAAAATGGGACAATACTAATTCTCCACATTCTGCTGACCAGTTTGGTTAGTTCTATCTTTTGGTAAAGGCTGGTGGATGTGGACATTTATTTTCAACAGTAAAACAGTCCCTACAAAATTTTGCAGCTAAATCCCACTGTCAAAAAAAGCTATTGATTAGTGGACACGTTTTTTTTTTCCCTTGTACAACTACAGGCAGCAGTGGAGGAGGCTTCACAGGATAAACTGTCAGGGGAAATTCCTTTCTTCCCAAATTAAGAAATAGCAGCTTGCTGGTCTCCAGTCCTGCCTGTGAGACAAGACCTTGCTCCACACTGCTGGCTCTACACCTCTTCCAGTTCCAGATCAGCTCTGAATATTGTACATGGGCCCATCTCAATCTTCCCCATCGTCCCACCCCGAGTCCAGCTCTTCTTAGAAAGGACAGTTTATGCTTGAAAAGATACCCTAATTCTGAAAGTCATACAGTGTTGCGTGATACATAAATTTCTTGCTCCCAAACACGATGCCTTCTTTTCTCTTTTTGCTCTATCTCCTTAGCAACAAGGTATTGCTTGGCACTCAAGCCTCTGCAGGAGTAAGAGGGAAGGCAACTACAATGAGAAGAGAAACTATTGCTCAGCCATCTTTCTTACCAGCTGTGGGTTCTCCACTGTGGGATGTGTTCATTCCAGCTAAATATGCTGTTAGCTTGCTTTCAAAAAGGAAACCACGTGTGCATGCACATGCACACACACACACACAGAGGAATATATACCCCAACAGTCTGGCACTATGCTGCTGTCTCCTAAACACATTTATGCAGAACAAGCAACTACCTGTCATCCTCTACCCCTCGGAGTGCTGAGGGCTTGCACTGTGTGAGGAACATAACCCTAGTCTGTGTTTCTGAAGAGCAAAATTCTGGGGAATGCTAATAACCAGCACATCCCTGGTGTCTGAAGGCACTAGGGACTTGTACACTGCGTTCCACACCACTTTAGCTGATTCTGCTTTCTCCCCTGCTGCCACCAAACCACACACCATTTGCAGTACATATGGTGCTTCTCAAACCAGTGGTAGTTTGCCAGCTATAACTAACAATGTGATCTGTGGGCTGCACGGTGTTGGGATAGGGCTGGGACAGCAGAAGAGTATCACATCTTATCTCTGTTGTTTTAAAATTGACCTGTACACAGAGGATATGAATAACCTTTTGATGTCAGCCAGAAGGTCAGAGACACAAACGCATCTGAAAACAGCCTAGGAAGAGAATTGCAGCCAGACTGTGCACACAAGATTCCCCTTCTTTGCTACGTGAATCACCACTTTCATGCTCTGATTGCCAAGTTATAGCCTCTGAACAACAGGCACATGTTTTGTGCTGTGTCAGTGTTGTTAAGAGCTCCAAAAGGCTCCTTAAAGTTTAGCAAGCCAGGATGTCTAAGGGAGTGACCACAGCTCCTGTCAATAATGGTGGGTGCAATAAAGGGTAGCAGTTCAATTAGGGAGAAACTATTCTCCAGCTGGGAACCTTGGCTCAGGAAGGGGTGTCTTTAACATTGAAAGTCTGCCTAAATAGTTAAGGACAGATTTAGGCACATGTTTCAGTGCTTGCTTGAGGTGATACCTGCAATAGGTGGTAGTAGAGAGATTTGTGAATGAGAAAAGAAGGAACAATAGTGATATGGCAGAATGGGCCAAAAGAACAGGCAGTATCACTCTACCAGCTTGCAACAACTGACTAGGAAAGTAAAGACAAATCTGTCTCCTACCACCACAGACAGATGGTATGTGCATGGAGTTCAACACTGCACAATCTCCAGCACTTTTAACTTACTAATAAATATGTTTTCTTCATCTACAGATTCAGCTGAGGAGCAGAAAATGCATTAGATGACTGCAGGAACATATCTCTTGACTGCAGTGACTGAGTTGGCTGTCAAAGAAAAAAAAAAAACTAGGTAGGAAGGGATAGTATGTAGAGGGAGAAGAATGAATACTTAAAGGGCTGAAAGAGACTGGGGAGCTGAAAATGCTCTTTCTTTAGATCTCTGCTAAAAATATTGTCTGTCCTGACACAGAAACCTGGAGCTGTGTAGGGGTGGTGGGCAGGTGGTGGGCAGGGGGGCCAGGATGCTCTTCAGAGGAAAGAAGAGGAAAAGCAATGCCTTACATTTACAGAGGACGTAACTGTTCTCCTTCACAGAGATGCTGATACACAAGCAGAACTCCAGAGGTCCCTACTTGGTTTATCCTGCCCCTCATTCTGAGCAAACAAAAGATAATCCAGGGATAAAACAAAAGATAATCCAAAAGGAAGTCCTCCATGGGGGAAGGGGGATGGGAAGAGGGGAGACAAGGGCAGAAAAGCACTTAAGGAGATGAAGCTCTTGGAAAGGCAGGATGTGAAAATGATCAAATTTCCTTCCCATAAAAGGATGGGGTCCCTTGTTTATGTCCCACACATCCTCTCTCCACGCATGTTCTCTGCTGGTCTGGTGTACCCAGAGGCTTCCTAGAGCCTTTATTGTATTACAAAACATTTCCTTATCAGAGCAGAGAACCTTAGTGCTGCATTAAAAAGATGGGTAATTTTCTTAAGCCTCTTTAAAAAATATATATAAATAGGATTAGCTGGATAACATGTTCAGATGCAAGCACATTATTTGATTACTCAATAGTGGATCGAGGTTTCACCCAGGGCACTGCCAATCTCCAACTGGAAGGGTGTGAGGGGGAGAAGTGCTCATTGTTCGATCCTGTCAGTGCTGTCAAGAGTCATTATAGGGGTAATTGCTTTTGCTCCACCCTAATTTGTTATCAATTGGGATTGGAGATGAGGAGGGGGAGGTTCTTTTGGTTTTGTTTCTAAATTCAAAGAACCCAGCTTTCAAAACCACTCAGCACCAAGCAAGGATGACCAGATTTTTCAGACGAGCTCATTGTTCATTCAAGCAGCTAAAGCGTGAGGACTGCAAAAAGGAATTGGTAGTGAGCAGCAGCAAACACGTCTCACGCTGGGAGCGGCTGGATGCTCAGCACCACCAGGCAAAACTGGCCCCTCATTTCTGAGTGCCCAGAGGACTGCTGCATGACAGGCTCTTCAGGAACCCTGACTCTGGGCACCTATCAGGCTTTCAAATCTGGGCCCACAGAGAATGAAGGTTCAGAGTATTTCCCATGTCAAACAGATGTCAAGGGTCAGATTTAAAACTGTAGGAAAAGATTCACTAATTAGCAGGAATGTGCAGAGATCACTGATCCTACACAAAACAACCCCATGAACTTGAATTGTAAATGTGTCTATATCACTCTTGTGCTTTTGAAAATTATGCCCTTTTCTGTCTTTTTTTGATTCTCCTGTTACATCTGGGGAACCACAGAGCCCTGGACTCAGTGGTAAGAGAAGACAATGATCAGATCATATATAGAAATTAAGTGCTTTTTTCCTAGAGGTTTCGTATAGGTTTGGGGCACCTGTGGCACAACAGCCACACACACTCCCCATCCCCGCTATTTGTACACCCATGTATTTGTGAGGCCCACTCTGCCAAAATTCAGGCAGCCAGCAGTAGTGCTTGGGGTAGTCCATGAAGCAGAGCAAACAGCGGGAGCTCTGCCTTTTTGCGGGCAGCAGGCTCATAGGACCAGCAGACGGAAAGCTGTGGAGATGCTTTGTTGAGAGGTCCATCACTGAAGTGGTCTAGGACCCTCTGGATGTCTTCTCTGCTTTAACAACATTAACAGAGCTGCCCTATGGACTGAATCTTGTGCCCACAACAGACACTGGCAGGCTTCAGTGAGACTTAACGCCTGGTCCCACATCTTTGTGCTGTGGGCTGGAAACACCTTAGGCTGCTTAGGAAGTATTCCCCCTCTGCCAGCCTGCCTGGCCACCGAGGCAGAGAGGACATGGGCAGAGTGAAGGGCCCCTCCTTGGCTCGGGGATTGAGGCAGTGGGTCAGGAGGCCAGAAGGGCCCCCTGTGCTAGAAGCCAGGTCTCTTGTCTCAAGGAGCTGGTGGCTCCATGCCACTCACAAAGTCCACATGTTGCTTGAACACCGTGTTCGAAGGCTGCATTACCTGTCACAATGGTTGCATTTAAAGGGCTTTGCACCCGTGTGCTTTCTGTAATGCCTTGTGAGCTCGTCGCTCCGTGCAAAACGCCACTCGCACCCTTCCCACGAGCACTTGTAAGGCTTCTCACCTGCAGAGGGGAGGAGAGAACAGTCAGCGTGGCAGCAGGATTATGGAGCACTCAACTTGCAAGCCCTGTGTCCTCCCACCTTGTCTCTGTCCCACTCGGGCAGGTTAGCCCATCAAACAATTCATGGCCAGTGTGGGATGGAAAACAAACTTAGGGCTTGTGATGCATTGTACTGCGGATGCATCCAGCCCAAATTTTACTGCTGCTAAAATTCTTGCACAACCTTATTTCCCATTTCTAACAAAACCAGTCAATTACTCTTCAAAGAAGCCCTCAGAATGTTCCCAAATGCCTGTGCTGCTGTGTGGCTGGAGCCTGATTTTCAGTCAGCTTTACAGTTCACTCTACCCTTGCCAGATGAATTACTGTGGTACCTGTGAGTGGCTGTACTAACACCTGAACACACTGCAGGCGTGCACCACTCCAGAGTGGCCACCACCACTGCGTCACATGCTTTACCTCAGGTGCCATTTACCCCTTGTATGGCCAGACTCATATCCATTCACCTCAAGCTTTCATGCCCGCTACTCCCTAGGACTGCACCTTCTTTAGTTGCTTTGGGCAACAGAAACTGTTCCTTGGTTCAAAGGAATCATGCATCAGGACAGCGAGTGCAAGAAGAGAAATGTTTTCTTCTTTAAATCAGGTGTTCCTTCAGGCTTTTTGCACTACACCTTTATCAGTTGTTCTTCTGCCCCAAAATATTAACTGTACCACTGAAGGCAGTGAAACAGTATAGTGATAAAACAGGAGAGATTCTGGTCTGCTCTGTTCATATCTGCCTGTCTTCTAACGCAAACCAGTCTGCAAAGCAAAGTTTGCTATGGTGTAACATCTGTGGAGTCATTAACACCTTCTGTTACAACCTTATAATCTCCCCCCAGAACAAATGCTCCAGTGCATCTATTCCTATATAAACTCCACGTCACTATTCCCCATGCAGTCAGCACCGTATAGATGCATTGGGAGAGGAAGGAGTTGAAATAAAATGCAGTCAAGAAATCAGTTTCACTACCAAGCTTCTAAGCTGGGAGTTACAAACAGAGAAGGGATTATTACTTATTTATTTGTTCTTACAATTGCTAAGAACGTGATCTTAAAAAACCCACCACTGACCAAAGTGAAGTTGCAGTCTGTATGACCTCTCTATGGAGTCACGTGAAACAATCACTTGGCCACAGCAGACCAATTTCTCAGTGCAGAAATGCAGATTTCTATATTTAGCATGCCTATTCAGCAAGTAAAGGAGTGAGATCTGATTATGGGAGACCTATGTATTTCAAGGTGACAAACTGGAGAGGCCAAAAGAGCAAGAAAAGTGAAAAGGGCAAGAGAACTGCAGCAAAATACATGGAAAAAAAGCTGTTCTCTGGTGAGTTTCTGTGGACTTACTGCATAGGCAGCTCTGCTGCACAGTGGTCATCCGCCCCAGGGAGAACAACAGAGTGGGCTGAGACGTTAACTGGAATTGAGCTATTTTGCTGGCCTCTGAGAAGTTTCTTTGGCTCAGTAGCTCAATTAAGGGATTCATTGGGGTGAAGCAATGAAGGGGGGGGAGCAGCCGGCAAGACTTCACCAAAATATCCATTTGTCCCTCAGTCCCTGAGTGCAGAAAGGCCAGCCTGGATGTCTCTGTTGTGTGCCACAGTCCACCATGGGAAAATGCCCAACAGGACAATGGACTGAGCCAGCAATAACACTACCCCACTTAGATTGTGCCTGCCTGGTCATCTCTGCTGACTTGCCTTTTGTTCTTTGAATAGGATTTCTTCGCGGGGGGGAGGGGGAGGGGGGGGGGGAGCAAGAAACTTCTTGTTAGCGAGCAAAGTGCTGGCGTCTTGTTTCTGGCTGGTTACTCAACTGTAATTCAAACACTGTCACCAGTGCTGGCCCCAGATAACTGCAGTGCTCTCTCCCCCACCCAGTACTTGACATCCTACCTGGCACACTGCAACTGCTCTTCCCTTCCCAGGGAAAAGGGATTTCCCCAGCTCTGGTCATGTCTGTGATGGTGCACTGGCTTTGTCTGAACAGTTCATGCATTATTTTTAAAAGCTGTCAGTAAACAAGCCTCGATGGTAATTCAGTTTCCTCAGTTCTCTGACGCTCTCTAGTGCCTACCTTAGAGCGGAGACAGCAAGGCAGACAAAATGCCTCGCAGCACAAGTTTGCTACACACTGCAAACACAGATGACTGCTCAGCCAGATCTGGCAGGTACAGCCACTCTGAAGGATACTGTCACCTACAGAGCAGAAGGGTGAAGGAAAAACATCCGGGGCTTTCTGTGAAACTATTAGGACTGAAGCTGAGTTTGGCTTGTTAACATTTATCAAGAGCTTTGAAAATGTACAGTGCTATATATAAGTTATGAAAGACAGAAATGCCAAGCACAGGGATGCCACATATCTCAGTTACTTGCTGCAGGGGCTCCTCTCTCAAGTGTTCCTGGTCTGGCCTTGCACAGCCCTGAGCTGAGTTTTGTTTTCACATGCTTCTCCTCTGTGACCCAAGCCCCATTCCACAAAATGTCAGACAGTACCTCTTTGTGCTCCAGACAGCATGCTGGCATACAGTGCTCTGCATAGCACAAGATAAATGCAAAGGAGCACAGTGACCTTTAAAGCCATGTCAGCTGGCTCCTTGACCCAGAGACCTCAAAGAGGTTAGATATCCTGCCCTCCTGCAGCAACTCAAAACCACGAGAGGGCAGGAAGAGAGAGAGACCTTTGCATCTCTCTGCACATGCAGTCTAAGAACAATCTGCTTCTTTAATGGCTGCTTTCACCTTACCAGAAGATGAAATGCAAGCGTATCTTGCCAAGGTGCACATATGTAGGAAGGATGGGAATGAAGAAGCGGGGGAGGGTCCTCCTACCTCACTACTGGCAATGGGAGGGAGAAGGAATGGGAAGGACCCTTTCCATGTGCCAGGCTGTTCTTATGTTGTTGCAGAGGATTAGCAAGAATAAAAGGATCGATGGTGAAATCCTCCTCTACTGAAAGCAATGGCAATACTCCCACTCACTTTTACAGGGCCAGGATCTCCCCCTTTTTAACAAATTAATTATAAGCTTCAAAATCCAATTAAAAATAGGAACATCACGGAACTGTGCCACACTGACTTTTCAGGCTCTGATTCCTCAAAATTAATAACTGCGCTTAAAACTCATGCCTGTGAGCCACTCCCAAGAAGGAGCTTCTATTCCTTAAGTCACCTTTACTCAACACAAGGATCTGTGCGGTGCTTAAACAAATCCACAAATCCACATTTATACAAATGCACTGAACAGAGCAGCCAATGCACATCTGAAAAGAAGCCGATACCCAGATATGCAGCTGTTAAATACTCAGCTGTTTCAGTTCAGAACATGCTCCACACTGTGGGGCTGGTTCAGCTTTCACACATCCACAAACACACCTGGGAAGGGCAGGCAGCCAGTAATGCAGACATACATTCAAGCAGTGAATTATGCAATTCTCTGAGATAAGCACTAGCATTAAAACAATGCACCATTTCCTTATGACAAATCTTCTACAACCAACCCAGAGCAGTGGATTTCAGCTTTTTCTAATTTTTTCCCTGGGAGGTAGAGACTGCTACTTAGTGATTTCAAGCTTACTGACCACTTTGCAGTTTCCTGGAGCAACATGTGCATCAGACAGCTGTGCAGCACAGTAAAGGCGAGCTGTAGAGTGAAACAGTGGGTATGCAGGACCCAACATCCACACTGCGTACGTTTGCAGGGTGTTATTTCTGGCTAGCACTGCCTGGTCCTATGGCCTGAACCCATCCGTAAGTGAACTGTGCCAGCTGTGCACTTGCAGAGCACCTCCTGGGACAGGCCATCCCAAACCCAGTTTGCACTCTGGCCAGGCTGAACCAAAGCACAGTGAATGGGGCAGCTGGAATGCACACCTCAGAAGGGGATGCTTGATCACCTGAAAACACTCACACAGACACATCCTTAGCTGCCTGCTGAGGATCCCAAGAAGCAGCCTGCGCATGTCGGCAAGCCCACAGTGCACTGTGCTGAAACTTACTGATCTAGAAGGACCTTATCATCAGACAGGTTAGTGGTACAAAAACATTATCAGCCCTTTAGGTACGATTTAGGGTTTCAGTCCATCATTACTGCGTACTTCCATGAAGCAGCCTCTTTTCATTGTGGCTCTGTCCTGCTGTCCATAGCTCATTTTAATCTTCTCATCTTCCTCGTGCGTATTTTCATACCCTGAGACTGGGATGCTTAGCAAATAGGCTCTCTGTTCTACTTCTGTTTATGGCACCTCACACAACCTAGCTCTGCTTCTAAAGTACCTCCAAAGCACACTTCAGTACAGTCTGGCCCTCCATCCTCTTTAATTCAGCCAGACTGGTCCAATCTGGTAACTGGAAGACAAAGACCTTTGCAGATTTATGGGAAATATGCAATAGTGAAGTTAGAATTTATGAGTCATAACAAAAAAACATCAGACTTTGGCAGCCCTTAAATCAGGTCACTATTCCTCTGGTGACCAAGTCAAATGCAAGACTCTAAATATTAGGCATCTAGTTACAAAAATAAACAAATTATTGCTATAGCTTTCTCTTGAAGGCCAAAAATTTATAATTTGAAAATATGGAAGAGCCAAGCACACAATCCCAGCAGTACTACTATGGTAAACACACAGCAGGTTCCGGGCAAAATGTGATTGATAGAGCTGAGCTGGTTCTGTGATGGAGACACCGCACTGGTCCTTGGGACTTCTCCCTCCATTTCCCAGCCTCGGGCAGCCTTGGCGAGTTTCATCTCATGCAACTTTAGATATCGAAAGCCATCGTCTGAAAAAGCCACCTATGGCTCTTTTCAAGTTAATGGAGAGGCAAAGGCATGTGCTGTGTGACACATCAGACCCCAGCCAGAATAGAATCAGAGGTGAATTTCTCTCTTTTGATGGTACAGGAAGCGAAGCAGGCAGCTCAGCTGCAGGCAGCTGTTATCTTTGCTCTCCAGGCACAAAACAGAGAACATCAGGTTTTCTCTCCAACACATACTTGGATTGTAAACCCTATACAAGCCTTCACAATAAATACTCCCTCACAAAACACAGCAGCGGGGACGCTGTCTCTTCTCAAAACCCAGAGACCCCCTGTCCTTGCCATCTACATCCCACACACAGATACCCTCTAGGTCCAGGGGATATTTCTTTTGTACAAAGACTAAGGCAGCGTTTGCTACAGGCATCTCACAGTGACCGCTTCGACAAGAGTGATTAGTAGAAAGACTAGCTTGCAGGACGCAGAGGCACATAACCAAGATCAGCTGAGGACACTGTCATGATCACAAAACTACAGCACACAATGGAGGCTGGGCATATTATAGCTTTTATGTCTGCATTATTTATTGCCAACCCCAAAGATTAAAAGGTCACGAGTCCAGTGTCCCATAGAAATAATGAGATTTTAAAGGAGAAAACAACAATGTTTAGAGATTTGCCTTCTGCTTTGTAGCTAACCTAGGGCCATGATTTTAAACTTCTCTTTGCAACCCTGCAGGCTAGAAATACTCATTATGAAATACAGGGAAAGGAGTTTGCTCGCTATTCCCTGGATTTCAAGAGCAGGTACTGTAAGAAGGAAACCCTCCAGATTTGGGGATGTGCAACGATAAGATCACAGAGTTGGCAATGCTGTGGGTTGAAATCCTGGCTCCATCAAAGTAATTGGGAAAATGCCCACTAAGGCTTCAATTTCACCCCGTATCTTTACAGAATTAAAAGTAAACAAAGATATTATGACTATCCAATCCACCTGTATCTTTTTCCTTACCCCTCTGCTGCACCCCATCTTAAATAACACACCACAAACATACATTGATTACAGTGCACTTAGTAAAATAATCAAGTAGTTTTAGCCCCTAGTCCTCCAATGAACTTCAGAGGAGAATCACTGTCAAAACCCTTGCTGATACCTCTCTGTGCTAAAACGTGGTGCAGTCATGCGACTTCTGTTGTCAGTATGACTGATTTAGCTAAAAATGCTTAAAGAAACTGAGGGGAAAACCCCCAATCCAGCCTGTATGCACATTTTGAAGGACATTTAAATAAGACATTTGTTGTACTACGTTTTAAGAGCTCCTTAATATCATGTTGCATAACTACAAGAAACTAGCATGCAAGAAGTGTCTTTAAGAAAACAACAGAAACACCCCCTTAAAAATCACCATGTGGTCTAATTCGCTGTGAATTGGTCACGTATAGTTTCAGGATCCCTCAAAAAAATGTTTTATGAAAGAAACATAAATAATTTCCTTCCTTTTTAAAATATGTGATTTAAAAACTATTCAAAATGAAACTAGTTTTAAAAGCCTCAATGTCTAAAAATATGCATTGAAAGACAGCTTTAGCTGTGCTTGCTCCAAAATTGGTGTTTCTGGAGAACCAGACAAACAGCAAATTACAACTGAAAAAGGAATGAAATGCAAGTTTTCTTGCCTGGATTTCTCCTATGAGGAAGCTCTGGGGGCCTGAGCTGTGCAAAGAAATGTGTGAAGACTCAAATAGTGCCACCGGCTTTTTGAGAGAGTGTTTTAATAACTTTCCTCACCACCTTTTCTGAGAAATCCTTTTGGGACTTGCTGTTCCCAGTCTGGTAACTGGCACCATGACGTCGCAGGGAGCAGTGGTGTCACTGTGGGATGACCCAAGGCATCCTTCAGATGCTGGTGCCCATGAGGATGTTGTCGGTGCTGCCAGAAGTTGTACAAAAATGCTAGGAGCCGGTGAGGTTTTTGGTGAGAAGCAGGCTCCCAGATCACCTTGCAGAGGAATGCCAGGCAGGCATTCGTATTTGCTTTGCAGTTTATTACGGAAGTCCGCCACAGCACAATGGGACACCTAATGTGGAACATCACATTAACAATATTTTATATTTATGTAGCACTCTCCATCTCCAAGGGTCCCTGAGAGCTTTACAAGCTATATACACAGCATACCAATGAAGCCGAGCCATAATTCTTTCAATTAGCTGAACATCAGCACGCAGCACATGGCACAACAGAAAATGTTACTGGTCACTCCTCTCTTCCTATGGAAAGAGCGATGTGATATTTAATAGAAGCATGTTGTAGAAGAACATCGGGTTTTAAGGACTCCTGAAAAAATGACATCTAACCGGACAGGCCTCCTTAACACCCGTGCCTGTCCTCCCTCATTACATACACACGCTTCGTCAAATATGAGGCACAGAAGAGGATCAGCCCAAGATCTGCTGCTTGTTAAATATCCTCACTTTCACACTAGATTCAGCAAGTTACCATCACATGGCTCGGGCAGCTGCTCTACTGGTGAGGTTACAGAAAAGCTAGGGAGCAGCTACAGCTCAGCGCACAACACCATCACCCTCTTTTTAAGATTAATAAGTTCGTTTTTTCAGCAAAAAGAAAGAACAGGATATTTAATACACACATCCTCTGGAGATCAATGCTAACATCTAAGCGTATGTGCACGCAACCCCTCAACCAGTAAAACTAATTACAAAAATCAATTTCAGATAGTTTTCTGAGCCTATCATTCCTCAATATACTCCTAATTGATTTTTGTTGGCGAATAGAAAGCCTAATTATTATTTTTATTATTACAAAGGAATGCAAGGGAGGGCAGTGGTCAGTGCTTAAGTGGCTCACCAACGCTTTCTACCCAAAAAGAGAAAAAAGAAAAAAAGGTATTTTATTCACAGTTTTGCCACCTGCTGGAAAGATGGAAAAGCCTTTGAAAGGGTGACAAAGCACAAGAGAAAAGCTGGCAGGAGACAGTACAGGGCAGAAGAGGAATGTGACAGGATTGTGAAATACACAATGTGGGAAGGTTGTACCTATTTTTAGACGGGCAGGGATGATCAAGTGTAAAAGCAGTACATTTCCATGAACAATGTACAAATACAGCTCCTTTCATCCGAAAAGGTCAGCAGTGGCCTTATACAGAGATGGCTCTGATCATGTCTATATTAGAGATGGGGGAAAAGAGGTTAAGAACCAGACCCAGTGTCCAATCAGTCTTTCTACACAACCTCAAAGCCCCAGATTAGTCCCTAAGGGCCTTGCCAAAGCTTGTCTACCAAGCCAGCAGCAGTCTTCAGCATGTAGCCGTTCAGGACACAAAAAGAAATTAATTTTTGCAGCATTATCTTACATCTTACACACACACACACCCCTAACACACATCCACAAAGCCCACTTGCCTAGCTGAAAAGCAGAGAAAAGCGAAGCATGTAGCAACATGCAAAGAAATGGAAATTTTCCATTTCCTACTCTACTTAAGAGGACACATTTAACAAATACCCACTGCCATACATATTGAGCGCTGAAGTGGGGAGGAACGCCATGCTTTATCCCCCTAGGTCTATGCAAGACTACTGTCGAGAATGATAAAGCCTTAGAAACGCTGCTCCCTTTTCCAACCCCTTCTCTGCAACTCCTCTCAGAAGGAAGCTCCTGGATGGCAAGGAGCAGGGCCAGGGGACAGACACCAGAGCCAGCCTGGGCACCTAATCTGTGCTTCTGCGCCATTAATTACTAGCGTACCCTCTCCCAGCCCCAGGCCTTGGGGACAGCAGCAGAGCAGCAGGCCCAGGCGGGCACCCAGCAGCAACACCGGCAGCAGAACTACCCAATTAAGCCTTCAGAATAAGGGGGGTGGGGGTGGGGCAGGGTGATAAAATAAAAAGAAAAAGCCCCAAAAAATAAGGATGGAGTTGCTTGGCAACAGGGGGGCAGAAGCAGCTGTGCAGCAGGGCGGGTTGGTACCCAGGCGGGCTGGCCCATTAGCACCCTGCATCTCATGCATTTAGTGCCGGGGTCTCCTAGTAACAGCCTGTGCATGCCGGGCTGTTGCACGCTTCCCCTCCTCTCCTCCTGCTTCTCCCCATCATGCAAGGCATTGCTGTTTGCCCTAATTACACATTCTCCACTGCTTCAAGCTGCCATTACTTCAGTCCCCAGAGGAGCAGCAAGAACTTTAAAAAAAATCTCCTCTAATAAGGGCTTTTAGTTTCAGATTCAGTGGAGCTCTGTGAGCTCAAAGATGCAAGGCAAGGTAGCAGCAAACGAAGGAACAGAAGAAAAAGGAAAAAAATTCAGCAGTTCACTAGGTCAGATTTTTCTAGGACCCCGAGATATATTTTTTGCCTTTGTTTTTATAAGATATCCCACAGGGTGAACAATGAAGACAGCCCTTTATGGGACGTGGCGCATATTTACATAATCCGGAGCAGCGTATCAAAGACATGCTCTTTGGACACCTGCACTTTAAGCCAAGAGTTTTTGAGAAATTCCAGGCAAAATATAAAGGCAAATACTCCAGGCAAAATATAAGACACATGTATCACAGACGAGAACCAACAACAAAAAAATAATTAAGAAGAACAGACATCCCCTTTTCCAAATGCTAACATTTAAAATGGTTTTGCTTTATGTTTTTGTTAATGAATGTGGGGGTTTGCTTATTCAAAGTATTACAGTGCGGATGTTTTTCACCATTTACATATCACTTTATTTTCTCCCTTTTGCCACTGAAAAATCAGAGAAAGATTACAAAAAAAAACCAATGATGCAGACTGGCAGAGACAGCACAAGGACAAAACACAAAGGGAAGATAACACACATTCCTCTCTGTTTTCCAGTTTTGTCAACAACAAAAAGAAGGACGGAAGACCCAGGATGCTTTCATTCATTCAGATATTGGATTGGATTTGGGAGTGGAGGCGGACGGGAAATCGTGTGCTGGGGCTTAAAATACAGTGGCAAGCTCTCCCAGTGAAGGCTGCCCTGGTGTCAGGGCAGGGCTACGTACACGGTGGCGGGCATGTGATGTTTCTGAGGGAGATCCCATCCTTCCCGTTGCTTTCTCCCCGTCCTGGGGCTGGAGGCGGCAGGCTGTGCTCAGCAGAGCAGGAGCTCCTTGCTTCACGCTGAGCAGGGCTCTGTAAAAAGCTCTTGGCAACACTGCTGGGCAAACCTTGGTGAACCAAGCAGCCTGGTCTCTAGAGCACAAGGCAGCGAGTAAAGACAATTAATTTTACTGGCTAGGAAGTTTCCTCATCGGGATTTTGAAAAAGGCACATACGATTATCCATCCTTAGCTCTAAGGGAGGTATAAGCACCCGGCTGGAAACCACCCAGGTCATTCATGCTACCAGATGAGTGTAACTACAAAAGGACACAAATGTATTATGACATTACGTTGCTGGGTGACCCTGCATCTTCAGGGAGAAATTTTAAAAAATAAAGAGGTTTTTTGGATGAAACACATTTCCCAACACATATTCAAAGCCAAAGCAAGCCCAGGAAAAGAATCACTTTCAGGGTTCTGTGGGGTTTGCACAGAATTAATAATAAAATTCTGTCACCTGTGCCACACATATGAAAGTCAGTTTACAACAGACTATAGCAAGTTAATTTTTATCGAGAAATTCAGAGATAGAAGTCTCCTACTAAAAAACTATTTTCCATTACACAGGCCAAGTTTTTAGGTAAACTTGTAACACTGAAGGCAGCACTTTTCTCCCGGCCCCTCCCAAACACGCATGCCACATTCTCCTAAAACACAAGTATTTTTCCTCCAACTTCTAAAATAACAAACAGTAATCACGCTGGAAAAAGATCAAACGTGGAAAAATTCACTCTGAAGAAGGAAAAGCTTTGCAAAGTTACAGGTGACCAACAAGAAGACGCCCAAATGGAAGTTTATGCAAAATTAACCATAATACATTTCCATGCAGTTACATATTGAACACAAATACGTGCAGATGTGCATGCCTGTATTTTTGTAACATCCATTTCCAAGAACTAATACAAGCTTCTAGTGCACTAATGATCGCTTATGGTCATCATAAAAAACTAGAATGACATTGCGAAATTGTCTAAGTAATCTGTTAAGTTCTCTCTGTCAGTGGTAAGAGTCCAGACGTAACGGGAGGAAGGAATAAATCCCTGCTAAGCCTCTGAATGTGCACTGCCATACAGTGAGGACACCTTTCTTTCAGAACTCAGCTGGGGATCAGCTTTTATCTCGAAACACATGCTTGTCATCATTACCTTAGGTAACACGCCTGCAAATGTTTTTTCAGTGTTCAGCTTTTGCAGCCCCAGTTTTCAGTCTTGGGTCTTGAAGGCCAGACATCTTTAGGAGCAAATCTGCCTACCACAGCATTTGGGTGCCTATCTGCAAATGGAGACTGTGGGACTGCAAACTGGCCTGCAATGTTTTAAAGGTTTTAATTCTTTTAAACCTTCTGATCATGTATAAAGCTGACCAATGGAAAGATTTTGGTTCTGCAGTGACACAAAGGTTTTGGTCACTCTCAGAGACCTGTTGATAAAGCAAGTCCCACGCAGTATTTCGTCCTCCCCTTTCTGAAATGGCTGCAGTGGTCTTTGAAACTGCCCTCACTTGACATCCCTGTCTTTCATTCATTTCACTCTACTGCAGCACATCACCATTCAACACTTGACATGTGGTAACCAACTGGCTTTTGAGAGCGGTGTTAGAAGTTTTCTGAAGACACAAATACACTTTCTCAAAAGTGACAATTTCGTTCATTAAATCTACCCTGCACTCTCTGCATCATAAGCTTGCCCTTTAGCTATCTTTAAGTAATTTTTTTCAGCCATTATTCCTAGTGCTAATGCAGGCCTGGCTGTCCTCCTGCCCACAGGTGGTCTGTACGATACAGCGGGCACCATGACATAGGCGGTTTTATTCGGGACCCTGCTGCCCTTGACAGAAGCATGGATGCCTCTGCTGTATTTAGGTCTGCTTCCACGAAGCCTTGCAGTTCATCTGCTCCTGCTTGCAAGTTGCTGCTGGTAGTATGTAGGTGTGTGGGACCATGTCTGCATGGGGTGTGAAAGGTAGGCTCTGGATTAGGAGCGGCCCATCCAGGCTGCTGCCTGCTCACCCAGGTGTGACCCAGACTCAGATGCCCACACTGCTTAGGAAGAGCCTGACCCAGCACCTGCTTTTGAGAGGAGAGGTAGCACACTTGGCTTTTCCTTCACAGAGCACTTCAGCTCTCCCAGTCCGCTCAGACCCACCCCATCCAGCAAGCCCACCTTAGCCTAAAACAGCGTATCTGAGCACACATCTCTGTCAGGCCTGGTGTGACCTCAAATATTTCAGAAGTGCCAGTGCTTTCAAAAAATGGACAAGAAAATCACAGCTTCTCGCCATCAACCTGCCAGTTGGATCCAGCATGGGACAGCAGCAACACAAAGGGAAATTGGCAGAAGACAAGTTGAAGGGTTTTAATTTGAGTCTTTCTCTGTGACCCCCATCATTTTCCCCCTTGCCAGGTAACTTATGGGGGCTCAGGGGTGGACGGGTATAAAGAAAACACCAGATGACAAACCAGAGGTGGCTCCTCCGTGCCTTACTGAGGCAGCCTGCCACAACACTTAGAGGTGCCTGCACTCTCCCTCCTGCAGCTGCTGAACAGACAGCAAACATCACTTTGTAGGTTTCGCTTGTGCCAAAACTCATCTCACATGGCAAACAAACAAACAAACAAACAAACAATACCTATTTACATTTTCAAACCCAAACAGTAAGACTGTCCTGTGCTATTGATTTGGCAAATGGTGGAGCAGAAACATGGGACTGAGAATTCAGGTATTGGCAACTAAGCAATGGATGAACACCACATTTAAAACTGGTGTTTTAAATGGCAGAGGCTGCTTTTGGCAGGGCCTGTCCTCCTGCCACCTGGGAGGTTCACGAAGCTTATTTCCTCAGCCTAAGCTCTTGCTGTAATAATGAAGTGAGGCTCTGGCCCTCCACATTGAAATCACAACACTCCCCTCCAAACTTGCAAAATGGCTAAAAGGCTTCAAAACCAGACAATTTTAAAGAGCTCATGATCAGGCTGGGCTTATTTTAATCAGCTTTGATAAACTCTTGTTATGCTTTTACCCATAAAATTTCAAAAAATCCCAGCCCCACCCACAACAAAACGTATCTTTCCAATTTAGCAACGCAACTGTACCCCAAAACAAATCCAGCCCGGAATGAAGGTCTTCCTCACACCCCCCTCCTCCCTCAATTCCCTTGTTCTTGTTTCCAGTGGCAAATCCACCCATTGCTACAGCTGCTGCCGTGGGAGCTTCAGCATCCTCTATGTCCTTCTGTGTCTCCTTGCTGGGCTGCAGCCCTGCACACTGGGGACTTGCTATGAAGCCATGGGTCTCTGTACAAAAAATATTGGGTTTTGGCTGTCATTTCTCTTACGCTATCTATACTGTTCTCCCAAATTCTTTCCCCTAAGTCATTATACAAAATCTTGCATCCTGCAGAATTGGTACTGTGCTTGGCTATTTGATTTTTCTTTCTCTTCACTGACTTTCTGTTCACAGGTGCTATCACACTAATACAATAAAGCAACGTAGCTTCACATTCATGTGGTATCACTGACACAGATAGTCTTTATTTTTTCTACTATTCCTTTTTATTATTATTATTATTATTATTATTATTATTTATCTATCATCCAGCTTACTCTCCTCAGTTTGGTCTTTTCCAATCATTTCCAAATTCTGGACATTGCCTCTTCTATCTCCAACACTTTGGGAATGCTCCTCTCTGTTGTTTTAAATTCCATCTCAAAACCCTTCCTGTTCATTAATGCTCTTTCTAATCTCTTGTGTCTCTCATCTTTTTCTTGCAAATGTAGTGATTTGTTTTTCTGCAGGGTGGATTTGTTTGTTTTAGTTACTCTCACCCAGCACTTTGGATCAAAGAACTATGTAATTTAAAACAAGATGTCCTGACTGTGAAATAAATATGTGCTATCTTAAGATCACATGTAGATTCGTAACATCAATTTACATGGGTATTTCCCACTTGTTTAGACTTTAGAAACCCAAAGATGTGAGGTGCCGTCCTGCTGTTTCTCAGGCTTGAGCTTAGGTTGTATCAGATCCTGGTTTTAGATGGATGAAGAAAAGAACTCATAAAATGCAAACCCCAGCAGAACCCTCTATAGGTCATTTGTTATCACCATCTGAATCTTCAGGATTTCCTGGTCAGTTTATCTGTGATGCTTACCTCTGGCCAGAAAGCTGCCCATGCCAAGCATGCCCTCCCCTATACTGCAAGGAAGGCTGATGTGAATGGTTTTGTCAGGAGGTAGAAATCTCCTCCAGAGGTCTTTGATCTGGGAGACACAGCCATGCCCCATGACTAATCTTTCCACAGGTCACAGGCCAGCCCACCCTTAGACTTATCCAGACACTTGCCAGCAATATCCCGTTTTCTAATTTAGGAAGTACTGGTGACTATACATGGATTTTGGCTCATTCAAATGCCTTCCCTCTTCATTCTCCATTACACTGGCAATTCACCTCCATGCATGTGTGAAGGCTGGAGGAAAATTTCTGTCTCGCAAAAGATACAAAATGTCATTGTTTGCACTGATGTCTGCTCCATGAATAACTGTGAGAGAATGTGCTAAGGTTGGATTACCGTGCCAGTCCTGGTGGCTCCTTCTTTAGATGTTTTTACCTCATCCTCACATTGGCAGCACGGTCTTTCCAAACCTACAGCTCACCTTTTCCTCCTGTTTACAGGCCCAGCTGCTATTTCTCCCCTGAGTGGCTTCTTTACTGCCCTCTGACAGTCAGTCCCACCACTGCTCTTGGCAACTTTACACACCCTTCGCTTTAGATGCTCCAGCTTACTTTGAGCTCAGTCAAATACTTTCATTTCCCTTTCCATCCAGACAATGTTTTTCCCTTTCCCTTCCTGATTAAATTCTCTCCCACACAGATGATTGTTTTTCCCTCTCCAAAGGTCATCCAGAAGGTGGTTTCATAACCAGTTCAACCACTGGTGGGCCTTAAAACGCTGTCCTCATTCTCTTGTGAATGAGATGCAGGAAAATAATGTGGGGGACGGGGATGCACCAAGGGCAAGGTGGGATTTGAGTGTCTCTGGGCTACCCAGCAAAGTAAAGTGCTAAGAGAAGATCATCTCCAGTCTAAAAAGCTGCTGTCAGTCTGTATTGCCTCCAGCCCAGCCTGGCTCATCATGCAGCAGCGAAGAACACCAGCCAGCATCTGTCTGGTCAGTCTTACATACGAACAAAAGGAATGCAACCTCCTTCCGCCGCCTTGCACCCGCCAGCTCCCCAGCCCATGGTTTTCTTGTTTTCATGCACTGCAGTAAATCCCTTTGATCCAGCAAGCGGACTTCACACGTGCAAGCTGGGTGACCAGCCTGCATCTGCCTCCCTGCCTGTGAACGCCACACTGAGAGCTCTGTGTCTGTCAGGGCACTCACACCTTTCTACACAGAGCCCACGCTGGCAGACTGCTCTTGCATGACATACTAACAAACTACCAGCCAAAGGAAAATATCTCACAATCATTTCAGACCCTCTGGCTCAGTCCCTGACTAAGCCAAGTGGCTACTATCCATTGGCACTGCTGGATGCATTTGCAACCCACAGCACACTCAGCTCAGGCGTGAAAAAAACAAAGCACCGATGGAGGAGAAGGGTCCTTGTCCCTAGCCCTGAAGGTGTGCATGGGAAAGGATGCAGCCCTGCCATTTATAATTCAGTCCCAAATTTCCATAGCTATTCCGCTCTGTCCCTCTCTTCTACCAGGGAAACCCCACTGCAGAGGTCAGCATGAACAGATTTAATGTCTTGATTGTACCAGCTCTGATTTAAGGCATCCAGTGGTCAGTGTTTTTTAATGGAACAGAGCACTTAAACAGGACGAAGAGCTCTGAATGACTCTGTGCTTTGGACTCAACTAAGCTAGTTAGGTAAGCCCATCACACCCCTCCCCACGATCCGCTCAGACTGCTCCCAAGATGTAAATATTCAAAGCTGTTTACACAATCTGCTTTCTACAGAGATAAATGGGAGCCAGGTGCCTACCTGCTCCAGGTTCTGCACCAAAGATGTATTTTAACAACAAGGCTACATCCAGTCCTCATCGCAAAATGCAGACATGCTTTCTACACAGCTGTGCACAGCTAGGACATGGTCAGGTGCAAGGTGGTTATATTGCTGCAGAGACAGGACAGCTCCTCATCCAGGTTTGTATTCGTTCTTATCCTTTGTCTTCCTAACAACCGAAGCTATCTGCTGAGGACTTGGTGGACGAAAACAGGAACACTCCCAGACACTAGTAAATAGTTTAGGGGCTGGTGAAACCACTGACAGTTTAACTGGTAAGATCAGAGGGGTAGCTGAACCCGGTAGGTAATGTGCTGGGAGCGGGAGGTGCGGGCAATGCACCCAGGCAGCTGCAGCCTCACCATCTGATACAGGTCTTCCCCATCTGCCAGCAAAGGTGGACTTGTCTTTCTCACCCTGTTGAGCACTGCTGTGGATGGGCAGACACATACACATCAATGGCACTAGGTACAGTCTAAGGCTATTCAACAAAGTATCACAGGGCCAGGGAGAAATGTTTCTCATCACGTATTAACAGTAAAACATAAGGTTTCACACATTGATGTTACTGAGGGGAAAGGTTTTCACCTCAAGATTCCAAAATTCAACCAGACCTAAGGCTGGGTTCAAAAGCATGCAAAATGTTGCAATGTTTTGACTCCAAAGTGTAGCGGTGTTGAAAGAGTAGTGGGATTTGCAAGTTCTCTCAGGACTCCTGGTCCACATCCCCACCTACCGGGTGAAAAAGCCAGAAAAACTCCACAGGTTCACCCTTCCTAGGTGATTGCGTCACGCCCCTGGCTAACATCAGGAAAAGCTGTGTAAGACCCACCACTTCCAGCTCGAGGAGGAATGCAGGGGTCACATCCGAACAGGTAAGACCACCGCGTCAATGACTCTCATGCTCTGTATTTGTGCCTTCATGGGAGCCCTGTCACCTGCTGGAAGGCCTTGGCTGGGATGTCCCCCGGACAGCCCCGGAGGGGGCCAGCCTCACAGCAGCACTGCAAGAAGCCTCCTGACCATGTTGTTGCAGATTTTAAAATGACTGCACTACTTTAACTGGCTTTCAAATCACTGGATCACAAGTGAGGTCACTCCTGGCAAGGTGGCTATTCCCAGTAAAAGCACTAGAAAGCCCATATAAAAAGATCAAAACCAATGCCTTTTATGTCTTAATATGATTTATACTTCAGACTGTGTAACTTTTACAGGGCTGCCTAGTATTTGATGGATGCAGCGCTCTTAACAACCCACATATTTGTTTGATTTACTGCGCTGGTCCAACGTGTTATTTTCTACCTTGCAAGAACAACCTCGCTTCTAGGAATCTGCCTGCATGATAAGATCGTGAATTAAATGTACAGTTATCGTAAGAGACCACACATTTTACAGTAAAATTGAGAAAACTGATTACAGCAATCCTTCTGGAAACAAGAATAATCACATGATAAGACAGTGCTAATGGGAATTTATCATCTCTCATCACATGTGAAGCTTAGAACAAAGCAGCAACGCACACAAACTGCACGGCTATTACTGCCAATGAATACCAACTGAAAAGCTATTGGGGACTACGAAGAAATGACAGGAGAGCGGGGATCCTGAACAGCCCAACCTAAGCCAATTCGGTATGCTTCAAGAAGCTTATACAGCAGAGCTTACATGCAACATGAGTAAATACTACCCAAAACAACAGCCTGACATCTTTCCATACTTCCTACTCCTTCTCTACCTGCACTATTCCTTTCAAACTCCGTGTCATTCTTTCATTTGTTCTCACTGCATTTTATCACCAGAGAAGTCCAAGATCGTAAGTATCTCAAGGGTACGTGCATCTCAGTACCTACACGTCTGGATGTACACACATGCTCCCTCATGCACACATTACTCCTAAACCACATATCTCAGATCTGAAATACATTTTTATCTTTCCCCTATACAAAAGGCAACAAAAACCTACCCACGCTATTTTCTATTTGAAGCAATTAACACTTGACTAAAATTAACATTTTAAAAGTTGTCTTGGGGAAATGAGTGCCGAAAACCCAAACTGGCATGCCCACAGTTTTAACATGCATGATACACCCACATCGCTTAGATATTCTAAAATTACTTTGCATCAAGCCCCACAAGACGTACGAAAACCCAACAGGTTAATGGTAGACAGTGAACTCTGTTCTGTTGAATAATGGGTACATTTGCTGGCCTACCATATTTTTCCACAGCCCTGTTTCATAGACAGAAGCTTGGACTTTCAGAAGAGATTATTTTTTTTCTTTTCTAAATGAGAATAAAAGGAGATGGTTACAGTTAGGTGGCGGAGGACAAGATGAAAGAAGCATCCTACGTAAGTACCTGTATGAGTCCTCTGGTGAGCCTTTAAGTGGGAGCTCTTTGTATAAACCTTCCGGCACCCATTAAATTGACAGCGATGAACCCTCTTCTTGTTTTCTGGGGATGCGTCTGCCCCTGTACCTCCTTGTTCACTGTCACTTTGCCCGCTTTTTATCGTCCCCGCGGTTGCTGTTGCTACACCCACTTTCACGGAGCTGAGTGAAGTTTTCTTGGCCACCAGTTTCAACGTCACCGTGCCATCCACCGATGAGAGAGTCTGTGAGGTTTTTACAAGGTGGCGGCTGAGCTCCGGAGAGGAAGGGGGCGTTAATGAGGTTACTGCATTGAGTTGGGCCTGGTTGACAGCTGTGTAGCCTTCTGTGGAAGAGCTGGTAGACTGCAAGCTGAGGCATGTCTCAGACAGCAGCTTGTCCCGTGAGAGGATAATGTCCATGTCGGCACTTTTGTCACACGTACTTGTCTCCACTGGTAGAAGGATGGGATCCAGTCGTCGAATATTGTCCTCTGCATCTGAGCCTGAGGAGGCATGAAGGAAGCAGTCCAAATCCTCACCAAAGGTCTCAGAGATCTTCCGTGGTTCAGTCTGAAGGTATCGCTCCAACTCCAGGCATGTCTGCAGGAGGGGAAGGGAGAAGGGAGGGAGAGAAACTACTGTTAGAAAGAGATTACAGCATAGCTCCCACCTAGGGCAGGAGAACAACGTGGTCCAGAGCCATTCAGAGACATTACCCATGCATGCCAGCACCTTCTCATGAAATTGTCACATTTTGGGAGACATGAGGATTTGGCACTTGTTTGATGCTCCTCCAAGACACAGTATGGGAATATCCACAAACAGTAGGAGAAATTATGGTAGAAGTCAAGATACAACAGAAAGCATCTACTACATTTTCAAGAAAGTCTGTACATTGCCCCATGGATACCAGGGCCTTCCCAATTTTAAGTGTAACCTGGCCAGCAGTCACTTCCATATGAAACTATCCTAATGGCCCCACTGCCTGGCCACATACAAATAAAGTCACCTCTCCAAAGAACTGCTTCCTATTCCTTCGCAAACACTAAATTTCACTCCAAATTTAACTCAGTGTAGTTGGCTGGGGCCCAGTCTGTTCCTAAAACGGCACAATTCTGAAGCGTAGCATTTTAAGATAGGAGATAGAGAACTTCCAGTGACACCACAGCTTTTTTAAAGGGCCCGAGAGAAGGAAAGATGTGACAGAAAAAACGGACCTACTGCCAGTTTTAGAGGGTTTTTGGCACTCTGGTCAAATGTGGCTTCCAAACGAGACACGAGACTTGCACACAAACACACGCACATGCACCTTATTAAAAAGTAGGTGAAGTTCCAAAGAGGCTGCCACATAAAAACGTGTTCCTGCATCTCCACAGCAGTGATCATCGGCATGAGGATGGGGTGAACCTCCTACTTGAATGTACCTTATTATGAGGTGCCCTGAGTTAGCCCCAATAAAGCCTCCAGGCACCGACACGCTGCCCAGTGTTCTCCATAACCAACATTATAAACTTTTATTGTTTATAGAAAACCATTTGCTGTAGTTTCAGGAGCTTTTAATGGAGTTTATTAGTGCTATTTTTCATTTCTTGCTGCCTGAAAGGCTAGCTGGTTTAATATCACCACTGTGATTTTACAGGACTTGAAGAAAGAGACATTCTAACTAATACTTTTTAGAAACCTCTAAAAACACTCCTCAGAGAACCCTTCTAGAGATATGAAGAAAGGGATTTTAGGCAAAAGCCTATGGGAGCTGGTGACCCAACTACATCTCAACCTGGAGAGTCCAGTACTTGATCAAGAAACAAAAGTTTTCTATGACTGCGGGAGAGACAGAGACTCCTGCCTTCTGGGTACAAAGATCCCATCTACAGGACTGTAAAGAGGCCCAACTCACAGCTCTCCAAGAGCTGCCAGGTAATGCAAGATAACACTTTCAATGCATCCAGGAAGCAGCACTGCTGGTTGCAGATACAACATGGTGGGATGAGTTCCAGAATTCACAACAGAATTTGCCAGACAGTCATCTGTTGTTTCTTTTTAAAATAACAGTTGATTATAGACCTGAGCTGTAGAGGTGGACTTGAACAAAAAGCAATAGAATGGCAATATATGCAAGTGAGATGTGCTATACTTTAGCATGTGCGTTATTTTCAGAGGGATGACACTGTCTATACAATGTGTCTGCACACAGGCCTGAAGGTGGGACACTTATTGGTTAGTACTTGCCTTAAGCAACCCTTGTTTTCTTTTTAAAGTGCATTTCTGGGGCCGTGAGGAATGGCTTTAGCTGGGGTGGATTCTAGACGAAACCTAACAAGTTTGGGGAGCAGCTTTCCAACATGCCCTACAGTCTTTCAGGAATAACCCCCACCACCAGGAGAGGCGGTGCTTTTGAATTCCCCACATCATGTAATTTGGGCTTTCTGGTCCACTTAGCATTCACCCAGTGGGGCAGAAAGAGGTTTAGGGGCCTAACAAATACAAGGCTTCCAAAGGAAAGAGGCAAGCATAATCACAAATTGGGGGTGGAAGGCAGGGGGGGGCAGGGGGTGAGAGAGACAGGGACTCAAGGCCATTAAATCTGATGACAGTGACATGAAATTTCAATTGTTGTGGGATCAGAAAGCTGTGTGCCGGCTCCAGGCTGCCCGTGGAGGGGAGGAGAGTGGAGCAGGAGGTGCTGCTCCTTTAAGGCATCACTACCCCACAACAACAATAGTGGGCCTGACAGTTTTTTCCAGCTTCACCATTAATTTTCCATAAAGAGCAGTTTCTCGATGAGCCCTTTTCAGGCAAAGCCTGATGCTTCAGAAACCTGTAATTATTCCTGGCTCCCCCCTCCCGCAGCCATTGCACCTGTGCCATTTCAAGACACCAGCTGGTCATGTCTTGCCTTCTGCCTCTGAAATCCAAAACCAGTGGATCAAGCCCATCTCCCCATAGAGGGGGGAAAAAAACAACTCAAAGAAACAATATAATACAGTCCCTCCCTCCCACCCCCCCTCAGCCTCTCCACAAAGTCAATAGGGGAGAAGAGCCTAGCAACGCCAGCCAGAAAAGCCCTCCACCTAATCTGCATGGCAGACAAAGCCTGGCGAGGGGTTTCGGCTGCAGCCCTTCCTCTACCCCCCGCCAGGGCCCTACCTGCTGCTGCATTTGCCAGAGCAGGCAATTGCCGGCAGAAACAAAGCATCTTCCCCCATATGTACGTCCCGGCTCCTGCCAAGTACCTTACGCGACCTTCCCTTCTCCTGGCCCAAATCATCCAGGGAGCGGTGAGGCAGGGTTTTGAAACCAGCCTGCTTTCTTCACTCCTGCCCTGGCAAGACAATTTTTAGGTCAGCTAAGCCCTTCGTCTTGAGCTCTGACCTGGAGAAACCAGTCAGGTTGAGACCACTAAGGTCCCCACTCCAGGCCAGTGGACCATCAGGAGGGGCATGAGAGTTCTTCTGATCTCCATTTCCACAAAGTTATTTGCTAGCAAGCGCATCAAAACTACCGATGTTTTGTGCGAGCAGCAGGATATTGACCGCTATCCACAGGCATACGAACCCAAACTGTTGGATTCAGATGATGGTGAACTCCTGCAGATCTCCGACTTCCACTGCCAGCCTGGTAGGAAAATGGTCCAAGGATACTTAAAACAGGAGCAAACTGCTATTGTCATGCTTTTGTCATAGTTCTGTTGGATGTCCAGCTTCTCCTTAACCACTCACGCGTGAGGGGGGAGACTCTGTGTAATGGATGTAATACATGTCACATGTGACATTAAGTTTTGATTCTTCTTTGTTTGCTACATTGCAGGCAACTTGGTGGGTATTAAACTTTCTTCCCCAGTGCCTGTAGGATTTACAGCAATAAAGACTTCAAAAACTGCAATGGGAAGAAGACAACGGCCCCCTTCAGGAACATGAGAAGATCCATAAGTGCTGTTTGCTGTCAAGCCGGTTTCACAGGCTAAGGATAAAAAGTGACCCACTACTTCAACCCATCTGCCCCCATTAACAAGGGTCATTCTCCTTGCACCTTGTGCCTCAATTTAGCCAGTTAAAAGAAATGATGATTCATGGCTGACAAATAATAGGATGTGACTTTGCGAGACCCCACATACTTGCAGAAAGCCAGCTAGAAAAGGATGGCAGTCTGGCATGTGGACAATGTCAACAAGGCCTCAGTCTAATTTTACAATTTTGGATACAATTGCAAAAAGGCGTACTTTCCCAGCAGCAACACATTTCCACCACCTGCAAGAAACGATGTGTGTTTCCTGCCTACACGGCGGTAACTCAACACCCCTTTGCTCCCCACATTATACTACCATCTCAGTCCTCTGAGGCACATACAGCAGCAGAATACATGTAAACTGCACACCACGACACTTCCATGCGCAGCACCAGATCCTTCAGACAGCAGAAGACAGCCACTGTAGTGCTGTCCTATGCCTGGTAAGGACCTACTTCTTGTCCTTTCAAAGTCTGCAGTAGCACTGATGCAGGGAAATTCAGTGTTCAGTATGTCTGTCAATTCAGAAAAGTATGACCTCTAATCTACCTTATTCTTACCTCTGGAGCACATCTAAAGCCCATCTAGTGAAAGTAAAGATTATTTACCAAACACATTGAGTATGCTCACCGCTATGAAATATAAAGCAGGAGAAACCCAGTGTGTGCCTCCGATAGTAGAGATGTGATACATGTGTACCATTTTCAGCAGAGCTTAGCACTCACCTAATTCTGCAGCCAGCAGAAATCAAGACAGTGCTGCTACTAAATGCAACAAGAAGACAAAACCCTCTTGCAGGTACTTGGTTTGGCTCAGAGAGCCTAAGTTTCAGGCTGCTTGCCAGCTGTTGAGGTTAAAGTGCAACGCAGAATGTTCAAAATCCAGATACGAAGGAGCTGGAGTCACCACTCAGGATGCTGATGTTTGACTCCACTCTCCCCCAAGAGCAACCAGCAGGAAGGCTCTAACTGGGACCACCACTGCCATCAATGTGCCAAGCCTCAAGGAAGTGCAGGTACCTGATGTCTCTGTCTCCCCTTTAGAGAATGATGGGGGAAAGATATGCCCGTAGGCCAGAGGCCTCTGCCGGGACACAAGTTTGGCATCTGGGTTCAGGTTCAGACAGCTCTGGTAAACCTAATTCCAACTGATGACCTAACACAAACTCTCAGTTCCCGGCATATAAACGTAAACTTGCTCCAATGAACTGCAAAGAACTGGTCTTGATCGGCAGCCACATTATGTATCAGGATTTGATCCATACGTACAGGCTCTTGAAAAATCACAGATCACTTCAGAAGCACCTGCCTGTGCTGTGAAGTCTTTACAGCACTCAGACTCCTGGGCATTTTGCACAGCTGAAGACTATGTGGCAACATCAAAATTCTGCCAAAGATAAAACAAAGCCCAAACACTTAAAATTATTCAAGGACAGAAAGTCAGGGAAGACACCTTATCAACATGTTCACTAGGTTTCTCTGTTTTATTGATGCTGAGGTATTTTGTAACATCTTGATTTGGATTTTTCTAGCAGATCATGGGAAGTTCTTATCTGGAAGTGCTAGTTACTTCTAAGTGCCATTTCACTGCAGATATAATTGGACATCAAGCACCGATCTTGGAAGTTATCCAAAACCTAATTAAGTTAGATCAGGCTGTGACAGAGAATGAAAATGTTGAATGTGGTTGACAAGCAGGTCTGATCTACTAGTTTACAGCACTTGTAAGGACTCTCTTTGCAGCATAATTTATATGAGCAAAGTGGAATTATACATGCAATAGTGAAGGTCAAATTCCAGCCTCCATCATGACCCCATTGCTTTCCACTGTCATGTAAAAAAGGAGCCTCATCTTTAAATTAAGACTGCAAAGGAAGAGAAAGCATCACCAACCTGAAGGCAACCCAAAACACTAATTCTAAGGTCAGTGCCACCACAGTTCACTCAAGCTCACAGCAAACAGTGGCAGCAGGTCCAGCACACGGCATCAGTATTTCATTCTTCAGCAGAACAGCGAAAGCTTTGAGCTACAGTGGCAGTTGCATTGCTGATGCCAGAGGTAGATATTGAACTGGGTATTGTGGGGCAGCCCTGAGGAGGAATAAGAGATTCAAAACTCACCTGCCCTCCCTGAAATGCCATGCTATTTTTGTCCTTAACTCTAAAACAAGGTTTGAAAGACGCATCTTCTTTCCACTGCAAAAAGCCTTCATTACTTCCTGAACAACAACAAAACCCAATACTCTTGCCCATCTATTCCAAGACTGTCATCTGTTCCCACCCAGCTGCCAAAACCTCCAGCTTTTCCTCTTGGCAGCCTCTGTTGGGCAGTTGCTAGTTGTCAAAAAGCTGTAGCACATCAGAAGCTTAGCATTTGGGACAGCATAAAATAAACAGAATTTTAGTATTAAAATAAGTAGTTTTGCAAAATACACTTGGGAAAATGTGAAAACCACAGTCTGAAATGAATGAATAGTAAGAAAAAGTTTCAGGCAATAGCTAATAATTTCTATTGCAAAAGATTTAAGACAAAACTCTTAGTCATGTGCCAGCACACCTCACTATGTATTACATAGTTCACGGGGAAAAAAAAAGACAGCTAAAACCACTTTTCAGGTACAAGATGATGACACTTAATGACAGCTAACTCGTGGTAAAAATCTGCATGCATGTTCTTAATCTCTTGTATATGTGAAGCAAATCAAGTTAACTATATACTCAACAAACAGGCTTTTGCCAAAAGCAAAAAGCAGCACACAGATAGTCAGCAAAGACAATCTGATAGGCAAAGACTTGTTTTCCTGTGGTAACTTCACCATACGCCTGAGCTGCCAGGCTAGTCCACTCCAACACTGGCTGGATGGGCCTCACCAGCCCCCAGAGTCTACAATGGACAGCTCTATTAACGCTTAAGTATGCTACACAGGACTCAAGCCCCTGTTAGCAAATTTCTTCAATATAATAATGGCCTGTGCCCATTTTCCCCCTTGGTCTCAGCCCAAAGAATGAACTTTCCAGGAAATGTATTTAGCCAAACCAGCCCATTCACTGTTATTCATGCACAACAGCACTCTCAATGAACACTCTCCCACCATGACCCAGATGGCCTTCTCCCTGGATGTTCTCCACAGCATTTTTCTTCAGAGCATAAATGGTGCTGAAATCAGAAGCCTCAACCACATTCAGAAAAGATACATTTTAAGGTAAAAAAATTCAACTGATTTACTTACGACAGAATCACTACCTTCATATAAACACAAGCCATTTTCCTGTTGCTCTGGGGCATGATGCAACCAGGGTTATCAAAGATTTTAATCAGCCCCTAAAGCTCAAAGGATCAAAACCAATTTTGTCATAAATTTTCACCAGCAGAAATAGGTGGTAAAACTAACGTTTCAAACAGAAAGTGTCTGAACCCATAACTCCAAGGAGTTAAAAATCAAGGAGTCAAAAATCAAGATTTGCTCCCAAACTTAGTGATAATGAAATATATCTTATCTACCAAATATTCTTTTAAATGGACAAGTTAAATCTGTTCACTAAAAATCTGTGGTATTTGGGCTCTAAGCATACAGAATTTCAGTGCACTGGTTGTGAGATATTGAACAAAGGACTGCAGCTAAGCGTGGCTGAATTTGATAGGCATCTAGATTAAAAAAAAAAAAAAAAGGATGAAAGAAATCTGCAAACACTGAACCAGGGCTTTGGAGGGCTTTTGTTGTTTTTTGACTGTTTAATAAAGATAGAAAAAATATCTGCAACCAGCCACAACAACAAAAAATAGCATCAATGTCAGCAAAGGATTAAGGATAGCCAAATCAAGAATTCAAAAGTGCAGGCAGCCCATTGTGCTAGTATGAAAATATGATAAAACCCATGTGTGCTTGCGCACCAGCACTTGCCCTGCATGCTGCCATGAGTCCAGACGGCAAGTAGCCATGTAATTTGAGAAATGATATATAGGTAACCTAAGTGTGTTTCAAAATCTTTCTGAAGAGATAATTTATTTATATAACAACCTTGAATGGCTTTGAATGAGCTGGCCAGTGGCCCTCACTGCAAACTTTTCTCCAAACTTCATGAAGTGTGTATTTCACGTGTTGCTGTCTGGTTTGGAACCAGCTTTAATTTAGCATCATAAATAGAAAAAGGCACAATTAGCTCCTTGAATTGCCAGTCGTAGCTCCCACTGAAATCAAAGGATCAGGTTCAAAGCATGCCCCAGAGTGTGGTAAACTTCTCACAGGAAATGGATATGCAAGAGCAAATGCTGATGGCTGTGGAATGTACAAAGCAGAGCAATATTTTAGGTCTCGATCCTCAATTAAGATTCATCCTTACAAAGTATTGCAGTGGGGTTACACAGCAGAATTGGGTTCCTTGTAATTACTCTGAATAGGATCATGAATGAAAAAATGTACTCTTTGGAGATGTTTCATTAACATCCAGCAACAGCTTAACATTTCCTCCTTAGCATCCGACAACACAAATGTACACACCAGTTGTGTTCGTGCACTCTCAGGCAACAGCACATTCATAAGCACAATTCTTCACAATTAGCTTATTAAATCAAACCTGGAGAAGTGATCAATACACTCAACATACGGTATGTTTCATAAGAGTCCTGGGTTGTGAGTCATCTCTTCTGCTCTGACCTAAAAACATATTAAACAAGTGGATGCATAACACTGAATTCCTAACCCAAAACCATACAATTCCTCATCTCGATTTTGTGCTATCAACATTTTTTGCACTGGGACGACTGTATCTACCCTGTACATGATGCCCATTCATTATCACATCTCATGGCTCAAAAAGCCTTTTGTGTGTTCCCTTTTGTATTATTTTTGGCTGTGGGGAGGAAGAGGTGGGGACCTGTCTGGGAAACAGGAAGCAGGAGGAAGGAGGGGAATGTGTTGTAGAACAAGGGCAGAACAAAAAAGAATATAAAAGCATTTATAACATTTCTAAATTATAATAAACATATAGGACCAAAGTGCACCTCCAGCCACGCAGGGAGCAGTAGGCTGTTTGGCTGAAGTTTAAACTTTAACGTGACCTGTCCAAGCACATTTACAAAAAGCCATTTGCTGCTTTTTTCTTCTTCTTTTTTTTTTTTAAATAATTTGGGCAATTTGTTATCTTACAAGAGCAAGAAGATGCATCTGCTACTGTGATAAATATGCCAGTCTGGGCAAGGAAAAGAAAAGACAAGACGAGTTTCACCATTGCACTCAGAAAAAAAAACCTCAGACTAAAAACAAAGTGATGGGAAGCACAACCAGATTCTCAGCTGGGGTAAATCAGCACAGCGCAGCCCTGATTTCATGGTTCCTGTTTACATCAGCTGAGGACCTTGCCAACACTCAAACTCCATGAAATTTTGCTCTTGATTAGCACCATTTAATTTTGTGGCTTATGTGAAGCAGAATTTGACATGTTCTTTGACGGCTGGAGATGGTTATTTTATATTACAAATCTTGCCTACTTTACTAGGAACAATGTGACCCAAATGGAAAAATGGGAAGAATTTAAAAACAACACCAACTTCAGACATCCTGATACTTGTTTTTCTTTCTTTTTTCCCCCTTTTTTATTATTTTTATTTGGGCAGTCTGTATGGAGGTATTCACAAAAATGGTTTGTGCCACTTCTAGGCCAAAGTTTTCATCATCTATGCACAGAAACAACAGCCTTCATGCTTGAATGTCCCACTGCAGGTAAACTTGCCTCTCCCCCAAAAGCCAGGTGCCCTCCAAAGGATGCTCCCCTAAAGCCAATTGTGTTTTTCCATTTCTTTTCTTTTCTATGCTGCTCTGCCAAGGTTCTTTTTCCAAAACCCTAGCCACCAGGGATTTTGATCAGCCTCAAATCTCACAGGCAGTGCACTTGGGCTTCTACACTCCCTAATAAAAGCAGCATGGTCCTCTTTAAAAGCAATTTGCTAGAGCACATTGGTAAAGTGCCTGCCAGTACTGTCCCAACTGCTCAGCAGCATCCCAGACAGCTGCCTGCAGGCATCTGAGGAGACCTGTATCCCCAAAACACATTAGATCAAACAAAAAGTCGATCCGGCAGGGTGTTTTGTGGATATCATCGGCAACTCAAGGTGTGCTGTCAGAACTGTATGGGGCTACAAACACGCACTGCTCACTCCTCCTGAAAGGATCACGAGATCAGCCATGTGTCAGCACAATTTCCAGCAGGCTGTACGGCTACCAGCTGCAGCATGGCACAGGAAGCTGGGAGATCCCATTAAGAGCCCTGCCATTTATTGACTTGAGAAAGCCCAGCAGGTCAGCTCACCAGCTGCTCAGAGTCAGCACACCTCTGTGAGCCAATTTACACAACCACGGCTCTTGCGCTGGCTCACTTTCTTCGGTCTGTTGACTGTGGACACCCACCCAGTTGTTATGGATTTTAATATGCTGCAATATGAAAGTGCTATTTCAGGACAAAGTTATTAATAGCAAAGCAGACAGAAAATAGCCTAGAAGGAATGCAATGTCTTGGTATTCCTGGAAGATACGGCGACTTCCCAGCATCTAAGCAGCCACCACGGTTAATTCAAGATGCTTCTGTGCACAAGACTGCCTTTTGTTAGAGGAGCAAATTATATGATAAGCCATCGTGACATGCCTTCAGAGATGCCCTGTAGGGTACCTGCAGAGTCCCAAGTGTGCAGAGACTACAGTGCAGAAAGGCCCAAAGGGTGGTACTTTGTTACTCTAAACAGGCTGGTAAAAAGCAGGGGCTGGGGGCTGTGATGAAGCATCAGCAGAAACAGAGGCCAGGAGAAGCTCTGCCCTTCCTGAAGGAGGTGGAGGATGGGACAGGACCTGTGTGAGCCCTGCTCAGCAATCTGTCTGACTCCAGGATCTCAAAGAGGCTCTTCTTCTCAGCCTATCTTTGCCTACAAGCACCCTTTCCTTCTCTTGTTTCTTCATGCTGCATCTCCTTGACAACCCTCTTTACTTGGGCAGAAGCCTCACAGTCAAGCCAAGTCACTGTCCCCTTCCACGCTCTCTGTTAAACCTTCTGTTTCTCCTGGAAAAATATCCCTGGAAATGTATTGGAGAATACTGTGCAAAACCACCAGACCCTGCTTCAAGTTTACCTTGGCACTTTTCCCCCTAAAATTAATTGGGAGGGTTCCCAAATTAATGCCAGGTACATCACCAAATGCAACACCCAGCATCACCTTGCAGAGATGACACCAGATGAAGGCATCTCTCTGCTGGCAAGGCTTCTAGCATCCCTTCTGCCTGCACCCACGCTGCGGAGAGGCTTTAAGTGAGGCCTTTGGCTTTCCGGCCCCATCCATAAGCATCCCCCATGAGTAAACCAAATGAAACTCCACACTGCGTTTTTCCCTGAGACAAAAAGGCCCAAATGATGACGCAAGGAACTGGAAGATGTCACGTTCACAGCCCTACAGCCTTACCCATTACACTGCCATAGACAGCTCCAGCTCACTACCAAACACGCACTAGAAGGAACTGACTGCGGTCCCTCACCACTCTCCAGAAAGGAAACAAACAAATCCCACTTACCAACAAGGAAAAGAGGAAACATATTGTAGCCATTGTAATCCCAACAGTGGACATGTTATCTGGCGTATTTCCAACTCAGACATTAAAAAATGTAGTTAGTTTACCTTAAGTGTCCTGTTTTCCCCGATTTCCCTTTTCCACTCTATTTATGCCTATGCAACATCTCCCAAGATAAGACGGCCTCCGTGTGTTGGCTGTATACCATTCCTTCCCTCTATTGTCTTTCTGAGATGGGATGGAAGTCTCCAGTGTCACGGCTTGGAAGACTGTGGCCAGGCTCTCTTGGCTTGATTTGTGGGAAGGAGAAGAGGAGGAACTGAGGAAGGACAGCCTCTCCCACTGCAGGAGGGGGGTCCTCTTCCTCACAGTACAACCAATCTTCCCTGGCATTTTGTTTACAATCGATACTGCTTAACTAAATTGTTTTTAGTAGCCCCCAAAGGTGGAGTCTGTTGCCAGCTATCATCATCCCAAACACTTCAGATCTCTGTCACTGTGCTTTGGTACAATCCCCGTAATAGCTAAACACAAATATTATGTTCCCCCAAATACAAATTACAGCTTTCAGGAGCAGCAATTTTATTTTGGTTATAAACATATGAAGGTAACCTTTATGCTGGGAGAGGAGGAGACCACAGGCTGAGTCTCTGCTTCACAGGGAACATTCCTGGGAGCATTTTGCTGCTTTGCCTCCAGCCAGCTCCGCTTCCCAAGTGGTTGCACTTCCCAAGCTGTTGTGCTTCCCAAGCAGTTGCATGATTTCAGAGCTGAAGCAAGAGCCAAAATGCCTTGTGGTGGCCAGGGCTGCTGAAGGGATCTCCTTCAGACCCAGCAGTCCAGGAACTGGGACTCAAAAAGGGAGAGAAATGCACTCAAACCGTGCTGCTTTAGCTACGGCTGGCACTATTGGTAGCCTACACATTCAGGACAGAATTTTCCAGACATGACTCATGACTTGGTTGCCACTCTGAGCCCCTGCAGAACAAATCACAGCACTTCTGAACACGTGGGGTCTGCTCAGAGAGCCCCGGAGGTGCTCCCACCATCATCAGAGCAAGGTTCAGGTGTTTTCCTCCATTTCAAATGTCTCTAACCCTTCCCTACTCTGCAGATGTCCCATCACTATCCAGCACCAAGCTTGCGACACCTGTCAAAGAAGCACGATGTCAAATTGCCCCTGCAAGCCCCTGAGTGCCCCGAGGCATTTCAGTCCTCCTGTCAAGCTTGCTAATGTGTCCCTTCCCTGCTACGAGTAATGATGCATTCCTGGAAGCAAAAACTGCATTAAAAGTCTTCTTTACATGAGAGCTAAGAGCTTTCTTTGCCTCATACCATTTTTACTCATAAATATAATATCAAGGTGATCGTGTTCTTCTCAGACTACTCAGAGTGTTCTGTAAGTAAAACCTGCAATTGGCAATTTATCAGATGGAAAAATAAAAGCCACATTTGGTTTCTCCCTACACTTAAAAATGACCACATGCAGTCTCTGAAGCAGACTGATCTTTTTAACAAGGTCATGAATATCAGCCGGCGGAGGGAACAAAACCACCCTGCACATGTTTTTCCTTCTACACTGCCTCCTTACTGATGTTTTGCTCACTTTCTAAGCAAAGAGGAAGCCTCTCCTGTTCCCGTCACCCTGTGTTTATCCACATTCCAGCAGCCAGCAGCTGCTCCTCCAGGCACCTTCCAAGGGCAAACAACTGGATCTCACCGCAATGCATTTTTGAACTTGAGACAGTCCAGCTCTGAGTGGGAATGAGGTGGGAGCCCTGAGAGCAACAATGATAGAGACAGCGGATGGTGGAACACCATGAAATCTTTTGAAAGCGTTGCTCCTGCAGGCTAAGACAAAAAGCACAACACACCCTTCGTTCGCCTAAGGAAAAGACTGGAAAACACACTTTAGGAGGCACAGCCTTAGAAGTCAGAATAATCCTCCCTGATGTCCCTGGTGACAAAGTAGTCCGGTTTGATCAATACAGCAGCATTATTAACACTGCGCTACCTTACATGAGGATAGTCATATGTTCTTCCCTCTGCTGAGTGTGGGGGAAGGGGTGCAAACTCCTACAGCAATTCACAGGGGAAACGTCTCTCTCAAAATCATTAAGATTGCACAAAGAATCTCTTACCCATTGCCATGCAAGCTGCTTTTTGGGGAGAGCTCTGCTTCATTAGTATTGATCAAGCTCAGGTAGAATCCCAGAAATAGTGCCTGCTTTATGGTTTTCTCAAAAAGAAATGCTGTTTTTAATGACTGCAGGATCCCCATCTTCTGCTGTTTTCTGCAGCCATGAAGCCACTTCCTTTTAGGGGCTGGGCATAGACACATAAATGTAGGTGGTTAACAACAGAAGGTAGGACTTTATGGTTAGAAAATTTTGTAAAATGGCTAGGAGGATTAGGGGGTTCGGTTACATGCTTTTGGATTCAGGCAGAAGTAATGCTAGTTACAGGGTATATATCGCTGCCCCAGCCAGAGTCATAGCCTTCCTGCATTTGGCTCTTGACAAAAACAGTTCAGACAATCTTGGTGAATAACTTGGGAATTGGTAAAAGAATGGAAGGGGAAGAAAAACAGTCCTAGCTAATGACCTGCTTAACCACAAACAGCAAATCTGAGGATTTTGTAAAAACTAGGTCCTGTGTGTGCCTCATGACAAGTTTGAAAAATGCTACGGAGGTACCACCCCTATGCCAGGTGACTCAGCATGACAGAAAATATAGCAGAGAAACTAAAGGCTGTGTGGTAAATACCGACAGCATGGCAGGAAGGACTGACTGTAATAATAAACACAAGACTAGCAAATGGCCTTTAAAACCAGGAGAAAGACCTTTTTAGCCACAAAGAGAGGTGTGTCATCCATTGCTGGAAAGAAAAACTACCACAGAAATGCTGCATCGGCAACAGCCATCTTTCTCCAGCACTCAGCTGGGACAACACATCGCCAAAACCAGGGAAAATGACAGACTCACTCCTTGTCCACAGGGAAGAAATCCTGCCATGAAGCCCTTCTGCCATCTCTCCACCAAAAAACACCGAGACTATCAAAGCCAAACCCTGCACCAGGGGGCTGAAACGCTGAGTTTGAGCACACCAGGCCACCTCCACACTGTCTGCTAAGCGTTTCTCACCAGAAAAACGCGGTGCTGCTCCAGAGCTGCTGGCGTAGTCTTCCCAGAATGGGGTGCTGCAGAAGTGTCTAGACAGACTAAAATTAAAAAGAACGTATTATATGACACTGCCCACCTGCCCACTGCCTGCAAACCTGGGGCAAACTCTCAGAGGGAGGAGTAAATCGCTAGCACCGCAATCATAGCTAGTGGAGTCATCTTAATTTACACTAAGCAAGGATCTGGCCCAGAAAAACACTCCTGTCAAGTTTGCAGCCAAAAATTCCTCCACTAGACCACATTCTACCAGTTAAACTGCCAGGGAAGACAACTGCAGAAACAATTTAATTAAAATGGAGATCAGAGATCTGGTATCCTTTTCAAACTCTGCTCTTACTTCCTCTCTCCGACAACGGAGCTCTTGGGTGCCCCAGTTTCCCATGTAAAATGTAAAATGGGTGTGCTACAGCTTCCCTGCTCTCTAGGGGCAATGGCTGTGAAGCATCTTATCTGTTCTAAGCCCAACCATCAAATCAAACAGACATCTGAATGCTCTAAACCTCTGGGTTTTGGATGAAAGGGTATGCATTTTTCTCTGCTGAAACAGCTCGGAGCTTGGTCACTGCTCTTGGAAAACTCGAGCTTCAAAAAGGCAACTTGTACGTTTTGCTTCCAAGACTGTAGTTGTCAGGTTCTCTGACTTATCGGGAGACTGCTGAGGATTTTTGCTGCTCCATACTGCACAAATTTGCTGGCACAATCTCTGGTACTGAAATAGAGGTAGGCACAGAGAGTACTGCTTTCCCACAATTTCCTCATATTTTATTTCTGAACTTTGACTTTTGTACTGATTAACATCTGGATGGACAGTGGATTTTCTGCATACCTCTCTGTTTTCAACTCTTCCAGAAAGTCATTAGATGGAAGAATACACCCAGGATGAAGACCAGCACAATCACACCATCAAGTTGTATGTATGGTGCAACGTGATGCCTCATTGTAGCAGGTCCTTTCTTTGTTTTCAGTCCTTAATTTCTTTGTTTTCAGTCCTTAATTTCTGTTAAAAAATTCTGCTCTTAAAGTGCTGGTCTGCAGGATCATTAGCAACAGCACATGGTTTAGGACCTGTTTTTTTACAGTCTTCATGTTCCACACAAAATCCCCTCAGGGATACCCACAGCTTAAGAGTTTGCTGAATAAAGGGGAGAAAGATGACAGTTTCTGTGAGAAGTTTTCAGAGGCAGAACTAAGCAAAAACAGCAGAGCCCTGCTGCCCACAGCCAGCTGTGCATCTCACTGCTATTTGACGAGGCCCCGCTGTTCTGTTACAACCTCAGCACACCCTGTATGGGACAAGCGGCTTTTCTCCTCCACAGGAAGGAAAGGGAATCACCCACCTTCTGAAACACCAGGAAAATATTTGCTGTGCAAGCAAGCCCAAGCTGACTCAAAGGAGCAGAGATGGTTAAAAGCAGCACAGCAGACAAACAGCAGGAAGGTCCAAAGCCTGGGGTGACCCACCAAGCGAATTGACCAGTGCCTTGCAGCACAGAGCAGCTAATGCTCCCCCCAGCTCTGGCAGACTCCTTAGCCTTACGTTAGCAGCTTTGGCAAATCCCCCTTTAAGATGGCGGGGACAGGGTGGCAGGGAGCCACCCTGCTCAAGGCCACCACAGCCACCCACCTCAGTGGGTGGTGGGAGAGGTGGGGACCTCCAGAGGGATGGTGGTGGGACCCTGCCACTGACCCTGCAGTGTTTCAGGCAGGCCTGCTCCCTACCTGCGTTGGAGCAGCTCCCCTTTGCTGAAGAGAAGGGCAGAGGCGTGCTGGGTGTGCACCAAAATTCAAGGGTCCTTTACCCTTGATCCAGGTTAAACACCCACCTCGCATCCATCAATGACAAAACCAGTGGGCTTCAACTAACTAACCAACCAGCACATAGATACTGTTTCCCAAACAAAGGGCAGCAACTCACAGCAACCCTACTCCTCCAGATACTAATACCACCACATGATTTTCAAGCCCACAGTTGTGTTGTGTTTTTAGGCTCTTCAAAATGCTGAGATCTTCCACGACTCTCTGTCAATAGCCAGCACTTAGAACCACCTACCACCAAGTCATCAGCCCCAATTTGACTTCATCCCGTTTAAAGTCTGATCTGTTTCCTTAAACAAACAAAAAAAATTTGGCGTAAATTTTTTTGTTTCTGTTTACTCTGATGGATCGCAGCCATCACTATAAAAACATGCTTAATAAAAACAAATTGGAAAACTAAGGAAACTGATAAAAAGCTTTCATTGTGAAGAAAAGCAGGGAAAAGGCCTTAAGGAGGAAATGCTAAATTTTCATGTGATGCCAGCAGAGACAGAGGCAGTATATAAAGAAAACCACGCAGGGGCAGGAAATAAATCCTTGAGATTGAATTTGGAAAAAGACAAATTAATGCATTTATGGAAGAAACATCAACACAACACTCATACTCAGTACAAAGCAGAGATCCAGTAAGGCTGAAAAGAGACCTAGAACAGAAAAGACACAGAGAAGACCGATATAGCTTTGAGGACACATTCTTAGCATCTGATATACAGCAAAACTGGAAGGCACACTGAGATGGAAAGTATGACAAAATTGAAAGGGACATGCACATTTATTACTATTTATCACATCTGTTCCACAGTCGGTGTTATAATCTCCAGTCAACGAGCAGGGGTCTCATTTTACATTTAGATAAAAATCCTTGAAAGAGTTAATATCGATAAAGGGGGGGAAAAGCATCACAGACCATGCAGCTATGAAGAGGGTGAACCCAAATAAAGAAATAGACTTGCTCATGGAGAAGAGAGAGGATATAAGAAGGGGAAGAATTACTCAGGTTGGAGGCACAACAGCCTGTTAGATACTCCTCCCCTAAATTAGGTACATGCTTCCAAGGAAAGCAGGGCTTCATGCTAGGTGGATTTCAAATGAGACTGGAAAGCAGCACTGAGGCATACAATAAGAAATGGCACCTGGGCAGAATTTTATGATCTAACAGTGCTAATTTCCAAGCTTATTTGCTTCTGGACCAGATCTGCTTATATACACAGTTCCTGGATGATGATGGTGACTGAAAATGCCTGCTCTTGAATCTCATTTGACTTCAAAATTAACCAGTAAGGCCCCATTGCTGAACACAAGGTCTTCCCTGACTCCCCTCTGACCTTAGTGGCCAAACTGCAGTCAGAATATGTCCCCACACCCTCTCCATGACATGACGTGACATGACATGACATGGACTTGCTTTTGATTCTAGTCAGCGCAGGAGGAAGCCCCCACCTCCACAAACCTGTTCTATCCTCTGAGACACATTTCCAACCTGATACACAGTATGTATGTCATGGAGTCTCGAAATGAAATGTATCTGGCCGCCGTATGTGCACATGCAGGGACCCTTCATGACTTACATTTACCCTACAGCTTTTTGACATCATTAAAACAGACCAAAAAGGTCTCAGAGAGGACTGACTCAGAAGCAGATTTTAAGGTCAGAAAGGGCCATTCTGATAACTCAGTCTGACCCCTGGACAACACAGCCCACTGAATTACACAAAGGGCTCCTTCAGATGCTCATTTACACCCACTTTCAGGTTGGTTTCCACTGCTGGATGTGAAAGCCCGAGGGTAAATCAGAATGGGATCCTTCCTTCTTCCCATGCATTGAGACTGTTCAGAAACCTCTCTCATCTGTCTTCATTTCACAGATGGGTATTACTGTCCTGGGGGAAGCAATGCCCACACCAGACATCATCCTACCTTACAGTGTTGGGGAAGCACATTTAGCGCTTAGAAACACCTTCTCATTCCCTCCCACCCCCACATTTTCTTCATTCCAAAAACCAAAGAAAGCAAATCATGCTACATCCTTTGTTTTATAGAGGGCAGCTCAGGACCTCCCACTCTTTCACGGAAAGAAAATTTCTTTCCGGCACAGTTTCTATTATTTATTAGCTGAAGGTGGGGAGAGAAATGGTATTTATAGGATGCCTAAGGCTATGCTCACTATAAAACAGAAATAAGCCAATATAGCTAGAGCACAACTTAGTGGCCTATTGTGCAACATTTTAAAAAATGTACTCTCTCATTATGGCACTTGAGAGTATCTCCTTCCCCCAACACCACTGGAAATACATTTACGAGAGCCATAGAGCAGCAGTATTGTTTTAATCAAATCATTAAAATGGGTGTGCTGTTTTCTGCCCACATCCTGATATTTATTCCACATCCTGACAAGACCTGGGATTTGTGTAGACCAGTCTCCTTCAAGGTGTCAAGTAACTTCATGGACACGAGGCCAGTGTAAATCCGCATATCACCACTGTGACTTTGGCAGATCTGCATCAGTTTGCATCAGCCCAGGATGTGACTCACTGACTGATGTGAAATCTCCAACGTGATGTGGGTACTATTCTTCCCATTTACAAAGAGAAAAAACATTCAGAACTGAATGTCAAAGGTTTCCTTGACCTTTTCCACTTAAACATGAAGAAATGGAAAGGAGACAGAAATTCCCATCTTATACCACAGTGCAACATCTGACCAGAGATGCAGCTTGCTCAAACAGAACACTGACTGACTTACAGGCCTTGCAGCTGATACAGCTCTCACTGCATGAAGATAATCCATGTGAGACAGTCCCAGTGAGGAGGCCTCTTCAACCTAGGGTATCCACTCAATGTCCAGCTTGACAGGCACTCAGGACTTGGAAGATAAGTATTCAGCATCTTCTGAAAGTCACATGTGCCAGGAGGTCTCTGAGAGTATGAAACCACCCACACCTTGTTTCCCTTGCTCTCCCTCAAATATTTCCTTCAAAAAAAGGTAAAATGATTTTCTCATGTCAGAAAAAGAAAACCCAATGCAGCCTTTGCAGGGCTCTGTGCACCTACCATTCCTCTCAGCACTGAGAAACTGTGCTGGGAAGTCACCCATCTACCAAGCCCTTCACACCAGAAAGTAACTGCACTGGCATTCTTCTGTTCTCCCTCAAACAACTGAGGCTTATTCACATTTTAAACAAACCACCAAAGCTCTGAAAGCCCAAAATGAGCTCGGCACACTCAGCAGAGTATTTCAACTGAGTACCCTGAAACTCATTTACCAGCATCCAAGAAAGATTAATAAAGGAGTCACTCTTGGAAAACACAAAACTGTCTTGAGTGAGTAGAAAATCAGGGCTGTCTGAAGAGAAAGCATGAGCTTTGCAGCCAACTCAGAAGTACAGCATGGTGCTGTACAGTGTGGTGCCATGGGACCAGGCTGTTCTGGAGGCACACAAATGGAGCAGAGCAAGGCCCCTGCATTACTTTCTTTAACCCCCAAATCACCCCAGCTCCTGAGGCACTGATTCAAGCAAACATCTTCATCCAGGGAAGCACTGGAGACAGAGATTTCAGCCTGTGTCTGGGAAGGTTTCATCCTATAATCAACGGAAGAAATAGGAAAGCCTCTCCTGACCTTAACTGTACAATCAAACACCAAAGACTCATTCCTTCCAGAAAAAAAATCACAGATTAAACAAGGCCCTTCTGTTTTCAAACAATGTATACACACTCTTTCTTTTCACTTGAAAAACACAGGAGAGCTAAGGGATGTGCTGCTAAGAGAAGTCTACCCTGTTTTCCTGCGGTAGACAGTAGGAAACTACCCCAGGAGGCATCTATTTACCCCGAAATTCTCAAACCTGCAAGAGAACACCTTACAAGCTCTTTCACTGGGTCACATCAGCACTTACAGCAGTCTGCCTCTTCTTCCAAGATACTGGAGACCTCCAAAACTGTAAGTGCTTCCTTCCTCTGGTCTGATCAGACAGAAACACCCTTTACTCTATTTGACTCCAACTCCCACTGCTCTTTCACATGTTTCTTAAAGTCCCAACTCTCAGAGGCTTCTGGTTGCATCAGAACCATCTTTCTCAGCACCAAAACCAAGCTCCTGTTCATTGTGCAGAAAGCTTACAAACCTGACTTCACACTATCCCAAAAGATCAGAAACCAAAGGCAAAGAGAAGGAACATGCACCTTGCTAAGAACCTGATTTACAGCAACCTTCAGATGTTCGCAACCACTCTGAGGTGCTGGCACAGCTGAGGAGGACTGTGACACCACCAGTGAACTAGGACAGCAGCATCAGATGGAGACAGAAAAAAGCCACTTTGCCCAAACTGGCTGTATTCTCAAATCAGTCAGAACAGTGTCCTTTGCTTCTTCCTTATTATTTTAAATTGTGGACAAATTTAAAAATAAAAGCAAGAGATACTGAAGTTCATCCCCATCTGATCTAGTCACTAATAAGGGAGGTTTCTTTTCACTGCCATCAATTTTCCATTGAGCAGCAAATGCAGCCTCTCCACTGTCCACGTGTCGGAAACAAAGCCACTCCTGGCCTGATGCTTTCCATATGAAACACCAGCTCCCATCTTTCTTCTCCCCTCTCCCTTCCTCCTTTCCATACTTTATTACTCACACGGCAGCTGTAGTAGCTTGCAGATGAGTGGAATGTTTTCTTCAGAGCAGCATAAATTTTCCAGGCTGACAGGAGAGGCCAAAAGAAAGAAAAGAAAAAAACAAGCCCCACACCAGGATTATTTAGCACTTTTCACCAGCTTGAAGCAGGCAGCAAGCTCTGCAGGGCTGGCACCCTTCAAACTGCTGTGCAGCCAGAGGAACAGAAATAAAGCCCCTGAGCTACTCACCTCACCCTGCACCCCGGGATGTGGGGCACCTCAGACCCAGCAGTAAGCCAAAGGTGCTAGGGGAGGGTGAGTGCACAGAGTCCTTGCAAAGAAACCTGCACGGCACCTTGCTGGCTGCAGCTGAGCAGAGGAGAGAGAAGTGACCAGCAGTTGCAAGGATCTAAGGAAAAAGTGTGATTGCAACACTCTTGTGCATCTCGTGCAATAACATGCCTTGCCAGACCCTTGCCCAGAGGGAGGGAGAGCAGGCACCCAGGTTAGAGACAAGAAGTATCCAGACATTGCTTACGGCATCACATAGGGTTGTGGCTGCAGTTCTCAAAAGATGCAAGAGTCCCAGGAATGCAGACTCTGGATACCTTTTACTAGCCAAATTGCCAATAGCTGGGGAAAATTAACTGAGTTTTAGGGGCCCAAGCCCTGAAACAGAAGGCATTTGACAACAAAAGCCCACGATGTTAGCCAAACCAAGTCTCTCACACCAAAAACAGGGCCTGCAAAACTGGTTGAAATATTTCTACCAAAGATTCTCCAAATGCTTTGTCTAAAGTATTTTACTGGAATACATTTCGTTTGGAGCCACCATGTTATCCACTGAAATTTCACACATCCAAGATGTAATCTGCAAGGGCAGACCAGAATCAAGCAAAGCAGTGACTCAGATCTGGGTCTCTAACATCACACCTAAGCGCTGTGATGTGGCCAGTGTCCATTTTGGGTGCAAAAAGCAGGCAGACAGGAGCACCTCTCACCCCTCCCACTCTTCCACCCTCTGAACATTTTTACCATGACCTCTTCTGGCTGGAATCTTTGTTTTCCATCCAGCCCTGGTGGAGAATAAAAGCAGGCAACTAAAGGCAGTCCCCTACTTCACCCCCACAAGCACGGAGCAATTCAGCACAATGCTGATTCCCCTCCTGGGCTGGAGTGCAGACAAGTCAGCAAAAATTGCAAATGTTTACAAAACAAAGAACTTTCGTTATGCTTGACAGTGAACTTTGCCCACTCCAGAGTCAGGATTAAAACCAAATGCCTAACAGCACAGTAGCCTATTAGCAGTGAAAGCATTTTAAAAATCTAATTTACTTGTCATGCCACATGCATTTTTCCTTACTGCACAATCCAAACAGTCATTTTCACTTCGATTTCCAGTCACTTCAGTTGCACGAGAAGGAAGCTGCAGCACAAGAGCTGCAAAGGCAGCAGGTGGGCAAGCCAACCCTGTCCAAAAATCATAAACCCTGCTTCTAGGGCTTTTTAAATTATATAGATGGAGATACTTCCATTGATTGCAGTTACTGTCAGAACATGTTGGTTTACAAAGGTCCATCACGGTCAAACATCAACCCTATGTCAGTGTCCCTGAAAAACTGACCTTCAGTGGCTGCAGGTTTAAAGGCAGGATTTGTGAATCAGGACACTAATTGGAATGTCTCAAAAATGCCTCTCGCAAGCCAGCGTCCTTCTCCTTTGCATCCTTCCCCATCAATCACGCTGTCTCCCCAGCTTGACTGTGTCACTGCCTACTTCTCTATCCCTTGCAGAATAGGAGCTGTTGACCCCCACGCATGATTTAAATCCCAGCTTTGCACTCAGGTCCACAATGCTGGGAAATAACCAAGAGGATTTGGACATGTGAGACATGGCCTATAAACACCATGTTCAAAACCATTATGAGACTTAAATAAGTATGCCTGCTGGACCTTCAGCAAGCATTAATATGCAGTCTGTGCATAAATGACTCAGAGTCTTTAGTGTATGTTGTAAGGTATACCACACGAACTTAATAGCTCTCCAAACAAGAACACATCTAATGAATACACAGTTGCAGTGAGCGGAAACACTCTGGATTGGAAAGGATCCTTCACATGTAAGAACATGGAGAGGATGGGTACCTGCTTTAAAAGGATTAAGAGCATCAGAGCAGCTTAATATATCAGAGCTGATATATTAAACCTTTTAAACAAAAAAAATGCCATTCCTTCCTGCCTGACCTCCCTGCACCCAACTCCAACACCTTTTAAAAACCTAGAGAAGACTTCGAATTAATGCTATGCACACGTTGTCTCTAAGACAACACAGACTTCTGGAAAGGGGGATTTAAGCTTACCTTTCAGATCGTTAATTCCATTTTTTTGGAGAGGTGACGCTGCACCCCGCTGAGGGCTCCCTGCACAGGAGCTGTCCTGCAGTTTCAGCACCTATCAGCCCGTGGGGCAGGATTTGGGCCAGCAGCTTCGGAGGGGCTGGCAGCCCATCTCCCCCCAGCCCATCTCCCCCCAGCCCAGCGCAACCCTCTCCTGCCCCAGCCGCCGTGCCCGAGTACCGCAAACCCCTGGTACGAATCCTCCCAGCGGCCCTATGAGAACGGAAGAGCTGCCAGCTCATCCTGTACCTGAAGAACTGAGAAGCAAAGGTTTGGTGTCCTGATTAAATCCAAGATGTCTAACTATCTTTCAGTATTAAAGGCTGAAATGACTTCTTCTAAGAAAGGAAATGAGACATAACTCTGCTCGTACAGGCACCCTTACAATCTGAACAGCCAGGCAGCCTTCCTTGCCAGCTGCTGCCAGAGCAAGGATGGCAAATACAGCCTGGTGAACACAGCAATACGCCGGCTTTTTTCTGATGTACACACCTATCTCTGTACTGACAGCTCTGAAAATGTCACAATGGTGGCATTTTCGTAATGCTGCTGAAATCAAGTAAGTGTTGGAAACCTCAGGGGTTTATTTTTGAGAATAAAAGACAATAAAAAAAACCTTAAGTGGCTCAGAAGCAAGGAAAGTAAAAGGAACATCGAACTGAAAAAAAGAAAGTCTGTGACTTTAAAGACAATCTCGGTGTCTTGTGAACCAGGCACATGATTTTTTAAACTCAAAGTGGCAACGCTGGGAAGGACACACAGCCAAGTGAGTACCAAACTCAGACACTCAAAACATGTGTAGCACCTATCAAGACTGAAGCCAATGGAAGAAAACTGGGATGGTCTCAAATACAACAGCATCAAGCTCAGGAATACACCTGTGTTAACATCTGTACTCCAAACCTGTTCTCTACCCAGGAAAATTTGGGAGGAGGGGAGGCTCTTTCCCTGGCAGGTTTCTTTTGTTTGTTTGCTACAGAATCAGTTGAAACCTGCAGTTCAAGTGAATCCAGATTCACTTAGACCAAGGCAGAATCACCCATAGTACAAAGAAGACCTGTGGGGAGAAGAAATTCAGCAATTCAGGAGGGTGATTCCTGCAACTTGAGCCTGAAAGACACTACAAAAACGGCACTCCCAGCTCCTGAGTGTTGCTGGGAGTGTGGAAGGAGTGAGGGCATTATAGATGAATACATAAGGGAACAGGTAGGAGGCACTTGAGAGTCCAAGGAAACAGAAAGGAAAGAAGGACTCAGCACCATTCTTGAAAACACCTTTATTAACTCTCCAGAATTCAGGTTTACCATCAAAAAGGAAAACCGCCACCAATTACAATTCCTGTGGATCACTTTCTATGAGGTTTTGAGTGGGGTGATCAAAACTGAACATTTTTCTTCCCTCTGCAGAATGTGACAAACTTGACAGGAGATGAGATGTACTATTATGCCATTGCTTAATGTACTGAACACCAGTGCTGCTCAGCCAGTGAGCAAAATCCCTTTGTCTTGTAAGGACAATTGCAATCAAGGTAGTTCATATGCGGCTACAGAGTCAAACAGAAGCAGTTTCCTTCTCACTTCTCTGTAACATGTTTCTCAATGCAGAATGGAGAAGCAACACACTGGGTTTTTCTCAGTGGAGAGTCATTTGACAAGGCCTCAGAAAATACAACAATATCCAGAAGATACCATTTGCCTCCATCCTGGAGAGTTTAAATGTGAAATTACTGCCTGGAACTGGAGACCTTCTGCCATTTCCACATGGAAGTATTACATTGCAGACTAGCTACAGATCATGATTTTTATGTAGCCTACTCTAATCTACACATCGCCTATTCAATAGGACATACAGATATGTGTGGGCTTGGGGGATGGAGGGTTTAAGCATCCCAAGCAAGTAAGAAAGTATTTTCTAGTTGAGTACCCACATTACAGTTATGTATGTATTGCTTAAAGGTATTTACCCCATTTCAAAATCACTTGACACAAGTCACACCCATAATCAGCTGGTTTAAGACATGTAACATGGATTGTGGGGCTCTACACTTCCCTAATGCCAAGAAATAATCACTTATAACAACAGATTCTGTAATTAAGGAATCATGAAACAATAGAGGGAGCAGTTTCAAGTTTGTCTTTCCTCTCTTTCTCCGTCTCTTTCTGTAAGGTGACAGGAGCACGCGTTCAGCACATGGAGCAAGCAGAAAGCCTGCAAGCATAAATGGAGCGGCAGTCAGAGTCTGAAATACACTGCATTACACATGTGGCTGTTCTTGGAAGTCAACCATTTCTGCAAGTTATTCTCAAGAGGTATGATGTACTATAAGCACTTAAGAAATGTGTTACACTGTGACTGGAACCAAGATGAAATAGCAATATTAAAAGAGATGGTTTAGTTTATGTAGTGGCCAACTATGCCATTAAACTAGAACAATGGAGAGCATGGAGAGGCAGGAATGTTCTCCGGTGTGATTTATTCCTTTCCAGTAGCAGTGGAAATTTTTCCTATAGGCCTGAAAATGACCCTGTCTGCCAAGCAGAAGTCAGCATTAAGATGTAAGAGTTCTGCTAGATTAGTCACTTCGGGATACTCTGCTCTCTCACAGCACAGGGATCTCAAAGCCCTTTGCCAGAATGGGTCAAAATTCAGCCTCCCAAGCCCTGCAGAGACCATGTGTTAGCATCATTGTTGTCAGTGATTTCAGAAAGAGGAAAACTGAGGCTTGAAGGATTGATTAAAAATATGCAAACAAGGCTCCATGACAGAGTCAAGAGTGAAACAAAGGCTTCCTTGATCCTATGCTTTACAGGAAACGTGCATCTTCCTTGGAAGGATCATTGTTTGCTGCAGCTGAGAGCAGCTGGGTCAGCCAAGGCAAGAGGAAATGTTATCGGGCAACTGTTATCATGCAAACAATATAATGCCATTTCCACTTCTGCCAGCCAATTAGACAATTAGACCTGTTCTGCCTAATGACACATGTGGGAAAGGCTGGCTCTTTTAGCATAAGCCAGGGTTTGGCACCTACACCCTGCTGATTTTGTACACCTGCCTCAGCTACACACATGGTGACCCTGTGCATCTCCCTGCTCTTTGTGCTCCCGTGCTCTGACATTACAGCAACTGCCATGCTAGAGGCTGCCCTGTGGCCCCCACAGAATATGAAGAGAGCCCCCAAATGCCTCCTGATCAGAGAGCCCTTCTCCACACAAGGATGATGAGTCCAGAGTCCTTCAAGGGGCCTTTGGAGGAGAATAGGGATGATTTTAAATGTTACCCCTAGGAAGACACATCTGACTACAAAAGATGCCTTCTGCACACTGATCTTTTAGTGACACCCCCCCCGCCCCCCCCCCCAATAACATTGTGAAGGCCCGGCAGGAAGAACAGACTGAAGCCCCATCTCCAGCCCTTCCCAGCTCTCAGCCTTGCTCTCCCCCTTTACAGCCTGGCACACTGAGAGTGGGACCACGTGCAGCTGCACGCGCTGTGCTCCTCACAGTCGCCTCCCTGAGAAACAGCCTCCTACCCACTTCCTTCCTCTGCAGAGTAACGAGGTGCTCTTCAGCCTCGTGCTGTCTCTCCCAGCAGTCTGTTTCCAATCCCGGGGATGCCACATCAGACAGCTACCCCCAAGCAATGGCATATGTGGCCAGAGGTCCTCCCGCTGCATCACAGCAGCCACGCAGGTGCTGGAATCTCCCCGCACCCTGGTGCTGAACTGCAGAGTCAGCTCGCAGGGACAGAGCAACTAGGACAGTTCAATCAGAGCCAGGATGAAACACCAGGCAAAAACACACAGATGCTGAGATACCAGCCAGCTGACATACAGCAAACGCTTCATTTTCCGATGCACAAAGCCCACCTCTTCCTTTAATCTCTCCCAGTGCCGTGGCAGCTCAACACTGCTGGAAAAGCTAAACAAAGACTAAAGAAAGTTCTCTCTCTCCTGATGCAGTTGTGCTATGAATTACTCACTAGACTCTGACCTCCCCACTCCAAGAAAAAATCCTCCTGACCTCAAAAGTGTTTTGCCTGAAGGAGTACGCCCAAAGCGGACATAGTGAAGCTAAGCTTTTGCTGCCGAAAACCCAAGCCCTCCCATCCAAACATGTGTTTTAAAATAACGTGATACACATCACAGATTCAGTTCCAGCTTCCACTTCTGGTATTTCCACTTTTACAACGTAAACTATGTCCAAGGTGGAGTGAGGATTTTTTTGTTTGTATTTTTTCCTCCTAAAAAAAAAAAGCCTACACAAGAGATGACAATCTCTTCCTACATAAAATCTGTTTGTTTTGTACATATTGCTGGGTTGCTCTCATTCAACTCCAGTGCTAATTGTCAGAACAGACACCAAACTTGCTCACATTTCTCTTGCAGTGGGAAGGAAAAAAGGGAGAGATCAGCTGACTGCATGCAAGCATTTAGCAACCTGCCTGTGCTGTCAGTGCCCTCTGTGAGTGATGGGTGTTTCACAATTGGAAACATGAGCAACTGCCCCAGCTGTGTAGTCCTCAACCAGCAGCTTCAAAAGCATGGTCCAAACTCAGGGGAAGACAGGACTGTGTCAACACTGTCACCCCAAGGTGTGCTCTGATTTTCAGTAGGGTAAATGCATCTTTTATGGTATCACAGTAGACACCGTTTCTAGGAGCTGGAACTGGCACGGACTAACCTCCCTCACCACATCAAGCACTAGTAGCTACTAATCACAACACAACTGGAGCTCACAACATGATAAGGAAGCCTGATCTTAACCCACACAACTACTTCCCCCTTTTTAAGAGACTGAAGTAATCTCCTGGGGTGCTGCTTTGCTGCTGGGAGAAGCACTGCTCTGAAGCCTCTGTGGAGCTCGGGTACGGCATCAGAGCTCTTCATAGGAGCAGAGGCAAGACCCATTCAAGTGTTTTCACACAAAATTAAAGCTGCCGCTTCTCAATTCTGATGCTTCCCGTGGGTAAGCTGCTGCCCTGTCAGGTCTCTTCCCTGGGGTTTTAAGGGATCCCCGACAGTTTTAAGGGATACCTTTAGAAACACACACACATGCACACACATCCTTTGTCCCAAAGTTGCTACAGTTTGCCTAATATAAAAAAATCCCCAAGGCCTGTCTACATCTGCAAGTGATTCAGAAGAACGAAATTGGGGTCTCTGTGTCAGTGGGTCTGCCAAGCCTGCGTGACAGCATGCTCTGTACAGCCAGCTTCAGCTGCTCCCACCACTGATACATGTTTTGCTGCCTGTTGTTTGCAAGGAGAGTCCAGGCAGCAACAGGGGAATAAAAACAAACTGTAAATACAGGATGTATTATGAAACATCATGGACTGGTTGGAGGATTTGTGGGGGATAAGGGAATATGTAACACATTATTTTCAACCTCTCTTTTCAAAGATACGTGGAGAATCAGTGGGGTTTAACCAGGAGAGTGCAAGTCCAAATTCTGCAATAGTAACAGTGGGCTTGGGTAGGCACATTGTACTGTATAAAACAAACTGCCACTCTTCTAAGCATAAAAGAAGGCAGCAGGAGATAGAGTATCACACACAGTACTGCCTAAAGCATGCTGGCTATGTCAACAGATTATCCCGCTTTGGACTGTCTGGACTGTTACTAATGTGCAACTGAATATGCAACCAACCCAACAATGATGCTACAAAATTAATTTTTAAAATGAAATTATATTAACCTCTTCAGTTTAATTAGCATGTTACAAATATAAAAGGAAAGCAGATGTGACCATCATGGATGTGCAAGCTGAATATTAATAACAAAAAGCATCCCCTCCCCCTCAGAGGATAAAGCAAAGTTGGATTGGTCATTTTGCAAATTAAATCCTGAATGTGTTCACACTGTAGCTGTCTATAAATCACTCCTGTGTGTGCACATGCACGCACAAAGCTGAAGCCAAAACAATTTTATTAGGGTAAACCTTTAAAGATCCAGCCCCGGTCCAGCTGGATGACAATGCTACAGCCCGAGTGTTCTCCTGAAGCACTACCATCCATGTTTCTCCCCATACACGCTTCTAAGGAAAAATTAAATGAACACCCCAAGCTGTCACTTACTGGAGACCCTTATGCCAGCCAAGACTAAGGTGAATGTTGGCAAGATAAAATCCAGTGGCTCGTTATTCTTATACCAATAGTACCACGGGTCCGTGCACTGCATTAGCACCACATGTCATCCCAGCCACACTCCACTATTCTTACCCACCAGCGGATTTTTTTTTTCCTTTAAAGAGACACTAGTTTCCAGAATTTCACCTCACATATCACCTCTGCCAGAAAAATCACATCAAGAAACAGGATTGTCTCACAATGTCCTGCCATAACAAGAAATCCTGCCTTGGCTTTTTCCTCAGTATCCCAGCTGATAACTATTTATAGATCTATGCATTTGGCCTCATAGTTCATTTTATACAACTCTTTTCTCTGTAACCTACTCTTCTCCTTGGTCTTATTTATTCACGCCACCAGTCATCACTTTAATGCATTCATAATACTTGATTTCCATCTTCATCCTAATTCTGTCTGCATATTAACCCTACAGTGCCTCAAAACACTCTGGTTGACTGGAACCAGCCTAGGGTATCATTGTTTTAAGATACAGCAAGAAGTGTGTGTTTCTCCCCACCTTCTAAATAATAAAAATAAAATAAAAAAAAAACCAAAAAGGAAAAATAAGTCACCTCCCTAGTTACAGAATTTAGCCTTAAAGCTTTTGCTAGTGCTTCTACACACCTGCCCACCCCCCACCTCTGATTTAAGCTACAATTTTTATTGACGTATACTAATTACCTGAAAATAAGAATGATCTATTCCATTTCCACCAGCTGCCAGTTGTTCAGCACTGGCTGGAAGGAATCAGCCTTGTTTAAAAGAACAACAATAACAAAAAAATCAAAGCCCAAAAATAAAATCAAAATAGTAGTCATCATAAAAACAAAACCCTGAAGAATGCCACTGGATCTCAGGTGCTGCCGAGTGTGCTCAAAAAGGGCTGAAGGCGGACAGATTTGAATGGACTGCTCAGTTTGTCATGGCAAAAAATACAGAGATTGAAAGGTCTACCCACGCGGAAAAAAAAAAGAAAAAAGAAAAAAAAAACCCAAACCCAACCCTGAATTAAAGAACAAAAATGAAATAAAGTCAGAAATGCAGCCCCAATGCATCGACTGTCTGCGCTTAAGAGATTTACAGGAGTAATTTAAACGATTCACCTGCTGCCAGTTTTCCTCCAAGGATGGCAAAGCTGAGAAGTAGCCGGTGTCGTGGACAAGCTGGAGTTCCTGGAATATACTATAACTAGCCAAGACATCCATGCTGCTGCTGAGCAAGACCCTTTCTTTCTGCTTTTGTGTGTATTTGTTTGCTCGGGTGGGGGGTTGTTTTTGATCATAAAAAAAAAAAAAGGAGGAGGAAAATCAACCAATGATAGTTCCAGCGTCCCTTTGGCTTTGTTTTGTTTCAGTCACACTTGAGAGAGAGAGAGAGAGAGAGAGAGAGGAGAGAGAGAGGAGAGAGAGAGAGAGAGAGAGAGAGAGAGAGAGAGGTTGAGGATCAGCGCGGAGGGACGCGAGGGCCGGGGGCCGGGCCGAGGACGGGAGGCGCCGCCGCGCACCGAGCACCCCGCGGCCGCCGCACCGGGGCACGTCCCCGCCGCCGCGCACCGCGCAGCCCCGCGCCGCGGCCATGCGCGCTCGCGCCCGCCCTCCCCTGCCCCCTCCCCTCTTTATTTTCGGGTGACCACATCCCCCTCCCCGTTTTCCTCTCACCCTCCCTCGGCAAACCCGGCCTAGGAACCCCCCCCACCCTCCCCCCGCCCGCGGCCGCCACCGCCGCCTCACGGCCGCCTCACGGCCGCCCCGCCCCCGGCACCCCCCCCTCCCCCTCCCCCCCCCCCGCCTCAGCGCGCAGCCGCGCGGCCCACTCAGGCAGCGCGTGACCATGTAGGGTAAACGGCGGGGCGGGAGGGGCGGGCCCGCGGCGCGCCTGAAGTCACTGCCGCCCAATGGCAGCGCCGCTCGGGGTGCGGGAGGCGGTGCCGTGTCGCCGTCGGCGGTGCCGATTGGTCGGCAGCGCGGCTCCCGCCTCCTCCCCGCGGCCCGCGAGGCGGTGCGCGGCGAGCTATTTTTAGGGCGCTATATAAGAGGGCGGCGGAGCGCGCGACAGCGGTGTAGTGCGGCGGGCTGAGGCGCGGCGGTGTTAGTGCGCCGCGGCCCGGCCGCGGTTGCCGGTTTCGGCGGATGGACCGCTGCTTTTGAGGGGCTGGTTGGCCTGGGGGGGGGGGGGGGCGGGCGGGCTGTCCCGCGCCGCGCTAAGGAAGGGGCCGCGCGGTGCCTGCCCATCCCGTGCGTGCGGAGCTTCTGTCCCGCCACTGGCACTGGAGTACCAGGGCCTGGGGGTGGCCGGGCCAAGAAAAGCACTTTCTATTCACCCAGTCACAGGTGGCTGGGGAGAGACGCCTGGCTGGTGAGGGTGTTGGAAGGCACTGGAGCGGGAGTGCCCGCAGAGCGGGAGCAGCATGTGCTTGGTGCCCACACATGGAGAGCACAGCAGCCCAGCTTCTGAGGCTGCATGGGCAGCCCTCAGCATTGCTCTGCCCAGGCTACCTCCAGAAATGCTTGTGTGCTCATTAAGGCATCTACCATGGCATTTAACCAGATTTAGCTGTGAGCACTCTGGATGTTAGTGTCGGTTGGCTAATGGGCTGTTTGACCTTAAATGGTTAGTGCAATGCAAAGCTTCCCCAAAGTTGCTCTGGCGCTGGGCACAGTTGCATTTCTCATTTTGGCAGGATTGCAAAACTGAGTGTGCTCACTTAAAGATGATGGGGGGGGGGGCAGGGAAGTCCAGTAATAGAAGAAATAAGCTCTCTTTGTTGCTCTTGAATTTGGAGGGTCCTATAGTCCCATCAGTTGCACTGCCAGGGCTCTGTCTAGCCTCCAGGCTGCTGAACAAACACTGCCCTGGTGCCCCTTTGTGGTGGGTTGTCACCAAGTGTGAGCTGAACTGGGTATTGGGGCAAGCAGGTGCTGCCGGGGAGGGTAAAATTATCTGGTTTTAGAGTAGTTGCATCACACTTTTCTTAAGTGACTAAAATGTCTCTGCTTGCTATTGTCATCCTTCTGTAACCAGGTAAGGGTGCCTGGGCCAGGGCTCAGCTGGTATAAATTGGTGTAATGCCACAAGTACATGCACATCTCATCCCAGGTGTCCCACTCTGATGTGAAAGTATGAGGCAGCAAAACTCATCAGTGCTAATGGTGTGTTTTCTTGGTGATGAAGACAAATTGCCTTTTCCAAGACTGGGACCACATTAACAATTTTGAAAGCCATGTTTGAAGAAAGCTTCTCAGAATAAACATCTAAAGGACGATGGCTGCACCAACCCCAAATTTGTTTAGGTGCTGGCAAGCAATGCTGCCGTGAGTTTAGAATAACGCAGAGTAAGCAGCACGCTCTAGTTTGAGGAGTCAAAATCTAGAGGGAAAGGGGGAAATGAAGCAGTTGCTGAAGGAGTTGCAGTCGTCATGAGAGGCTGGGCACAGGTGGTTTTCTCAAATAAATGATCTCACCTCTGCAAAAACACACTTTGGGTGTTTGCATTGCAGAAGCAGCTGGGTGGGTTGTGGAGGCTGTTGCTCAGGCTTTGGCCCTGAGGCTGCAGGTCTTGACGATCCAGGGGCAGCTCACTTGAAGATGATTGTCTCCTGTGAGCTGCTTGTATAAACAATGCCTGTTTCACAGCCTTCACCTACGGAGCCTTAGGTTGTCTCCAACAGGAGCATCTCCAGCACCCTTAGCTTAGCAGAAAAGCTAGGTGTGGGGCTGGATGTGAATAATAAACTGCTCTTTCTCATAAATACACCCATAAATGTATGTTTTAGTGGGAAGATGAGAGGGAAGGTTAGTTAGTGCAGCAAACACTGCTGGAGAGGTATTACAGACCATCGTTACCGATTCCAAGCATGCCTCAATCTGGCAAAGCAACACCATTCCTGGGCACCTTGGGAAGGGAAAACTTAAAGACAGGAGAGGAGAGAAATGGACTAAGGTGATCGGAGCTGGAAAGAAGCAGCGCTTGGATATCATAACACAGCTCCCATCCTGAGAGGGTTATGTAAAAAACACCTGTTTCAGAAAAAGCTTTCAATAAGCATTTATCTTTAAGAGCTTGTCAGAACAAGGCCATATGCATATGCAGAGGCTTTTTCTGACCTAGGCAGGGAAATACAGGACAAAAGCAGTGAAGGTTTATGGTATGAGCTACTTAAACTTGCATTTTTGTCTTCAAATTCTGTAATTCCTGTGGCTGAAAAACACTTTGGTGCTATACTTCTGGCCTTGCTTAGCATAATTACCATTTTAATACGTGGAAAGTTTAGTGCTCTGATGTCCAAGCTCTCCTCTAACACTGGCATGAGAGGAGACCTGGCCTGTGCAAGCTGTGGGTTGCTCACGCTTTGGTTTGTTGCAAAGCTTGGTGTATACAGGCAGCCCAGAGTCCCCTCTGCCATGGGAGTCACCTCTGCTTGCTACTGAGCAGCTCTTATTTGAATAAATTAAAATCTTTCTACTTGTCTGGTTTGAACTTTCTGCTGAACGCATGTTCGGTAGGGACAGCAACTTTTCCACCCTCAGGGTGAAGGTTGTTCTTAGCTGTGGAGCTTGACACCAGCGAAGAGCCCGGACTCTGCCCACGTTGCACTGTAACTGATGGCCAGATCCGGTGAGCAGATGCTGGTCTGCTGCTCTGGCTGGCTTCAGGAGGAATTGTGTCTGAGGGCAGGATTTTGGCTCTGAGCCTTGAGGTGAAGAGCTGGGCTACAGATCTGGCTGCTTGCCTGGGTGGTTTCCAGGCAGACATTGTATTTTTATTGTCTTGGATATTCTGCTTTGGAGGTCAGTCGAGAAAGCAGAATGGGGTTGTCACTTGGAAGAAATAGAAGAGTCTGTACAAAAAATGAATGTGGTGATATGCTGGGTATAATGCTGTCAGCCCAGCACCTGAGGTAGCATCTACCTGCGCTAACCCAGAGGTAGCCGAAGGCAATTTCTGCCCAGTGCTCTCTTTTTTCCCAGGCTGTACTGACCTTACTCTTGGCAGATAGCCACTTTCCCTGCTCCGGCCCAACCACGCCACCCATCACAGAGAGCAATGCAATCAGATGTGGAGGAGGAGCCATACCTCCCCACTGCTACACAGCTGGGCTCAAGGGCACAGAGGACTACACAAAAATTCAGGCAAAGGGTGCAGGCTGGACCTGCAGGGAGTAAGGACAGGCATTTTGGCCATAGCACAGATTTGTCCTGCAATGGGTAAAGAGAATAGCCTGGGTGGGGGGAGGACTTTTTAGGCTGACCCCAAACTTCATCATTCCTGTGACCTTCTGAAATGTGGGGAAGATGCAGGGTGGTGGTATGGCTGGTTGTGCAATAGCACCAATAGGTCTTGGCACCTGGGAAGAAGAAGGGGTTGTATTTTTGGCATCAAGGGGCAATGGGGGTGCTTAGTCCTAGTGAAAGGAAAGAAAATATTTCCTTGTTCCTTCTGCTTTTCTAGAGAAAGAGAAAAGGTGACTTCACTGTTTTCTGGGATGAGCTTGAATTTCTCATTGCCTGCCACAGGAGCCCTGGCAACAAGCTGTTCTACTCCCTCCAAGCTGGCAGTGCAGAATGACCCCCTGCAGTTGCTGGGTCCCTACAAGCCAGTGGTGTGCACAGAATCACAATTTTGGTTGCTCTGGTTGCTTTCTCTTGTGATATTCCCAGCCCCACTGCCCCCGGAAGCAATGGGGAGGGGTACGTAGTGAGGACCTAACAGGGAAGGCTGATTTGCAGGGGACTTTGGGGTGCTGGGTTTGTGTTTCACTGCTCTGGTTTGGGCAGTGACAAGGTGCCATAAAGCCATCGGGTAGTATATCAGTTTGTAGTTCAAACATTTCACTGGATACGCCTCCTTTGGTACCAGTGAAACAGCTACAGACATCCTCTGTGCACAGCTCATGATGCCGTTTTAAACCCTATGGTTTCTGTGTAGTCAACAAAAGTGCTAAAGCAATTTCTCCTGCAGAGACAAGTTGGTCCAGGTGTCCAGGCTATCAGTTTCTTTTACCATCACATCTGCATGTTACACTGCCAGCTGCATCACTTCTTCTCCCCCATCTCAGATCAAAAGTTAATACAGCTTTTCTGTGCTTGCAGCTTGTGATGGGGATGTTCAGATGAGATGGTTCTTCAGTGTTCCTCCTGGAGAGGAAGAGGCTGTGCCTGTGCCTGCAGGTTGGTAGGGTTGAGGTTGCCACTGGTGGTAAAGCTTTGCAAAGATCAAAGGGGAGGAAGAGCACTGAGAAGCCCGCTGGAGCGTGCTTGGATTTGCAGCTGCACCCTCTCCAGGAGTGGATGCAGAAAGCTATTGCCAGGGAGTGGAGGACTCATGGTGGTGGTTTATGGCCAGGTGGCATGGCTGGAAGAGGCTGCCAGAGGCACAGCGGGAGAGCTCAAAAGCCACCCTGCTGTTTAGAGTTGCCACTTCCTGATACCCAAATGTGTCTGTGCATCTGTACCCATGTCCACATCTGACGACAACCAAAATCCCAACAAATATCAAGCAGCCGAAAGGGAGACAACTTCCTTTCCCAGTGTGAAGCATCTCTCTGCAGGCCCTGAACATCCCCTGTTGCCCCTCCAGCTGGATACCTCTCACCCTCCCAACCACGTACCTCCTCCTCAGACCTCAGTTTCCTGAAGAAAGGCCTCTACTGTTGGCCCCACATCCTTCTCACATCCCTGTGCAGCAGCATTTCAGTGACCTGGAGGGTAGTTCAGTGTTTCATGCTTTCTTGTGGCAGGTGCAGCCCACGAGCAGCATCCCAAGGGCACAGGGGACAGAGGTGGTTTCCCTTCCTGTCTCCGAACTGGGGAGCAGCATGGCTGTAGCTCTCAGCCATCACCCTCACTGGCACTTGGCTCTGCCTGGATGGGACACGCTGTGTGGTAGGATCTCCATGCTGGGCCTGCGTGGGTGGAGGTGCCTCCTGGCCTCCTGTGAGTCACAAGCTGCTCCCCAGATCCGCAGTGATGGAAACGGACACCAGAGTGTGGCACAGCAGGTTCCTGTGCCTCCCCTCCTTCCTAAAAACAGGCACCATTTGGCTCCCTTTCCCTTTCAAATCAATGCCCTGTGGACATTGCAATGGGTTTAATTGCAGGGCAGCTAATGAGCACCCTCCAGGATTACAGATGAATAGGTTTAACCCATAATCATAGCTCAGGGCATCCGAAAGTCTCAGTGGACTTTGCAAGTTGATTGCTGGCCAGACGGAGAAGATGTTTGGTGGGAAAGCAGGACATGCCATTCCTGAAGCAGCAACGTTAGCCAGCTGAGTTCTCAGGGCTGAGACAAAAAACAAAGCCTGATGCTTCAAGGGAAATTTAGAAATCAGAGCTGAACAGGCCTGATCCTGATCTGACCTGGAGGCTTTTGACCCCATGTCCTGAAAAGGCACCGAGCACACACAGCATGTAACAGGACTGAGTTTTCACTTTGGGGAAGGAGTCTTTATCTGCTGTGGTTTGTTCACGTGCTCTAGGGTTTTCATATTTCTTGCAATCATTTTTTACCTTATGGCTGTGGCTGTTTGCATTAGGATCGATCTCTGTCTCCCAGTTTTCAAAGCCAGAACACAAAGCAGTGCTGTCCTGGAAAGCACTGCAGTTACACCCAGAGCAGTATGGTGATGGGTCAAAGCTTCCAGAAGCACACAGGTACAACCCCAGTGTTACCAGTGGGACACGCCATTTCCTTTGGGCCCCACTGAGAGCTCTGAACCCACCTGGATCTAAGCGCTCCCTCTGCTGTCTTTTGAGTCCTCCCTTCTGCCCAAAGTGATCTGTACGTTTCTGAACCTCTTGGCAAGGGCAGTTATCATTGCTATTCTGTTGGTGTTCAGCATCTGACATAAACAGTCTCTGATCATATTAGTAGGCTCTCAGGTACTTCTACAGTACAAATAATAAATAATGATGAGCTGCAAGGAAGACCTCTGAGTCTTGGGCTCAGGCTGGACTCTTAGGGCTTCCACACAAAGTGTCCACTTTGTAGATCTTTCTGGGCTGCTGTCACTAGCAGTGCATCAATGCTGCTGGAGGGTGGCCTGGGAAGGGGGGTCCCAGCAGCCTTGAGAGATGCTGTGCTGCTGTCAGCAGACATGATAAATACACATTTGTGTTCTGCATCTCTGGATTAGTGGCCTTTTAATGACTGAGTTGGATTGCACTTGGGTAATTTATAGGAAACCTTACAATAAAATAGGAGAATATTGGCATAGTTCAGCAGATGGTAACTGGGGACTGGCTTGTGTTATTACACACGTTACTCTGGGCAAAGTGTTGGTTTGTTTTGGCTTTAGCCAGCAAGAGTCCTTTTAAGAAGAGATGGCATCGCAGCACAGGTAGCACACGCAACAAAGAGGACTTGCTGTGTGTGGCTCTTCTGCAGCAGCACAGCAAACACCAACAGCACTTGGTACCTGTGGGAAGGAGAGGGCTCTCCAGAAAGCAGGGGTTAGAGCAGCGCTGCTGGGTTTTTCTCCCTCAATTTTTCACAGATGAAGGAAATGCAATGCATTGAAAGCTAAGCCTGTCTTCAGCTGGAAGCTGCAAGACTCTCTCGCTGTGCTGTTTTCACATCGTCTTGGGGGTTCTCTGTTAGTCCTGTTACTTATGAGAAGCTGCTGAAGACATGGCTCTCACAGTCAGGTACAGATGTGTGAATTAATAAGGAAATGATGGAGTGCAGGGAAGCAAGCTGAGGCTCTGAGCTCACTTGTCAGAACAAGTCATGATGGGTGCATGTGTGTGTCCTGGCTGTGCTGCTTGCCTGCTGGCCAGCTTTTCAGGTTCCCCAGCAGAGATGCATGAAGAATAAAATACCTGGCTTGGCACAAGCACACACATACCACACAGCAGTGGCCAGGCTTCATACAAAGAGACTGGAGCCAACTCAGCCGCAGGCCAGAGTCCCTGCTCTGGTTTATCAGTTGGGCTCTGCTTGCTCTGCTGGCATGACACAGGGACATCACCTGGGTATCACAGCATTTCCCCCTCTACAGAGCATCTCTTTGGGGACTGCTGTTCCCATGCCAATGCTGGCTGCACCTCTAGGGCTTCTCTCTCTCTTAAGCCCTCACCCTGCTTGAAGACAGACCTTTGAACTAAGCCCTGCAGACATAGGCTGTAAAAAACAAAATAGCTCACCACTGAGCTCTCCTGGGGCCTCAGCCCTTGTCTGTTGGGCAACTGTGGACTGCTGAAGGAAAATGAATGTTGTTCAAGAGGGGCAGTCAGTCTTTGGGGCCTCTCTCCCACACAGTCTTTGTTCTTTGGCTTTGATTCCCCTTGAGGGTGTACCTGGCTCTGTCTATAGCATGAGCAGCACTCGGCAGAGCATCTCATACCTGTTCAGCTCGTGTTGCACACTGCATCACTGGGTCAGAAGGATACCTAGCTGCTGGTAGAAGGGCATTAGCACCAAGAGTGCTCCATTAATCTTGAGGTGTTGGTTGCACGACACAAAAGCTCATGGGTTAAATGTGAAAGAGATAAAGCTTAGCTCAAAGCCACAAAGCAAGTTAGAACCCAGAATAAAACCCATCTCCTCTGAAATTGCACATTAATGTGCAGGGATTGGCCTGTGACTGTCATATCCGCTCCCTCCGAGCCCTTGGTAGCTTGAGAAGACTCCTAGCTGCCCACCTCAATTTGGGAGTCAAGGGAGCTCTACTGAGCTGTGCTTTCCGCTGGGGCAGCGCTTAGCAGGGCGGCCAGCAGCTTGTCATCCCTACCCTTTCTACCCATAGCAACTCCTGCCAACAGTGTTATTGCTATTAAAGCCGCGGGGAATGTTACAGGATTTTTTACAAGGTTTGGGGGCGAATAATTTTATAAAGTGGAGGTTGCCTGCAGAGGTGAACTGGGAGGTTGTTCTTTCTGAAGAAAGAAATTAAGAGGTCACACAAGTGCCAAGTGGCAGCTAAGAAGATCTAAGTGTTGTTCTGCAACACCCTGCCTTGAGACCTGGTTTGTGGGTGGCCGATGGTAGAGGTACTGGGTGTCATCATTCCTGACAGAGCTTTGCCAAGCAGAAGGCAGGTGCCTGTTGTGTCTGATGGATCCCTGCTGATTTCTGAAACCAGGAGTTGAGAGACAGGTGAAGCCTTGGAGGAACAAAGAAAGAGGGAGACACATGTCTCTTCCAAAACTCTTGCAAATTCTTGGAAGCAGGTGTGTGGGCCAGCATCTGCCTTGGTCTCTGACATCAGTTTTTCTCCATGACAATGCACAAAGGCATTACTGGTTTTTTGACAGGGGAGTCGCAAGGGCTTGCATGGCCTGGACAGGTGATGTACAACACTGCCTTGCCCTTGCTGTCAGCTCTGCTGGGGAATGAGCCCTCTTCTGTTCAGATGAGAAGGAAAACTCCTGGCCACAAACCTCCCATCCTTTGGCTCCTGCACTCTAGGTAGACCCCAGCTCACCAGGGGCCACCCGGGCAGGCTGACTGTGGGAGCTGAACCCCTGCCCTCTTGCATTTTTCAAGCATGTAGTCTTGCTGCAGAGAGCACCCTGAGAAACAATGACTAAACCCCTTTCTGGGCAGAGCCACTACAGTACGCATGTATATTTTTTTAATAATTTTTATGAACCTATTTGCTGTATTCTGCACAAATTTGGGTGTTTTTTTCATAAGTTGCCATGATGAAGGTCAGCAGAGCATTCCTACCAAAACTTTCACCCAGCACTTGTGTTTTAAATGGGACCGTGACTTTATAAGCTGGTGGGATTGCTCGTGCTGTGGCAAAACTGGGGATGCACAGTCCATCTTCGTAAGGAGAGCGACTGCTGCGGGAGCTCGCTCCGGGTTCCTTTGAAGTCAGTGGCAAATTTCCCATTGGCTTAAGTAAGAACACATGTCTCAAAGAAATGAATAATATGAAACTCCAAAAGTGAGGGGCAGAGCATGGCCTGGTTTGACCTGGAGACTCAGCTTGCGATTTACTGCTACATCTGCCTCCATCTCTCAGCTGTACAATAAGCAGTACAAGTCTGATTTGTGTTGGAAGAGAGCTACTTAGTATTATTAGTGACCTATGTTATTAGCATTAATTGGATTAGGACTGATAAACTATGGAAGTTTCTTTGTTTTCTACCGGTAATTTCCACAGGAATACAAAATAAAGCAATCTTTGGAAACAAAACCTTAAATACGGGCTTGTTGAAGCAGCTAGTATTTTTCTTGTTCAGAGCAGAGGAGACAGTTGATAAAATTACATTGACGTTACTGTGGTGAGATGATCCTTATGGCTGTCACGGTGCATGTCCCCAGGTGTAGCACTCTCTAGCTGCAGGAAACTGGGTGAAGATCCTCCAAGCCCCCAAATGAGCAGGCATCATGGGAGAGTTTCAATACAGCCTGTCCTCAGCTTAACCCATTTGGACACCCCGTGTGCCTGTGCAGGACCAACACAGACCTTGGTTGCTGTGGCACCAGGAGGCAGTGCTGGGGTCTCTAGCTGGGTCTAAGTGTTTGTTTTAATAAAAGCCACTGGTCATAAAGTCAGGGATTTATAAAATGGTGCAGAGGCAGTCTGGAGCGCAGGGCCGCAGTTGTGTGGCTGTGGTGCAGGGTACCGGGTAGCTCAGCAGTGCTTTGCAGAGCATGTTGGTGGAGGCATCTCCATGCAGGACTGCAGAAGCAACATGCCCATGGCCGTGGTGGGCCCCTACAGCCACCCAGCCTGAAAAGGGCACCAGCCACCATGGGTACAGCTGCATGGGGAAGCCCCGGAAGGCGAGGCCCAGCCTGTGCGACAAGCACCATCACGATCCTCACCATCCAGGCCACCACAGTGGGGCCAGGGGCTCCTGTCCCCTCAGGGCCTGCTGCCCAAGGACCGTGTCCTCCCTGCTAGACCGGTGGGAGTCTGGAGGGGCATCACCATTTGTCTTGCAATCCATTGCAGGAAAAATGCTTATTGAAACGGTTGCCTCTAATATCTTGGGAGAGGCCGTTACATTATGGTCTGCCCAGGCAGTGATCTATGGATAATGGTTCCCTGCAAGATCTCCTCACTCTCCTGCAATCTCCACATCAGGTGGGTTAAAACTGACTTGCAAAACAAAAGTTTTATTTTCTGTATCTCTGCTCTTTTTTAAAAAAAAAAAAAAATCTTGTAGAGTTTTGTGAAATACCAGTGTTATTGACTTAATGTGAATATTATTGCCCGTTGCTTCTCTGTGGTAGTACCAAAAGGGTGAGCCTTGCCTTTTCTGGAGCAGGGAGACGAGATCACTTATGTTTTACCTTAGAAATGGGGACTGTTGAGTCCAGCCTCCACTGGTCAGAGGGAGTGTGTGGGTCTCAGGCAAGGAGTCCAGATCCTTAACCAGAGGGACAGTGGTGCCAGGTGTGACCAGAGGAACCTGCTCTCCCAAGCCTTTCAGCAGGAGCAGCTGCAAGGGTCTCCAGCAGAAGTGAATTCTCGTCTGAAGAACATGCAGCTTTTTTTGAAATTGAGGCATTTTGTGAGGATGTGCCAATCTGGACATAAATTTCAACAGGAAAGTCAAAGTGAATCATTTGGGCTTTTCTGTTTTGTTTTGATAATGGTGAAATGTCTTGTTTTGACAGACAGAGTTGTCATTTCCATGATGCAAAAATGTTTTACTTCCACCTTCTCATTTTACTATATTTTCTGCTAGCTATAAATACACTGTTCATAGCAGTTATTAATTTAACATCTTTTTCAAGATGATATTTAATACTGTATCTCAATTTTTAGATATGCTTTTGTGTTTTGACATCTAAGCCAAGTGTCTTTTTATTTTAGTCAAATGAAACAAAATTAAATTAAATGACGAGGCATAACAATTCGCTGTTCATTGAAATGAAATATTTTCTTGGTTTGAATTCCCCTCTCCCCCCCATTTTTCCACTTCTTGATGGGGAATGCAACTATATTCTAGGTGTGAGACTGTGGAAGGCAGCTGTTTCTAGTCTGTAGGGTACTCAAGTTTAATCAGTGCTAGCAATTAAAAAGAAAGCAAGCAGGTTAAAACAGTATGCGCAAAAATAATTTCCCATCTCAGTTAATGAGGTTTCACGTGGAAGAAGAGAACATGAAAGGCTTTGGTGTGGCCTGTTGTGTAGCTCTTATCAGCAGTAGTGCCTAGGAATTGGCCGTAGGATGTCCATGCTTGCAGTCCCCATCTCATCAGCTCCCAGGCTGGAGTTTATGAAGTTTTACCTAGAAGTAGTGGAGAAGCTGGTACCGCTTCCCGAGCAAGAGGGCAGTACCTCTGCCTCACATGAACACCTACCTTTGGGTGCTAGGGTTTCTGTTATCAGTGTTGCTAACTTGTTGTATGATGCTTTCACATTGGGCTGCGATAATGGCATTTATACATCACACTTTGAAGATGCTTTTTATTGACTTAATGTGAATATTATTGTCATCGTTTATTACAGGGAAGTATCTCATAGTAATTGAAATACAATATGGTGCCATTAATCACTCTGAATATGAAATGCTAACTTTAAACTGTTCATAGTATATTAAATGCTCCTCTAACCATAAAACAATTTGACTTGCAGTCAGATAGTTTACAAATGGCCGATGTTTAGGGTGCGCAGTGATTGACATTTATGTGGTGGTGTTCACATGCTCGTGTTCCTGAATAATGTATTTTCTTTGGGGTTTCTGTGAAGGTGTCGGGACTTGCACCTTTCTGGTTCCCTGATACAGAGGTGTAAAGGATGTGAACTGCAGGCATCACTATTATCTGTTTAACAGCATCTCCATGGCAAGCCCACAATATGTGTGACAGTCTGAAGCACCCAGTGGGCTGTGTACAGTAAGTCACCCTCCTAAAACGTCGCTGCTCTTTTTTCCTTGAGATGCCTGGTGAAGGAGAGCAGTAAAAAAAGAGTCAGGAACTCAAACAGTGAGGTTTTAGCCAGGACTGTTGAAATAAAGCCCGTTTGCTTTCATGGGACACTTTTCTAAATTCTCTCTCCTGTATTACTTAGAAAGGAAAGGCGTTGCCACTTTTACAAATCATTCTCAATTAAGAGTTAATCCATCTACCAAAAAGGAAAAAAATAATTTAAGCTGATATCATAGTAAAATTATAGCAGTGCCGTCCACAGTGCTCCAGTCAGCTGTGATAAATCCCCTCCAGATCTGCACTGCTTCTGACCTCTCCTTACTACCTGCACCCAGAGCATTAAGCAGAAGCCTTTGGGAGCAGCTCCAGCCTGGCTCCTGCCTGCCATGGTAGTAAAGCCCTCCACGCTCAGTGCCCCTGGATTTCAGCAAGAAGCATCAGGCATTGGTGTCGGACTGTGTCCATCCCGGCCACCTGTGGCACGAGCCCCATGCGCACCCAGCGCCCCTGCAGCGCTTGCAGGGACAGAGCTGGGGGCCATGTGCCGTGCAGCTGTGGGCACTGACCACACGTGCATGCATGGCACTGCCTGGCCGGGAGCAGGGCAGGTTGGACAAAATGCAGTATCGTAGAAAGCTCAAAACGTTTGCTGCTGCAGTGGCTGCGAGAAGCACCGCTATTAAACCGCTTATAGGAGCCTCACTTTTTACTGCCTGATTTTCAAAGCGTACTTCAATGGCATTCACAGGAGGGGAGAAGATGTGTAAGGTCATTTCGCAGGGCACATGTTTAAAGATTTTTCAAGAAGAGCAGAGCAAGGTCTTTCTTCTGGGGAGGGAGCGGCTTTTTTTTTTTTTTTTTTAGCTGCAGCTTTTATTGTCAATATGTATTTTTAATAAAAGGGAAGCAATAGAAGCGGTAGCAGGTGACACAGCCCACTGCTGTTCAGCTGCTGACATTTATAAGACAATGCCAGTGTCTTTTCAAAACAGATGCTTGCTTGCCACTGCTGTATCGATGTACACATTTATTTTATAACCAACAGCAGCAAGATGAAAATGATAATGCATGAAGAAATCCCAGAGGCACAGCCCAGCGGTTTTGCGATGCAGCCTCTTTGCCTTTGGCATCATCAGGAGGCTAATGGTCCTGGATAAGTCAGTATGAAACAGCACGGGCTTCTCTCATACATGCTCTCTGTTTGCTCCTTTTTCCTGTTTCTGGTGACACCAGCTGTGTATATCTTAATCATCGCAGTGCGTTTACATTTCTTTCTCAATTATCAACAAACAAACCTGGGCAGTTACATGGCAGGTGATGGCTGGGGAGCACTGGTCAGCTGTGAGGTTGTGTAATGTGGTGGGCACCAGAGAAGCGAAAAATAAGTCTAGTACAGGTTGTGAAAGAGGAGAGGTAACCTTCCAAATAGCATGTTGGAGCAGAATAAATGTAGTGCACAGGATCAATATAGACGGGGGGGGCAAAAGAATGGCGGGTGCCAATCTGCAGGCTTCAGCCCTCGCGTCACCAGCTCAGACCCCAGGTCTTTGCTGGGGGAGCATTTAGGTGCCATGGGACTCGCTCTGAAAGCCCCATGTGTAAGGGCTTCCCTTAGTTGGCTCTTGGGTGCCTCCTGGGTCGAGGAGGAGCAGGAAGAGTGGTTGTGCTGGGTTAGAGCCCAGCCCTGCAAATCAGCTCTCCATCAAGCATTTTTGGTCATGTAAGAATAGTCCCTGTGGCAGCAAGCTGACCTTCACTCCAGGAGGAAAGCTTATTCCTGGGGCACATCTTGTAGGATGCTCCTTACTGCAAGGAAATCAATACGGCAATATTATGATAATGTTATACACAAGCTTTTATTTCTGGATGAAGAATGAAAATAAAGAATATGCTGTATCTATTGATTCTTTGAATTTACGTATTTGGATATATATGTTTGATGTCTGCCTTCTGTATGCAGCTGTTTGCCAAACGTGACAGGATTTGTTTTTTAAACCTGGGGGCGAGTTCTGCCCTGTGCATTTAAAATAAGATTTCTCTGAATTATTGAATATGTCAATAAATAAAGCAGAGGAAGCAAGCAGGGAAAAACCCAGAGGTCCTTGGTGAAAGGAAGTTGTAGACACTGGTAATAGGCTCTCACAGCAGTAAAAAGAGGGGGGAAAAGGGCAACTTAAAAAAATGGAAGGGACAAAGAGTCGAATTGGGTATCTCTGCTTTGGTTTTCTCTGGGTTTGATGGTGATTACTGGCTTGGCCCTGGACTGCATCTGTTAATTTAATTCCACCTCATGGTAGAGGGTTAAGAGAACATTTAAATGAATGCTGCAGCGAAGGGAGGACAGGTGCCTGAGATATGTGGGTGTCGCAGATGTCTGCAGGATGGGGGAGATGGGCTGTGGGCTGGCGAAGCCCCGGAGGAGCTGCTAGTGCCCAGGCACAAGGTGGGACAGTGCTGGGGGAAGCCAAGAGACTGGTGAGGAGGAGGGGGCATATGTACGGCCAGTGACAGGGCTGGGGGCTGCCTGCAAGCACCTCCACCCCAACCCCACTACCCTGCCAGCTTTGGGGGGGGAGCTGATGAATAAAACATCGCGTTTTACGGAACATGTGTCATCCCGGCTCCAACATTATAAAGTCCCTTACTCTCCTCTCAAGAGATCTTGCATGAGCAACCATTTAAATGAGTGTTACATTATTTACAAGTTGCACTATTATTAAATTAATGTTACATTCATTGGGGCTTTTGTTTTGTTTTGTTTTCAAGGCAGAGCTGTAATTTGAGCAACATATTCATCAAGTCTGAAATGGTAGCTCCAATTATTTTAACATTCATTTGCCCATTCAGCTTCCTCTGCATCTGCTGGTTTTCTCCCCATGACAGCGTGTCAGAGCCGGGGACGCGTTTGTGCTGCTTGGCAGCGAAACCACCACGAGACAGGCAATGGGACACATTTGATCCTGATGTAGCCAAGGGTGGGTCTTTGCAACCAAGACACAAGTTGCAAAGGTAGCACATCCCCGTGTGAGAATTTCCTTCCTCCACTGGCAAACCCCTCCCAGCATCAAACCATGTAAAGTCAGGGCTAGCAACTTCTTAAATTCAGGCAGGGTAGTGAAAAAAAGCCCTATTGATTTGCTGGCATGTGAGCCTCAGTACGGCAGTCATGTGCATGTGTTGTAGCAGTGCTCGTCGAAGTGAGCATGGGCTAATTGGTTAAAATCTGAAAGGATGCTCTTGAGTGCTGGGTAAGTAACCATAGCAAAGCATCAGCCATTCAGCAAGTGCTGAAAATGAGACAGAATAGCTAAAAAAAAGAGAAATTTCATTATTTATTTTAATGCTGGAAGTGTAAGCTTTCCTGACGTGATCATAAAATCATATCATTTATTAATGTTCCTTGCTTTGAGGCTGCATCCTGTACCATCCCCAGCCTCCTGCCATTCCTGCCATCTTCAGCCTGGTCCCACAGCTGTGCCTGGCGAGGTGGCTGCCTATGCTGCTGTCCATCCCACGGTGGGTGCCAGGGCTCCCCTCTGCCCAGCCACGGGCTCTCGTAAGGTGGTGAGGGTGAAGGAGTGGGCTTTTTAAAAAAATAATCAGTAACTGTGGTTTCTTTTTCCTTTGCTTTCTCAGCCAGTGAGATTCACTCAAGCTTTTCCCTGCAACCACAAGAGCTAATGACATGCTTTAGGTATTTTATTTTATTCTATTTTATTTTATTCTAATTTATTTTATTCTATTCTATTTTATTTTATTTTATTTTATTTTATTTCATTTCTCAGATGAGACTGGATGATCTTGTATGATTTTTTACCTGCAAAACTAGAGCCTCTGGGGTAGGCACAACCCTGTGTGAGGAGATGGCCCTGATGTGTGAGCATCCCTGTAGGATGCTGATGTCTGTGTGATGAGGTCTGTGAGTTGTCAGGGACCCCGATTTCATGCCTTCCCTGGCGCACCCCTCGGGGTTCCTCTGCTGCTGCAGCAGTGCAGGAGCTGTGGGGCTGCGTTTCTTCAGGGACCAGCTGGAGCATCAGTAGGGTGCATGGCTGCGGGGGGGCAGTGGGGGAGGCAGGATGGCGTCTCTCGGAAAGATAATGAAATGTGGCCCCGGAAAGAGCCTCAGCGACAGCTCCTCGGATGTGCCTGGGCTCTGTTCATTAATCTGTGATAATTAGACTTATTTGCAGAGGTTAACAGCGGTGGCACATGGTAATTAACCACTCATTCCCCGCCAAACAGCTCGTAAAGCTTCTCACATGCCATGGGTCCGGCTGCAGGTAGTTACGGTGCTGGTGGGTCCCAGCGCTGGGAGGTCAGGGACTCCCTCCCAGGGAGAGGTGTCCCCCAAACACCCTGTCTGTCCCGGACCTGCTGCAGGACGGGGCAGGCGGAAAACAAATTAGTAACCCCTCCGCTGCTTGCCCCTCTCCCCTCCCACCCTGCCTTGCCAGCCAGCTGGGGACTCTCGTTTCCCCTGGGCAGGGGCAATATTGCCCCAGCACCTGTGGGGCTGCTGCTGTGAGCAGGTATTTTGGCAGGGCAGGTGGGAAGGGACCAGTGTGCCCCAGGGTTTTGCAGGGCATTGGCTGTGGCGTTAGAGCCACCGAGCACCAGCCCCGCAGCGGGTCCTGCCAGCCAATGTCAGTGGAGCTGTGCTCAGCTTGCCCAGCGTAGGGGTTAGGGAAGATGGAGCAATGGATGGATTTCGGACAAGATCCCCCCCCCTCCCTTTTCATCCCTTCTCCCCCTCTCTACCCCCACACCCCCTCAGCGAAACCAAGCTAATTAGTCAAATAGATGAAGTTAGGCCAGGCGGGGAGAAGCCCCGTTGCGTGTCCTATATTAGTAACTCACGTGGGAGTAGCCAGATTGGAAGGAGATTGAAAGGGAAAATTGTAGGTGTATGTCGGAAGATAAGTGGGCTAAGCCTTTCCCCCAGCCCTGCGCGCCTGGCTTCCAACATGAAAATGATGTCATTCTTCTCCGTGGCCGGCCAGCCGCCCCGCATCAGCCCCCTGCAGCGTGACGGCCAGCGGGATGCTGCTCGGGGTGTTTCAGCCCTGTGAATAAATGATGAGCCACTGGTGGGAGGGAGGCAGGGCAAGCACCTCGGGATGCATTAAAGCAATTAGCTGGGAGCGAGGAGGGAGCAGCACTGGTTTTAGCCCCTGAAAAGTTGCACCAGCAGCTGCGCAGGGGGACGCGCAGGCAGAGGGGCAGCCAGGGACAGGGGTTGCAATAGGTGCCGGTTACATCCCTGTTTCTTGGGCTGCCTGCCCCAGCTGCTGTGGGGAGTGAGGGCTTCATCCTGCTCCTGTCTGCCCAGCCCCAGCCGCTGCCACCCCCACCTCAGGCGGAAGGGATCTGCTTGCCAAAATACAGCCATGGTCTCTGTGGGCTGAGTTGCTTTGGAGGTCGCAAGCCCTGAATCTTCCCACCCTTACATGGGGTTTATCACAGGCAGCTTCCCAGAAAGCTGCTGCGTGCCAGCACGAGCCCTTCTGCCTCGGCCATTAGAAATCCTTCCTGCTGCCCTGACCTGGAGTCTAGTCCCATCCCAGAGGTCAGTGCACCAGGGTGCCCAAATGTTCTGAGGACTTTTGGAGTGGGCATCGCAAAAACGCATGTGGTGGCTCTGCAGCACGTCCATTAGAAAACGTCTTAAACAAAGAAGCACACCTTCTGCTGCAGCAGGCAGCAGCATGGGGGGTGATTTTCTGGCTCACAAAGTTAAGGCAAAGTCAAGTATTTGGGGGCCCCATGCGGTGGTTTCTGTGCCGGTGGCAGACCCCTGCAGCGAGGGTAGGCACCGCGCTGGCTGGCAGAGCACTGTCCTGCCACTCCAGTGGAAGCAGTGGGTATTTGCAATTAGTGCCTTCACCCTGGCCTCTGGCGTTTGCTTCAGTTATCAATCAGGCGAGTGCAGCCGGTGGCTGGGGAACCTGCAAGACCTGAATCATCCCCACGGAGATCTTCAGCCTTTGCCAGAGGCAGGTGCAGAGCAAGGCTGCGTACAGTGCCATGGCTTCGGGAGGGCACGGGCTGCTCGCTCTGCCTGGCATGCCGGCAGCTGCCTGTCCCACTTGCTGGCTGGCGCTGGCAGGTTTTGGTTCCCAGAGCGATGGCAAATGAGGTGACAAGTCCAGTCCTTGGCTCTGTCAAACCTACTTTCCTGCCCTACTTTTATTTCACTCTGCAGTGGTGGAGCAATGCCCAGTGTGTGCCCTGAGCTGGTGGCACTGCTGCATGCAGGATGGCTCTGCTCCAGTTGACTGGGAGGGCACCTCCGCAGCAAAAGCTTCCAGGGAAAAAAAAAACGACGAACAAACCACGGGAAGGAAAAAAAAATGAGTGGAGCAAAGAGCATCTCCTGCTGACACTGTGCAGCCAGCAGCGCCTGTCTGCCCTTGTGAGACCCACCAGCCCTGCTGTTAAGGGCAAAACACAGCTGTGAGCCAAGGTGAGGGGACTGAAGGGATGGCAGGCAAAGGAGGGGCTGCCCTGGTTGTTCCCATCACTGCATTAGTTGCTGTTGCCTTCAGCTTCAGGGTAAAAGCCAGGCAAAGGTGCTGTCACCATTCCCAGCGTTTTTTCCTCCCAGGTCAAAAGTGTTTAGCTGGGGGGGGCAGTGAACCATGGCTTCACTGAAGTCCGTCTCTCTTTGTATGGCCGTGTCTCCTTGGTGGTGCTGGGGAGCACCAAAGGCGGTGCCTGGTCGGCTCCCAGCCCTGGAAAGAGAAAGCAGTGGTGAGGGGAAACACATCTGCTGCCGACCTCTACCTTCACAAAGAAATGTTTCCTTGCACCTGGGAAAAATTGCGTTGGGAAAAATGTCTTTGCTTTTGACTCCAAGGCTGGTTTTGCTGGTGTGTGGCCCCCCACCTCTCCCTCTCTTCTCTTTTCCTCAGCCCACTTTGCCAGTTTGCTCTCGTGCTTCCCCGCAGCTGTCCCTCACAGCTTTTCTGTCTGCCTGCTCTTCTTGCCCTAGGACATCTTCATAGTCACAACCTGGCGCCTTTGCTGCACCAGCTCCTGCTTGAATCTCTTGGGCAGCGTCAGTGTTCACGCTGCCTGCATGTCTGTGGTTTGCATGTTCTGTTTATCATTTCAGCTCTTTGGGGTGTCAGATGAGTTCATCGACTTCTTCATCCCAAGTGACGAGACACAAGAACCTCCATGGGTCTAACACACAGCTTTGCTGGTGCACAGGCTTTCCAGTTCACAGGGTATGCTGTTGCGTCCAGAAATTAAGAGCAAAAAATCCTTCTGAATTAGGCTGAAACAAACACTAGCTAGATTTCCCCTCAACTGGAAGAATGTCATGACTGAATCTGGGAGGCTCCTCAAATCCTGGCTCTGGGCAGACCCACCAGGAGCCCAGGCATGTCCTTGTGGATCCTTTTTTTTTTGGTTCAGTGACAGTTCATTGAACAGGAGATGAAACATTTCAGGCTGGTATTTGTCAGTGAATTTCTGACTAGCTGCAAAAATGAATGCTTGCATCTGAAGGAAAAACATAGACAGGCGCATCTGTAGTGATGGGAATAAGCATTTGGTCAGGAGGACAGTTCTCTCCCAGCTTGCTGGCAGTGCTTGGGGTTCCTGTGGTCCAGGATCTCCTCTTACCACCTGTCTCAGCAAAAAAAAGACAATGCAGATCCCAGCACACACAGCCCAAATGCAAGGCCAAAGTGCTGTGCTAGTGGTGGCTCACCAGAAAGGGGCACGTGCTGATGCCTTAGCTGCATCCCTCCAGCTTGAGGGTCTCCATTCAGATGCTGCTCCGGTGTGGCATGGATCCGTCTGCAGGCTCTCAAGGGCTTTGTTTGGGTACCGCAGCTCTGCTGCTGCTGTAAAGCTCTGCTGCTCCGTAGCAGCCAGTGCTGCTGTATTTTAGTAGTAGTTTGGATGAGGGTGACTTTGCATGGGGGTGGCACTATGGGACAGCCTAGCGCCTTACTATAGCAGCAAGAAAGTTTGCAGAAGGACTCTGGGAATGATGCCAAATGATAAAAACACAGTTTGAGGGTTAACGGGAGACCTTCCTCTGAGCCGCACTTCACCCCCTTCCTGGAGCCCATCTACACATCCACACAGGCATGCTCAGCACGCACAGAGGGCAGACGTGTTTCTGGAAGTGTTACTGGTGACCTCAGTTTTCTGAGGTCTGAACACATAACAGAACATTTGCATTTTTTATATATATTTTTTTTTATCAGAGGCAAGTGGACCATGAGAGCCATAGTAACTACACCAGAACAGGAAAGGAGAGGCTTAGCAGCACGAGTGCTGACAATCCAAACCCATCTTCTGAGCCACAGTTCTAAGGAGTGATTTTCTGTAAAAAGGCAGAAATAATGCCAAACAAAACCTGTTCCTTTGTGAGGCCCACAGAATGAAAATGAGTCCAGTGTTTCAATTTTTATTTCATGAAAACAGTTTCCCCATTTTCCAACCTGCTATTGCAAAAGGATTTGCCATTAGTAACAGAAGAAGCTTCACATCTGGTCAGGGTTTCACCATCAGACAAAGGGGAGGACGTCAGCGAGGCATTAAATGTAGATAATGGATTATCAACAGGGAGAACAGACCTTCAGGGGGTGGGTGTGGGGAGGGATGAGGGGATGGGGCATAATGAGGCACAAAGGCAGCAAAGTGAGACATCTGGGAGGGCTGCGAGTAGCTCTAGGGGGGCTCCTGCTCCCTCCTTGGGTGGCTGTAGCTGATCCCCCGATGCCTCCCAGACACAGCAGTCAGGAGGGAAATCAAATATTAACTGGCTCCTGCTCCCAACCTGTGTGAGGAAGAAGATGAGTGAAGCAAGAGGGAGACCGGTGGAGCCAGAACAGTAGGAAGCCATGCAGAACCCAAACACTAAACTATTAGTGAGCACGAGTAGCAAAGCTCTCAAAGGCAGCTTTGACAGAGACACTAGCAAAATCGCCAGGGTAAGGAAGAACCTTTCTTAAAATTAGTGTAAGACCCAAGAAGCAGCTTTGGTGGATTCGGAGAGCAGCCCTGGGACAGAAGCCGGTGAGCAGGAAGGAGCCGGCAGACAATGAAATGCCTGGAAGCAGCAGCAGGGAGACTTGGCGGAGATGAACAAATCCAGGGAGGAGGAAGATTAGCAGTTAATTACACTGCCGTCCTGCCCAGGACCCTCCAGCCCGGAGCAGGACCCCGGGCAGGTGGCAAGCCCAGAGCCGAAGCCGGCAGCCTGGGCAGTGTGTGCTGGGAACCCGTGCCCAGATGAGCTCTGCCGCTGGCAAGCGCCGGTTCATGCGGGGTGTCTGGAGCAGCGGGGCTGGAGCCTCAGCAAGGCTCTGCCTGTCCCCGGGCATGGGGAGCATGCCTGAAGCGCAGCTCCGAGCGCCTGTCCTGGCTGGATCCTGTCTTTGGATGGGCATCTCATGCCCCCCTGCCCCCTTCCCCTGCCATCGTGCCCTCCTTCCCAGGGGAAGACAGCCAGGGCAGAGGGGCGGCACGGGCCCCTTGCACACTGCGGCTGGCATGGTGTCTGCCCAGGTGATGGGGGACCGGGGTGCTCTGAGCCCCAGCACCTCGGGACTGGGGGACAGGCAGTCCTGCTGCTTGGGGACAGCAAAAGTGAGCACTGGGAATATGGACACACGCCTCTTTGGGGATGCTGCCTTGCTGGGAGAGGAGTGCTCCCTTCCCATGGACCTGGTGCTGGGCTCCCCGCTGCAGCCTGGGGCCCTTCCCAGACACCCGCTGCCCCTCTGGCAGCCCAGGGGACTGGCTGGTGGCCCGATGGCCCCGGGAGCCTCTGGGTGAGGGAGAGCCCGGAGAGGCCCCTGTATAAACCAAAAATGGGAGAGCAGGAGCCGGAGGCAGGATCCCCAGGGCACAGGGAGGGCAAGCTGGGGAGGAGACGTGATGGGCCATGAAGGAATTGCTTTTATTCTGCAGACCTTCACCTTGTCTCTGACGGTGCAGTAAGGACCCAGCCTGGGAGGGAGATGCTGAGATGCCCAAAAGGGAGGGGAGACCCCCTGGGACAACCTGAACTCCTGGTTATTTGGCATTTGCAGTATTGCCTTTGAGACATCTTTGGGATGATGGGGTTTTGTGATCAGTCTCTCCAGCTTCTCCCACAGTACAAATGTCAACCAGAACTGGTCCCCTCAGTCCCCAGGTGTCCACAGATCCTGGTAGCAATAACATTGTCCCCTCAGGAAACCTTGCTGGGAAGGAAGATGTGAAAGGATGATGGGTGTTGCTTGAGGAGCTGAGTAGAGGAAGCCCCATCTTCCCATGCAACAGCTGGGGCTCTCAGGCCAGGGAGCACAGCAGGGCCGCTGCCCACACCAGGAGCCCTGAGGTCTCAGGGGCAACAAGGTGGATGGGACCAGCCAGCCAAAGTGAGTGGATCTGGTTGAGCTGTATCCCTGGAGGGCCCTGCCGGGGCCACTGTGGACCTGCACCCCGCTCCATCCTCACTGCCGTCAGCAGAAGCAGCATGGTTTAAAAGCAGCTTTGGCTTCGCCTCCTCTGAAAGATGGGCCCTGGTCCAAATCCTACTGACGTCAAGAGGAGCCTGGCCCCGGCAGAGACTGCTTAAGATGGTTTTGGTCTGGTGAGAGCTCATCAGTCATACCAGAGCTCCAGAAACCCCAAACAAAGAGTGGCTCAGCCCTAAGTATTTGTATGGCCCCGTTGCTATAGTGTCCAGGAACCTCAGTCTTTAAACACAGCCATTGTCACAGCAGCCTGGAGAGAAAGGGATGCATGTCTGGGTCCCAGGCAGGGAAATGGAGGCACAGGGCCCAAAAATCAGTTGTCTGTGGCTGAAGGGAAGGAGAGCTCATGGGCTGTGAGCCTCCCAGGGTGCAGGGCAGGCCAGTACCTCCCAGCCTTCGCCTCCCCTGTGCTTGCAAGTGTTGACAAAGGGCCAGCATCTGAGTCTGTCATATTGCTGAAGGCCACTTTGGCGTCTGTCTGGCCCTTGCATGGACATAGTGATGCCCACAGCTGGGCAGTGCCATGGGATGGGGCAGAAAGGCGGGAGCCATCACTGTGCTTGCGGGAGGACAGAGGCACGGGGGGGGGGGGTGGGAGCAGCAGCCTGTAAATAAGCTATGGCAGCAGCTTACCAGGTCTGGAGGCTTTTTTTGGAGAAGGCCCAAACATATTGCTTTCAACATGGGGCATGCAGCGCGCACAGAAGGGAGTCTGCCTGACCAGGGCAAGACGGGTGGCTGGAGGACACAGGGAAGGGAACCATGGGCAGCAACAGGAGCTACCGTGAGGATCAGGCTGTCTTATCTTGCAGAGATTGGGCTCGCAATGCTAATGCTTTTGGTACCTTTCCAGCGGCGTAGGAAACAGAGGGACTTGCAGAGCGTCCGGCGGCCGTGACTCAGCAGAGGCAGAGCTGCAGCAGCGTCCCCAGCCCTGCACCACTGCCCTCCTGCCTGCCAGCCCCTGGCACGCTCCACCCTGAGCCAAGGGCTGCAGGAGCCTTGGCCCAGCAGCACGGACTGGAAAAGGCAGGGGCATGACAAGGAAAACCTCAATGCGTTGGAGAGTGGTGTCAGCCCCATGGGGAGTGGTCTTCTATTAGTGGTTAAATTCCCTGAGTGTTTTTTACTGTCAGCTGTATAGGCACATGCCCGGGGTCAGCAATGACCCCAGCTGTTAATAGTGACTCTGGAAATAAGGAGGAGAGGGGTGGGGGTGTCCGTGCAGAGGTGACAGGGATGCAGCTCCAAAGACATGCACACAGATTGAGACAAAAGCTGGCACAAAGATGTACAGGCTTCGCAGCAGTGGACTCCCATAGGGGGACAAGCACGAATCCTGCCCCAAAATGGCATGCAGGGGGTGGCTGTGCTGAGGAAGGGATGTGTTCACGGGGGGACAGCACTCACCTTCGCCCACGGCTTGTGGAAGAGCAAAGAGCCCTGTGCAGCCAGGGCAGCCTGGGGGCACCTGGGGCCTGGGACTGGGGTTTCCCTATTTAGATTGCTGTCTTGTAGGTATCTTTTCTGTATGACAAAAGTCCTGGAAGGGGAAAAGCTGTTTTCCTAAAATATATTTCCTAAAAGATTTTTCCTGTTTGCTGTTTTAGCTGATGGACGTGATAGTCTATGTTTTGCAGAAGCAGATGGAGGATGAGGCCACAGAAAGTATACCATAGCAGGGGGAATGATGCTGAGGCTTTAGTAAGGGCTTTTTATCTAAAATGTCAGTTGGTCATTGAAATTAAGTAATGTTAATAACAAAACAAACAGAAACACTGGACAGCAAACAGCCTGCTCCAGTCACCTCTCAGCAGCTCAGCTCACATCATTATCATTTCTGTAACCGCACCATATGCGAGTCCTTTTGCCTCCCCAGAGTCTTGAGGTAGAGCAAGGATCCACATTTCCAATGCCAAAAAGTAGCTTTATAAAAATACCTACTTCCAGGTCTTTTTATTCAGCACAGGGAAGCAAACACTGGGCATGAGCCCAAATTGTGCTTTCCTTTGTGGGTCTCCTTTAAGAATTGAACAAATGGAGGATCTCAGCATTAAAATAGAATATGACTGGAAACTTCATCAGCGACCAAACTCCCTTTGGCATGCCTCTGGCCCTCCCTGACAGCTCTGCTCCCTGGGATGCAGAAAACCTGGAGCTTCATAAAGTGATATTGTCTGGGAATCTGCACCGGCTCCTGGGAGAGGGGTCCAGGCATCCGCTCGTCGTGCCGGATGCGCTGCTCTGCTGAGATATGCCCTGACCTTTACGGTGCTGGGCCTTTGGGGGTTAGGAAAATCCTGGCCTGGCTGAGAGAAAATCCTTGCACAGAAATAAGCTTTGCAAAGACACCCCCCTTGCTGCGGAACTCCTGCACCAGGCGGTGCCCCCACAGCAGGCATAGCCACTGGGGGAAAGCAGGGATGGGGAGAGGGCTCTGGGGAAGGGGTGTGCAACAAGACAACAGCCTTCCCACCCCCCACCCCCTTTCCTATCAGTGATGGGGAAAATCTGCTGATGACCTCTGGGGCTGCTGTGAGCCTGCTGGGCACCTGTGCCTGCCAGCGGTTCAGCAAGCAGGGCAGCAGGCAGCTCCCTCTGCGCGCCGCCTGCTCTCTGAAACTGAAATTTGCTGAAACAGCTCCTCGCCCGCGTCTCGCCAGGCACTGGAGGCTGAGCTCAGACTGAGCAGCCGCTTGGAGGGCAAGGAAAACCCAAACCATCCCCATGGTGCAGTTGGGACCAGCGGGGCTGCCCAGGCATCTTATGGCTGGTGCCAGCAGGTGTGGTCTGTAGTGGTTTAATTCCAGCTGGGTACTAAGTACCAGCCACTCACTCACTCCTCCCCTCCTCTGGGGGGACCGGGAGAAAAATGGGGAAAAAAGGTAAAACCCATGGGTTGAGATAAGAACAGTTTGATAATTGAAATAGAGTAAAATATTATAATAATAAGGATAATAATAATAATAACAATAATAATTAAAATAATAATAATAATTGTAGTAGTAGTAGCAGTAACAGTAGTAGTAGTAGTGGTAGTAGTAATGAAAAGGGAGGTAGTGAAGAGGGAGAGAGGGATAAAACCCAAGAAAAACAAAAGAGCACAATACAATTGCTCACCACACACTGACCGATGCCCAGCCAGTCCCCGAGCAGCCGTCAGCCCCTCCTGGCCAGCTGCCCCCACATTATATACTGAGCATGACGTTCTGTGGTGTGGAATATCCCTGTGGCTAGCTGGGGCCAGCTGTCCTGGCTCTGCCTCCCTCCCAGCTCCTTGTGCACCTCCTCACTGGCAGAGCACGGGGAACTGAAAAGTCCTTGACTTAAGGTAAGCCCTACTTAGCCACAACTAAAAAATCAGTGTGTTATCAACATTATTCACATACTAAATGCAAAACACAGCATTGTACCAGCTACTAAGAAGAAAATTAACTGTATCCCAGTCAAAACCGGGACATGGTCCCTCCCTAGTGCCACATCTCATCCCTTCATGTCAAGGATGCGGTTTTTTTCTTGCAATATTTCAAGCCACATCATTGCAAACTGGGACAGCAGGGCTGTTTCTCACAGCAGGAATTGGGGAGAGAGACCTATTGCCTCCCAGCAGATGGTGGTGGGAAATGGTCCTCGGGCAATGGCCCTTCAGGCACCTGTGGAAAGGTGCTCAGTGGCCTGAGCCCACCTCTCAGCTTTTGCTACCTTCTTCATCTTGTGCTGTGGTAGCAACCAGAGCCCTCAGCTTAAATCCCAGCAGGTAGGTTGACAGCATCCTGCAGGCTGGACGAAGCTGGGCAGTGAGAGGAGAGAGACCTGCATGGTGCTCTGGCTCACTGGGCATCAGCCCTGCTGCCACCCCCCCCGCCATGCACTCCTGTATCCCCTCACAGGTGGTGCGGGGGGGCCTTTCCTCGATTTCCTTGCTGACTTCTTCCCATACCCCCAACACCAGGGTCCCCTCCTCATTGACCACCCACTCCTCTTACCACCTCCTCCAGCTCTCGTTCCAGGGCTGGACAAACTGCACACCTCCTGCCCTTGCTCGCAGCTGCAGCTTCCCCCAGCGACTGCAGCATGCTCTCATCCAGAGCTCGTGTTAAATAAATCCTGGATGTATCCGGATTTATAACTTAATTGGCTGGTTGTAAAAAGTTATTTCCCTTTTCAGCCCTTGTGCAATAGGCTTGCCCCTCCTCTCCTCGTTTATCTATTACTATGAATATTTGATGGCAGACTGTAACGAGAAATTTAAATACCTAAATTTATTCCCTAGTACAGGCGCGCTGGCTGCCCTGCTGATGCCAGGGAGCTGCACGGCAGCCTGGGGCTCAGGAGGGTGGGGGACACTGTGCAGAGCTATGGGGGGCCAGGGAGCCCCCATGTGCCAGCACGGGCTGTGGGGTGAGACCCTGTGAAGGCACAATGGCTGGGCTTCGGGAAGGCTTGGTGAGGACAGGGGGTGGCACTGCTCCTGGGGTCACCCCTGCTGCTGCCCTCGCACCTTGGTGGCTTTTCCTTTCCTTCCTCTGCTATCCTGTCCCCCCGTGTGTCCCCATCCCTGCAGGGAGTGCACTTCTCACCTGTCACTCCACGGGGGCTTGAGGGGCTGATGGCATCATCCCCATACAGCAGGTCAGCCAGCGGAAAGGGAACGCATCCTGACGGTGTTTGCGTGAGGATATGGGGCTGTAGGAGAAAGGGAAGAGTTGCCTTATTTGTCACTTGGGCCAGCTGCCAACTCTGCAGATAGATGGCCACCGTGGTCAAGGCTGTGGTCTTGCATCAGGGCTGGCTGCCTCCAAAACCTAACGTGAGCCACAAGAACGAAAGCTCCCGCTCCTCACTGGCTTGGCAACTTGTGTACCCAGATTTGCGTGGATGTTTTCTCCTGGCAGGTCCAGCCCACTCCGGCGTTGCCCATGTAACATGTCTCTCAGCAGTGCCACCACGTTTTCTGCCTGTCCCCGCCAGGCACACGCTGAGCCCAGACAGCCCCTGTGGAGCGACACGAGCCCAGTCCCAAACCGAGCGCCTCGCATCACATGCACTGCACGTGGGAGCAGGTTTCGCTGAGATCTAAGAGCATCCAGCTGACTCCATCCAGATTCATTATCAGCACCTAGGAAAAAAATATCACATCTAATTGGTGGGAATTCAACTTGGTTTGGTTTTTTTTTTTTCCCGTTCCTGGCTCCCTGCCAGGGGAGCAGAGCAAAGCCAGTCCTGCCTGCCCCTGTCCACGTAAACCTGCCCTTGCTCCTGCACCAGTCAGCGAAGACTTATTGGAGGGCATCAGAAGTACAGCGGTGCTTTACTACCATCCGTTACGCCTTTATTGCGAAGACAGAGCTAATAGCCAAAAGAAAGTGAGGAAAATGCCTTCTGGAGCGGTGCATCTTGCACACCCTGTACCACCCTTGAGTCGCTGCTGCCTGCCCTGAGCACCGCATGGAGGCTTCCAGGGCATAAATAATTCAAGAGCTGTGAAGAGGATTTCTCCCCCCCCCTTCCTCCCTTCCCTGGCTTATAACAAATGTTAATTTAATCAATTGGCAGTAAATCTGGCTGGTTGCTGACTCACGGCAGACGGTGCCCCTGCGGGCTGTAGCAGCAGCTTCCCTCCCTCCTTTGGAGACAGAACAATGCGGGAGACCGTTTCCTTGCTTTTCACCTTTTCCCTCTTTTCCTTCAGTTTGTACCAAACGGAGACAACTGCAAAATACACCCGAGGCTGCAGGTAGAGGTGCTGAGCTGGCAGGGGGTAGCTGGCTGGTGCATGGCCCTGGATGTACGTAATTTGGGGCTAATGAGGCCACAAGGCACGCGGGGCTCAAAGGTGCAGTGTTGGCAGCGCTGGCAATGCCAGTATTTACTGGCACCAAGGGGCTGTTGCAATGTCCGAAAGCCTGGCAGGTGACATTATCTGGGCAAACAGAGCAGCTTGCCATGCTGGTGACCCCGTGTTTCCATGCTGGAGAGAGCAGGACCCTGCTGGAGGTCTGTTGCCCACTGCCCCCTGTCCCACTCCTCACCTTGCACAACCCCGGCCGGGCAGGTGGGAGCTGAGGGCACCAAGGCTCTTGGGAGCATGGGACAAGGAGCATTTCAGCAAGGGGACTGGTTTTAACAGGGGCATTACTTGCTGGCTGTCACCCGTGGTGCTGGTGCTGGTGCCTGCTGACCTGAATGTGGGTCTTACTCCGTGTCTGGTTGAGAAGGTCGTTTAGAAATGGGAATAGGGAGAGGGACAAACCTCCCTGGGATGGGCTTGGCATGAACATGCGGCTACCTAGGGCTGTTAGTCTCTTGGGCTGATGGAAAAAGAGGAAAGCGGCAAGGCAAAACTGTCTGGAAATAAATATAAAAGTTCCAATTACCGCTAAAACAAGTTTTTTGTACTTTTATCAATCTCCTGTGTAATTTGACCTGCGTAATAGTGGGACAAGGAGGATGCGATGACACCAAATTGGAAATTGTATGTTGAAATCTTTTCCTAAATGAAGATTGGTTTGCAATGAAATGGATTTTTTTTCTGCTTGAACATGTCCATTTTTGCTTACAAAAAAAATCAATGACAGCTTAAAAAAATTAAAACATTTCTTCGAAAGTTTAATGGGAGAGAAAAAAAAAAGAAAAGCCCTTCTATGATGAATGTACCATTTCCATCAGATAAAACCTATTAATATTAGCTAGAAAGCTTTTACTTAGCGGGTTAAAAAAAAATTACTCCAGTGGCCTTTTTTTGCTGAGATCAAGAGCAGTACGTTTAATATCTGTTACAGCCTCTGTCAGGAGACTGCCTCCTGCCTTGGCAGGGGATACGGTCAATTATCTAATAGGTAGGTAGCCCTGCCCACGGCAGAGCATCAGGCTGCTGCGGTGCTGCCAGGGCCAGGGGGATGAAAACAAGGGTGCTAGTGGTGTCCCTCCCTGAGTGCTGAAAAGGGGAGGCTGTCAGGGGTCCTGCCTGGGGATGCTGCTCCCCCGGCATCGCCCTTGCTGCCTGCTTCCCCTCGAGCAGGACCAGGACCTGGTTTTGAAACATGCAGTGGAAACCAACTGCAGGCGGGAGCACCTGATGTTGGGATTTTCTGCAAAAATAAGGGGTGAACCCCAAGCTCCCAGCATGGGGTTTGGCTTCAGATTTTAGATTAAGATTCCGGATACTGCTTTGGGTAGAGGAAAAAAACTTTATTCTTCATCCGTTGTTCTGTGTTTCCTCTCCTGCGCGTGCCAGGCACCTGCTCACCATTTTTTGCAGACTTGTTCCTAAAACCCATTTGCAGCTTCAGCCCAGGTTTGGTGTCTGGCACAGACTGCGCAGCAGAAACTTCGTCTCCTGGCCTTGGTTTTCCCTCTGTGCATTGGTTCTCATCTCCCTGGGAAAGAGATGGCATCTTTTATGTCTCGAGTGCCATCCAGTCCAGGACCAGCAGATAATTAGCAATGGAAAACAACACCACGACCATTCTTTCGATGTCACTTACCTTGAAATGGGAAGTGGACGGGGGCTGTGAACGAGCAGCACTTGCCGTGGAGAGTGCTTTTTCAATACATCGATTTCATATTGTGCAGCTCCCTGAATAGTGTGCAGGTTTTGCTCACAAAGCTTTGATTTGGCTAATCAGCAGGATTATCTGCTGTGGCATGTCTTGGGACTCTCAGAAATGAAAGGAATTATAAAAGTGTATTAATATATTACAACATGCATATGCCAGCAGCTCCTGCCCAGCACGGGCCCTGGCACCCACCACAGGGGATGCTGCCACGGCTCCCAGCACGCCCAGCATCTCCCTCCTTCCCTCGAAGGGTCCATGTCCACGCAGTGTTACTGTTGCTCTGTGCTGGAGTGAGGCTGCTGCTGTAATCCCATTTACTATCACCCTAAGCATCTTCCCAGCTGTAGGAGAAATGAATGCCCCTTCCTTGACGACCTCTGTGTCGGTGCCACCGAACCGAAGGGTAATGGGGAGGAATATCCGAACACTGGTTCTGTTCAGTTCTTTGATACAACTTGAACTTCTGCAACACCTCCACAGGGCACATCAGAGCAACATCATCCCAGTTTGTGCAACACCGGTGGGTTTTCCCTGCCCCTGTCCAGCCACTAATCATTAGCACCCAGTGGTTTGTTTTAAGAAGGCTCAGCTCTGGGCTTCAGAGCATGTTAATGCATTTTAAATTGCCCACCGCTTGGAGTTGGTTTCCATGTACTCCAGCGTGACAGTTTCCAGGGCAAGTGTCACCCGTTGCAGCAGCATGTCTTTTCTACCCCTACCTGTGGCCCTGGTGTTGTGAAGTAATTAATCCCTTCCCCATGGACACAAACCACTCTTGAGGCAAAGTACATGCATGGTGTGGCTTCTGTAAGATTTGAAAAACCTGTTTTTAAACCTGCTTGTAGAAATCTTGGATTTCTGCTAGACCACGATGCTCTGGAGGGGAGCCGCATGGCAATTAAAATGCTAGTGTTGTTCTGTTTCAATTAGAGGTCCTCTTAATTGCCAAGTCTTCAAGGTTTTTAAAGTAGCCTCTGGTGAAAGACTGCAGCAATGTGCAGAGATAGATTGTATTCACTTGTCATCTCACACGCCAGCAACCGTCGGAACAGCTACTCCACTGCAACCACATCAGGCTATCACGGCTTGCTTCTTTATTTCTTTTGTCACTGTTGTTCATTACCAAAGAGCTCGGCTGCTGTTCAACAAAGCACTTAAGGCCTTCCTTCATTTGCAGTGAAGTCAATTCCCTTTTGCGGTGCTGCAGCACATCTACATTAAGGATTTACGTGGAAAGCCCACCAGATCGTCACTTCTGTCGCTCCTCCCAGTCTAGGCAAGCTGGAAGCGATGCTGTACCTCCCAAAGAGCTGCAGAACAGGGCTGCGTAAAAAAAGTGTATATATTTCACACAAGTTCTCCAAAACATGCCTAATTAATTGATCTTGTACTTATTCAAAATTAGGATGAGCGCTTCCATACAGATTCTTATGTTTATTTGACTAGTTAGGGAACAGTATGATACTGTCATCCCAAACCTTGGTATGACTGTTGACCTTCTTTTCTTGGGGCATTCCCACTTGGAAAGGAAAGAGGTGCTGCATTCCCATGCCCGCACATCCTCAGCACATCGTCTGCTGCTGCTTTTTTCCAGAGTCCTGCGTGGAGACAGCCAGGTGCTGTGTGCTGCCTGGCCTCTGCCGCACTGGCATCGCCAGTGGATGGCACCACCAGGGATGGCACCACCAGCGAACGGCTTCCCTGGCAGACGGCAGCCCTGGGGGAAACTCCATTTGGTGTGAGACTGAACAGGGGGACAAAGGGGAGACAAGCTGTGGGTAAATTACGGCAAGGTGCAGCAGTGAAACATGGTGCGCTTTGCTGCTGGCCCTGCTGCAGCTCCCAGCCTCGAGATGCCACGGCACATCCCTCAGCGGCACATGGGAAAGCCCATCCCGGTCAGGTCTGATCCTTGCGCTGCTGCAGAGCCCTTTCCCGGCTGGAGTAGCTGCCTAAAGCACACCAGCACCCAGCACAGGCAGCTGCCCTACAATAACTTGGCTGCTCTCTTTCGTTTCAGTGATGCCTGTCAGCACCAGTCCCCTACCAGGGAAGTTTTGCCATCCCTGTTTATTAATATCAACCCACCCACGCCCCGCAAGCTCCTGCCCAGCTGGTGGGTCAGTGCCAAAGCAATGCGCTTCGGGACAGGCTGTGCCTGTGCCCGGGCATCGCTGACTGGTCACCCCCCCATCGCCAGCTGGGGCAGGAGGGGTCTGGTGCCCGGTGGGGTGCAGCCCTCACCCCCACCCACGGCAGCCCTGGGGCATGGGGCAGCTTCCTGGGAACGTTCAGAGCCCGCAAACCAAAGCTTTGAGGCACTGGGGGAGGTGACTTTTACCCCCATTAGTTATCTGCCAGCCTCCCCCTCCCTCTCATGGCTCTTTGTTCCGGCAGTGGTTGTACAACCCGTGTCAAACACCTCTGCTGACAATAAATGACTGCACGTCTCTTCATCTGGGCTGTGACAGGGGACAGAGTAAGGTACCCTGCTCTGGTGCTTTTGGTGGTGCCTCTATCCCACCGCCCCTCTGTGCGTCATTTCTAAAGGGGCACGCGTTGCCAGGGGATGCATGTTGGGGAGAAGAGCTAGACTGGTCTGGGTGATCAGAGGAAAATTATTTCCATGTGCACAGAGGTTACTGCCTGCCTGGGAAGGGGATACAGAAAGGAATCACTGCACGGATCCTTACAGCTTATGGCACGCAGAGAAAACCAGTGTGGGAGGAAGAGGAAGGAAGTTTGCAGAGATGAATTTTGGGAGGCTGATTTAAATAAATCCCACAGAAGGGTTTTCTCACAGGAAATATATTTATTAGATCAAGAAGGCAATAAACTGAGCAGATGATCCTTATCGAGGCTTCTGTGCTCAGGAGGAGCAGGGCCAAAGGCAGCCATGATGATAACACAGACGACCTCAGTGATGATTTGCTTTGAGTGAAGTGCTGAAGTTTCACATACTTCTCAGATGCCCTGTCATTCAGCCACTCTCCTTGCTAGAAAAAAGGTTAATTGATGCAAACCACATTTTTTTCACCAGCATGTGCCAAAGCAGCCAGTGTATTTTACGCACACAAAACAACAGCCAGGCTTTTGCGTGGCTTGAATTAGATGGATGACAAGAGCTACCAGGGGGAGTCAATTAAGCTGCAACCTTGGAGTCAAACTTGCAGATTTTGTAACAGTGCCTAGTAAATAATGGGTGCTTGCACATCTCCTTTCACTAAGAAGCACTAGCATATGTCTTTGAATATGTTCTCCTGGTAATTGCACAGGGAGCGTACACATTCGGTCCTGTTGTCTACTATGAATAATGCATGGTGAGGAGGGGGGAGCCAAAAGTGCCGAGCTGCTCGTTTTTAGATGGACTTTCTTAACATTATTATTTAGGTGTCACAGCCGTTCTCCTAAAGAATTGTTTGTCTCCTTTGTCACTGCAAAAGTGTGCTTATTTAGGAGGGGGGAACAAATAAGTGAACGGCAGAGTAAAGCTAATCTGAGATTATCCATGCAAATTGGCAGCTGAGATTCAGATGTGAAAATCTACCCCTGATAAAAATTACTAAGAGGATTTCTGCTGAATTTCGTTTTTCTCCTGACTTACTAATCCATGCTGGGGGAAAATCCTCCTGTCCGGTCTTGTTTAGGTTAAGTAACATTAATAATCTTAAACTGAGGACGGCAGGTATTGGGATCCATTTTAAGCGGGCGCTGCTGACTGCCGATGCGCCGCTCACAAAGCGGAGGCTTCGCTTCTCCCCGTGGTATTTCCCACATTCGCCTTAAATCAAAATGGTTAGTCAGCACAGCCGGGTCCTTTGCTTTCAACCTGCTGGGTTTTTTTTCTTAAAACTCCCACTCAAAAGGCAGAGTCAATTCAAAACCCAGGAAGCCTAAAGGCTAAGCAAGCTGCCCGGGGAAAATACAAAGAGTATGTGTTTGCAGGCTGAGGTTTGAATATCTCGTAGGAGCCAGAGCTCCAGCTGTGTCTGGATTGTACCTTAGCAGTATTAACATGCAGTGGGAGCGGCTTTCGGAGATATTGCCGTGCCGGCTCTGCCCAGCACCAGCAGTCGTGGCAGTGAGGGTGCAGTGATGCCTCCCAGCCACGCAGGCAGTTTGGGTTGCCATTTCCAAGGAAAATTTGATGCCACTTTAAAATCCAGCTTGCTAATTAGGTATTTACTGTACACTGATTTGCATTGTACACAATATAATCTGAGAGTTACCTCCAGCAGCGACGGTTAAACTTGTGCGAATGCATTTAGAGCCGCTGAGGTAGATGTAGCACGTGTCGATGCTCATGCATCCAGTATGCAATCATTTGTCCCTTGTAACCACTTTTATCTGCATCGTTATAGCACGTGCAATACAAATTGCTTGCTTCGGTTCAGTTAAGCTAAAGTAGATTGTTACTTATTAATACAAAGAGCTTTTTTTTTCCTGCAATAAACCTGCTTGAAGCCTTCTGGGGATCCTGAACAGCATGTGCTGAGGTGCAGCTCCCAGTGGGGTTTCACTCAGGGCTTAGGATAAATACACACCAGCAGCTGTGGCTCTCAAAACCTTGCTTAAGACAGCTCAGTGCATAGGGATGCTGGACCAAAACCACCACTACCCTCCCTTGTAAAAGGACTGAGGATGCCGTGCATCTCTTGGTGTGCGCAGAGGACAGTCATATAAATGCTCCTTCTTGCAGGACCTGGTAGCAGGCCATGGAGGGAGGGGAAGGTGCTCACACCAAATGCCACTTGACCACCCAAGCAGGTTGGCCACAGGGCACCACGGGGCTGGGAGAGCTGCCCTGGTGTGGGGCCAGGAGCAAGGGCCAAGGCAGCCTCCCCGCATCACCACCAGGCCCCCTCGGATGTCCATCCCCACCATGTGGCACAGGGGCTGGAGAGGAGGGAAACTGCCATTTGTTTTTTCTTGTGCTTTTCAAAGGTTTTTTGGGTCTGCTTGCTTTTAATTTCATTAAAATCCCAGATATTTGGATACGTTCCATGGCTGACTGAAAAATGAGGGGGCTGGAAAGGATTATGTGAAAAAGTTGTCAACATATTCCTCTTCCCACACTCTGCTCTTCCCCCAAAGTGCCCTGAAAACTCCAAAAATGTCAATCAATAATAATTAGCCCATCAGACACGAGTGAGAAATTTCAGGCCTGGGAGCCACCAGGCTCTTCCCCCGCGAACGCCGTGGCGGCGCGCACGAAGCCGGCGGGTACCGCTGCCAGCCTCGCCGCCTTGCTGGCAGCGTGGGAGGATTTGGACGCGTCTACGGCCGCGGTGCCAGCTCTGGGCACTGACAGCCTTGGCAGCAGCAGCCATCTCCTCGGATGCTCGTGGCCTGCAGGGATGCGGAGGCTGCAGGGCAGCACAGATGTGTCCCCGGGGACCCGGGTTCCCATGGCAGGGACCTGCGGGGGTGGGCTTGTGGCCAGGTGGATGGAGGAGGGTGGAAGCCCCCTTGCCCTGCATCTTGCTCCCCTGTGTGCCGGGGGATGTGGGGTATGTGGTCTGGTGGCAGCATTAGCATCCAGGCAAAGCTAAGGTCAGGAGCTGTCTTGCTTGGACAGACTGGAAATGTCAGGGCTGCGTCTCACCTGCTCCCCTAAGCGCAGCTGTTGATGCAGCAGCGGTTTTTAGTCCCACAAGACAGCTAGTTTTCAGGAAAAGCTTAGAAAGAGCTGCCAAGGCTTGTGCCAAAGACATCTGGGAGGGAAAGAGCATTTCTGTCCCCCCACTGGCGAGTGCAGACCCCACCACTCGCTATTAATCACACGTTGGTGGCACCTGGTTCCAGCACACTGCTTTTTTCTCTAAAGACATTCCCTCAAGCTAACAAATGCCATTTAGCTGGAGTGTTTCAGAGGCCTGAATGTACCCAGGAAAGTGTCCCTAGGCAGAGGGGCTCAGCTTTGCCAGAGGGAGCGGGCGGCACTCCAGGTTCAAAGTCTGCTCGACGTGTTTTAACATTTAGGTGCCTGGGAAAAGTTTGTGTTTTCTGTAGGAAAACTGCCATTTTATTATCACCCCTAGATTTATTAATGCACAAAAAACCGCCCAGCTCACAGGTTCAATTCTTACAACAGTCACCTTTTACCTGGCAGCAAACAGGTAAAACACCTTTAGTCTTCCTCCCTCATGGTGGGATTTCAGTAGACTTTGAACTCTTACGGTCACATTTACTTGCTCATATCTGGGGGGTGCTTTGCTCAGCTGCAAGGGGACCCAGGGCCTCCAGTTTCTGCTGGATGCCAGTAGCTAAAACTGCCCTGTCTTCCAAACAAAAGCTGGCAAGCACACACGTGAGCACACCCCTGCATGCAGCCACACTGCAAATGATGCAACCGATGCTGGAAATGCATCAGAGCCCCAGAGGGAGCTGCTGGCGACTGCTGCTCCCAGAGGCTGTCATCTCCGGCTTTCCGCAGCAGCAAGATGTCACGGTCGGATCACCATGCTTGGGAGAGTTGCAAAATCAGGACAAGCAGTGTAGCTAGTGGAGAAGCTGATATATTTCACTTTGGGGTCTCAGAGAAGGTTTTCATGAGTTTTTAATTATCCCTTGTTTTAATTATTGATCAGTGAGTCCCCCGGTGAAGCAAGATTGCCAAAAAGGGGGTTTCAGGACAGAGCAAAGGCCATCTGCATCTCTCTGGGAATTAGTTGCTCAAGGCACATCCAGTAGGGCTGTTCCCTGTGCACTACAACACAGGCCGTAGGGAAGGGAGCTCGGGTTCATTACTAAACACGCTGCAGACATCAGTCCATCAGGAGGGATGCCTTTAGCCTTCAGCTAATTCCCATCTCCTAGAACTATCTTTCATCAATATTCAGAGGCAAACATCACTGCCTCCGACCCACGGCCAGCAGCAACCTCCCCTTCGCAGAACTCGGGTTACCTGAGCCCCAGCACTGGCACACACACCTTCCGCACCTTTGTCCCCTTCTTCTGCCACATCCCACTGCTCTCCTCGCACCTCCTCCCTCCCACCCATGTCTCCTTTGCTGCCCCTCTTTGCCACCGCAGAGCCCCATCCCCTGGTGCTCCCCCAGGCTGGCACCTGCCACGGCCGTGCAGACTTTGGTTTTGCAGGGAGATCAGCCCAGCTTGCCCACACGTATGCATGGAGGGAGAGGCAAAAAGCCCATCATCCACAGAAGTGCCATTGGTACCTGCCCCACCGGGGAACTGAGGCCATGGCTGCTCCATCCCCAGGGACACTGCCAGGGCTGTGCCAGGGCTGCTGGAGGGGTTGGGCACCACATGTAGCCACACATCTGCATCCACGATGCTGCCCAGAGCAGAGAGGAGCAGTTGCACAGCTGTGCCCAGCATACAGTGCTCTCAGGACAGACAGATGGGCAGATGGACCGGCACAGCATCCCAGAACCTTGTCCTGCAGGCTCTAAAGGCAGTGGGAGGGCTTGTGCTCTGGCAAGGGCAGAATGGCAAAACTGTCATATAACAGCCCATTTTGGCCATCACGTGGAAAGGTGGGAAAGAGGGGACAGAGTGAAGCCCTGGCTCGTTTATTCCCAACCCTGCCAAGCATCCCCATCCTCCCCTCCTCCAAGGCTGGTGCTGCCCCACAGGGTCTGCACCAACCGGTCCCACCCTGCGCCCTGGGGACGCTGGGCCACCACCCTGCCCTGCAGCTCCCCCCTGCAAACAGGGGGGCATGCGCTTCAGTTTAGCAGCATGAGGAGTCCCACCGGGGCTAATTATAACTCCGAGGATTTTATCAACAATTAGCTCAGCACGGATGGTCACATATCTGCGCAGCACAAGCTTTTATTGTTGGCTGGACTGGTAATAATGCTGGCTACTAATGTTCCCCAGCACTTCCCATTACAAAACCTTGCTTTTGGTCACTCACAGTTCAGCAACCTGACCTTTTAACCATTTAGACAGAAATTCTCCATCCCAAGGATCTGTCTCCAAGGGTGGTTTTTTTATGTCTAGAAAGATTTAATTCAGGCTAAGAGAAAGACATTTCTGTGCTCATGGAAAGCCTGCTCTGGTTGTAGGGAGCTCCGGGCTTTCCCTGCTTTGGCTTTGGCAACCAGATACTTGCAAATGTGTTTTTTAGCCTATGTAGCCCACGTAACTCACTGCTGAGCAACCTCAGGGGTTGGAGGGACTCTGTTTTGTTCCCTGACAGGGCAGGAGGTGGTCATGTCACCGTGGCTTCTAGCTCATTGCTTCTCTCTGGAGCTGCCAGCACTTGAGGTTTGCTGCCATTAACTACCGTAATGCCCTGGCTACTTTTTTCCAGCACAGTCTATACTGAGAGAAGCTCAGCCCTGCGGCTCAGTGTTCGTATCTCGTATGTCTGTACACACTGCTAACACAGGAGGAAAAGCTGGCAAGGGTGCTGCCCTTGCAAGAGTAACAAGGCACAGCAGGAGTCGTGCAGCAAAGCCCAGAGGTGTTGGGGCAGAGTGGGCTCTGGTCCCTGGGTGATAGGACCAGTTGGGATGAGTGGGGTGATGGGACTGTGGGGATGAGGGGGCCTTGGGGAGAGGGGGCAGGATGAGCATTCCCGGGCAGATCACCTCCCCTGAAAGGTGTCAGGGAGGAAGAGGAGGGTTTGGGCTGAGTGGAGGTGAAGGGCAGTGCGTTTCTCAGCACTGCATCACTGCAAGCGCACCTCTGGAGTGCAAAGGGGTGAAGTTGTGGAGAAAACTGGGAAAGAAAGGAGAGAAGCTGATGGGGGAGAGTTAGCAAAGAATGAAAGGACAGGGTGGAGACATAGGGCTGGCAGGATGATTAGCACCATATGGCAGGTATCAATTATTTACCATTTATGTACAATAAAAAAATACACTTTAACGATGGGAAGAACACAAAACAAGCTCAATAGCAATTCAAAAGCATATGGAAATAAAATGTAGCAATTGAAGGGGTTGTAATAAATGTGCATCGTTGGTTGTAATGCCCCTGCAAGAATTACAAATGTTAAGCCGTAGTGAATTACACTTAAAAATAAATGTAACATAAAAAAGAAATTAGGTACACAAATAACTTTACATTCAGGCATTTATAAAAGAAAATCTGTTTGCAGCAGCTAATTAGAAAAGGGCTCTAATGAGCCTCACTTTACCTTAGAGACAAGGCTGAAATGTTAAACATGGATATAGGTATGGTGGGTGCCATTAAAAACTCAACTTCCCTAACTTTCCAGTGATTTCAGAAATTAGATATCTCTTTTCCAGAGATGGGAGCTGAAACTGTGATGCCGTTAAAGCTCCGCTGTGTCTGGAGAGGCCATCTGTACCTCTCTGCGGATGCCCGGATGCCGGCACCACCTTTCTTTAGTATTACTGCTATTACTCAGTCGCTGTACCAACCAATTATGATGGGTGGGAAAAGAGGTGACCACCTTAAGCTTGAAATGTGCAATCCTGGTGAAGATCCTGCATTGCTGTAAGCGGTATTTTTTTGGTTTGCTGTAGGATGGGTACCGCTGGAGCTGGAGTGAGCTTACTGCAGCGAGCAGTGCCAGCGCCACCAGAGCGATGCACTTCAGGTAAAGCAGCATGTCAGAAGCAAAAGAAGGAGGTCAAAACAGATTACTCATGTCTAGTGGATTCAAAACTTTCCATCAAAATATTATTAAAGTGATCGCTTCCCACAGAGCATTTGCTTTTCACTAAACTGCACTTTCCAGCAGTTGTAAAATGAACAGCAGTGCTCTTTGGTTGGCTCCCCCCACCCCACATTACTGGGAATGGCTTTGAAGTTCTCCACAAATAACATTTCACTGGGCATTGGCCTGGGGAACGTTCGGTTTTCACTTAAACTGCATTCCCCACCCACTCGTTTGCTAAGGAGTACTGGTAGCCACAGGAGCAATTGCCAGGAGTGGCCAGCCTCATGCCCTGCAGTTTCTGTTGTGGAAAATCATGTGGAAAGGGGAGAAATGTCCCACAGATGCCAGCAGGCAGGGTGATGGGCAGGGAGGCTGCTCCCAGCCTGTGGAAGCCTTGGTGGTAGTGGCAGGGCTGCAAAACACCAGCGTGGGCCACAACCCAGCCGCATGGATGGAGCACGGAGATGCCGCTTGTCCCAAAGTTCTTGCATTTGCTTCGCACGCCAGCATCGCTTCCATATTTTTAAATATTTAATCTTTGCAGCCCGGTTGCCATGGGAACCTTCACGCAGAAATCTGGACTTTGGGTTAATCAGAAGGATCCTTCCCACGGCTGGGCAGGAGCCAGATTTTCCCCTGGTGCGGTGCCACGCCAGCGCCGTCCCTCGCCGAAGGGGGTGAGCTCTGCCCCGCTCACGCCCAAGGGTGTTTTATTATCAGCCCCTAATGCACCGTCACGGAAGTCTGGAGAAATCCCCCCTTACACTCAAATAACTCCCGCGGGAAGTCATGGGCTGCCTCGGAGTACTTATTGTGGAAACAGCTCTTCTCCACGAGCAATCCAGGCAGCAGCTGTGACGCCCGGTCGGATGCCGTGGGCCAGCCCTGGTCCCCCTCACACAGTGCGCGGCTTTTAGTGCGCGGCGAGAGAGCTGGGGCCATGGGCTGCCTGTCGCCCGTCGGGATTCTCGTTGTGGGCTGGAGCTGTTGTTTCCCTTGCTCATTTCAACACCTCTGCAAGCAGCGGAGAGAACACGGAATAAAGCACGCAGGTTATCAGCAGGGCTCAGCCTCTCTGATCTGGCCAGTATGCACCGGTGTGTGTGAAAAGACAAGCCCGCTTAGGAATTTCACAGTCCTTTCACAGACCATCCTTTTTTGTCTTCCTTTATTTTCTGGTTGGCAGTGGGGAGCATTTGGCGTGCTGCAAAGCACGAGCAGCCCCCCCTCGTGCACTCTGGCCATTAGATGCTTCCTCGCTTTGAGCCCCCTCCTGCAGTCTCCCACTCCCACGTGACTCCCGTAGTTCATCCTCCAGCCAAGCTGCTGGAAACCGCAGTCGGACCAAAGTATGGACTTCTCACCCTGTACAGCTGTCCCAGTTACTCCCAAAAAAGGTCATCAATCACAGGAGGTGTCCGAGAGCGAGCGATGCTGGCAGAAATGCAGCAGCGGCCACAGCCACAGTCAGCGGCACTGGGGGTGATGGAGCCCAGACCAGCGTTACGGAGTGTCCTACTGGTTGTGGTGGCTGGGACACGTGTTAGCCACATCGTCCCTGTGGCCTCACCCCAAGCTTTTTGTCTGGCACGGAGGAGTTCACATTACTAAGCACTAATTGGGAGCAAACTGGTGGCCCTTGCACTGCTTTCACGGCCGCTTTCCCCTTGTGTCACTCCGGGGAAGCGAGGTGTCACCAGTAACCCCAGCTCCCAGCACCTGCCAGCAGCGGGGGGGAGGAGGGGGCTCCCCGCTCACGGCCAGTGCCGCTCCTTCCCTCTCTTCTATTTTTAGATGTCTCCTCCCACTCTTGTTTAAACATATTACCTAGATCCATAATATTTGCCAGCTGGGGGTAGTAATGCTGGATCCCAGGGTGCCTGCGGCATTTACACAAAATTAGGCAATGGAAGGAAACCGTCTCAGCAATTATGTGAGAGATGACGGTGAGCCAGAAAGAAAAATGTATGCGAAAGGTATGCTCTCCTGCCAACAAATTAGGGCTAAATTACAGAGTCTGGAATAAGTTAAATGTTGTATTACAAATTTAGTTTCAATTAACAAATTAAATAGGAAAACAAGCTCACCGCTTAGCAGCTCCCGCGTGAGGGGAGACATTCTGCAGTGATGACCTTTCCTCCTGTCACCCAACGCTACAGTTAAACAAAAAAACCCAAATTAAAACCATATCCTCGGTGGCCACACTTTGCAGCCCTCTGCTCCGAGCAGGGGTGCCAGCACGGGCTGGCTGCGCGTGGGAGCCGCATGAGCCTCTTCCAGGTCTCCTACAGCCCTGCCTGCGCCTTGGCACGGGCTGGATGCCCCGTGGGCTCCGTGCCCCCCAGCCCGGGCCAAGCCCCCGCCGTGCCGGCTCTGCCCTGGCCGCCTGCGGGCACGCCAGCCGCGGGGCTGGGGCTGGGGCTGCGCGGTGGGTGCCGTGGCTCTTGGGGCAGGTCAGCCCTGCCGCAGCCCCTCCAACAGCATTTCAGCAAACAACCCACTGCTGACTGCCCTTTTTTATTACTTTACAGCACAGTTTTTCCTCAAATTTTATGGCATTTCATTAAAGCCGCCAGAAGGTGATACTGCCCCCTTTCCAGAAGTGAAATAAATTCAAGTTTTATCGCTTCTGGAAATGCTGGAACAGCTGTCAGGACATTTGATGGATTTTCTCAATTACAGGACTTGTGGAGCATTTTATACTTACATCCGCGCTGAAGTCTAATATACTGTACTAGATGTTTGTTCCCCCACCCCCACCCCTTATCTCTTTGCATCTCCCTCCCTAATAATGGTCAACTTGTTATTCTCCTCTTAATTCCCTTTTTTACTGTAACCTTTTTTCCTCCCTGATAATCATCTAGCATTTTCCTTCTTTATTTCCCAATAACACTTAACTTTTCTATAAAAGCAGGCAGTGACCCCAGAGCTGGCAAGTGCCTCTGTGGCAGCTTAATCAAAAGAGCATCCCCCCTCCACCCTGGCAGCTCTTGGGTTGGGATGAGTGAGGATGACCGACTTGCTGGGCTGCCCTGTGCCTTCTGGGCACAATTTCCTTGGAAATAAATTCCCTCTCTACCTCTTCCTTGATTTCGGAGCTTCCCAGTGTGGGCAGCATCCCACACGTAGGGATACATCCCTGTCCGCAGGTCCCTCTGTTAGGGCTGGGGCCATCTCCACCTTCTCCTCAAGACATCCCTGACAGATGAATATTCTTTACCCAGCTCTCCCAAGGGAGCCCTTCTCATCCGGGCTGCTCCAGGGACTGTTTTCCAAGTGGTCTATATGAAATAATTTCTCAGGTTCTTCTCCACCCTGTCGTGTACCTGACAGGCTGTATCAGCTCATGTGCCATCATGAACGCATCCCATATTGATGGAGGCATTTCTCTACATTGTGTCTTTCAGCAAGGATGCCCCACTGAGGCTCGGGGATTGTTGGAGAGACGTATTTTACCAGGGTGAAATTATCTCGGCTCACCAATAAAATGCATGAGGATGCCAAATTACAACTTTTCCTTCTTTCTGGCTGTAATCCGAAGGGGAGCGGCAGCTCCGCATCCACAGGTCCTTGAGACAGCCGGCAGTGCAGGGGTTTGGACAGGAGTGGCCCCGTACAGGCAGCCGCGTCCTACCCCCAAGGTGGGGAGAGGGCTGAGGGCAGCGGAGCCAAGTGCTGTTGAAAGAGGCTGCTGCTGCTTTGCACCACTTAAAATAAGGATTTTAAATCAGTGAGTTCCTCTAGGGCACAGGGAGAGGAAATCCTGCAGAAGTGAGAGTCCCAGCACCGCATCTACCTCTGGAAAAAGTTTTATTGATGAAAAAACCCACACGTGTATTCTGGGAGTTGCCTCATTCAACACAAAACTTCATCTCTTTGAGAAGATGGGGACAGCCAGGGGGAAGGAGGAGGTGCCCACTCCCTGCAGGAGCAGGAGTGAAACAGAGCTGAGGTGAAGCCGTAACCCATCCGAGAGGAGCTCCGGCTTTTGTACCCTCTGGCTGCCTGGAGCTGACAGGGGTCTGCAGGAGCGGCTCCTGGCAGGACACTGCAGGTCCTCCACAAATTTCCACAAGCCAAGGTGTGATCCCAGATTTATTCAAATTAGAACAATTAAGGCAATTAAAGGCAAAGAAGTACTTGGGGAAGGGGGAAACTACTACCAAACAGAGTTGCTATTGCCGTCTATCAAATCGACACAAAAAGATTAAAAAGCTGATTTACATTTTTTAAAAAGGTAAAAAGGAAAAAGGCTAGCGTTCCCTAAAATAGATAACACATCCTGCTGAGAAAATCACTCCACACATAAAAGAGAAGCAAAGGTGATTATATATAACAAAACTAATCTTCTCTATTGCTTTAATCACCTCAGACCATTTCACCTGCTTATTTGGAAACTGTTAACCTGAGGAAAAAATTATTGAGAACATCCTCATTTCCAGCACCGCACTCAAATGGGCTCGTTTTCCTAAACATCCATCCCCGGAGTCTTTAACAACGGCCATTGCTTTGCAAGATAAATGTTTGCTTAAGACAATTCTGGAGTTAATACATATATTCATGACTTGAGAATGATGCAGCAAGGCAAGAGGGTGCTGGGAAGCCACGAGCGACCCACCAGGGTCATGGCAGGAGTCTGGCTGTCCTGCCAAGCTGGCAGCCAGTAGTAAGTTTTTCTCAGCTTTTAGGGGAGCATGGCACGGGGGCCCGATGGGTGGCCAGGGCACAGGGTGCACAGATTTTGCTCGGTGTTTTCTTCCCAAAATCGTGGCTCACAAGGTCAGGACGGAGCTTGCCTGGGGCTGTTCACGGAACTAGTGACCCGAGCGTCTGTGAGCTGAGCAAGATGAGGGGTGATCATCTGTTCTTTCATAGGGCGCCTTCCACCCTGGCAGCTCTAGGAGCTCCTTGCATGCCAAAACTGCCACCGCTGGGACCCCACAGCAGCTCATACCCGCACCCTACGGCAGGGCAGCACCAGAGAGGGCGAAGAGAAGCTCTAGATCAGCAGGAGGATTTGCTCCCACCATGCTGTCAGCTGGGGTCAGGCTGGTGGAGCGGTGCGTGCCTGCACGCCTGTGCATGCCTGTAGCTGTGTGCAACTTACAGACGTGCCCAGGCGAGCAGAGCTCCCGCCTGCCTGCGGCTGGCCCCCCTGCACACACCAGACTGACACACAGCCTGCAGCTGGCCCCCCTGCCCGCACACCAGACCAACACACAGCCCACCAGTGGCCACCACTCAGCCCTGCGATGGCCACCCAGCCTGGGAGCCGGGGGCTTGCCGCTTCGCTCCAGAGGAAGGGACGGTGCGGTGACAGGCTCAGGCATGGGGGAGCATTTGCTGTTAAAGCCAGCGGGTTTCGTACTTTGATGATGCTCTGACTTCTAGTTGGGGTGAGCTGGGAAGAGCCTCAGCTTTCAGGTCCACAAGGGTTCATCAGCGACCGCTGCCTCTCTACTGCCAGTGAGAGCAGGCGAGCCCCACCGGGCTGCGGGGACCTGAACACACCAGGTCCACAAGGATGAATGTGTTGGCCCTCTGCCACACGTGCGTGGTTATCTCAATCGTATTTGATACTGAGAGGCAACACCTCTTTTGCTAAATCAGACATAGTACATTAAGCACCGATTCTTTCCTTGCCCAAGTAGTAGCTGGTGTGATTTTATAGACAATTTATTTTTATGTGTCACAGCTTCCATCCGAAGCCCACTGCAACCCATGGAAACCCACCAATGCGGGAGGTTTTGTGTCAGAGCTACAGTGAGTAAATAAACATGCAGAGAGGAGCCCTTCAAGCAGCTGGCACCAGGCACGGCCGCTGTCACCGGCAGCTCCGTGTCGCAGTGGTAAATTCTCGCAGGTCTCCATAACTCATCCCAAACGCCTCGCTCATTTTTCTTACAAATGCAGTTTCACCATGATCTCTGAATTCAGGACTGGCATGAATGATACTTGTTATCCTGGGATGTCAGCAAGGACAGGTAAAAATATTCCTTCTTCCACTTACTGGTACACAAATTGGTTTCGGCAGGACATACGTGCACCACCCTCGCAAAGACTAATCACCGGCCAACCCCCGGGTAGTCAGAAGAGGGGAAGGCGTCGAGCCCAAGCACACAGAGGGACCAGGAGGACAGTGAGCATCCTCCTCATAGCCGTAAATCACAGAAATCGAATTAGACCATCTCAAATTGAGGGACAAAAAGCCAGTTATAGATCCATTTTGCAATGCCAGCCGACATGACTTCCATTTGTGACTCACTGAGTGACATTACTTATCCTGAGTGCTCCTCTGACAATATAAGCACTTAATGTGAAGACGTGTGTAAAATTACAGCAAAATGAATGAAACCTAGGAAATTATGTAAAGTTTATAGGGTTGTACTTTTTTGGGCTTTTTTTTTTTTTTGGCTTTTTTTTTTCTTTTTTTGAGGCCTCCTCTCAATTCCTGCCTTCTAAATGAGGATCTGGGCAATGCATCAGCTGACAGTGGCTTGCCAGGGCAATGGGCTCTTCTGCTCTTGATGCATCTGAGCGACTTGAAACTAATACTGCTGTGCACTGAACAACGAATAGACCTTCATGTTGATGAGGCAAATCCTGCGGCACTTAAAAGCTATGCTGAAGTGTCCCGTGTATCTCTGTCTTCAAAGTGCAACACACTTATGGAAATTGCAGATGCTGTGGTGCTATCTGTCTGGAAGGAGACATTACAGATGACATATGAACCTGATTTCTCAAACAGATGAGGTCTGTGAGAGGATTAAGGAAACATCTATAAATTAAGATGCAGAATAAAGTTCCTGCTGTCTTCCTTGGCCTCTCTCTCGTTGGCTTGAGAGTCAAGTGCTCACGACTGCATACTTGGCAGAGCACCAGGCATCCCTCCCTTGCCTGCTGCTATCAAACAGGCAGATCTCATGCCACGACCCCCCTTTGGTAGAGCGGGCAAACCCCCAGCACACGGGGCTCTTGGCAGTGCCCCCTCCCCAGCCACCCGCAGCCAGCCTCTCAGCAATCAGCCCCTGTAAGCCAGGCATCTGGCATGCAAAATGCGTATTCATCTCAAAATTATTTTTCTTTTTCTAGCTGTGCACTGCAAACCTGCGTGGTGTCCATTCCCAAAAGCCATCAGAGGCAGCATGGAGATGTCACCCTGGCCGGGAGCGCAGGCAAGCCGGCAGCTAGTGGGACTGTGGGTACAGCCTGCGGTCCCCACACCAGGTGGAGGATCCCAACAAAAGGCCTCACCTTTTGTTCAAGACCCACACGGAGATCTCTGGGTTTCTTCAGTGTTCTTTATGCATGAAATAGGGTTAAATGCAAGAGGAGAAAAGTTCATCTTTCTCCACAGTGACCCCATGAGCGGCATAATTAAACCCGTTTCACAGCCCCATTCGCACTCCGCAGCAGCCCCTCTCGCAGATGTGCTTCCAAGGAGACAAAATACGGGAAGGGAAACCAAATTCCTGCTGCCATCTTCAGCTCTGCCCTGATAATGCATGTGCGCGGGGCTGCGCAGGGGCAGCCGGGCTGGGGTAACCCACAGCCCCTCAAAACCTCCCACGGGCAGATCCCACCCTGGCTGTGCCCGGGAAGAGCGCCCAGCAATGTGCCAGGAGCAGGCACTGGTGGCCGAGCCAGGGAGCGCCGGGCTAACACCATCCCAAAATCAGCACCCAAGAAATAAGTGTTAAAAGTCCCAAGATGTTCGCAGGATTCTTATAGAGGATTCACAGTGACAGAGCAAATGGGAAAGCACCAAAATATTTTTGGTTTTCTTCAAAACAGATTTTTTTGTTGTAGCATTGGACATTGATGGGTTTTTTTTAGAAAGGGTGAAATAACTCTAAGCCATGAGGGTCTGTACCAGCCAAACGATCTGGGCTGATCTGAACTACATCTTTTTTCTTGACCTGGTCAGAAAACGCACTGTTTGTGTGACTCCACAGACTGTGTAAGAGGAAACACACAGTAAGAAATTACTCTTTTCTTTAATGGGCACAAATCTTGGTGGATAAGGTCCCAGGTAGGAAGGCAAATAAAGGGAACAGAGATGACTTGGTCTGACCGAGGCTGCAGCAGATGCTGTTGCCAGTACCCGTGTTTGGCTGAAGCAGACCATCGGCCAGCGCTATCCCCCGGGACAGTACCGTCTGCACAGGGAGTTAGTTAGGAAGGCGCAAGAGGTGAAGGAGCTTTCCTCTGTCTTTAGGGTCTCACCTTTCCTGACTGCAGTGGAAGCAGGGCAGCAGGCACCCAGTGAGACCAAGCCCCGAAAGCAGCCTGGGGGCATTCAGGCTGCGCTAGCAGCTTGGGGCACCTCACAGAGGCCGGCTGCAAGCCATTCTCCTTTTTGTCAGCACAGTCTGCTTCACAGGAACAAGGAAAATCTCCAAACCTGGAACATAAAAAAGGCATCAAGCAAAGACACAGAAGTATTTCCATTTATTTCATTGCAGATAATGGGTGGCAGCTACCCATCGAGATCAAGTCTTGCTCTGCTGAAGACCTCCAGCTGACACATCACCAGTCATTTACAATCTGCCATTAAACATCCACAGTCATTACAGCTCTTTTCTCTGCTAGCTGCAGCTTCAGGACTTTTGCTTAGGTTGCACATAAGGTCTTGTTTGGAAGATTTAAAAGGAGAAAACAAAATAACAATCTTGTTCTCCCAGAAGCTGTCTTGTGGTGCTGGGAGGGGAGATCATGCTAGTGCCCCAGCAGGGTGGCAGCTCAGCACTGGGCATGGCATTCCCGTGGGTGTTTCAAGGGGGAGCAGGGCAGAGTGCCCAGGCACAGAGCCCCCAGCAGAAGGTGTGCCCCGGCCCCCCGAGCCCCCAGCCAGGCTCCTCCAGCCTAGGAATGGGGGTGGCTGTGGGAAGGGCCGGGGAAGCAGGGTCCTGCCTCTGCCTGGGCTCTGTCTTTCTGTGATGGGTTGACCCTAGCTGGACACCAGGTGCCCAGCAAGCCACTCTATCATTCCCCTCCTCAGCTGGACGGGGGAGAAAAATACGACGAAAAGCTCATGGCTCAGAATAAGGACAGGGAGATCATTCACCATTTACCATCATGGGCAAAACAGACTCGACTTGGGGAAATCAGTTTAATTTATTTCCAATCAAATCAGAGTAGAGTAACGAGAAATAAAACCAAACCTTCCCCCCACCTCTCCCTTCTTTCTGGGCTCAGCTTCACTCCCTATTTCTCTGCCTCCTCCCCACTGAGCAGCAGAGGGGACAGGGAATGGGGACTGTGGTCAGTCCATCCCATGTTGTTTCTGCTGCTCCTTCCTCCTCACATTCTCCCCTTGCTCCAGCGTGTGGTCCCTTCCATGGGAGACAATCCTCCACAAACTGCTCCAGTGTGGCCCTTTCCACATGTTCTTTCCACAGGGTGCAGCCCCTCAGGAACAGACTGCTCCAGCGTGGGTCCCCCGAGGAGTCACAAGTCTCACCAGCAAATCTGCTCCAGCCTGGGCTCCTCTCCTCATGGGTTCATGGGTCCTGCCAGGAGCCTGCTCCAGCATGGGCTTCCCACGGGATCACAGCCTCCTTCGGGCATCCACTTGCTCTGGTGTGGGGTCCTCCTTGGGCAGCAGGTGGGTATCTGCTCCACCGTGGACCTCCCTGGGCTGCAGGGGGACAGCCTGCCTTAGGTGGGCTTCACCAGGGGCTGCAGGGGAATCTCTGCTCTGGCACCTGGAGCCCCTCCTGCCCCTCCTTCTGCACTGACCTGGGGGGCTGCAGGGCCGTTGCTCTCACACAGTCTCACTCTCTCTCCTGGCTGCTGTTGCACAGCAGGGTCCTTTTACCCCTTCTTAAATACATTATTCCAGAGGTGCTACCACCGTCACTGATGGGCTCGGCCTCGGCCCACTGTGGCCCACCGTCTTGAGGCCAGCTGGCAGTGGCTCCACTGGACACGGGCGAAGCTTCTAGCAGTTTCTCACAGGAGCCACCTCTGCAGCTCCCCCAGTACCAAAACCTTGCCATGCAACCCCACTCCTGCCCTCCCAAAAGCAAGACCAGATCTGCAGGGAAAGGTGATACCCTCCATCGGACCTGCTGCTGCAGTAAAAGCAGTAGAAGTTTCGGCACTGCTGGTGTTCTGCAGGCATCGCAGCAGCCACCCCTGTCCCACGCTGCACAGCAGCATGGAGAAGGGCCTGGCCCGAAGTCCACCCCGTTTTTCCAACTGCATGCTTTATTCAGATCAGAAATATCACCTCTCCCTACAAACCTTTCATCACTTGAGATGCCTCCCTGCAGAGATGACGTGAGAGGAATGATGGGGAAAGAAATGATCAAAGAACACTATTATCAGGATTTTTGGCAGCTGAGCTGCCGTAGGCATGGCAGACACCGCTCCAAAGCGCTGACAGGCTCATGGCTGCATACCTGGGTGAGGCATCCTTAGCAAGCGGGGATCCAGTGCAAAGAAATCAGTGCTGGGAAGAACATTCCTTCCCCCTCACAGTGTCTGTCATGGGGTAGTTCAAGTGAGCTGGCGTAACAGAGCAGACACCGTCATCTGAATTTGAACTTGGTTAAGTAACCGGCATCCAGCCCGGCACCCTCTGCAGATGAAGCTAACCCCAGGTTATCTGGACTTCACAGCTGTTTAACTCGAGGTTATTCCTGCTGGACTGGGGTTGGCACCCTCTAATAAAGCTCCAGTGCTGTGCTTACAGAAACAGCATGTTTCTGTTAAACAGGAGTTAGTGCTGTATCATGGTGCTTTCTCTTGCATTTTTGGGTTTCTGTGGCTCTCACCCTTCTGCCTTGCTGAGATATTTGTGTCAGCCAGCCCATGAAAATTTGGCACTGAAATTGTGCTGTGTTGCGTTGCACTCTCACTGTATAGCTCATGACCCCTCCCGTTCCACACAAATCACAGTAATCGTAAGGGCTGCCAAGCCTTGAAGCCAAAAGCAGCTTTGAGATATTTATCCCACCTTCTTGTTTGACATGTTGATGTTATAGCCACAATGGAAGTGGCGGTAAAGGCAAGCCCAGAGAATGAGAGGAGGATGAAATCTGGTGCTCAGGAGCACAAAAACTGCTGTAACTCAGGGTGGGTCTCATGTCAGCCATGAGAATCTGCGGTGGGAGACATCAGGAGGGAGATCATATCTGTCTATGGCTTCGCAAACTGCAAAGCTCCTACTGCGTTTCTGTTTTGAAGAAATGCAGATTCATCCAGATGTGGTTGACTGAAAACTCCAAATTTCAGTGAGAAACCTGGATAGACAGTGTCCAGTTTGTTCCTTCTCTGCTAAAAGCATCCGTGAATGAAAGCAAACTGTTGCCATGGGTCTTACCATTGGTTTTATCTGCTTGCTTATGCTGCCAGAAGAGCTGAATGTATTTGGCAGATTGAGATAGGTCTGATGGGTGGAGGGCTATAGATCACCCATGTCCAAAGCCAGATAAAAGTGAGGAAATTACGCTAAGCAGCCTCAGGTCCCCATGGGCTGGTCTCCCACAGCATCCTTGCCGCTGTCATCCTTAATCTCTTCCTACAGATAGAAATGGGCAGGAGAGTTCCTCTCTCATGGTAACTTGCTCTTCATCCAGGGCAGAGTCTTTCCGGCATGATGCTATTCAAATTAAATCACAAATCTTCTCTTCTATGGATAACACCCTGCTGTCTTCCCAAACCTGTTCTTGTTTTCTTTTGCTGTTTTGGCACCATTAGCCTTCCACAAGTGCTAGCACACACACAGAGACAATACTGTTAATTTTATTGTGCTTGAAAAGGCACAGAAGAGCCTAAACTCAGCCAAATGCTTGGCTTTGCCTTTTCCCTATCCTTTTAGTTATCTTGCCAAAGAGATCTGCAGTCAATAGCTGCCCGTTTTCCTGCGGGCAGGGCCAGCGTCACAGCTCGTGTGTGCGGGCTGCCTGCTGCCCGGCCAGGGGGAGCACGCCATGAAGCTCGCTGCTCTCCAACCCAAAAATCATCCAGCGGATACAAACCCACAGAGAGGACGGCGCAGGCCAGCCAGCTGCCTGCAGAAAGCTTTACCATGGGCTGCTGCCTTGTCTGGGAACCATGAGCATCCTGGGGCTGCTGGTCATGGCTGTGGGTCGGAAACATGGCACATCTGTAGCCCTCGGGGTTAGGGGGAACAGCAGAACAGGAGGGGAGCGTCCACTTCCACGGCTGTAAGAACAGGGGCTTTCCAAAAAAAAGGATGCTTTAAGCTGCAGATGAGGAACTGCTCTTCAAACACTAATTTCTTGTGCAGACTTTCATGCAGACGGTCCCAGGGCTGTTTCCCCAGCCCTCAGCAGCAGCTCACTGGGGCTCGCTGGGAGCAGCCAACAAGGCGGGTGCACATTGCAGCATCAGGAGACCCTGGGCAACACTGAAAATGCTGCTGAGCATGTTCCCAGCAGTGGCGTGTGGGGGTCACTTCAGTGGGACTGAGGGCCATAATACCAAAGAGGGGGCACCAGGTCAGACAGGAGCCTTGGGGAGGGCTGGAGGTCACTTCCCACCGCAGCCCTCACCTTCCCCCGGGACATCCCCCCCAGGGAGAGAGACAGAGGGAGAAAGCAAACATTTGTTCCCCAATTAACTGACCAAGATTTTTTAAATGACTAGATCCCTTCTTTATGCACAGTTTTTATATCAGGCATGGTGTAGAAAAAAATCGATTTGTTTTTCTCAGTCCAATTCCCTTCTGTCTAATAGGTCTGTTGTAAACGCCAATTTTACTGTCATTTGCACTGTGCCCATCTGAGCTATTTTATCAATAGTTAAATAAGAATACTTTAAAGTAATGTGATTTTTTATTTGAATTCCAATTTATGTTCAGATGGTTTGACACAAATCTAGTAAGGAAGGCTCACTATTTTCATAGAACAAATTAAATTATATGTTATATAGCCACACAAGTAAATATGTTATATAATTGGATAAATAAATACTTGTGATTAGATACAGTATCTCATTCTTACCTACACATAATAGCAAGGCTAGTGGAAGTATTGTACAAATCACTGTGCTTTAATAGTTAGCAGGCCATGAAAACCAATCTGAAAGACAACAGGCAAGAACAAGTACAAAAAAAGCTAAACCTAGTTATTTGAAACAAGGTTTAAGTGTGATTCAAATCAGCATAGAGTCATTTTCCCTTAAGCTAGTGCATCTGGGCAGAGAGGTCAAAGTCTAATTAGTTGTGCAGGTGGTGGTGGTGGTGGATAAAAAGTGATGAAGGACCCTGCAGGTGGGATGGACAATGGGGATGAGGATCGATGATGGGGATGGACGGTGGGGATGTGTCACCAGTTACAGGGCACAGTTAAAGCCTGCAGGGCCAAAATCCATACCTGGACAGCCAAATGGTTGAAATTGCTCATTTGCAGGGAGTTTGAGACAGAGCATTGATCTTGGTTCGTGCTGTCAGACAACGCTTTCCTCCTGACTGGGGAAAAGAAAATCAGTTCTTTTTAAGCTGATAAACACAGCCCAGCTGGGACCCAATTTGTTGTTTGGATGATATTACAGGCTGAGAGACAGACCGGAGTCCTGGCATGTTTTAAAGAAATCGTGGCTCCCTCATGCAGCTAAATTAGTAATGGATAGCACACGCCTGTGATAGAAACCAAAGAAGGCTAATGGTAATCGTTCCTCTCTTCCACCCACCCTCTTTCTTGTCTGCATTTTGCTTCAGATTGACCTGTGCTACTTTTTAAGAGTTTCCACTGTTTTTTCTGTTCCAAACAACCTCCCCCTCCTCCCCACAACTCCTGCAACCTGACTTCATAGTAAACGGATGTGCTAAAATTTGGAGCTGTTGAACATACGCAGACATTTGTTAAACCAAGACAGTGAGATAGTGACCCTGAAACTGAGCACCACACGCAGGCTCTCCTCTTTCTGCCACCACCAAAATTATTCACCAGATTAGTGTTTTCTAGATTCTTGCATGGAGGAAAGGCAGCTAGGGAGGTGTAGGATTCATTTTTTTGAGGTATGAAAGTCAGTCTAAATAATACTTTCTATATGATAGGAACTGACTCGAAACCAGCAGGCTGTGCTGATAGAAAGGGGGTATTTACCAGAGCAATGTAGAATGTAGACAAAAATGGCCCTAGCAGCCACCCTCAGCTGAAATGTGGGCACTCAGGGCCAAAGCCAAGGGTTTTTCCAATAATTATTCCCTAACCATTTCCCCCCCTGCCCCCCAATTCATTCTGACAGCAGTTACTGGGTTGGGTTTGGGTTTTTGTTTCAGCTTTGACTTCCACTGTGCCTCATCCAACAGCTTTTTCCTTCATGTGCGGCAGGTGACATCCCATTCCCATTTGAAAGGAAAAGCTCTCCCACTGGTGGGTTACTGGGAAGCCCACACTCCTTCTCCCTAACACGTAGGGCCGATGTGGCCTCATGACAGCAGTTGCTTCATGGCATGCAGGATCCCGGGTGTACTTGCAGCACCTATCTACGCCAGGTCAGTATCCCATTCATATTGTATTTGCCATGTCTGCTACTTTAATGAGCTCTAATAGTATCAGTCATCACTTTTTGTAACTTTTAAAACAACAGAAGGTTTCTGAGGTATGTGATAAGAGTTTAACAGAGAAGAAAAAAGGTCACCATCATTTGGAGCATAACCAGGTATTTATGGTATGTCTAAGCCCCTCCCTGGTCAGCAATTCATTTTAGTTGTCCCTTCTGTGTGACAGTCTGTCACGTGAAAACACAAGATGCACTTCAAAGCTTGTGTAACCTTTAGAGGCTCAGCCCAGAGCAGTTTTGCTGACATCTGGCACACGAGGAACTTGCCATAAGTTGGAATAACAGCAATAACCAAGCTTCTGCAGGGCCATCATCTGTCAATCCCAAAGCAGGGAAAGAAGCACAGAGGAGTGAGTCTGAGAAGCCGCAGCTGAGCTTGCACTGCAGCGCTGAGGCTGTCACACCTTCGCCAAGTCATGGAGGGGACAGAGGTAGGGACAAAGGAGGCAGCCCGGCAGGAAGGGAGTTTAGTGGGAACACAATCATTTATCTTTGGATAAAGAGTGGGGCCCCCCAGAAGGCACTGGAACTATGTGAGCCAGGGTATCTCTGTGATGAGAAGACACTGTGTGGAGAATTTGATCTAAATTCACAGTTAACTCAGAACAAAGTAACCAAACCCAGAAATGGTTAAGCAAGGGTTAAGCAGGAGTCAAGCAAAGTGAGAAGAAATCCAACTTCATGAGGAAGACAAAGAAAAGTGAAGCTATAGTGGCAAGAAAATTACTTTCAAGAGGCATTTTTCATGGACTGAAGAGAAAGCCTAGGCTTCTCCCCAGTCTGCACGGAGTTGTTCAGACAGTGGGCTAGGCTGAGCTTGCTAGCGTGCTCGGGGAGCCAGAAGATTTATTTTACTGGCTAGGCTTAGAAAACACAGCACACAGCATTAAAAAGCTAGTTGTGTTCATCTACTCCTGCGCTCCTGCCCTTGAAATATCCCTTCTGCTTCTGGGGGGGATGATATTTGATAATTCAATTCAATTTGATAATTGAGTTATTTAGCAGAGAATGTAACTAGAAGTGTTTGGGGATCAGAAATTAATTGCTACGCCGGCCGGAGCAGGCAAATCCTGCTGTGGCAGCCTGTGAGCCGGGAAGCTCCTCTGCTCCACACAAGGTGAGGCACGGCATGCTCGGAACAGAGGATTTCCCCTCCCTGGCTGCTCCTTCAATGGAAGAAACGGATCCTGCTCCAGCGGGATGGTACGGCAGCGGGGCTCCATATTTCAAACAGCAGGGGTTAAGCAAAGTGACCAATTTCCTTAGACTAATTGAGCATGCAATCTGCCTGCTTGTAAAGCCTGTATTTGGCCAGGAAGATTTATTACTTTTAGCAATGATGAATGTCCAAGAGCAGTGAGGGCAGACCTGAGCTGCAGTTCATTAACTTTAAGTGGGATGATGTTGAAAAACCATTTCTATTTTTGGTTACTTTGTTCTGAGTTAACTGTGAATTTAGAACTACTTCTCTAACAAAGTGCTCAGGGAGTCCAGTGAATCTTGTTCTCTGTGGCAGATATTAAACCTGTAGGGGTTTCTCCTTATCCTGATGAGTAAGCAGTTTCAGTTGGTCCTGGGAGGATATGAAATGACAAAAGACTGCTTTGTACAAGAGTTTGAAGTTGAGCCTCCATCTGTCTCAGAAGTAGAGACTGAAATGGAGGACTGACATGCCTTTCTCATTGGGTTTCAGCGTAACACCTCTTCATCTTCGTCTTCTCCTCAGAAAGTGATAATCAGTTCAGTGCTTTGCCTGTGCTACCGAATGGCCACCCATCACAGGGGTATGGTGACACCCCTACCTTCCACTACATCTGCTTTTAAATCAGTTGCTCTATTTGTATAGAATAGAAAGTGCAATGCAATACTCCTTCCACTGAAAAGTGCTGGATACTTTACTAACTGTCTACGTAATCAATCTGCCCCCTTCCACATTTATTATTTGCAAATACTCTCTTTCCTTGGGGGAATACCCATTAGTGACAGTAGCTGTAAAGCCCCAGAGCAGACCCTGCCTTCTTTTCTCCCCAGCAATACTTGTGCTTAATGTCACACACACCCTCTGTGTCCCTGCACTGCAAGACCACACTGGTGCTCTAGAAAGTGTCAGTGAGCGTTTGATGCTGAAAGATTATTTTGTCATAAATCATTCCCAGAGGTGGCTGTAAAAAACACTTTTGTGTTGCTGTCTTTACAGCTGTGTGTAAGCCGAAAATGCATGTCTGTCTGTGTTTCCACAATAAATATTATTGTGCATGCTACCAGTGTCAGCAGTGTCCACTGCTCCAGAGTGCTTCGTATGCATTGTGGCTCTGCCACGCCTTACAGCCAAGCGTGAATCTTTCTTGATCTATAAGTTACCCGTTAGCCTCTATGAGCCCTGGGCCGTGGGCAATCAACCTGCAATGCTGTATGCAAGGAGTCCACTGCCCAGGGTAACCAACCTGGAAGCTGCAAAGCTAATGAATTTGCCTCTGAGGCTTAATTGTAAGAAAAAGTAATTAATCTTGCTGGTTTCACTCATCATCAAGCAAACTTTTACTGATGAAGAAGAAAACTGCTGAGCATTCAGTTCACTCCCCAAGTCAGGCTCTCCCTGTTGGACTTTGTGGGTAATTGGCACATCATTACTATCCCATTTTCCACAGATTCCTCAAGAGGCAACAGTGAAAGGAACATGTAGATGTCAGTGAGGGAAAGAGGCTTTGCAGCGCAGACCTTCAGTCTCACTCCCAAAGAAGTTCCAGTTTTGCTTTGTCCCGATTTTGCTCAGATGTAATGTGAGGCAAAAAAACCAAACCAAACCAAACCAAACCAAGAAAACCCGTAAAACCTGTAAAGGAAGGAGGAATGTACAAAGCAGCTGCTCAGAAGGTTTCACAGCAGTTGTGTATGAGATGTTCACCCAGCCCTGCCACTGTGCCAGCATGAATTAGGGATGAATCCAGCTCCCATCTGTGTACGGTCTAAACCTCAGCAATGGGGCAAGAGATGAAGATACCAAAGACACGCAACATTGGGTGTAATCTCAAATCGCTTCAGGCATCTGGCCTATCCGAGGCATCTGTTTTAGTCTGAGAGATAAATTGCTCTCTTGAGTTGTCTGTTATATGGGGAGCCTACGCTGGCTGGCAGAGAAGTACCCACCACCGCAAGATGCCCTTTGCAAACTCATCAGTGATCTGCCAGACTTTCAGAGAAGTGCTAAGGAGCTGGCCAGAGAGCTGTGAGTGAGAGCAGGGCTGGCAAGAATCAGCAGAGAGCCACAGTACTAGCCCTAAATGGGCAGCAGGATCAGAGCCATGCAAGGAGGCACCTAGCTACCTAAGGGCAGTCCTGGCTGGTCTGGGGGACCAGGTAATTCAGTACCACCAGCAGCACCCTCATCACTCAGGTTGCAAGTGTTGCCCAGGTTTCTGGTAGGAGCCATTTGCTGAGATCTGGTTAGAGCATTTTAGTTGCTTTTTGAGGACAAAGAGTTTATTCCCTTAAAGGCTTATTGCTGTGATTCTTCAGATTTGCTGAACAAGGGTGAGCAATACAGTTCTGGGAAACATGCACAGGTGGAGAATGTATGCGATTATGGTCATTTGGGGGATAAAAGAAGCTGATGCAACACAAATATTAACACAAAGGGAAAGAGAAGGATGGCAAAAAAGGTAAAGAAATCCATGACTCAAACAGGAGACACTCAGATAGCTACATTTGTTCTGCTCATTATAAATATTTTCTCACAGAAAGTAGTTTACACCTCCTAAGAATAGCACAAAGGCTGAATCCTTACACTTCGATCTCGGAACCCCTCCTTGAAAAGCAGGAGTTTTAGAAAACTTTAAAATCCACACAGCAAAATGTCCATGGTTTAGCTGAATTAAATCGTATTTTTTAATTACCTAATCTGATTTTGTAACAAAATGCATAGAAGACACTTTATGACACACACATTAAAATATCAAACTGCTGTGCAATGGGTCTAGAGTTCAAATATCAAAACTGTCAGAAACAACCTGCTACCTCAGTACTGGAATGAAATGAGAAGGGCATGATTGTGAGACAAGCCTTTCGCATGTCTACCAGTAATTTGGAGTGGAAGTATTTCCATTCGCTATCAATGAATAGACCAAATTAGAAACACTGATTTTAGATTTCTCACCTGTCTCAGAAGCTTTAAATGGCAGAAAAATTCTGCTCCCAATAGGGGTTGCAAATGACTTATTTAGTGGGTCGAGCTCACATATCCTAGCAGACTCTAAAAAGAAAAAATAATTTCCAAAAATTATGTCAGCTGTACACTGCAGACAGGATTGGGCATGAGCCAAAGGCACAGCACAGGTCCATAACACCCAGGGGGAGAAGCAGGCATGAGGAGGGTAGCTCCCAAGGCTACGCTGTGCTGCAACCTTGGAACTTCTGTCCACAATCAGGACAGAGGGAAAAAGCACAGCAGAAGCAGAAAATGTGCTGCGGCCCAAGCCATAGTATGTGTCGTCAATAAAACAACATTTTATCTGTTTAACTTCAGCTGCCTTTTTTTCTAAAAAGCATCAAAGGTGGATTGTTTCAGTTTATTTTAGAATAACTGTAATCAACAAAATCAAAGGCAAAGTAAACCCAGAATTGCTCACTGTCTTTTGTAATTTTTGATGGAGTTATGATATAAGAATTATTTACTTTAAAAAAGGAAGGGAAAAAATCTAAATATCTATAGTGAAAAACAAGAAAAGAATCGGAAAACAGAGGATGTTAGTTAAATCCTTATAAACAGTTAACAAAACATGGCCTTGGGAGAAGGAATAGACACCATAAATATGTCAAGCTGGGACACAGCAAGATAAGCTCAAGGAGAACCAAATGGTTAATGAGACTAAACAGAAAATTATTTGAACTATATGTGAACTATGCTAATTAGCATACTAAAAGATCCACCCTCGAGCAAAGAGAGCCCCCAACCAACAAAGCCCCCTCCCCACAGAACATGCGCAGTGAAAAAAAAGGACACTGTACCTTTAAATGGAGACGAGGCTTGTAAGAACCAGTGAGAATTAAGTCTACACGTAATTGTAAACAATTGTTTGAAGTGTACGAGAAGTTCAGCTATGTGTTCCACCTCTGCCCAGGCCTGCCATTAAACAAGCATCTCGGCTCTTGCACACTGATGCTGTGCATCGGCTCTTGCACACTGGGTGAAGAACCTGGATTTGGGATAAGAGTTTTGGCCACCTGGATGGGACTGCCATAAGGCCTTGCCCGGATCATCCTGCCATCCCTGACCAGCAGAACATGGACCAAGCAGGACTCCAGCATGCACCACCCTGTTGATTGGGGACTCCTCTGGCCCATCTCAGCTGTGGGGTGGTAGGCAGCTCAAAGGTGCAACACCCTTAGAGATATTTTTATGGGGGGGACAGGATCGTGGAATTGGTAAGCAGCCGCTATTATTCCTCTGCCTAAGTCGTGCTCAGAATGTTTGCAGCAGTAGGATTAAAGGTTGTAAGTTTCAACACACAGACGTGTGACAAGGAAAGGGGTAAATACCTTGTCTTTGCTGACAGAGAGGATCAGAGCTGAGCATATGAAACTTTGGGTTAAGCGGAATTAAGTGTAATATGGGTATGGCTACTTCCAAAGAAGTTTCCTTGTGCGCTCCTCTGGGATGCATCCTGAAACACTGGAATAAGTTTGGAGGGGAACCCTTAACTAAAGAAAACTGACAATGCTGTTGTAACAACTAGAGGCCAAATTATAAATTGGGTGATGGTGAACAGTAGCCAGAAAAGGGGTCTTTACAATTTAATACTGTATTACAACTGATGCTGTTTTGTTGCCAGTTGGGGCAGTGGAATGAGGTGCTTTATACTGATGCCTTCATATAGAGACCCATGTATTCAGAAAAAGTGTAAAGTGAGGGGAGATGTGTTCATGCTGTATGTGCTAGAAAAGAGAGTGCATGTGGAGGCAAAAAGAATGGGACTGTATATTGTAGGGGGGGAGGAACCAGATGATGTACACTTGCTGGTGCCCACAGTCCTATCCCTATATGGTACAAATCCAGGAAAAATCATCAGATACTTCTGAAAAGAAGGAAAAAAAAGAAAAAAAAAAAAGAAAAAGGAAAAAGAGAAAACCAAAAATCCAGATGGGTGACGAAAACTTTAGTCCTGCTTCCAGCAGGCCTGATCTGAGACAAGCAGTGGGGGTGAAGGGCTTACCAGTTTTTGTACATGCGCCGTTTGCTACCTCTGATTTATGGAACTGGAAGCAATCTGTCAGCTCTTGTCGGGAAAACTCACGGAATGTACTAGCTTTTGGAAAACAGGGTCCTAAAGAAAGTCCATTGGCTTAGATAGCGGAGCAACTTATTCTGTAATTACTAGTTGTAAAGGGCCTTTAAGTAAAGTGACAATCCCAATTGTTGGGGCAACAGGAAAACAAGCAATACAGCCTTTCTTAAAACCTATGGAATGCACAATTGGAAATCCTAAATTAACTCATAAATTTCTGTATATGCCAGAATCCCCCCTCCCTCTACTAGGATGAGAATTATTATGCAAACGGAACGCTCACATAACTTTCTCTGAAAATTCTGTACAGGTCCACATCCCACCTGATGAGGCATGGAAAGCACAAATTTGCTTGCTGACAGATAAAACTTTTGAGGAGCCTGAGGACAACATCCTGGACGGGGTACTGAATGCAGTAATTCCCATGGTTTGGGCATCTAAGAAATCAGGAAGAGCAAATAATATGTCTCCTATTGAAACTGAGTTGAAACCTGAGGTAAAATCGGTAAGGAAAAGACAATAAATGCCCTATCAAAATGGAAGCTATGAAAGGGTTGGAACCAATAATTACACCTTCCTAGAACATGGACTGTTGCGAGAATTCCAGTCTGACTAATACTCCCATATTTAACCTGTAAAGAAGCCCAAGACTCATGAGTACGGGCTGGTCCAAGATTTAAGGGAAATAGACGGGATCACTGTGGATGTTCATCCTGTGGTGCCAAATCCATATATGCTTGTAGCCACAATAAAAAAGACATGTTTATTTCACAGTTCTGGATCTGAAAGATGCTTTCTTCTGCATACCTGTTGCTGAGCAGAGTCAAACTCTCTCTGCCTTTGAATGGGAGAACCCAAGCACCAGAAGAAAAGTGCAGTTATGCCGGACCATGATCCCGCAAGGTGTCAAGAACAGCCCCGCTCTGTTTGGTAATGTATTGGCAAAGGAGCTGGAGCCATGGCAAGGTAAATACCCCGATATTACTTTACTTCAATATGAAATAAAAAGAAAATTGATGGAAGCTCCAGCTTTAGGCTTACCTAACATGAATAAGCCTTTTCAACTCTATGTACATGAAAGACAGCAGTTAGCATTGGGAGTGTTAACTCAGCTGCCTGGTGATTGTCGCTTACTTTTCTAAACAATTAAATGAAGTAAGTAAAGGCTGGCCTGCTTGCCTAGAGCTGTAGCTGCCACAACACTGATAACTGAAAACCAACTTTAGAACAACCAATAACTGTCCTAGTGCCCCATGCAGTAACAGCCATTCTAGAACAGAAAGAACATCTCTGGATCTATCCTAGTCAACTAGTGAGATACCAAGCAGAGTTGCTTGAACAAGATGACACTAATCTTAAAACAGTAATCTCCCTGAACCCTGCTACCCTATTGCCCCTGACAGAACAAGAACCTAATCTTGGGAAACAGATAAGCAGATGCAGCAGCAAGAAGGGAATCAATAAATGAGTCAAGACTAGGAGCACCGATACCCAAAAGAAAAATGGGTTTGGAGTTACCAGAGTATACAGAAAAGGAAGATAAATTGGCTGAAATACTAAAATGTTCCAAAAATTCCGAAGGATGGTGGGTGATACCTGACCATCAAATATTAATATCAATAAGAATGATGGAGAAACATGCAGAAAATGCATAATGAAACCCATTTGGGAACAGAAGCCTTAGTAGCCAGTATCAAAAGATATGCAGTATCACCAAAATGCAGACCCTTGCGGACATCACTGTGAAGAAGTGTCAGACATGCTGTATGAATAATCTTAAAATCCAAAAGCAACCACCAGCAGGAGGTGTGGAAAGAAGAGTTGCTCCTGGGGAACACTGGCAAATAGATTTTTCTGAGTTAATGAGGTGTAATCAGTATAAGTAGTTGCTTCTTTCAGTAGGTACCTTTTCAGGACGGCCAGAAGCTTTCCTTTGCCATACCAATCGGGCAAGAGAAGTCACTAAGGTAATAGTAAAAGAAATAATTCCTAGATTTGGGATTCCACAAGGATTGTCCTCTGATAACGGACTTCATTTTGTCGCAGAGATAGTCCAAGGAGTGTTCAAATTCCTCCAGTTTAAATGGGATTTGCACACCCCTTAGAGACCACAATCTAGCAGGAAAATAGAAAGGATGAATCAAACAAATAAGAGACAAATAACAAAATCGTGCCAGGAAATTCATATGAAATGGATTGAGGTATTACCTGTGGCCTGAGGAGAATTAGGATTGCCCCTAGAACAAAGAAAGGGGTAAGCCCATTTGAAATTTTGTATGGGAAAGCATATCCAATTAATAGCCTAACTACAAAAGAGGGCCAAATGCATATTAAAGGTGAAGAAATATTAAGGAGATGCTTAATCTCTCTGCCACCCTCCTTAAATAGATAAGTAAATCAAAGAGCTCCTTTGCCTTCAGATTCACCAGTACATCAGTTTCAACCAGCAGATTTGGTTCACCTCAAAAGTTGGAAAAATGAACCACTAAAAGAAAAGGGTAAGGAAACATATACTGTTTTAATGACTGTCTACAGAGTAGTGAAATGAGAAGTCAACTCCTGGATACCTTACACCCAGAGGAAAAAAGCACCTATAACAAAACAGTGGACCACTGAACAAACTGGGGACTGTACATTAAAATTTACTGTATTTGGGTGAGCTCCACAAAGGATTCTGGAAAACCATGTCTTGAATTAGATCGCGCTTAAGGATTAATTTTGTATTATTGCATGCTAATAATAGTAATACAACATAAAAAAGAATAGTAGTAGTAGTAGTAGTAGTAGTAGTAGCAGTAGAGTGCATCCAGAAAAATATTAATTTTCTTGCAATGAGAAATGGTACTACAAATTGCTATCCTTTGCTTATTTATAGTGATAGGACCTGGGAGAAGCAGCCATTAAAGACCTTTGGGAGAAAAGTAGGCATTTTTTAACTAGTACAGGTAACAATACATACAGCAAACAGAACCAATTGCTGGATCTGCACACACTTCCCAGAAGCCTTGGAAAGAGGAATACCTTTCTAATGTATCTTGGGGAGAATTATGGAGCATTATGTCCTTTAATACAAGCCAAAGGATAGAAGAACAGGGATGGGAAGTAACTACCCCAGATCTCCCAGCCCCAAAAGGAGCAGGTAAATTAGACTGACATGCTGTTAGCATCTAAGGGGAGTGTATGTGTACCGAAGGGATAGAATATCTACCGACCTTAACGAGATTTGAAAAAACCCTAAAATTTTACATGAGATACAAAAGAATGACACTTCTCTTGGCTTTGTTGAAACGTAGAAATGGCTGACCTCTTAGGTCATTTAAGTTCATGGATAAAGTGATACGCATCGTGATTGCAAGAGTTCTAATATATGACAAGTATATATGTATTAATTCAATGTACACAGAGATGTTGTTTGATCTTGTGTGAACCAATTTATGAAAAGATGAGACTAATATAAGGGAAAAATACAAATTATTCCCTTATACCATCACAAATGGGGGATTTGATGTAAGAAGTATTTACTTTAAAAAGAAAGAGAGAGTGAAAAAATGTAAAAATCTATAGTGAAGAAAAAAAAAAAGAAAGAATACCAACAGTTAACAGAACACAGCTTTGGGAGAAGGAGAGACACCATAAATACATCAAGTTAAGAGTTATCAAGCTAAGCTCAAGGAGAACCAAACGGTTAAGAGACTAAACAAAAAATTGTTTGAGCTATGTGTGAACTATCCTAACTAGCATACTAAAAGATCCACCCTGGAGCAAAGCAAGCCCCCTACCAACAAAGCCCTCTCCCCACAGAACATGCCCTGTGTACCTTTACGTGGAGAGGAGGCTTGTAAGAAATGATGAAAATGAAGTGTGCCTAAACTAAAGATAATTGTAAACAATTGTTCAAAGTGTACAAGAAGTTTTACTGTGCGTTAGGAGGTGTGCTGGCTTTGCAGGGTTACCTCCTAGTACCCACCTCCGTCCAGGCCTGCCATTAAACAAGCATATTGGCTCCATGTGCATCAGCTCTTGCACACCGGGTGAAGAACCCAGATTTAGGATATAGGATAACAGATGAAACTCAGAGTGAGTAAAATCAGTTCGACCTTCTTGAGAAAACAGGGCTTGACAAGAGGAAAACTAATGTAAACCACACACCAGTATCACCGGACTGCACGGTGGCCTGGCAGCAGGTAGGATCGCTGGGTGGCTGTGCCATGTGGCTGCAAAGACGAACCACATTTGGAGCTTCAAATCTTGTTGTGTAGTGCCATCTTGAGGTTTTGTGAAACGAAAAGTAGCTTCTCCAAGGCTTTCTATAGTTTTTATCTGGTTGTAGTTCCAGCAGTTCATTCTTCAGGGTGGATGGTCAGGTGGATGTGATCACCTGTGTGTGTGTGGGAAGCGGCGGAGCCGGGGCTGGCCTGGCCCCGCTGCAGCTCCACGGCAGCATCAATGCTGAAAAACCTCCACTAGGAAAAGTCCACCTACCCAGCGTCCAAAATCCCCAGCGACAGACACCACACGGGCACTGCCGATGGGGTCAAGGGCCACAGAATGCAGCTGCTCCTCTTCAATGATGAGATACAAACCCGCATCTCATCCCCTTCCCGGCCGTGACACCTGTCCCTGCGGAGAGGTGGCGAGGCATGGGGCCGGCGCCATGGTGCAGCCTGCCGCCTCGGCCACAGCCGCTCCGAAAACGCCGGTGTTACAGCGTCAGTGCCAATGCAGGCTTGTCCCCTCAGCGCTGGTGGAGGCCTGTTGCTCAGGGCTGCGGGATGTCACAGGGATACTTGCGTGGCGATGGAGCAGCAGGCACCCCGGGTCTGGTTCTGGGCTGCCAGGGCTGGTCGCAGGGCCAGCAAGGGCCGGGCGCAGGACCGGAGTCGAGCCCCGGAGGGAAAACCAGGCAATGGAGGAAGGTTTGGAGGAGCCACCTGAAGGAGATGAGCGCTTCCCCCCGTAGGGAGGGGGTGGTGGGGATGCCCGGCTGCCGGAAGGCAGCGAGGAAGGGCAGGATGGCTTGTCACCCACCATGTTGGGCCTGCGAAGACCAGGGACGCTTGGCTCGAGGGGTGGGAACCGGGGGCCTGAGGAAGCCCCCTTCCCCAGGCGGCCCGGCAGCGGGGCACCCGGGGAGGGGACCCGGGAGGGCGGCACGTCTCCCGGGGTGCCAGTCCGTGCGCCCGGACGCGCACGGCGAGCTCGGAAGGGCCGGCGCCCCCGGGGCGGGGGGCGTCCCTGGGGCAGACGGGCCCGCGCTCGGCCTCCCGCGCGGCTCAGCCATTTCCGTGAGCGCTCGCGGCTTTCCGGCCTCCTCGGCTCGGCTGCCGCGCCCGGCGGGAGCGCGCGCCCCCCCGCAGCCCTGCTCGGTGCTTTCCGCGCGGGCCGCCCCGGGCGGAAACGCCGTTCGCGCCTTCGCGGGGCCGCTCGGCTCTTTCCGCCGCCCCTCCGGGGCGCTTCGTTCGTTTCCGCGGTCGCTCGGCTCTTTCCGCGGGGGCCGGCCGCGCGCTCGGCCGTTCCCGCCGCCTGCCGGGCGCTCGGCGTTTTCCGTGAGCGCTCGGCGTTTTCCGTGCGGGCCGCGGCGCGCTCGGCGCTTGCTCCCTGGCTGGCGCTCCTCAGTCGGCCGCTGCCTGCCTGTCGCCGGGCTGGGAGCGCCTGTGTGTGTGTGAGTGACGCGGCGGAGGTGTAGTTTGACGCGGTGTGTTACGTGGGGGAGAGAATAAAACTGCGGCGAGATCCTAGGCGCGAACGAAAGCAGTGACGGAGCAGCCTGGTAACCGGTAAGAGGAGGAAGGCGCCCAGCAAACAGGGGCGGGGGGGAGGGAAGGAAATGGAGCCCGGCGGGGACCAGGGGAGCCGCCGGGCGGCAGGACGCGGGGGCCCGGCCTTGCACCGCCCGCGGGAGGGGCGCCCGCTTTAAAGATGGAGCCGAGCCCTGCAACATCCCCGCCGCCGCCGCGCCGCGAACAAAGGATAATGGCGGATGGGAGCCGGCCCCGGCGGCGGCGGCGGCCGCCACGGCCGGGCGGCGGCGGCGGCGACTCTGGCGGCAGCCAGCGGCGGCGCTCACCGCGGCGGGGAAGGGGGATCGCGCCCCCCGGCCCCAGGAGGAGGCGGCGGAGGAAGACGACGAGGGGGGAGCGGCGGAGGCGGGGGGTGGCCGGCACCCACCCGCGCCCCCTCCCCGCGCCGCCCTCCGTGTGCGCCCCGCGGCCTCCCCCCGACGCTGCCCGCCTGGCTCGGCGGCGGCCCCGGGCGCGGCCTCCCGGCCGGCGCGGCCCCACCGGGCTCCGGGGCCGGCCGCCGCGGCGGCGGGGCGGGCGGGCAGCCCTCCTGCGGGGCCGCCCCGGCCCCCCGCGCCCGCCGCTCCGCGCCCGGCCGGTTTCGCTTCCCCGGTGACCCGAATGCGCTGTATAAATAAATAAACAGACTCTTGCCGTGGTGGAAGCGAGTGCGTGGGGCGCTCCTAGGCTCTGTAACACGCTCCCAGGCTCTGTAACGAGAAGTTTTTAATAAAATCTGCATGGACGCTCGGGCCGGCGCTCGGTCTGGTGGTTTGCTTTCATTTGCAGCGCGGGGCAGGGCCGCCGCGCCGGGCGGCTGCGGAGGGGCCGGGGCGCCCGGTCAGCCACGCCGCGCTCCGCCGGCCGCTCGGAGGGGAGCGCCTTCAGCCCGGTGCACTTACCGGGAACGGCGGTGCCGACCCCAGCAGCCTTGCTGCTTTCCCGGCGGTATTTTTAACCCACGGTGAGCTCGAGCCCGGCCGCGGCTGGTAAATCTCGGTTTGGGATTTACTTTTGCCGGTCTTGCACGGGCTCCCGGGTGCTGCGCAGCCGGCAGGATTTGACCTCTATCCCGGCTTTAGCAGCAAATGTCAGCTCGGCTGCCGGCTTCCACCGGCCTGGTCCTGCCGCAGCCGTGGGGCTTTTTTTCCCCCTTCCATTGCCTAGGAGAGAAGCCGTTGTTTTGGCTTCATTTCTACTGTCAGAACCTGCATATCTGCTTTTTTGGGTATAGTAATAAGTAAAAACGATGTGGCAGTCTTAAAAAACCTTTTAACCAAAGATTGTTAGCACCTCTCGAACGTGTGGAAGGATACCAAAATTTCGTTGGCCATATGACTTTTCTTCCCAGAAAGCTGGGGGCTTTTCTTAATTTTATTTTGTTCTCCCTCTTAAATGTTGAAGTGTCTGCACGTAATCTGCTGCTGGAATAACACCTGTCATGAATATTTCCCCCCCCTCCCCAGCCCCAGCCCTGCGGTTAGAAGCAAGTTTCCTATTTCTTAAATAAAGGACTAGAGACTTACTTAGGAATATCGGATATCTCTGTTCAGTCCCTTGTGACCACTGAACACTATTTCAGAATACAGGAATCTTGAGATTCTACTTGTTCCCTTTCCCTGTATCAACAAATGTGTTGTTTTTTTTAAAGTGTGAAGTCACTGACATAAGTTTTTATTCAAGACGTATATTTGTGATTCACATGTGTAGATAGGCCTGTCCTTCCTTGTATGTGAATTTCCATTTTCTGACACTTCCACCAGTTCTTTTGAAGTAAAGGCCAAAGGTGCTCCACATCACTTCAGAGTAATACCAACATGAGAAGAGGTTTTCTAAAGTTGTAGTTGATTAATAGGCATCTGAGGACTTCAGTAAGCAATGTAGCTGCTATTAGTGATTAAAGAGAGTGTAGTAGTTGGTGTATTTCATTCATTCTTGGTTCAATGGAATATGCACTTTATTTTAAATACAAAAATGACAGTAAATTCTTGCATGTTTTTTGTAGCTTTAAAACACAGCATTTTATTTTATTCTATTTCATAATAGAGGGGAAGACTTTCAGATCCGTATTTTCTGATACAGTTCTATTTCCTTACCAGCTATGTATCCTCACAGATCAGAGAGAAAAGGGAACAGGGAGGTGGTTGTGTATTTGCTAAGCATCACTTACAGGTGACCCAAAATGAAATATTTGCATGTAGGAAAGAAGAGTGTAATCATTTTTAATGCTTAAGTTTCATTGATAGAACATCAGTTTTTAGATTAGTACTCTCAGCTTTGTGTCTAAATGTGCAGTAAATTGTCTGCAGCTGATCTCTATATTTTTTTTTTCCCTTCTATACTTCCGGCCATAAGGGTGTCTGCTACACTGGGTGAAAAAAAAACGCAAAAACCAACAAACCGAAGGTCTGAAAGGGGAGAGGGGTCTGCTGATACAGAAAATTTAGAAGCATCTCATTTAGACTGTCAAGTCATCAATCTATCTATTTCCTGGAAGCCTACACCAGCGTAGCTATTGCTGGTACTGATGTCAAATATAAAATACTCTGTAGTAGCTGATCATATTCTGGAAAGTAGCTGTTCTGCTGCAGTAAGAAGCAAATGACCTCTTCTTGCCGAAGTGCAGCAACAGCTCTGTAGGTGCAGATTTTGATAGCAGACAAGGTCCTGACGAGGGGTTTCTGATGACACCCTTTTGAAACAAATGGGATATTCACACTTCACCTCTATTTTGGGATCTCTGGAAGCAAGTCGAGATCAGTTACTCATGTCACACTTCTCAAGGCTTTTGTGCAGTGAGAAGGCCGTGCTAGCTTTCTGCCGCTAATCTAAGGTTACTTTCATGGGACATGACAGCAATCCTCATCCACAGGAACAACCCTGCTGAATTCAGTTTGAGCCCTCTGGTGCCCTACCTGCGTACAGTTAGTTTCGTGACAAGGCAGTGATTCTTCTCTGAATCAAAAATTGTGTTGCCTCATCTGCAGTCTGTGTGATCATATTTCATGGTACTTATGAAAACCTGAGCAATCTGCAGTTACCTTTGTACACCACTCAGCATGAAGGCATTGATAACTCTTTTCTTCTTCACAATTTTTAGATTGCTTGGTTGTACCGCAATTAAGAAGGTGAGTGAGAACAAATACGGCACCTTCCATTTTTCCATGTTTCTAAAATAGCCTTTCAGCTGTACAGGAGATGAAGATGTGCCGGGGTCTAGTTGGTCTTCTAGGTAAAAAAGCATTTGAAAACAGACAAGGGTTTTCTCATTCTGTGCTGCTCCTGTTTTTCTCTGGCAGTGCTGGATTTAGAATATCCCATGCAAAGTGGACAGAATAGGAAACTAGGTGGTGGAGGAACCACGTAAAGGAAAGAGGGTAGAAATTTGGAGGAAGTGTGTTCCTATTTGGATCAAGGTATATGTTTTATATATATGTAAAACATAAACATACATACAAGTTTAAAGCAGCACTGATGCTTGTTAGGTCAGTGATTTTGAGCAAAGTGCATAGGTACAGTGTTTCTTTTACTGCTTAAGATAATAAGCATACCTTTTTTTTCTCCTGAGAGTATTGTGAGATTTGATGTTTGTCATAAATCAAGGCCATTAGGTGAAAGATGGAAAAGTATTTTGAAAGACAGGAGAGTCCTGACAGTTGCTGTTTTGGTTTTCATTGCATTTCAGTCAATCTCTGACATGAGACTGTGCTAGCTACTTTAGGCAGAGCTGCAGGAAGCATTATAATGAACTATTTTGAAGCTACCTTCATGCAGGAAGCTGAAAAAAATGTCTGCCCTTGATGTTTTCACACGTTGGAGGGGAGAGTTCAAGTGATTGTAAAAATCTCTGATCCTCTAAGTGTTGTTCCAGTGATAGCTTGTTTGGTCAGTGAGGTTATTGGCAATTTTTTTTTCCCTTCATTTAGAAGAACTGTAAAGCTGGGTCATATTTTCCTCTTTTGGCAGAAACTTTTTCAGATAGCTTTCTAAACTTAGGAAAGATCAGGTTCTTTTCTTGAGCAGACTCAAGAAAAACCCCAACCTAACCTGAGAAATCCAAGAATTTCTGAAGTTTGTCTACTGCCTGATGGACTGAAACCATAGTGCCACACACCTTTTTTTGACAGTAATATTGGCTGAAGCATACTCCATGTCTGGTGATTTGTTCATGTCTTCTCCATTGCACCAGTACAGATGTTTGGGCTACTGCATGGCAGGCCTGACGGGAAACAGTCCAGCAGGGTGAGGGCTGGGGAGCCTGATTATTTGTCACCTGGATCATTCCCTCCCCTGGTTGCTGCATGGCTGCACAGTAGCTGTACCAGCATAATCAGGGGAAGGAATGGGGCTGGAATGAGCAGAAAGATGAGGGCAGCTCAAACAGCAGTGCTGCTAAACAAGAAAATGCAGCCTACGTAAAAAAAAATTAAATTATCGCTGTGTTTATAACTAAGCTGGATGACATAGGTCCTGTTGTGGTTCTTCTTGCTGCAGCCCTGGATCATTTAGCTAAGTTTAAGTTTTCATGTGCGCTAAATGGGAGCAAATGAACATGAGCAGCAGCCTTTCCCAAACTTTAATATCATGTATACATACTGTTCATTGTGCTACTTATTTACTTGGCTTAAATACCTTTTGTGTGTTTTTTTTTTAACGTCTGTCATGTTCATTTCCTCAGTCCTGTTCTCATGTGTTTTGTTCTAACTTCTAACCTCCTGTTGCTGTTCTCTGCAGCTTTTTGCCACAACTTCTTAATCATTTCTCCAGCAACTCTGCAGCCTCCTGTGACATTTTGGTTCCAATAATAGCATGCACTTTTCTGATAGGTGCTACCCTTACTTTTCTCTTGTTCACTACTGCTGTTGCAGTATCAATTGAATTTTGCTTTCCCTTGCACCTTTCCTAGGGCTTGAATGTAAAATCTTTTCTCATTTAGCTTATCTTTCATACCCCATGGAATAATGGATGGCAAACATTATTTTCTTGCCTTTTTCTGATGACTCTTCTTCTGGCTCTCTGTAGCTGGCCCGGCCTCAGACTCTGCTGGTGCCTGTCCATTCCTCCAAGTGACATGCAATATGAGCAGGGTTTGTAAATTTATGCCTTTGTAGATTGCAGAGAGCTTTCTCTTAAAAAAGAAAGCCTAGGGTGTTACTGTAAAAGTAGGACCCCTGCCTGTCTTCGTGAAGGTCGTCCAAATCTTTCTCTCTTGTGCTGATAGGAAAATTCTGGGTGATACCAAGGGAGGGAAGATGTGGAAAAGGGCACTGTGTACTAATGCCGCAGCATAATACCAACAGAACAAGTCTGTTGCTGTGGTTTCATCTGAGCTGGTAAACCGTGTGTGTCTCTCAGGAGACAGACATCATACCCCTTCCTGCTGGCCTCCTCCTGGCTGTATGGTATTCAGCCATCCCTTACATTGGCTGTAGTGTTGATTGTATGTAAGGTCTAATGAGCCAGTTCAAATCACTAACCCAGGAGAAAACTGTGCTTTTTTGTTAGGTTAGTTGTCTCCTCTGTGAGTGAGCTGAATTGGTTGGTGATTGAGATGCTGTAAGCACCAGCACTGGTGCAAGTTCGCGGGGGGAGTATATGGAGAGGGTGGAGGGGGACGCAACTTCCTTCAGCATCAAAAAGCTGGGTCATCAAACCCATCTTGGGGAACTGCAGCGCATCCATGATCCACAGTGAAAGAAGGAAGAGAAAGGCTCTGTCCATGGTGATGAGAGCCACATCAGTTTGTCACAGCTGGGAAAGCTAGAACACAGTGTCTCAGTTGAAGGAAAAAAAAAACCAGGGAGGGGAAGTTTCCCTCTTGAAAACCTGGTGACAGCTGTGTGATTAAATTGGCTACTCCTTACCAGAGGCAGGTTTGGGTCCTCTCAAGAGGTTGGATCAGTGTAACTCCTGGGTCCTTTTCTTTATGAGAAGCCTTGTCAGGTGGGGAGAATTATACGTAACATTTCTTTAACCAAGCCCAAGTTGAAAAATGAAGCTCCAGAAGGGGTCCAGATCCAACCCGGTGGTGGAAATGCTGTCAGTTGGCCCAAGGCGTGTGGGTGGTGAGCTCGTGTTAGTTTCCCTTTTACTGTAAACTGTAAACAGGCCTGTCTTCCTGATTTTAAAATAATAATTGTGGCTGAAACTACTAGCATGAAAATTTGGAGTGTATAATCAATGCACATTATCCTGGGATGGGTAGAGGAAGAAGTATGTTACCTGCTGCAGACAACTGCTTTGTCAGCGATATGGCTGTTTGAAAAATGCATCTCTCTGCCCAATCCTCAGAAAGCTAATGTTGACTCTGTAAAAAAGAATCATCCTGTTTCCAGCCTCCCACTCTTTAAGTGGAGTCATCATCAAATCAAATCATCATAATCAAATCACAGAATATAGATGTTTTCTTTTCTTCAGCATCTTTGTTAACTTCCCACAGTCTTATGACACTTGTACCCCATGATTTGATCTACCTTGCTTTCATTGGCGGGCCTGGCTGCAGCAGGGTAGGCTCTGCTCCACCTTCCCTGTTCCAGCTCCTGTGCCAGTAGCATCAGTATGGTTGTCTGTGAGGCAGTGACATGAACTGGATCAGAGAACTGGTCCAGGATAAAAATAAGTTGTCTTTTCTGGTCTATCTGTAGGGCAAATTAGTTGCACAGTCCCATTTACTGCACAGCCTCAGAGGCAGCTGTAAAGGTATGCGTAAGAGGGAATCCAGAGAAAAGCAGAGCCTGAGCTGGCAGTGCTGCCAGCAGAAATGCTTGTAAGACTGTAGCTGCAGTGGGCAAAATGGGGGGTTTCTTTTGTGTGCAACACACTGATGCAAAACATGGATTCTGTTTCTTTCTCTGGCTGTTTCTGGTTCATCACTGGCTCCCGTTGCTTATTCAGGGTCATCATTCTGCCCTTCAGTGTTACCAGCAAGTCACATCTCTGTTCCATGGAGACAGGTGTGTTGCCCACAGGTAATGCAGGTCTTAAACTCCGATTAAGTATTTGAGAACCAAGATAAATTGTGCTGGAGGTGATACTTATGCAGAGTAGGTCTGCCTGGCAGGTATATGAGAGGTCTTTCTCATTTAAGAAGCTCTCCTGCACTGTCCAGACAAATATGAAAATACATGAAAATAAATCAGAATCCACTCAGTTGGTAACATTAGTCAAAATTATTTTACTACAAAATTTGTAGCATTTACTACAAACTTCTGTTTCAGTTGGTTTTTAGGGAGAGGGCTAGTCATAGATTTAATTTTGGTGTGTTAAGCAAGATGTGCCTGCTGTTGCTTCAAGACTAATTGGCCAAGCAACAGTGATTTCAATATGACCAGTAAAGCCAGAGCAATTTTAGGATATAAAATATATCTAAGTCTGAGCTGTGGCTTAAGCCTCAAATCTTTTGGGTTTAATGTTGCAATAAATTTTGTGAATAGGATGCATTCAAGAGTTGGACAAGGGCAAGGTTTGTAAGGAAGTGCCGTTTTTCTTGTGCATACCTGGGCATACTCTACGGTAGCACTCCCAACTGCAGAAAAAATTCAAAGGTTTTCACTTACTTGAGACAGTTGAAGCAAAAAAATAGTCTATATTGCCTGTTAAGAAAGAAACAAAGCGATTAAACCATAACAGAAATATGTTGTTTGTACAGATACAGGTTATTTTGAATTTCAGGCATTTGACTTTATAAGTGGTAAATGTCAGCTTTGTATAAATAGTTCAGTCTATCTTACTTTCAGATGACCATTTCTAAAGATAATCAATAAAACAGTGAAAGTATTGATCTGAAACATCTATTTTGTTGTGGTTTCTTTCTGAACTCACTAGAAGTGTTGAGGTTTTTTTAATTAAGAATTTCCAATGTTTACCAAGTTATATAACTTCGAGCTCTTATACTATGGGTTGAACTCTAAAAATACTACGTATGTTCCAAGCATCAAACAGAATGAACAATGTTTGTTTTAATAGTTTATGCCTATAAAGCTTGCAGCGTAAATACATGAAATGGCATTTTTTAATTAATTAATCCTTTAGTCACTGTCATTCAGAGGTGGGTTAGAAATGCTAGCAGTGGAGCTGTCCCTTCTCACCGACAGACAGAATCTCAGCACAGACACAAATTCTACCTAAAATTCTCTTGTCAAGTTTAACTACGCTGCTAATAATACCTGAAACTCCATGCCTATCCTGAATTTCTTAACTGATTTGGTAGCTTTCTGAAACAGAAGAATGGTATAAAAACAAGTGTGAACTGTATCACTTTGGGATTCCAGCGTCAGACCCTTTTTGATCTGCAGTATTTTGCTGAGGTGACCCACAGTGTTTAAATCTCAGGCTTTTTTTTTTTAATTTTTACATGAACAAACCAAATGGATGATGACATTCAGATATCTAATTTGACCAAACAGAAAACTTTACCTCCTGACAGTTAGCCTCCTCTTTATAGAATGGAAAAGGAAACATTTACTTTATTCATGGGAGAGTCCCCTGAATTTCTGGGACTTTCCAGAAAATTAAATTTCAGAATATATTTTTAATTCATAATGCATTAGAGTGTCATCTTTAATCAGTGTAATCTTTAAGAACCTTCAGTCTATTCTTATGCTGTTCTGATAAATGTGATGCATCTGTTAATATTTTCACACTGTAAAATTAACAGAGACTGTGGAAACATTATTTTGGAATAGAAAGATCTCAGGTAATAATAAACATGCTTATATGCTTATCTGTCTTTAGCACATTCCTGCATGTGCTTCCATTAAATCATACCTGGTAGGTAATTTAAATTGTTACAATTAAGGAAACACCTGTATGGAGGTAATTCCTTTCTCTGTTACAGGTGTAAGATTACTGTATGTTGTATTCTTGTCCCTTGGGCTTGGAGCACTCAGGTTAACCAGACTGATGTGAATCTGTGTAATGCAGTTGTTTTTAGGTTTTAATAAGTTGTTCCTGATTTGCTCTGAGCACCAAAAGAGAGCTGGATAATCTTCTATATAATTTCAGAGTAGCTTTAGCTTTGTTCACTTAAGCATTTGTCATGTACCCAGTGATCAAGACTGCATGAATCTGTACCACATATATAGAGCAAATCCTATGCAGGAGACACTTTTGAAAAATACCTTCATCTTAACAACATCATAGTCCTACTTCACTCTTTCTATGAGACCGGCTCTGTTGAGCAGTTAGTCATGGCTCCTGCAGTTTGCTGAGAACAAGTTTTAGTAGTTTCCCCACCTCAGAGTTAGCAATTTTTTTTAAATATGAGTATTTGTAGAGTCTCTCCCTACAGAGTTGCATGCTGCCAGAGGTTTGGGATTGCAGCAGTTCCTCCAGCTGATGCCTCTGACGTGGGATGTTTAAAGGTTGCTTGTCATGTGGACAGAGATCCTTAGAACATGTCAAGCCATTGTCAAATACGTCTTGCAGCATTTAGGTGGTTCTTATTCTGCCAGAATGAATGATGGGGCAGTGAAAGACAGTAAGAGGCAGAAACTCATGTGGAGGAGAACAAGTATGATCTGTCTGAATTGCTGTGGCAGGTAAAGTGGAAACCTCAAGTCCTGACAGGTCTACCTAGTGGAAAAAAGGAAAATACGCACCTTCTTAGATGGGTCTTAACCTGGCTAACTTGGCATAATTTTCTGCTCCGAACACTTCCATTGGTGGTAGGGACACAGTCCTCTTTTCCACCATCATCTCCCATTTTCTTCTTGTCACTGAAGAAGGAGAAGGTCTCTGTCTGCTTGCAGAATCAGCTCTCCTTTCTGTCACTCTGGACTGCCTTAGTTCTTCTGCTTGAACACCTTCACAAGCCAGTGTTTGTTATGAAAGGAGGTGGCCCAAAAGGCTCTGCTTGTTGACCAGCGCAGCAGGATAAATTATTTGGCATACGTAGATAGCTGGGTGGCACCAGAGCACTGTTTCTCATTTGCTCACTGTGCCAGCCAGGTTCAACCTACCTTCTTACACAGGGGTCATGTCGCTGCTTTAGCATGGCGCTGAGCCCAAGCTAACTACCTGTACTAAGAGGTAGGGTGTACCAGCTTGGGCACAGGGCCTCATGAGCAGAACAGAGATGTTTATCGTACCCATTGCTGTACTTGCATCACTTAGGTTCAGGCTGCGTTAATACACCCCATGGCTTTTAGATGAGTGCTGGTTCATGTCCAGCAAGCTTTCACCACAGGCTGAGCAGGTGTCGTCCCCACCTTGCAGCGTGAGGTACCTGCTGTTTGCAGAAGTCAACACTGCTGGTGAACTGCAGCACCTAGCAGCATCACAGGGGCTCCTCTTTTGGAGAAACAGACAAACAGACAGACAGACAAAGATACTTCACTAATCTTAGTACCGATGTAATCATATCTTCCTATTTTATTAAATACTGCCATCAGACTAGTGTGTAGTCACAGTTTAGCATTGAAGTTAGAAGTGCAAGTATGAGAAGTGGCTGGCTTCATGTCAGTGCAGTCAGTTGTGCTGAGAGGTCAGCTTCAGGTCTCATGCAGTCATTCATTCCTCAGTTCTCCACTTGCTGCTGTTTAAGTCAAAAGCAAAAGGGGAGTTTGACAAGGGCCAAAAATTAAACCTCGTCATGTGTGGCTATGCTGATTATTTGCTAGGCCTGTTCCAACTGCAAAGAGCTTGTTTCTGGAGTTCATCGTGTATCAGTGGGAACGTTAGCTCCCGGTTGCCATTATGAAAAATCATTTGCTGCCTGTATTTTATGTGGTGTTTAAGATGTCTGCACACAAATTACACTGTTCAGATATGCTGTTCTGATAATTTTTGTTAAGTAACCAGCAGCTACACATTGCAAAGTGAGCCGCAGTGCTTTCAGCAGATACGTGGAGAAGAGAGGCACTTATTTTGACAATTTCACATGGTTTCATTTTCGTGAAAGGAAAACTTCTTTCTACAGTTACTAGGAGTTGCAAGAAATCAGCATAGATTGAAAACTAGGTGCTTTTTATGTTCTAAAAATAATGTTGGAGAACAGATGGTAAGCTGTAGTAAAGTGTGGTCACTTTGTATGTAAATACTGTGCATAAATATGGTATTGGCAACAAGTGTGTAAGAACTACAAAATGTGCTGAATTCTCAGAAATGAGCAAGTTCTCATTAAGTCCTCGTGAACTGATTGTAGATACTGCCCAGGACATCCTTAAAATACCTGGTTTCTCTCAAATTCAGTTTGCAGATATCTTTCAGCTTTTTTGTTTTGGTCTGGGTTTTACTACACGTATTCACTACAGGTGTTTATAAGTAGTTACAATAATTCTGTCCTATGTTAAGGATCACAGGTGTAAAGTATGTGAATTAGTCTTTTAATACTGTAAGTGCATTCAGTATGAAGACAGAGCATTTATAATTAGAATGTATTTATAGAATCGGTTTTCAGTAATCATAGTAGTAGTTACCCAATGATTTTATAACCTTTCCTGGATTTGTTTTGACATTTTGTTTTGTCTAAGTGAAGTCTGACAGTATTTTGGGGGAATTTCTGAATGGAAGGGGGTAAGACAGTGGAGAGGCATTTGTTTGCTTTTCATTGTTAACGCCTTAGGAGATGATTCCTCTGGTCTATCCACTCAGCCCCTTTGCAGAACTGGTGTATTCACATAAGACCTATCCCAACTATTAGATAAAGTTAGGGAAAAGGTGGGGTTTGTAAATACATATTATCAGTAGAATTAAAATAAGTAGTTTTGTTCTTTCTAAGCTGGCTTCACCTTTACTTTTAGTGCCCAGTTCACAGTCTCAAAAGGAAAGGTTGTAGTTCAGTTAGGTTCCTTAATTCTATATTGAGCAAGAAAAGGCAGCATAGATTAAACATGATTTAAATAATGTGCGTGTAGCAAGTACTTTTTGGATGCTCTTGTATTTGTTCATAGAATCTGTGATGCAAGAAATAATTTGTAGTTAATTGTTGTCACAATCTCTTAAAAAGCTTGAGGGCAGAAACACTAGATACTAGTAAAATGGCAAGAGCGTGGAGTCAAATCAGAAAAATCAATCAGTGAAGTGTTTATAAGCAACTTTCACTTGCACACCTTACCTGTGCATACTGATTCACCATCTACGTGATAAATATCAGCTTTCTTGTGTTACGCTAACAGAAGACAGTATCTAGACATGATCACTGATTTGGGTGCTCCCTGCTGTAGCTGTGAGATCAGGTGTTTGGTCTTCAGCCCTTGTTTTAAAATGTGCTACTGCTTTTTCTTTAGTGAAAGGGAGATTGAGCATGCAACACAACTGATTTGTTCCGGTACTTTAGTCATTTACATACCTGAATCTGTTAAGTATGAGAAATTTTCACTGACTTTGGAAGTACAGCTACAACTGCACTAGAAGTTTTGTTGGAAAAGTCATGAGCCAGAAAAGTTTCTCACACATAATCAAGGCTCCTGGTTGCATTTCTTCTGTGATCTGTATGAAAATACTACATCATTTGCCTTTCTTGCATTGGCTGTTACACCATGTATTCAGTCAGCAAAGAGTTGTCAGAAACTTCTCAGAGTGTCATCTTGGTGGAGACAGAAGTGGGACTAGAGGTATTACACTCAGGTGATGGTCTGATTCTGCTTTGTGCAAGATCTCTTTACAGTGAGATTCAGTTTTTCTTGGAAGTTCAAGATCAAATACTTCAACTTCAGTGACAAGAAGAATTTTTCCAGCTTTTTATTCTTCGGTTTGCCTGGCAGATTGCTGTGTGTGAATGCAAATAATCTCTGCAAATACTCTTCCCCATTTTTGATGTTTTCAGTGGAGTTGGTTGTCGAGGCCATTCTTTTACTTCCACTTCCACTCGGTTTGCCAGGCCCTTGCCCAGCCGTGACCCAGAAGCTGGCATGATCATTGAGTGTCTATGTGGTGACTCGTTCAGAGAAGTGGTAAAAGGTAGATTTAAGACAAAGCAGCAAACGTAGGTTGTGTTCACAGTGTGATGCACAGTCCTGTCACCCGGAGGAGAGGGCAGGAGGAGCAAATACCCAGGGTGCAGCGGCAGGGGCAGTGCCAGCTTGGGATGACAGAGAAGCTCTGACATAAATTGCAGCTCCTGTGCCAACCCACTGTAGTCGTTAGCGACAGAGAGAGATAATTATGGGCCTGTCTTGTCCTTTTGAGCATTTATTACTGGTTATTTGAAGTCCCATGTGTTAGCTGTAAATAAAATTATTTTTCGCTCAATGTTTTCAGTCTGGCAGCCATTGAATGGAGTTCATAAAGTGGCTGTTGAGCTGCAGCTGAAAGGGCTGCAGATGCTACAAGGTAACAGTGGAAATGTTTCAGATTTCATGTGAATGTTCTCGGTACTTACACTGGAAAGGTGAAAACAAATAATAGCACACGAGTGGGGTTTGATGACCCTTTCAGTCCTTTCATGGTGGATCTGTGGCTTTATAAAGCCACACGTAGTAAATATAGAGTGAGTCAGATTCCTGGAACTTTGGACCGTGGAGCTGTATTTGCTTCCTGCACAATTGTACTGGCATGCCTGCTATGAATAAAGCCGAATACAGGGCTTGAGAAGCAGGCATTGCCTCCATTTCCCTTCCCTCAGCCCCCTTGCTGCCCCAGTCCTTCGCTGCCATAAGCAGCTGGGTGGCTGAGTATTGAACTGGATCGGGAACCTGATGTGGCTGCAGGTGACGGCTGGTGAATGTCTGAGGATGTTGCACAAGTTGGTCTCCAGGTGGGCGTAAGTTTGTTGGGTCTCTGCTCTGCACTGTTTTTGGAGGCTGTCATGTTGTTCTTCAAAACCTGGGTGTGTAATTCAATAAAATAAAACCAGAATTTGTATCTAGCTATGGAAGAGAAGGAGACTTTAAAGTGTGTCACTTGGTAAAGCTGTGCTCGCTTGTGAGCGGGCTGTGGCAGTACGTCTGAGGTGTAAAGCGAACTGTGTTGCCTCAAGGTGTAGTTATGTTGTATGGCCAATAACTGTCAGTGTAAGCATTAACTGATAACTGAATTGTCACCATATCACTAAAGACAGAAAAGGAAGGCTTGCAGGGAGAGGTAGTATGTTTTACTGTGCCAGCTGTACGACTGAAAAGCACAGAAAGCTTTGGGGCATTCATTTGCGTTTTTAAGGATTAGAGATTGATTTAAATCCTGACTCATGATGATTTGTCTTCCTTTCAGATCTGCACTTTTTTTGGTATGAAATAACCATAATTTGGGATATTCTTGGGTATTGTTATCCATGTGCATGTCTTAACACCTGTTTGAATCCTGATAACTTGCTTAGCAGCAGCAGCATCAGTGCTCTATTTTGCAGTACATAAAGTATCAGTTTTCATAATATTTAATACATATTTGTAAGTTTTCATTTTCATACTTTTAAATTTGTCACCTTTCATCTTTGCTGTTCTTATAATCAGACAGTGAATGTTTCAAGTTTACATACCCTGTTACCAATATAAATTATTTTTTATTGTTTGAAGCATTTTTCTCTTTGGAGTAAGTATTGTATTTCTATCTGGTCTCTTCATACAGCAGATTTTCATTGCCCCAAATTTTTGCTTTCTCTGCACACCCAGGTTCCACAGAACTCATTTTGAAGATGGCTCCTAATGTCTGTACTGTCATCCAGCTGATGTATAGGGTCCATCTATACAAACAAAATTTTTAAACATTACCCTGTCTCTTATTACTGTTGCAGTGTACCACTTCAGCTTTTCTTACCATGGATGCATGTTAAGCAGAAATCTGAAGTGAACTATCTGTAGTAATGCCCAGGCCCCCTTTCCAAGTTTACACAACTAACAAGACAGATTTATTCAGATTTTTCTACAGTGTGCCGTTCCATTTCCCTGCAATCTGCAACTGTTTGTGTTTATTAGCATCTGTCTTCAGCTATCATGGTGTAAATTGAGCTAGTATAGTTAGTTGTCTTCCACTGAACTTCTTTCTCCCAGTCCTGATTTGGCTAAAACAAATTACTGGGTGTCAGCTGAATGTTTAGCTTTTTGGCTTTTCACCTTCAGAGTTTCAAATCATTAGTAAGCACATTATTAAGAAAGTATTAGTAAGTATAATAATAGCTGCTTTGAACTAATAAAGAAAAATGTGTATTACATAGAAGTCATGAGTTAAACCATCTCTAACCAGGTGATCTCATCAGCTCTCTTAACCTGTGTTCAGAGTTCATAGCCGAGTTGCTTTAGGCAAGCATACTCTGGTTTTCCAACTCTGGTTGTTAACAGCTAACTGTTCAGTTAGTTTCATTTAGAATACTTGGTTCAAGATGACCTACAGCAGTTATTTATTTTTCCTCAAAGTGGGAGTACAGGTACTCTCCTGACAAGATGGAAAGTAACCTGGAAGCAGGGAGGGATGAGAAGAAGGTGTGCTCCCTCTGCTCCTGTATGCGCTCCCTGCCTTGGACACATGTTCCCCACTGGGACACTTTCAGATCCCTGCTTCCCTTCGAGATGTCGAGGTGTGGTGGCTGCCAGGGAAATCAGTGCCTGGGAGCAGGGTGGGCCACTGTGAACAGGGCAGGAGGAGCAAAAGGATGGTGCGGTGGGGTGGGCTTGAGGACCCACAGCGGTACTGGTCAGCGAAGTTTGTCTAGTCTAGGGGTATATGAGAGCTTAGAAAGGAGGTAGAAAGATTGGCATTCATTTGTAGGTGTGGGGAGGTTAAGGTTTCAAACCAAACATCATTTCATCTGTTACATTGTAAATTACAAGAACTAATAGGAATTGACAGCCTTAATTTCAGCCATCCTGGTCTTAATCTGAACACACAATTTACTAAGTATTTATGTTCTAGGTGCCTGCTCTTATATATCTTGGCAATCTTAATCATACTGTACTGTTAAAGTTAAAAATAAAACAATGTAGTAATCATTGTATCTGGAATATGATGTTGTGATGCTAAAAAATTGATTCTTTCTTTTCCTCACAAGTTACCGTAAAAGGTAGTAGTGAAGGTGTTAGAATACAAATAATGTGATCTGTAAGTGCAAGGTAAATGGAACCAAATTCAAGAGTACTTAGAACTTGTGAATAACACGAGACTAAGAGCTTATCCAAAAACTACAAGTAATGTTGGACACTCATTTAAACTGCATGTGTTAAGGTGTAAATCTTGCAGGCAGCTTCCTGCATTGTTTGGTGCTTACTGTACATTATGAGGAGGTTCCCTTTAGGTGTTTGCAAGTCACGTTAAGAATTTGATTGCCGACATTTTGGTGCTGTAGAGGAGGGAGCACCCCAAAATGCTAATGTTTTTGCTGATTGGATATGCAAAAGATGATGCAAGTGTGTAAACCAAGCTTGTAAAACCAGAGGTCCTTTGCTGAATAGCGTGTGAGAGAATTGGAAAGTCTTCCTAGGAAAATACTGCATTTATCAGCAGGAATTTGGCAACATCTACCTTTGCAAACATTGCTAAATACCTGATTCAAGAGACTTCTCACTTGCACATTTCATCTATCTCTAATTCCATTTGTATAGCAACTGACTCCATACTGGAGTAATGGTTTCTATCAGCAAACAAAAGCATTATTAGTTTTGAAACATACTCGAATTTGTAGCTGGGGAATTGTTTTTAAAGTTCTTTTCAGATACTTGGCTGGGAGATGTTGCGAAAGATCTGCTCCTCAAATGGTTCCGATGAGGTAGTGTTTTGGCTGGAGTCACCATGATACATGCATCGGAATTGGGAAAAAGTTGTTGATTTTCTTACCTTCGACCAAACTGGCTGATAGTTGCAAAAAAGTGATAAAACCAGATATCTCTTTAAAAATTATAAAAATCGAAGAAACCTACAGTAGTCTGGTTTGTAGTTTGCACTTGTGAAAATGTGGAATGCTCAAAAATTTGATGTATAATAGGAGACTAAGACTGTTACAGTACAACTGGTGTGTTAAAGTTCTGATAGAAAGCCACTTAAACTGCTGTCATTAATGAAGTCTTTAAGAACTGTTTGGTAATATATATTGCAAATAGTAATAGTGCATGGGTTTTCTTTTGTGCTTTCTGGGAGATGAAATGCAGCACAGAGATTTGGTACAGTAGGAAAGAAGGGGGGGACGCAGGCTGTTCTTGAAACTCTTATAAAAATAGTAACATCTAGACTACTTAAAATGCAGTGAGTTTACAATTAATTTCTTTCATGGCCAGTTTACCAGTATATGCATAGAGGTAGAGTATTGTTTATCTGTGAGCATTTGTCAGACTAATACCTAGTTTATGTGGGACAAAAATCATGGCAACAGGGAGAGGCATAACAAAATCCCAGGTGCTTAGAGGAATTTTAATTACTTTTTCCAAAAATTTCTAAATTGTATGTCACTGTTTTTAAGGAAAATCAGGTTTAATTCTTTTCCTTCTTTTCATTTCCTAAGAATTTTTAAAATTGTGTTGGAACTAAATATTTGGTACTTAAACATTTCACTGTTCACACACACACACGCTCATTTGAACAGTGACTTTCAATACTAAACATACGGACTTTGATTTGTATATATTGACTTGCTTTCTTTTGACGTGAGATGCAGCTACTGCTTTGAAATGCTGTTTTATCTTTTTTTGATTAGTGATCGTTTACTGTAAGACAGAATTCCACATTATACTCTGGATTGAAGTGTGACTCTACTGCTTTAGGCAACACATCTCCAAAGAGTATTCTGTTTCCTGTAATACTGTAGTATAGTCTGCACCGAAATGGAAGTTTCCCTGACTTTGTGTTTAAAATGAAATGTCTTGAATGTGGTCATGGTACTACCACCTGTATTGACACTTCTAAGTCTTTTCCCGGGGAGGGGCGAGGGGGGGGGGTGGTGGGGGTGGTGGTGGTGGTGGCAGTGAAGTTTAGCAAGGAGAGGCGCATTTCTCCTTCTTTCCACCTTTCTTCTGATCTGAGCATCCTCTGCCTGCAGGCTCTTCCCCAAAGCAGAAATGCTTTACTGGTTGTTTTGCTCCAGCGCTGAAGACAGGTATGTGCTGCCCTAGGGTAGCCAGAGGCCTGAGTAGGTTGGGCAGCACAGGGTGGGACACAGAATAAATATTGTGGCTATGGACATTCTTAGTATTTGATATTTGGAGTTCTGTATAATACAATGGTATTGCTGTATCACCATTGGGAGCATTTCCTTGTATTTTGAAGTAATTTTTTATATATTAAATCTTTCCATACCAGTATTTAGAGAAGATCTGAAAAGTAATTTTTGCAGATCAGTGCAGGATTTAACATTCATTGCACTCTGCCTACATGCATGGTTTTGGAAGTTATGCAACCTCTTTTTTTATAGAGTTTTGTGTTATGGTGATCTCAGCTTGCTCAGTTATTGCTTAGAAATATAAGTGTATTAGGAGCTATATATGATAGAAAACCTAGGTCATGACAAACTACTATGTACCTCTAAATACAAAAACATCTATTTGCAGTAAGGTTCAAGTAGAAATGGCTTCCATCATTTACGTATACTGACTTTAAAACTGCTGAGTAGAGAAGACTAAGTTGCTGTGACATAGGGCTGTACACAGTCTGGTTGTGGAAAGAATTTGCATGGAGATGTTGCATATTTAGTTCAGACAGAAGAAGACTGAAAACTAAATGCCCAACACAGAAGCAATTGCTATTGGTTATCTGCAAACTGCAGTTGCGGGGGAGAGGGAGGGCTGTAGCAGGGCATCTTGTCACCTTGGCACTGAAGGAGCACCCTTCCTGACAGACTGCCGGTTGTTATTCCAAATTCCGGGGGTACTAGATCATCATAGTCCGATTGCTCAAGCAATTTTTTTAAGATGAGCAAAATGCATTTTTTCTGATCTCATTATTGGAGGAGACTGGGCCTGTTTTTCAGAAACATTACACACAGAAAAATCAACCTGAGAGGCAGACACCTGGCATGAAAAACATTTGCCTGAATGCTAATAGTTTGGCAACAGTTTAATAAGCAAATGAAAACAGTATGTAGTAATGGGAACTCAGCTGCAGTGATTGCTACCAGATCCACCAAGAATAATGGACTTGCATACCAACCCAGACTTACGACAAATATTGTGATTGTAGGTAACTAAATGACCATGGAATCTGGAGCAGAGAACCAGCAGAGTGGAGATGCAGCCGTTACAGAGGCAGAAACCCAACAGATGACAGTACAGGCACAACCACAGATTGCAACGTTAGCCCAGGTATAAAATCATACGGTGTAATAGTTTTACCTATTGGATAATTTTTTTAAAAGGGTTAATGTCTGCTCATGGGCCTGAGAGAAGGTTCCATTGATATGATTCTGAAACAGGTGCAATGTATAGTTCCTTTAATATTTGTCTTCACATTTTTAAAGCAGTAGAGATTTTTAACTTCCCATCACACTAGGCTGGTTTTAGTCCTGAAGAACTGTATGTGTGTAAACTGTAATGTTAATAGAATAATGAATGAAAATATTTCTAGCATTCTTTACCACAACCATACACTGAAAGGTATTTTTTTCAAAACATGTAATTTACTGTCTTTTTCATATTGACTGGATTGTTTTGCTGTTATGCTTTTTGTTAGAAACTTGTCTATAGCAGTCAGTTTAATTCTGAAGAGAAGAAACCAAAAATATAGATAAATAATGCAGCAAATACAGCATCTTACCAGAAAGGATTAGTATTATAAACATTATAATCAAGTGGAACAAGCTGGCATTTGACAGCTCATGTTATCCTGTTGTCACCAGAATTTCACAGAATTGTTGGCTGTTTAGAGAGACAGTAGTAGATCGTTTATTATCCTCCAGTTATTTTGGAGAGACAAGAAATGCAATCCCAGCTACATCTCTAATTTTGGAACCTGGTTTCATTCCTGGATACAGTGATGGTTGGCAGAAGCAACTCCATTGTGTAAATGAGTACAGAATTTGTTCATCTCTCTTCTGTAACCATTTAATTTTAAAACTGTTTGCAGTCCACTAAGAACAAACAGGTTTTTTATATCTCGGGAGTTTGGGGAATTGAGTGTCTTGTAAGTGGCACAAGTGTTAAATCACTTAGCATTTTATAAATTATTAAAGTCATTGCACCTTTCGGTAAACCAGAGCTATTATACTTCCATTCAAGTGATAGTATAGGGGTTGGAGCTGTTAAAATGCACAGGGTGATTTTGTTGAGTGAAGCTGTAGTGTGAATTTACAGGCCACCAGCTGCCCTGCACCAGCTTGCCTCTTTGGGCAGTGTTCTCACTGTCTAACTTAGGCACAGGATGTAGGTGGTGCGAATAACACTTCAGTGTGAACTGGGTGGAAGTAGTTTATTACTCTTGCAAAACCAGTAAACTGCTTCTCGCTTGCTATGCATTAAGATTTAGTCCAGAGAAGCAAGAATGTTTTAAATTCTTGTGTTAACATACTAACCTCCAGGCAGCTGAATTTACAAGTATGTAGTGGGTTGAATGCAGTTTACTCGGGCAAAATTACCCTGGTACTCGAATGAGAATTTTTCCAAGTAAGAAAAATCTGTACAGCTATGGTTAAAATCCATGTGAACCACAAAGAATGATGTTATGTTTTTCCTGATTTCCTCTGTTGTCATTCACTGTATTATTTGCACCTTAGCTGTTCCCCTGGCTTTATATTCCTTGTGAAGCTGATGTAACAGTCTAAACATAATTCTTTGCCTTGTTCACATTGGTGTTACATTATTACGATATTTTTGATACATGAAGTGGCAGTGTTTGGCATTAGGGAGTGTCCTCGGAGGCTTAGACAAATCTAAATAACTAATTATGTCAATTTAGTTCTTTCATTATCTCTTGTAAGGTCACCCCTCTTGTAAGCTTAGTTTAATTGCTGCATTTTTACTGAGTTCAGGGTAGTTTTCAGAGTCAAAAGGAAACTCGTTCCAGTTCCACAAGGTATGAGTCAGAGACATCTGCGGAAGTTACACTCTGCTGTTGGCTTAATCCGACCACAGAGTGGCCTCCAGTTGATCAGCTTTGCTGTCATTGCCAGGGACTGTTTAGTCAGACATGCATTATTAAAAAGGTTGCTTGGTAAAGGAATATCATTTGCCAGAGGGAAGTGCGCGCATGTTAATCTCAGCCCGGGTTTCTCTCAGATGTGAGTTAAGTACCACCGTGTAATGCTGCAGCTGTTTTCCTGAAAAAGGAAGGTAAAGGCAAACACAGATTTGTGGATTTGGGAGAGACATATGTGGAGGAGAGAGGTCTACATGTAATTCCCTTTATTTTTGTTGTTAAGCAAGGTTCCCTTGTAAGCAGTGGATGTTTATGGAAATTCAGAGATCAGCTATTGCAGCTTTCTGAGAACCACGTGCTCACAGGGACAGCAGAGGATTTACTTCTGCGTCCAGTACACAGACGCTCTTTGAGATTAGATAGGACAGCAGTGCAGCCCCTTCTGGCATTGTAGCTACATGGATCAAATTTCTTGAAAATGCCGTTGAACACCAGAGGATTGTTAAATTTTCAGAAGCTGGGTGTCTAGAAGACCTGCCTAAGGTCTGCCAGAGCAGCTCACACTTGCCTGCAGTCCTCCCCTGAGGGCTATGATGGTGCAAGTCAGGTGCAGACGGAGGGCCATGTACACAGGTGCAGCAGCCCTGGCACCCTCCTACCTGTCAGGAGCCCCCCAGCCACGAACACATGCATCGTGTCATCGTACAGCTGCTGCGTTCTGGATGCACACTGGGGCACCTGCCCAGCCACCTAGCATCCTTTAGCCGCCCATAATAGTTCTTGTGACTTGCCAGAGTGAGCCTTCTCTGCGTGATTTGAACAGCTCAGTATGGATGTCGCTGTCCTCGGAGCCCCTGCGCAGAACATGCGTGGCTATGTATGCAGTGGTACCAACTGTGCTGCAGTCTTCAGCGTTTCCCTGTTGGCATAGCCACTATGCCTCCAGGCCTATGCTGGAGAAACAAAGTCATTTAGGAACTGAAGGTTTAAAATGTGGGCAATTTTTCCTCAGAAATAACTTTAAGGCTAGGGTTTCTGTTGACCCGTTACACTGAATCACAGTAACTGCCTACAAACCATTTGTTTTCACTGCAAACCCACAAGTTTTGTGTCTGAAGACATGGTCAGTTTTCCTCACTTAAATGGACTGTGCCAGCTACTTAATACGGTTTGTGTCTAGAAAGTCTGAAAGCTATGGCTCCCTAAAAAATTTAACTTCTTACATCTGGCAAACACTTCGCATTTTCTTGAGTGAGAACAAAAATAGCTGCACTCCCATATGTTTCTGCCTTTGACTCAGCAGCGTCCGTAGGAGTACACCCAAGTCCTATCAGTATCTAACTGAAGTAGGCGAAAGGTAATAATGTGTTTTTATTAGGTTACCTCAAAATAGAGGTAGTTGTGTTTTTCTCATTCTTGTCAGTGGTTTTACAAGCAATGTTTTGAGCCTGCAGAAATTCTGCATTAGATTAATTTGTAAAGTAGGTCAGATGTTGGGCTTAGGCAGGTCAGGGGGTTTTGTATTACACTGTAACATTTGGGTCATCTAATTGGGCTCTAGAAGAGACTTAATTCTTTCACCAGAAAGCGTTCTTGGTAGTGAAATAAGATTTTGCAATAACCTAATTTACGCTCACTGTCTCTTCTTTGCAGGTATCTATGCCAGCAGCTCACGCAACGTCTTCTGCACCCACGGTGACCTTAGTTCAGCTGCCCAATGGGCAGACAGTTCAAGTGCATGGAGTAATTCAGGCTGCCCAGCCGTCAGTTATTCAGTCTCCACAGGTCCAGACAGTTCAGGTACTGACTGAAGAAATTCCTCATATGTGAATTGGGCCTTGTGATAGTCCTGCCAGTTCACTGGTTTCTAATGTGTTTGTGTCCTGGATTGTGATTTTGCTTATATAAACTTTAAGAGCATGTTGAAGGCAAAATCTGTACAGTATTTGCTACTCTGTGACTGTTTTTTTTTTCCTGTTCTGGTTTAACCACTTTTCACTTTCAAACATTGCTGAGTTTCATCTCCGGCTAGAATGTTGTTGGTGAGTTTAACAGCTTCATGGTTTTTCTTACAGTATTACTCTACTTTTTCTCTCTTCTATATTTTCATACATCTTTATTGAGTAAGAGTTCATGCTGTTCTGAAGTCAACAAAAAAGATTTCTTTTTTTATAATGTAATCTTTAATCAGTAATGAGACTGATATTCTGGGATGAGAGTCTTTGCTATTGAGAAAATATTTGCATTGGTTTATAGAACAGATGTCTGTACATTAATAGTCCTTAAAATAAACCTATCAGTCCTCTCATAAAAATGGTTTTAAAATTTGCCTGTTGAATATTGTTTGCTTTGTAAAGCTTTATCATTTTCTCTTCTGTAAAGTAAGACAGGTAATGTGATATGATGAGGTAGCTTGAAGACAAGTAGTCTGAAACCTTTGAAACCTGTAACTTTTGGGTTTTTTGAACCACTTTAAGCTCAGTGTTACTGAACGCAGAAAGAGAAATTGCTTGGCATACAGCAGCTACACAGGGCAAGGACTGTACCTCATTTCTTTGCTCTTATTGCACTGAACTCAAAAGTTTAATTTAAAATGTAAACATTAAAAGTAGACATTTGATACAGATACTTAGCTGGATATTATTTTAAAAAATACTAAAGCATGCATAATTTAAAACTAGGCCATTCTGATAATCATCTTTGTTTACTCCTTGTCAGCTTTAGTGCTGAGTTTGTGGCAGGCTCTACCCTCCTCAGCTACTGGAATCAAAAGTTTAGAGTTTTAGTTCATTGGAGATGAGCAAGTTACTAGCCCAGAGGTGGAAGACTGACAATGAAACCATGCGTGGAATTCACCTGGCTCAGTGCAAAGCCAGCCTGTTTGGATATTGAAAACCTGGTAGTTCACAGTCAGCCCTGGACATGTTCAGGCCCCCTATCTGGTAACTGTGACATTTGGGCACCAGCCAGCTTTTTGAGCCTTTAGGAATCTTCCCTACAGTGCATAAAATGTCAGGCTGTGAGCTATGTTTCTCACACAGGCATTTTACGATTCACTAACTATTGTTAGCTTTTGTGTATTTGTCACATATGTGACTATAGTCTTTAGGAAAACAGTCTCTGCTTTTATGTATTGGAGATGTTTTAAAATTTTTGGCACACTTCAAATCTAAAATTATTCAAATATGATTGATGTAAACATTTCCGTTTTCCTTCATAAACCTTTGTCTTTTCTTAGCATCATCACGTATGACATTTTTCTGACAATCCCCCCTTCCTGCCAAAAGGCAGTCTCTCTATACCTAATTACTTACAAACTGCTGTTTCTCAGCTTCACTATTTTGTTAGTTTCTGAATGTTTCTATCTTAGTTTGGTTTTAGTTATTCTCTCCCTAAATTTTACTTAAAAAAAAAAAAATCTTTGTTTTCTTAAAATGAGTGGAAACAGGGGATCGTGGAAAGCAAAAAGTGTGTAGAACTACTGTTTATATTTTCTTATTGGAGTATTTAAATTATAAAGGACATTCTCACAGGTAGATAACTCACCATGATCATTCTTCACTGGATCTGTTACTAAACAGCCTGCCCTTTCTGTTCATTGCTTAGGCAGAAGCACTGTAGAATACTTGGGTTGTAGCGTGTTTCACAGGATGTCAGCATTTCCTGAAAATAAAGACATTGGAAGTGTCTTGTTAAGTTTTATTGCTGTTCTTATTTACAGATCTCCACTATAGCAGAAAGTGAAGATTCACAGGAATCAGTAGACAGTGTCACAGACTCACAGAAACGAAGAGAAATACTTTCCAGACGACCCTCCTACAGGTATGGAGGTTAAAAGCAGAAGCATTTTGCTTGATGGGTGGGTTCTTCACATGGGGAGGGAGACAGTGTGATTGTATAGTTATTTTTAGATTTACCGTTTAACTGAAATCTCTCTTCTACGATGACTTCCCATGGAATAGGATGTAAAGAGAGAACCAGATAGGAGGAGGAGGAGGAAGAAACCTCAGCTGTTACACTTTGTTAAGACCGAAGTGAGCTGAGGATAAGCTGAGTGCCATATTTGTGAAACATTGCAGTATTATTGTGCTAGGTGCCTTGGAGATAGCTTTAATGGATACTTAATACATGGGAGACACTGAAGCTTTGCAAGAAAGTGGCTTCTATATAATTGGTATTCTGCAAAAAATCAACTGTGTTGTTTTTCATTATTGTTGAAATGCTAGCAGCAATAAAACTTAATTCCTTTCTCCTGTGAGATTTTCAATAAACACGTGGTGTTCTGTGGCTCAGAGAGAATTTCTGCTTGAGCAAAATTGGTTGTGTTTACAGTTTAACTAGTCAGGGTAGGAGTTGAATGTAGTGATAGGCATCTAGTACCTTTAGTTGTCATGGCAAGTACTTCTGCGGTAAGAGCAACTGAGGTATGCCCCTTCACATGGTGTTAGTCATATGTTACTTTATTAATTAAGCCCTTGTACATCTTTTCCTGGCTGTACTAAATCTCACTTTTCATTCTTAATACATGCTAAATAGTATTAAGGAACAGCTCTGGAGTTCATCAGATTTTAAGCGACCTGTGCATTCCTCCTGCTTCAGAAAACTCAGACACTCCTTTTTTCTTTATGAGCATAGCCTTATACAGAGGGAGACTGTAGGCCTGAGCATATCTCAACGGGGTTTTTTTTAGTACTTGCAGATTATTTTTTACCTTCTCCAGCAGCCTTCAAGGCCGTTCTGCTGAAGATAGTCAAAATCACTGTTGAAGAACCCTAGCCATAATAGATCTGGGAAGATGCTTTTATTTGTGAGGAGCAGTGTTGCTGACTTCAAGGCTGCCACAGACTTTCTTGCAGTCTGCTTCACCAGTGAGACACTTGCTTTTACTGTACATGTTTATCATGAGACAACAGAGCTAAGTAACCAAGCAGCAAAATTAAGAAGAGGGTACTTGTGCATGCTCATTTCTCATTGAGTGGACTCCTTTGCATGCACTGTTGCCACACCACAGCCTCTGTCCTCAAAGCAGATCCTGTTAACTCAGCAAAACATTGTAATTGTAAAACCTGTATACGTAGCTCAGACTCTGGGCCTGTGTAGGGGTCATGTCAGAAAGGCTGAGCCATACTGATGTGTTTAGTGAATTCCTGGTCGGCATTATTCAACCTGCTGTAACTGCTTACAGAGGCAAGATAGGTGCAGACAAGTTCACAGAACTGAAAGCTGTATCTCTTCCTCAGAAACTCCACTTTGATGTTCTCCATGTCAGTTCATAGCTCCTATATTTGTAAAGCTGCCACCTTACCTCCTATCTTAAATCCATCTTTATGATGGCAAGGATAGGTTTTAACCACCAGATCGTATCTGACATGAGCTTAAAAAGTGATGAGCTGTGGTTTCTTCTTTTGTATCTTGAGCTGCTTCGGTTTTGTTCCTCATCCTCCCTGCTCTGTCCATATTTTCAGCTGTTCTGTCCTCCAGATTTTTTGGTCTAGCACCTAGGTTGCACACTCTCTGGATGGGAATTTTTTATTTGTCCAAGTAGTGCTTGGCACAGTGAAGGGCTTGTGCAATCATAGAATCATGTAGGTTGGAAAAGGCCTTTGAGATCATCAAGTCCAACTGTTAATCCAGGACTGCCAAGTCCATCACTAAACCACATCCCTAAGCACCACGTCTACATGTTTTTTAAACACCCCCAGGGATGATGATTCTACCACCTCCCTGGACAGCTGTTCCAATGCTTGATCACCCTTTCCGTGAACAGTTTTTCCCTAATATCCAATCTCAACCTCCCCTGGTGTACTTGAGGCTGTTTCCTCTTGCCCTGTTGCTTGTTATCTGGAAGAAGAGACTGACCCCACCTGCCTACAGCCTCCTGTCAGGTAGTTGGAGAGAACAATAACGTCTCCCCTGAGCCTCCTCAAGGTCCCTCCTGAGCTTCCTTTTCTCCGGAATAAACAGCCTCAGTTCCCTCAGCTGCTCCTCACATGCCGGGGTTCTTGCATGCACACAGAATCAAAACAGCAACAGCAAAGCTCTGTTTGTCAAGTTGCTCAGCAGAGTGACTGCTCTCCCCAAACAGCACCATACAGATGTTCTGGCTCCCAAAGCTTTAGGAGCCTTATTTAAGAAATGAGTATTGTCTTGGAGCTTGGGGTCTACAGCTGTGTTTGCTTCACACTTTGAGTTGCAATGAGAGTCCACAGGAAAACACAGAATTACAAAAAATGTTGTTCTAAGTAGTGTTTTGCAGTGACAGACTAAGCCAGCAGTGAAAAGAGCTTGACAGTCTTCTGAGGGACAGTGTTTGGTCTAAACGATGCTGATTGCAGTAACTGCTGTGGTCAGTCTTACAGTCATGTTCAGTGGGGACCTGTAGCCGTGATGTTAGTTTTGGCTTTGGATAATTAACCCATGGAAGTAATTAAACGAACTGTTCTTTCCTTTACCCATGCTAATCTCACAGCTTTCTCAGGCAGGGCACCTGTAAATGTAACTGTGACTTTACTCAAGCACTCAGTGTTGCCTCCTGGGCAGGTGTTACGTTATAAGCTGGTTGCTCTTTACAAGCATTTGTGCTGTCTGCCTTTATACTCAGCTGTCTGGCTGAGGTCTTTATGGTCTCTGAGATGGAGCAGTTCCCCTAATGTAAGTGAGGAGACAGGTTTTTACATACTTTGCTTTCTTCAAATCTTCATGTGGCTAAAAGCAGGAAACAAGTAAAAATGGATGAGAGAGAAAGAAACATGTTTTTAAGAAAAAGGGAAGGTTGTAATAGCTGTATCTTGCATTGAGAAGAACCTGTTGAGAAGCACCTGTATCTTGTGTTTTGATAAGCACAGCTGTTCTGTACTGGCTCCCTTGCCCGTCTGTGCATGGCACTTTGAACAATCCTCTCCAATAAGAGTTTGAAGATAGTGCGAGTTTTTTATTCTGCACCCATATTTTCCTTGCTGGCTTACTGCACTTTTCAGTTTTATCCAGCATTATGTATCAAATAGACTTTTTTTTTTTTTCTCGATTTTTATTAAAATCTCTACAACACACTGTCTTTGCCAGAAAAATTTTGAATGACTTGTCCTCAGACGCCCCAGGAGTGCCAAGGATTGAAGAAGAAAAGTCTGAAGAGGAAACAGCAGCACCTGCCATCGCCACTGTTACGGTGCCAACTCCCATTTACCAAACCAGCAGTGGGCAGTACAGTATGTAGTCTGAATTTCTCAGTGGTGCTAGTAAGTGGGGATGAGAAGATGAAGAACTATTGTTTCTGTAACTGTTTGGACTAGGACAAAGCAGGAGATGAAAATAAGATTACTTTAATTTGACTGTTTGATAACCATGCCTTTTAAACACATTCTTATTGTAAGTATTTGAAGTGTTCAATTAACATTCCTGGGACTGCTTGCCAGTTAGTGCAGCTAATGCATCCTGAGGCAAAATATAAACTAACCATAATGCTGTTATAAACTTTTTCACTTCAGGAACCAGATGAGGTAATACAGAAGTTTCTTTTTTTCCTGGCAGATTATTAATGCTGATTCACAAAATTGTAACCTCATCAATAGAGAAAATATTACAGTCTGCAAATACGTTTTTAGAAAGTCCTGAAAAAATAAGAACTTCATCAACCTTATGTAAAATGCGTAATAAATATATGTGTCCATGTTTTCTTTATTCATAAGATTTTATAGATGTAGTCCTTTGATTTAAAGGATTGAGTATACAGCAGTAAAGCTAGAATTCACATGCTGTCTCACACAAACACACACAGTATTAAATATACAAAAATGAGAAAGGACTACTTGTTTACATCTTTCTATTAACATCTCTTGAAAATTTTGTATCTCTGGTTACTACTCGGCCACTTTGCCTAATATCTTACCTAATTTTAGGTAACAAACTGATGTCGTTAACTCTGCTTTCCTGCCATAACTGTAAAATAACTGCTTGTGCAGATACTTGAGATTCTGATGTGTCTGTATATAGGAACACAGTGAAATTCTGTGGAATCACAAATGAGGGGTGATGTCTCAGTTCACCTGGATGGCAGGATTGAGGAAAGGAAAAATATCCAGCAAAGTAAGACCGCTTGAAGGAAAAAAAAGTGTGATACTGGACCTTTATGAATGAAAACACTGCTAGGAAGGTGCTGAGGAAGTTGTAGAGAAGGGGGGATACAATCAGAAGAAAAAAAAGCCAAAGCAAGAAGAAAGTGAAACACAAGATGGATAGCAATAGCAGCAGAGGAGACTGAAGGGCATAAAGCATGGAAGAGGAGAGGAATTTCAGATGAGAAGAAAAAAGAAGGGACTGAGGAAAAGATCTAAACCAACCAAGAAGAAAATCTTAACTAACAAAAAGTATTCCTGGGGGAGGATGGTAGTTCTTCTGTGTGACGCTGTTTTATCAGAGAAACTAAATTGTGTTTTAGGCTGTGGTTTTTGCCACCCACCTGCCCCCCCTGCAATGGGTCTCATGAAAACTTGAAAACTTACTTTGAAAGCATGATTTCTTTAATGTACACTAAAGTCACGTGTCTGATTTGAGGGTGTATAAGGGCTCAAGGGATTTAACTGAGATCAGTATTCTTCCATACCTAGGTTTAATACTGTAAGTTAATGAGTAAATTAGTGTCTAAAATGCTGTCTCCATTTTTTTCGTCTTCAGTTGCTATTACCCAAGGAGGAGCAATACAGTTGTCTAACAACGGCACAGATGGAGTACAAGGTCTCCAGACATTGACTATGACCAACGCAGCTGCAACCCAACCTGGCACCACCATTTTACAATATGCACAGACCACAGATGGACAACAGATACTTGTACCCAGCAATCAAGTTGTTGTACAAGGTGAGAAACATCACAAACAGTCATTCTGTATAACATTTTCTCCGTGCAGATATAAGCTGCAAACCTAACTCCTTCAAATGTGTCAGGAAGCAATTAACAGATTTGGCACAAATAAGTCTCCAAAATGATTAAAGGAAATTCTGGACAAAGCTATTTGTTGCATTTTCTGAGAGCCTTTCCTTTCAGATTGATAAAACTGTGGGTATTTTGGGCTTACTTCTTAAAACAATATATTGATTTTTGGTTTTCAATGCTATATTTCCTGTATTTTGTCCACATGATTTTTTTTATTGGTATGTTCTGCAAAAGCTGATACTACTTCAGAGTTCTGAGTTCTCCTAGATAGTCATCTGCAACAACAGTAAATTTAAAGCGAAGCATTAAAGTTAGGGAGGAGGGTTGTTTGATTCTTTCAGGACTCTTTATTAGTAATTTTTCCCTCCTTTCAATTGCAAGTCATAATTTCTCCCTATTGCAGCTTTTGTAACTAGTCACCAAGTACTTAATCATTGAGTCTTAGAACCATAAAGTAATTTAGGGAAGTGCCTTAAGAGATCGTTTGGTCTTAGCCCTCCACTTAGAGCAAGCAGGGCTACTTTGACTAAGTAAGTTGGGGGGGGGTTATTGTATTAAAATACATATTTTGGTTTATCAAAAATGGGAGGGGGGTATTAAAAATTATGAAAAATAACAGAAAAGTGTACCCCTGCTTTTATGATTGTAAAGCAGGTTATTTGAAAGTTAACCCAGCGAAGAGGTCTCTGGGCATCAGTGAAACTACAGTCGAGAAAAATACTATTGTTGCATTGATCTTCTGGGTTTAGTGTTCTTAAGGATGTGTGATTTCTTTAGGTGGCACTATATTTTCTTATGAGCTCAGGCAAATATAACACACTTCTAGATTACAACAAACAAACAAAAGAAACCAAGACCTTGTTCATTCTAGAGAAGCAGTGAAGTTGAGTGTCTAGTTTGCGCTGTCTCTCTCTTGTTGGAGTAAATGCTACTTTTCTACACCCTTTTTTCTGTACCAAATACTTAAACATGCAGTTTCTCCTTTTGTAGACCAACATTTGGAGCATAGCTAGAAATAACTGTCTGCCCCATCCTTCGTCTTCTTAAAGCTGCCCAAAAAACAGGGAAGTAAAAAGGAAGATACTAAGGGAGAAAGAAGCATAGCAATACAGCAAGACAAAATCCAGTTATCAAGCGCAAGTGAAGACTCCTTCAACAGGAATGCCCCAAACCTTGCATACGTTAATAAACTAAGACTGAGACAGCAGTGATGACCCAGATGATGGTCATCCCTCCGGTACTGTACCCCAGAGTACATAGTTAGCTAGACGACAAGGTGCTTTTTGCACCACATTTAATGTTGCTGTCATCAGAGTGACATCATGTTCCCCTGTGTCTTTCAGCTGCCTCAGGAGATGTGCAGACCTACCAGATTCGCACGGCCCCTACCAGCACCATTGCACCAGGCGTAGTCATGGCGTCATCCCCAGCACTTCCAACCCAGCCAGCAGAAGAGGCCGCACGGAAGAGGGAAGTGCGTCTAATGAAGAACAGGCATGTATATTTAGATAATTTTTTTTCCAGTCAGCTCTGCATAGGACTAGAGTGTTAAGCACTAAGAATCCTGATCTTTCTTAGTCATGTTATGAAATGCTTCTGTAGAATTTGCCTTTGTTTAAAGATGCAAAGCAAAGAAGCACATCTGCTAATGCCATGTATTGTGACTATGAAACCTTAAGTAAAGGTGTCAGACTCATTCTGTGAGGTGTATGAATTTGTTGCCGTAAGGAGAAAAGTAATTGGTGAGAGACTTGTATGACTGTAGGTATGTTCTTGCAAACACCAAGGTGAGTTGATTTTTTTCAGTTAATACATTTGTGTAGTTTCATTTCCCGGATTCTTTACCTTAGCCTTCTGCATGTATTCTCCTTGCTGCTGGCCCACCTGCGCTCTTTACAAGTGCTTTCTTGATTGTCTCACTTGTTCTCTTTAGCTGCTTGCCCTTTGGGTTTTATCCTCCAGAGACAGAAAGACTCAAGGAAAGGCCAAATGAGCAGCTACTCCTTTTGAGTTCTTGTGGAGCCAGTAGTGGCAGCAGAGGAACTGAGAGAGGAGGTGGGGGGTAGACTTGACCCTGTAGGATTTAGTGTGTGAGGAGGAACAGCCAAGCCTGCTGAGGTGGGACTTGGTGGAGGCAGTGAGGGAAGGGAGCAGCAGAGAGAAGTTGGGCGTGATGTTCCTTAAGCCTACTGCTGTGGGCGGGGGAAGGGGTGGGCCTGAGCTGACCCATCACACCAAGTTTGAACTCCATCCCCAGGCCACAGATGGGAGCCTGTGCATTACGTTACACTGCGGCACTGGGAGAGCAGCAGCAGCGCTTCCCTCCCGTCTGAGCAGGGGGAGCCCCATGAAAGCACCCTTTACTTATCTGTCAGTCTGAAAAAACTGTTACGTTGTACAGGTGCATTGATCTTCTGTAGATGGCTGAGCTGTGAACACAGTAGAAAGTTACATGAGCAGACCCAATGCTTATCTGAGGAGTAAATTTATTTAATGAAGTAAATAATGCTGAACAGCTGACTTCACTTTTTAAAAAGGTTTTTGTATAGAATGTCACCCATCTCCCTTTTTATATATTTTTCTGATGTCAGTGAATAGTAGATGTCACCCTTTCAGGCTCTGCATTTGAGAAGAAAATTAATTGGCGTTCTGAATCCCCTCATTTAGTCAGCAGTCTTATTCCAGTAAAAGAAAGCTTTTGTGTTTGGGAAAGCCAAGAAAAACAATGGGGAATTACCCCCACTTGAGTTAAATTGACAGCTTTTTCAACAGTATCATGTTGCATGTGGTGCTTCTAGCCTGCCTGCTTAATAGATATTTCAAATCTAGGCTCCATAGCAAAGCAGGGAAAGGGATAGAGGCAGGCAGATGGTGAGGTGTACTTACTGGAGGATTATAGCGTAAATATTCATAGATATTATTGTGCAAATTTTCTGTGTAAATTTTACATTTTAAAAGCTCTCTTGTAATTCAGTATAGCTGGAGCTGTTCATAATGAATAACTAAGGCACGCAGACTTGCGGTGGCTTAATATACTGCCCAGGCTGGCACAAAATCACAAAAAGAAAGAAAAAGTTGTCACCCAAGAAGACAGGTTTGTAATTTTCAGCGGAAGGCACTTCCTGATCCAGTAGTACTTAATAGTTTGGTGATACAAGTAACAGCCCAGAATTCATTAAATTCTTAATACTGCACATGGCCCACTGAGGTGTAGCAAGCATGTGAAATTGTATTTGTAGGAGTGACAAATGGATACCTGAGTCCTTTCAGGGTTTACAAACTAGGTTTTCTTCATCCTCTCTCGTTTGTGGGATGGATTTAAAAAACTACTTTTAGAGTCTTCTTACTAGGTAAGTCCTGGAACAGACATTCTTTTTTACCTAGTACTACAACTACTGCATATCTGATAAGCAAAGGAACTGAGTTCAGTTTTGTCCTCTCATTTCCCAGAACACTGATTGTATCACCAATATGTGTAGTATTTGCAATGAAGAGACACTTCAGCTCTCCTTTCGAAGCTGCTCTGCTTTGTGCTTAAAGGCCTGGGCAAACAAGCGTGTGCATTACTTACACGTGTCTGTGGTGTGCTGCTTTGACAAGCTGCATTGCAGGAGAGCCCTCTGCCTGAACTCCCATCCACCTGCAACATTTAGCCTTGTGCTTACTTTGCACATTCGTACCATTACTGCTGCTGCGCAGGATAGCTTCTGCCTTGGTGTTACTGCCATCAGGATGCTCAGCAGCGTAGTAACATGTTTCAGGTATTTTTCATTGATGGTGTTTGTATGTTACCAAGTTACTTACAGGCAGCTCGGTCTTTACAAGCAAGCCTTAGAAGTTTAACTGTCTTCAGATCTGCTTCAGCACATTAATACTGCCATGCTCTTGGCACAGCAGACAAGGACTAAAGAATGATGTGGTTGCTAGTGACTGTTTATTTTGTGATTTTTCTGAGTTGTTTATATTATTGCAGTGATGCAAGCATTATTAATAAATTGAAAGTATTGCTTAAGAGCAAATACATGAATGCTCAAAGTACAGCTTCGATACCTACATATTCTAAAAATGGCAGTACTAGGTAAAGATTTGACCTGAACAGTTAAGTAGCCCATGTCTGCAAGTGATCGTTCTGGATTTGAATGGCCTTTTTTGCTTTGCAGAGAGGCAGCACGTGAATGTCGCAGGAAGAAAAAGGAGTATGTGAAATGTCTAGAAAATCGAGTGGCTGTGCTTGAAAACCAAAACAAGACACTGATTGAGGAGTTGAAAGCACTTAAGGACCTTTACTGCCACAAATCAGATTAATTTTGGATTCCCATTTTCACTTGTCCAGGTGGGATAGAGACTGGTTCTGGCTATACCCAGAAAGACAAAATAAACTTTTTATTTTCTAAACATTTCTTTTTTTCTATGCGCAAAACTGCCTGAAGCAACTACAGAATATACTTCATCTGTGCTTTGCATCAAACTGTGAATGTTCAAGTACTTGCCTCCACTTCTCCCCCTACAAGATTATTTTCATCATTGATCTCAGCGTGAAGAAGAACAGGCTTCTTTCTTGTCTCCCCATCCTCTTCAAGGAGTAACAGTGGTCCCTTGGGAAGTTACTGTGGGGAGGGTCCTTCTGTAATGATTTCAAGAATTTGTGCTGAGCTCTTTCCATTGCCTTAGAGACAGAACCACCCCAGCCTCTTGGTCCGGAGAACTGTGGGCCACATACGTGGAGCATGCATGGTGCAATGAAGAAGCAATGGTTGCCAAATTGGTTTCACATATTCATTATGAACTATAAAAATACACGGCTAAGCAGAATGCCAAATGAACAGCGCTTCACAGTCACGTTCTTGGTGTGGAGATAACATACCTTTTTCAAACTAGCCCAGGAGGGGTTTTGATCTGTAATCTGTGCTAAACCCTCCTAGGCTAGTGAAAACTTCTCCATACCTCAGAAACAAATGCATTGAAATGAGCTTCACTGGTCAGTTGTTGCTTCTTGAAGCTTATGTGTGCAAGTGTGCTCAGCATTCTGAATGCACAAAAAGCAAACATCAGCTTCATAAGATACTCGTTGGGAAATGGTATTTGGATGGGAAAGGAATTCAGAATAAAAAAGGTACAATAGTGACATTTCAAAAACGGTCGCATAGTGAGCAAGGGTAACATGAAAGCACTACCAATTTGTGTGCAGAACAACTAAGCAGTTGAAGCGTGGCCAACTCCACATACATACTCCCTGATGATACTATAGTCTGTGTCCCACGTGCTCTCAAGCAATGAGGTTATTTCTGTTTCCCTACCACTGTCTATGTAATGGAAATTACTGTACCCAATGAAAACATCAGCCTGGTTTGCTAGATTCTTTTTCAAACTTTGAGGCTGCCTTCTATACATAAATTGAATTGCAGTATGAAAACTACCAGGACAACCTCAAACATTGAAGAGGACTTCAAACATAAATACTCCAGTTTCTGCTTTGCAAGGGACAGTATTAGTTGAACCTGGCCAGGCTAGCTAAAGTCTTAATTTATTTGGAGGATTTTTTCATGTAAAGGGTCAGATTTACCAAGTAATTTATTCCTGTGAGTAGAATTACTCATGTGCCTCAGATGTTTGCAAGATCAGATTTTTTGTGTGCGCTGAGGAAATGTGATCTTTCCCAGATTTACATTGTTAAAAAAAGGTAGTTTGTGTTTAAAAACAACTCTGTGCTAAGCATTAGGACTTCAAAAGAATCATGCTTAAAAAGAACCAAAAAAGAATGTCAAGAAGTTGTCAAAAAGCATGTGTTAAAAAGTATCATGTGCAGTTTGTTTACTGGCCCTCTGGAGCCAGTCTCTTGATACATTAACTTGGGTCATTCAATGGAGTGAGTTTACTTTGTGCTTCTGGTCAAACTTTCATATATAGACATATGAATAAGGCTCTGGTCTGTACTAATGCCTTGCGCAGCAAAGTATTAGCTAATTTTTTTTTTCCCATTCACTCTTATCTGTTTTTAAGATAAATTTCAAACATGAGCTTCTAAAAGGTTATACAATCAATGTGACGTTACAAGAGGAACATTTTGAAGTCTCGGGGCAGTTGAGTCTCAAACAGTTAAGCAGTATTAAAAGTTTTAGTTTTCTCATTTGAGAGGGCATTCAGTTTCCAAGAGACTTTAAAAGGAGCAGGGTTAAACTTAGAGCGTTATTATTAAATCTGTCAATAATTTCAAATTACATTTGTATTTCAAGAAGAGAACAGAAGTATCAGAATTACGAAAGAATTCATTTTCACACGTTTTGAGGGGGTTTATTAATGGGCTATTTTTATCTGCCATAGAGAATTGATTTTCATGTTTTATTTATTGGAAGATGAATTTATTAGTTTAGCAGTGCAAATTTAAAGAAGACCCTAAATTCTCAGCGATGCTTTTATCGTCTGATTCTTAAAGGTCAGAGAATACAAATACAATGGTAACCAGTTTTCAGAACTAGTGCTAGAGTAGAACTGTTGACAACACAGGAGTCATTCTTGTAAAACATGAAGCTCATGATAGCCTCATTTACAGTTACACGGAATGGTTCCCCCAGCTTTGAGAAACACGGCAAAGGCTGTACATTCCTACATTAAGGCTGTTTCTTTTGTAGAACCACCTATCTGCAAAAACTTGAGTTTTTGCAGTGAACCTGAATGGGGCTAATTGTGTTCTGAGAGCTCTTTCTAGTGGGTAATGAGCACTGTCCAGCGCTTGCTGAGAGTCACTCAGCACAAAGCCTGGGAGCTGAATGGACCAGGAAGCTTAAACTGGTACCTGGATGGGATTCTTCTAAAACAGGGTTGGTGCAAATTTGTGTGGCAGTGAGAGAACTGTGTTGCTGGTTTGTCTGTGCATGGTCTGCAAGTAGTCTGTAGCGTTATTAATCTAGACCTCATTAGCAACTAATGTTTCACTAAGAACGTTATTTTAAAGTACATAGGGATCTGCAAGAATCTTTTATTTTTATTTATGCTGCACTGAGGATTTAGGGACTTAATGGAAATCTGAAATGACAATAATTAAAAATGTATTGGACCAAGTACAGGGCTGGCTAGGGTTTCCCATACATGCTTTACCATTCATATTGACCCAAAAAGGGAAAGAGTATGACACAGGAATCCATTCGTATGTTATTTACCAAGTAGTGAGGTTGGGGTAATCAGCTTCTATAAACTAAGGACGTTTGGAACTAGGACGAAAATTATGCTGGCAGGGGGGAGGGAGGGTTAGTTTTATATCTCACGGTTGTGAGTTTTCAAGAATTGATAGCCTGTTTGACCTGAAGAGAGGGTTAGAAAGGGCTAGATCCATTATGTTCATAATAAACAAGAATTGATTTGAAATATAATTTTTGTAATGTCATTATTTTGCAAAACAACAGCACCGATCAGGCAGTTAAGATATTGTCAGAGGTGCTCTTTTAATTTAGATATTCTTGGAAAATACATATGTATAATATATGTACATATATATATATACACACAGTATATAATCTACAGCTCTGAGAGCTTTTAAGTCAGGAATGCTGAGTATTATAGTATATGGAGGTCAGAAAAAATTTTTACTTGTCTGTGTGTGTCTGGGTGTGTGTGGATGCGTGCGTGTGTGTGAAAGCTTCCCCCCACCCCAGTAGTTCTGGGCTGCATTATTCTAGTGCTTATTACTGATTTGTTTTGTGCTGTTTCTCAGTTATCCATTTTCAAGAATTTTATTTCATCTTTCATGGCTTTTGTAGAGGTTTGATTTTGTGGGGTTTTTTTTTTATTGATGGAGATTTTTGAAATTATGTAAACAGTTGTTTTACAACAACCACCACCACCTAGAATAATTCACTTTTGTGCTTTTTCTCTTCGGCAGCTATATATCAAAGGCAAAACAATTGGAGTGGTTGTTAAGGTGTTATTTTCTAAAGGAACCACTGATAAGACTTCTGTTTTCCTCCTGGGGTAGTGGTGATGCATCTTTATTTAAGCAGTGATTTCACCAGCATCAGGTAGTTGCCAGCACCATCGCTTGTAATCTGAAAGCACAATTTTAGCCTGTCATGCTCATCAGGACTGTACAGACACCTGTAGGTTCTGGCTGTTCTGTAGTTGGCATTTGCGTTGTAGACCACTGTCTTCTCTGGTACTTGTACGTAGATCAGAAAACTGGTGGGGTGTTTAGAATCATGAAGAGGCTCAGGAAAAAAAAAAAAGTTAGATTTAATAAGGAAAAACAGCCCTGATAGTTTCTGATCTAAATTTGTACTACAGTTGTTTTTTTAAATCTGGGCTTCCAGTAGACTGCAGCTGCAGGTAGGCATCTGTTAGCAAAAACTGGCCACTGCTTTTTTATTTTATGTTTTTTTAATTTATGACAGACAGCCAGTGCTTTTTCTGGGTTGAAGTGAAGACAGGTCTCCCCATCAAAGCAGGCTCAGTATCAGTGGTTGCAGATCTATGATGATTCATAGCGGATTTCATTGGTTTTCCAAGACCCTATTTTTATTGTCATTTTTTCACCCTGAAGCTGGTTAGTGATGTAACATTTGCCAATGATCTAACCAAAAGGTCATGTATTTATTTTTGTTACACTATATTCTTTGTAAATGTTTAATTAAAATGTGCACTTTTAAAAAAAAAAAACATGCAGAACAAAACAAATTAAGAGCAATTGGGTTTGCTTGAGAAGCTTCCTGAGACAATTGTTGTAATCCTGCTGCCTGCACACAATTCACTCCTCACAGCAGTTGACTCCGTCGCAAATTTAACTTGCTGATTAGCACCTGGCGTCCAGCAGGCGTTACTTCAAAATGGCAGGAGATCTGAACTGGCAGTACTGAAGACTGGAAAGAATTAAAGTTGTGTGGTGTCTCAGAGCAGTATTACAGGATGGATGTGAAATTATTTTTAGAATAGAACTAGTTCAGTGATCCCAAGTGGGGAAAGGGAGGTTAATTTGGGAGGAAAGCTAAACTATTTTTCAGCTGCTTGATTTCCCTTTTCTTAATTTAAGATTTGGCTGCAGACTGTAAAAGCTGCATTCCAAGAAAATAAATCAGAAGGTTTTCCAGTTCTTTGACACCAGGAAGGAAAGGTACATTGACAATGTGTCACCCTGCTTTAAAAGGTAAAAAAAAAGCACAACCACCTTTCTTTTGCAGGAACAATGATAATTTAGCTATAGCCCTGGAATCTGTCACTGTGGGCAGGTTTTAAAAGCATACAGTACATTGATGGTTCTCTGTACTGTGCCTGGGAACTCATTTCCCTGAGCTTTTGGATTTGCTAGCTGTAAAAGACACTGATTTTGCAGAAACCTGAATGTATCATGAACCTCAGTTGGTCTGGGAGAAGCCAGACTGATGGAGAGAAACGGGGTGCTGAAATCCAGTCTGCTGTGTGCTTGTGACAGGTTCAGGTCTGTGGATGGATATGGCTTAAATCTACATCTTTGGGGAAAAGGGACCAGATCCAGTTGGTAAAGAGGGTTTGAATTTCAAGTGTTTTGCCTTGGAATGTTGTTGTTTTTTTTTAAGTATTTCAGTTCTGGCCCGCAAACAGACTTGCTTGGGCTAGTTTGTGTAGCACAGATTGAAAAGGGTGACCTGTTCGCGTTCTGGTGCCGCAAGTGCAGTTTGTGGCTTGCGGCGTGATGGGTTCAGGTCACGCTGTCGCCAGCCAGAGGCAGAAGCCAGCTGTGCTCAGGAGCTGTGTGCTGGCAGGGAGAGGGCCAGGGGCAGGCTGTCGTGACCCACGGCTGGCGCAGTTCATAAGCTGACCCAGTACTGTACTCACGACTCCGGAGCAGTTGGTTCATGCAGTCTCGGCCTTGTCTATGTATTTCTTTAAATTAGGGGATAGCTGAGCGAGAGCGTGGGGAAGGAAGGCCTCGAGCCAGTTAGCTTTCTGGAAATGGCCGCTTTTAAGAACTAGGGATGTTCAGATGCTCTCCACAAGTTGTGTTTTATCCAGGTGCCACTCCATTTTGTGTGTGTGTAATGACATTTATTTATATTAAAACATTAATTTTAAAAAATTCTAGAACTTCAAGTTTGTATGAGATCTGAAATGGTGCTGCTTGTATGGGCTTCTAGGGATGGGATGGGGAACAGGGCAAGAAGACGGGTTAGTTGACAGCCAACCCTTCCACAGACTTGTCCACAGATTGGTTGTTCACTTGAAAACTGAGTTGGTTCTAGTCTGGATTTATAATTTGAAATTGTTCTGGGACAACGTTTTTCAGGGAAGCTTCCAGAACAAGGGTTATTATTCTCCCTTTGTAATGTAAGCTGGAAAGAGAAAGTTCACCTCATCTGCATTTCTGATTCTTTACCCAAACCATGTCAGCACAGAACAGGGTATTTGAGCTCGACTCCCACATACTTGTGGAAGTTAAAAGACTAAACGAAAATCCATTATTGGGGGAGAACATCTCCCAAAAAATCTAGAAACATCCCCGTTGTGTTTTGGGTTTTTTTTACTTATTTTTTTGTGCTTTTTCTGTGTTTTAAAAAAAAATTGTACTGGGTTATAATGCATTTTATTAACACTATGTACATATTAGCTGCTTTGTGTTTCAGAATGGTAGTAATTGCTTTGTATATTAAAGTGATTCTTGTGAATTTGTGAATTACTGTCATAAAGAAGTGATTTTTCTTACTGTAACCTTTGTGGTATAAACTGTCATAACTCCCTTTTTACACAAACATTTATGTGCAGTCACATAAACATGCTTTTAAAAACTCTACAAAGTCTCTTTTTTAAGCAGGATGTTCCATTTACACTAATTTAGTGGCAGATGGTAGCTAGATAGGAATATGGGAAAAGGTGTATTTTAAGCAGACTATGGTGTCCTCTCATGATCTGTGGCCTGCTGTAAGTATTCATGAGATGTTTTCCCCAAAGGGAAGGCTTTTTTAATCTTAATTAAAGTGAATTAGATTAGGGAGAGGTTAAGTCCTGAAAAACAAAGTTTTTCTTCCACTTCTAATTTTTTTAAACCTGCTTTTCAGGACCCATTCTGGTGGCAGTTAGTTCTCTTGTTCAATAATGTGTGAAAGACTTTTCCCTTTTGCAGTTTAAATATGCTTTCTCACTTCTAAGCATTCCTGTAAACCATGTACTACGGATGTTAATAACAGAGCAGAACAGAAGGCAGCAAACACTGCAAGGATCACAACCCTATTATGTAATCTGCAAGGCTGGATCCAAACACCGGGATGGAAGCCAGAAGAACAAATTCAGCGCTGAGGTAAACACACCTCCAGTGAAATGAAGGGGAAGCAGTAAGGTCAGCTCATTATGGCTGGGATTTTGTGGTTTTCACAGCTGAGCGCTTTCATAATGCCATTCACGTATTGCTCAGAAAAATCTGCATCTCGGTAATGAGGGAGAATCCCAAACAGGGGTTAGTCTGTGAGACAAAAATGCAGTTTGGCTTGAATTTTGCACGGAAAAGAATTTGGTAGCACAGGTCCCTGTGCAGTCAGTAGGTCAGCTGGCAAACCTGATTCTTCTGACACTGCTGCACCTTGAAGCTCTTTGTCCCTAAGATGCAGAGCTGAATTTCATACCCTGTGTCTTAATCAAACATGACTTTAGCTGCAATGACATTTTAGAAAAGTTTGTTCCCTTGCAGAGTGGCATGTTTCAGGGATGGTTTCACAATCTCACAGCATGTTCATGTCTTATCTGGTCACTTCCCTGTGACTTGGATCCTCTCCCTAGGGTATTTTATTTCTCAAGAGACAATTTATGCATTGCCCCACTACTCGGGGACCCATGCCCAAACACATCCTCCCTACAGCTGAGTTCACATCATCTGTTACAAAACAGGACCAATGCAATGGAACCACTCCAAGGAGAATCACACCGACTGCTCCAGTGCTGAGATGAACAGGGTGACAGAAAGCACTTGGGCAGGGTGTCAGCGTAACTGCCAAGCAGCTGCTGAAGCACTACCGTGCTTCATCTCATACTAGAGCAGAAGCTCACCTGGGACCAAAGGCTCCAGACACCAGAGTTCACAGGTGTCATCGTGGAGGTATGGTTCACTCCCAACATCTCCCTGTTAGTGCTACCCAGCAGGAATGGGCTGCAGGTTTCAGCAGTTACGTTCTCATGGTTGATGCCTGCCCCTGAACACTAGTTTAAAGAGCAACCAGAACAAATGTGCTTGTAGTGGTGGACTAAGCACAATATTCCTGGGTCTGGTCTCATAAATCTAAAGGAGCGCCCGCACCCCAACAGCAGTCGGAGGAAAAGGTGTCCCCCTTGAGGGTTTGCCACTTGCTGAGGTGGGGAGGGGCCACCCAGAACTCAGCTCTGCAGGTCAGGGGCAAGGCACTCACCTGAGCTGCTGGTGTCACCTCACGCTTTTTGCCACAAGTATTTACTTAGGAGCAGTAGCATTTGCTTCAGCCTTCAAACATACCCTCCAGGCTAGCATACGGCTTGCTGCAACAGCAACACAGCAAAAGAAGCCAAGCCTGGTCTCTTCTAGCAGGTGCCTGCTCTCAGAGGAACGCTATGGGCTGTAACAGCAGCAATGGGAAAACAGATGCTGAAAGCTGCTAAACCATTAAGTGCAATTAAACTGATTTGTTTTAAAAGTACAAAACTTTCCCTATCATCAAAGCAAGGCCTGGAGCAAAGCCCCCTTCTTAAAAGTGCCTAGGTTTCTGCACTAGGCTTTAGTCTATATTACACCGGGCTTTATTCTGTGCTGTTTAAGCAGGCTTTTTAAGCATGTTCCTACTGACAACAGTGCAAGCTGCTAAGGCTGTCAGTACTGCAAGCTGCAGCCTCTTGCAAGGGCTGAGGACAGCCAGGTAGCAGGTTCTCCCCACGGACCAAGTCACACGCGCTCACAAGCCCAACCACCAGCACACTGCGTTCTGCCAGCTCCAGCCCTGGAGTAGCCTAACATACAGTGACCACAGCCAAGCTCAGAGACAAGGGAACACCAGTGGGGAGGAAAAGGAAGAGGAGTGGTGAGAATTTACAGCCATACTGCAAAAACTAGACTGTAGAGAAAGTCCTACTCCTAATTTTTTTTCAACCGTTGTTCACCCAGTTCATAGGACAGAAAAAGCCATGTCTAGCACGTTAAAGCTCACACTGTGTTCTGTTTTTTAACTAAAGGTGCTGTCTTCCTTCCCTCAAAGAGACTTCAGCTCTCGTTTCAGACTGCAAATTCCCAGCCAGCTGCCTAAGTACTGTTTTAGTGACACCATGTGGCTTCTGAGGATACTGTTGTAAGCAAGCGTTTTAGAGCAGCAACTCTCAGGCCGAGTCCAGAGCCAAGCAAGGAACTGAGCTGAAAACACACAAGAGGCGCACCAGGCATGAGGCACAAGACCTTCGGGCCTCCTTCATGAGAGCTGTAGTGATAAATGTGTCGTTTCCAGATTACAGCCTGCACATCACTTCTGGACCGTGTACCCCATGCATCTTGGAAAAGACACATGGAAAGTTTGTTAGGAAGTTTGATGGAAGCAGAAGTAAAAAAGAACTCTTAACATCCATGAGCTGAAGCAGCTGCTGGTGTTTCCTGTTGCCAGTGCCAATGACATGCACACACCTAGAGCCTGAACCTGACCTGGGGCTTTGTAAGTTGTTTAAAGAAAAAAAAAGTTCCACATCCACCAAAAAAAAGTACTACAGCAATTCCTGCATTTAGAAGCATAGCTGTCTTCTGTTATCACATTGTTTTCACCAGTTTCATTCTTCCACCACTAGAAAGAGAAGGAAGGCTGCTGCTGGTGCGAGCCAGATTCCAGGCTGCAGCATTTTTCACTTAGGATCTCATGGGATAAATACCCAGAGTTGTTTTTACAAGCTCAAGGTATGAATTCAGTTACTTAGAACAGCGTCTAACCACTACTGTGCACAGAGAGCATGCTGAAATCTAGACACTGGCCTCAGGTCCCAAGTAAGATGAGAATAAGTACTCACGCAGCTACAAAGACTTTGTGGCAGTACCCTCCTCTCCCAAATAACAGCTCTCGGAGTGAGCCACAAAGGCAGAAAGTAGTACTGTGAGAGACAAGGACTGTTTTGATATTTAAGGAACAGTTTGAGTCTCCTTGTTGCACTTTCCCTGGTGGCAAATGTACATGTGTATCTGCTCCAGGGAGCCCCTATCTGTGCAAGGGAAAGTTACCTTGTTAGGGACAGCCCAAAAACCACGACTGCATCGGTACTGCAGGCATAGCCTCCACGCTTGCAAGTCAGGTAAAAACACCACTGACTTGTAAGTTGGCTTACACTGCAGTATTGATTCTGAACCTACACCCCATCCCACCCCAAGCCCAGATCTTGTTCTGTTTCCCTATGCCTCTTCAATTCAGCAGTGATGGCAACAGGACAACTTTATAGCACCTGCCTTTGTTGGTTTGCCCTTTAAGTAGCTTCTTTTACCACAACTTTTAAGATGCAGAAGGCATGAAGAGTTAAAGCATTTAAAGCTGGAGTCTTAGCTTATATTTCATCCACTTTTACTTTTCTGAAGTTAAGGATGTGATAAGGGGAAAAAAAACCACCACTCTAATCTACTTTTAAGTTTCCCACAGAAATTTAAGCGTGGTTTGATTTTAAACAACAGACCTTTTGATGACATTTTTGATGCCTTGAGATTTCTGCAAATTAAATCAGTTTCAAAAATGATATTTGATAAAAAGTCAGTGGAAGACCCTATACAACTCTACTGAGAAATGAGGCAGGGGTTCAATATGCAGAACTTAAGTACAATGCTTGCTGTATCAGACCAAGTGATCAGACAAGATCATCACAATAAGAAGCCAGTGAAATAACACAACTGCAATTATATGCTTAGGAACAAGTGTATTGAGTAAAACAAGGGGAGGACTGAACAGCATCAGTGGTTTACTAACAAAGCATAGAGTCAAAAGTCATCCTTGCAACTACCCTGCTGTGCTTTGTAGATATGAACATCTTTACTGGAATCATAGTGGACCTCATATACAGAGAAACGGCTTCTCAGCATCTTTAAGAACTTGTGATCCCGTTCATAGCGGATACGACAGGAAAGAAGAATCACAGTTTGAGCTGAGCACAGGTGCTCCAGCGTCTGAAGCAGTTCTGCAAAGGTTTCTTCCAGATAAACGATGTCTGCACCCAGGATGAAGTCAAACGTTCCTGGAGGGAAGTTAGCCAGGTCTTTTCCCCAGGTCAGCTCCTTCACCACAGCTCTCGGACGTAGTTCAGAGGGTAAGTTAGCCTGTACATTTGACTCCAGAAACTCCAGTGCTGCCGCCCTGTCTGTGATGGTAACATGAGCACCTAAGCGGTACAGGAGTATATGTCTTAGACAAATAGTCAGTGTCCATAAATACAGCATTTGGAATACAATGCTCTAAGTCAAGCAGGCTCCTCAGTTCCTGTCAAACATTAACAACTCCCCTGAGCTGCCTGATTTAAAACAAACAAACAAAAGGACTAAACAAGTAAAAAGCCCACTATCTATATACATCCCACCCTTCACCAGTCACTTAAGAATATAAAGTGTACTCCACATGAAGATTAAGTTGGGTGGGAAACAGAAAGTGTTTTCCAGAGCTTTTTCTTAGTGCATGAAATTAGAGGAGTTACTTTCTGCCTTTCCACAGGTGACAACAGAATAAGTTACATGGATTGTTAGAACTAACCTGCTCAAATTCCCTATTTCTTCAGTAGAAGAGAGGCAGCTAGAAAGCCTCTTTCACAGCAAAAGTTATGCCTGTGTGATTTTGCATGGCATGATTGTATTTTCTCAAACTGCTTTGGTTTTATTATTTCAGTAGACACTAGACACCTTCCACAGCCACTAGAGCTTTGAATTACAAAGTTAACCTGGGACAGTTAGCACAAATTCAACATATTCAACAAATTCAACAATCCCTGCTTCAGCCACAGACAGATCACAGGCAAATCACTTCATTTCTCCAGACTCTGGCTTCCCTGTCTGCAAGATAGGCTAACAAGGCCTACACAAGCTCAGAAAGTGATTTCTGTCTGTAGCTTTTATCTGTGCTGTGTATGAGGAGAAGTGGAAGATGGCAAGCACAGCAGTTGCTCCTTGGGGGAGAATAGCTGCAGGACTGAATGGTGCTGAGCTGAGTACCATGGTAACAGGCGTCAGCCTTAACAGGGTCCCGTCATAAAGTAAACTGCAGTGGCACCATCACTACAATAAATAACGCAGCAGGCTCTCAAGTCTAACAAGAAAGGAAGATGACTCAGACAGGAAACATCACAGTTCACATATGTAGCTTTGGTGCTAACTTCTATACCAGGCATGTGGATGTAAAAGTGCTAGTTTTACTACAGTTGTAAACCACTTTAAACAAGCAAACAAAAGAGGCCCTTACCTAATAACGTGGCCACTATTCCCACCAATCCGGTTCCAGCTCCCAGCTCAATCACAGACCGATCCCTGACATCGATGCCTCCCATCTCCAGATAAGTACACAGGACAACAGCCTAAACCAAGAGACAAAGGCAATTAAGCACAGGGCTCATTTCAGTCATACTGAACACAAGATTTCTGATTTACACTGAGAGAGAAGGTTATGGGAAGGGTCAGGCACTTCAGGTCTGCACCAAGTCTTTGTTCAGCCCTTCTCTGCCTCCTGTGTGCACATGCGGTCTTTTTATGAGTTTTATGGAAGACTCTTGCAGGCAAAAGGAAAAAAGTACCACGGAGGCCACAACTCAGCTGTAGTAACACTGCTTCATGAATCCCCAAAACTAACATGAGGCAGAAGGAGTTGCATTTGGAAAGGAAAAGCTGGGAGGTGTCAAACACTGATGAACGATCACAGTATTGCAAAAGTCCAGGATAAGGTTTCATAGTATCTTGTGTGGTATTTCAAAAGGCTTCTGCACAAGGCTGGCATGCTGTCAGGAAGGACATACAGAAAGCAAAGTGATAACACGTTTATCTGATTGTATGTAATGTGTTACATTCTACAGAAGTCTTGATCAGGAGCTCTCTCCATAGCAAGATCTGTCAGAGCTGATGCAGCAGTTCATTTGAGGAGTTTGCTAAAATTGCAACACTTGTTCTTCAAAACTAGCGGCAAAAGTGCCATCTGTGTGTGAGCCAATGCAGACCGATGGGATGGCCTTGGATTCCTGCAGTGGTACTGTGCCCACCCCACCACCTCAGGCCCGCCACAGACCCCCTTGGCTGGCAGGATCCTCATCCCCAGGACAAGTGAAATGCTGCCAGCAGCCCTTAGCACCACAGGCAGCAGGGCCGGGCGTGCTCTGAAGCGTGTCAGGTCGGAAACGGTGAGAGCTCTGCGAGTTCTCTAGGGTATGGCCTGTGTTCGGCACTGGCCGTGCAGAGTTTAAGGTGGCCCCTTTCCCTTGCAAGTCCTCCAGGATCTCTTATGAGGGAAATCAAAGGTAAGTTAAGAGTTTAACTTTTTTTATTATAAAAGCAAACAAACAAAAAAACCCACACAAAAAAAAACCCAACCTTACAGGAAAAAAGCCTTCCCTTGGCAACTCAATGCTAAATAGTTTCTCAGGTGACTCTGGAAGCTCGGGCAAGTGCCACCCGAGGACACCAAGCACGGAACACCCCGCCCGGCGCCGCCACCTACCGCATCCCAGACCACGGCCGCCACCCCCAGCCGCCGCCAGTCCTGCCTGAGGCGGATGGTGCGGCTGGCGAAGCGGTGGGTGGCCGAGGGGCTGTGCAGCTGCCGCGCTCCCCAGCCAGCTCCCTCCTCGTAGGGCACAAGGGCCATCCCGCCGGCGGCGACCGCCTCCGAGGCGCGGCGGGGCCCGGCGGCCGCAGCCACAGCCCCGCGGCCTCACCGCTCCCGCGGCCTCCGCGCCCGGCGGGCAGGGCCCTCCCCAGCGCCGCCTGCCCGCCGCCGCGCCGCCCCGGGCCGGGCCGAGGGCAGGGGGAGGCCCGCGGCCGCCGGCGGGAAGGGCCCGGCTCCCGCAGCGCCTGGGCCCGGCCCCTCGCCGCCAGGCCCGCCCCGCCGCTCCACGCGTGGCAGGCCGGGGCCGCCCGCCCGGGGGGCGCCCGGCTGGGTTAGGGCGCCGGGGCCAGAAAACCCCGGGTGAAGAGTGGTGAGGCCGGGGCTCAGCGGGGCGCTCCTGTCCCTCAGCCGCGGCAGAGGGGCGGGGGGCGCAAGGCGGGACGCCAGGCACGGCTGGCTGCGGGGCGGTGCCGGCGGCCCGCGGCTGGTGGCGGCCACCGGGGGCTGGCCGCGGGCGTACGGCACCGGGAAGCCGCAGGCCGAGCGAGGACCGTGCCTGAGGACGGTGCCTGCGGCCGGCCCCGGCGGGCAGGGGGCATCCCGGCGGGCAGTGGCCCTGCGCGGCTCCCGCTGGGGCCGGGGGCTTCTCCGTTTCCAGAGCGGGGTGCGAGACGCCCTGTGGGACGGTGCCGGCTGCGGCGCGGCCTCTCCGTGCCTCTGGCTCATGGCGTCTGTTCCAGGCGCTTCTGGAACTCAGCGCAAAGGCACTTGTCCAGCCCGCCGGACATGGCCTCCGCAGGCGCCTGCCGCCGGCCTGGGAGCAGCCCCGGCAGCGGGGCACCCACCGCGGGGACGCTGCGCTGCTTGTGCGGCTCGCTCAGAGCCCTGGCTGGGACGGGGAAGCCACAGCGGCTCTGGGCTGGTGGTGTGGTGCAGCGCTCCCACGGCGCTGTTTGTGCATGGGCTTCTCCTCACCTTTGGCCCTGTTTAATCTCTTGTTTGGCAGAACAACACAGTGCGCTTCTCCTTTGTGTGTCTCCATCTCCAGTTACTTGAACTTGCTCCAAAGACTGCTAAAGGCCACGGGAAAGCTGGGGAAGCGTCCTGGCTGCGCTTGCGCTCTGGCTGCCTGGAGGCACAGCCGCAGGTACTCCACAAAAAGGCGCAGGACCTCCAGCCATGCTCCTCAGCCCCTGGGAAGGACTGAGTGTGCAAAGGGCCACGCTCAGGGGAGCGGGGAAGGCGAGCAGCATGCCTTCTCTGCACCCATCTCCAGTGCCTGTGCAGCTTGGCAGCGCCCAGTGTCACCATGAACAGGGCAAGGCTGGCCCTCAGAGTTGGGGAGCTTAACCGGCTCCAGAAAACATCCCCACTCTCCCACCAGGAGCAGCAAATCTGGCTGGCAGGCAAAAGCGAATGTAGGTACGTCTGAAAGCTGTTGATTTCAACAGTGGCTCAAGAGTCACGAAAGTCTTTGTGGAGAAGCGTTACAGGCTGCACAGGGGTAGCAGGAACTAAAGCCTGTTTTTAGGGTTCTGCTACTTTAGGGGAATGGAAACCAGAATTTCACTTGCTCCAAACCAGTTCATACTTGTCTTATGGCAACTCAGACTTCTCCTCAAAAATGTGCCAGAGCGGGTACGATGATTCAGCTTACTGTGGTTTTATGTCCTAAAGTACTGGTCCCTTGCCATTACTCCTGCCTTCGAGAGGTTGAAACTACTTGTGCTATTACCTCAATTATTTTTTTCAAGTATTTATATAGGCAGTGTGGGAAAAGCAATGAGAGTGATTACACTTGAAATGAGAACTCTGCTTGGATGAGTTTTTGAATCGCTTAATGCTGTGCCTAAACTGCATCATCAGGCAAATGGAGGGAAACTCCCAAATGGCACAAAGCTTTTGCCTCCACCTCCCACAACACATGCCAGCCCTGGGATCTCCAACCAACACATGGAGGAGTGTGGCAGGGCTCCAGTGCTCCCAGCTGCCTCCTTTTTCCCTCCCCTAGATCACTTTTCTTCCCCTGCAGTATTTCATAAGACCATGGGTCTGGCTGAATAGCAACCAGAGTGGAAAAAGACTGTATGTGAAAATTCATACATTTGTTCCCAAAGATGATAATGCAGCAAGTGCTTTTATCCCGAGAACATTGTTTTTTAAGTCAGATATCCCTGAATGTCTTTGGAGCCCAGCAGGTTCTCTACCATTCCTGCTCTGCTTCCCAGAAGTACTTCCCCTTCTTCCTCCCTGATGTTACTTTGGCTCTGACTTCCATGAGCCTAAATAGGAGATCAGAAATTACTTTCCAGATCGTAACTGGAGAGTGAAGCTATTAAAAGGGAAGTGAGTCCACCAGAAATTCAGTAAGGGCCCTGATTCCCCGTATTCATTCTAAGCCTATACTTACCTTTTTCTCTTTCCATATCCCGTTTCTACGAAGATACAATACCTGGGCGTTATAGCAGCAGAGAAGGAAACTTGGTTTCTTCCACTCTTCCTGACAGTAAAAAGATAAGGAAAACGCAACAACAAAGGATTCTGGCTAAAACAGCTGCCCAGAACTGAAATGCTTTTTCTCCCAGCAGGGCTGGAGCTTAGCACAACAGTAAAGTCGCAAGAATGTAGCCTGGTTCAGCTTCTAAATACTGCAGAAAGCTAGGACACCTAAGCTACAGATAAACTTGCAAAGTAGGAAATAGCTGATTTTAAGGTAAGCAAGAATGAGTTAAAGTATAAAGAAACACTGACTGAAGTCCATTCTTATCTCATTCAACTACTTGATAGAGCAGGCAAAATGTGTCCAATTATAAGTAAATCCTCCTACCTCAGATGCAGGTGAGCTGCTTGGGGTAATTAAGAAAAATTGTTCAAGAGCAATGGTCCTTGTAATACTTAGAAGATCAAAGAATCAAGTAGATGAGGCAGAAATTACTACCAATTATTTTGAAGCTATACTAATATACCTTCCTTACTGAAATCTTCTCTTTCCCGCTTAATATTTAAAATGAAAGTGACAGTTCTTTTGATAGTTCTGCAGACGCTGCATGTGCCGCATGGCTGCGCATGGATTTTGGAGCCACCCATGATGTGGGGAAAACACTGCAGCCCTCACGCAGTCTCTGGTTACCAAGGCAAAGGCAGGTATAAATAGAAACAATCTGATTTTTTTTAAAACTCTATCTAGAAGCCTGTGTTGTTGATAACCCTCTGACAGCAACGCCTTATTCCAAATGGTTCTGTTCTACATTTGTGTAGAAACTTCTGGTCGTACATGTTTAATCCTTTCCTCTCTAAATAAATAGCAGCTACTTCTGGTTCTCATTCCACTGAAATACAAAAACTGCCTTTGAAGTAAAGTTTGGACAGATACCTATTTTGCCAAGAGCTTTCATCAACCAAACAAACATGAACTAACGCAAAGCTTGGAGGAAAACCCAGAAAATAGAGCAGCCTTTCTCCCTATGTATCCGTGGCCGTTCAAGTGACTAACAGTGAAATTATTTTAAAATTTTTACATTTTCATCTTCACCAGTAGCTTCCAGATTCTCCACACCCGTGAGATAGATAGGGCGGTGAACCACTTGCTGTTAAATACAAAGGGAATAAACCAGAGATTAATTTGGCTGCTGACAGCTTGCAGTTGCAGAATCAAGATAGCCTCAGCTTGAACTGATCTGGATCATCTTTGAAATCAATGGGGTGAATTAAAAATAAAAACTTAAGTTTCTGCAGAAGCTGACGGATTATCAGTAGACCTTTTAACTTGCTGCTTCAGCAAGGTCCTTGCAAAAAAAGTTAAATATTGAAATAAGTGTATAGTCTGATCTAGCATGTCATTTCCTTTACACAGAGAGTTACATTAAGCAATGGAAGTAATGATCAAAAATATGAAGATGTATAATTTCATAAGTGCTTGAGCTGAAGTTGCTGGACCCTCTGAAGGGGGAATAGTTCCCATCAATAATACTACATTCACGCCTTCAACCTCACATCTTGATAAACTGTCAAACATAATCACCACATTTATTATAATGCCGTTACAGAAAGATCACTTAGCATTTAGCGGCATTATGTGACTGATCTCTCAAAGTCCTTGCAGGTCTGAAAGCTGACATTATTCTGAAGTTTTAATTAAGGAACAAAAAGCAAAGTGAGTAAGCTCTTCTTCGCAAGCAACCACTGCAGTTCCAGCTGCGCTTCATTTGCTGGAAACCTCCTCCACTTCCACTGCACTTGCAGATGTTCACAGACTTACAGCCTTACCCACAGCTCCAGCTTCTGGACTTCCAGGCCATGAGATGCCACATGTTGGATCTTGTGATGGGAGAGCCCCGAACCCACCTGAGTGAGACTGACATGCCAGCAGGCATCGGCGCACGCTGGGAAGGGCTGCTCCAGCAGTGCTCCTGTGAGCGCAGGCAGGGCTGTGGTGGGGAAATGGCAGAGCAGTGCTGTGATTTCCCTCCTCTGCCAGCAGCTTCTGTGCTCGCTGCAGCTGCCTGACGGTTGTAGGCCAGGGTAATGTGTGTCTGGCATGTGGGATAGTGGGGCGGGGGGAAATGCTGCAAAAAAAGATCCTTTTTATGAGGTCTGAGCATGGATCTAGAGGCTTCACGTTAGGTGGCCACATTTCTGCTGTGCTCTATAGGTACAGTATTATGTAATCGAAGAGGAAATTAGAATGCAAGCAAGGCACTGTATTAACTTAAAACTAGTTAACAACAGCTAATTCATAACAATCTAAAAACAATTATATGGACAGGGAGACAACAGCTATAGCATTCACATAGATGCAGAAGCATCTGCCTCAGTGCAGAGGTTACCCTTTTAAGACCAAGAAGAATCCAAGATTAGGAAAAATGTGGGGATTTTAGTGTTACTTGTAATGGTATTGGCAGTGTTTCTCTTCTTCACTCCATGGAAAGAAAATCCTTCAGACAATGGAGAAGAAGAAAGAGTCAAGACTAAGCAATTTCAAGTGCCTTAAAGCTAACAGGAAGGGCTCCTCAAAGCCACATTCCAGGCCTTGGTGGCCCAGGGTTGGAATTAAAACCTTCAGAAGTTTGCCCTAAACAAACTTACTTGCAGGGCTTATGCATGCAATTTGACTTTTCTGGATGAAGTCACACATCCATGTTAACGTTTGTGTTAAAATACTGGAAAGCCTTTTCCTTTTCCTCATAGGAAATTTGTATCCATGACCCGCAGTAACAGCTATTTCTAACACTTGGGACATCAAAACAGTACTGCCAGCCCTCTGCCCCAGAGCACACAAAGTACAGCTTTGCAGACCTCCATCTTCCTTGGCTTGAGCACATCTTGAATTCTCTTATCAGGTACTAAGTCTCCATTAACTCTATCTGAGCCTTTGATAACTGTGAAGCTGGTTTTATTTTACCTTAAGACAAAATGAAAGTAGGACCAGAAAAAAGAAGCTACGGTAAAGAAACATTAACTCCCGTATGGGCGTGCTGTTGGTATCCCTGCAGTGCTCCAGATGCTTGCGTGCTAGCCAAGAAGCCTCTGCATTGCCTGTAATGACATCTTAGGTTGCTGCAGAGACAAAAAGATTTAATCAATGATACCAGCACTGAAGTCTGTCCTTATGCTATGAAACACAGTCTCCTGGCCTTGGTTTGCACATATTCACCACCAGCCAAGGGTGGTAAGGAAAATTTAAAAGCGTGAAAATTTAGAGCTACTAAAAATCCACCTTGTGTGTTCTGAACAACCTCTCCAGTTACTTTTTTTCCCCCCAGACCACTGGAATTTTCTCTTTCCTTGACTGCTGTTTTGCTTCAGGCTTTTCCCCTTAAATGGCCATAGTCTTATGTTACTTGTCAGCTTCAAAAGACAATCACGCATGCAGTATTTTTGTCCTGTCAGCTGGTAGTGGACTTCAAAACAGGATGCCTATTTTTCCCCCCATTATTTGCAACAGTGAGACACAGAAGTCTGAGCTTTTGTTTTCAGTTGGTTATACAGGTTCAACCTGGTGATTCATTCTTCCTGCAGCTACATTTCCAGGAAAAGACAGTGTCCTGGCTCTTCTCCAAGTTATCCGTGGACTGCTTGAGAGTAAGATCAGAAAGCACGCCTCCTGCAGCTGGGACACTTTCTAAGAAGGGAGAAATTGAACAAAACACATCCCAGAGCTGCTGTTTATCGCCCTGCAGACAAGCAAGGAGGCACATGGCCTTGGAAAGGCATGTGCAGTACTAAGTCAAGGTGAAGATAACAGCAGAATTTACAGGATTTGAGACCCTTGGCCCAGTGAAGCACAACCGAGGTTTGCAAGGAGCCTTTCTGTGTTTCTGGGACTGGTGGTGACTGTGAAGCTGGATGGCTTACGGAGAAGCCTACAATTTAATGTCAAGCATTTTAGGAGAGACTCAGCTTCTTGTTGCAGTTGGTGTGGGCAAGAACATACCCTTGGATTAGGAATTTTTCAAAAGTTGTTACTGAGATAGGAGCTGGTAACTATGGTTTCAGATGTCTCCTCTCAGGGATACTGCTGCTCGCAGATGAAGGGAAGCCTGGTTTTGCATCATGAAGCAAAGGACTACAGGGTCGTGTGGTTATGAACGCAAGCACTAAGCTTTCAGAGAGGGAGTTAAATAAAAACATGCACAACTCTACCTACAAGTAACCATGGCAGGAAGTGTAAAGACTTGTCTGAGAAGTGGAGTTCCTTTGAACACAAGCAGACAGCGGCTCACATATATGGGGCAAATGGGCCAAGTAAAGCGAATTACCTTCCTCTATAAGCCCACAAGCCAAAACACAGCTGGTAGCACTAATATTAGTCCTGTCAAGCCTAGCAGTCTTCATTTATTATGCACCCTGCAAATAATTATACATACAGTTAAGCTTACAGCTCAGAAGCTGCATTCAGCAGTTGTCAGGCTACCTTCCTCACTGGTGCAGATCCTTTGACCTCATTGGACTCACATCAGGAGTGAATCTGGCCCTTTGTATTTTCAGGATAAATCATAGGACTTTCTCATCTCCCGATCTTGGGAATATAAACTGCTCCTCCTTTGGCTGTCATCTCGATCTGAATTAGGTTTTGTTTCAGGACCCCGCCTTGCCTGCCTTAAAGGCTGTGTGGAGTTCTCCTGGTGATTAGAGCAACTTCCCTAGAGGGCTTAAATTAGGATTCCTTTCCCACATTTTGCAAAGTTGCCTTCCCTTTAGTGAAAATTAAAGCAAACGTACTCTCTCCCCACCATGCATTATTAAAAGTTAAACAGGAGCTGTCACTTGGTGGAGGAATGATGGCCTGTAAAACAAACTTGGACTCTTTAGGGAATAGTGACATTAAGTGTCACATTTATAAACTCCCATCCGTGCTGGCATTAACACCTGCAGGAATCCATTCGGCAGTCAGTACCCTTGAGCTATTCCTTTGTAGGTTACATTTAGGTCACATTTTCTTTGTGAACACTAATGCAAGAGAATTACTTTTTATCTTCATAAAACCAAGATTCGGGGTTGGGCGAGGAGAACAAACCGACAATGTCAAAACAAGTCAAAAGCTGCTCTGTTCCTCTCTATTCCTTGGCAGAAAGATGCAGTGTGCTTTTAAGGAACAGACTGAGGGACCCTGCTGAAGTTACTTCTGTCCTTGGTTTCTAGAGAGGTGCATCTCACCCCTGGCAGCTATAGGGCCTGTGTCCCTGCCCCGACAGTATCCATCCGTGCTCTGGGCACTGCAAATCCCTGGTCTGCCCATCGTGGCTCAGCTGGGAGACACCTTGCAAGAAAACCTGCTGTAACCCACTCACCAGGAAAGGTTTGCCTTTTTCACATTAAGGCATGGCTGTCTCGGCGGGGAGTAGCTGCCAGGCAGAAGAGGGGATGCTCTCCCCGAGCTGAGCTAGGCACAGCACATGGCCTCTAGCTGTAGTGCAGTCACAGTTCCTGCTGCATCACCCTGCTCTGTGCTCAGAGCCTGGCAAGCACATCAGGGCACTTTATTTTTATGTACCAACCTTCAGGACAGCGCTGAGAGCTGGTCCTTCTTTGCTGTAATGAGCAACTGAAACCTGCTAGGCACGCAACTGAAACAGGAGAAGAGAAAACAAAAAAAAAAACCCAGAATGCCTTAATTTGGGGCTCACACCTGCCTGAATTCCAGAACTTTGGTCTGTGCCCTCCTTGCCTGAGTTATCCTGGCTGAATGCTGCGCTCAGGCAGCGTTGAAATGAAACTAAATGTAATTCCTAAGAGGTAAATTGAGCATGAATGCTCAGCACTAATCCAAACTACTAATACTGCATGCACTTACAGCTGAGCAATAAACTGTTTTCTCATCCCATAAGAAAAAGCTTTCACCATTTTAAGAAGTGCTTGCCCAGTGCAGAGGGTGACACAAGTTCTTTCCGATTTGTTTGAAGTTTTTCTGCAAACACGCAGGTGTGAGCCCCGTTCAGATTAGGCTGTAGCTCGTCATCAGGCTTCTGCCCAAGTGTCTGCCTCTGGCTTGAAGCAAGCAAGCAAATACACCGATAAACCCCATTTCCATCAACTTGCCAGCCTCTCCTTGATGGTGGTTTTCAGCCGGTACACCTTGAAGCTGGAGTGTCCTTCCCAAGTGAGGTGCAGAAATGGCACGCTGCTATCAGTGGGACTGGCCTCAGCTACTCCCTGGGAATAGCAGCAATTCTCCCCCATTACCTGGGACATCATTATTGCTACTCTGCAATAGGACTCGCTAATCTTTATGGGCCAGCCCTGTAATCAGGAGAGCTCAATAACACTGACTCGCCCTCCTGCACCGCCATCTGCACTGGGAATTGCCCTACCCTGGCCACAGCCCTGGTGAACCAGGACAGCCCTGAAACCAGGTGGGGGGATGAACGCTGCAACCAGTGGGAAACACTTCAAGCAGGGTGGAAAACAGTAAAACCATGGTGTTTGGTGTCTGTGCGTGAGCGAGAGTTACAGCCCGCTGGATGCCCTGCTGAGAGAGAACAGGCAGTAACTCGGCGTCCCATGGCACAGACCTCTCTTCCCAGAGCAGGAGAAAAAGGGGTTGAACCTCAGTGGTTCGTAGTAAGCTATTTTCAGCTTACGCATTCATTATTGCCAAGATCTGCCATCCAAAATGCCTACATATCATGCAAAATGTGGAACTAGATACGTGCTGCCCATTGTACATCAAAGTAATTGATTTTTTTATAATGGAAACTGCCTGATGATTCACTGGGGTAAATCAAGCAAAACAGTAGAAAGACAAGACAGAAAATAGGAGGAGAACCAGGACCGGTAATAAATCGTGATAGATGGTACTCAGTATATTGCTATAGCAGTAAGTCAATGGAGTGCTAAGCTGCATAAATGAAAGATAATGTGTTTCATCTCTGCAGGGTGTTGCTCAGGCTGTATCTATTAACAGGATTCCTGGTTCTGCAGAAAATACACACAGCAACAGGTTTAGTCATATTATCCTGATAAATCAGTTCTGTATTAAGATTTCAGGAGTTACTTTGCCAAAATGGAGGGGGGAAATTAATATTCTTCATTACTGCAGCTACAGGGAAACACGCACAGATACAGAAAAATACTCTTTACTGGCATACCGAGGTATGTGGAAGCGGAAGCTTAAATTCTCCTGGAACGATGGGGTGGTAGGGCAGTTTGCTCTTTCTGTGATTTCCAGGGATTAAAGTGAGCTTCCTCTTGCTTAAGACCTACATGAATAAGGCTACACAGGGAAACAGACTACTGGTTTCTTTCCTCCCTCTGTATGCTTGTATAAATCCTGATACTCTACAGCAGCGCTAGTGTGGGGGAAGAACAGCCCTCGTCTCTTCCCCTTTGCGGCATTACACACTGAGAACAAGTATGAGACCCACGGGAAAATCCAGCCTCTGGCAGGCAGAGGAACCAAAACCTTCACGCCCAAATAGCAGTGAGACACGTCACGTACTCCAGCCACTCCAAGCTCCCAGCATTTTTCCTATAACAGGACAAGTACGTGGGGTTTTGGCTGTTGCCCTCAACAACTGGGTCCCCGTGCTCAGCTGCCTAGTGAATCACTGTTGCTTACTTCTTCTTCACCCTTGAACAAGGATTTTCCACCCCCCAAACCCGCAGCTTTGGCAAAGGGCTCCCCGAGGCTGCTCCGAAGCCCAGACTTAGCAGAGGTCCCAGCTTGCTGCTGGGATCCCAACAGGCACTTGCTGCGGTTGTATCTCCCTCCACCAAAGCTGGGCAGCCCCACCACACGTGCTGGCACGGCTGCAAGGAGCAGGATAGATAAGGTTTAAGAAACACATTTGGCGCTGTGGCTGCCTGGCTGAGGTGTGCGGATTTGCCCCTGGCCCTACCCGCGCTCCAGGTGGAGCACGGTCACCTCCGTCAGCCATGAGCTGCTGGACGGGCCAGCAGCGCAGCAGGGGAGCAGCTCACCCAGCTGCCGCCACTTCTTAAAATAGAGACATCCAGGTGCAAATGAGTAAGGGTATTGCTTTTCTGGTGTAAGAGGGTGAGTTACTCTGGCTGCAATATTAAATAGCACAGATGCAAGCCAGCTGTTATTCTTGCTCGAGAATTAATTGCTTCACTAAACCACACCAGCTTTTCCTCCAGCTTTCTTCTCTTCCCTCACTATCCTCGCCAAACATCAGTGGATACAACAAGAGAGTGAAGAAAACTCCAGTTTCTGAACGGCTCTTTTGCAAGAAGACGCTTTTTCCCCTCCCTGGCTTGGGCAAGTCTCCTGTCCCACCTGGTGGTTTAGTCCCCATCCTTCCTAGACCTGGGACTACGACCTGCTGTCCTGCGTCTTTCCCAGCAGAGCACAGCAGCTGTGGAGGGATGTGGGGCTGAAGTGGTTCCAAAAGCACCAAAATCAAAGCCTCGGTGAGGCGCTCCTGTAACCCACGGCGAGGCCGGGAGTAGCAAAGCCTTACAAATCGTCAGCGGGCTGCGAAAAGGCTTCACTAACACAGTTTAGAGAACTTGCTGGCAAGTGAACAAGTATAATTCATCAGTGTGAGGGCATAATCCTCATATAAGACTATAAATCGTTTAGTCCCCCCCTCCCCTTTTTTGTGCCTGGGATTACGTTGTACAGATTCTAGAAATGCAGTATCTGTGACTTGCTGTTGCCGAAGAAGCAAGGGGCGGTTCTGCCTGAAAACTGTCTGTGGTCCCTGACCACGTGGGAGAGACGCTGGGATTTGTCCCACAAAATGGAGTAACCCCCTGAGCCCACCTACGTCCGGAATAACTGCCAGCACGATGGCAGCCTTCAGTAATACTTCTGTATGTTCTTAAGGTTTCTGCAGAGCCGTCTTCTCATCAGGGGCCAGGGCTGAAGTTCTGTAGGGGCGGTGAGGTGACGACCCACCGCAGGACGGGGTACGCTCGTTCTTATCGGGGCCCCTGGTTGCTGTGGGTGCCTTGCCCCCTAATCCATCGTTCCCTGGAGTGTGTTTGAGCGTTCCAGCCCTCTGAGAAGCCTCGCAGGTAGCTGAGACACACACACCATGGGAACACACAGCTGCCGCAGACCTCCAACACAGCGAGGCAGAACCCCTGGGGATGCCGGCGGCCACGTGTAACGCTTCCTGCCCGGCCACGCGCACCGGCCCTGCACCACGGCGAGCGGCAGGCTGTCAGCCAGCAGCTGGACACGGCCTCGCTTGCTCCCAGCTGCTCGAGGGGCCTCACTGCAAAGTCACCAGCACCGGCCACAGGGGTCCTGGGCGGCCGCTGTGACCGCCGGCCCAGCCAAGCGCCCAGCGGCCTTTCAAACCCCCGGTAAGGTGAGACAACACTGCCATTGGCTAATACATGAGCCTATTACCCGGTTACTCGATTTATTGCTTTCTGTCACTGCACAGTCGGTTTTTTACGATCGCACTATTACAACTACGGCGGCGGCGGCAGCGCGGCGGCAGCACGTGCGCGGCCGGGCCGCGGGAGCCAGGCGCGCCGCGGGCGGGGCAGGCGCGTGGCCCCGCCAGGGGGCGGGGCGGGGGCGCGGCCGGCGCTGCGTGTGCGTGTGCGCACGGGGCAGGATAGGGGCGGGCCCGGAAGGGCGCGGCGGGCGCCGCGTGACGATCCCCGCGCCCATTGGCGGAGCCGCGTCACGCGGCGTCCCGGCGGGAGGCGATTGGGTGGGAGCGAGGCGGAGCCGCCCCTCCCCCCGCCCCTCCCCCGGCCCGGGGGAAGGGGCCCGCTCGCGCGAGGTCCGTTGCTCGCCGCGCGCAGGAGGCGGCGGCGGGGCTCGCGCGGCCGTTGGGGCGGGCGGGGGCCGCGCCCGGCCGGGGCGGAGGCGGAGGCGACGGTGATGCGGCGCTGAGGCGCGCCCCGCCCTCCTCCCGCCCTCCGTCCCTCCCTCCCGCCCTCCGCCCGGCGCCTCGGCTCCCCCTCCCCCGCCCCAGCCCGGCAGCCGCGTAGCCGGGGCCCGGCGGGGGAGCTCCGGGCTCCATGGGCAACACCGTCACCTGCTGCGTATCCCCGGACGCCAGCCCCAAGCTCAGCCGGGCCCGCGGCGGCGGCGCCGGGGCAGCTCCGGGGCCCGACCGCTGGGCGGACGCGTACCAGGCGGCGGCGGGCGGCGGCGGCGCCGGCTCGGGATCGGCGGAGGCCGAGTCGGGGGACTCGGATCCCGGCGGCGGCGGCCCCCACCTCCAGCACATCAGCGACCGGGAGTTCCCGGATGGTGAGCGGCGGCGGCGGGGGGCGAGCGCCGGGGCCCGGCGGGCGGGCGGCGGGGAGCGCCGGGCACCGCACCCCCGCCCCGCCGGCGGCTGCCTCCGTGGTGCCGCCGCCCCGCTCCGCGGCGGGTGGGCGCCCGGGGGCGGGGGACACCGGCAACCCGGGGCGCGGCGCCTCGCCGCCCGCAGCGCGCCCCCTTTGTCCCGGCGGCGGGGGCAGCGTGCGAGCCCCGGGGGGCCTGGCCTGCCGCCTCCCGGCAAAGTTCCCCGCGGCTCTCACGGCCCTGACAGCCCCGGGCTCCCCGCGGCCGCGCCGCCGCCAGGCGGGGGTCCGGCACCCCGAGGGACGAGCCGCGGGGCCGGCGCGGCCGCTTCACGAGTAACCGGCCGAGGGCGGGGGGGGCGGCCGGGTGCCCTGCCCGGGAGTGCCCCGCTGGCCGCTCCCGGCCCGCTGCGGAGGGGGGTCGGGGGGAGCCCCCGGGCGCCCGGCCGAGGCGCGAGCCCGGCTGCGCGTTTCTCCGTAACGATGGAGCCGTGACTCGGTCGTAGCGTCCGGGCGGTTCGCAGAAGCTGGTGCATATCCAGTCTGTTGAACAGGAGGAAGGAAGAGGGTGTGTGGGGAATCGGGGAATTAGGAATTACAAAGATCGTGTGCATATGACATCATTGTGGCTGGACGTGGGTAACTTGTCATCTGCCAGTGCAGGGTGTTGGGTTATAGCTGCGGGCTCGTTCCACCGAGGTCCCTTCGCCTAGCTCTTGGCGTGTGCCTGATTTGCGTTCCTTGAGCTCATGGGAAAGTAGGTGTTTGCTGTTCCGATTCCTTCCAGTTACACCTGGAGCACTGGTGTCACGGACCCCTCTGTAACGCGTCTCCTTCCCAGGCATGCCTAGGAAGAGCTTGCAGGTTTGTGCTGCGGTGAGGGTTACCGAGACAACGTCTGCCAGGTTAGGGGTGCTCCGCTCTGGGTGTTCGCTTGACACCGTAAGCATGCAGCACGGGGTAATAGCTTATGATGTTCAAAACTTAGTTTAATTAACAAACGCCTTGCTATTCCTCCTCCTAATTATAACCACACCTATATGAAATACATTCAGTCGACAAAAGATAAACTGTCTGACATCTTTTATGTACAGTGCACACAGTAACAATTATCGCTGACCCTCCGTACTCGTCTTAAGGGAAAAAAAATGGCTGTCAGCGAGAAACTAGCTGCAGGAGAGTGTGGGGAAACCTTCAGAAATGAAATTATTAAACTTGCATGGTTTTGCACAGCACCATATGGTGCAGCTGTTACAGAAGCGAGATGGAACAGCCAGCCCTTTGGATCTCCTTTGAGACAACTATGCAGTTCTGCAGTAGGAGAAATTATATTTGCCATCTAGGAGAAATAAAAATGTTTGTGGGAAGATAATAGAGAAATCTCTCAGCTCTCCCAGACTCGTTAAGGGAGGAGGAGCTAAACTCTCTAAAGTTTCTAATAAGCCAAGGAAAAATGCCTAAGCTAAATAAATCTGCTCAGGAATAAGGGTTGTATTTGTTTGGATCTTTAGTATGTGATCATGTCAGCAGTGCTAAGTAACTGGGCTTAGTTGTGAATTCATCCAAATGTCGGAACCGGCCTTGAAGTAGGGAAGTATTTAATTTTTTGAATTTGCAGACACGAGTGAAAGTGTCTGAGGATAAGATGGTAGCTGTCTATAACAAATGTTACTTTTGTGGCTATGGACACTTTAGTCTTGAGGCAGGAGGTAATCCTAATAATTAGAATTGCATAATTAGGTGATCTTAAAGATCCATTTTACAGTGGTATGTCGTTCACTGTTGCGTGCCCTCGGAAGTAGGTCTGCTACAAATGATAGATGCTATTTGTCTATATACCAAGTTTTCAGATTGGTATGACTGGGGCTGCAAAAAGTATTGAAGTTTGATATCTTTATGATGATGCAGCTCTGGATGGTCAATATTAGAAGTAAAACTTCTCGTGTGCATTTTTGAAAATTATAAAGCACTACCTGGGTAGGATTGAAAAAGTAGTTAACTTCAAAACGTAAAGCATTATTTGTGAAGTCTGAAATCAAGTGTTATGAAACAGATACGACAATGAAATTTTAAGTGATACTGCTGTTTAAGACCTTCCGTGAAAATAATAAATCTGTAAACGCAGCACTTGCATATACCAGATAGCTATGCTTACCCCTCTTAACTCTAGGTTATAAAGGCTGTCAGCATACCTAAACCATGCAGGCAGCCTACATGCTTCTGTGCTGGGACTACTACAGAGCGTTAGTTCGTTGCTATAGTGGTAAGTAGTCCAGCAGTTTCATTTGAGGGATAAATATTACTTCCAAAATCTATTAATGTGTAATATCATAGGTTAGCTAAGATGCCAGTTTTGTCAGTAACAGAAGTCTGGGAATCTACTGACTGGCCTTTTCTTGAATGCTTTGGCAGGGGGGAAAAGAGAGAAAGCTGGGGGGGGGGGGGAAGTCAAGATCATCTTGGCTATTTTTGTTCCATGCTGCTCAGTTCTAGGAGTTTCTAAGAACACAGCTAAATATATCAGAAAGCTAGCATCCAAATGTGATGGAGATGCTCCCCATTCCTTAAATTTCTGTCTAAGTGTTTTTGTTGTTCTTAAGTCTATCTTAATACTTTTGCACTTGTTTTGCTAAAATTGAATGTTTAGGTTGTATCAGGAACGCAGAAGTTACCAACTTTGTGCTTCATATTGTTTTGCCTTCCTCTTTTTTTGTAGCAAGTGGAATGTGGTTCTCGCAGGTCTATGCTGTTAGATGAGGATTATTCTATAGCTTCTCCAGCACACTACTTAACAGGGGTACTGCTTTCTGGTCAGCACTGCTTAGATTGTCTGTATCAGATCAGAATTAAACCAGAAAAATCTCACTTTCTTAAAATGGGGAGATTATGAAGTGGTGTTTATGTAAGACAAAAAAGCAGTGGTAAGTGGGATGGAGATAAAACATGCTGTGAAACTGAAAGTGTAATGTTTCAGCAAAAGTTAATTCAAATGGGAAGGGATTGTCAGATCCACTGCTAAGAGGGAATTTAAAGGATGACTTTGTGTTTTGTGGTTCTCAAGATCCTAAGCCATAACCTGTTCAGTGCGTGCTTTTTCAGAGTGAGAAATAAGCCTGCATTTGTGGTTTGATATGCTAAGCCGGGTTGTATTAAGTAAATGGGAATAAACATAACATTGAAAATGATAATTTCTTCCACATAGGTTCATGCCTACTGTTAATGTTAAATATTGAAAGCTAAAATGAACCTAAAGCTGCTAGTTGACTGCTTAGCTGAGCATTGTGTTTCTTCTCTCGGCATGCAAGCAGTAGTCTGAAGCAGTTTGAATTGACCAAAAAGGCTTTCCTACCTAGTTGTAGAAATGGCAGCTCTTTGATCCTAATGTGCCATATGGGCTGCGTTGATTACTGGGGGACGATGGGGTTGTTTTTTCCTTGGATTTTTTGTTTGGGTGTTGTGTGTCCCAGTCATCACCCACCCCCACGCCCACGATGAGTGCTTGCTCATTTTTATTTTGGGCTTCTTTTTTACTCTAATTTTTTTTTTTTTTTTTTTTTTAGTTATTTGGGGGAGAACTTCCTGTGGCTGACACTTTCTTGCCAGATCCCGATGTTTAAACATAGATCTAATTTTTCATAAGTTCTTTGATCCTTGGATAAAACTAGAACAAGGCCTCGCTTGGCAGATTTTTCTCGCTTGTACTTGAGAACATTATCTCCCTCCACCTCTGTTGTGTACTGAGTTCAGCAGTTTTGGCAGAGGTTTGCCAGGTTCACATGAGCCAAGGGGAAAATTGTTGACCTGCTGAACTGGTGGGACAAAATGACCTGGTACCTTTACCTGGAGAACTTGAGGGTGGGTGGGTGGTGAAGAATGACAAGGGAAGAGACAATCAGGCATGAGAGAGAACAGCAGATGGGATCAGGAGAGGTGCTGGGTGGGATACAGTCATCACACAGAGGGTAGATGGGAGGCCAAATGGAAGGGGATTTTGAAGAGGAGAGTTAATAGAGAATGCAGTGAGATTTACCTGAACAGGCTCAGGCAGACTAGTGTCTAGAATAACTCTTCAAGCACCTGTGTGTCTGATTTTCTTTCTTCAGCAGCCCCCTGGCTCTCTAGAGGCTGTGCCATGCTGAAAGGGGCAAGCTTCAAGTTGCCTGCATGCCGCAGTTACTAAACAGTGTTGAATACAAACAGGTATTTGTGATCTGATTTCACCAGCTGGTTGTCTATGAACCTCCTTGCAGAAGGTCTAAATACTGTTCATTTGCTCCTCTCTTACATAATGTCAGCTTACTTCAGGCATGTGGGTGGAGGTGTTTTTTTCTCCCGTTTTTGGTTTTTTTTTAAAAAAAAATCCTGGTTAAAATGTTAGTAAGTTAAATAATAATAATAATAGATTAACACTTTGATGCAAGGAGTCAGCTTTTTGATGCCAACGGTTTTCAGCACAGGAAAAGCTTAACCATCTCATGCTGTTTTTTGTGCCTCTCTGTTGGAAGATCTGTGGCTGCATAGGCTGGCAAATACCGTAGTCTAGTTAGTCAAACATGAAATTGGGGGTGAAAATCAACTGATGTCCCTTTTCTGGTGCTCCTCCTCGTTTTTTTCCTTGTATTTGCAGAGTCTCTCACTGAACTTACCCTCGCTGCTCTTTCCCAGAACTCTCAATATCTCTTTTCCTATAACTGGCTAGGAATTAGAAAGGTATTTGTAGCAGCTACAAATAATACGTGATCGTGACCAAACGTGAAGGAATTGACTCTACCATGTTGTTGGCTTAAGATGCCTAGTGTCAGGGCCTTTATGAAATGATCTTTGAAGTGCCTGTAGTGGAAATGACAGAATCACTAAGTCGTTTAGAAACAATGATGAAATTGATCTAAAAATTTGGGAAGTGGAAATAAAAGAAATCATTGCCATAGTACAATATCTGTATTTCTGTTCTTATGCTTGGGTACTGCTGACAGCTAGGGAATCCTCTATCCTTTTCTCTCTTCACTGAATTTTGGAGACTTCTGCAGTGAGCAAGTTTGTGTAAGCCTTGGGTTTTTAAGAACAGTTGATATGGAACATATATACATGAAGCTCACATGGAGGGAAACAGATTTGTTTTGGTGAGTGTTTCTTCAGACGTTCAGTACAACAGCTATGACAACTTGAGATTTTCATAAAATGGGAAATAACTGAAAGGAAATAATATGGCTAACCTGAGCGGTTTGATGAAACTTGTGGAACTAAGGAAACTGAATTTTTTCATCTTGACTTTTTTTTTTTTTTTTTTTTTTTTTACTGTTTCCATGTAACTTATCTCTAGGGTCCTTTCCTTTTCTGGCTTGCTTTAGGAGAATTGCTCTTCCCTCCCCTACCTGTCAGGGTAGATGTTGTAAAGCAATAGAATTTTTGTGGCTAGAAGTATCTGCTCTCGAGTGTGATCAGGGCGGTGAGGTCATACTGAAAAGCTGACTAACAGGGGAACAAACTCTTGCACAAGCCAACAAAACACAAAAACCTACTCCTCCCAGATTTGCATTATATATTAAATGAAGGTTTCTAACAACATTTCTTCCACATACAGGAAGAAGTGACTCTGAGATGCAGGAGGAAAATTCTACCAAACATTAAGAACCCCAGCCGTGGATCTGTAGATCCTTGCCAATTAGCTCATCTTGAGATTTCTGTTCTCTTTGGGTTTTCTTCATTACAGCTGGAGTTTGAATGCCCACTTTTATTTCACTCACTAGAAAAGTAATGTTTAAAGAGGAAAACTCTCAATGTTTTGACTTGAAGGGACAAACAAGTACGCAACTGGCTTAAAAAGCTTGGCACTATTTATTTAAATGTGTAGTAAAGCCAGATGAGTAAAACTGAAGATCATACTTGCAGGTGATGCAAATATCAGGGTTACCTTAACAACTTACACAAAAATCCCACTGTCAACCAGGTAGCGTTCTGCATGTTTGAGCTGTGTCGTTTTTAAAAAAATAAATAAATAAAAAGCGGCTTTGCTTCTGGAGCAACAGAACACAACTTGGAGTTCTGAAAGGGTCTTGCATCATTGCAGGAATCAAACATGGTGGTTGGGTTTTTTCCAGTGTGAAAAGTCATCAAACATGCCAAGCAGACTCTAATTATTGTCTCTCAAAGACATAAAAAAAAAAAATCTTTAAAACGGTTGAACATGTTTTGTTATGCAGATAGTTATTTTTCTTTTATAGAACAAACTGCAGGTAAGCTGGGAACACACAAAGCCACTGTGTTTGAACTTATGCCTAAAATGGCACAAAACTTGATGACACTGTTAACTTTCATAAAAGCTCAAACTTGATTTCAAGTTTGCATTAATGCAAACAATTGGAAGAGCAGAAAAACCACAACATATGCCATCCCATCAGGTGGCATATGACACCTTGCACACAGTACAGTGCATCTTATTTTGGTTACCTGCAGACACTAGATGAGACTGAAATTTATGGTACTCACCTGTTTTTCTTTCTGAACCATGTCTTGTGATAAGTAAGGCAGAGCGCATGTGAGGAGTTATGGGAAAGGCTTTCCTTACACTTGCAGTTATCAGCATCGATCTGGGATTATAAGATTTGGTTGATATGTAACGTGTTAGAAAATTTTTTTTTGGCTTAACTAAAAAATTAGAGCCGTGGAGTTCTGCTTTAGCTTCTGATGGTAGTGAATTGTGTTCTGTGTGAAGGTCTATGTGGGGAATAAAAAGTGGACAGCATGGGACCAGTTCTTTCTCTTACCTTTTTAAAAGGTCCTATGTTAAATGCAGCACAGAAACGTTTGTTACTTTAAAAGTCTATCTTGTGAACTGCTGTTTTCCTTCTAGTTCCAAGATAAAATTGTAGGGGCACCTAGTTCTCTTCCCTTATAACTGGTCCTTGCCTTCACTGTGGAATTTGGGGCACTCCTGACATCCTGCTGTTCAGTCTAGCTAAAATGTGTAGAAGGGATTCTAACCCTGGCAGGTACATCATGAAAGCCACAGAAGCCCACTTGACCTTGTTCAGTCCCAAAAAGGCTAGCTGTTGTGTGCGGTGGAACAGATCTGTCGTGTTTCCCCAACAGGGCCTGTGAACCAAGTGCAACAAGATCATGTTGGGATTTGTTGTGGAGGTCAATGATAGTGGTGTGGATTCTCCTACACTTTTAAGAAATGCAAGAACACTAATATTGTATTGATTTTCCTAAACTGTAGAAATTAATATAGAACTTAAACCCTGTCTAGCCCACAGTATTTAATAGATGGTTTACACTTCTGCTTTCTATCTGAAATGCTTACTGTGTCAGTTTCTTGTTGCACCAGCACAACTTAGGAGTGTGGTGTAAAAGAACAAATAATTCCCTTTTAATTAAGAGAGCTTGTTGTATATTGAAGTAATTTCTGCAGCCTTCTGAAACATCATAGTCCGCTTAGATATGTGCCAGGTATTGGTAATGATATTGCTGTGTTCTCAAAGTAGCGCTATAAAGAACAACTGACAGATCTTAACTAGCTTTCTGTGTGTATTGTGTAAAGTCACGATCTTTAGAAATAATCATTTAACAATGAGAGTGGTCAAACACTGGCACAGGTTGCCCACCCACAGAGCTTGTGAAGTCTCTGTCTGAGGAGACAGTCAAAACCTGACGGAGAGAGTCCTGGACACACTGCGCTAGCTGGCCCTGCTGGAGCAGGGGTTGGATTTAGGTGATCTCAAGAGGTCTCTTTCAACCTAAATAGTCCCTCTTTGTGTGAACAAAGGCCACCTGTGTGGGCTGGGTTTAGTTGGTTTTCTCTCTGTATAAAGAGTTCATTTCCCCTGTGGAGCTAGAGTGTTTTTAAGGGGCCTATGCATATGCAAGTGTTGGTCAAGACACTTTTCACCAAGATTCTCCCTCAAAATAGGGTTCCTTTCTGAGAACTGGTTGTGTTTGAAAGCACTTAATTATGTGTATATATAGGTATATATTTATACACCTTTATGTATTCAGATTTGCTTGTTTTAGTTAGGAAAACGGAGCAAGTTTTGTATCTTTTGAGTCCATCCCATTATGGAAGAGATGTAAATTGTTAAAGGTGAATAATCAGGAGATCAAAGTTCTTTCATTCTGTCCAAATTTGGGGAAGGAGCCACCCATGGTGTGTTTAAAGGATAGACTAACCCGTGTGTAACTGGGGACATAACAGGAGAAGGCAAATGGAGAACAACCTGTGTGCTGGGTGCTGTGGTGCGCTCACTGTGGCTGGTGAGGAGGAAATGAAGCAGGTTGAATTTGGAAACCAGAGTTGTAACTTTTAGGAAAGTTTTTGGTAGTAGAAATAGGATAGCATAATTTAAAGGACAAATAATTTTATATGAAGTTATTGTTAGGAATAACATTTCTGAAATGCATTGGCAAATTTGTTAGTCTAATTTCTTTTAATTTTTAAATCTTTATTGGGAGCTTTTAAGCAACTTGCATCTTCCACACTGTAAGCTAATGAAATACAAGGGAGACTCAAACATTAATCAAAGCTGGTAACCCAGTGAGCAAGGGAAGAAACTATTTATGGCAAAGAGATGATATAATGTTTTAATGCTTTAAATATGTGGTGTATCCAAATGTTACTGCTGTCTAGTAAAGCAGAGGATGTGGCTAAAATGAACAAAGGGACCGCAATAACAGAGTGTTCTAAAGTAGTGAAGTTTTCAAAGGGCTGCTACTTAATAACAGTGACATCTTTGACTGTCAGCTTTATTCGTGAAATGATATATGTAGTGTGATGCAGTGTGTAACATGTGTTCTTAATCGTTAGAAATCACTCGTGGAGGGGTGTAAAACAGTAGATAAATAGGTAGCATTATAAATGCATAATACCCACACGCATTCTTATATGGCATAGATGAATAAAAGTAAAGTCTTAATGCGGATTTTGTGTTGAGGGAAGGACGTAAGAGCTTGAGCTAGGGGCAGAGGTTTGCTTTTAGAAGTAATGTGATCTGCCCTGTGGGGGACCACATGCTCTTACCAGCGCGCTGAGCACACAGCAGTAGCAGAGGTAGCTGAGATTGTCTGAAGGGCAAGCAAGCTGCAAGGGATTCTTTAAAATGAGAATGCTGAGAGGGGGAAGCAAGTTCAGGCTTCTCTGTGCTCCAGTTGGAGACAGGGTTGATCAGACAAGCTTGGTAGTGCCACGTGAGTAAACGGCACTGAGAGATGCAGCGAAATAAAGGGAAAAGCTGTGTTTAATATGTAGCTCTCGGAGAGGTGGAGGGCTGTTGTAGCGTGGCAGTGTTACTGCGCTGTTCCCGCAGGCTTAATTTCTGGTGGAAATCTTCCCTTCTCACCTCTTCATCACTAAGTGTGAGGGTCCAACAGAAAATGTGTTTTGACTTCTATTGAGTCAATAGCCTCTAGAACAAAAATCTTTTGGAGTTGTTTTCTTGCTCTTTGTATCTTCTTGTTGCTTCTCTCATTTCTCATTCTTGTTTCTGCATGTTTTAATTCTCGTTATTTCGTTCATCTTGTGGCATATCATGTTTCTTTCTTTTTCTTTTAACTTTCTGTGAAGCTTGAGCTTTTTGTCATGCATCTTGTGATGTAGATCCTAATCAAGACCCTTATTTTCAGGGCTAGGTATCTTGGGTTTGGACTTACAAGTTCTACCAGGATGAAGTATTAAGAGTTATGCTTGGTTGTGAGTCAGATTGTTTGCAGGCAGATTTATCTCTTCCGCTGGCTTTCCTTTAGCCGTGTTTCCCGTCACATTTTGCCTCTTTTCACATCCTTACCTGCCTCTTGCCTTATGCTTCCTTCATTAGCTGTATTGCTGTTGCTTTTTGGTATTTCATGAGCAATGCTGGCAGTTTAGAAAGAGCAAATTGTGTGACTGATTTTTCCATTGCTTGGGAAAAAGCATTGTCCAGGGAGAACAGCACAGAAGAGACGGTTAAAATTCTCTGGCTGCTTAGAAGAGGAAAGCTACAGTGAAGTGGGCTACTAAATGCATCTTTCTTTCCTTGCAGTGTCTTGCAAGACAAAAGCAGATGTACTGTTTCTGCTAATGCCACGTTATTCTGGGCTAAGAAACCTAGCTACAATTAGTCTTGATCACTTTTTGTGGGGTTTTTTACTGGGGCCTGCACAATGTGTCTTAGACTTCATTAGTACCGTAACTCTGGTTGTATAATCTGTGGATTAGTGTGCTATGAGTACTGATACACGGGACTTTGTCCAGCAGAAAGCATCTTGTGTCTGGCAGAGGCACTGTGGACTTCACTGTTTTTCCTCTCCTCAGATGTGTGGGTCTACTTGGGTTCAGGGGGACAAGTTTGACTTGCGTGGCCATGTCAGTATTGTGTGCCTTTGTGCATCCTGCAGTGCTGCAGGTCTTAGACCCTTCTTGTCTGGGATGAGAGTTGGCTGCATTTGCAGTGCAGGTGTTTTAACTCTTGTAGTGCTTTTAGCCCTAGACCTGATTTCGAATGTCTAAGCAGCGTGGATATAGGGACTAGCAGAGCACAAGAAAAGGCAGAAACTGTAAGAAGTGGGCTTTAGCAAGTCATATCATTGCAAAGTAAATCAAAACCTTGGGGAAGTCAAGATTTTGGTGTATTTTATTTTTTTTTTAGAGGGTGAGGGCAGGATGGGCATTATCCCGTACTGTCTCTTCCTTGGGGAGAAAAGCACCTGTCTAACGTTAATTTGTCGGTGACCTGGAGGAGGCAATGGAGTGTGCCCAAATTGCAGATGACACCCAACAGGGCAACAGTCAGTACGCTGGAGACTGCTTGTCCAGGGGGGCCTAGGTGGGCTGGAGGGCTGGGCCAACAGGAACCCAATGAAATTGAACAAGGAGAAACGGAAAGCACTGTGTTAGGAGTTAATGAAGTCAGCAGCCCCTTTCCTTCTGTTGGCCTGTGCTTGTCTTTGCCCGTGCTGCCTCCCCCTGAATATCAGACAAGTCTCCTACAGGCCTACATGCTCTTCCCTACGGAGCGAGCCCCGTAGCCTCGTAGGCATTAGTCCCCCCTCGGTGGGAAAGGTGATCGGGTTCTGTGGACCCTTATTGGAGGTTTTAAAGACTCGGCTGGATAAAGCCTTCAGCAGCGTAATTATACCTCATAGCTGACCCTGTTTTCAGAGAAGAGGTTGTATGGGAGGCTTCCTGAGGTCACTTCTAACCTGACTGACTCGTTCTAAAAGTTGCTGCTGAACTGTAAGTGAATAAATTCTGAGTAGTTTGCTCTGTTTGCATCCTAACTTGCTAATCACTATTTTAGATCTGCATATTTTAGTCTTGTTCTGCCTGTTGATGTACTTATTTGTCAGACCAGTAAAATATTGCCATTTCTTAATCACTCCTTTCTCAAATCTAAAAAGTTGTTTAATATTTGCCATTATTAGTGAATTCCTTGGTCTTTGTCAAAGTTTGTTGGGTGGTTTGGTTGGTGGTTTTTTTGCTAAATCAGAACTTGTCAACATTGTGGACAAATTTGAAACAACAGTTAACACTATTTTGTTGAGACGTTACAAACATATTTATATACGTTTGTACAATATTTATACAATATATAAATATTTATACAAATATTTAAAATGTGCCAGTATGGCATACTACTGCATGCTGATTTGTTTTTTTCCAGAATCAAATGCGTCTTTGTGGTACCTCAGGTATGAGCTGTAACACGAATTCCATTCTAGGGTTTCTAAACCAGGACTACTCAGACTAGAACTACATGATTAAATTCAGGTATCTGTTCACTGTGTACCATGAATGAGCACGGTAAGGTGAAAACAGAAATACTGGTTTTGTAGGTTAGCTTTTAAAAACTGCTTGAGATGGTCTGCTTTCATAGCTGACTGGCCGTTTTTGAGAGGGGGCAAACGTGAACAACTGAACAGTTTTTCTAGATAGATGTTGGCTACCTTACACAGTACAGATTCAAAATTACAGTGTTCTGCATCCTGGACCAGTGTTTGAGCAGTAGCGTTTGTCTAAGGCCAGTTATGTTGTACACCAAGTACTTGGAAAACAGAGGTCTGGATACCAGTGTTGTGTACCAGTGGGAATCTGGAATGGGACGTCTTGGGGACACACACACTTCTGCAATTACGTCCACTCGCCAACGCATGAGGGCTGTGGCTGTACTGTGAGTTAGGTGCAGCACAAAACATTTGCATAGTTAAGATTTCCAGCACCAAGACAGTTTGTGCGTACTTCGGCTACTATTTAACCAGAGTTCTATTGGTTGAGTGCATAAAATTCTCTTAAGTTTATGGGGTTTTGTTTTGTTTTAATTAAAAGTTGATGGTGATTCTTAAGGGTGTGGCAACTGCATTGCTGTAGCACCTTAAACACTAATGTGCAAGTTTGTGAGCTTGCATGCTTTTGTGGTTAGCGTGGCGTAAGTAGCACGCAGGAAGATCAGAATGCAAATTTGCTCTTTCCAGGATGTACAGGATCACAGATTGTTCTGTTCGTAAGTTTGCTTAAGTCAGTGTGTCTGTAGTGTGACTTCCTCAGAACAGCTGTTTCTTCTGTCAGAGCTAATGCAGCTCAAAATTTCATCGTGATGTTTACAGTTTCATCAACAAACTTTTTAGTAATCAGTCCCATCTTAATCTAAGGGGGTAATAACATCCTCATTAATGTCATCACTTGTTCATTGTGGCAAAGGATTAAAGCAGTCATTTTGTTCTTCAATAATTACATACTAGTTGTAGAGAGTTTTTCTTGAAATTCCAAAATAATAGAATAGTGTAAGACCCATGTTTTGGTATTTATCAGCACTGTAAAAGTTACTTATTAGGTCCTTTTATAAGACCGCAGAGATTGTTTCCTGCCATATTGGGTACCTAAAGCATAGAGTGAAAGATCAGCAGCGTCCTCTTTTTTTCTTCTTTTTTTTCTTTCTGTCTGTGTGTTTTTGTTTTGTTTTGTTTTAAATTATGCTCTTGATAAAGTTCTAGCTTTCTGCCCTCTACTGAGCACAGGCTCCACATCCAGCTACCCTAGCATGCAGGAGTGTGTACTGACTTTTGAAGATGTTTTTTGTTTTCTAAGATCTCCTTTTCCAGATTTTGTGTTGATGGAAACTATAAGCTACTTCAGAGCTTCATGGCAATAGGAATAAGTCCACAGGCTTTTTTTGTTTGTTTGTTTGTTTTTGTGTTTGTTTTTTTTTCCCCAGAAAGGAAGATGTCAGGTTTTTATTTATCATGGCAAAAGTAAGGGTTTGCTTTAGAGAGGCAGCCCATTCTGGTCTTGTCTCCATCACTGTGCTTGAGCTTGTTAAGGCTGGGTGGGAATTGTTGCAGTAATCAAGTAATCATCTTCTGTTAAAGGTGTCTCCTTTTTTTGTCCTTTCTGTTTCAGATTTAGCCTTGGAATCTAATCCATCTGATCATCCCAGAGCAAGCACAATTTTCCTGAGCAAGTCTCAAACAGATGGTAAGCTAAATTTTTTCCATTTTAAAAAAAGGCAGGAGGAAACCTGGAAAAATAACTATTTTAATTATACAGCTTGGGAACACTTAAATTGCTTCAATTCTTTCAAAGCATAGAAATTAATAATTTGCATGTTTACACAGAAATGCTCAAATACCAGGAGATTTCAGAGTCTGGATCCCAATAGTCTGAAGCAGCATGCCTTTCTTCACGAGTGTTAGTTCAAGCTTCAAGCAGTGGTGGGCTTTTTTTATGACCAAGGACTGTTTCAAATTAAATTAAAAAGTATTTTAAAAAAAAGTTAAAGGATGTTTCTTTGCAGATCCCTTGCTTACTTAATCAAGTCAATTGTGAACAATACTATAGCTTGTTAAAAAGTGGAGGCGTTTCCATATTGTACAAATAGAAAAGAATTCTGACAATGGTAAATTTTGAAGTTGCAACTAAAAAGGGTTTTCAGATATTCTTTTAAAAATGCTTCTGTTCCTTTTATAGTTGGTTCTTGTTGGAAGAAGTTTTTTCTTCGCTGTTTTTTCTAAAACAGTGTTGCACTTGAGATTGGATGTGTTGATGGAAAGCTGCCATGTGTCTTCTACCTTGGCATAGCTTTATCACGGAAAAGTAGAATTATTTTGACAGATCTGTCAGTTGCAGTCCTGCTATTCAGAGTCTTATGGCAAGAAGTAAAATTGTCAGTTGTATCAACTTTGCAATGCTCAGATGACCTGTGAGCAGTGGAAACAAGCACTAGCATGATTCTCCCAAAGCGATGATACCAAGGAAGTGTAAGTCTCTTTTGTTGATGCCTCCAAGGCCAGTCCTCAAACAGAGGATCTGACCTGCACATTTCAAACGCCTGTTAGGTGACCACTGCTGAAGTTGCAGTTAGTAAGTTGACATAGTTCTTGTGCATAGCTCATAGTGCAGCTTCGCTGTGCAGCCTTTCAGCCTTGCTGCAAGTAACATTCAAACTACATGGACATCCATCTTGGGGGTAGTATTGCTTTTAAAACATGATTTGGTATTCTTCAAATTTAATGTAATGTATACACCCGTGTTCATATGGAAGAATGGTCTGCTAGGTGACATAACAACTACTAAACTATTCTCTGAAGTTTGTATTAGCTGGATGAATTGATTTTTAGAGGGTGTTTTTATGGACAAGTCAGGCATAATAATTTATTTTCGAATTTCACTGGATCTTCTTTGGTTAACCCTCCATAGAACTAGTAGAATTAATATCTTTAAGTTCTTTTATTGATATATTATCAGGATGACAAGTTTTGATTTATGCAAAAAGACCAAAAAAAATGTGGATAATCTCTTCCAATTGTTAATTTTTCTAAATACATTAGAGACTGTGTCCTGCTAACAAGTGGTAATGTTCTGAAGTCAAAACTTTGGAGAAGTCACCTGTCCAGGCTGATCACGTTTGTACAGCTTTCTGCATGTATGCAACTCTCAGCTCTCCTCTAACAGCACTATTTTACTGCTACCCTTACAGCTGGAAGTTAAACCTTGCAACCTTTGTTGAAAGGCTGATGTAGTTTAAAATGATCAAACAACATGGTTGCAGCTATACGATAAATAGGCATGGCTTGTGCCAGCATCTTCTGCAGAAGGTAAAAAGATACTTAATAGGAGGAGAGAGAACACATAGGTAGTGCTGGGAAGTGAGCTTCCTCCTTGTGTGTCTTTGGCAGGTTCAGTGTGTGATGTTTTTACTTCTGATTGCTAAGTGGTTGCTGTTGGATGTTGGACATTTGAACTATCTGAAATCATCCATTTTTTTGTGATGCACAGCATCTTTTAAAAGCTGAGATGTTTTCCCATTAGTGTGATGAGTAGAAGCAGTTCCTAAATGTGTATGTGGATAGTTGGAAGTAATATGTAGTTTACTAGCTTGATAAAACTCAGTGTTTTTTTTCCTCCAACTAATTTTCCAGACATCTAAAGTCAAATTTGAAACCTTTAATACTTACGTGCTTCAGAAGACTAGGTTAATAGAATGACTTTATTGAACATAAATTGGAATTGTATTTTAGAAAACTTCCAGTTCACGTTCTCTCCTTCTTTCTAGTGCGAGAGAAGAGGAAGAGTAACCACATCAATCACGTAAGTAAACAAATTCCTACTGTGCTATATAGATAATACAAGCATATTAGGACACAGACAAATTCAAGAGACAACTGTAGTAGTGCTAGGTGTATAGTCCTACACATGTTCCAAACCCTCCTTAGCAAAAAGCCCCTGAATTATCATTGCCTGTCTTTAAAAAAAAATAAACAGGCACAGTATGGCAGAGTATAGAATGGCTGATGTCAAAAAGCATAAGAACGGATTTTTTCTTGTAACAGTTTTGAGTTTTCAGAGCAGTAGAGGAGAAAACATAAGTCAATCTCACTACGTTTTTTTTTAAATAGAAATAAAACTGGCTTAACTTATCAGTGGAGATAAGTCTTAAATGACTTGCTGTTTGAGCATCACTGCAGGACTTACTGTAAGAAATGTATCCAGCATGAAAAGGGAATGATGAGCAAACAGCAGCAGCAGCATGAGAAACAAGTGATAGTCCATTAGTTTTACAATCTGAAAATACGCTCTAAGCTTCTTCTCCAAATATTAGTTGGTTTTGACCCCTCACTTAACAAAAAAAAAATACAGAAAAGATGTAGTGTCATTAATAAGTGGATAAAAAATCATTGATTAGTGAAGCTAAGAATGGAAGTTACTAATACAAAGCTTAAAAAATACTGTATAGTGAAGTGTCTACTGATAAGTTACTGGTAAGAGAATGATACTTCAAGTCTGTTGTATTTAGTATGATTATGGGGGGTGGTTCTTTTTTGCTCTTTCTTTTTCTTCACTTTTTCTTTCACTCACTCTATTCCAGCTTCAGTCTGCCAGCAGCAAGCTGAAGCATGATTGGATTATTTTTGCTGGCAAACTTCAGCTGGAATGGGAGATATTCCCGGGCAGCCATTGCATGGTGAAGGGTGCCAACACTGTCATATGGAAGACTTTCAAGTTTTTAGACAAGGCATTTAAAAAGATTCTGGCAAAAACTAATGAATCCTGAATTGCTTGATTAAAACTCTTCCCTCAATTATGATGTCCTAGCTCATCAAGTCTACAGGATTAGGAGAGATCATGGAACATACTGCTAGCTCTAAAGAGTAAAAGTAAGGATAATAGTAACACTTTTATTTCCAGATGCTAAACAATACATGGGAGAAATGAGCAACGTCAGGAAGAGGCTTCTTTTTTTCTGAAATATAACAAGACAAAACCCCAAATGCAAAATTTTCTCTGCAGGCAGTGATATTGAATAACCAGAAAATGTAAAGGTATAGGATGTAAAAGAAAGGACAAGATTATTATGGAGTCACAGTAATAAAGTACATCACAGAGAGGGAAGACTGAGACCTGAACTGGCAAGAACGGAATGGAAGAGAACTAAGCAAATCAGAGGACTTGCTGCTTTACCTGCAGCTATTTCTGCTGAAAATTACCTACCTAAAACCATCACGTTGTATATTACAAGGGATGATTTATAAACTTATCGTACACAAAGGGTATCCTCAGGAACTTGATAGCTATAGGGCAGCTTACATAGCAGGAGCACTCATCTACAAAGACCTCCTCTGCAGTAACTACTTGAGTAAAGCCAGGATTCAGTGTGGTAAACCAAAACTTACAGAATCCCTCTTCTTTGAATTTTTTTCTGTTCTTCCCCCCCCCCAAAGGTTTCTCCTGGGCAGCTTACGAAAAAATACAGCTCCTGCTCAACAATATTTATAGATGACAGCACCGTCAGTCAACCCAACCTTAGAAGCACAATAAAGTGGTAAGAACCATTTGTCATCAACAAGAGGCTGAGCAGCATTGCAGGGTTTATTTGGGATTTTGTGGTGGTCTTGTCTGTTACAACACCAGTTACAGACTTGAATGGGAGGAGCACAGCACTGCTTATTCAGGGTGGTCGTGGAAGGGGTGTAGAGGTCTGGCTAATTATGACTGCAGAAGTGAGCTGCATTTTGGTTTTTTCCCATTACAGAGCTAATATACTGTTGTAGCTCAAAGTAGTTGCCATTGTGCACTTGAGAATCTGAGGCAGCGAAGCGTGTCAGCATTTTGGGTTTAAAGATGTGTGTTGGGGTGGGGAGCTCAAAGGCTTCACACTGAAAGCCAAATCCAGAAACTCCATCTGGGAAAACTTGAAATGGACTTCGTATGGAGTTGCAGGAGAAGTTTGCAGGACTGGTTGCTGCTTGCAGTGGTATCAGTCTGCCCTCTAGTCGTGGATAACACATGTTGCTGGCTTGCGGTTTGGTTCTAGGCTTTCCACTTCGTCTTGTTATTTCAGGTAGGAGAGTTTGATAATTTTTTAGTTGTCTTGGTTCTCCAATGGAAATGGCTACTTGACCTGTTGTTCTGGGCACCACACAGACAGTTTTTTGCTTGTCGATGATACCAGCCGAGAACGGAGAAGAGTGTTTTACTGTGCTTGAAGGGAACGGAAGGCAAAGTAGCTTCAGGCCCAGAAGACTTTACTGCTTTAACAGTTTAGTAGAGTTTGGAAATGTCCAAGTTAACCTGTCGCTTTCAAATTTGGTTTCAAACAAAGGTATCTGGCATGTCCCTCCTTTTCTAGAGAAGAAAGAACCTAAAAGACAGTGCTTGTGCCATTTTGAAGTGGTGTACAGCTGGCAACAGATCAGAGCTTGCCTGTGATGAATTCCTGTAATGGCAGCGTTCCTGTTGTCACTGCCAGTAAAGGATCTGAAATTTGGCCATCGTAGATGAGTGTCAATATGAAATCTATTGCCTTACTTGACTGAGCGGAGACTGAGATCTGTTCTCCCCTTCTTGGATTATGCTAGTATAACATAATCTTCATTAATATTCTCTTTCTTTTTTTGGAAGACAGGTCCTAAATTAAGACAGCCAGAGATACAGAGTTAAAATAGCAGAATATCTACAACAGCGTATGTGACATCAAGTAGAACTTTTATTGTATTTTAGTTGTGAATAGTCCACATTTGCAATAAATGTCACCTAATTAGGCAATGAAAGTGTGAGTTTAAAATGCAGCATAACATTTTGTGGCAAAAGTATCTGTACAATGATTGTCAAAGTAGTTTGGGTAGCAAATTTGCTTTGGCCAGTTTATCTTCAGGCAGGTAAACATTAGAAATGAGACAGAGTACTTGAGAACGTGAGAGGAAGCCAGTACGTAATGGATTCTGAACATCTTGCCCTGAACAACAGCTTTTGTAGTGGAAGAGTGTTCACAGAATATGCTTTATTAAGTCTTTCTTTTTATTCTTCTCTTTTTTTAGTGTAACATTAGCAATATTCTACCATATAAAGAACAGGTGAGTGAACTTTCTCTTCTTTCTGAAATATAACAACTTTCTTTTTGAGCCAAGGATATGATCTTGGTCACTTCAGTAACAGCTAGGATAACTTAAAGGAGCTGAAAAATCTGGAAGTTTATGCTGTATCTGCTTCCTCCTTGTACCCTCTCTGAAGATGATGTGGAAGGTCAGTAATACCACTGTCCAATGGCATGTGCTTCATTGAGAGCGAAGCATAAAAATTCAAAAGAGGGAGTAAGGAAAATACACTTAACTCATCGCAAGTCAGCCTTTGGACTTTGTTTAGCTTTACCTGAATACAGAGGAACAGATTATTTTTGATGGTTGAAGGAACACTCTGTCCCATGTACAAATAACCCTTGCCATGACAGCTAGTTGCAGCATATGCTTCAAAATTACAGTTGCCTTTTTGAAATAAACGCTATTAATGAGATGGTTTCACATTTTAAGGGAGAACTGTACTAAGCATAATATGAGAACATGGATAGCTATTATTGGTTTAGCTTTAATACTCAGTTGTAAGATCTCATCATTAAATGCTTTGGGAAAATACAATATAACTTCATACCATATTCTAGGAAAAGCTGAACTATAAAATATGTGCGTTTATTCTTTTTAATGAATAGTACTTTTTAGTGGAGCACAGCATTAGCAACTAACTCCTTTTGCTAAACCAGAGAATTTTACTTTGTAGAGATTCCGACAGATCATTGGATATTTTTGATGAAAAATCTCATCCTCTCACAGTAAGTGTAACTTTTTGATTCTCTGAATTGAAGAGAGTTTAACATCTTGGTTTGTATTGTATAAATCATAAAAATATCTTAGCAGCAGGTCACAAGAAAATTGATTTTAAATTGTATCTTACATATAACATACAGTGTAAACGGTCTCCTCTGGACTTTCGCTATCAGCTAGATCGTGAACAGAACCCAGTCTTTCTGCATGTTGCAAAGTATGTTTGGTTTTCTATGCTTTGAATCCAAATAGAAAGCAAGCATGTGCTGATCCTTGCATATTTCATATCTGAACTTTGTCTGTCTTCCCCTCTTTAACATTACCTTAAAAGTCTTTCCTATTTATTTAGGAAAACATAGTTAGTAGGTATGTGCCTAACCTTTTCAATGGCTACAAACAGGAGAACATAATACATGAAGTGTCACACAAAGCACGAGACAGTGTGTTTGGTCTTTTAAAAAAACCTGAAAAGCACATTTTAAAGCCGATGTGCTTAATGCTGCTTGCAGTAACAGCTAGGAGTTTTCAGCATGTGATTGTAACATGACTGTCCTGGTACATCTTTTTAGGCAAAGGCAAGCTCAGGAGTGGAGTGTGTGCTTTTTATGTCCAGTTTGAGCTTAATGACTGTCCTACAGAATCACTCCCTTTGTTTTTCATTTGAAATGTGTTACTTTTCATTTGAAGTAAATTTAGCAAAGCTCTAGTGGCTTTAAAAGTTGAGTTTGCTCTGGGACTTACCTGAGTGAATGCAGCTTCATCTGTCTTGCAGATTTGGCTTGTTAATAAACAGTTTTTAATAAACAATTAAGTATTTTAAGGTTTTTTTAGAGTTTCATCCCTAAACATGACCCATTGTGCTACTTTTTTTTGTACACTTGAATAAATACAATCCTTTAGTCCATAAAAATAATGAACTTCAGGAGAAGAGCTATACAGAAGATTTCTTGTATGGATGATGGCACTTCAGTTTTGGACCAGACTTTTCTGCTGATTTAACTACCTGAATCAGTTGTTTTACACTGAAAATGATTTATGTAAGATGAATTCCACTTCATCAGACAATTTCTTTTCTTTATTTGGCAACCTGACATCTTTTGATCCTTTCATATAGCCTACCTCCTAGTTAATGTGTATGAATAGAGGAGAATCATTGTGCCCTTTAGGGAACACTTAAAGGTTTCTTCTGTTTTACTGCAGTATACAGACAGAAATACACTAATGGCTGTATGTCATACTTCTGAGTGGAAAGACACAAATGGCTTGTTAGTATCAATAGCAGTGGGGTTTTGGCTAGGTACCTACTGTTCCTTGATAAAGGTTAATTTGCTGGAAGAGGTCTCTGAACACCTTGTCTTCTAAAGATTCAGTCACAAGGAGTCCAAATCCAGGCTCTACTGACCCTAACAGCAGAAGTAACAAACTTAGTTAGCAGCATTGCAGGCTCAGTCATACGTACCAGTCTCAGTCCTTTCCTCCTCAGTTCCAGTGAGCAGAAATGTACTTCCAGATGTGCTTTTGTACTGCTCGTACTGCAGGAATTACACAAGGGGAGTCCTGCTCATGTTACTCTTAATGTTGCCTGCCCACCTGGAAGAGGTAACCTCCACTGGCTGTGTGGAGAATACAGAGTTCACTTCCCCTTCATTGTACTTGACACGGCCACCTGGCTGCTTTAAGCTACAGGACCACATGAAAATGCTTGCTGCTTTGCTTCCATTATGACTGCTTCGTTAATGCCAAGCAGCTATGCTGTTCTCATCTGGTATCTTTACTGTACTATAGGTCTAGCTTGGACTGTGGACAGAAACCTATTCAATATCGGTCTTGCAGAACCAGTGTGTAAAGTTGGAACTCATCCCTCCAGGAAGAGTGCTGAATATCAGAATGTCTTGGGGGGACATGGTCAGAATTTTCAAATGCTTATTTTAGGATTTCTTTTACAGACTGTTTATTTCTAAGCTTTTCTTCTCCCTTGTGTCTAGAAATAGTTAGCATCCTGCCAAACTTAAATCTAGTTGTTCGTTAGCTTTTTTGTCTTTCTGGAATCTCTCAAGAACAAGTCCTATGAGGCCAGTGTAACGTAAGTTACCTTCCAGTTCTACCCGTGACAGAATTACTGACCTGAGTTTTTCAGCTCTTCCTCAGCTGGAAGGGGAATCTCGTGAAGTCTCTTAATTTTCCCTTTTGAAAAGCCAGTGTTTCTCTGATCTGTATGTATCTGATTTTTCTTGTAGGGAGAAACCTTTTTTTAAAATCTCTTTTAGTCTATAAAATGTTGGGTGGACAACAGTTAGCACCTGTAATAATGATGGTAGTTCATGCTCTTTCCCGTTAGCCTTACCGATCCAACAGTGTTCAAAACAAAGATACCAGTTAAGCTATTGCGTTTGTTTGGAATATTCGTAATTTTGCAAGGCTGCTTCCTTCTTTCAGTATGTAATTTTGTTCTGTCTCTGTGACAGGGAAGGGTTGTATGCACTTCTGCTCGGTGAGAAGAAACAACCATGTGTGGCTGTTCTTTAAAGTCTGTATTAAGTAAGACAGATTTTCAGTAATTCAAAGAACTTTCTTTCAGCGGGAGGAAGTTCCAGATGACTACTACAAGCATGACCCTGATCACAAGCACATCTACCGGTTTGTTCGGACGCTCTTCAGTGCTGCACAACTGACAGCTGAATGTGCAATAGTGACACTGGTAAGAGATGGCCTGATTACTGAAACTTCAGCTTTCAAAATTTTTTTCCCTTTTTTTTCCCCTTCCCTCAATGAATGAACTGGGCTGAACTGACATTAAAATAGTTACAGTATCTCATTAAACCTTGTTAATAATGAAGACCCTGTACAAGTGAGTTCATTAGAGAAGATTTCTAAGTAGTCACAAAGTGGATAACTAAAAAGGAACTTACCTTTTCTACATATGAATATGTAATGCTTAATTAGATAATTATCAGTCAAACTCTCTTTGTTTCATAATATGTAACTCTCTGAAGAAGTTTGAGAAAGGCAGAACAGCCGGATGCTGTAAACAGTGGGGTATAATAAGATCGGACATGAAGACATCTTCCATTTCAGTTGTGTGGAGGGGAAAGTGGGAAGTTTTGGGTTCACATTAGCCAGAACAGTGCAAGTAACACCGCCTAAGTGGTTGAGGATCAATACTGTAGGAACTCCAGGAGATGAACTTTCTCACTATTATGTCCTCCAATCATTGCTGCCTTTCTATGAAACTTTCATTAAACCAAAGAGGCTACAACTTTTCCCCAGGTGACATGGAACATTATGTATTTGGAACAGAAGAACAACAGTAAGAAAATAATCTCATTACAGTTTGTTGTTTGATTTCAGAAAGCAAGATGGATATAAAAAAGTGATGATGATACCATGTGCACACACACATATATGCATATGTATATGTACAGGAAAGGAAAGAAAACCCACAACCGATATAACTGCGCCATTAGACAATCTTTTAAACTGCACTTTGTTGCATACTAGATTTCAGTCTTCGTTGTGGCTTCTTGCTGAAAAACAGTTTGAAAGGAGTACAGAAGAGAACTCTCACCAAAAGACAATGTGGTAATTAAGCAAACTGAGCTTGAAAGACTCTCTTTAATAAGGAAATAATTAAAAAGGCCAGATAGTTAGAGCTGTTGAAACTCTGCAAGTAGTTTGAGGTTTTTGCTTTTCCAAAGACATGCAGGTAATTTTGACAGACAAAGATGATCGCTAACCCTGGGCGATCCTAGTCGCTGAAGTAGTTAAAAAAAGAGAGGTTTTTAAGCGGATTTTACCACTAGATGGCTCTGTTATAATAGGAACACCTTCAGTCTGCTTGACGGCTACAAGCACAGGATGGGAAGAAAATGTGGGGAGACCCTAGTAATAAAGACGTGATCCTGCCCTTAGACCTGTACAATGGCTTCCTGCACCCACTAGTTTCTGAGGTTTCATTAGGACCTTGGACTTAATTGAGGGACTAGAACATTAAAAACAATCTATATTCAAATTTGAAAGTGCAGCTTACTTCGTATGTGAATTATTATAGGAGTGTGAAATAGAAAACTTTTAAGGAAGAGACCGATTCAACATCTTTGGGCTGCTTGGAGATTACATGGGAGAAATGAGTAAAAGACCAAGACACGCTTTGGACAAGGGTATCTCACTATCTCAGCAGCTGGTGATGTAGGTAAAAGCAGAGGATGACACTGTTGTAGGTGAAGGACTGAAGTCTGTTCACAGAGTGAAGCAGAAATAGCAGTATAACGCCTTTCACTGTGGAAAGATGGCAATTAACACAACATTGTCCTGTGAGTAGAGATCACATTGCAGGTGATGTGCAGGAAGTGCTGAAGGCTTCCTGTTAGGCTACAAGTGCTGAACCCTAACGGTGATGAAAGGCTCGCATGATGCTGAGTGATGTGCTGTCCCAGACAAGCCCTCATGAGAACCTGTCAGTGACTGCCTGGACTCGTTGATGGAAAGAACTCTAGCAGTGTCTCCCTGAAACAGCAGTGCTCGCTGCTCAAAACTGATTCTCCAGTGTCTTTATTGTATACCTTGGTGTTATAGGTCTTGTGCTATAACAAAAAACCTGGAACCTGTAACTCCTGACAGCTTGGATTCTAAAGCGTAAACAGTAATCACCAATACTTACTTTGACACACTTAGCGGTAATGGGATAAAACAGTCATATTGGAATGGCAGGCTTGCTGCTCAGAACTTGGCTCCTGGTCTTAATTACACATATAAAATTGGTTTGGTTTTTTTCTTTTTGTAGGTTTATTTGGAAAGGCTTTTAACCTATGCAGAGATTGACATATGCCCTAGTAACTGGAAGAGGATAGTCCTAGGAGCTATTCTGCTGGCTTCTAAAGTCTGGGATGATCAGGCTGTGTGGAATGTGGATTATTGCCAAATACTGAAGGACATTACTGTTGAGGACATGTAAGTTGCATGGTTTGGCTAATCTACAGTGGTGGGGTGTGTTTTGTGTGGTGTCTTTTTTTGTTTGTTTGGATTTTTTTGTTTGGTTTGTTTTTTGGAACAGCAGTCTTTGTGATCACACTGACAAAATGTCTGTCTGGTGCGATGGTATATGTATATGATGTATATCTGGTGTCCAGCCTCGTTCTGTTTTTTAACCTAGGAAACTTTGGATAATCCTACTTTGAGACAAATCTGTATTAATATTTCTAATGACTTGGGTGAGTAACTTCAAAGTTAGTTTTCTTTACTTTCTTTCCCCCAGTGATGAACCATGGGACTGGCTTCTTGTTTCCATTAACTTTTTGATTTGGTGTAACGCAAGTGCCCAATTTATAGTCTTATCAAAAGTCTTTTTGGGAAGAAAAAAACCAAGTGAACTAAATTTGTTCCCTACCTTTTCTGTTTTAGAATTTGAAAAATTGCAAGGTAAGCTGTAACTTGTGACTTATGTGTCTGCATTTGTATCCGCTTAAGGCCTAAATATATCCCAAGGTTTGAATTCCTAGCCACTGCGGCTGGCAGACAGGTGGTGTTTGTGTTGGTACCTGTGGTTGCATGTGTTACATCCAGCTGCTGCTACAGCTCATCCTCTTTGGGTGAATTCTTAGACTTGTCTACAGTGCTGAGAACAAACTCCTCCATTTTACTACTGCTTGTTTCTGTAAGGCTGTTCCTTGTACCTAGTCTTGTCTCAGATGTAGATTTTAGTTTTTCAGAAGTTCTTTGAATCTGCTGTTTTTTGATTGGTGCACTCAGCTTTAAGCCCTGCAGTTTCGGAGGATGTTCATCCTTGTGGCTCCAGGCTCGTACTACAGGCTGGAGGCGTGTTTATGTGGAGTGGATTTGGCCCATTAGACTTTCTGTTAAATTCCTTCTTGCAAAGTTCTATCATCTCCAACACCTTTGAGATGTCAACGTTATTGTTTTAATTCTATTTGCTAGCTTGTCCCCCTATTTCTCTTATTATCACAGCGGTAGAAATGCCAGAAGGCTAGCTTAATACCAAGCCAGGTTTTCTGGCCTTAATAAGCTTCATGACGTGTTTTGTGTGTGTTTGAGTTTTATCATGCTGCTGTGCTGTAACCGAGCACGTGTCCAGGCCTGTGCAGTAACCATCAGTCCTAGTAGTGGAGCAGACTGAGGTGGCAGAGGTTTGCACGCAGCACTGAGAGGCTACCCGTGTAGAGACTCTCTTCTTGCCCCCAGCGCTCTTCCCTGGATTCAGCCTAAAGCTAATGTTTAAAATACAGTAAGTAATTATTTATCTGGGACTCTTTAGGAGGAGGAATGTCCAGTTTTCTTCCTTCTAGGTGGGGGTTGGAATTTCTGAAAATGGGGGAGTTGTCTGCCCCAAACCAGTTTTTGTTACAAAAGTTATGTCACACCACAAACAGCAAGCATAGTACCGTGTTTCATACACACCCCTTGCCTGGGAGTTCTTTGTCTCCAAATGCAGGGCTGTGCCAGCTCTGCTTTCAGGAAAGCATAATTAGTGATTTTATACAATGTACATCTTCACTCAGCCTGGCTCAGAGTGCTCATCTCTCTGAGGAACATACTTGAGGCATAACTATGAGATGGCTGAAGTGGGGTCAGCAATGCTAGGAGTGCTGGAGTGTACATCTTGCTCTTTTTGATGTCTCCTCTTCTAGCCCTATTTGGGACAAATCAAATTGATAGCACTGAAAGTATCCGTAACAAGCAGGATGTTTATTCTGTATTGCCAGTGCTGGGTCTCCTGAAGCTGTCAGTACTTAGATTTTCAAAGCAGTGATGGTGGTAAGGAAAATAGACTGAATTTAGGCTTATTTTTCCCTCCAATTTGAAGACGGGATATTTGTAATCCTATCTCATTTGAAATGACTTCGACTTTTGAATTTAGGTATGGGCAGAAGTTGTACAACCCCTTTCTGACTGTGGCCCGGGGCTGTCCTCCCAGGCCCTGCAGTGCTGCATTTGGGCAGACCTCGCTGCTCCTGGGCTGGGTAACATCACCATGATCAGGACCTTGGAAAACTGCTTAAAAGACTCAGCAAAACTGAGGTTTCCGTTTTTAAGTCTACTTTCAATTAATAGTTGGTACTACAGTTAATTGTCAGCCTTAGTAGTTTCAGTAGTTTTTTAAACTAGTCATTTGATGGTATTAGAATACAGGTGTTACTGCGAGGAAACAACTGGCAAAGGATTTCAGGCCTGTCTGCATTCTAGTGCTGGGGACTTTGCAACACTGCCAAAAAATCCACCCCAAACCCCAGCAGCTTCCCAGCTGAAGATTGCTCGGCAGGGCTGTACTGGGTATCGCTCCCTGGGCGGGCCATTCCTGTGCAGTAAAGGCTTGTCCACAAGGACTGGTGGCACGTTTTGTTTGTGAACTTCCTGTGAATTTTCCTCCTGGCTCTACATACCTGGAATGCTCTTGCTAACCTGATGGATACTCTTGTTGAGCCACTGCAAACCAAGCATAAGAGTTACACCACGCTGGAACTGGCAAAAGGTTTTCTGTCTGGTTTAGTTCACCCAATTTGCAAATCTGTGTGTGTGTGTATGTGTACGAGCCAGACACCTCTCCAGAAGGCAGGGTAGGTGCACCTCGTCCCCACCAAACACGCTGTCCTTACTGCTCAAAGACACTTGCTTGGCAGCGCCACCTCACAGCTCTGTGAGCGGTGCGAGCCGTGCGGTTCTCACAGAAACTGCCAGTGGGTTAAAGTTTGTTAAAGGATACGCGATCCAGGCCTTGTCACTAGCAGATGAGTTCATTTGCCTTAGCTTCTTCCTACTCAACATAGGTTAAAGTGTTCGTCTTGTTTTTTTCTATCACAAGCCCTTTCTTATTTGACCAAAGCAAAGGCGGGTTTTTTTACTGAAAGGGGGTTTTGTTTTGGCTTTTGGGGGGTGTCTGGTTTTGTTTTACTTATTTCTAATGGGGAAAAAATCAAAGGAAATTAAATTGGTATTTGGGAGTCATCCTTTGTCAAAACTTGCTTGTTTTGATGAGAGTGAATCCATAATCACTGAAAAATTAACTGTGCAGCTGCTAATCTTGCTATGATTGCTTGTAAGGGGACACATGCTGTTCGTTCTTTTGGCTACCTATATTTGTAAATAAGGCACAGAAAACACACAGGCATTATCCTTTCCCAGGTTTTAAACCACCGTTAATAGACTTGTTAATCCAATGAAGAATTGTATTTTTACAGAATTAAAATGTATTAGCCTAGTGAGTACAAAAGGGGCAGTGAAGAGCATTTATTCACAGGGTAAATCAAGCTCTGATCAGCTGATCATCAAAACATTATCTGATTTACATTTCTATAGGCTTATGACCATATGAACAGGAAATTAATTTTGGCACTAGGTTCAATGACACTCAAGTCCACTATGCTAGAAAGAAGCACAAAGCTGCTATTCATACTGAGACCTGCCATCCAACACAGGATACAACCTAGATGATTCCTTGATTTATATCCCACCACCACCACCCCCTGATAGGTAAAACATCAATTTCAAAAGCCCCCCAAAAGCAAGAACAGCCTTGGTACTGAATTTGTGCAGCTTACTTTCTGGTGTATTCACACTTGGCCCATACAGCTGCTCAGTTCTGTTGAGACAAGTCAGCTACCGGTAGGAACAATCGTTGAGTTAGTGTTGAACTGAATTGCTTGGTTTGGGTACCACCAGTTTATTATAGGTTAATTTGTAAAGCATTGTTTGTCCTCTGTAGAACATCTCTGATTTAGCTGACCATGGTACAGTAGCTGAAGCAGCCTTTTTCATGTCACAGTGCTCTCCTTACTCTCCTCCAAACGTTTTGCCCGGTGAAATTAGACGAGCGAGTAAAAACTGGACAGTGCCCTTTGACATAGTACTTTGTTATCCTGCCTAATGCTATTGAGGAGAGAATTCCATCTCCCACCTAATGCTGCTTATTTATTTATTTATTGGAGATGAATCCATGTTGCTTCAAGAGGCTTTTTTCTGTGAGATAATAGCAGCAGCTCTTCATAGATCCATTTGTTGCCGTGGTGATCTGCCTACTCCTTTTGTTAGTCCGCCTCTACTTCAATAAACCCCCTTCCTGTTATCAGCCCGGTGAAAATGTCTGCAAGTTCTTCAGAGCTAATAAACAGCATACATCATTCCTTTCATCTGATCACTATAGTGTGGGGCCGTACAGAGTGAGAATGGCGCATGAATTGTACAGCTGCACTAATGGAACTCTGAAGAATGAACCTCCCCGGTCGGCCCGGCGAGTGCGCGGCAGGGCGTGCTACCGTCCCCTCCGAGCTGGAGGTGCCAGGACTCAAAAGCTGCACCTTGTTTTGAGCACTGGCGAAGGACCCGTCTCTCAAACCCAGTAATACAGAGCTCTGGATGACTGTTTCCAAGTTGCTGCTTTTAAAAACAGGCTTAAGGTCTCTTCAGTGCTTTCAGCCAGCTAAAACAATCTTTTTTTTCCTTTGTCTTCTGTCCCTTATGCCTCCTAGGAACGAGATGGAAAGACACTTCTTGGAGCTACTGCAGTTTAATATCAATGTTCCTGCCAGTGTTTACGCCAAATACTACTTCGATCTTCGCTCCCTAGCAGATGACAATAACCTGAGCTTTCTGCTGGAGCCTCTCAGTAAAGAGAGAGCACAGAAACTGGAGGTAATGGTCTGAGACTGGCTGAGCAGGGGACTGTGCCTGTACCTGTAGTAAGAGCATCTGTTGCTAATCATGTTAAGTGGTGGTTAGGAAAACTAAAAAGCTTTTAGATTAGTGTATTATGGGGTAATTTAACCCCTTTATAACTACAGTTAGCACTTCTAAAACCATGCCTAGGCTAAGCTAGTATTCCAAGGAAAGGAAGGGACAGAGATTACGGAAGTCTAACAGATCACAAAATAAAATGGAAGTTATTTTGGGAACTGTAGCTCAGCTAGGCTGCTTAAGATTGAAAGGATTAGTGTCATATGTAATGGATTGTCTGTCCTTCCCTGGCCACAGTCTGTATTCCAAGCACCTAGAGACAGTCACACTTGGACCTTTCTAAATACTACCAGCTGAAGGTTTCCCACTGCATCCCACCGCACAGCTGCTTTCAGATTTGGGGGAAGCACTCTTACTGCTGTCATGGTGTAACAAACCATTTGTCTGGGGACAGCTGCAGCAATAGTAATGTTTCTTTTCACAACTTTTAGAACCTCACCTTCCCAGAGAAACGCTGCTTTAAGATAAACTTCTGGTATAGCCGCTTCTTAGGAGTCCTTTAGAATGCCCAGATGAGTGTAAATACAGATTACTGGCCCTTTCTGCTCAATAGGAGAGCAGCCCCCCTGTGAGTCCCTGCAGCCGCCTCTGGTATGAAGGCTCGTTTTAAAATAACTCGGAACTTTTGTGGAGTCGGTCTTCCTAGTTGCTGGAGATACATAAGACATTTTGAAAAATACCTAAATTACCTGGGTTCCCAGGCAAAACTTCTTGTTGGCTCAATGCAACCTTTCATCTGTCCAGGTTTAATTGATGACTCTGCATGTTGTTTTGTTGACCTTTCAACAAAGGCATTACTGCAGGCCCTGTGTACACCGGTACCGTAGCGCCTTTCAGAGAGCGGGTGCTACGGTATCCTTGGCTTATAGTGTTCTGTTGCCCATCCCCAATAATTCTGCCAAGTGCCAGGGTGGGGTTTTCTATTTCATCCCAGAAGTGGCTGAACTTTGGGAATAAGTGGGATCCTTCCTGGTCCTTTGGAATGACAGGTATGATACGCGTATGAATTCCACTATTTAAAGTTAAGCAATGCAACTTTTCTGCTTTGTCTCACCCTTGTTACTTGCACTTTAGCCTAATACTGTCACTAATTGTAAATGTGGTTGTAGGGCAGTTCATATTCCACAGGAAATTGTTTACTGAACTGCTCAGTGCCCTGGCATAAGTAGATGATTTACAGGTTGTGAGCCTGGTTTGTTTGTTCTTTGCTAGTATTTGGGGGCTTGGTATTTAAAACCAGAGTAATTTTCAGTACAGTATGTGATTTGCCATAATGCACTTACTAATGCATGTATATAGGACATTTTGGATTTAATTCTAAAACATGATAAATATTTAAACCATTCGCTAAAATATTTAATTCTACGTTTTGGTTAGAAGCACATGGAGCAGTTGACAGGAGCCTGTATGAAGCAGCAAATTAGTATTCCAGGGACTGAAAACTGATTTACACCATATGGGTGACTGGGGCTAAATACGTCAACACAGGTTGCTTTATGATTGATGTGCTAGTGTTAAAACAGGATGGAGAGTCTGTCTGGTCTTGCACCAGGAGCTCATGCAGCCAGTGTCTCAAAGAATGCCACTTTTGAGCCAAATGCATGCTTCCAGAAGGTCGGCAGAAATAAATGTAAATAATTATTTTAAAATACACTTAGAAGTTTATTCATGCTCAGAGTGCTTTTCACCTTTTGAACTTCCAGAACACTGGGCTGTGCTGAATGGGTGCTGCCTTAAAGGGAAGGTGTAGGCTTGTAGCTGAGCACAGGACTCCGAAAGATCATCTGGTGATAGGTGGTAAATTATTAATGGAAGTAAATGTTCAGGACTGAAATTCAGTTCAGCCTTTTATTACAGGTATCCTTATTTATTTGCGTTGATAATGCCTGAAGGCTCCAGTCAGCAATAGGTGTTGCAGGGGAGGACACACTGTTTTCTAGACAATCGTGTGTTAGTAGGATTTAAATAATTAGGCTTATTACTGGAATAGCTGCACCAGAATAAAGGCTGCTTGACTAGCTAGATCAGCAGAGCAGAGGCAGGCCAATAAATGCATGAAAAAGCAGTTAAATACTAAGTTGCCCACATGTGCTGATATTGAATAGCTGTATTAAAGTGCCATGGGCATTGCCGTGCCATCCAGCAGTGGGCTGCCCTTCCTTCTTGGACCTCTTTAGGAACCTGATCATGTGAGTGATCCCAGGAAGGACATGTTGGGGGCAAAAAGGTGTAGAGAAGGTAAAGGTCAAACAGACATCCTAGTAGAACTTCGTTTCCTAGGCCTGCTTGCACTTTGTGGCTGAGGGCAAGGTGTCCAAGGGACACCTTTTCTCTCATAGAAATGGCTGCGTGCATTTTTCTACTGTTAAAATAAATTTTTTGTGCTGCTGTGTGCACCAGACCTAACTACTAGGTGCAATTTTGAACATAACTTCCACAAACTCATACATCTGAAATGGGTCCAAGTCCTCCATTAGATGGTGGGACTGGTAAAAGAACAAAGATACTTGGATATGGAAACCACTCACCTTCTTCATGTCCTCCTTCCTGACGGGTGGCGTTGCTGTTAGCATGGGGACAGACCCCTTTAATATTTTCCCTCCAAAGTAGTTCTTATTTACTATCTTTCTAGGTAAAAAAGCTAGTGGCGTCACTGCTGCAGAGCAGCTGCGCTGTTGGCATTACGCTTGTAAATGCTTCCTTGGAACGTTCAGGCTTTTCTAACGCGTACTTTTCATTTTGTATCTCAACATGGTATCCAGGCTATCTCCCGGCTGTGTGAAGACAAATACAAAGACTTGTCAAAAGCTGCTATGAGACGATCTTTCAGTGCTGATAACTTAGTTGGCATCCGCCGTTCTAATGCCATCCTCTCCTGAGGAGAGAGAAGGGTGCAGCACCACGAACCAGCATCCATATGAATTGGAGGAATACCACCACTCCACGCGCACAAGCCAGAGGTGATGGTGTCTTCCAGCACGAGGAGGAGAGAGCCCAGAGCTCGAGGAGCATACTTGGTGCAAAAGACAAGACCTTTGTCACATCAACTCTCTCCTCCTTCTAATGTATCCAGAGGTGCAAAAACAAACTTCTCTCCTTCTCTCCCCCACAGATGTTTGCTTACTATGTAGGCCTATAGCTGTGAACTCTTGAGGTTTTTAATAATAAGTAGTTTTCAATTTTAGAATTTAAACACTAACCACGTGACTATAGTTACAATGTTCTTCCCTCCTCTCCCCTGTCATCCAGAGTCTCGCTGCATATGTATTTCGGGTCAATGCAGTGTTAACAAAAACAAAACAGAACATGGGACTCTTAAAAGTATAAAGCCACTCTGGAGCTGAAAACAGTAGCATAGACACGTGTTGACGGCTTTTCCCTGGTTTGGCTACTAAAAGCTGCTATTATTGGTGATCTGTTCATAACCAAGAAGCTGCCCAGCAGGAAGGAATTCCAACTCTGCGCCCACAACTCCACTCAGTAGAGATTGTCAAAAGACTTTGAATGTTTTGACTGGGGGCAGAGACACGGTTTTATGTATTGTTAAAATGTATAGGGTCCATGCTGCATTTCTTGTGAGTTATGGTGCTTCTCTCATTTTCTAATACTTATATTGCTCTGGAAGAGATGCAATCTGTATATTTTTCTGAGGCATTGAATGAGAAAGTTGGTCTGGAAACATCATCACCATCCCCAACAGTGTAGCGATCCAGTGGTGAATGGCATGTGTGCAGCACTGCTTCTCTGAGTTCTACTGCAGATCTCTTGTGCTATATACAGTAGAGTTCCTAAAGCTGATATTGTGCATCCATCTGGCTTCCTTGGGGTTTTTGTTTCCTGGGAGGGATTTACATTCATAATGAGACAGTAATGAGTTTTGAGAATCCTGGGCTACCTGACAAGGTAGATTGACAAATATTGTGTTCAATTGAAAATTATCAAAAAGCTTTCTACAAAACCCAGGTGTTTTTTTTTTTCTTTGCAAAGTGAATTTTACCTTGTGCAACTGCTCTACAAGCTTGGGTTTTGTTCTTTCTGAGACTTTGGAATGGAGCTTACTTTCAGGCTCTGAAACTGAACTCTAAACAGGATAAGTATTATTAGACTATTCCTGTTACAAGTCTTTGTGGTATCTTCCCTTCTTGGATCCAAATAGATTCTAGGCGGTTTGTCCTAGGAGCAGACCTCCCCCCGAACGGCGCGGGTTTTGTGCACTTCCTTTTCCAGCCAAGGCCCAGACACTTACACTGAACAGCCAGTCCATATGCCTTTGCGAGTGGGGCGCTCTGAGCGTAGCCATCAGTTCGGCTGCGCTCAGCTGTTAAAATGATGCATACAGCCTTTTGCGGTATGCAAACGTGTCAGCCCCTGGCTCCCAAATCCATGGAACTTGGCACTTCAGGTATTGATCACAATTCAATTTTGAAAACAATGCTACATCTTCAGGTGGTTTTCCTTTCTCATGTTTGTATTAAAAGAAAAGCTAATAAACTCTATTTTAATTAAAGTTAAAGGTGAATTGTGTGTTCTGTACAGCTGTCTGATTTAATTCCCCATCATGAGTATCTGGTGCTGGGCAGCTCCTCTCAAGTGTGAAAAACCCCCAGTGGTGTGCATTAAGGCCCCTCGCCTTCATTTTATCGGTGACTTGTGAATGTCTGGGGAGCCAGCAGCAGAGTCAGGGGGCAGCTGCGACAGAGAGCCGCTCGGTCGGTGGCTGGGGCAGGGGCACGGCTTCAGCTGAAGGTGGGGTAGGGACCTGCGGAGCTGCCTGGCTATTCCCACAGCATTTGGATTTAGAATTTGACTGGGGCTGCTCAAAGGACTATCACTGACAGTTTCTTTGCACTGAAATGTCCTTTAAGTAGGACCAGTCTCACTGGAGGCGATTTTATGGTTTTTGAGCCCTCCCTTGAGGAGCACTAAATCGGAAGCTACAAGCGACCAACTCCAGGATTGACTCCTGACCTAATTGCTAAAGAGCTTTTCTTCCCTTTGCACTGCCAGGCGCCCTCAGCTTTGTGTGATGGGTCTGATGCATTTCGCTGTGGGCTGGCATGGGGCAGTCATTTACCTCTTTTGCCAAATGAGATAGAGGCTTTTGCTGCTGGCCTGGATGGCAGGAGAGTGACAGCTCAAGCTGATGGCTGCTTCTGCAGTGCATCCTGCAGGAGACTGCTGCTCTGAACTTAATTTTGTCCCCAGCCTTAACTGGCTTTAGTTTTACTGTAGCATAGCCCAGAGCACATTGTCAATAGGATTTTGATCTGTTCAGCAGATGCTAAGCAGGGCTCAACTTCTTAAAGGAGAGAAAAAAAGAGCAATTCCGTTTAATTCAATGTTCTGGCTCCCCTGAAAGAGTTGGATTCTGGAAAACACAGCTAGTGGATTTCTTAAGTAAACAATAAAAAAGATACAGCTCCCTTCTGAAGGGATGAGCGGCGATAACGTTTTGGAAGAAATTATATTTAGGTGGTTCTGCCGGAAGATGAACTGGGGGAGGGGGAGATTCCCTGTAACTCTCAGTAGTATTTATACATTAGCAGCACTTCTCTCAAAAAGGCAAAAGAAAAATTACAATCATAGCTTGAGTATTGTAATTACCGAGATTGTTACCTACCTCTGCTCCCAGGGAAGAGCAACCAGCTACAGGCTCAGCGTACCTTGTGTCTCTTAACCCGGCAGCTGAATCCTAGTTAATCGATGTTGAGGCGACCTCTGCCTGCATTCAGCTCCAGGGCAGCATGCCCCATCTGGCAGTAAATACTGTTTGCAGAGACAATAGCTAATGTTACAGCCCAGCAAGAGTAAGGCGAGCACCACCAAGAACAACGCGAGCACCGTGTGTCAGCGGTCAGCAGGGGCAGGAAGCCACCAGGGACCTGTCTGTGAGCTACGTGATGCCCTTGGCCTCCAGCAGCCCCTTCCCTCTGTGTACAGGGACTGTGTATTTTGTTTCTAAGGAAATTTTATGAGAACTACTTCAGCGTGGGTTTGGCAGTTAAGAGGACAGGCACTCCAGGGATGGAATAAATGTCAAGGCTGGTGCTTCTGGATAAGAGCATAGGGCGTCAAACATAACCTGAGCAAGCGAAGGGGACAGAAAAGCAGTTGAGGCAAGAGGTTGCGGAGGGGGTTGGCCGGCATGCGCGGGGCAGGGTGAGCTGGTGTGTTCAGAGCTCAGCCCCGGGCAGGCTGCTGCCCCCACTCTGCACGGGCATTTCCCACAGCGCAGCAGCATTAGGTAGGGCTGGCTTTCCATAACGTTACCTGGGAAAACTACACTTGCACGAAGTAAGCTGCTTGACAGGATACAGTGAATTACACACAGGGTGCTGCCAACGTGACTGCAGCGCACTTACTAACCCACACCCCCCAGCCCCTCGCTGACTAGCCAGGGAGAGAGTATTTACCTGGCTGAACACGGGCTTGTTTGGCATAGGATTAGAAAAGTCTCAGGCTGCCTCTGTGGACAAGGCATTTTTTTTAGGGTGACGCAACCACTTCGGCTTCTGCTCTGTGATATTAAAACCTGTTTGAGAAGCCATATGGTCCCCATGCTGTCAGACACTGTCCCCATGCCACCCAGCCTGAAACAGCTGCAGTTGCACTGTTCAACCCCCAGGCAGCCAGTGACTACCTCGAGGATGGCCTAAGCTGCCCAAACGGGACATGGAGCAGCATGAGTAGTTCCCTTACTCCAAAACAGCAGCTCCAGGTAGGCAGTGGGCAGCAGTTCTGCTCAGCTCCTACTTACTGCGGAGCCGAGGACACAGCAGCTTGCTGAGGGGCGAGGATGGCAACAAGGCTGCCAGCGAGGTGCTGGAGTTGCTTCCAGAGGCAGGCGGCAAGTGTCCTCAGCTCCATCAGCAAGAGCCTCATGCTGAGATGGCACATGTCCCCTCCATAGCCCATAACCGCTGCCCTGCACGTGGGGTGGCCCCTGACAGCATGGGGGGGATCACCCAGCACTGAGGAATCAGGTGAGTCAGTCAGTGCAGCTGTCAGGTTTATCTCTGGGTGCTGGAATACTGCTTCCAGGTAGGAGATCCTATCTAGTGGGTCCCAGTGTGTGCCTACACACCTAACTAGATAGCAGAGTCCTGCACCATTAGTCACCATGGAGCCAGCCTTAACCCCCTGCTGTCCTTCCTCAACTACGTGCTCCTCCCAGCATGAGCGAGCTCACAGCAGATGGCAACAGGGACACTCAAATCTGCGTGCAGTGTCCTGCTTGGCTAAGAGCTGTCACCTGCTCAGCCTCAAAAGTATCAAAGGGCACTTCTTCAGGGCCCAGTTCCAGCACAGGGCAAGGGACTGGTACTGCGCAAGCTGCAGAACACCAATAAAAGTTGATAGTTAACCCCCTTCTACGAGCAAGGCACGACCTTGGCCTGACAAGGAGACACGCTGTCAGAGAGGTCACGGGCACACGGGCAGCAGCGTGCGGCACGGCAGCCCCTGAGGATTAAACCCAGCTCAGCACAGAGGCTGCATGCACATGGGCCATGGCACGCAGCACCGTGCTGGGCTGGGCCACAGTGTGGCATCCCCATGCCGAGGGCAGCGCCATGTGGGCTCGTGCACACAGAAATGCTATTCCGGCGCCATGCAGAACTCGCTGGTCCCCCACGATCCCTAGGGAGCTAGAGCTCTGCACTGCCCCCCTGCACATGCCTCCCCGTCCTCCCGCAATTAAGTTTTTACGGTAATTAATATTCTAACAGAAGCAGAAGCAAAGAAAACAACACACGGGGGGGGTGGTTTTTGTCCTCATAAATAACTAATCTTGATACTTCTCTTTGAATAAAATTTCTTCAGCTTTTCACAAAATATAGTACAGTTATTTAAACAATGTTGAACAGCATCAGTAACGGAAGAGGCAAAACCCAACATGTAAATTGGCTACAGCATACAGGGCACCCAGCAACGGCGCCTTCCCCCTCCTGCCACCTGTTGCTGAGAAGCCAGGCTCAAACACGTTGATTGTATTAACCTACCATTAGATCAAAGCTGAAAACGCTCTTGCATTTTTCAATAGGCAATGATTTGTAGCTAATCTTGGATATTTTTTTTTTTACAAAAAAAAAAAAAAGGCTTTACACAGTCAGTTGCACTTTGGAAAAAAACAAAAACAACAAAACACCACCTTTGACATGGTTTTGTTCATTGTATTGCATGATGTGTGTTTAGCTGTATCTACAAAAGGCACTATAGAAAGAGAGGAGTCCAGCAAGGCATAGATTGGGCAGGCTGGAGTTATTTAACACCCCGGATCATAACCCAAGACTGCCCACAGCATCTCTGCACCTGACCTGCCCTGCTGCCGAGAACACACCTGTCCCAAACCCATATCAAAGGTCACTACGGCTTCTGTATGTACAACCTGGGCTATAATACAACTATTCACAGTTTGTAACACAACACGGTGCAATTCTGTCCACAATGAAGTACAGCAAACACGCTGGAGGGAGGGAGCGAGCGCTCTGTCGCAAGAGTGCTGGTCTGTGCGGCTGGGCAGCCCCTGCCGAGCCCTCATCCCCTGCACTGCTGCTCTGCCCGGAACCCCCCAGACACTCATGTGGTACCTTGGGAGTAGCTTTATCAGTACATGTGCCTCTCGAGCATTGCCCCGCTTCCCTGGATTTGGTTTTAAAACGAGGTGGAAACCTTCTTGACTGAAGTGGTCCAAGGGTGTTGAGAACAACCTGGGATCCTTGCAGTCCAGTGGGAGCAAAGCCAGCAGCTGTTCTCCAGCGCTTGAGCAGCTGGGTCACGGTGCCACACTTGAAGGCAGGCAAAAAAAATGACTCAAGTAATGGCTGGGTGGATCACCACTTAGGGCAGGGGAAAGGGGAAAAAAAACCCCAAAAAACCCCAAAAAAACCAAAACCAAGCGCGGGTGCTTTCACAAGCCACCTCTCGCCACCCTGTGCCACAGCCGGAGCCCCTTGCCCTTGCTGCGTTCCATGAAGTTGACAACAGCCACCCCCCTTCTCAGCATCATTCTACTTATTGAAACCCAGCTGTCACCACCGCTTAATGCCAGGCACCGGTTCTGTCGGTGCGCTGCTGCTGTCTGACACAGGGAAGGGAAAAGGCTTGGGAAGCTGGAGGAAAGGCAGTACGAGCGTTCTGCTAAGTTTTCCTAAATTAACTGCTCACTCTCAAATCCTGCAAATCCCACACTATCTCCGACAGAGGCACAGCTTTGAAAAAAGCAGCAAGAAGTGTTGAAGCTGGATAGCTGGAATATCCAGCCACTCCCCAGGAGAGACAGACTGCTGCCTGGCACAGAACCACCGCCCCCCCCATGCCCACACTACCTGCTGCAGTTGTGCAACCACCCTTTTAGCCCTGGTTGTGCCACGCTGTGCCGCAGCCAGCAGGCTGGCAGGCAGTGCCGGGGCTGCCCATCTCACCCCAGGTAACCTGCACGGCGCAAGGCAGACGTAAGCAGCTCACCAGGCTGCAGAGGCAAGAGGTGCAGAGCAGCATCGACCCGTTCCCAGCGCTGTCGCTGCCACTGCCAGCGGTGCCCAGGGCTCCTTGTGAACCCCGCGCTGGGACGGCAGCCTCGTCACCCGCGCAGCCCCCAGGCTCTCCGGGGTGGGCAGTGGAGCAGCTGCCCATGCACAGACCCAGGCGTCAGCACCGCAGAACTGAGCCCCACCAGCACCGGCCTCTGCTCAGCCCCCTGCCCGGGGAGAGCAGCACGTGCTGCCCAGGGGAGAGGGGGGACCTCTGGGGTTACCTAGTCCCCGCCTGTGCTGAGGACAGCTGGGACCCTCTCCCTGCCTGCCTCGAGGGCTGGGTGGCCGTTCCCCTCTGCAGCCCGTTCCTCCCACACTGCTGCTGCCCACGAAGCCCCTGGCCCACGCAGCTCCCTCCCCGCGGCTCAGCGGGCTGCCATCCGAGTGGGGCCAGCAGCAGCGTCACATCTGGGGGCCCCCAGCCCTGTCCCCCGCAACACGTAGCTGTGCCCAGGGGCTCAGGTGCAGCACGGCAGGGAGGGAGCCCCAGCTGCCAGCTCTCCCCAGCTCCCTCGCACCCCGTGGGCTCCAGCAAGTGGCTCGGTGGCAGTGCCGGAGTACTAGCCGGGATTGGGGGCCACCACCCACCCTACCTGCTGCAGCTCTCCCCTTCACCCTGGCACCAGCAGAACCTGCCCAGAGGCTCATCGTAGGACACAAATCAGAGCTCACAGGCTACCTGCCACCTGACTGGCCTGCAGGCAGCAGCACCCTAGGACCCCAAACAGGGTGTGGGACCCCAAATGGAGCACACACAGTATTGCCAGGCTCCAGGCATCCCTGTCTCTCTGCTCCCACATTGTTGGCAGCACCTCTCCCTGCCCTGCCTGGGGCTGCGGCCGCTCCATACCCCAATGGGCACACATGCTCAGTCCCGGGCAGCACCACCACAGTGGGGCTGAGGATGCTGGGGGTGGCCCAGCTGCCACCCCTTCTTCTGTGGCCCAGGGTCTTTGCAACCCTCTCCTCCCTGTGGCTGGGGTCACCGAGGCTCCCTCCGGTCACACATGGGACAGCGGGACCTGCTTGTGGTAGGAGGCCATGCTGGGCAGCACCGTCCTGCCCGCCAGTGCCGGGCTGGTCTCGCCGTACATGGAGGCACCCGCAGGCTTCCTGGCCCGGCAGCAGCGGGCTGTGAAGCGCCTCCAGGACTCGAGTGTCTTGCCAGACCAGATCCAGACGCCAGAGGTGATGCCCACCACAAGGCACATGAAGTACTTGAGCATGAAGACAGCGTAGTCAGGCTTGGGGCGGTGGGGGTCCCCCGGGCAGGAGCAGTTCTGTGCCTGCTCCCACGCCTCCCGGTTGTGCTGCTCGTAGATGTAGCAGGCGATGACGATTGTGGCAGGCACGGTGTAGAGCACGGTGAAGATGCCGATGCGGATCATCAGCTTCTCCAGCTTGTCGGTCTTGGTGCCGCCCTGCTTGATCACACTGCGGATGCGAAAGAGCGAGATGAAGCCGGCCAGCAGGAAGAGGCTGCCGGTGAAGAGGTAAACCACCAGTGGTGCCAGCACAAAGCCCCGCAGGTTCTCCAGGCTCTGGTTGCCCACATAACAGACCCCGGCCACTGGGTCACCGTCCACAGAGCTGAGCGCCAGTACAGCGATGGATTTGGCACTGGGGATAAGCCAAGCGGCCAGGTGGAAGTACTGCGCGTAGCTAGCAATGGCCTCGTTGCCCCACTTCATGCCGGCTGCCAGGAACCAGGTGAGGGACAGGATGACCCACCAGATGGAGCTGGCCATGCCAAAGAAGTAGAGGAGAAGGAAAACCACCGTGCAGAGAGCCGGGCCCGTGGTCTCATAGTGGATGTGGTGGTGCTCTGGGTTGCAAGCCACGTTGGCGTGCCCTGCCACCAGCCGCACAATGTAGCCCACGGAGACGAAGAGGTAGCAAGCAGAAAGAAAGATGATGGGGCGCTCAGGGTACTTGAAGCGCTCCATGTCGATGAGGAAGGTGGCGACGGTGGTGGAGGTGGAGATGAAGCAGAGGATGGACCAGAGGCCGATCCAGAAGGTGGCGAAGGTCTTCTCGTCCTGGGTGAAGTAGGGCTGGTAGCAGGGGATGGCGCAGTTGGGTACCTGCCCAGTCCGGACGCGGTTGTACAGCGGATGAGACTCCTTGGAGATGGGGATAAGGGGCGCTTTGCACTTGCAAGTCCGGCCGCAGTCCAGCCCGGAGGGGCGCTGCCCATCGAGCGGCGTCAGGTTTTTGGCTGCGTCCCTGGCAGGGCGTGTGGGCTTCCCAAAGAAAGGCGGCAGGGTGGTGGCTTCCGTGCGGTTGTAACCCATGCAGAGCACCTCGGTGTCCCCCAGCACCGGCAGGCTATCGCAGCTCATCCTCTCGGGCCAGGCGAAGCCATACTGCTGCATGATGGGCGAGCAGCCCGCCTTGGCCCGCTCGCAGACAGAGCGGCAGGGGGGCAGCGGCTTGGTGTAGTCGGGCAGGCAGATGGGGGTGTACATGCTGCAGAGGAAGAAGCGCAGGTCCGGGGAGCACTGGATCTCCACCAGCGGCCAGAACTGGTGCACCTCCAGCCCGGCCTCATCCTGCGTGTCGTGGTTGAACTGGTTGGGCATGTAGGTGAGGTTGTAGCCGATGCCCTTGCACATCGGCACCGTGATCTCCTGGCACACCAGCGCCTTGGAAGCGGCGCGCCCCGCCGCCGGCAGCCCCAGCAGCAGCGGCAGCCCCAGCAGCAGCGGCACCGGCAGCCCCCGGCCGCCCATCGCCGCCGCGCGTCCTACCGCTGCCGCATGCCCCGGGCGCCCGCCGCCACCGCCGCCGCGCCGGGAGCGGGGGCCCGCCGGGACCGGGACCGCCGCCGCCGCCGCCACCTGCGCTCTGGGGCGGGCGGGCGCTCTCCCGCCGCGCCGCGCCCGCGCCCCGCCCCCGGCCCGCCCCCCGCCTGCGCCCCGCCCTCAGCCCCGCCCCCGCCGGGGCTCCCCGCGGCCGCCCCTCGGCCGAGCCAGGCGGCGCCCCGCCTGCCGGGGGCGGCTCCGGCCCGGCGAGAAGGGACGGCGGCGCCGAACCGCGGCCCACGCCGTGCCGGCCCCCGGCCCCCCGGCGGCGGCGGGAAGAGCAGAGCGGGACAGGGCGGCCGCCGCTTCGCACCCCTCCTCCTCCGGCCCCCCGCGGGACGCAACGGCGTGCGGGGCAAAGGGGGCGACCCTGGGGCGGGCAGGGGTCCCGCCCCGCGGCCGCCCTGCTCCGGCAGCCGGGCCCCGGCCCCGGCACAGGGGTGGCGGCAGCACCTCCCGCCGCTGCCAGCTCCGCGGCCGCCGGGCAGGGCGGCGCTCCCGGCCAACTGAGCCTCCGCGGGAGGGGCCCCGGCCGGCCCGCCCGCCGCCCCCTCTCTCCCGCCGGGCGCCGCGCGAACGAGCGAGGCCGGCGCTTGCCCGGGGCCGCGGTCCCGTCCCAGCGCCCCGGGGCGGGCGGGTCCGGTCGCGGCTGCGCTCGGCCGCCCGGGCTCGGCAGCGCGGATCTGAGCGCCCAGCCCGGGTGGCGCCCGGGGCGCGGCGAGGAGCTGGGGCCAGGCCCGCTGCGGCAGCGCTCTCGCTCCGGCCCGGGAGGCAGGCGGCTCCCCAGCCCTGCGCCGCCCGGGGCGCGGGTGGAAGGGCGGCCAGGGCCGCGGCACTCGCCTCCAGCACCGGCCCGACTAGCCAAGGCGCAGCCGCGGCCCGGCACGGTCGCTCTGCGGCCTGGCGCTGGCGAGCGCCTGTGCCCAGCACCTCACACACCCGAACTGCCCCTCGCCGCACCCGCGGCCCTTGGGGCAACGACCCAAAGCGCGACCCGTAGCACGGCTTGGCTCCCGCCTTGCCCTCGCCTGCTGCCCTGCGGCTCCTGTGCTGCGGGCAGCGTGCCCCAAGGCCACATGCACCCTAAGGCCAGAGACCACCCCAAATCCGATGTGCCTGCAAGTGCCCCCGGCCAGGCGCACACGCTATCTGGTACTGCCAGCTCTGACACTGAACAACTTTCTAGAAAACAGGCAAAGAAACAAAAGCTTAACTCTCTATACCTCTTTGCTTTATGCAAGGTTTGCCTGTAATAAAGCCATACAGAAGAGAATTACAAAGTCACATGTTCCTTTGGAACACAGTGGTGTATCCCTGTAGCAGGAGTCATAACTTTTAATTCTGCCCAACAATGAGCTTCTGTGAACTAGCAGTCCAGCAGAAAGCAATCACAGACAGTTTCATTACGGCTTTCAGTTGATTATCCAAATTATAGCTGAGAGCAGAGGGCAGCCTTTTTATTATCATCATTGCTGTACAATTAGAAAATGCTGATGAAGCTCCACAAGACTAGAAATTCTCCTTTTTTGCTGGCATTTTTCATTTTTATAAGCATTCCCTTGGGCAGTATCTTGGTTTGATTCAACACACAACGGAGAACCAGTACATAGGTGGGAAGGGAGAAGATAAGAAGGGGAAAATGGGGCAGCTCTTCATTTCAGTTAACCTACCAACTCCCATAGTCTGGTTCAGGTTTCACCACTCCTCCAGATGTATCTAATTCTTAGAGCCTGGCTGTAAATAATGCTCTATTTGCTACGCTGGGGACACATAAAATCCAATTAAGAGCCAGGTAGACATCTGTTGGCTTGCTCTGTGCTTCTGTTTCCTTTTTGTTTTTTATGAATATGTAGCAGAGCAACCAGAACAGCTTGTTATTCATCTCTACAGTACAGTATGAGAGTACAGTGCTTTATGTGCATCCAGCACTATTAGTGACAGAAGCTGTGCCTGCACAAAACCTACCGTGCCAAACCCTGGAGAAAAAAGAGAAAGTGTTTCCCACCCCTAAGAACTTGCTATTGTTGTTAAAAAACTCTACAAATTATTAGGAAATCATTTTACCTTTAATCCATATGCAGAGGTGTTCGTAAAGCTCCACCATGGCAGACAGATCTGCTTAACAGCCCAACCAGTCCCTGCCGGTGGCTCCATCCCAGAAGAGATGGGCAGGTGTTGACAATATATGTGTCCTCATGGACATAACTTCCACCTGTTGAGGCATTTTCAGCTGGGATGCTGCAGTTCCTGGTAGAAGAATAAAGTAACAACATGGTAAATATTTCTGTATTTGGTTCTGTCACTGCTTTATTGTCAGCCTGTACTGTTTACCTGGAAAAAATTGCCTTTGTGAAGGATACTGTGACTTTTAAAAGACTTTAGAAAAGGACTAAGTGAGCTTCCTTTGTAAAGACTAGCTGTTGCCCTTGCCCTTGTTAGACTATTCAGCAGACTTTTGCAAAGAGCTTTTCAGCCCAGGCTCTGGGCAGGGACAAAGCCGGGGGAGTACTGATCTCGCTCTTGGCTTTGCCTGTACCAAAGCAGGGCAGGAACCTCCTGCCCCTCTTGTTGTAGGACCAGCACGCCATCCCTGGCCCTCGACCCTTCTTCCAGCGGCAAATCCTGGCTTTGTCTGCACCACTGACAAAGTGTCTGGCTCCCAGGAAGGGAGCGGTGGGGGCCCAGCACAGGTGACAGTGGGCTCCTGGTGCTGGTGGGCAGCCTGCCAGTCACCAGCTGGAGGCTGTGCTAGCTCAGGCTCTGCTCAAATTATCAGTGACCCCTGATTACAAACAGTTTGACTGAGGGGGTGCTGGGGACCACAAAGTGGTTTGCAGCAGCACAAGACTGGCAAGGCTGTGCGTTACTGCCTGCCGTGGTTGCAGAGATAGACTGCTGTCATGCTCGCTATCACGATGCGGCCCCCAGGCAGCTCCAGCACAGCAGACCCCGTGTACTGGTATAAAAAGGAGACTGATGTTTCCCTTACGCACTGGACATGGCTGCATGCTGCACCAGGACGGGCGCGCTGTCCGCCTCCACCTGTGCCAAGCATTTGCCTTCCCACCCAAAAGCTGCAAGGCTGCAGGCTGCCAGCACCGCACACCTGTGCACCAAGACTGATGGTGGTAACTGGACCTGGAGGAAGGCTCTGAAGTAAGAGACCAAGGTCCTTGCTGCCCCGCAGGCAGAAAAGACCCAGCAGGTAGGGAGACTGGGGGGGAGGGGCTCTGAGCCCTTTGCCAGCAGGCAGAGCAGAATGACAACCACTGCCAGCACGTGCAGAAGGGACCCTGGCACCTGAATCCTACCGAAGTGAAACTGCAGCAGGGGGAAACATTTTCTCATGTGCCCAAATGATTTAAAAGCAGTGGGCTGGGGACAGGAATTCCAATTTAAATCAGTTGGATGCTTTTTACCATGGATGCCTTGTTGAAATTCTCTTGAAAATCCTAACCTACATCAATACTGTTTGCTTTTACATCGGCCTGTACAATTACGCACCTTGACCCATCACAGGAAAATAAAACCATGCCAAACCGTAGTTATCTTCAAAAACCTACATGGAACTAGACGGCTTCTGAGTGAATTAATGCAAAACACGATTTCTAACAGTGCCAGAGCCTTCAGCAACACTTGACACAAGCACCACAGTTTGTAAACTGCTACCAGATGTTCAGGTAAGTAAGACTAAAGTAAAACCAGGAAGAGCGGCTGCATTTGAAACTCATCTTCCCAGACCCACCAATAATTACTTAACAATATCTGTACATACAAATGAACGTAAAATCTACATAATTAGTTTGCATTAGTCTCCCCAGGCACTGGGATCCCTTCTGTGAGGCACAGTTGGTACTCCGAAGGGGTGCTCCTGTCCCAAGGTGCCACCACTGCAGCACGCAGAAGGCAGAAGCAGGGTCAGGGCCCCAGTTCAAAGGCACAGGAGGGTCGGTGGGGGTGAGGAAGGGTCCTGCCATGCCACCGCCTGGCCATCAGCACCACAGCTGCAGCTGACCGTTAAATCTTGCTGTGATTCACAAAATGCTGAGATGAGGAGGTAGCAGTGAACTTCAATTTGACTTTGTTGGGGGGCATAGTGCAGCCTGAAACTTTTCAGATATGCAGTTTTTGAAACACATCATGTCGTGCTTTTAACTTTTTTTTTTTTTTTTTTTTTTTTTACACATGGGCCCTTGGCAAAAAACGACCAGTCCCCATAGTTAAGTTGACATGATAAATTAGTATGGCCCTGGCAAAGCCCTCACTCTTCATTGGGCAAATACTTATTTATGGACTTTCAAGTTGTGGCTTATGTAACAACAGGGTGAGTGACTTTCAAAAACCTCCACCATGTATTGACCTGATAGAGCCTAATGGGTCCTTCAGAGCAATTAGGATTTATTCTGTTAGCGTCTATTGTGTATAGAGACCATTTTCAAAACGTGTTATTTGCCCAGAAGGTAGTAATGACTGTTTAAATACACAGTTAGATTGCTTCTGAAATGCTTGCTGCTCTATACATTGCAAAGAATTTACTCCCAAGTATTTTTCAGAGTTAAATACTTTGCTCCACTGGGATTTCCAAGCAGGGTGATTATACCACACATGCATTTGTATGCTTACAGCTGTAAGTGAACTGAGCTCTCAGGAAAGCTGCCAAATGATCAACCTTGAAGCATGAAATCTGAGGTATTTTCATGACCAAGGGGCCAGTGCTTGCCACTCCAGTGGTCTGAGCACTCAGGCCATTTCCCAGCTGAGAGAGCAGGGCATTTCCCATGAACCATCCAAGTTTTGCCTTGTCTGAACTGAATGTCCAGCAAAGGTGACCTTAACAGCCGTGAAGCTGTGGTTTCCACCATAAACCCTCCGTGTGCATGTGAGGTGGGACCATCACCTCTTCCCTGTAGCCTGACCCCTGGCCAGGCTCCTCAGCAGGCACGAAGGAGCACAGCTGCACTGCCTGGCCAAGGTCAGTGCTGGCTTACACCAGCTTTGACTCTGACCACGTGAATAAAACAAAACCCCAACTCATACATGGGAGCTATCAAATGTCTCTATGAAATAATAATAATATAGACTAATTACTGCGTATCTTCAGACCAATGCTGTTCTGATCAGTGCCATCTCTTAACAGGAATTTCCCTTTCCTGCCCTCTCCTTAGCTGTAAGACACCTTCAGGGTAAAACTACTCCAAGCAGTTCAGCTTTGGCACAATGCTTTCCCTGCCCTGCCTCAGGTCACAACCTTTGGAAGCTTGTTTCTATTTGCTTGGTTTACACCAACATTAAAATAATATCCATTACAGCTGCAGTCCTTTATTTCTGGGGACAAAAGCACTAAGCCATTTTCTAATGCAGCAAAGGGAGAGACAGGTTAGAGGAACCTCTGGCTGAAAACATAGCAAATACTTTGGAGTTAGAAGGCAAGTTTGTAACCGCCAATGGGCAAGATCCCCTGGAGAAAACAGTTCGGCAGCCTGGACGGAAGCTGGCTGAAACTTGCGATTTCTGTTTTGTGGAAAATCCCAACATTAAAACCCAATGTACAACAAACCAGTTTGTGCCAAACAGGGTGAGCTGCCCGTACTTCTGAGAAATTCTGCAGCATCAGGAAAAGCTAGGAGCTTTCCTGTCACAACATGAAGTCCTAGAAGCCCCCTGCCTGGGAATGCTGTGGGAGCACAGGATGGGGGAGGTCCTGGGGTGCCAGGAGCTTGCTGGGAAATTGGGCAGAATTCAGCCAGGAAACAGCCCAGTGAGCACTTGTCCCTTAGATCCTGCCTGGCTTTCAGAGAGAATTGGTCAGTCAATAGAAATGTTCCCAAGAAACTTGCTGTCTGCTAAATCCGCACCTTACAAAGAAATGGCTATTGGGATGAACACCTGCGGTTATGGCTGCTCTCTCCTGGCCTTCTGCTGTTGGTATGAACATCTGTGGATATGGCTGGTCTCTCCTGGGCTTAAAATTCTGTCACTTGGTGAAAAACATATGATAACAACTGTTGCTGTTAGGAGTGACTTCAGTCTGCATTCAGAATAGCTCAAGTTCAGTCTCACCTTTTCTGAAAATATGAGGTTTCATACAGTCAAAATAGGTTTCAAAGGCATAAACCACTTTGCATTTCTTCACTAACCTCTCAAGATGCTGTGATCAAAATTTTCCAGATGCAGCAATTTTGGACCTCTTGAGGAAATCTTAAGAGATCTTTATTTCCAGACATTGCTACAGGCCCTCCTTTATAACACGCCACATTGCCCACCCAAGATCAGAGGCAATCAAAAATCACACATTTGCAAGTTTTATCCTGTATGCATACTCATCTGCGGTACCCTTGGAAAGTTCATATGCAATACACGTGTTTTCCTGAACCAGTACGTACCCAGGCCTTTCAGGAGACACCTCCTGAAACAACGTCCCCTCCCTGACCTTTCAGGCATTCTTGCTAAGACCAGGCACTTCAGATTCTCCATATCTGCTTCTGACATCCTTGAAGTGCTTGACACAGGGCTGGAGGAATATTTGGAGCTAAGCCTTAGTGAGTCATGTCATTCCCATTAAATGAACCAAATTATGTTGAAGTACAGATTTAAATCCCTGCCTTATCAACATTTATTGGACACAAGTAAAAAGGGACAGAAACAGATGAAAAGGCAATTAGCACTAGCTGGAACTATACATGTTTTGATTACTTCCTTCTGCAAGTCATTCACGGGGTAACGTAATACACAGGTCAAAGTGATTTTGGAAAGGATGTCGCTAACAACGTTCACATTTAGGCATTAGTTAGATGTGAAAAATTAATACATGCAAGTGACCCACAGAGCTCAATCTTAAATGGCAACAGCTTTAGCAGGGACTAGTGTTACAGAATTGGAGCACATCAAGAGATTTGCTGGGCAAAAGAAGGAATTCATTCTCTAAATCCTGTAGCTCACTACCATGTGCAGCACCATGCAGCACACGATGTTACCCTGCTTGGGATTCACCCTGGGGATGCAAGAAAGTGCTCCGAAGTATTTTCAATCCTTCCACAAGTGCTAGCACAGGGTTGTCAAAAGTCTTTGATGACCAGGTTGTGCAGTCCTCTTACAGGCTTTTTTTACCAAACTGACACAATCAAATAGATTTTATATAAGCAACAAGCTGACAAAAAAGGCAGCATAACCACTGCAAAGATGGGGTTCACACAGGCCACCACCTTCCTTACGGCATGAAAATGGTGGAGTAGCTTGGTTCAGCTTTTTGCTTAGAGAAGTCTGTTCAGCTGCAGCAGAATTCACTATGTATTTCCCTTATGCTGATGAAATTAACCATTCCGCTATTTGGGACAAGGGAGCGGCTGAGCCCTTCTCCATGCCTCCCACAGGCTGGCACTGCCAGACCCCCAGCTGTTACTCTGTCACGAGGCAGGCAGGACCCCACTGGGTGCACTCAGAGAAACTGCTGTGCAAGTTTCCACCACGCGACATCATTATTTGCCTCTCACTGTGCTAGGTGCTGAATGTACCTGCTGTACAAAGAGCTCTTGGGCCCAGCAGCCAAGGAACCCCAAAAATGGGAGAAAGGACAGGCAACTCTCCATGCTTTTGCAGTTCTGTGACTCGCCCTTCTGGCCACACAGAGCTGGGAAATCAACCCTTCCCTCCTGAGCTGGAAAAAGACTATTCTGGCTCCTGCTGCAGATGCTGCTCTCTGTTTCCGTTCCACTAGAGCACATTAGGCTGACAACCCCCGGCACTACGCTGCAGGGATGCGATGCTGTGTGGCCGTCACTCAGGGCCAGACTGATTGTCCCGGGGACAAAATCTGTTGCTGGTAGAGGGGCTGTCTGGAGGGGCACGGGCCGACCCCTTACCTGGGCCAGCCAGGCTGCATCCCGACAGGACTAAACATTCCTCTTTGGGGGAGGAAGGGAGAGGGCAAGGTGAGAACAGAGCGTAATCCTTTCAGCTGAGGCTCTGCCAGGGATGTTGCTAATTAGTAGAGAGAGGATGTGTTGTGGCTGGTGAGAGACAGACACGTTCTGTGTTGTGAGACAGCGCCTTCAACTAGCTCTATCTGTGAGACACGTACGCCGTGAGCTCCCTGATGGTGTTTGCATTGTGGGAGCCATCCCAGCAACGCCAGCCGAGCCCTTGATGCCCGCTGTGCTGCCCTCAGCCTCGTGTGAAACCCGTGATGGGATTCTGGACAGACCAAAAGTCTTGGTTGTGAATCTTATTGTCGCTGTTCTAATACAATCAAATGTATTTTATATAGATATACAGAGCAGCTGTGGCTTCCAGGTGGTGGAAAAAGACTGGTACTGGAGCAGCAACTGCATTTCCTAAGCTTGCCCGTGTATCTTAGAGGAACTCTCTGCTGCACCTGTAGCTAACAGAGGAAATGAGAAGGTATTTTCAGTCTCTAGCAGAAGAGAGACGGTGGTTCAGAACCGTATGTGTGTGTGTGCATGTGCGTGTATCGCTTTCATGTTTGCAAACGTTTCCAGCAGAGACTACTAAATTTGATCAGTTGGTGTCTGGTCTGATTTGTACTGAGCTGAATCCACAAGAGCCCAGTCTAAGTTTGTGGCGTTGTGTGTGGTTGTGCTTGAGATCAGCACCTGTTCCAGCACCCCTGTATCCAAGGATAGCTGAAATGCACATCCATTAGCTGAGAAGAGCCAGCAAACTAACCACCAGGCCCTGCAGCTTTCTTCCACAGATTTTAATTAGATTCCCTGACAACGTAAAAGGAATGATTCATAATTTTGTGTCTCTGTGTACTTTCCATTTGGGCTAAGACGCCCTGAATTTCTCCTCATTACTTAAGCACATTTATGTGACGTCAAACCTGCCTTATGGACCTTTTAACGTGGCATATTCCTGAGACCCAGCTAACTCTGCTGGGCACAGGAGCTCCTTACTAAACCTAGTACGAGCAGTTCAGGAGCTGAGCTGAGCCTGATAACAGCAACAAGCTGATCTCCACAGAAGTAGAGATTAAATGTACTCTGCTGCACACTCATGCAACTACCCAAGACAAGCCCCAGCGGTGCTGGGCCAAAACGTGCTTTAAGAAACTCTGTACATACCAATGAAGGCCTTAGCATGACTGACAGCTGGCACAGAAATGAGGGCAAAGGGGTGGATGCAAGCGCTCTTTGCGCTGTGCAGTCTTCCGTGGAGAAGCAAGGGCAAGGTTTGGTCTTCAGCCTGAGCAGATTCCTCACAGCTTCTAATCTGACAAAGCTGCTATCAGGCTTCTCCCTAAACAGATCATAAAAACCTGTACAGTTGATTGTGTTATGAGCAAAGAGGGGAACAACGGAAGCAGAAGGGAACCACAGCAGTGACCCCCAAGGCTCTGCCGGGGGAAGAGGGACAGGCCATGGGCAAATGCAGCCTAGCCGTGAGGCAAACCGTGCCGGGCTGCCAAAAGGGACCGGGCTGCTTTACAGGTCCTTGGCACAGGTACAGTGCTGGCCCCAAAACCATATCCCTGTGCCCTGCTCTGGCTGCAAAGTACCTCCTGTAATCGGCTACAAGCTTTAGAGAATGAAATCCAATTTACCTGCCACAAAAAGAGCTAGATGAGGCCTCCCCGGAGCGTGGTGGGTAGCAGAGGGCTGCTAATTCCCACCCCGGAGCTGCTCCCCTCCCGGCCAGAGACGGAGGGAAGGGGGAAGGGGCAGCGGTGGCAGCAAGTGCAGGAACAATTCACTGGCGAGCCACCGCGCTCTTTGCAGTTTGCCCACTAATTACTATTAAGCCCTGGTTCCTTTTTGTGTTCCAAGGGGCGTCTTCAATGTGGCACTGCTTCTTGGGCCTTTCATGCGGCTGGGCTAACCCCTGAATAGCAGGCTTCACCCCCTCCTCCTCTTGCTGCCTCTCTCTCCCCCCCTCCCTTTTTCTTTCCCCCTTTTGCTTTTCTGATAGTATTTTCTGTCCATGTTGTGTAAGGCCCTAAATGAATCTTGACTGCCCCTACAGCCGACTGGAGATGCACAAAAGCAGCCCATTCCAGTGGCCACAGCGCCATTGTGTGCCCTAACAATGCACTAATTGGCAGTGACAATTGTGCGGCTGGGGAGGAAGAGGGGGCTGTGGGGGGGACATGGGTCTTTTCCAATCAGCAAGGCAGGTCAATAAAAAGAAGCGCAGTGCGAGAAGCAAGAAACACACTCTGCTCCACATCTCTTCTGCACGCAAGCCCCTGCCAGTCCCTAGCGATCTGCTCCAAGGTCCCCCACAAATTCCTACACAGAAGGGTAAAGTGAATAGTTTTAACGGCTGGCTATGCAGAGCAAGAGATGTGCAAACTGAAAGGATCATCTCAATCTCCCAAGCTGTCTCACCATCCCAGAGGCTGAAGAGCTCATGTGATGAGGACACCACTGAGATTTCATGGGAAAAGATCACACACAAAGCCCAAGGGGATGCTGGTGCTGTGGCACTCTGCTCTGGGTACAGATGCAAGAGAAAGTGCTCACCTCTTATTGAACTGAGCTTAAAATACCCTTTTTCTGCACAAGGATAGTGGGGCGCAAGGACAGGGTATCCTACAGTGGCGGTCCTGTGGAGTAGGAGCCTGCGGTGCTGTTGGGAGTAGGGGAACACACTGGGCCACATCTCCAGCACCAGCTGAGCGGAGGACTGGAGGACTGAAAGGGACAACAGATGACATGGGAATGAGGCTGTTTATTGCCACTGTGACACCTCCCAGGACTCAGAGGGAGGGACCAACCCAGTCTCACACATGGGCTGGAGTGAGCTCATGCACTGTGAGGGCTGCCCCAGTGTGAAGTTACCCCTGGAGTTTAGAGGCTGATGTATCTGACAAGTGAGGGACAGATTTCAGCTCTACTCATCAGCTTTTAAGATCCAGCCTGGGACAGGAAACGGCATAGGCAACGCTTCTGGGAAGGAAGTATGGAAGGCTCATCCAGTTGCCTAGGCTCAAAATTATTTCAGACAGCTGAGAGACATGGAATCAAACACTGAAGCGCTCAACACCTACCCACCTGTTTTCCAAACAGCCCATATCAGCTCCCGCAGAGAACAGCGAAGACCAGCAGGTGTGGAGCACTCTGGTTCCTGACACGAAAAGCAAAGCAAGCCAGGCTGGCAGCAACGCTTGGATTTACGAAGGGCTCTGAAATGTCTCTTCTCCACAGAGATGCTTCTTTTTTTTTGAAGCTGGCTGATTTCTGAGCAGCATTGTCCAGAGCAGGGTCAGGAAGCAGGCAACTCTCTATCCATGGCAGGACCGCTGTGGGACTGCTACGGTGGGGAATACTTCTGCTAAATGCTTTGATGGAAAATAATTACCTCCTGCGTCTGGAAAGAAGCAGGAAAACACCCTCCCATGCAGTGTCATCTAACCAGGGAACAACTACATAGGAATCACCTCTAGTGGAAGAGCAATACCTCTCTGCAGCAAGACTAGCAGGTCCCATGTATCGGCTTGGCTTGGAGAAGAAATCTTGCCATAACCTCATGAAGACCAGAGACAATGAGCATGGAGGACAAACTGAGGACAAAGGAGCCACAGAGCCATGGACAGGCAGGCACTGTGCCTGGATCTAAACTCCCTGGTGCTCTGACTGATTGGGACTGGCATTTCAGTTTCGTCCACTACATATAAACACTGAGCTCAGCTGCAAAGTCTGGTCCTGCAGCCAAAATGTTGAGGGGAAGCCTACTGTGAGCCCAGTGTGAGAAGTGAAGCTGCAACAGCCTAGAGCTGAAAGTGTGCCGAGCCCAGGGTACACTGTGCAGAAACCCTGGGACACTGGGCTCTTGCTCTTTTCACCTCACGACCACCCTGAGCCCAGAATTTTTCTTAATGTCTTCTCTCAGCTTTTATGGGCCCTTGTCAGCATTTCTATGAAACACCAGAGGACAATACAGTTCAGATATATCCCTGCTGCCTGGGAGGAACCCTCATCTCTCTGCTGACTGCAAGGTGGACTTGTCATCTGTGTTAGGCTCCTAAATTTTGGTGGTGGCAATATCTCCCCCAAGACAAAATCACTAGTTACCTACTCTAAACATAGTAAACGTGCTGCTTCTGCTTGCCCTCCCCTAGCAGGCCTCCACACAGCTCCTGCTGACAGCTATGGAAACATTCCCATGGATTACCAGGGGTGCTGGAGGAGGGCCTTATATAGTGAGACTTCTCTGCCTCCCCTTTGCCCTAAGCCCTTCACAGAAGTACTTTATTGTTTTATGACAGTACAGTTACACTTGACATAAATCTCTAAGCACAGCTAACAATGTCAATACTGTGTAAATACCTACAGTAGAGACCCACATTTTATTATGCCTTCGCCCTCTTTTACCTGTTATCACCCAGGGTTAAGTCTGCGCTAGATGCACACGCATTTTACAAGGAATCGGCCGATCTTACACACTGCTACAGCTCATGTCTCTAAACACTGAGAGCCCAGCTCTGGTTCTTTCACAAACTGCAGCTTCCATTGGAGTTAGCTGAGCTTGAACCTGCTTGAAGGATCGATCACGCTGTCTGTTAAATCAGAGACGAGCACTCTTCAGAAGTGCAGAGTCCAAGCCAGAACAGGACGTTTTGCAATGTGTACACAACAAACAACATCCACCAGTGTCACAAGCAATTGTGTCTGAAGACAGAATGGTGCTGGGTCTGTTTTTCCACTCTAACCTTGGTCCTGTGTGAGTCTGTACCCCCTGCTCTCAGAAATCAGGATTACTTGCAAGGCAAGACACCAAGTCAGTGGAGAGCCACTAGACACTCATCATGTTTCATGACTTAGTTGTTGCACTTTAGGTACCTGCCTGCAGCATCAGTCACAAATGAGATTAATTTATAATCTTTAGTGCTAGGAAAGTACTTTGGACTGAGCTGCTCCATGCACACTGATTACTCTATTGCTTTCTTACGCAGACTCAGTGACTTCATTTTCTTCTTTTTAAACAATACTTAACTTTGCTAACATTTCCTTCTTATTCCCTGCTAAATACACTATATTGTACCTACATGATAAACACCTGGAAACTTTCAAGTCAATGAAAGTTCAGGCCTTAACACCAGCTCTTATCTGACTTCTCTGCTTTCCAGATGAGCCTCACAACTTCATTTTTAATATCTGAGGCTAATGCCTTGAGCTCAATTACAGAAAATCAAAAGTCACTTACTATAAACGGCAGACTGACTTCTGAGCAAGTTTACAGCCTCAGTGCCAATTTGTCTATGCTGAAAACGGTTGGAATTTACTCCTGCCTGCCTTGGAGGCTTTGTCTGGTTTTACTTGTGACACCTGATTATCTGAGATGCTTTTCACCACCTTCTCATAGTGGTAATAATCAGGCCTCTAGATGGGACCACTAGTTGGGAGAGTATTTAGTTAAACAAGAACTATTTCAAAAAGACAGTCCAGAGCTATGTACACACACTCCCAGAATATTTTTGTTTGCCCTCAGCATGCCTTTCACTGAAAAAGTATGGTAAGCCTCAGACCTGGAAGGTCCCTCTCTGTCCCTAAGGAAAGGAGGAGGAAGCTAGCTTCAATTGAGTTAATCTATTACTGTAGCGTAATTGGGATTGTATCATACATGTTATGGAAAAGTCGAAAGAAAAAAAAAATTACTTCCTTCAGCCAGCCTAGAGAATAGTTCTGGACAAGGAGCTTGTACCATTTCATTTATTTTAGACAGTGTCCTCAGGACTTCACAAGCTTGAGGACACTGTCACTTATTCCCAGAAGAAGAGCTGCATTCCAGTTCTGCCACCTTTTAGAAAACCGGCCACCTCCCCATATTAAAGCAAAGTTAATTTTGGTCTAAGAGCTAGAAAGGTAACTTTTTAAAAAGGAACTGTCCTGACCTTTTAAGAGAAGTGCTGGAGCTTGTCTTAGCAGGCTTAGGCAACATGAACCATAATACCACTCATGGGACTTGGCCATAGGCGGTGATCAGCTCTTCTGGCTCAATGTATTGTAAGGCATTTAACATGCAACAAGAAAATGTAAGTACAAAATCCAACAGACTGGCTGTTGGACCTAAGGGGTTATAAGATTTGCCCATGATCTAATATCCCCAAACACATAAGCTTATATGGTTATAAAACACTGTTTTGCCCCACCAGCATGAGGAGTATCAACCATGAAGAGCACAAGGTGGCCAGTCTGTGTCCCTTGCTCAGCATCAGAAATGAATGCCACTTTGCCACTGTTTCCCAAGGGACCTGGAGGGGACAATGCAATTCATGGTCTGACTGGTATTTTCTGTGGCCTGCTGCGTGAAAAGCTAGCTAATAAATTAACAGAAATGGTTAACATAACCCAAAAAGCATGGCTTTTGGGGGTGCATGTGCAGGAGAACAGAGCTGCCAATGAAAGGTTTTATTGGCAGAGCTACACCTCACTGGAGGGTACAGCTTTCACGTAATGACAATGTACAACAGGGAGAAAAATCCCACCACTTTAGTTCCTGACTGGAACCAAAAGAAATACTGCTTGAGACTCCAGCCCCAAGCTGCCCATGACAGCTACTGGAGGATGTCCTTTCAGCAGCTCATTTCAGTGAGGGTTCATACACTGTAACAGAGCACAGCAGGGAGGCTGGGAAGGGGCAAGGAGGAGAGAAGAGGTTGTAAATACAGCCACCAGAGGACAGAAAAAATCCCAACCAAAGTGCTTCTCCCAGGGCTCCCTAGGCCCCACGGTCTCTGCTCTGTGCCGATGCTTTTTCCCACCATCTCTAACAGGGTGAAGTGAGGATGGGATGTGGCAGTGAAAGGGGGAGGACCTGTCATAACAGAATTTGCTCACCTTGTAAAGCAAATAAGAAGGAAGAGAAGGTCTTGCACGTGGTTTTCTTGTGCAGCTTGTGTGGTCCCTGTCATATATTAACTCCTTGCTTGTAGCTGATTTCATCACAGGGATGAAGTCCAAAGGTTCCTGCAGGAGAGAGGATTGACATTCCTGGTGGACTTCTGGTCTTTCTGAGGAGGGGCAAGACAGTGAGGAAAGGCATGTGTCTTTCTCCTTGAAAGCCACAAGAGCATGGGGCTAGGTGTGGATTTCTCTGGGGGCCCTCAAGCCGGGGGTTTAGGTCCATGAGCTCCACCACAGCTCAGCACTGTGATCCTTACAGTCACCAAATCCACAGCTCCCTGGAGCTGTGGAAGCTCCTCAGCTGGTGCACTGGAAGAAGCAGCCCAGAAGAGCAGGAATCATGCCTGCTCAACACCCGCTAGTCAGACAGCCCTTACAACATGGGCAAACCCCTGCCCTTCCAGCCCTTCAGTGGTCCCTTCAGTCCAGCTGGGAGATGCCTCCCTTACTTGGGATTCCAGGCCTTGAGCTTGGACCCTTCTGGCAGAGGTCCATGTGACAGCCACGCAGTGGGGAGCTGCCTCCCTGTGCCTCCCATGTGCCTCCCAGGAGCCCTGTATCCAGAGGTGCCCAACAACAACAGCTCCCAGTAAGCTCCCCTGGAAGCTGTTGGGGGTCAGCACCATTAAAAATTCAGGTATCCGTGGCTTTCAAGAAACACAAGAGATTTAACTGGGAATCCAAACCCACAAAGCTTGATGCAGTCACTAACCGTATTTCCAAAGACCTCCCAGCTCAGACTCAGGAACTGTAAATATCATAATTTGCTTGGATTTGGAAGACTTTCACCAGCAGGAAACTAGCACTCTTTCAAAGCTTGTCCTACCCGTGGTGCAGTACCCACCAGAAGGCAAATCAAAAAGGACGAGTAACATTTTTTTAGTGTTTATTGAGAGTTGCCTTTATACACGAGGGAGGGACTGGTGCACTAATGCCATCACAAGTGAACCCAAATAAACCCCGCTCAAGTGTCGACAAGCAATTCAACTCACTGAATTTAAATTATAGCATTATTACACATCAATAATAAATTAAGGCTATTGCCTAGTAGTTGCAGATAATTTAAAAAAATCCTTGTCAAGAGTAAAAAACCAACCAAACAATGTAAACACAAGAACAATGAAACACACATAATGATGTTGCCAATAGGTTAATAGTGGCACCACATGTAATGGTTTTCCAAAAACTCAGGGTGCGCTGCCAGTGATGCTAAATCCATCACAAATGCTGCAGGTGAGCTGGTGCTCTGGCAGGAAGGAACGCCCAGGCTGCCAGGGCCAGCACCAGCCACTGCGCTCTGCTGCCCGTGCCCGGCTTCTACCTGCCTTGGCTGAACTAAAGTTGATTTGGAAGCTGCCTTTATCACTTAAAACTCTTCAAAGACATGTTTTGCTCATTAGTTCTTACTCTTGCTTAGCTCAAGTATAGAAGGGACTGTATAAGCTAACCAGATGTCACACGTGTCAATGCCATTAAAAATCAGGCCCAAAGTACACTTCAGTTTAAGTAAGATCAACTTTGTAGACAAGTGCATCAGCAAAATGTAACGATTTCTTTTTCCACCAAAACAACGCTGTGTATTCAAGGATTTATACTGGTTTAACATGTGCGTTAGACACAAATAAATAAATGAGCCGCTGACATTTGTGCAATTAGATGAGGCCTAATAGACTTTGCTCCTAGAGAGCTGACAGCTTTCCAGGCCTGGACTTCTCGGATGCTGCCCACAAGTGGCATCTCTGTGACTGGGATTAGCAGCCACCCTAAGGAATTTGGACGAAGTTGGCATTTTAAGATATGACCCAAGCCAGTGTGTGCACACCAGGGTTTTCAAATAAAGGAGGACTTTGCACATTACCATCCGGGCTGTCTCCTCACAACACTGCTAAAATGCAGCAACAGCACTGCCATGTCAAATGGGATCCTGCTACTGGTGTCAAACGTGGACTTAAAAGATCACAGTCAGTATGGACACGTGTTCAGGGCTGATACATACTGGAAGAGTTAGCCACATACTTTAGCAAATAATGCTAAAATTTAAGTAGGTTAACCCTCTCTCCAAGGTGAGGCTGACCAGACGCTCACTAGGTTAACCTTCAGGGAACCAGGCTGCATCAAAATGAAGCTTTGAGGAAATGCCCTCACTCCTCAGCGCTGGACCCCGCTGTGCATGCGGGTAGGGGGTGCCTATGGGAGGCCCTTGCCATGCGGCGCGGTCTGGGCCAGCGGTCCCAGAAGGAGCACAATTGCATGTGACCCAACCCTATTTTAATGCCTAGTGCTTGCCATTATTGCATATGCGCAGGTCCTGAAGGTCTCACATAAGCACCATCACATTTCTGGCTGAAAAGAAGCCCAGCTAGTCTCCAAAATATAGGTAATAAAACCCAACACAATCTCCATGCCACCCTTTCTCATATTTCCCTCTCAAAGCATAGACAGTAAACACATTTTATGGTCACCCCTCTTAGCAAGACAGAAACTCCATGAGCAAGGGTTTCGAGCTCCAATGCCAAACACACTGCATCACGGCAGAGCATTCCTGACAAAATACTTCACTTTTGAAAATTTAAGGCACCAAATTGAGCAAAAGTGAGGGGTTTCCATGTCGCTTGGTGTCTTCAGAGCTGGTACATGCAGCCTGTAGAGCTCACTTCATGAAGGGAGAACAAGCAAACCAATTTACTCAGCTGCCTCTGCAAAAGAGCATGCGCAGCCACAGGAGAGTTTCAGTTCAAGCCTACAAGTTAATCGAACAGCAGATTCAATCAGGAAATCCAAACCAGGAAGATAGACACTAATATACAGTACTGTAAGGCACTCCTACTGGGAAGGGAAAACTGGAGGGCAAATTACAAAGGAGAGAATGATCAGACTCGACTGGTTCAAAAGCAACGCCATGAGCTATGAAGCTCAAAGTCCAGCTGTAGGCTCAGCACTGTGAGCAAAGACAGGGAAGGGGCAGTGAGAGAGAGAGGGTGGACTGGCTTGCAGCAGGAAAATAGAGAGAAGATTATGGTGATTACTCAATTACATTTCTTTTCTACAGACCAACAGTCAGTTGCAATCCAGGCCGTGACCTTGGGAAGCCTGGGAAACTCAGTGGCTTCTGCTGCTACAGGGAAAAAGCATAATACAAGTGTGCAGCTTCCCCACTTCATTGTTTAATAAATACCCCCTGCTTTTTTTTTTTTTTTTTTTAAAGTCTTCAGGACATTATCATCAATCCATTATAATACACACAGTATCCTGATATTAAGAGAAGCTTTGACAAGAGGAGCCCTAGAGGTACCCTGATGATTTACTCCTAACAGGGCCACGAGAGCTTGTGGAGTATTGTGAAAAACCAGTTCCTCACCAAAAAGTACCTTCTCCCACTTACCTAGGAAAGCCTCACAGCTGCCAATTCCTATCATCCCAGCAATGAGCTCATATTGGTATGTGCCAGCCACAATGTTGTGTCTCATCACAAACCCATCATTTTTTATCACCTAAGACAGGCCCAAAAAAGCAATAAAAAGATTTCTACGTAAGAGAGCCAAATTCCTCTTTTATAGGTTGGTAATATAAAAAAGAAGTGCAATTTCCATCCCCTAGGTAGGTCTTTCTTCCCATTAAAGGAAAGCTACAGGGTCATGGTAAAGAGGAAAAGAGACTTGAATAAGGATCGCTACAGTGTCCTAGATTAAAACAATATGTATCTAACTAAACTGAGATGAGACATTTCTAAGTAGTTGTAGAGTTAGGCTATAGTCCATTGCGGTGAAGTACCCTACTTCTACACCGATTACAAGTTCTGTACAAGCAAAAGCAGTACCCGGATGTACAGATCAATCCCTCCCCCATCAGCTATGAAAGCACCTCCTCTGTGAAGGAGACAAACAGCACATTTTATTCCTGATGCACAATTAAAAGCTGTTGTTAAAATTTATTGCATGTGTGGGTAGGACAAGATGTAACTTCACCTGGGGATGGGGGGTGGAGAGAGCTGTGCAATCCGGAAAGACCGCAGGTACTTTGCCAGCCGATGCCCACCCAGAAGTCTGCAGAGCAGAGCCATGTGCAGGCTATGGGCTGCAGGTTGGGAAAAGAATCTAAATGGGGACCAGCATACAGCACTGTCAGTACAGCAGAGGCAACCACCCAGGGGTACAGTGCTGTCTGACACCCAGACCGTCTCTACAGGACCCCAGACTGAGTCCCCTTCTAGCAGATGGCTCTTGCAGGAAAACTGTCCTGTTAGACTTGGGTCTTCTGAGCTAGTAATGTGAGCAATAGTTTCAGTTTACTCTTTTGCCTTGCAGTCCTGAAAAATGAATAGGGCTTGTTCCTACTGCATCGGCACCTTCTGAGGCGAGGCTCAAGCCTTTCATTATGCTTACGAAAGGCAGCGACAGAAGACTTTATCTTAACTGTTCATACAGAGTAACTTTTTTTGAACAGGAGCTAGGCATCCCTGAGAGGAAAGCATCTTCCACATCACAGTCTGCTCCTATAGCTACTGTGAAAAGCTGTATTACTTTTCCAAAGTAGAAATGAACATGTATCCATTTTAGAAACTGGCTTTTTTACCACAACATTGGATTTTAAAGAAGTGAGTTTGACCTGTATTGTACAGCATTCTTTTACATAAAGCTTTGGGTGCTGCCAGTATATTGTAACAACACCCTTCTGCTCTTTGCCGTTAGTAATGGTAGTGGTTCCAGACCCATGACTAATTATTCCAGTAGTTTTACTGACATCATACTCTTTTTTTTTTTTTTCCTTCTTTTTTTTCTTTTCCCCCTCTCCTCTCCATCAGCAAAGAAACTGCTCTGTAATACCTGCACAAACCCAGAGTAACTCCAATGCTGTCTATGTTGTTATTCCAGAATCAGCTAGGATATCTAACTACCCACACACGACTGGTACTTCGGAGATCAGGACATCTGTCAAAGTCGTAGTTTGCAATGTCTAAACCTTGATTCCCTGACTCCGTAGGGTTTTTGACAGTGCACATAAGCAGCGTTCTCTAAACTGAGCTGGACATGACCAGCATTGTAAGGGATCTTAAACACCAGAGCATGATGATATGAAGAACACCGCCCTTTTTTCTTTAATGGTCTACCATTATGTCTAGATCTAAGTTAAAATAGTACCTGCTAGATTCTGACAGTTTCAGAACTACTGGCTTTGCCACAGGACTAGTAGTAACGCATGCTGAAAACCCCAGGAGCATACTGTTCATTCAGCCAGTACCACTGCAGTTCCTGTTTGCATGACTAATTCCACAATACTTCCCTAGTGTTTGCATTGTGAACATGCAGGGAATTCTTCACGTGGGAATGGACTTGCAAGGAACATCACATCTTTAAGGATGATAGCCAAAAGCAACGCTTTTCACATGAGGAATAGTGAGCTGAGACAGACACTGCCATGTAGGGGAAGTGACAAAGGTGCATGATTCACTAGGTTTATTAAATATGGGAATCCCTATACTACTTTGCCAAGAACATGGAAAAACCCTCACTTCCTTCCAAAGAATCCCACTGAGAGAAGGACTTCTGGAAAAGAAAGGCACTGGTTGTCTAATGTATACAGATATAAACATGCTTTTATATAAATATGTATAGAGAGAGACAGTAGTTGCACTCAAAATCAAGAAAGCTCAGATTAAGCTACTTTCCTTGACTGGAAGCTAGGAAAGGTAACCACTTACACTCCAGTACAAGGCAATTCATTGTAGCATTCTACCTTTTAACATAAGCATGACGTATTCCTGTTCTTTTATTTAAAATACTTCAGCAATTAGTGAGGCGCTTCAATGACCAAGACTGCTTTCTGCCTTGAATACAACAGCCTGCAGATTATATAGGAAGCCAAGATCAGTATTTTGCATTTTCATAAACCTATGTGAGAGGAGAGGAAAAATACACATGCAACTGGCTTTTTTCTCCTGAAACAATATTTGCTTTCTGTACATAGGTGTATGTGTGTGTCTGTGTGTATATATATGTGAACACTTTCATATCTATGTAGTACACATATTACTGCAGGGTCTGGAGAAAAGAGTTAAGAATGTGGGCTGGAGGGACAATCTCTTAAGTGCTTACCGGAGACGAAGCCAAAATGAATTAAACACACCGCCAGTGATGACACATCTCCTCAGTTAAATCCATCATGTACTCCCCTTTCACAATATATGTAATTCACCATGTTTAATACTTCCCTGTGTTCCAGGTGTGTGGAGCAGAATCGTATCTTGAGGAACTTCGCTTTCCACCATGGAAGTCACTACAGAAGTATAAAATCCCTTAGTGCTCGCAGAGAACACAGGACACAAGTTGCAGATGAACACAGCAGACTAGTGTTTCACAGTTTTGGAGGCATTTTCTCACCAACGTGGGCAAGACCACTTTCCTGGCTATCAGTCTAACAGGTTCAGGTTAGAGAAACATTTAAAGTAAACTTCATGAAATAAAAACAAAACCAATGTGGACACTTAAAATGTCTTAAAACACGAGACTAGCAGGAAGTCAGAAAACAACATGTTACTGGAGATGAGGATGTGGCCTCACACAGGTCGAGAATAACCAGTGTAAAACTCAGCGGACTTCAGTGACAGAGCTTAACCGATATACCCAGCCTGAACATAAACAGTAGCAAGTCCCCTGCTTATCTGCATATGGAATAATTCACTGGGGTGGTTATAAATATATAAACAGAGCTGAAACATTATTCTGCATCTTATGTTTGCAAGCACCCCAAATAAGGTTTGATGGGAGATACTCTTCTTTCCTCAAGGAGAAGTGACAGGTAAATGCACTGATCCTTTAAAAACAGTTCTCTGGAAACACGAGGAAATGGAACCATGTGTTCACATCAGGAGCAGGTGGGTTTAAAATCATTCCTGCCCTGTTGGGTTCTGTGAAACACCTCACCAGAACCTCTGCCGAGGCTAATAATAAATAAATAATACACATAAATAAGTAGATGATTCATCAATTCTAAATGAACAACATAAAAAATAATGTGGTCAGGGCAGCAAGTATTTACTGCCTTGATGAAAAATCTTCTCCAGAGGTGGAAAAGAAAAAGTTGGGTGCCTAATTAGCTAGACCTAAAGCATTTCAAGTAAACCACATTTTGTATGACAGCTAGAGGCTGGACTTCAACGCAAAATGCAGTTCAGCCATTGGTATTTCAAAGCCATCAAGGCTTTATGGCCACTTTGGCAGCTGCTATTCACAGATGAAGAAGGTCAGATAATATTTTGCAAAAAGACTTCTGCCTGGCTAAGCTGAGAAGCTGCTTGAACTGGCAGCTGGGAAAGGGATTCTCTTCAGACTGGCTACTGCCTTAAGAAATTCATGTGTTCTGATAAGACAACTCAAACATGTTGCAAGACTCTTCGAAGTTTTCATCCATATTCAGTCGCCTCCAGAAGGATTTCTGCTTCTTCTGCAATTCTTTACGGACACACCTGGGGCATGGCACAGCCTTCACTTTACACTCAGAGTGGAAGACAGCACCACAGCTTTCACACCTGCAAACACAAATTAGTGTCAAAATTGAATGACAAAATAGGACCAGAGCATGCAATGGACTTCACATGGATTGTGGGCAGTGGACATTCCTTCAGACAGTTCTGGTAGCTCAAAGAGCATTATGTTTCAAAAGAGTGGAGTTGCAAAAGACACCGTCTTGCCCACACCTCTGCTGGTTTAAAGCTGCTCAGGACCACAAAAATTGACTTGCATCCATTTGCAGTTAGTTGCTGAGAATCTGGCCCAGCACTTCAGACAGAAATTTTTAGAAGGATTAACACTTATCTTCTTATTAACTAGTATTCAGGTCTATCACGGAATAGACATCAATTTTGTTTTATGAAAGACAAGTTTGCTGCTTTGGTTTGTAAATGAAGAGCAACAATATTCATTTCCATTAAGAATATTCCAGCGTCTGTAACAGCCAAGATATGACATTTTCCCGATTGAAGTTCCAGTGGTCAGCTGTTCTGGAAAGAGTAAAGTACAGTCCACTTCAACAGCAGGAGAAGAAGTCATTCCACAAAGCAAAATATGAACCAGAGGTATGCGATATTTTCTGCTCTGCGTCCTGTGGAAGATCAGACTAGATCAACACAATTACAGCTCCTGGCATTCAAAGCTGTGCTATTCTGTTCTCAAATGTGATATTATGACTTCAAAAAAATCAAATGCTCAAACAAGATGACTAGATTACTTTTGGGGCACTCTGAGGCAATGGATGTAATGTCACAGCAGATCAAGCCCCAGCAGTTCCAGATGGCTGTGGAGCAATGAAACATCTGGTGATCATGGAGCGGGCTACAACTAAACAGTTGGATATTCTCAGCCTTTCAACGCACGTAACTGTCTGTAATGATGAGTTAAGTCACTACAGCTTTGTAACCAGATGAAAAAAATAAAAAGGATGAAAGACGTGCAAAGTCTTAGATTCCAGTGGGATAATCAAATAATGAAAGCAACAAAACACCAAAATTTAAAGCAATTCTGTAATACAAATGAGGGGCATTGGTCACCCTAGTGATTCTGGGGGGTCTTGAAATGCCTTGCTTTTTTCCTTTTTTGCAGCTATTGTAGTCAAATGACTATATAAGAATCCAAGTACCCATTGTTATCATTAGTGGGGTTTTGTCTGTTTGCTTTAAGCTTTTTTTGTGTGGTTTTTTTTCCCTCTCGGAAACAAGATTCTTGTCCTCAAGACTGTGAAGAAAAATTGAAAACATGAAGAAATAAACCCCAAACACTGAGAAGCCCTAAGGCAAACTGTAGTACCTGGCATGCTGTCTGGCAGTACTGAGAGAAGTCCATAAGCTAACACAACCTGTTATATTAGGTTGCATCTGCATCTCACCCGTAACTTTTAAAATACTCCCGATCCTGTTCCTGGTGTAGCTGCACTTTAAGTTTTATGCAAAAGCCCAACCATGGTCTAGATTTTAGTAACTGCAGGGCTTTGAGAAGGCTATGCAGAATTTTAGAGGGACACATTTCTAGCTAGCATAAACTGGTAAAACTAAGTATAATGTTGTATATCTACTAACATCTATGCTCTCTTGCAATAAAACTTGATCATCATATTTTTAAGTCCCACTAGTAAGTCTAAATCTGGTTTTGAATCAAGAAACTGGCTGACACAGATATTTATCATTTCTGTACTCAGAGTGTGTGTTATGGCCCTGATCCAGTGAAGCACATAAACACATGCTTAAGACTCATATCCCAGTGATTTCCTTGGGATTACTGATCTGCCTATAATTAAGTATGTGCTTACGTGCTTTGCTGGATTGGGATCTCCAAGAACAGACACACTAATGGATGAGGGAGAGAAAGAAAGGATAGCAATGTCTTTAAAACTTTACATCATTCTGAACTGACACTAATGGCGATTTTATCAAGCTAATTCTCCCTTGTTAGTCAGCAATTTGCAGTGCCCTGGACGCTGCTAGAGGGAATGATTGATGAGGAGTGTAATTTTGCGCTCTTGCACTGCCACTCCCTACACTCGCTCAATATTTCTCCACAGCGTGCATGGTGGTGACAAAACCTCTCAGAAATTGTTGCTGAAATTGATGGAGCAGGATGAGAGAGGAGCCAGCACACCTGCCTTCTCCAGTCAAAGGCCATCAGCACAGAAAAAAGTAAGATTGATGGTGTTTAAATTAATGTGGATTCATTTTTCAGAAATAAGCTTAGCAGCAGAATTAACAAAGTTTTCTCACACTGCTCAGAACAAAAAGAGCAAGAAGAAACGTCTGTGCTGTTAATTATAAGAGCTAGTGCAACAGCTGAAGCTCTGACCAGGACCCCACACTGTCGGGCACTAACCAGAGGCAGCACGAACAGCCAGCTCCAGGTCTCACAGTGCACTGAACTGGCAGCCACTGTGACCACTGCCAGTCCATTCTGGTGCCACCACCTCTGCCTGCCTGCCACTCTGAAGACCTATTTTCTGCCTTCTCCAGTGAAGGCTGATATACTTCTCAGCCCCATCTGCAGGGTGCAGATGACAACAAAACACAGCCTGGAAGAACAGTGCTCCAAGCTGGAGAACAAAGCTGCCTCTTGCTCCCCGTAAGGACAGGTAGAGAGGATACCTGTGTCAGCCTTCACCACATGCTTGCAACCCTCATTGCTAAAGAAACTCAGTCACCAGCCCAGGGGAGCAATGCTGATTTTGCTCTGCCTTTGTGCAAGTGGTAAGTTACTCCCTTTGAAGTGATGGAGCTATACTACTCCAAGCCTTCTACAGCTTTGCTTTTCATCATGTCAAACACAGTCATTCTTAACAGACCCTGGAAATGTCAACTGGTTGACCATTCTTAATGTCACTGCAAGAAATTTTCCATTATATTTAGAATGTTACCAGAGATGTGATACCAAAAACCCCACCAAAATCATATTCCTTCATGGAATATTATGAACAGACTGCTGTGTATTTAATCCTGACATGTAATTTTATCTCCATATGTGAGTTTCACAGTTTTTCTTTACTATTGTTTTCAAGCCTCAGTATTCCAAACTGCTTTTATTTCTCTGGAGAAAAAATACATTTCACGGGTCTAAAAAAGGTCCATGTAATAGTTCACTACACTCGGCTATCTTTTCCTTAACCCTTGTTGTTGTCATAGGTAATTCACAGTTCAGGTACTATATCTGAATTCTGACTTCTTCTTTGGTTAGAGGCCAAAAAGTCCCTGCATCTTTTGTGAGACTTCTATACACCACTGATAATAAGCTGATGAGCCCACAGCCATTCAGGCCTTTCATGTTTCCTTCTTTAATGAATAACATTGCGATACTGCACATTAACAGCATCTTGCTATTTTTCAAACATTATTTGAAGAATTGGTGAACATTGCATGTTGTTTTCACACAGACTTTCAGCCTTCTAAGAAGGCATCTGAAATAGCTTCCTCTCCGGTTCAGTGTTTTCTCCCTTTTTTTCTTTCCTGATTAACTCTATTTCTGTTGAGACTATAGGGAGTGTTTTAAGGATGTTTTACTTGTTTGAACACCAGAGTAACAAAAATGCAGAGAATTATTCAATTCTCTGAATAATTTCTATTACACTGGAAAGTGCAAGAAAGGGCAAAGCTCTCCACAGCCAGCCAGGCACTACAATGTTCTTATTATTACTAGTTACAAAAGAAAAGCCTGTCTACATTAAAAGCATAAAAATCATTCCTTGTATGCTGAGGAAGTGCCGATGTTAGTGTCTCCCATTAAGTCTGAGCATTTGAAACACATACATACCAGCATTTGGTAAATTGTAAATTCTGGCAAATTCTTTTTCATGCTTCCCAAGTGTATTTCACAGGCTTATGGCTCAAGTAATTCTAGATTCTGCACAACCAACTGACAACTTGTATTTCTCTTCTGTACTGCACCACCGTTTAGGTGCCACGGGTAAGAGCAGATGCCCAAAGAGAGGGTGTAACAACAAAGAGGCCTCAAAGACCTTCCACCTTAAGTAGACAAAATAAACCAGGGATGATCAACTGGTGGTCCAGGATGTCACCTAAAAGACAGTTTTATTTGTCTCCTAGGTACCTCACATGTTGACAGACTGACCAGCGTGACCATGTTGGGATGAAGCCACTGGGACTAGCAGGGTGTACTAGGACAGCTTCAGTACCACACACATGGGCTGTACCCAGCCAGCTTCCAACCACCAGGCAGGGAATCTAACAAGTCATGGTTATACTGTTTGTCCCCAAAATGAACAAGTGGTGGATGACAGGTATACCACCATTCCCACCTCACAAATGGGAAAAAAGATGAACTCACTTGCTCAAGGTCAGCCAGAAGCTCTTAGAAAAGCTGAGAGGGGCACAGAGCTCCCCTGTCTCACTCAGTGCCATATTCACCCACCATCCTTTCTCTTACAATTTTATATGCTGAGTTTCATTTTTTCATTTAAAAAAACCACTTCCTTTTTACCAGACCTTGCACACATTTGCTCAAATGAGTAGTCCGTTGAAGGGAATTTCAGTAAGGATTTGATTTAGGGCTGAACCCTTCATCGACTAGAACTCTTCGGGGTTTTTTCTTTCCCTCCATGCAGAGTAAACCCAAGATAAAACATGGTTGTTTGTTATGTTTTCTTTAGGTGATGCTATACATTCACCAAGCATCCAAAATACCAAGCCACCTGTAACTTGGCTATCAAAAAACCCCAAAGAGCAAACCACAGCAGCTGAAGTAAGCCTTGCCTAGGGATTCCAGCATGATCACCTTCCCATGCTATGCACATGTGCATGTCTGCAAGTATTTCTGAATTGTTCAGCTGTGAATATCACAGATGTGCCCTTCAAAACTCTTAGAGACTAGCAGAACACAAAGACAAGGAAAATGGACTAGCCTGTGTTCACTTACAACACAAAAAAAGCCCCAAGGGCAATCAATGCTTGACACACACGTGCAGCATTATTATTACAGTTGCCTAGGAACCAAAGCAAGGAACCTGCCTAGGGAGGGACGCCCATGTAGTAGATGAATGGAAGAAAGTTGGCACTAATATGACAATGATTTGTCCCTAGAAGGAGCTTGTTAAGACAATGCCTTGTATGCCACACGGTCTTTACCAGATACAGTAGGTTTTTTTAAACACCGTACTTAAAAACTGTTAATACTTCAGACTTGCTTTTGAAAAATTTGCCTCTGAAGAGGAAAAAAAAAACCCAGGCCAAACAAAACCAGAACAGTGCTCAATATCCAGCCCCTCAAATCTTTACATCTGAAATTCCCTCTAAATGATTAATTCAGTGTTCAGGGAGCCAGCAGTGATTCAAAACATAATCAGAGTCTTCCTTTCCTTATACCTGCTCATCAGATGGGGGTTACCCTTGACATGCCAGCACAGCTTGAAGTTGCTCCTCATTTACAATGGCATGGTTGGGTCCTGGCCCCTGAGGGTACACAAACAGCAGAAATAACAACTGTAACAGCCCAGCTTGTGTGCTGGGGGAACTGAGCTGAGGGGTGAGCTGGTTACAGGCGGCAGCTAGCAAGGGTTGTACAGCAACTGCCAGCCTGCGCTGATGGGACTCACCAGGTAGATCACCCATGGTTTGCACCTCTAGGGGACAAGCCCAAACACAGCCTGATGTCTGTGACCAACGCTACCACTGCTGCTCTACTAATGCCACCCGGGGTAGCCAAAGGACACACTATCTGGTGTCCCTGCATGAAAACTGCCAGCCCAGGCTCTGCTCCTTTTTACCCAGCATGGGTTAGACTGAGCTGCTAGAGAAGCACCCCAGGCAGGGTGGGGAGGATGAATGAATAAGCCTCTATCCTGGCTCAGCCACCCAGGGCTTGCTACTGGGTGCCTCTTCGTCTGAGCCATCTCTTGCCCCAAGTCCTGTTGTGCCAGCACCCACTGCTGAGGTGGACTGCAGCCAACAGATGTGCAAAGTGGTCAGCGATATTAAAGCCTCACAAATGAGGGGAAAAGAGGGCTGCTCACGGGAAGGGAGAGAAAACCCCCAGTGCTCCACCAGTGGCGGGGGGAGCCTCAGTATCAGCTCCTCCATTGCTAGACCCAGAGAAATCACAGAGCAGGGCTTTAGTTTGGGTGCTCAGAGAACAATTCATTACAGGCCAGGGTTGAACAAGAACAGCTTGATTTAACCACCTGCTATCCTCCTCCTGTGACGGTTGTGTACGCAGGCTGAATTACCACACCGGAGCACAGCAGTGGGGTCAAGCAGGAGCCAAGGGATCTTGCAGCTCCCAGACCCCTCTTCACAGAGCTCTGTCGCTCCTGATTAAGGAGGGATGCATGTCCTCAGCTTCCCCCCAGCTTCGGCTGCAGGGATTTATGCTACACTTATCTATGTATATTTTCATACTTGCCTCCAGCAGAACTAAGGACTGACTGTCAACCTCAGCACTGCACCTCGCAAGTTGTCTATGTTCAGAGATCCCAAGCCATGTAACGTGGCCTGTACACAGCAGTTCACAATATAATACTAAATATATTCTATTTTTATATATATAAATATATAAATACTAAAATCAGTATTAAAAAATTTGATCTGAAACTCATGATTACACTGTAGTGAGTGGAGCTAGGTTACTTTGGAAAGGGGAAGAGCCCTGGCAGATCCGCTACTCGCAAACCACTGGTGAGGCTGAGATGCCACAGATATTCAAGTGTTTACATTGCTCAGACACATATCCTCTGCCTCTGCTAGCTGCAACAGCATGAACTGGACTTCGCCCCTCCACCTGTCTTATTATTAATTAACTGTATTCACAAAGTAGTGGTTGAAGACCTAAAAGCAAAGATTAAGGCATATTATTAACAGTAATATTAACATACTGCCCTCAACTGTTGTCATTTGACTGCATGAGTTTACAATTTTGCTTTTTTCTGTAAGTCTCAAGTCTGGAAATCCTGTGATTACATTTATTAAAACAGAAAGGTAAAGGCATCTGGACTTCAGAGCTCTGCCATAGCGTTGAAGACATGCCTATATGGACCCAAGATGGAAAAAAACAGCTTAACATTTAAAAAAATAAAGTAAGTACAGAAACAAAAAGATTCTTAAGGTAATCGTAGAATTTCTGAGTGCTTAGAGCTGGCAGTGTTGGCTTTTATAGGCTAAGTCTGTCTTAGAAGGGGAATTTGCATGAGGAAGGAGAAGGAAGAACTAAGAGGTCTTGACTGGCAAGTTGGAAATATCTAAAGTGAGGAAGAAGGCTGAGCAGAGAGCTGCAAAGAAGAAACTGGAAGCGAGACGGCTGCCTCGTTCAGCCAGCAGTACAAGGCAGCACTGCAGAGACCTTCCTACTTGAAATAGGAATCTGCCTTTACCATGAATATTCTAGTTAATACCACTCTGAAATGAAGCAGATAAAAACAACCTATAAAGCTAATTCAGTTCTAAAATACAATGCTTGATGAAAAAGCCAGTATATTTTATCTCTTTCTTTTTATGTGTTCTAGGTAACACTACTGCACTAGCCTGCACAGACAAAAATCAGAAGATCTGGGCCAGAAGATTTTGACCAGTTTTGACAGATTCAGATGAAATTAAATTATCGAGAGAACCTAACACCTACTTAGTAAGTTTCTTTAAAGAAAGTGCTGAGCAGATCACTTCAGGGTGCTTTGAACCAACTATCAACACCCGATAAGCTAAGCTCTTTCAAAAATTAAGTACTAAACTTCTAGCACAGCTCAGGTAAACTGGGCTTGGGAAACGGATGTCTAGTATAAAATGAACTTATCAGAGCAAGAGGGAAAACAATGTACTTTGAGTGATGCCTTTGACCTGTGCCAAGGTAATTCCTGGAAATGCTCTGCACTACGTATTTCAGTCTCTCCACCTAATATCTATCTTTAACATTCTCCCAAAGTATCAAATAGCTGGTTTTGTCCAGTGACACAACATCCATAACACAGTGAGCTGTAATCTTGCAAAGACTTCGGCACGCGCATAGAGCTAAGCGCTGCCTCAGAGCCTTTAGTAAGACTTCTTGCTATGTGTAAAGTTAAGTACATTCATAGGTCTTATCAGGATGGTGGCCGAAGATTATAGAGGCATCCAAGCTGATTGATATAGTCAAGCCTGTTCTGTGGCACATCTATTTTTAAAATTGGGTCTTCTGGTTTGTATCTTAAAAGGTCTACATGCCTTAACTGATCTGTAGAACAAATTAACTTTGCAAAGTGAAAACAGATTAGCCTTGATAAATGCATATGAACACAAAAGAGCAACTCTCCAGGGTTCACATACATCGACAGTCACCACATAAAAGGCAACGAATTGACTAAATCACAAGTAAGTAGCTTTACCAGCAAAACACAACAAACTGCCTGTGAAAGGAGTCCCTAGGATGCTGACACACAGGCAAGACCAAAACTTTATTAACTGGGTAGCATATATCAATCTTAAACACAGCTATAATTACTTAATTATCTAACTGGTCACAAAACTCTTTCTAATGAATAATCTATTATTGTTCCAATGGTATTTTTCCTCATTATTGCTTAAGTTTTAAAACTTGTTAAATATTGTTCTAGGTTATAGAACAAACACAACCACATGCTACAGACAGCAGTATCACTACACGGGAATTTTCTTTTCACCTCTGTTGTTTGTTTGTTTTTAATTTTAGGAGAAAGGAATAAAAACTTTTCACCATGGTAATGAAAAATAAGCAATATCAGAATAACTTGAAGAGCATAGCCTGGCTGCTAACAAATGGACAAGAATAGGTCTAACAAGTCAATTCATAACCAGGGATATTTAAATATTTCACAACAGTTGTAAAAATAAAATTAGTGATATAATAGGGTAATTTTGTATGATTATTTACTAAATTTAAGCCCAGGGCGAATTTGGTCCAATAAATAAAACAGGAGGTAGATGCTCAGGTTAAGTTGCCAGAGCTCCAGCAAAGGCAGAGCTGTGCAAATTTACGTTAGCTGGCAATTTGCTCCATGAAACTGCAATTAACTCAGGAGGATTTAAATATAGTCCTCATTATTTAAAGGCCTTCAAAAAGATGCTGAAATTGTGACATTTAGAAAGAATCCTGATGAATTGTTATATAAATATGGTGAAGACAGAAAAGAGGGAAATGGGGGGCAGAGGAATCAGACTGACTGGAAGAGGCACCCAAAAGGATGGGACAATTTTTAGAAATTGTTTAACTACTGAATCACAGCTTTCATTACGCTCTGTGCAGAATGGCCACCTCCCAAGAAAAGCCACAGAAAGGAAATATCATTAGAAAGCTTATGACTTTGTGAGCCCACTCTTACACTCAAGGCAGAAAACGGTTGTGCTGTATTGTTCAGCAGGATGTAAAGAGCCTGCCAAGCACAGCCCACAGACCCGCTAATTAAGTGAACTGATTGTGTTTGTTTTGGAACCGTTTGCCAACAAAGGAATGTGTCATGCTGATTAGTGAGAGAAGGGTATGTAATATATGTGTATTCAAACCCTGAGGAGTGCATAACCCAGGTATTCACTCTGTTTGCTCAAGGACTGACAAAAATGATTCTCAAGCAAATAACCTGACCAAAGAGAAACTCCAGCCCTCGAGAGGGGCCCTGCTTTTCTCTCAGCTGTATCTATCCAAAGAAGATCCATCCTTCATGAATTCCTACTGAAGATTGCTCCAGAAACTGCTGAGAATGTTTTAGAGAGAAACAATCTCTTCACCTCAAAGCTGTCCTAAGAGACCATGAAGATGGAAAAGTAACAGCCAGCTGAGAATCACCTCGGAATTGTGCCCTCTGACAGCTGTCACTCTTCTTTCCAAAGAGCAAGAAAGGTCAGGGAGGTAGCCAGAAAAACAAATGCCAGCTCAACACACCCCACCACCACCCACACACATGCAAACAGACCACTTTTCAAACATTTCAACAGAGAGATGAAGTTTGCAAAAGCTGTCATACACCCACTTTTGAATATTTCTAACCTAACAGCACAATTTGCTGGCAGAATTAGTAGCATGCTCAAAAGCCAATGAGCAACATTCAAAAGCAAGAAGGAAAACATGGTCTTCAGAGCTCAGCTGCTCCTCCCTCCCAAACTCAGCAGCTACAGCCAAGGTACCTGACAGTCCAGTACTGAGTATAAAATGTGAATATTATGTTGTAGACACCAACTCCAGAAAACCAGGATGGTGAAAGTGAACTGTAGTCAATTCTCACTGCACACTGTGGACTCAGAACAGTACAACTAAATCCCAAATCTCAGCTAACTGTTCACTCAGAGCTCTGTATGACACTTAACAAACAGGGAAAGCTGAACACGTCATCAGAAATTTCAGGTGTAATTGCAAGTCTTCACACGAACGTTTCGTGACTTGCCAGTCCATCTGCCACAGGTTACTCTGTACATTATTTCACCTCAGCTTACCCTTGTCGCTGTAGTGGTCAGCACACCTACCTCAGAAATCTCTCAACTGTAAGAGACGGAAAAAACACAAACCCCCTCTAGCCTGCCTTCTCCCTCACTGCTTTGCAGCTGATGAAGCTGCACAGTAAAACATATAAGAGCTCCTCTGTTGGCATGACTTGCCTACAGTCTGAAGGTGGACAAGAGCAAAAATACGGAACTGAAATAATCTGGTTAGTTTCAGAGGTACATGCACACACATGAGCAGTAATGAGATGAGAAAACTAACTAGGAAGGGAAATGGAAAATTCTGGGGATAAAAGCAAGATTTAGTGATAAGGAGTACAAAAGGAGTAAGCAGAACGACCTCTGACAAAGTTAAAAGGAAAAATATTGGAGGACCTCTCATGTTGATCGTGTTCTAATTAAAATCATTAGCAAAGACCACTGTCTTTGGCATGACATCAACCACAACTTCACATTTGTAAAACATGAACAGAAGTCCTTCTGGTTTCTAATTCACATAAAATGAGGAGCCAGAGCAGCTTCTTTTGGCTTTCACTGAACTGCTGACAAATACTACTTGATTCCAGAAGGTTTTAAACTCTGTAATTGCGAGGTATGCCTGATCTCAGCTGAAGGGCGGGGGAACAATATACATCCAACAATGGTTTTGTGACCAAAAATCCCCCAGACAAATCAAATGCACACAGATTTCAAGTAAACCTGTCTTCCCAAATGCTCTTACACCTTCTCATCAATCTTTCAGGAATATCTTCAGTCACCTCTTACACAGCCTCAACAGACATTGTATGTTTTATGTCATCTTAGTCTTTCTCTTTTTAACTCAGCCTATCTCACCATGCACCCTAGGTACATTCTTTCTTGAAAGCCATTTATAGAGCTCAGCTGCACACCTTGTTTAGCTTATGTCCACCTCTTTGTCAATGCATCTTTTAGAATGAAAGTCTGGAGAAAGAATGCACAAACAGCCTTTGAAATAGGTCAGGCTGAAAATCCCCAAAGACTAGTCCCTGGTTGCTTGTAATTTAACATCTTTGTGCATGCAAGGGAATCAGATTCTTAATGAAGCCCTTTTAACAGGCTGGTCCTGATTGTTTCCAAAGGTGGCTCTTCATTTTTTTTCCCCTTCAATGGAACACTTTGGAGAACAAATTAAAATTACTGTATTTGAAACAGCCAAAAAAGTACTTTTCTAAGGAGGAAGGCTGTGCTGTCAGACATACTGTCTTTCTGTTGAGTTAAAAGAAAATATTTTTAAAATCTCCTTTATTCAAAATCCAAGACATTTCTGAAAAACAGCAGTAACACTTCTGTGTTGCCAAGTCTGCTCTGGTTTCCTGCATTTTGCTACTAGGTTTTCCATGCAACTCCTGTCCCTGATCTGGCATCCAGTACTCCATATAATATGAAATGTTCTTTTGTTTAGCTTAGGACTGGCATATGCTTATACTTATTATGTAGCCACCTGAGAAAAGCAAAGTCATTTAAAAAAAAATAAAATCTTGTACACACAGGCAACAGAGGAGTATGCACACAGAAAAACAGAGAACTAGCCATAACATTTCATGGGGAAAACACTTCAGAATAGATGGTTATTTTTTTTATAATGGACAATCCCAGCACATCATGGGCTCAGTGACGTCCAGAAAGATGTCTGTGATCACCCCAGAGAATTCATCTGGCTTTTCAAGACACCTTTCAAACTCAGAGGAGCTTTGGATAAATCACAGTGTGATGCTGCTGGGGACTCTTCCCTTTCTGAACAGCTGTTCTGAGATTTACAGAGTTTGGGAAGTAGCTCTTCCCATCTATTTCCAAGTCTGCTTGTGGTGGCCTCCCTGGACCTGTAATCTAGTGTAGCTGCCCAGAAATGTGCATGGGTGAGATCCAGTCCCTAGTTATTTAAGTAAGAGCATACAAGGCTGAGAATCCGCAAGAATATGATATGCAAGTCAAATGTAAGACTGACATTACAGTACCTGCTTGTAGACATGTCCTCAAAGGGGTAAAGTATTTCTCCATTGTTGCAAATCTCACAGATGAAGCCCTTTTGACTACAAAGGCTACAGCTGTATACATGAGAGGTGGCAAACTTGATCACCTTCCCCAAGAAAGGAGCCAGTTTTCCTTCAATAACCTGAAACGAGAAGACAATATTGAATGAACTCAAAAAAACCCCGAAAGACTAGAACTCCCTGAAGGACGGAGACAGTATTTATTAATACAGAAATGCAGCTAAGTGCTGCTGGTTAAAACAACTGAAAAGTTACATCTCAGCAATTACAGCTCCATGAAATCACAAGTGATAATAGTAGCCAATGAATTGACAATGATGTAAATGTAAAAACTAAGTTACTATCTCTCTGTAAGTCTCTATATGGCAGTAACATACAAGATTAGTAGTAATTTTAAGTACAACAATGCATTCATTTACTAAGGCACAAAAAAGCAGATCAGAAAAGAGTTTAAGCCTCCCATATTATCATCTGATAGTTATAGATACTGCCTTACATTTATGATTTTCACTTGTTATTTTTTATGCACAAATCAAAGCTTTGTCTTTGTTCCTTTTCTTCCAAAGTGCAAGGTTTTTTTGCGTATTTTGTGTGAATGGAACCCTGGTTTTCCTCCTTTAGTGAGGTTGTGTTTCCCATTGAAAACCATTAAAATACAATATTCCCCTCATTGCCAAAATGAATAAATTCTCAGATAAAGTCTTGAATAGGAACTGGGGTTTTTTCCTTCAGTGTCCAGCTCTCAAAATCGAGAAGTCCCTCGCTGCCAGACAATCCTGCTAGACCATTAGAAGTGATTAGCACTCCCTGTACTGTTGTGAAAAAACAGCCATGCAGTATAGATTAAACTGCTAGCCACAACACTCATCTAAATTTCTGACTCGGTGACAATGCCTCCATAAGGGGTGCTATTCAGGCAAAATAGTTTCCATTCAGATCAAACTTCCAGAGACTTTAAGGAATTCTGCTGGTGTAGGGAATAATGAAGATGGAATAAGGCCCTAAGTGTATATTCTTCTCTCCAGAGCTTCCTGTGGTCTGAATGGCAGCCTGCCAGATTAGTGATAAAAATGTGTCATGGGATTTGATAGTGACCTCTATAAAAAGGAAAAAGAATGCCATAATTGCTGATTGAGGAGGACTTGCACAGGGCTGTGCCCTGAATCCTAAAAGGGAGGAGATTCGTACTTAACTGTGTGCCAGATTCGCTTCAGGCATCCCTTCCCTAAACACCGTAACATACCACTTGTGATTTGGGTTTAATGTAAACCAATCTAGAGAAACCAAAGGTCAAGGGAGAGAAGAACAACAGAGATACTGGAAGCACTCCTCCCCTATGTAAAGTAGAAAGGAAATAAATTTGTGTTCCAGGGCAACTTCCTGCCTGCTAGCCGAGACAGGCTGCTGAAGAGTACATGTGGAAAAGGAGGTGCATAGATAGCATTGATGGCATTGAATGCATGAGCTGAAATGTGCCCTCTCTTTCGCTTTCAGCTCCAGCCGGCTACCAACATCTGCAACAACAGGAAGCGGCAATGTTATTGCTAGTACTGCAGATAGGACATCTGCTCATGTTAGAGGAAAAATGACGTTCCTATTGCATCCTGGTATAGGAAGATCCCCTTCAACTAGAACATAAACAATGCAGAGAAGCTGCTGCATGAAATATGAAATGAAGGTATAGTTCAAGGTAATGATGTTACTAACCTTCTAACAGATGGTCAGAAGTTAGTTTAGCTCCCCTAGGCTGTGTTTTGTTTTTCATTTTAAAGGGAGAAACTTTCTGCTTGCAGACTCCAGAGTTACAGAGGGTCTGAAAGCCAAACAAGTTGGGAGCAGGGCAGAGACACAAGAGCTGACAGTACTCAATAATCAGGAGGAAAGAAACAGTGAAGCCACTCAGCTAGTGACACAGCTACAATCACCCTCCAAAAAGCCATTTAGCAGTTACAGATGAAATACACATACAAAGATAATAAATAACCCACAATATACATACATATTTTCCAAAGCATTTTCATGCTACAGCAACCACCTCTGACAGACTGCAAGAGCTCAACTTAAAATGCCAGTCTGACAACAGAGCTGCAAAGTAACACTTTTAAGTCTGTACTAATGTCACTATCAGCAAGGACTTAAAAGTTAAATCTCTGAATTAAAATCACATTTTATATAATGTAATAAATAAAATTAACATAATATATTACCTTCCTAAGCACCAGGGGCGAATTTAAGTCTGTACAGGGCACAAAAGTTTCCCTATGCTGAAGAGCTCACAACCTAAGCAAGACAGATTGAGAGTGGGCAGCTGCCCCTGAGGAGCTGGTGTTACTTGTCCCTATTTATTTATTTGTACGGCTTGTTGTAGCACTGTAGTGGGTTGGCTTGTAACTCTGGCCACTGCAGACGTACAATGAAGATGGTATCTTCAAAGAGCCATGCATGCCAATTTTGCAACATGAATTACAGGCCATTTTACTGCATTATAGCAGGAAGACAAAATGCAACATCAAACTGATGTTATCACTGTTTTTAGCATCTGTAAATTTTGTGTCATTTTGTTTCATCAGAGACCTCAAGGCTGCGCACAGGACATGACTTTTGCCTGCAGCCTTCTCTCATTTGTGTTTGTAGTTAGCAAGAATAAAATCCTCATCTCCATTTATCCTGGCAAGCAAAAAGAAGATTTCTACTTGCTGTCCCCAAGAGGAGTTTCATGATAACACTTCCACAGTGAGTGTTTTACGGCCTGGGAAAAGAAGCATAGGACATATAATCAAAGGTGTCAGAACTTCTCCTGTGACTAAGCACTCTCTTGTAACAGCCAGAGATGCAGGGTCAGTCAGTTTAGACATCCCAGAACCACTATGGCAGAGTCCCAGGATGCTCTCCCAGTTGATGCTGGAATCTGATTTTGAGTTTCAAGGAAACACAAGTGATTAAAACGTAGAAGTGTGTTAAACAAATGTAATTCATTATCCAGACATCGGGGCAAATCAGGACAATGATGACAACACCTGAAGAGGCAGCCTTGGCAGAGCCAGTAACACCTGTGTCGTTCTTTACAGCTGTATCTGTTGCTAAAGCCTTTTAGAGATGGAGACTCCACAGCCCCCAGTGCAGCCTAACCCAGCACACATCTGTTCTCACTGCTGGAGTCACTCCTAAGCTTTGACCTGAACCTTTCCTAAGGACATTTCTACTTGCTTACAAAGTAAGTTCACAAAACAGAGAAACAGTGAAATCACACAGTACAAGTTGCAGGACAGTCCATCACATTTCATAAGAAATGTGGAAATTTAGCAGAAAATTAAGTTAAGAGTATGCCAAAGGAACAGAAACCAAAAATTTCACCATTGATGTATCCCTGTAACATAATACAGCCTCAACATGCACCCAGAAAGGCTTAAAAATATATTTGTGCCTCTTAAAAAAAACCCCACCAACCAAAAAAAAAAACCAACCAAAAAACCCCATCAAGCTTAAATTAAAATTTTTCTGAGTTCAGATTCTCTCCTACCTACAGCACACATGAAGAGCAAGGTCTGCTTTCTAATTGAATTCTTTGTAGTGCAAGCGTTTTGTCACCCCATATTAAGGGTGAAAGGCGACTGATGATGGCACCCTAGTCATCAACTGATGGAGGGTGGAATGCAGCTTTCTCTTCCTGAATTGGTCAAGCATCCCATCCCAAAAGGATTCTGGACACGGGCCATGTTCTTACAGTTAGCTTACCACTGCTGTACCTGGAGCATACTAGGCTATGCTGCCTGGTGGCGACGGGAGGCAGATAGTTGTCTTTGGAGACCCAAAGCAAGCTGTGTCTCTCAATAGCCCCAGCAATTCACATCAGAATCACTGTCCACTTCTATGGGTCTGGATAAAAGACTTCTCTAAGCTACCACAGGACAGAAAGCCATGGCTTTGCATACTGCTGCTGCTAACTGTGTGTCTCGCATTAGGAACTGTATAAAAATACACACCCACATGTACACACATAAAAGGCAGGCCCTGCCCTCAAAGCACTTACTATTTAAACCCACAAAACAAGCATTGCTTTTTACACTAACTGCCACTATCTCCCACCCTAAATGGGACAATCTGCGTTATGGAGAAGCCTCCGTGCCCATAATCCAGAGAGCATCCCTCCGGCCAGCGCACAGCTGCAAGTGCCAGGAAGGGGAGAGGAGAAGCCAGGAAAGCCAGCAAGGGCAGCAACCCACCCTGCTGCCCAGCCTCCTGCACCCAGCTTGGGAAAGCTGAGGTGTATTGGCAAGCAAGAGGGGAAGGCAGAGCCTTGTCTGCAGCAGTGGGAGAAACTAAAGCGTATACACACAATCTGAACACATGCCAAAGAGGTGCCGGGACAACTATTTTAGACGATTTCTACAATAGAGGCTTTTCATACAAGTGAAAGTTATGAGTAAAGGTAAATAAAATTTTCTTCTCTGTATATCTTTGTGCTACTGTTCAGTTAGGCAGCAAATATAAATCTAACAAAACAATTATGCTCTGTATGACTGAGGGGGGGGGCGGGAAACGTGGGGACTGCCAAACGCTAGCAAAGAAGCCAATGCTGGCAACCACTGCAAGAGCCTTGGGTGGTGGGAAGACACAAAGCACATGCACTGGGCTATGTTTTTCCTGATTCAGCAGGAAGACAGAAGATGGAAGGCAGCAGGGGCTATGGTACAAGTTGAAAACTCTTTGGATACATCACATTAATATGATCATGAAGGCAATATGTGACCAGTCAAAGTTTAACTACTTGTCAGGAGGGCTGCTGGCCCCCAGAGGTTTCTTGATCCTGCTGTCCAAAAACTGGAAGTTACTCATAGTTCCCTCACTCTCTTAAAGTGATCTTTTCAGAGCCAGCTGCCTCTGGAGAGCAAGAACTGGAAAGGCCATAGATCACAGCACCTTCCACAGGCGAATCCTCCTTAGTGGCCCACTGTATGCACAACAGGTCATTGCCCGTAGACAACTTCCAGGAGCAGCACGTGTTGCCCAGGGGACTCTCACCGGTATCCCTGTGCCCTACCTTCATGACACATTTCTGAGCCCACGATGCTGTCCTGCACCAGAGGAGAGGCAGTCCCCTCACCTCCAACACACTGTGCTACAGCTCTGTACTGACTCCATCCCTCTTCCAAGCTGCCCAGGCTAAGCAGAATGCTAGTAGAAGCCCACCTCTGAAGGTCCCCCATTCCCCAGCCCTAGCCCTGGCCCCTAAACCTCCTTCTCCCATGCAGCACAAGACAAGGGGTTCAAAACCCCAGCCCATTACACACAGCAGAGAGAAGTCAAGCCACTTTGTCTTCCCTTTTCAGTCAACAAAGACTCCTTGTATGTGAACATACTTGCCAGCATGAAGGAGGGTTGCACAAACTGGTCTCACGGGACAGCAGTGTTGTAATATGTATGTTTTCATACTAAAAGCCAAACCAGAAAGGTGGCCAAGGTAACAGTGGCAGAACTTCTCATCTCTGTTGGGAGTTCTAACCCAGAGAGATGGTAACCTAAATCAATGGCTTGTGATAATTTTCTGTTTGGAAAACAGAACAAGACCAAAAAAAAAAAAAAGGCATAAAAAGCCCTAATACAAAATTAGTTAAGAGTTTGTTCCAGTCCCTGACAGTTGTTCAAATCAGAAAAGACATAACAGAAGCCTCTGACTGTCAATGAAAAGCAATCAAATATTGATGACACAAGGTAAGTATGTAAGTCCTCTCTAAACTCAGACTATGTCATTCCCAAAGAGGTAATATTACAAGGGCTTTGGGGGTAACTAGAGGGGGAATGCATAGAAACAGAAGGAAAAATGAGTCAGCTGTAATCCACTATTGCTTCAAGTAACACCTCCATAGCCTTCCACCCACCTATTAGACCACGTCCACAGAAATACCTAACTTTTGCATCGTGACCACATAAATCAACACTGACATCTATCAGACATGATGAACTTTCTGGACAGGAGAGGAAAAAACAGTACAGTTTTCAGACATTTCTCAGGGCAGCGAGTGTTTGTTTTGAGGGCAGGGCTCCTATCAGCAATGCTAGCTAACAAGTAAAAGGTAAAGAGTAAGACCTCCATCCCCGCAGGAGTCTATATGGTGAATCTGAGTGAGGGCCATCAAGTCTCCTGCTCTGTCTGCACATTTTTACCAACTTCTGAAAGTGCAGTAGATGTTTACATAGCATGGAGATCATAAATACCTTTGATCACCTACATGAGGACTGTCCAGACAGGCGGTAAAGGGAATACAGTTTGCTGAGCTTTCAGATACACTGTTCTGCTCGATTCTTAACCTCTGCCAAGGTTAAGAAGTCCAAATTCTGAAAAGTGTCATGGTATGTTAAACAACATCAAGGGTTTCGGCATTAAAATAATTTAGATTAAATTCACTAGTCTGAGTAATTTCCAACATATGATAACAAAAGGAAGAACAGAAGCTGTTAAAAAATAATTTTTTCTTATATTAAGATCCAAGAGAATGGAGAATCAACAGATGAAGAATATTTTAAGAGAAACTCTCCAGAATCTAAAAGAAGGCAATCTACCTACATCTGTATATTTTGCCAGCTCTGGCACAAGGGACAGCCAACAACCACAGGCATCATGTAACAGCGTGCCCAGGAACCCCATCACTTTACTGTGTCTAAGTGACCAAGGAATAAACACTGAGAAGGGAGCTAGAAATGTCCTCAACTCTCCTGAATCCTCAGTCCTGGACCTGTGATTTCCTCCTTACCAGAAGCACAGGAGGAAACCCTGGTTATCATCCTCATAGATTATCTGTTGCTACCGTTCTGCTTTAAGAACCCCCGCACCAGGGTTACGTATTCCAGGTAAAGTGGTGAAAATACTGTAAAACTCAGATTCTGTATCAGGGCCACTGTGAGACAAGCTAAATTTGCAAAATGGCTTTGTGACCCCACCCTTGTAAATCAGCTTGTTAATCATTATCATCACAGAGGTGATAAAGTTGTTTTATAAGCCAACACTGAAGCAGTAACATTAACTACCTATGTAGGGGCTGGTGTATTTCTCTGCAGATAACATTTATTAGAAGGCACTCTCTTTAAAGACACAGGTTTCCTTCGTAGCCTTCTGGAGCACGGAGCGATCTGTTTCACTTATTCCTCCAGTCTGATTTACATGTCAGACACAAGTGATGCCTGGAGGGGATGGGTTAAGTGATATGAAATCCCTAAAACACCTTGAATTACAGGTTCAAATCTCAACTGGATTGTCCCGGCCTCTCCTCCTGACAGAACACAATTTATGATTATTTCTCAAGGCCAGACCCACACTTGGCTCTCTCTCAGAGACAGACACAGACAGAATCTGCCAGCAGGCACTGACGCAATGCAGAAGAGACATGAAAAGACCAAGAGGCACTGAGAAAATTGAAGGGGTGGTAGACATGAAGCTCATTCACCACCACCAATTATATACATTGAAGGGATAGAAAGTACTTTAATTAGTGGCATTAGTGTCACAAGCACGTCTGGCAGAAGGAAGTTATTTGAAGGAGCAGTCAATAATCGTGCACAGCCTTCCACCATCCTCTAAAGACAAGGTTTCTTCTTCTTCCTGGTTGTTTTCTTTCTACCTCTCCAGAAACAGCTGGTCTGAACCAAGCCTTTTGCTAAGAAGCTCAGAGGAAAGCTCCAGCTTTGCCTAGACTTCGGAGTACCACAGAGAGCATACTTCCTGGACAGAATGAAAGGGCAAATCTCCTGAACAGATCTGCTTGGATTCACCACTGTGCTCACTGCCCTCCAAATTCCACTGCTGGAAACTTTGTGGAGGAGGACTAAACGCTCAGCAATCTTTCTTCACCTCCAGGACAGATGAGAAATATGCTTTTGAAAGAACTACCAATGATATAAGAAAATAAGGCTAGAAAAAACACCTCTAGAAACCTCCAGTTTACTCCTCTCCCTGCGGCACAGCCGTCAGATGACTGACTTGCTTAAAAACTTCTCACCACAGAGATACCACAATGCTCCAGCACTCAAAATGGCTGGAAAGGTGTTCCTAACTCCTGCCTCAGACCTCTTTTGCTCCAGTCAACTACCTTTGTTTCACACTCTACCTCCCATCCTTACATTGTGCAACCTGTTTCAGAATGCGTTTTCTGATGCATTCTGTTCTCTGTCACAAGCGATCACTGTCACAAACTGGGAAGAGTAAGAACAGATTAGGATGCAGGAAAGCTACAATGGTTGCCTTTACCTGTTTGCTAAGTGGAGAATAAGCAAGTGTTTTCCACATCCCTTAAGCATGGAAATTGGGCATTAAAGCGCAAAGGGTAAATGGAATCTCTGCCCTGTGAGAGATTTCAGCAGGGTCAGGATTTCTGTGATGAAAACATGGACATGGAGACAAGCATGCCACAATATGCTTAGCTAAGGATAATGCAAGCTGCAAAGAAAGGGAAAACACATTCCCCTGGCTGGGAAGTTCCTAGTCATTTATTTCTAGGGAACAGACAATGCTCATGGACTGCTAATTTCCTTGAGGATTTTTTCCCCTTCCGTTCACCAGATTCCTAACACCGTGAATCCTTGTTATGATTTCAATGCACAATTAATCTTTAGTTCAGAGGAAAGGGAAATGGAACGAGGCAGGATGATCATGCAGTAAAAGCCCCAGGGAGGTAGATATCAGATCTCAGCTCTGCCCCGTCTTTTGTGTAATATACTGGTCCAGTCAGCTTTCCTTGCTCCATTTTGACTCCCAGTCATCTCTTTCAGGTTGCCTGTCTTGTTTATTTAAATTGCAAGTGACTTAAGGCAAGAATAATTTCTTAATATTTGTATGCACACACAGTCACTGTGCACTGCCGTAAAACAAATTAAAAAAGAACACAGCAGTAACTTCAAGAAGAGCCCCATTTTTTGTTGCTACAGCCATGCTATGGGCCACAACCCCAGCTCCAGACAGTAAGGGTGACACCACCCCATCCTCTCTCTCTCTCCTCTTCCCTTCACAGCCTTTGCAGGTCCCTGGCTGTTCCAAAGGCCTGTTCAGCTCATGGTATGGGTGGCAGCAGGGTGGACAGGAGTAGGTGAGGCTAGGGACTCCACTCATCCACTGCTGACATCAGCACAAGGCACTGGCTCTGACATACATGCCACCATTTTGCCATCGCTGGCCTTGACACAAGGCAAAGCAACATCACACAGCCACACACTGTGCTGTGCTAACTCATCACTCACCCAGGGCAGAGAACAACCTGAAAGGAAACCCGGCGATAAACATTGCAAAGAACAAAAAAACCCACAAAACCACCCACCAAATAAATCAAACTAAATGAGAAATGAGTGAGAATTTGAATAAACAGAAATCACAAGCTCCCTTTGGCTTCTTTGCACCAGGCAGACCACACTGACAGCAGAGCTGTTTGCGGTCCCTCCAAACCAGACCACTCAACATGTTGCACTTTAATTTGGTACTAAAGTGATATTCCACAAATTAGCTACTAACTATAACAGGCACTGGGAAGAGGAGGAAAAACAAAACAAGGTCAGCAGCAAATGCTGCTAATCTGTGACAAGCACGTATAGGCAGGGGGCAAGGTGAAGATGGAGTTTTACCTTGGCTGGGGGAGAGGAACAAACTGTTGACAGCCCAAGTGAATTTACAGCAGGAGGCAGAGAGGCTGACAAGGTCTCTCCGAGCCCTCCCCCACTCCTCCCTTGGAAAGGAAGAAGAGCCTGAAATTTCAGCACATCTCTGGGTGCAAGCTGACACAAGTGAGAAAGAGATGGAATTGTCTCAGTATAAAAAACACGCCTGGAAATCACTCGTGCCAGCTCCCCAGCAAGCCCTGCAACAAGGCTCCAGCCCTACAACTTCTGCCTTCACACTCACTGTGTTTCAATCACCTTACCGCCTTTCTCCTTCCCCCAAGGTTTCCAAGGCAGCTGCATGTCAATTTTGTCACACCCCAAGTTCTCCTAATCCTGTTGCAGGGATGAGTTATAGGTTGTTTTAAGAAACAGGTATTCAAGCAAAGGTTAAAGGCTGTTTTAATCAAACAAGCTTGAAAAAATACCAGGAATTTGGCTGGTAGAGAACAGAAAGCGCTTGCCGTAGCTTAAAAACATACGGGACTCTATACACACAAGCAAATACACAATATGCATTCAGGCAGAGAGTATATGAGCTAATATATGTGCGTCTTTTTTTTTTAAGATTAAGCAGGCAATTGCATGCAGAGATAACTGACTCTACACGCCCACTGCGTAAGTTGTTATTTCACGGTGATATCACAAAATTTGAAAATTTCCTGTCTTGCACAGGACTGGATCAGGGCATTTTAAGGAGGAGTCCTCTGAAGGATTTTAGAACAAGACAGCAACATACCAAGAAAATGGCTAGGGTTACTCTGCGAGTACAAAGTGTATTTCAAAAAAGTCTCTAAAAAAGAAATGTTCTTCTCTCATCCAAGCAGGTACCCCTGAGACAGTATTTTGGTTTCTCGGTAAATATGGTTTCTTGGGATGTTATTCCTTGAGATATGCCCAGCTGCCTCTCCTGAATAGACATTTTACGTGAAGTACGAGGTTAGAGCCCTATCTTCCACACTGCTAAGCCTGACCTCCATTCCGCACAGCCAAAAAAGAACAGAAGAAACCTGGTTAGCACAAAGGACTAGAGAAGGGGTAGCTTCTATTGCTACTGCCTCTTTCAGGGGCTGAAAAAATTAAAATATCTCTGGACCTCTCATCTTAGAAGCTCCTGCAAGCCTCTGGCACCACTGATGCGTTGTTTTAAACAGTTTCGTTCTAAAAAGCCACACTTAACCCCAAGCAGCCTCGATTATACATTCACATGGAAAAGCACCACACGTATTTAATAAGCCCTGTTGAAAACTCTGGTTTCAAGCAGTGCAAAAAACCAGTTCTGCTCTTAAAAATATCTATTAACAATCTTGCTGTATCACCACACTTTGTCTCCAAGACTTTAACACACCTAACTCAGATGAACTTGTCTTCCTGGCTGCCACTTGCCAAAATGCTCCTGGCCAGGTCTTCACCCACGAGCCTGGCCAGCTCTGCCACGCTCTCTGCCTGACCACGAGCCATTCTGAATGACAGCAACTCCCTTCCCCAGTGAAGCTGTGGTAAAAAGGAAACACCAGTAAGATCGTTGCCATTACCACTAATTGTAAGCAGAGCTGTCAGCACTTCAGGGAGTTATACACACACCTGAAATATCAGCTAACCTGAAGTTTCCTGTTCTGCTGACAGACAGCTCAGTGCTAGCAAACTCCAGGGAGTGACAGAAATGAGTGATAAAGGAGCCATAGCCACAGGAAAGTATACCAGCTGCTTAATTGATCTTTTGCTATCAGAACTTTTAATATTTAAGGAAATGCATATACTGTGCTTCTCCCATTCTAGGACTACTCTTCTGCTAATACAGTTACCACAGTCAAGCAGGCACAGGTTGTAAAAGAAGGGCATAAAGATGGCTATTAGCATCATGTCATTAGGGTCCAAGATACATGTTTACACAGTTCAAGCACAGAATTATCTAAATGCCTCAAAATCTTAGTGTACTGTAATTACACAACATATTTAAAATAGGTCAGACAGACTAGCCCTCCAAAGTGCTGGGCTTCCCCCTTTTGAACTCAATTGTGCTTAGGATGACTACTTTAAACATATGCATAGTAAAGTAGGACCCATTTTACCTTAATCCCATTAAAAATTATTTGTCCCGTGTCAGAGAAAGCCTGCAGCAGAGCGGGAAAGAGTCCAGATCTCATGTGCCTGAGGATAAGAACTGGACCACCATGCAAATTAACGATGTGTAGATCTCTCGCCTCCCCACACAACCATCTGTTTCTGTCTACCTCCTCCCCAATACTTAGGAGCAGCGGCTGCCCCTGACATGACATGGCAGTTAAAACCCACCACTGTTTTAAACCAGCTCTAGTCTGAGCAACATCTTCCAACCCATGGTCAGCTGAATACTGGTAGTGACGCACTGGAGGACTTGCATCTCTGTCACACATACCGTGTCAACTCTTGCTTGTGAGGCTGGGGAATAAATCAATGTTTTCACTATGGTACTGAACTCTGAAGCGTGGCAGCTACGGCACAGCTGTGCCTGGCATTTTGCTGCCCTTGTTGAGCATGGTGAACTCCCACAGAGAACTGCGACAGACAAATCTTCAGCCATCTCAGCACAGCCAGGCCTGCCAAAAAGCACATTCTCCTTCTCATTTGCTACCTCCTGCACCTCAAGCCAAAAAAGGGCTTGCCTAAACTTAAAGGATCTGCTGGTACAGCTACAAGGGTAAACCCCTTTGGTAAATAAAAGTTTAAGCTGATACAGTTTATATTGAATCACTGAATGAAGCAAACGAGAGCAATCGACCTCCTCATTGGTATCACTGAGTTTGGGCTAATGCTTTTACAGCTGTGGCTATATCCATTAAGAGCAGGGAGTGGGGTGGGGGGTGTTTGTCACGCATCTACCCCAGTAACACTTCTAGAACTAGAGCAAGTGCAAAGCATGTAAGCCAAACCCCAGTTTTGTCACTCAATATAGCCACATGCACACAACCATCTTTCACCAGCACAGGCATGTGGGTTGGATGCCACATCCCATCCTTTTTACGTGTCAACAAAAAGGAGCTGCTGGACAAGGACACCACCACTGATGGGCTTGGAAGTCATTAGGCTGTACATTATACATCTAAGCTAAGCATTTCTCAGTAATTGTACGAGGACTGAGTGATCAGAAAAGAAGTTTTACTTCTGAAAACACCAGCAAGTAAAGAGCAAAAAAAAGTCCACATGTCCTTGTTGTCTTTGCTATGTTTGGGACTTATTAAACAACTTGTCTAAATCAACCTAAAATTCTGGACATACAAAAACCTAGAAAGAGCACCTCCAATCTCCTCCACCTCACTCTAGGAAAATAAAGGGAAAATCCAAAGAAAATGAGGTATTATGATAGTACGAAATGGGTTAAAAGCCTGGAAAAGTGAGCAACACCTATCAATTTCTTTGTTCTCCTAAGGCTTCCTAATCCTGCTTTAACAATATACTAGGCTCAAATTAAGTACAACTTCTGTTTCATGAAAGTTCATTTTTATTCCCCACATTTTTGTTAGGGGACTTTACATGCACAAAACATTGTAAAGTTTCTCCTGAACAGAAACATTAGGAGTTTCCTATTGGGAATGCTTCTGTTAGATCCAGCTGTTCATCTAGTGCGAAATGCTATCAGACACTGTGATCAGTACTGTATATGTCAGAGGAAGATGAAATCATTGATCTGTCAATAGGGAAGACATCTTCCTAATCCGCTCCATAAACAATATGTCTATTCTGTAACCTTAAAATCTCTTTATCTACCATAGTGTAACTGTGGACATTCTCATTATGGATATTTAATCCTCTCAAAGATGATAAACTTCTGGCCTCAGCAATATTACTACGGCATTAAGTTCCTCATGCTCACTGTGTGCTCTGCAAAGCAGCATTTCAGTTAAGGATTTTTATGCACATCATAGTCACTGTATGACCTACGCTATATTATTGTGAGAATAGGTCTCTCCTGTTCATCCTTTCTCTCCACTGTTCTTCGCATTGTTTGTAGGTTCATCTACAGGTAGATAGTCAGGAAAGTTGATCTGAAGTAAATGGATGTTTTAATTACATTTTAATGGATTGGTTTATCTACAATGTAAAAATAGATAAATTATACTACATTAAATCCCTGTTGGACATACACATTCAGAATGAAAATGGCCTTAATACAATTTAGCTCACTTTGCTTCCAAAGTAAATGGAGATAAACCAAATGAAAGCTGCTTATATTTTGAATAACAGTGTTTACACAGTGATTCAATGTAATTCAACTCATCATTTTAGATTCCCATATCTTGTCACTTCAGTTTTTTTACCCCAAGTGTTCCCGTGTAAACAAGTCTTCAAATCATCATCTTTTTAAATCTCGTACCTCACTCACAATTTACATCCCTGACATCCAGTCATCTCTGCTGTTACGTGGATCCTTTCTATTTTAACATATCTTTTAGGGGTAGTATAACCAGGATGAAATAATTGAGATGATTAACAGTGTTTCCACCGTAAAGACCATCACTACAATAATCTACGTACAATTGTGTATCTTCCTATTTAACACAAAAAACAGGCAAGACATTAGTTAACTCTGTGTGGATTAAGCATCTGAATTCTGAACTCATCACAATAGCTTCCTCAAGTCTTTTACTTTAAAAGCTCCCATTAATATGGATTCTAATGTAAACAACAAGAATTACTTTTCCTAAGAAATGCAAGAGTCTTGTCTGAGTCTGTTTCTGTCCAAATCAATGTTTAACAGTGTAAAAACTGTTAGTCTCAACAAAAGCAGCCCCATAGTCACACAAAATGAATGGACAGGTTTTAACTCCAACTTGCATGAACTGTGTCCACTTGTCCATAAAACCAGTGATACGTCCATTAGTAATGCCTGCAGGGAGCAGAGTTCATAAGTCCAGTAAGTTTAGGGTGAAGCTGCCCCGGACTGTGACTGCATCATCAGGGACCATACTGCACATAAATAAAAGTAATCCATTTTTCCAGTGTACTACGTCTGCTAAAACCAGCAATTTCAGGAGTGAATACTGGCTTCCTAACAACCGGAGGTCTTCCTCTTTAAAGCTTTAATTGATTGGAATAGCCCTGGATAAAATGGCTAACAGAGACGCATGGTGCTACGGGTGACACAGGGCAGGTTACTGCCTGAGTAGATGACACCAGGGAGGGTCGAAAAGGAAAGCCATTGAAGACAATAGGGGAGAACAGGCAAGCTGTCACACTTTGGGTTTCTGTTTCCTAAATCTGAATGCACCTGATCAGTTATCTTATCTGCTAAACACCTCCAACAACTGCAACAAGAGGATTCTGTGAATACGTACCCAACAGGAATGCCCATCGACAGACCTGCTGTAAACTTTACTGTAGTCCCTGGGTCCCTGGTCTGCAGTGAAACCTTGCTGGGGTACGTGTGTGCGTTTGTGTTTATTTTAAACAAGCATGCACATACAAGTAAAGATGATCACTTGCTGCCTCTTTGGTTAAAGGTCAGACCTACTCACATCTGTACTACAAGCATCTGTGAAGAACTAGCAAAACCACCACCTCACCATGATGTGGTGAGTTTCCAAGATTAAGGCCATTTTTTTCAAATTCTTCCGCTCTGCTTTTAACTTCACAGTTAAGGTCTTCCCATTAGAGCCCTATCCAAACTGATCCATCCCCAGACCATCAGATAGCTCAAGTATGTACTCTGCCACATCCATAAGGTCTAGGCATGGAGCTCTGTGAAGCTTAGAAATAGATTCAAATTGGGTTTCATTTTACAATAGTATTATATGCTTCTTCATCTACCAGCAAACAGGCATTTCAGCCTTTTTGCACCCAAGAACAGACTTTCATACCACATTTTTGAAACTCACCTGCTTGGTAGGAAATGACCCATGTTTTTTCAGCACCTTTAAAGAGAACTTGGCTAGGAAACAAATCAGAATTGAGCTGGGACTAACCAGGGTAAAGGTTGCTTATATCTGCAGATTACCCCTCTCTGCTTTTCTAATTCACTCACCATGCCTTATCTTTCCATTAATCTTTAATAAACCTTTTAGTTAATTCCCCAAACACATGCAATCTACATGACAGCAGGATACAGTGGACAGCAGGATACAGCAGCCCATGGATATGAGGAAATAGGCTGCAGAGGAATCAAAAGGAGGGGAAACTTTTAGGATTAAAAACCACCCAAATTGCAGGTTGGTAGAAAATGATGAGCAATCGGGAGAAAGCAGTGGTAAGGGGCAAACCACGGGGGAGGTGGGAGCTGTAAGGGTATTAGCGTTTCTCTGGTGGTTGGGTTCTTTTTCTCAATGAAGCCCTTTCCACTTCGGCTCCGTTTCGACAGAAACAGGCAATCCGAGTTCAAACTTGGAACCTCTGAAATGTGGAAAAGCCTCTCCAGGCTGACAACAAGGATATAACTAGATTAAAAGGTAAATGCAATTTAACCCACCCCAGCAGAAATAGTAATGAAACTATATAGCCTCTCAATATGATAAGTTTGGGGCTGAGGCTCTCAAGGGAAGAAAAGGTGTCTTGCAAACACAAACACAAAGAAACGTGCGAAAGCAAACTGCTAAATCAATGGATGAATTGTGACTTCTAGCCTCCCTCCCTCCCACAGGGTGCTTGATAAGCTGCTGATTGCTTCTAAAATATCTACTACCAATGTTAGGAACTGATTAAGCAGCTTACAAAGCACTGGGGCTAACAGACAGGCCCACCAGGGAGACTGCAGCTCTGGAGTTAAGTAGCTTGCTTTTTTAATGGCTTGATTATTAAAGATGAGATAGCAGAACATGCTGAAAAGATGTGCAAACAGGTTTAGACCTCAGATGACTGGCCTTTCTATTTTATATATGGAATCATTTCTACCCTGTGACTTCCGTGTTTCCTGCAGTTCTGTAGTCTCCAGCTCTGAGGGACATCTGAACCTGAACTACCTCAACTTAAATGTGTAAACACCCATAACTGACTATGCGACCCATTATCCTGCAGAAAAGGCACCACCAAACAAGGGAAACATCAGTGGAATAAACTTAAAATAACGTGTTTTACACATCACTGACAATGGCATCAGAGTGCAAACACAGACATGCCCAGGTCAGCTAGCACATCTTACTCACTGCTCCCTCCATTGTGCATCCGAGTGGTGCAGCACATTCACCTTATATTCCCTGTCCTCTCTTTTCAGCTCTTTTTGCCAATTTCTTCTTGTTCAATCTGGTACGTAATAAAATTCTGCTGTTCGGGCAGATGTACTGCAAGGTGCTTGTTTAGTTCAATCAGTATGAATGCAAGGACATGTTTTGCTGGTATATTACCTCTTCTGTGGTCACATCTGCCATAGTAACATTGCATGGCTTAACTCTGTACGGCAGGCTTGCTGAGTTTTTTCTGTTGTTTTATTTGTATTTTTTTCCCCCCCTCTTATGGTACTGCCTAGCAGATTTTGTAAATAAGTGTGTTGCCCTAAGGACTGTACAAACTCATAAATTCCTGAATAACTATTCCTTCAAGCAAAGAAATAAATACTACTTGTCACTTGTACGCTGAGCCTTAGATGAGCCTTCATTGATCAGATGAAAAACTCCTCACAGCAAAGTTCTCTCTGCAGACTACGTTTTTCTTCTGCAGCCTCTTTCCAGCTCCATTTCAACACCGATGCTCTTGGCTTTCTCTCTCTCAACCCTAACTAATGCCCCATTTAACCTCTTTTTACATTAAACTATAAATCACAGAGATGGCTTGGAAGTAAAGCTATTTATGCTACTACTAGCTAAAAGGGGGACTGTACAGTTAGCACTGAAGACGAGAACAAGCTTGATGTGTAAGTTAAAGAAACTTACCTGCTGAAGGTCTGCAAGGGAATAAAGATGGATTTGCTGGAGAAGATACTCTCTGGGAAAGATCCTGGAAAAGAGAAAAAAGTGTGTGTCACGCCTTTTTGATGGGGAAACTCAAAAGATTTCCTCTCCCCACCAAGACTGCAGAATAATGACGCTAGAGACAGAGCTTGTCAGAAACTGGAATTATGTCACCCTGTAAGAACCAGCTACTTTTACAGCATTCCTCACGGGCACACAGTTCCATAATAAGAACGAATGCTGTGCCAGTGTCATTCTCTAACTATCAGGTAAGCATGTACCATGACATTTAAAGCTATTGAAAGCTCATCCTGAGGACAGAAGGTGTTTCTTCAAACAATTAATCCGGTAACAAAACCAAGTAACTCAAACTACGCATCAGAAGTATTTCTTAGGTTTTTTAGTACAAGATTCCTGGTCTGCTAGAAAGCTATAAGAGTTAATTTCAGATGTGATTTATGGTTTCGTAACTGAAATAACTATATTGGGGAAAATGTCATGCAGATACATTTTTTCCAGATACTTTTCTTCCAGCAAAGCTGACTGACATCAGTTCCCTTTTGCATACAGAAATATATAGATTGGTATAGATTTTATAATGACTTATTTGAGAAAGGTATATTTTCCTTACATAAACCAAGGTTTCAGGCAAGACCATTGATTATCCACTGACAGACCTGTTCAGTAAAGCTAAATTACAGAAACCTGAACAGAGAAGAGATGTCCTAATTAAAGTGACTTGAAGTAAAATGAAAACCTAGGTTAAAGTAACATTAGAGAAAAATGAACCTTGTAAAGTAAGCAGATATTAGCAAGAAAAGTTTATGAAAACCTACGAATCTGCCATAAAGATGTCAGGAAGACGAAAAGTGCATCTAATTAAAATGTCTATCTTTGTGTGCACACACAGAGAAACAACTAGCTGACCAGCTTTATTTTCTATCTACACAGAACAAATGTCACACCACACAAAGGCATCATGATGAGTGGAGAATCGCATCACTCCTGCAAAAAACACAACCAAATATCTGAAGAGGTGCAACTATTTTACACTACCTGTTGCTTAGAGAAGAAATTGTGAACTCAGTTCCTACATTACAATCATGTAATTTTAACGCAATACAGAAATCAAATTCTTGACATTACTAAATGCTTGAACAAAGCTCTGGCAAAGACTGGTTTATAATGGTGGAACTGAACGGCAGTGAACAGAAAGACCACTGGACATGTTCAGAAAACCAAAAGGTACTGAAAGGATGATGTGAACTTACATGGTCATGATATGAGACTCATGAAAAAGTACACAGCAACTCAAAGAGATTTTTAGAAACTACGACAACGTAATTAGCTAAAACACAGGTCAGCAGGGATAACAGCACCAACTGCAACCTTTAACAGAACACTGAATCTAAGAAATAACGGAAGTACCTCTCTTCATTTTAGTCCATCAGTTGTCTTAAACAACTACCTTAAACTGATGCTTTCAAAGCTGTGTTCCAGGGACTTGGCCTTTTCACTGCAATTAAGGTGAGTGGTACAAAGTCTCATACTCCTTTTGTATGTTTGGAAAAAAAAAAAATCTAAGTTTTACTGGTGTGGGAGGGGAAGAGTCCTGCAAGCAAGGCACTGACAACTGGGCACTGCCATCTGACGGCACTCTTCTGGAGCAGGACTGTGTCCTTGCTCCTTCTGACTCAACAAGCATGTATGCTCTACCCACCTAATTCTCAGCTGCAGTCTCACTGGGATACTGCATTTTCCGCTTTGAGTTATGTAGGCTACACCACTGCTCCTATTAGAAGTGACCATGTTTCAGTGGCTCTGCTGTATCACACCTTTGTAATACATTTGGCACAATGTTAAAGACCACTAGAAAACAATCAAATTCCAGGTATTAGACAATATATGACATTGGGATTCCTCATTTGCACATACATGATTTATTAAAAATGATTGCTAAGGAGTCAACTCTGAACAGCATTTTGAAGCCATTAGTATTTTTCAGTTCTGATACAATTTCTTCCATTAAAATTTCCCCATTACTCCTCCCGATCACACAGGCAGGCACTAAGCAGTGTGGTAGCTTTGCTAGGAACTGTATTATTTGCTGATGCCCTTACAGCAGTGCTAAGGAAAATAACTAGCTAATCAAAGATTTCCTTTTTCAGGAAATAACCTGAATAACCCATAAGGCAGAAACTGTCAATGACTAATATCGATGACTAACATCATGTTCCCCTGCCTTCAAGGATTGCATTTTATTTCCTGCAAGTTCTAACCCCTAATAAAAAGTGTGCAGATGAAAAGCAAACTCATGATCGAGGGACCTCCTTTATCAGGTGGTGTCAGCCAGCACAAGTCCTGGCGACAGTTATTCTTTCCCTGTACCTGTCCCCCTCCCTGAGGTATGTTAGCTTGCAGCAGCAGCCCTGCAGAGCCAGCACCCAACACTACTCCTCCCTTCCTTCCAAATCTATTTCCAGGAACAGAAGCAGGCACTGCCCTCCCAGTCTTATGCAAGACACATATATACATGCACATACCAGGCACTCAAGTGACAGGAGTGCTTATTTCTATTGCTATAGAAACTCTACACATTAAAAAACCCTCAGTAAGTAAGGATGGTCCAGCTTCAGATTTGCAGTCCTCCTACTGACTCAAAAAACCACAATTTGGTTGTGATGGGCAAGAGAAAAAAGCTGAGCAGACAGAGCTCCCACATTCAACAGCATTTACAAATTCCTTATTAAGCAACCGGACCAGTTCCTGTATGACTCCCAATACGTGTGGAGATGCAAAACACTCCCTTTGCCACCTGCCCACATCACCAAAGGTGGAGAGCACACAGGTCCATGAGTAGGAGATCACTGAAATCACCTTCAAGTAGGCAGCTCAGTCCCTGATCACTTAAAATATAAATGATGCACCTTCACCACACCTGTGGTGAGCTGAGCAGCTGTTTCAAAATCACATCTTGCTGTGCTGCATGTCTGCAATTAAGATCACCTCCAGAAAACTTCTATTAGTCCCATTTGGAAAGGAAAAATGAAACTTAACAGCTACCTGAATGTAACTTGTGAAGCCACCTCTCAAATACATTATTGCCAGTGTTGTCACTGGATGAGGAACAAAAATATAAGCAGCACCAGAACGTCAAATTCAAACACATTTTCTAAAAATCTCATGATAAAATGCAAGCAAATCAGTTGGGGCAGGAAATCCACACAGACCAAGCAAGAAAATGAATGACAGCTGGTTTCCAATAGCTTGCTTGTCTGCACAGGTTCTTTGAACCTAATAAGGTGGTGGCTTTATATAAAGTATTTTTCAGTAGGGGGCACACAGGATGAATTTAGCACCTCTTACTTCTCAGCCCAGACACTTCCTCTCGCATAATTAGTAGAAAGGTAATGGCTTTGCCATCTCCAGCCCTCTGTCAACTGCAACTGAAATTGGTCAAAGGAAGCCAAAGTCAGTAGAGTTCAGCAGGCGAGATGGGCTCACACAAACACCATGCCGTTGCGTTAGTGTCCAGACAAAGAAGTACTACGTGGCAACCAAATCAACCTAAAATCACAGTCATACCTACAAATCTGACACAGACCACAGAACAGGTTAAGACAACTACACTTAGAAACATTTCACTAGAAAACACATATTTACTTTCTGCACGAGATGGATCTTTGAGCGTGCTTGGGTTAATAGAAGGCCTTAATCCAAAAAGACCAAAACATCTGCTTGCATTTTATTTTTCCCTTGATATAAAGGTCCTTTACAAACACCAAATGGGAAATCTCTAATAAGTTATTTGAAAGCAAAATGAAAGACGTCAGTTTTGTAAATCTTTCAATTGATGCGTTACAACAAATTGGATTTTTTATTTAAAGTTGTTCTATTAAAACCATTCAATAAACAGTGTCCTTTCAGTCAGATCTTAACACAGAAAAAACCTGGAGCAAGCTAGACAGAGGTCAAACACAAGATGTTAAGACTCATCACAGTAAAAACGCAAACCTCTGCTGCCTCAGAATGTGACCTGTGACCCTTGAGAGGCGAATGGTATCGAGTGCATGTCCACTAAAAGCACCTCCTAAGCTTTCACAGTTTGGAAACTCCCAAACCAGTTTCAACATCGATGCAAAACAGAACAGTTGTGAGTCACAGGGCTTCTGTACTATAAACCCTGGCTACCAGTCAGGGTTAAGCCTGCAATGAACAAACCAAGTTCAATGCTAACCAGTCCTCCAGCTTTGCCAGTTCCTGTGAACAATGAAATCCAAAGTCCTGTTGGTTAAAGGTCTCTAAATTGCTTTATTGTTATGTGCTAGAAATAAAGCAATCAGTGCAAGCAGGGAAGAAACTCACCATCAGAGACTTTCAGTCCACCTAAAAGAGAGAACTGAGCATTCTTGGTTTGTGATTATTATTTCTTTTTGTTTGATACTTTGAAGCATAACCTTCAGGCAAGACAGAACCAGAAATTTCATCCCCTTTCGGGTGATCTTATCAAGTAAGTATTTGCACAAACAAAGGTTATCTTTTAGTGTCCTCCTGCAAACAGAACCACCGATAAGACTTTGCTTTTTGCATGTGGACAAAGTGCGTAGTCATGGTGCTTTGTTAGCACTAAGTAATTGCTCTGCATTTAAAGCCTGTTCATCATCAGCTCAGGTAATTTTTCTCCAATGGGTTAAATACCCTGACAGCTCTGCTAAAGCTACAACCAATTAATCTGCCCAAGCCTGACACTATAACCAAAGTACAAACGTGATAAGCAGAGCGAACTCTTCTTTTTACAGCGCAATCAAAAGAAACCAAGTTAGCTGGCAGGTGGGCACAACCAAGTCTCTTTTGTACCAAAACGCCTGTTGAAACCTAGGACGGGAGGGGAGCGGGGAGGGGAAGCTGGCACCGCGATTTCATGTGCCAGCCAGGAGTGTCTTGTTTGACCAGGCTGAGAATTGTATGACTGAGCTCTGACTCACGGGAGACGCAGATGCACCAGTCTAACACGCAGCCACACTCACACGTCCTCTCCACCCCTCTGAGGAAGCTGCTACACCCACAGCTGGCACAGCACCACAGGTACCCAGGCACCGGCACAGTTCATACCCTGGCACCGTGACTTACACCACCACCAATTTACTTTTACACTACTGCACCACGCTGCAAACTAAAGCAGCTGGAAGGCAAGCGCATGCTGCTTACTGCTGCTCCCACAGTTATTCCGCCCCCTAGACACAGGGCAAGAGGATCTCTGATCCCACTGACAGGAGCTCACATCTTTCTGAGTTACTACTTGATTTTAAAAGTATGGAGGGGGATCAGCAAACTGCCAGCTACCCCAAATATATGTAGCAGGGTACATAACATCTCTTCCTAAGTTTTCTCTTGCAATTCATTTGACACGGAATCTGTTAATTTAAGGTAGATAACAGCACCAGAGGCGAGGGGGAAAGGTAGGATTTTTTCCAGTGTTGCTCATTCTTATAGTTTTAGTCAAGCTTTTGATTTTGTATTTCCTTGGAAATCAACAGAAGTATGTTGGGCGAGGAGAACCCCAACTTTCCAGCAGAAGTAAGTTACTCGAGTAAGTTGAGCCTTGGGAAACCCAACAACTTGGAAGTCAAAAAAGTAGTAATAAATTAACGAATTAAACCAAAACGCTACTTATTTAATTCATGTGGTATTATACCACATTAGTGATTTTTTTCTAATTCTATGGGTTTGGCTAAAAAAGCTTTTGTAAACCATTTCACATTCGTGAGGTACAAACACTCTTCTGGTTATGTTCTAGGAGCAGACATTCCCACATATTCTCAGTCCGCATTAAGTGCTAGAATTATTAGCAAGCGTGTCCAGGTAAGTTACTGTTTCATGTTGTTATGAAATTCCCCATGAGCACCCCTATGTTAAAACAGTTACTCTTATCATCCACCAGCAATCCTGAACGAGGACATAAACTTTCAGCTAAAATGCAGTACACATTAACTCTCCTCTGTGGTTACTTGAGCAAGGTTACGGTAACATTGTGAAAGACAAGAATTACTACATATCAAACTCAGGAATCAAGTACCGCTGTTACTAAAAGCAGGATGCAGAGAATTAGAGGCACACAGTTTCATTTTGAAATCAAAACAGCTTATAACTTGAAGTGAAGAGTAAGAAAATGCTCTCTTTTTGTCAGGCACTTCTGAACCCTTGCAGTTTGCTGCTGGAAGTTCTGATATAAAAACACAGTGATAAAAATGGCACAAGTCAGATTTAACATCGTGTCTAGATCTAATGGGAACGTCTTTTTAAATCATTATGTTTTTTTAAAGCAATCTAGTCTCAAAAAGTGAATGGAAACCACCATTTTGAAAGATGTCCAGTATTACTGATCTATTTGACAAGAAGATGCAAGTGTGCTCCTAGACCAGAAAATGCTAACATGAACTGAAAGACCCACCCGTCCTCTGGAAAATGTATTGTATATACCCTGGCATGCTCCTCAGCTGGATGTTTACCATGGTAGAACACTGGCTTGTGCTTTTAACCATCCCTTGGCTTGAACAGACAGCAGCACTGCCTCCACCCTGGCTGCTCTGGCACAGGTCTTGCTGCTCCAGCTCGGTTTGTTATCCCTAGTTGGAATGAAAGCTCAAAGTCCACCTTAACTCCATCCCCTAGAGCCTTAGCCAAACGCTTTTTAGGATGCTAACTTGCAAGGACCCTGCATACACAGCTACTTCTTCAAAAAGACACAAGAGCTGGTGCAAAGAGGTGGTCTGTTTCTAAGAGCCCCATCAACAGGCATGCTTTATTTCAGCTACCGCAATGACTACACACATGCAGCATCTATATAAAACAACAAATGGCTCGTGCCATCTCTGCATTTATTTTCTCACCTTTCATCACTTTAGGTTGTTGTTTGGTCTTAACACCGGATCCTCTCGGGATAGCCAGATACCCTCTTTGAATGAGTTTCTCTCTCACAGTCTTTCCAATCACCTGTGCAACAAATCTTCTTCTCTTGGTCTTGCCATTAACTCAGAGCCCTGGGTGCTATGAATCCACACCCTTCTGTTCCTTTCCTGCTTAAACTTTCTTTTTGCAGTCTACTGCTTTCACGAGATATGTCTTTGTTCTCCCACTTTAGGATTTTCCACTTTCCAAATGGCCTACGCATTGCTAAGAAAATGGAGGAAACAGTCTCCTTTGACAGTCTGAGCGTGACTTAATGACCTTCTCTTGTCCTTGGTCTGAAAGATGACATAGTCCCAGCTTCACATACGTGAGGTATTTGGTGGTATAGTGATTGCATAAGATCAATCAGGATTCCTGTGATGTGTTTAGACAGGCTCCCCAGTTGCCACACAAATATTTTGAAAGTCATCTGCTCCTGTGTCAGAAGTGGTATGCCTAAGGCCCCACACTGTAGGCAATGACAGGACTCTGTTGTTCGGCGTTAACTGAATTTGGGCTTAGAATCATTCAGGTTGGAAAAGACACATCAGGTCCAACCATTAACCCAGCACTGCCAGGTCCATCACTAAACCATGTCCCTAAGCAACACATCTGTGTGTTTTTTAAGCAATTGCAAGGATTCCTGGGCAGCTGTTTCAATGCTTGAACACCCTTTCAGTGAAAAAAATTTTCCTAGTATCCAATCTCAACATTTCCTGCTGTAACTTGAGGCTGTTTCCTCTTCCCCTATCACTTGTTACTTAGGAGAAGAGACCGACCCCCACCTGCCTACGACCTCCTTGTAGGTAGCTGTAGAGAGCAGTAAGGTTCCCCCTGAGCCTCCTCCTCTCCAGGCTGAACAACCCCAGTTCCCTCAGCTGCTCCTCATACGACTTGTGCTCCAGACCCCTCACCAGCTTTGTTGCCTGTCCCTGGACATGGTCCAGCACCTCAATGTCTTTCTTGAAGTGAGGAGCCCAAAACTGAACACGGTGTTCCAGGTGCAGCCTCAGGCTTGTTTTGCATCATGCTGACAGACTGCCAGGCTCAGCCAGGACCATACATCTGTGGCACTGGAGGTGTACGTTCAACCTCCTGCTGCAACAGCAAGCTCTAATTTGGTCTTCCTGTAAGATGCTAAGTAATGTATGCAGCACTGGTGTTTTGCTAGGGTAAAATTCATGTATTGCTGTTCTGGAGCTGGCAGACAACAGAGATGAGTAACAAGATGGAAGTTTTTCCATATAATTTCTCACCACCATTCAGAAGATTTACTTAAAGAGTGAGGGCACTGCAATGAGCACTAATGTATAGGGGAATGTGCTGCAGAACATTTACCTTGTGTCACTGCCATCTGTCTAAAATATCTGAGCTAGCAACACCTGAACTCCAAGTTTAGGTGTATAGCTGCTGAGAGAGAAGAGAGCCCAGAGAGAGTTCCAAGGCTGACTTGGGTTAGCCTACCCTAGAGTAGATATGGAGGTGCCTGAAGATTGCTCAAAAAATCATTCTGACAGTTCCTTGACCTGAAAAGCCTTCAACCATGACAAGAACAGAGGAAAACAGGCTGTGGCATATGGACACACTGTTAGTCTGTCTTACGTCTAGAGATAAAAGGAAAAAAGCAAAACCAGAATAAAACTTGCAGATTTACAGAATAACCTCATTATTTAATGGACTTGGAGATTCTCACTCTTTCCCAGCTATCAGTTTTACTGGCTCCATCCTGCTTGTCTGTGCCATTCATTCATCATCCCTAATCTGCAGGTCTTGGTGGGACCTGTACAGCTCCACTTGCACTAATGTTAAGTTGGCTCTAGGTTTTGGTCTTGTATATTTCTGCCTGAATCCTGTCCACACAAGCAAGGCAACCAAAACAAGCAAGAACTTGTTGAGTAAAGACATCTGAGGCAAATTATGTCTGTTGCAATACTGAGGTGACAGCCACAGCAAATTGGGCGTAACAAGGTCCCTGGTAAAACAGGGAGCTCAGCAACAGGCTCGGAGTCTCAGCTGGCTAATGGCAGAGGAATGCTGCTGATTCGCACAGGTGGAGGGCCTTATTTCTCCTCCCAGCCGTGTTGGAGTTCCTTGCAAATATAAAAAGAACTTAGAATCCAGTGGAGCAATAGGTGAGAATAAATCATTATAACTGATGAAGACCACTTTTATTGTAAGCTTTCTAGCTACTTTCAGGATTTCTTCCACTTCTTTTCCTTTCTTCCTTCCTTTTTAATTCCTCTCTTTCTACTTAGTCACTTTCTTCTTCAAAGTTCACAATGTGGTTCAGCCCTGAGTTCTCTGCTAGATGCCAAGTTTCAAAGTTCCCAAGTACCTAATCCATGCACACGAAGCATTATAAATAACATTTCCACATTTATGCCAACTGGATCCTGAGCTAACCTGGTTTATAGCCATCTGGAATTCTTCAGAAAAAGTGACTTGCAAGCACTGTAAACAGTTTTGTCTTCCCAGAGGACACCAACAGTTTCCAACTTCATTCCCATCTTCATTTTGTGATCTGGGTTCAAGGGCAAGGTATAGATTTAAAGATGATGATAATGCAAATAGCATTAATAAAAGAAATCTCAGAGTGATCTGCTTTTCCCTAATAAGGCAGGCTCTATCAGTGTCCCAAAGGCAGCAAGGTGCCAATACAATTAATCAGACTGTTTTTAGTTCTCCCTAGACAGCAATATTAACAGTTTGTTTCAGTCTGTTTATATGGGTCTGACAGGTCTTCAAGATGCAGTGTTCACTTTCTTGTGATTAATAGTCATTCACATACTAAGGTAAAGACCAAGCAGAAAAAAGAATGTTTTTAGAGCAGGACTGATAACCAGATTCTCTCCCCCAGTCTTTCATTTCTAACTAGCAAACAGTACTAAATTTAGGAATGCTGTCTCACTGTACTGTTTTAACTCCTCCTTTTTTTGTAACTTGCCCACGTGATGAGCCAAAGGGAAATTTAAATCACGTATTTTCTTTGTTTAATTTTCAGCTGTGATCTATAAAGCAATCACATTGACAGTGAATGTCTGCACCGGGGATAACAGATGCAGAAAACAAAGCCATTGGGACTGTTTTGAGCAAGGAATAAATCCTGGGAAAAGAACTTTGCCTCCTTTCCATCTCTGCAGACTTCTTAGAGGAGATATGAGGGCACAACTGAGCACCAAACCCACCCTGACAGAGCCTTCACAGACCAAGAAGGAGCTAGAATCTAAGATGTGTTTTGTACATTCCTTCAGTGGCTTTCACAGCCCTTTTAACAAGTCCTACCAAACTGGAGATCCTTCCCCTAGTACAAAACCAAACTCTTCTTGGGCTGGGGTCCTCCTCTCCACCACAGAGAGCTTTACTTGAAGACAGTATGAAGGAACTCATGGATAAGAAAACGGACCATTGGACTACTTCCCAGTTTCCCCTTCTGCCATTCTGGGTGTTTCATTTTGATACAGGCAGGTTTTCCTCTCTCCTCCCTGCCCCAAGAGAAGACCATGGCACACATTTCTGTGCTAAATTTTCTCCATTCTCTCTTCTCTCCATTTTCTCAGCACTTGTCATCTGTCCTTTTTGGAAGCAGGTTTTGGGGCTCCCCTTTTGTCCTGTTTTCTTCATTAACTCTTAATTTCCTGAGATCCCTTCTCTCTTTGAATCTCCTCCTTCTCCTGGCTTTCCCTCATCCTTTGTCTCTAGTCCATTCATTTCTCTACTTAGGCCTCCTTTGATCTCTCTTCTTTCACTTTCTTACCCAAGTCCATTCAGTCTTGTGCCTCCTCCTGTCTATCTTAATCAGGGTGTTCTTTTCTTCAGCATTAATCAGAAAGCATAATTTCTTTTCTGCCATTTATTCTGAACAGCAGCCTTCACAAACCTTATTCCCCTTCTAGTTTTATTGCAATTGAAGAGGATGGTGCAGGAAAAGTTATTGTAGCTGAACAGCAAAAAAGCTCTGCAAGATAATACCATCCTCTAGAACAGAAGAAAAATAATCCCAGTTTTTAAAATGCTGTAACCTGCCCTATCAAATAACAGGAACTGGATAGTAAGACACAAACTCATAGTAACACACAATGTCCCTGCCACAAGAACTCAGTAGTGCTCTCCAGAAACCTGCTGCTGTATCCTTCTCTTAGTTGTTAAGAGGTAATTCATCAAAGCAGTGACATAGGTTATATACCAAATAGCATACTGTCTCACTCCTTACCTGGGATAAAGGCACTAGTGCAAGCCTCCTCTCCCTCCCAGAGAATTCAGGTCCCCCATCCCTAAAACCACCATGCTCAAAATACAGGCACTGTTACCACTTGCTTTCTTGCCCTTTGGCAGCTCATAATTTCAAAGCAGAGGCTTTCCTATTTGCAGTCTTGTCTTACGTACAAACTTGGGTATACAAATGCTTACAGATGCATTTACCATAGGTCAGCTGCGTCTGCCTGAAGCCACTCACCTCACAGTACAGCATGGGCACAGACATCTCCCCCTCTCTTGAGGAGATCCACAACAAAAGTAACTTGGCTTTTTTAAGGTCACAACTGTGGTTTGATGGTTTCAAGATTATTCATTTTTAGCTTGTTAGAAAAATGCAGCAGCAGCTGGATAGACTTAAGATACAGCCCTTTTAAAATGAAGTTCATTTTTAATAAAACTACTGTTTTATATGAAACATCTTCTGCTGTGCTGTAATCATGTATTTTCCAATAAACAAAATGCTCAGCGCAGCCATGTCATGGATGGAAAGGATAGTGGCTGAGCAAGAGCACAATTGCTCTGGTGTCATAAATCATATGCTGGGTCACATACCAGTGGACTACATCTGGCCCCTGCCTTTGTGTGAGATCATGTCACAGAAGAGGGCAGAAGTGCTGGACAGGTGGGTGGCTCTGGCCTCTCTCATGCTTTGCCATACAGTGAGGTGTTTCAAAGGTCCCAACAGTGACTACCACACTGTGATGCCATGGCAGGGAGCATAAGTTATTACACCTGACTGAAAATACTCACGCACAGCCAGGAAGCCTGAGGACTGAGGAAGAATAAAAGATGCTTACCACAATGTGTGACCCCTGGGCTAATAGTTGCCAAGAACAATTTCAGGTATTCAAACCCTATAAAACCATTTTCTCTGGAAGCAGACAACCCAGCTGCCCAGGGAAGTCAGACACAAGATACAAGCACAATAAGGTCACACCTTCAGAAGCAGATTGTGACAAAAAAAAAAAAAAGAGAAAAGCAATGTGACAAGGAAACTACATCCTTGTGGTTCTTACCTTCTACGCAGATCTTCAGCCACTGCTGCTCTGCAGCTGAACAAATAGGCTCGGAGAGATTTTAGCTGCTGTCTCAGGCGGACAACAGTTGCCAGAGGTTCAGCATGCTTGTACAACATGGGGTTTTCCTGCTGGATATCAATCAATGGCTCCTCATAAACATATTCCAGGAACTCTTTGGCTTGCTTTGACACCTGAAAAATAAAGCAGTTTAGCTAGGCTTTCCTCCCAGCTCTTCCTAAGCAATCTTTCCCTCTGTGATGTGAGCTATTCTCTGCATCTGAAAACTTACTCTGTTACCAATTACAAATGAAGACAGAGCTGAGAGAGATCCAGCTGTCTCTACTTATAGCCAAGTCAAACTTCATCATGCCCATCCAAGTTGAGTGTATGAGATAATTACTTACTTACCCAAAGTACAGCGGTATCTGCAGCCACACATGTTTTCACTGCAGGCTAACATCCTTACTACATGTTTTTCAAGTCTAAACACTGATTACCAAGTTTATTCCCTGTTAATATTTTTCTGTTTGCTGTTTTCTTTTTGGCAAGAAGCAAGTGATTAGCTACGTGCCAAAGCACAACATTATAAAAGGAAACATAAACACTGCAAATCCAATCACATTGTACTATCCCAGGGTACAGAACTCCAGTGTAGAGTATTGCTCCCATTTGTTTCATGCTCAGCAAATATGGTTAAAATTATATAAAAAGAAAATAATCAGAAACACATCTATCAAACTGTTGTGTTTTTTTTAAAAATACAGATAAATAAAGTTGAATTTTACTGGTATTGCTTACTCCCAGTGTTTCATCTGTGAGAAATTTGTGCTGTGTTATACCCCCACCTGCAAAGAGGTACTGTAACCTAGACAAAGTAATGGGACTTTTGTTCCCACTAGAAAAGACACTCCTGTTTCTGAGGTGAGAAGGCCAAATTCCCTCTCATTCCTTATTTCTGCATTTTATCACAGCTGGAAAAGAGAAGATGGGATTATCTGAAATGAGCTGGAAATCACTTGAAACTGTGCTATAGAAATGCTATTCCTTCCACAATTCAATTAGTCCTCCTGGACCTTTAAATCAGTGTTTACACTGAGTTGAGGGAGGCATGAATTAGGCTAACAAAGGGAGAAGGGCACACCATAGCCTCTTGAGATTTAGGATGTTATTTCCCTTCCGGTGCATTAAGGTAGGAAGAAGGGAAAAGCAATATACATCCTTACAAATAGCACCACTTCTGAAACCAGCACAAGTTACAGAAGTCACTAGGTACTTGCAGGGAAAGCGAGCTCCAAGTGTAACCTTTCCACGATGCACAATAAAAATATAAGAAATAATGCAAAAGCCAGCCTTCCCACCAATAACTACACAGGTAACACAGCATGTAATTTTAAATACAGCACACCATAACTCCACAGGTTTCCCATGCCCTGAAGCTGTATTCAATATCTCACCTACCTGTATTAAATACCTCACTCATTTCTCTTTTTTTCTCCCCACACCCCTCCTTTTTTTTTTTTTAATAATGCACATACAAGGAACTGTGCTACTGAATGGAAGCACAGGTAACATGCTGTGTGAGGAGCAACACAGGCAACTTGGATTTTGTAGAACAAAACTCTACAAACTGCAAATATGTCAAGTTTTCTAACACTAGCAATGTTGATGTTTTATTAGACATGCTAACTGCAGCGCACAAAAGAGACTACAGTTAAACAACCTGTTTTTACAATCATTAAACTATTCAGCGGTAATATCTCAGCAATCCCCTGACAACGCTGTATCTATAGTAAATATTATTCCTCTTCCACCGATGTGCAAATTAAGCCACATATTCGTTGATTCCCTAGGAGGCACACGAATACTTGGTACAGTGACTAGCACCTCCCACCAGGAGGACCTGGTGGGAGGTGATGTCTTTGTAGTCTTACATCCTTGCTTTAAATCCCTGCCAAAGCGATGGGTTCCTCATCCACCTGCCCTGCTGCCTCAGGAACCAGAGGACGATTACTCTATAGTACTACACTCACACCTGTGGACACTTATACCCTGTATAGGACAACCCTCCTGGGACTACAACATTAAGAGTATAGAAACAAAAGAATGCCAGAATTGAGGTCACCTGAGTGAATCTGCAATACATGTGCACTATGATGCCAAAGTATTACTGTGCAGCTCTGGCACTGCATGGTAAATGCAGCCTTTAAGGAGAGAGGAGCAAAGCAAACCTTTCTCTCTCCTTGCCAATACAATGTACCTGCAGGAAAAGTAGCTTCGCCCAGCATCACTGGCTGACAGGAAGGTGTCGGTTCACTCTGCATGCCTGACACAGGCACACAAGTCACGTAAAACATTAACTCACATTGCCAACCATAGCAAAGTTACAAGAAGCAGTCTTATAATGAGAAGGGTCAGGCAGCCATAACAATTCAGCTTGCTACCAGCCAACAATCTAGTACATGTACTAGGGTACTCACAGTCCCCCAGTTTCACTGGACAGATTAGACAATCCTATTAAACAAGCCAGAAGGAGTGAGAAGATGCAAAGTGCAACAGGGTTTTAGCTTGAAATGTCATACAAGGACGGATGCTAACATTTCCAGACCTTTCTTTTTTAGAGGCTGAAAACCTAACAGTTCAGAATTCAATCTATCAGAAGTCAGCCTCCCTTGAAGCCTTCTGGCACAAGGAGTTCCTTTCCTTCTGTGTTTGTCTGGCATTTTGCACAAGCTGGAAGCCACCTGAACCAGAGTGCAATACTTACTGGTTTTTGCGTGCAAATGGAGAAAACAGTTGGTCTAAGTAAAGGAAAGGGGAAGGGTGTTCACAAGATTGCCTCTTTTCTTTTCCCTTCACACAAACACGAGAAAAACACAAGTATGAGAACAGTAGTAAGACAGGAGAAAAAAAAAAAAGCGAACTGGGGGACTTAACTGCTGCTTCAGTTATGACAGAAGAAACATGCCTGCCTAACTGCCAAGTCCTTTCAAAAAGCTTTTATTGCAGTCAAGGGGATTTTTCTTTTCCTACCCATGTGCTTTCAGGTGTTAAGTGCATTGTTGTTTTTCAAGATCCTGGGTATGGGAAGACACAATCCCACAGATTTCTACTGCTTCTGTTTTTTCATGACTCGTCTTGCCAAAAGTGGACAAGAACCTCTCCATTTGCAAAACTTACTTAACTGAGGAAAGTTTACCACAGCTGCTCAAATATCTAGGAGTCCATGAAACAGAAAAGAAATGTAACATGTTCAATTACACTGTACCATGATAAAAGCTCACATTGTAGAGTACCTATTGTTGCTTGCTGTGCCAGAGACAGGCAGGACAGACCCCAGAAACCCCTGCAGATGCAGGGAAAAGGCAGCAGGCAGGAAAAAGTGCAGGCTGTCAAACTCTTAATTCACTTTGCTTCCATTTGGTGGACTGACAGGCATGTTTCAGGCTGTGTGAAACACAAGCTTTTGAAAACTGAAGCCTTGTTTCAGTTCTGACCATCAAATGTGGTATGTGCTTATTTCCTGCAGGACCTCTCTGGGGTATGCTATGAGTCTTGCCAGGAGCAAATACCCCCACCGGAGAAGCTCCACTTGCAGGCATTGCTGAGGTACCTGTGAGGGGCAGGGCTGTGCATTTAGGAGAAGCTTTGTTGTTTAGCTTCATTTTGGAATGCTGCTGCACAGCTTTCTGTGGGCATGCTGGCCAATCACAGGAGGTGAAATGCTAACAAATCAAAGTGATCTTCCTTCAAAAATGAGCCCAAAGAAAATTATTACTCCCAAGATCACAGAATGCTCGGGGTTGGAAGGGACCTCTGGAGATCATCCGGTCCAACAACCCCCTGCTAAAGCAGGTTCACCTACAGCAGGTTGCACAGAATCACATCCAGGAGGGTTTTTAATGTCTCCAGAGAAGGAGACCCCACAGCCTCCCTGGGCAGCCTGTCCCAGCGCTGTCACCCTCAGGGTAAAGAAGTGCTTCCTCGTATTCAGGAGGAACTTCTTGTGTTGCAGTTTGTGCCCATTGCCCCTTGTCCTGTCACTGGGCACTGCTGAAAAGAGCCCGGCCCCATCCCCCCGACACTCGCCCTTAAGATATTTGTGTACATTGGTAAGATCCCTCTCAGCCTTCTCTTCTCCAGGCTGAACAGGCCCGGCTCCCTCAGCCTTTCCTCACCAGGGAGATGCCCCACTCCCCCCATCATCTCTGTGGCCCTCTGCTGGCCCCTCTGCAGCAGTTCCCTGTCTTTCCTCAACTGGTGAGCCCAGAATTGGACACAGTTCGCCACAAGAAAGTGGGACAAGGTATCTGTCTTTGCCAAATCAGCAGGTTGAATCAATACACTACCAAGGATTCAATGTAGTTTCATTGTAACTATTAAGTGCAGCAGCCAGCACTAAGCTGCCTTTTAGACCATTCCGAAGAAGTATCAGACCTTACCTCTAAATGGAGAAAGGAAATGCAGATGTAGAAGTGCAGGCAGTATGTGTTCTGCCTCAAAAAAGTGCCGCTTAGTTCCTATGGAGGTATAGCAGGGACAGAAATAAAAGCATATGTATGCAGAATTGACCAGAAAGGGGGAAACCCCAAAGGTTTCACAAAAGTAAGAAGAACTACTTGTTATTTTAATGCTATACATGCATGGGATGGAACTGAAGAGAACCAACCACCGATAGCTCAGTTGTTACAGTGCCACTGCGGCACATGAAGTCTTCTTCACCCTCCCTCCCTGCCTTAGTCTCTGCTCTAGTAGCTGGGGATGCTGCAGTGCTCTGCCCAAGGGATGGTGTTCCTTTCTTAAATCCACCCCTCTGAGCACTTTGGCACAGAGACTGGTAAGGTATCTGCACAGAATCTGCTTGTGCTCCCAAGCCACATCACAGTTGTTCTGCCTGTTTACAAAAAGTGCAAATTAGTAAATTCTCACTATTAAAGTGAGATTACAGTAGATTAAGCCTTCAATAAATGCTTAAGCTTGAAAGTCCCATTTATTTTTGTGCCTCAGCTGCCTATACCAAGACCACAGGAAACTGAGCATAGACCACAGTTTTCACCCTGCAGGTTTAGAAAACAAAACAGTTTGTTTTCACGGCAGTATTACTGACAGCTCTTTGCCTTACCATCCACTTGCCCCATATCAGGTCTAACTATACTACCATAGGCGAGCAAGTTTAGTCCTTTGTAAAAGCATTCAAAGAAAGAAATCTTAAATATTTATCCCTAGCTTCTAGGAAAAAGGGGGGGGGGGGGGGGGAGTGTCTCCACATGTAGGAACATCGTAACTCCAAAGAATCTTGCATTTCATGGCGCCAGACTATCATTTTCCTGATGGCAGGCTCTGGCTACCTTTTAATAATCTCCCCATCTGACAAATTTTCTTCTTCAAGAGAGCTGCTTTTCCTCTAATAGGGCATGTACTCGTGGTTTTTCCTTCTCAAATAGCCCATAATAATAATATTCACAGACACAAAACATCAAACAGCCTCTCCTAACAGTGGCTGCTAGGTCTGAAGCTCTAGCATGGTCTGGATTCCTTATGAGTTTGTTATTGTTTCAGCGTATGTTCCCCAAGATAGCAAAACAACACTGCTACCGTGTTTGCTGGCATAATGCTTTAAGGCATGTAATCAGTTGACCCTATCTAGTAACCAGCAGCCAAGGCAGCAGCAAACAGCAGATTACGGAAGTTTTAGAAAAGCTGCTTGTGTGGCAAGTGAACAGCTGTAGAATTTTCTCTTTGTGTTACTTTTGGTTGTCTGGTCCAAACAAGTACTATAGCAGTGTACTTCGAGTGTGCTTGAAATGTTCGTGCCAAGAGACAGGACATACCGGGCCTTGCAAACACCACATGTGGGTACGCTTGTTTCCTGGGGGCATTTCCACAACTGAGCCTCCATCACCAAGCAGCGGCAATCCATAGTCCCTAGCACTCATGAAACAGGTACTCCTCAAGTGCCCAATAATTGCAAAGATTAGAGTTAAAAGAAAGGCTTCAGTGTTCTGTCCCTCCCTGTCTCTTGAACAGCCAGATAAGCAATGACGGAAAAGATGTCACCAAGAAAGAGTATGGCTACTTTTGCGGAGGAATGTCGTAGGCCTGGCTAAGGAAATTGTGATGAAAACATCTGTCTTGTTGATAGAGCATGGCTTATTCTGGCCAGAGGGACAAAGATGACAGTATTAGCAGTTAATGCCTGTAACCTTCAACCTGTTACCATGTCTGTGCTTCTATCTGAAGGGCAATTCAGCTGACTTGCTAGCAAGCCAACCTACAGCGAGATTACCTTGTATTTGGAAGTATCCCAATTATGAACCAGTCGTGCAGGGATGAGGAAGCTGTCATCCACATGGCAGGTGCTGCAGTAATACCATCCACTGTAGCTGCACACCTTGGCTTTCCCATTGGACAAGCCTATGGAGCGCTGACAGCCTAGAGAAGAGTGAGAGGAAAAAGTCTGGATTTGTACATCATGCCAGAGGTACACACTCAGATGCAGTAAGAAAAGTAGTTATTCTACCATTTTAAATTGTATTTATTTTACCAATGCGCCATTCCTCATTCCCTAAAAAACAGAGGAATAGATATCAGTATTCTTGAACTAGCACTGAACAAGCATAAACTAACTTGGGCATCTATGACAGAGAGTTCAGAAAGCAGTCAAAGAATACTTAGCATTTCTTAATAAACAAAGGGAGAAGACCAACTCTGAGACACTGGGCATTTAAAAGCCATGGCTGTCTGAAAACCATGACCTGCAGCTTAGACAAAAAATAACAGACCACGGAAGTACTGTGTGCTTGCTCCAGAAAGCTCCCATTTTCCCCACAATGGAACAGGCCAACACTGGCTGCTTGGAGGAATGCAAGCCAGCTCCTGCTGACAGCCAGAAGGGATGCTGACTTGGCAGGTAGGATTCAGCCACATTAGCACAGCCAAGGCAAATGACAGTCAGACCATGAATAATAACTGTGAGCAGCAGTCACATCGAGAATGAGTAGTCCTTGACTAGCAGTAGTGACACAGCTCAGTTTCCTGCAGGTTGGTTGGGGTTTTTTCCTTACAATTGGATTACTCTGGGTCTTACACAGTCTGAGGTCTGCCTGATACTTTTTTCACAGCTGGATCCCTTGCGTCTTCCCATGCCCTCCTGTGTGGAGTCCCTAGGATAAAACAATGCATTCAAAAACTGCTGCTTTAGTTGGAAAGAACTAATGCAGAGCTCTTCTTCACCTGACCACCTGTTTTCACGAAACACATCGAAACTCCACATATTTGACACCCCTGTCTTTCTCTCAACTGTGACTAAAACGAACCAACAGGTTCAAATAGTAGAGTGGAGGGTTGAAGACAGACAGCACAGTCCCATTAAGCAACCTGCTCAGGAAGTGAGGCTAAAAATGTTTGGATAAGATACAGTGAGATATCTATGGTTATTAACACCTCTTTGAAACAGCACACATGACAGTGTTTCTGCTTTTCCTTCAAATGCTAGTGTCCTTGTATGACATTTACAGCTACAGACACAATTAGCACCAGAGCCCCACTCCAGCATGTGCTGTATGCTCAGACGATCTCCACTGGAGCTGGTTAGTAATGCTGATTAGCGGAATCCTTGTACATCACTTTCACAGCAAAAGTATTGGTTAAAGAGAGTTTTTCAGGCAGAAGTCAACTGACTGACTGCTTTTGTCAGTATAACTGATTTTGTTTATTGTAACTATGTAACTTCTCTCACTGAGAGCATCTTTTTTCCCCAGTAGAAGTTACCCTGACTTGAGGAGAGTTTACAGTTCAACTACTCTAGGCATTAATCAAACTCCTCCTTCTCCCCATTAGCTGATGCTACCATGTCCCCTCTGCTCTAATCAAAACAATTACAATAACCTGACCACACAATTAGTTCACTTCCTCCTCTTCCACACTCCAGAGCCATTTGGCCACTGATTTCACACTATTAAGTGAATCAGTGTGGAACCTGTTCTGTCTCCATCTCTCTCACCCTTCCCTTTTTCTGAAGTGAGGATATGCAGTTGAAAAAGGCAAATATATCAACAGGTCAGCTGATGAAAGAGCTACTCATATAGTGTCTTCTCCTTTACCATCCATAAAATCAGAGCGTAAGTATAAGCATGTATGTCAAGTGGTATAATTCAACGTACATAATGCAAAAATGTGATCTCACCTTAGCTAATAATCAAGCAGAAAACCCAGACATTATGACTGTAAACTATTACCACTATAGAAATAATTCTTGTACAGTAAATCTTAGCAAAACTTTTTGGAAAGCAACATTTTTTGGGCAGAAAGAATGCAGGTATGCCTTTTATAAGGGTAAAGTCAATTCAGGTAATTCAGCAGTGTGTTACAAAAAAACAGGTGATCTATGACTGTGGCTTGGGATCAGAACTTAAAGAAGGCAAAAACTTCGTATTTCCCTCAGTGCAAAGCATGCATTTTCCTGTCTTTCCTTTTCTGTTTCTTTTTTTCTGTATTTTTTTCAAAAAGGCAGTTTCCTGACTAGTCTGTTAAAAGTGTTTCCATGCAGTACTGCTCCACTATGCTGTTATGGTTGAAGTCAGCAGGCATACTTGGTAGTAAGCTCAGTATCAGTGCCCTGTAGTACATATAAAACTATTCTTTCAATTTTTAAAATGCATTCATACATAAAAGGTAAAGGTTTTGATCAGCTAAAGAGACATGAAATACCAGTCCTGTTTGGCTGACATGAAATTAATCTGACTAGTAGCACTGGAACATGCTTGCAGAAGGTACTCAAACTGTTGCTATGGAGCCTGTGTTTTTATAAGCACAACAGAGGTAAATCTTGCCCCTCTGTAAAGGAAACAGAAGTATGCCCACTCCTCATGGAGCAAGATGAAGAGATCTACAAAACAGAGCATCCCTCTTTCCCAAGCTAAACAGGAACAAGCCCTCAGAGAGGATGTTTGTGTTAGCAGTACCTCAGTATAGCACATTCTTCTGTGCCAGCCTTGCTAAAAGAAATGAAGAGTCTGAATCTTTCTCCTCACTTGTTGCCTTTGAATTCCCTATCACTGAAAAGCACTGAAGCATCTGTCTTTACACCTCAACTGGCTCCAACTTTAGCTTTCATTACATACAGCCATCACCTCACATCGAATGAAACAGAGACTGCTAAGTGACTTGTAGCATTCTCCAGTTCAATGTGACTGGACCAGCTGATGAAGTACTAGTGGTAAAGCTGTGTCTGAATGAGACTGAAGTTTCCTAACTCAATGCCACTGAAACCTTCATCCACACTCCTCGCTAGCCAACACTCAACTCATCTGGCGGATGGGGATGGGGACAGGACACACTGATTTCACCTAACTGCCACTGTGCGCTCCTTGCCACTCCACAGGCTGCTTAGTTTGCCTCAGTACCCTAACTCCTATCCATTAGACTGAAGGTAAGAATAAGCTAAATTCCAATTTGAATTGCCATCATCCTAAACTAAAACGTTTGCAGTTGAGAAGTCATCATTTTAAGGCCTGATTTCTTGCACCCAGAAACTCATTCCAGTCCATGGGGTGAGTTTCCTCAGGAGAGGAATGACAAAGCACCAAAGTGCACCTCCTCCTCCCTATGTCCAGCCCATAAGAACTAAAGGTCTCTGGGGTGAGGAGGATCTCAGCAAGCAATCCTGGATGCCCTTGCCTTCAGGAAGGGTGGTTTTATAAAGAGAGGAAAGTGGAAGAAGTTCCTACCCAAGCAGCATCATTGCTTTCTCCCTTATCCCAGCCCTTCTCTGAGCCCATGTTTGTTTTCCTGTTCCTCTGAAACACATTTTTACACAGACTATTTCTCACTCCATATCCTCAAGTAAAATCACATTCTGTAAAGCTACAAAACAGTTGCAAGGTTGCTGTATTTTAGATGAGAATGGAGCACTGGCACCTACCTTACATTCTCCCTTACCTTGCAAGCTTTGCTGTTTGAAAATCACCATCTTTTCCATTCCTATCTGTTGTGACTCATAATGATGGCTATTTCTACAATCCTTTCAAATCAAGTTATCAAAGCACTGATTTTCTTTGATGTTATGCAGTTCAAAGCGATGTAGTGTGACAAACATATTTCTGTGGCATAGACCACTTATGCTACTTTTTTTTTTTTTTTAAGATGGAAAAAAAGAAAGCAAGAGTGAGAGAGAAAGAAGAGAAGGAAGAAATAGCTTGTGGCTTAATGCTCTTGGAAATCTGGCACCTGGACGGTCAGGTACATAAACCTGCCATCATGTTTACCAGAAGCAAAGCTAGTACTGATTCCTGGCTTTAAACTGTTAGGCACCCCTCCCAGCAAGATAGTCAGATGTAGCTGACCACCTCAGAGGCAGTAACACAACACAATAAATAGTTAAGGGTGGGGAAAGGGACCATTCCATGTTTGCAGAGAAAACTGTTACTTCCCTGTGGTTAGAGAGCACCTTCCACAGATGGGGGTAAAAAACAGCACAACTTTCACCAAGCCTCTCTCACCTATTCCTAATGCTCTCACACAGAATATTATTTCTATAACATCTGTACAAAGGTCTGGCAAACCCTGAGCGTAGAGCAAGGAGAATAGTGCAATATTTCCCTAGTATCCCAAATCATCCCTACCTAAATAATGTTATAGAGCAAGCTACAGAGGGAATAAGTGTAGCTGTAGGTGTACTGTTAGCAAAGTGAGGGAAGGAGTAATCTCAAACCTTTCATCACAGAAAATATAACAAAACAGCCTTGAAATCAAGCAAAGAAAATAGGGGTTAGAAAAAATAGCAGCAGGAAAGTGCTGCTGAGTACAGATGAACTTCTCTCAACATGTCTGTAAGCAGAGCAGAGTATCAACATCAAGAGGCTCATCTCCAAATGCTAAGACTTTGGGAAGCAAGAAGCACAGGAAGATTAGGTTAAAAAGTTGTTGTAACAAGTCTCTCTCCTTGACTTAAGATGGTGGTGAGGATAGTATGGAGGAGGAATCCATGACACTGGAATACAATTCCTCTTCTGCAAAGTGTGGAAAACACCATTTCTGCCACTTTCAGGGTGTTGCATACTCTTACGGTCAAGGAAGACACACACACAAGTACTCTTTTTATCCATATACCTATTTCTTCAGTCTTTCAGTAGGAAGAGATTGGAGTAGCTCCACAGTGAAACAGAAAAAGTGGAAGACCAAATTAGAATTAAGTACACAACTGGTCTCCTTATTCAGTGAAGTTCCTTGCTTAGTATCAGGAAAAAGCAACTCCCTCGTGATTGTGTACCATAATTAAATCTGTGACAGATTAGCTCAGAAGCTAATTCATTTAGAAACAACATACAATATGAAGAAAATGACCCACAGACTTCAAAAGGCTTTCAGCTTGATAAAGCCATAAAACAGACTAAGCAGGAGAACCAAAGCAATGAATTTTCAGCGTGTTAAATCAGACATACAACATTGCTCTAGCTGCTCAGCACAATCAGAAAGAGAAGGTGAGAATTACTTCAGCTGCTGGCCTTGTGTTTCTGCACCTATTCCAATTCACTCCACCATAGGAAAACTCAAACTCACAAGGAAAACACACTAACAAACCAGCTCAGTTTCCCCTCATGCCTATCCAGGCTTGAATGTGCATTACACTTGGTCCTTTTCCCAGCACTACTTTTATTCCAAAGCAATTATCTTCCTAAAGAAATAATCAAAAACTCATAAACCTCCAAGCAAAGTCCCACACTTTACTTACCTTGCCTACTTTTTTGTGAGCTTCTTACAGACTTTATCTAAGTAACATACAAATCCCACATTATTTATGGCAGCAATGTACAAATCCCACTTTAATTATAATTTAGATCAGCTTCTCCAGAAATAAGGAACAGCTCACTATTCCCCAGCTCCCAGATTCTTCTTATTTTTTTTTTAAATAGACTCCAAAGGATGGACTAACCGTTCTGAGTCAATGGAAACCTGTTCAGCTTTGCTTTGCTGAGACTCTGAAGCGCTGCCTGACAGCAGGGAATAGGAGCTCCTGTGGAATGACTTATTGGCAGGATTCAGTAATTCGCCAGCTCTTAGTCAGGAATGGGAACTGAACACACTCTCTGGGCCAGCTCTTGGTCTGCCAGCTAGGAGTAAGTAGGTAATTTGAGCATAATTAATAATGGTACTCCCATTCCTACAGTTGATTACAGAATCACAGAATGGTCAGAGCTGGAAGGGACCTCTGGAGATGGTTTAGTCCAACCCCTGCAGGTTCACCTGCACCACGTTGCACAGAATCACATCCAGGAGGGTTTTTAACGTCTCCAGAGAAGGAGACCCCACAGCCTCCCTGGGCAGCCTGTCCCAGCCCCAGCGCTCTGTCACCCTCAGGGCAAAGAAGTGCTTCCCCGTATTCAGGAGGAACTTCTTGTGTTGCAGTTTGTGCCCGTTGCCCCTTGTCCTGTCACTGGGCACTGCTGAAAAGAGCCCGGCCCCATCCCCCCGACACTCGCCCTTAAGATATTTGTGTACATTGGTAAGATCCCTCTCAGCCTTCTCTTCTCCAGGCTGAACAGGCCCAGCTCCCTCAGCCTTTCCTCACCAGGGAGATGCCCCACTCCCCCCACCATCTCTGTAGCCTCCGCCGGCCCCTCTGCAGCAGTTCCCTGTCTCTCCCGAACCGGGGAGCCCAGCACCGGGCACAGCGCTCCAGATGAGCCTCACCAGGGCAGAGCAGAGGGGGAGGATCAGCTCCCTCACCCTGCTGGCCTCGCTCCTCCTCATGCCCCCCAGGGTGCCATCGGCCTTCTTGGCTACAAGGACATACTGCTGTCTCATGGGCAACTTGCTGTCCATTACACTCCTATTCGGTTTTACATACTGATAAGGTAAACAAGAGAACAGCAAAGAGCGTACCAGGTACCTGTGTGATCTGAGCAAACACTGGGGCCAGTGTCCTCAGCTGTGGCCAGGTCCTTTAGCAAAGAGAGTCTCTGCTTAGCTCAGTTTTCATTACTGCTCCATAGTTAGTTTGAAGACCACTTATCCCTGGCACTGCTCACTCATTTACCTACACTGAAGGCTATCTGGTTTGCTAAGTTTAACTTATTTGATACAGCAACTATTAAATGTACTTACAAATAATCAGCTCTGTCTCTGTTTGAATACACAGCTGGTTTGGTACCTCCTTTTAACATGAGGAAGAACTGTGCATTAAGTGTGGTTATGTATTTTTTGCCGATGCTGTTTGGCTATATTTCTTCTTGGTCACACATCACTACCACAGCACTACCTTGGGCACAGGCACTGTTCAGATTTACACAGCACAGTTTATGTATCAGAGTCTAGTGACAGTGTAGAAGGCCAGACTCACAGCTGGCCTGTGGTTTGTTCTGTAACTTTTTACACTTCCCCTGACCTGATCCACATGCAATAGTTTTGCTGATGATACACTGCTGTGGGACGTAACAGAAGGCGGGGAACCCTGCCAACACACACACAAATGCCCTGGTTTTCCAGTAGTGGACCTAAAGCAGCCATTTTCCTTCTGTATTTGTCTCCCAGGGCTGCACACCTGCACAGATGCTCTGATGCTGAGCAAATGCACAGTGCACACCACAGGTTTTTTTCCAGAGCAACATTAAGAGGGGCTCCCTATGATGCCAGCTTCTGTGAAACCTCTAAGATTCCCAAACCTTTGCTATTTATCCTCTTCCAAATTTTGTTAAAACAGTCAGGTAGATTCAAATCTTATGGGGCAGGGGCAAAACTGTGAGCAAACAGCATTATAACATAAGCTTTGTTTCCTAGGAAACTAAATTAACAGGTATGTCCCAAACTAGCTCAGGGACCTGGTATAAATTGTAACTGCAGAAAGTGGTGTGCAACTAGTTCCTGCCTGTGCCTTTCTGTAAAGGCAAGGCCTTTATTAGTAAAAGCTGGCTTGACTGATTTAAAAGATGCTAGCCCAACAAGTAAAGCTGTCTCTTGTAACACAACTCATGAGGAAACTCTGGGTTCTCAAGAGAAGAACTGGAGATGGAGGTGTTAAAGAGTTTTGGGGTCTGAAAATGCTTCCTTTTCTCCAGTAGCTTTTTCCATCCCAACAAAGGCGAGACTTGGACATTTAGACTCCCTGGTTTTGGCATTCTCTTCTTTAAACTTTATGCCAAAAGATTCATCAAGCCTGGCTTCACACAATAAATGGACCAAAAAAATCCCCCAAGCAACCAAGAGTTCTTTGGGGGCAGAGGAACTAACACCTAGCACCCACAAGCCAGGAAGAAACATGGCACAGCCAACAACAAACACAGAGCCTACACTGAGGGTAGAGACATACTCACACACAGCAGAACTGAGCTCTTAACAGTAAAAGAAATAAGCACAGATATTTTATTTGTGATGGAAAAAAAGAAAAAGGAAAAAAAAAACATACTGAAAGCTTCCAGATTGTTCACAGAGGCAGATTAGAGCAATGGGGTCACCTATCCCCATACAGGCAGCACAGGCACCCTTAAAATCTGACAGGGGGAATATGTAGATTCATCAGCCAAGACATTTGTGTCAGCTGTTCTGACTGAAGGGCTGAGGCAAAGAAGTCAGTAAAACACCAACTGAGGATTGCAAAGTGCACATCAGGCAGGACAGGCACTGAACTGGCCAAGCATTCATCTAAACTGCTCTTCTGGGCAGCAGCAGGGCAACTCCAAACCAAATCCTATGAAGGGGAAAACATCACCGCAAAGGTGACGGCCAAATCCCAGGAAGGTGAGGGATCTAACTTCTACCAGCTCAGACAAAAAAAATAGTTCTTGCTGCCATTCCCCCTAGTCAAAGCATCTTAAAGCTGTATTGAAGAGCTCACTCACCTTACCAGTGAAGATTAAATAGCTTCTGTGATCACGTCATGCTCATCTGTGATCGCTGATAACAGGTTTAATCAACTCAAGCAAGTAAGAGAGATACCATGCGGTCTGATCTTTCCCCAGACAAGATGCCACATGGCAAAGCACCATGGACCAGCAACCTTTGAAACACAGAGGTAGGTCCACTGCAAATTAAGTACTTTGTGCTACACAAATTCAAGTCACCCTTGTCTGCAAACCTTCCCCCGACTCCTCCCAACAAGTCAGGGGCCTTTTTTAGACACGTATTTTCCAAATACTACTTTAGACATGGAGGATGTTTTTTCTGCTCAGCTGGTGTTAGCTACGAAAGAGTAAGAGTTTAGAAATACCACTGTCAGCAGTGGAAGTTTTACTTCGGAATCAATAGAAACTGGGCCTGAATGTCAAATACAAAACTAGAAGACTGTGGTCTAAAGCGAAGATACTTAACAATAAAACCTTTAGAGTGCAAAACACATTCCCAGGGGACTTCACAGAGTCTCAAATACAGGGAAGGCAAAAAGCTGCTGAAGTCTTGGAACAAAGAGATCAATTGAAATGAAACCAAGCACAAAATACATATAGCACTTAGAAAGCACAATCCTAAAAGCCCTGGACAGGTAACAACAATTGTTATTTGGGACTAAAAATGTGACAAGAGTGCTGACAACCTTCCAAAGGACCTTCTGGTATTTTATGATTGTGCTACATTTGCTAAGATTTGTCCCCTAGGATTTTTACTTCAGTGACATGCTACCAATAGGTGCTGGGTGTGATGACAGTTCACAAACTGTATTTACTAAACTCAGGGACGAAGCACCCCTGCTTTTCAACTATCTGGATTTGAGAAGTTTCAACTATATGGCTTTTCGAGAAGCTGAACAAGTCAACATAGTACCTGGCTAATTTTTCCCCCTTTTTTTTTTTTTAAAAAAATCACACTTTCTGGCTTGCAACCTATTAGGAAAAGACTTCCTTCTCATGAAGGGGGGGGGGGGGAGAAGAAAAAAAAAAAAAAAAAAGGAAAGAACTTTACGTTTATTGCAGTAGGGGATGGTTCCAGACTAGGTGAGCTAGAGCAGAGGCTGCACGAGCTGGGCACGTTGCGCTGGGCTGTTCCCCATCTACACACATGATCACGGCACTAGAGGCAGAATGACTCCTTGAAAGCCAGCAGCTTTCCACCTGCTGCTCAATTTGACAGGGCGGCAAGCTCAGGAAATAGCCCATTTACTAACCTCGGCTTCTCATTCAGCTCAGCCAACTAAGCCAGTGGAGCCCTAATAGCAGTATTTATCCTTCTGGCAAGTGAGGAGACATGGAGAAAGCAGGGAAATGAAGACAGAAGGCACCCCACAAGAGGAACCATACAGGCAAATAAAAGCATGTAGAGCACATTTTGCAGAAGGCACAAACTCCCACATCCATTAGGACTTGCAGTCTAAGCAACAAGAGTTCCTGGCAGACACAACTGACTTCTCTGAAGAAATGTTTGTTTTAATATAGGACAGGGGGAGAAAAAATAAAAGGTGAAAAGGAAGTCAGACATCAAAAGAACAGGAGCTATGCAAAAACAGGAGGCAAGGGCAAAGGCCGTTTGTCTTCCCCATCTATGGAAACGTGAAGGCACATGCCAAGGGAACAGCAGCAGTGAAGGGCACCTGAGGACATGAGGGCTCCTTACAGACCTGCAGGAGAAATGCCCACCTTGTCCCAGCAGCCCATAGCCGGCCCAACAGGGAGACAGGACAGCCACTGGAGTACTCACAACCAGCAAGCACTGTCTGCAAGGTGCTGCGCTTACCAAACATGTTTTGATGGAAGCCACATCATCTCAAATTTGTAACATGAACTATTTGGGAATTTCTCCTTTATCCAGGTGAAATAAAGACATAAAAATAGCACACACCCCCCAACAGATCCTCCTAACATAATGCATGTGTCATTTCCTACATACTCCTAGAAATCATAAACCCTGATATTTACCTGCTTGGACTTGCAACCAACTTTCACTTCATATCCATTTGAAGGTAAGGGGTAGGTCCCTCCAAAGTCTCACCTGAGCAGACTGACACTCACAAATGCCACTCTTGCTCAGAGCCCCAAACACTTCCCACAGGAACACAGCTGTACCCAGCAACAGCAAGATGAAGCCTTCAGTTATACAAACACACAAAGGACAAGGCAGCTGCCATTCCAGTGCTACCAGTTGCTAGTTAACCCCATGTTCCAAAATGTATTGCTCTTCCCTGCCAAAAATATAAATAATGGCAGCAAAGGTAAAAGTGTTTTCAAAAACCAAGCCTCTCCACTGTTCAAGCAGCGGCCTATTCACTCATTTCCTGGAAATCAGGAGAAATAATGCCCTGCCCTCCACAGCAAGACAAAGAGTTAAAAACGTGGGGAAAAGCTTTTGCATCTGCTGATCAAGCAAAAGAAAACTTTTTTCAAGCTGCCCTTCTGACTCCAGTGCATCAACAGTTTGTTCCCCCTGTCCCATAACTACATCTGACACCACCGTCCTGGCTTATATCACGAGTTGAAAAGTGCTAGTCAGCCTCCAAGATAAACTTGTCAATAGCGAGGCACAGACATTCGCATTCTTCCCTACCTGCTTTTGAGTGTCAGCTGTGTGTCTGGGAGCGGTCCCTTGAAAAGCTTTTACGGAGGGAGAGAAGGAAAGGGGGTTGCAGAGGGCATTTCAAACAGAAAAAAAATCGGGGAGGAGAACCCCACAAAGACTGCAAAGAGAAAATAAAATAAAAAAAACCCCTGTCCCCATCAGGTCCTCCCAACAACCTTTTTTATCAGAGGTTCATTGTCAATCAATTAGCCAAGGCAGCAGGGGTCTGTAGGAAGGGGGCTAGCTCGAGAGACAATGGTCTGCCCTGTTGTATTACTATTTAATCACTTTTCCTAAATAAATAAAGCAGCCCTGAGGTGCTGTCATGTCAAGGGAATTTATAACAAAAAAACCCTTCATTTTTCATTGGTCATTACTTTTCCTTCCCTCCCACCCCTGCAGGACTAGAGAGGGTTATTACTGTAGCCTTAAGTTCCATCTTTGTGTTGCTTGTCTTTGATTCCCACTCGGACCTTGCCACTTTCTGGCACTAATTTGTTAGGCCGAACAAAGGAGGGATTTGTACCTCCTGTAAGGTCTCAATTAGGAAAGGCTTCTGCTGTATTATGCGCCATTGGGACAGGACACAAAGACGGTAATTACAGGAATTTGCACTAAATGGCTGAAGAATTCACAGCAAAACTTTTCTTCCTCCCCCCTCCTCATCCTTTTCCAAGCTTACCCCTCCCAGCAGCCCTGGGGAAAACCCAGTTCTCAATGCCTGCAAGCTGTAATTACCAACAGCAGGCCCCTTAGGTTAAACAGCAGCCCATGCCAGGGAACAGCACAAACTGCCTGCAGGGAGCAAGGCACAAGGAAGGGCTCTCAGCTGCTGGTGTGCCTCCGAAGTCTTCTCAGCACAAACTTTTCTGAGCCACACAAGTTTCCTCAGTTTCTCCCAGTTATAATTACAATTATTAATTTCTTTGTGATGTGCTAACAGCTACAAGTTCCAGTTTCAAAGACCAGCTTTAAGGGTCTCAGGCAGACGGCAATGTGTCCACTCCTACAGCAAATGCTGTGCACCCCCACCCTCAGGTACGGGGAATCCCAGTGGCCAGCTTCTCACAGACTCCACAACTCTGCATTTCCCTGCACGAGTGTTCAGTCTTGCAAACTAAAAGAAGACCACAGGAGCACTGGGAATCCTCACATGCATCAGGAAAAGACTCCACGCAAGCCTCACACGGTCAGAGTACCATATTTCTGTGGGGAATACGTGAGTGCAGATGCATCGACCCCACGTTTGGGGTTGGAAATGAACCCTTTCCCACAGAATTCTGCTCCCATAGTACATAATGCAAGACTAAAACCTAGTCCACATTTAAGACATGCATTTTGTTGCCATCCCAGGTCCTGATCCTATTTTTGAGGAGATCACTAGAAATGCTCATTTGAAACTCTCCTGCACCTCAGTCAGAGGATGAAGCAAAATTACAAAGATTTCCTCTACTGAGCTTTGAATTAAAAGAAATTAGGAGAAAGGAATAAAATTTTAATGTCAACTGGGATGTTATCTTAAAATGCAGCCATTAATTCTGCTGTCCTCTTGAGTTTCACAAGGCTGTCTGCTGGGTAACACAGTGGGCTGGATCCATCTTGGGGATACTTACTGGATCCATTCCCAGAGTCTCCCTGCAGTTTTCTCTCTCACAACTACCTTGAAAGGTAAGAAGTGACCATTGTCCAGTGGTGTTCAGGTAATCAGTTACCACAGGACCTATAGGCACCTTCAGTTTCAGCAATAATTTGGCACATAATTACTCCCTGAAAAAATTGACATGCAGTCACACAAAGAGCCTGTGGTAAAAAAACAGAACTGATTTCAGGCACAGGCCCAAAATACTGTGACCAAATCATTAATTGCAGTGAGGCCAGCCTTCACGATGCTCCAGCTACCAGGCGGGTGCCATGCACTGTGCAGAGGTGAGCAGGAACACCACCTGCAGATGACTACCAGAAAGGGATGAACCTAGCTGAACCCACTGCCAGTTCTGAGGGCAACCCAGTACTTCTGGGGCTCAGGTCTCCCCTGGAAGGGATTCAGGCCAGCCACTAGGTCCTGAGCCCACACAGACACCACGCATACTCACACACACGCACCCTGAGCGTGATTCCAGAGTAACAGGAGACCTCCACACCAGACCCCTACGCCAGGCCAGAGCAGGGAGGAGGCAGGACCCTGACAGTTCACATAACAAAAGAGGAAAACCCTCCAGAAAAGCTGTTTCTGATACAGCTGACAGTTGCTAAGTGAGCATAACTAAAGCCAGCCAGAGACTATAGTTTAGGCACAAGGTGCCCCAATTTGCTCCACAAAAGTGCCCTTGCTTAAGTAAAAGGACACTGAACTGCATTTACTTGGGCTTTCTCTATTTCCACTTAGTTCCCAAACTGGATAAAATACTCATCTTGCCTGGGACTAGAATCAGCAGTCAAATTAACTGAAATTTACAACTAGATGCTGAGGCTGAAGGTTGTTTTCACCCTTGCCTCAAGGGAAGAACCAAGCAGAGAGCTCACGCCTGAACCTCAGTGCCAGAACACATATCACCAAATGATGGTGTTTCAGGGAAGCATATATGCTTTGAGGAGTCTCCCCAAAAGGCTCAGAGCTGAAAATGAGTTCCAAAAATGACCCAGAGGAGACACACTAATAAAACGAAACAGAAGCGCTCAAAGTTGGAAAGTTGCATCGTATCCAGAATTCAAATCCCTTTGATTCTGGACCACCTTTCCAGTGTCCTGAATCAAGAAAACAGCTCGGTCACCCTGTAAGGCGGCACTGGCTCAGTAGCACTGTATGTGCAGGATCTAACATTCCAGCATTACTCATCATCCAGGTGAATCCCTGAATATCCCCATAGGCTTTTCCTCCATATCTTACAGACAGCAAAGAAAGGCTAACGCACCTAAGTGTCTACAGCCATAGTGAGAGGCAGGGAACGGCTGTGTGCTGCTAAAACTGAACATGCTTTTCCAAGTGATTTTCTTTTACTGCAGAAGGGGAGTGGGTGCAGGAACCTGGTTGCTTACCTGCACACTTGAAGCTCTGAACTGTGAGCCCCCTCTCTAGAGACAGCGTGGTCAGGATGCTCAGGAAGCTGGTGGTCACAGACTGGCGCTTGCTCTTTCTAAGATCATTTCCAAAGGGCCGATCTCCAGGTTTGTTCCTAAGTGTGACCTGTGGATTCTGAGTTAAACTTCTGGTAGTGCTGGCTGCTGCTCTCAGTGCGTCCATCCACTCCTGGGCCCTCTGACGGGTCTCTGCACGCAGGCGGAGGACATCTTGAGGAAAAATGACCTGAAAGCAAGAGTCACAGCCATCCTGAGTATCTGTCTGGACCGACAGGCACACATCGACATTGTAGCTCAGCAGAGGATCTTCATCAAGCCTACCCGGCTGGAATGCCATGAGGTAAGACCTGTTCAAGACAAAAGTAAATGCCTTCCAGTTATTCTGGACAGTTAACCTATAAAGAGTCCCTGATTTGAGAATATTTTGGTACTCTTTAGTGTTTTCAGTCAAATTCATGGATAGGAAGAGTTCCATAGGCTTCTCTAACAATCCATTGGTTTGAGAAAGGTCACTGTTATTTTCAGGCTTTGGCACATTCTCCAGTTTCTCCTGCTGTCTTGTGAAAGCAGGCACAGAAGCACGCACCACTTCCCACAGTTTCTGTCCCCAGTCCAAAGCCTCCCATGAGGACTCCGCCTTCAGCTGCAGCTGTGAGTTGTCTGACAAGACAGCGTCCACCACCTTGGTTTCAATGCAACCACTAACAGTGACCCTTTGAAAAAGCATGAGTGGATACACAGTGGGAAGAGTCTGGTTGCCACTGCTGTCCAAGCAATATAGGTACAGTTTGTATGGGGAGAGCTCAGCGTAACAGGTTTGCCAGTAGCTGTCATTGTCTCTTCTAATTTCTAAATATCCCTTCTTCAGAATATTTGGGAACATTGGCTTGTGTTCTGGAGGAAACAAAACGAGAACATTATCATTAATTTTTTTTAAATAATCATTTTGAATTGTCATTCCGGCTCATGCAACTCTCCCACCCATACATGATACATCTGGAGGATAGGATCACAGAAATAGCCTTCACACAATAGGTTATAATTATTAAATACAAGCACTGACTCCACATCTGAGACAAAGAGAATGCAGAATTTTTTTACCCAGAGGTACCAAAGCACTTCACAAAAAAGGGGACAGGGAAACAGAGGGACAAAGGAGCAAAGCAATTTTTCTAAGATTATCCTGGATAGCGACAGAGCAACAACACTGCAAGTCTCCCAGAATCTAGTCCAAAAGAATACAGTATTATCAAGTAATCTATTGCCAACTAAAATAGATCTCACAGTGAGAAACACATACAAACTAAAATGCCACCTTCCCCTCCTGCCCTTCTCTGTCCCAGGCTCAACTTCATGCTTTCACACACAACCCCTCTACCTTGCCCCTGTCCCCAGCAGCCCAGGGGGAAGGAGAATGGGGGGTTGTGGTCAGTTCCTCTCTGCTGCTCTTTCTTCCTCCTCACACTTTTCTCCTGCTCCAGGATGTGTCCTCTCCAAGGGCTGCAGTCCTTCAGGATAAACCTGCTCCTGCATGAGCTCTCCATGGGCACAGTTCCTTCAGGGCATCTCCACCTCCTCCAGCATGGGGTCCCACATGGGACTGGAAGGAGATACCTGCTCCACCACGGTCTGTCTCCCCAGGGCCTGCAGTGGAATCCCTGCCCCAGTACCTGCAGCACCTTCTCCTCTGACCCTGGGCTGCTTCTCACACTTTTTTCCTCACTCCTCACACTGCTGGGCAGTGCTTTGTCCTTTCTGACATGCAATCTGTCAAAGAGGCCCATCTGGTGGCTCCCACAACTGTGCCCTGCATTGAGGCCACTGGAACTGGCTGGAACAGCTCCGCTGCCAGCACCTGGGCACCGCACCTGGCAGTGACTTACCTAAGACACGGGGAATGGAGAACTGTGACCAGCAACAGCACATCTCAGCACGACCTGGGATCAGAACATTTTGCACAGCTCCATTTACTGGAGAGGAGCTTTGCTGATTTCTGGGAATCACGGTCAGGACCAGCAGACATGACCAAAAAAGAGAAGCAAGAGGTTTCCCAGACCCACACACAGATATCTAAGTGACTCAGCACTTCAGGTGCTTCAGACCCTTTCACAAACCTTGGCACAAAGCAAACTCAAGGGGAATTTTCTTCACCCCCAGAAAACCAGCCATATATGAGTCAGTCTGGGCACCAAAGTGATAGGAATTTAAAAGAAATTATCTAAAGCATTTCTGAGTTTTAAAAAAGGTTTCCACGCAAGATTTGCCCCAATCTGATTTGCACCACTTCAACCATCATCAATACATGCAAACTGTATTTTCACCTTGGGCAGGACATGTGGCTCTGTACAATTTTTGTCAGTCTCTGTATAAATTCAGTGGCATTCACACTATTATGCTCTAACACCAACTTTAACACTTGGACCCCAAAACAACCCAGCCCTGAGGAACAAATTTTTGCTTCCATTTGACTTCTAGTTCCACTTGCTTCACTTACAAACACTGACAAAATTAACAGACACAAGTGAAGAGGTTGACAATCTCCCTCAGAGAACAGTATTACTGATGCAGGAGCAAGGTAGCCACCTGGGAACAGCTCCTCATCCACCGCCTGGCACAATTAGGTCAAAACAAAATCAGCATCAATTGACCTTAACAGGCAGTGTTACAAACCACATCAACACAGGAGCTGTTTCACCAGTGGTTTCTGCCCTCAGGCTGACAGCCTTTGAAAGAGCATAGGGCAGACAGCTGGAGGCACAAAGTATTTTCAGCATCTCAGCTTAACCAATTACTACTCATGTTAACAGGCCACGCTCTAACAAGTTTTAGACATGATCACCTCCGAGTGTACCTAGGATGCATTCAGCGCAGATCTAACAGAATAGAAGCTTGATGAAGCTTGGAACAAAGAGCCAAAGAAGAGCCTGTAAAGAAGTCACCGCATCCCCAATCTGTACTGGGCTTCCCAGCTAACATGGCCAGGGACTTCCCCACCACCAGCTAATGGGCCAGGAACTATGAGTGTTTGAGGGACTCAGTTACTGTCCAAGGGGCTTCTGACACCAACTGGTGAGAAAGCAGAACCTGGGCTGTAATGTACATTCTAAGGAGATGCTCCCACCCTTGGCTGAAAGCACTGCTATAGTTGGTTGTGAGTGTCGTGTATGGGCAGGAGGAGGATTCAGGACAGCAAGCGTAAAAATAAAAAGCTTTGTCTAGCTCTTCAGTGAAGACCAACTTTAAGGATTTACAAAGATTAAGCAGACAAGTTTCAGTTAAACTTAATGAACAAACATAAGAATTAATTGTTTGATATATTTAACGTGGATATGCAAACCTTATAGGGTTTAAAAAAACAGGGGGAGGATGCTACCACCCATCCACACTAACAAGAAGGATGCACTCAGGTTTTGCATTGCCAGCTCAGCCTCAGCTTCCCCACATTACCCACATACTCAGAATGGAGCCTGCACTTAACACCACATTCAAAGCACTCTACCTACAAAGATTTCCTGCATATATGACTAAAATCATAACAACAATTTAAAAATTGCTACTGTGGCACTAGGTCTGAAAAGGTGGAAAAGAAATCAATATAACTATGCCTTGCAGACAAATAAGCTACTCAAGAGTATTTCGGCTAAATATGAAAACTGAAAGCCTAATCTAAAACTCAAAATGGCAGAGAAAAACCACTTTCATAGCCCAAATGGATAGATACACACGCATGCACTCACACGCACTAAAAGAGAACCGATTTTGTTCACTGTACATCTCTGGCCCTGACATTCATTAGTATTTCTGCGCTAACTCAAAAGCCATTAATTTCTCTGAAACCCACACTAATCCCTTTGTAGTGCAGATAATGGGCAGCCATTCTAGAGTCATCTTCCCTTTCTATTAATCCAATCAGGGAGGCAGCCCTTCTGCAGCTCCAACTGCAATCTCTCTCGCTTCCATCAAGTACAGATGACAGTTCAAGCTTCTCCATAATAGGACAACTCGTAACCTTCCCCCAGCCACTCCTCCATCTGCACGCAGGTTTGCTTGTCTTTTGTTGAGTTACAGAAAGGCTATCTCTCCCTGCCTTTTCACAGAGGCATCCCCCTCTCCCGCCTTCACCCCACTACTTCCCTTCAAGCTCCCATGAATCAGCTGCACTGGCTCTGGCTCTAACTGGGACAGAACCAGCAGCCAATTTGATTAAAATTCAAATGCTTCGTATTGTTTAGGTCTGGGCAATAGAGGTTGGCAGAAACAGGCTGAATCCATATGCTGCACATACAAACACACCTTACAACCCTCTACTCCTTTATCTCCTCAATGTGCAGAGTGCCAGATAATACCTTTCCACTTAGAAAGCAAATGCTCCATCCACCTTCCAAACAGAAACTGCATCTCTTTTGCTCCCTACAGAGACAGGGAGAGTAAATTGAAGTAGAGTAAAAAAAGGGAAATAATCACAGTAAATGGCCCACACCTGAGCCATCTGGAGTTCTAATTTCAAGGGAAGAGGGGGAAGAAGGCAGAGGGAAACAAAGAGAGATCTAGAAGCTGGGGATAGGGCAGTATCTTCCCCTACATTTCTCCTCTCCTTTGGGAGCTGCCCACTTGTCCCGGCTAGGAACTCCGCACCGAGCACACATCCACTGCTCTCCACACTTGGGGTCAGTTGGTGCGACCAGCACCACAGGAGAGGGAGTTGTCTCAGCACGTCCAGAAGATATATGCTCCTGAACAACCGGCTGCCCCTCTTGGTATGGCAGGAAAACTTCCCCTGTTTTCCACTACTGAAGCATTTCTGATGACAATAATAACAAGTAACCTGGAAAAGGGCTGAAGCAGAGATGCCTTGTTTCTGAGGGGGTTGTCTCTTGAGGTGGCAGTCCCCTCTGGATTCTCTAATGCTTAGTAAAGAGATGAGTGTAAGTTACAGAGTTTTTGTCAATAGTCCTTGTCTCTGATTTCCACAGAACTTAGCAGACACCTTTGCGACCCAAAATGCTCTCAAACTGGGTTGGGCTAGTCACGTCCTTGGTGTGGGTTGCTACATCAGGGACAAACTGTGCCTCAGCCAGTATGACTCAGATCCACAATATCCATTTCCCTCCTAGTTAACAATACGGTCTTTTCTTCCCACCTATTTTCCTATCTGGCTCTGCAGGTATAGCTCTTTCAGGCATGTATATCCGATTCCACTTGGTACTGTAATAACGGCATTGACATTTAGCCACAAATTTCCAGCAGATGGCTGTCCTCAAGCCAAAACTGGCTGCTTCTCCCAATGCTACTTCTTTCCAAGGGACCACTACAGCAACAGGACTTCTAACTAGGCAGGAGTTTGCATTAATTTATATAAAGAAACAGCACCCCTCCCCACCAGAAGGGCATTCACTCTTTTTCATCTTCCTTAGACACAGGGAAAGGAAAACATGCTTTGATAATGTTGGACTTGCAAACCCTTAATTTTAGATTTATGCATAGCTGTTCATGAAAAAACAGCTCCTCACTGAATGAATTGCCTAAACAGATAAAGAACTGAACAAATTATTTGTTATGATTTTCCCTTCAGATGTGGCATTGTACAAGGAACATACAGGAAACTCTGCTGAAGTCCATAGCTGCCCAGCCACTCCATCCGACCCTTTTTGCTCCTCTGCAGCAAGTCAAACACTTGCATACTGTTTGCTGAGCAGATGCACCAGCATCCTGTGCCTACTGACACAGTGCCTGTGCCAAGAGGGCAGTGGAGTGGAGAAGGAGGTTGGATCCAAAGTGCAAGACCAAACCAGAACAGGACTCAACTCTGGCAGAGACAAAAGTATAATGAGTTCAAAGAGACGGTTACCTACTACCAGTTAGGAGATGCAAGCAGCACTTGCAAAAGAAGTGAGAATATCAAAGAAAGATGGATTTGCTGATTTTTTTTATATATTTATTCAATTCAGTTTAAAAAGAAGGAAGAAAGGGTATAAAGTGACTGCCAAAGCTAAGAAAACAGGGTCAGTTCACATTAGGAGAGTTAGCTGACATCACTAAGGGAATGATAGCAACTAACCAGAAAATTCAGTTATGAAAGTCATCACAACATCACTGGAAGCAATCAGCACTGCCCCAGGAGATGAAAACTCTGTTCATTAGCTTTATGGAGTGTCGTAACTCCAGAGCAAAAACCTCCATAAAGAATAACCCTTGCAACCAGAACAGCTTCACAACCAAACTCACCAGCACTGTTTACTGTAGTCCTCCTGCACTGTGAATTTATCCACTGTATGTGAGCCCCTCCCATCCCCTCCCACCGCACTCCCCTCTTCATCACTCTGCACCCTCCCAGGCAAGGGAGTGGAGTAGGTCATGTTTCCCTCTACTCGGGGCAGCTGTCCAGCCTAGTCCCCTGCTGCTGCTCTCTGCCAGCCCCCAGGGCCCTTCCAGCTCAGAGGGTGCCCAAGCCCAAAGAGAAATCAGGAGTGAGCCTGCAGGGAATAAGTGCTGCACTCCCTGAATTAGCCAGGGGAGTTAGTGGAAAGTATCATCTGGCAGATGAGTTGAAGTCAGGTGATCCAAATTACATTCCCATTTGATCTTCGGCAAAGCACCTCACCTCTGTCCTTACTCACCCTCCTTACCCTTACTGTGTGGTATATTTAAGCTGTGATCTCCTGGGAGAAGGGGCTCTCTCTTGCTAGATGCACAGACAGTGCCTGGCACTTACAGACTCCTGCAGTGGAGGCCATCTAACTCGTATTCTATTTTAAATAACATTTTTGCCTCCTCAAATCTTGAAAGGCCTCAAATCTCTGCAGTACAGCTACCTTTTTCTTGACTACCTTCTAAATGCTGAAAATAAATCGGCCACAGGAAAGGGCATCAGTTCTCCAACTGGCTTGATACCTCTGGGATTATTTCCAAGTGGTTTGAGGCTTCCTGCTCTCCAGAGGGGAAGGTGCAGAAGTGTTATTTCCGCACCATCTGCTTCTCAAATGGCAGCACCATTATCTTCTGCACAACAACCACAGACCTATAATGTTGTGCCATCCCAGTGGCAATTAATGACCTGTTGGTCTGCCCTGGCTATGTAGCTTCTACATACCACAGAAAAAGGACAGCATTACAGGGGTGTTTTGCAAAATCACAAATGGCAACTAGGTTTCAGAAACCTCCCTGGTAGATAGGTCAGGAGCTACGCTTTACCTGGCCATCACTGGAGAGAAAATGTGAAGGCTGCATGTCACACCTCTGGTATTTCACACCTCTCAGGATCTCTGGCCACCTCCACCTCGGCAGCAGCTCCTCCTTCCAGCTAGCTGCCTTTGCAGCTCCTCCCTGAGCAGGACAACAGCAGCAACAACTGATGGCACTGCTGTCTGCTGCTGTGACCCACCACCACAAACCTGTTCCACACACTGGTATGTACCCCGAAATGCTGCATGAGCCAACATCACAGGCGCAGAGCTAGTACCAGCCACCACTACTGCTGCTGCTGAAGGTGAGGATACCTGGCAAACAAAGAGAACACCCCAACATAACAGCTGTGCAGTCACTCAAACAAGAGAAAGTAACACTGGAAAACAACTCCTCAGACCTCAAGGATCACTCCTAGTCCCCAGCCTGTGAATCAGTGGCGTGTTGCTCATGAACACCAATTTAGATGTCTTACCTCCATAAAAGCACACTAGAAAAGTATGCAATATGTACAAGAGCTATATGAAGAGAGTCCCAAGCCTCTCTTGAAACATCCCCTGCAAAAACTGACTACAAGGTCATACTTTTAAAGTATCCCAAATGATGGCTAGGCTCCCAGACTGATAAAAGAATTGTGAAGAGAGGGGGGGGAAATAGGTGTTTTTTTAAACCAGTCAGTCAAAAGAAAGAGGTGAAATTCTGGCCTTGATCAGAGACCATAGAATTTGGGCCTGTTGGCCAGTTTTAAGGCAATCACCTTTCTCTGATATCTCTGTTCTGCCATGCCATAGCGTTGCAAACATCTGGTAGGCTCAGCTTCCTGGCAGAACATACTGCCAGAATCAGTGGGGCTGGCTGGGTACCTCCATAGCTGCCTGTGGAGAGAGGCACAAGGTGCCAGCCTTCTGCAGTCAGTTTGTCAGGGTGCAGGTGCTCAGCACAATGACAGCTGTAGAGTTCCCCAAGCTCACAGGCATGGCAGGCAAACAAAACAGCTACCCAGGAAAAGTGCTATAGCATCCCACAATCTTGGGAGCAGCTGTGTTTGAATGAAAACATCCACATGACTATCAAAGATAACTGCTCACATTGTGTTTTAGTGATCTAAGCAAGCTTTCGCTGAATACTACAGATGCAGCATTCTCCCTTTGATTCCCAGGCCACATGTCCAGAAATACAAAAGCCTGCCTTGAATAGGCGTACAACTTCCGTCTTTGCTAGCTCCACTTCCCCCTTGACACCGCTCCCTAGCACAAACAGCGTTCGTTTCTCTTGACCCTACTCCCCGGCACAAACAGCGTTCACTTTTAGTACACTAGCTGTTCCTGCCAGCAGGCCTAAGGAGATACCGCCCCAAAAGGCACAGCTTCTTTTCAGATCCTTTTCTTTCACAGCACATGGGAAGGATCCAGTTTCATTTTATTTGTATTATAAAAAAGCAAGCAACAGGAACAGATAAGCTCATAGTAATAAATATACTATGAATAAAGGTAAGGAAAAAAAACTGTGAAGAGTTAATCTACGCAGCAACTTGGCCAGCCTCGGAGGACGGGGAGACCTCTGCAGGCTCCAGATGGAAGTCCTTCTACAGCAATGAGGCCTGACCAGCAGTGGCTGAAGTTGCTCTCAGTATTTCATATGCGTTCATTTCATCTGTATTAAAGCCCTGGAAAAGGATGTCTCCACAGGCTGCAGCCACTATGACCCCTTCAATCACTGCAGCAGCTTTCAGTCAACCTTAAAACACATTTTTCAGTCTTTTGTGAAAACAATTACCAGTTCCAGATACACATATCTGCAACACCTACTTTCTTGCTTTTCTCTTTTCAGCTCAGCTCACAGTAGCAGCAAACTCTATGGCAGGCTCTCCTGTAAACACAGAGGGAAGAAATACCATGGCTTCCTTCTAAAACCTGTGCAGCTGTTAAACAGAACAGGTTAAGGAAACAAGTTAAAACAGCGTATTTTCAGAGCACAGAACTTCTTTGAATCTTCATTGGATTAACCACATTTAAACAGTTTAAGTGTCTGCTGAGGGGCTGGGTAAGTACAACTGAGCTCCACTGCTACTACCAAAGCAGTACGCCTTGGGTGCACACTGCGATGGGGTGACTGAACCCTGGATACAACCAAGCTTAAGGAATCCCACGGTTAGATCCACCTGTACACAGAGCACGTTTCTTGTCTTTTCTCTTCCTCTCATGGTTACATGACAGCAGGTTTTCTATCAAACTGTTCTAGACACTGGTTTGAAGTCCTGTTACAGACTTGACTCTGGACACAGCAAGGCCCTTTTAGGGCTTCCAGAAGGTTGGTGCATCTCCCTGTGGTCTGTAGCCTCTAAGCAAAGTGGACTGAAACAGCTTAAATGGGAGCCAGGGCGGAAGGAAGATTATCACTGCAGACAGCCCAGCTTCTGAAAGCACAGAGACTCTCACCCAAGGAGGGGACGAAGACTGCAGCATGCGGTCCCTGACTCTGGAAGCAATGATGTCCCAGCACTGCAGTTCCTAATAAAATTTGTTTGCCAGAAGGGGAAGAAAAACCTACATCATCGTTTCCATTTTTCATTTTGCTTCCTTTTATGAACAGCTGCATCACACTGTCTTGCATCTGTGTGTAAAGGAGAGGGGGAACGTAATTTGCTTCACCCCACACTGAAATGCAACACATTAGGGTGCACCCCAATGTGCTCTTGCAGTTGCCTGAGCCCTGGACTGACAGAAGGGAGAACAGTTTGGCCTCAGACTCTGCTGCTCATACCCGCTGGATTGGTGACTTGCTTCTTACAGGCTGGGGATCCAGTGGCCGTCTGAAACAACTCTAACTGAGTAAGTACATGAACAGGTCTTTAAATACAGAATGGCTTGGGTATTTCTTATCATAAACAGTGTACGTTACAGAACCCCCATCTTTTTCTGAGGGCTGCGTGGGGAAATTGGGCAAAAAGTTTTAAGCTTAAAACACTGTCAGGGACACATACTGACCTTTAATGGCTAGATTTTATTGGTGTTTCTGTGAGCATATGAAGGTGCTACATGTTAAGTTAAACCCATGAGATACCCAGGACACCACTGACAAAAACCGAGAGCTCTGTCTCCAGGCTTCTGGGCGCGTTCCTGTTCTGCATCCCTTTCACAGGAAGGACACAGAACAGAGACTGCACTCTGTGGGAAGCAGTGTATCTCCCTAATAAAAACAACAGCAGGTATACCTGCCTTTGTCAACCAAAAGCACCCTTCTCTGGGATATGGCAACTACGTCACAATATAACACAACCACCCAGAGGTTCGTGTATGCATATATACATATGTGTATATGTAGAGGAATTATAGAGGACTGTATGAAAAGCTTATTTGTAAGAAATTTGTGATGATTGGTAAATACATGAGGTATGAATTGTTAAAAAGAAAAAAAAAGGGGGGGGAATTGTAGAGGAAGGAACCTGGGTTAATTAATATTGATAACATACGGCTGTGGGCTGGCTTCAGGGGCAGCGGGTTGGCCCATGTAGGCAAGGTGCATCTGTGGCTGGTTCTGTGAAGTGGTTGGGCAGCCAAGGAAGAAGCAGAGAGTGTGAGCGTGCCCTGGATGAGGAGAGACTAGGAGAAGGCAGCAGAGGGACTGGCGTGAAGAGTATGTTGGTATGAGATGGTAAAAGACCTTGTTGCAGCTTGATAGTTTGGGCGTGCTGTGACGTATATATATATACACACACATCCACAAACACCAAAATTAGACACCTGCTTTCCATGCTCCAAAATAGCTGACTTATCTGGAAAACCTAACCCCAAAGACCTGTTTTAACCCTAAACAGGCCACCTATTCATAACTGGAGTCATTCCACCATAAGCGCGCACACACACACACACATGCTTTTACCACCTTTTGGTTTTTAAATTCCTTTGTTAAGTCTTGCCTTTATTTAGATTATAACAATCTCTGTGGAACTAACTGCTTTTCTTTTCAGTAAGTGCCCAGTCCACTTTTGGCTTCTGCAAAATAAATCATGGAGATGGAGACACTGGGTCAGTGTTTCCGAAGCCCTGAACACAACCTCTTCCAGTGTACTGCTTGGGAAAGGAAGAGGAAAAAGTATCACTCGCTGAAACACCGCTTCATATGGCTCACTGGAGACGCCTGCTTCAATCTGATAACAAGACTTCCTGTACCCCATACAAAGCTGGCAGAGATGCCTTAATATTGACAAGCACAAATTGCATGCCTGAGTTTTTGTTAATTGTTTATGGACTGAATAGCCAGCATTTCTTAAAGAAACAGAGCAGAGATCTCAGGCCTCACAGTAAAGCTTTGTATGCCCTTTTTTTGATGGCCACTCTTCAATGTTTATGAAAACTGCCTTTTTTTGGATTTGCCATTTGCCCAATAGTTTGGGAAAATCAGGTAAGGAAATTATAAAAAAACATAATTTTTTTCCTGAGTCAAGCTGAACAAAATAGAAGCAAAAAGTAAAACAAGCTTCATTTTTCAAAGCATGAAAGGAACCGAAGTCAAGACTGGTTTGAAAACTGATCCTTAGGCAGGCAAACAGACAGAGCTACATCACTGACAACAAAGCCATGCTGATTTCTATCCTCTTAAGAGCCACCTCACAGTTGTTTTTTGGGGGGGTTGTTTCTTGTTTTTTTAGAACATGCAGCTCCTCTTTCAAGATAAATATTAAAAACATATAGGAAAGTCCTCATACCAACAGAAACAATAAAGCACCAGCACAAACCTGTATTTCCTTGAATGTCCTCTCCCTTGGTTAAAGCCAGGTAAGAGAGCAAAGCACAGTTATTGACCTGACCAGGCGCAGGTGGCTGCTGCAAGGAGGTGCCGGTGAAGACCATTCCCCAGTTTACATGGCTGATATCAGAGCGTGACCTGTTGTGCCCTGGTTTGAATGTGGAGGCTTCCTCATTCTGCACCAGGATGTCATTCACTGAGCGGGGCCTGTCTCTCCTCCGCTGGCAGATATTGAAGATGTTAAAAGCTGCGGTCTCCCCTTCCCCTGCCCAAGCAAGGTTGTCAGCAGCTGTTCCCCTCTGCACCACATGCTGGTCTTTGGCAGGGAATACTGTTTGAGCTTTGGTTTCCAAGAGGCCATTTTTGCAGTGATCCCATAAGAGGCTACTTTTGGCTAAGGAGGCGACATTCCTCAGATTCCTGCTCCCTGTTACCTGATCAAATACCTCGTGCCCAACCAGTTCCGGCACCTCCTGTACACCGTAGACCTCAGAGGGCTGCACAATCTTTTCAAGCTTAGTATCAAAACTATTGAAAAAGTCTTCAGTCACTTCCAAGGCAGGGCTAATGTCATCAACTTCAAGAGCCTCCATATCCTGCGCTGCCAGTGGGGCCAAGGCGTCGCAATGCGTTAAGAAGACACCACATGAAATCCAGAGAAGGAGATGCTTGACATCTGTCCTTGGCACACCATCAACTTAGAGATGGTGGGGCAAATACATTCACCAGCCACAATCCTTAGTGGTAGAAAGGAACCAAATCAACCCGTCTTCAGATGGGAGACTTACTATCCACTGATCAATCGGGCTACAGTCTCTCTATGAAATAAGCTCATAGTGACGGAGAATACCTGTAAAACAAAGCAAAACATCATGTCAGGAAGGGCCTTTTCCCAGGTAAATACATTTAATCACATCACTTCTCTCACAGTCCCCTTGATTTTACTTTCTCCATCTGACACCACGCTGGTTGTGTATGAAGAACCCCTTTGGGGCTTCTGTTGTTCACTTTCTGTGAACTCTGTATTATCACTTCTTGAACTGGAACTTAGAGACAGCATGATGGGGCACAAGGTAAAGGGAACAAAAGGGATGCCATTTGTTAACCAAGCTTTAGAAAGCTGCACTGAGGGGCACTGCCAACATCACAAATGCAGTCACCTAGGGAATGCTTAGTACAGGCTCCCTTCAGGCTGTAAGAAAAGGCTGAGAAACGAAGGGTTAGTAAAATAGGCCAATCTGCCTCAAGAGAGTTTGCCACCTCCTCTCAGATTGCTTGCACTCCCAGTTTTAGGAGACCAATATGAGTTCTACAGCAGCTACTTGGCCTACTTGTCTGCATAAAGAGAACTGTGGTATTTGCCTAATAAATCAATGCTATTAGGCTGCTGCAAAGCACTGCACACAAGAGTTTCCCTCTAGAGTATCACTGGGAACCTAAATGAAACCACATGGCAACCTAAGCCCCAGAAAGACCATGCATTCTACCAGCAAAACAAAACATGCCATAACCCGCACCATCACAAATCTGCAGATCTTTACTTCCAAGCTGTTGACTGACTGGACATAACATAAGAATAGCAAAGGGCTTTAAGGCTAGAACTACTGAAGAACTGTACTGACCCACCTGAGCGCACACCTGTGAGGTGGAAGGAAGGGGGGTTTCTGTTCCTTGTAGTGTAATAACAGGGTGTCTCATTGCTGACTTCTGTCTCACCAAGCCTGCAGCCTTCTAACCTCACCCTCTTGAAGTTCTATCCACAGTGCTGCCATGCTTGAGGGAACTGCATGGTAGGCATGTTTCAGTTAGGGAAATCAGAAATGTGGGCAAGTTCTTGGGACACGGAGACTGGACATTTGCGCTAGCAGGAGAACAGCTCCAACAGCTGCTAGGAGAAATCATGTACCTGGAGTCTGTACATGCAGAAAAGCCCAAAGTCAGAGATCTACATCCCAGCTTTCACCCCATCAGCTCAATCCTAGAAGCAGCAAAGCTGCATTAGCTCAGTGCTCTACCTAGATTAATACACTCTTAACAGAACTAATTAGCCTGCGCAGGCCTGATAATTAACAGCTCATTAGCTTGTGAACGCTGCTGAAGTGCTACCAGGACCCATGAAGATTTACACTTAGCAGGAAAAAACATCTATTAAACATCATCAAACACAGATAATACTTCTATTTAAGGGGGTTTTTTTTCAATCCAGGACAGTCTATTTGCCTAACTTCTATTAGCAAAGTTGTTTAATGAGCATTCTTTTCCTATAGCAAGGAGTAAGGAGGCCAGCAGCCCGTCAAGAAGGGGGCACAGAATCCTGTAGCACAAACCAATTCCCTCTGTAATGACATGCTGGCTTCTTCCCATCCCTGCTTCAGTTTTGGACAGCCACGACACAGTTGTGTTTGACATCAGCAGTTCAGACCATGATTTCTGCAAACGCACTCCAAGTAAATAACTTTCAATAACCCTGGAAACTTTGAGCCTTTACACGGAGAACTTCTTCCCCATATCTCACTTCAAGGATTCACTTCAGTAGCCTCATGGTGAACCAGGACTAAGATCACTTTCAACAAGTAAATGTAGAGTAAGACATTGAAGGTAGAGCCAGAACCACAACCAGAGGGCTGAGGAAAACATATCTGCAGTGGTTTCGAATTGGAATGGTATGGGAACAGACCCTCGGCAAAGCTGTGCAACTGTGTCAGTTGACAGCAGTGGGAAATAAAGACATCCTGGGCACATCTGCATTGTCAGCTTAATGCAGCACAGAGTTCACTCTTGAAGCTCATTCCTGTCAGCAACCCCAGAACAACGTTCTGCTCACTGGTACCCTAGAGCTTGGGAGCTCCAGGAACAGGCTAAGCGATATGATGTGGTGCAACCCATCCACTTAGTCTACATCCTGCTATGACATGTCTTTAAAGCAAGAATGATATTTTGAAGTTGCAAAACTGCAACAGGCATTCATTTGAACAAAATCAGCACTAACATAATCATACACCAACAGTGAAAGCTACAGGCTGGCCCACTCAAAGATGCTGCCTCACAGGGGTTGGCAAAGAATACAGCCTTGCTCCCACTCAAGGGACTGGAGCAGCAATCGCTCCAGAAGGGCTTGTGACATTCCACTGAAGCGTTTCAGTGGTAGTAGATGCAATGTTGCTCTGTTCTTTACTTTAAATCATTAGGAAAGGTGGAAAGCAAGGGGGAAAAAATTGGCACTTACATTTAACAGGTTCATTTTTAAATGCTGGAAGCTTCATGTGGCCGCATGTTTCTCTGGATTCTGTGAGACAGGAGCTATGCAGTGTCTTGCAGCCAAGTGTGGTGATGCCGAACTACAAACTGACCTCGCATCCAGTAAGATGCTGAATCACAAGGTCATGAGAAGATGACAGGCCCCTGCATCACACAGCTCACAAATTGCAGCACTCATACCTTCCAAACTATTCTGTTTTTCCTGCCCAATAAAGATGTGAAATGTGACCTCAATGGTGGCAGGCTCATCCCTTCCTATACTGCCAAGAACCTCCCCGGATCAAAGAAAGAATTGTGCCAGTAATTCCCACTAGCACTGGGATTCTGTGATCATATATCCTCCATAAACACAATTTGGCATTTTCTGACAGTGGCACTCAACAAAAATTTAATTCAGACTTCTGCACTAATCTGGTGCCAAATGAAAGCAAACTTTGATATGGCAGTAAACAGCTCCATCAGAATCGCCTCCAGGAAGGAAACGAGCGGAAATCACTTGCTTCACATGAAGGGGGAAAAAAAGGCAAACAACAGGATAGGATGAACTCCTTTTAAACTACTATAAAATATATTATCTTATGCATTGTTTCTTGGAAACACCTGAAATTTTCCAAAGACAGTCAGTCTAAGGCAGTGAATAGGAGAGGAAGAGAGAAGCATCAGCCCAAACTATTAAAGACTGCCAAAGCTATACGCAACTGTAAGCAGGGATTTGTTATGGGAAGTACAAACCTAACAACTCATTCAGGCCCCTGGGAACTAGTCTTACCGAAAAAAAGGTGAAGGAACATGGTGTACTGTATTTTGCAAAAACTGCTGGGCACAGGGATTGCAGCAGCTGAGAAACATGCTTTTTCTGTATGTCTGCCTAGTGCAGATACAGCTTTCGTCCATGAACATGCAGCGGTCAGGTAATTAATGTGCACTTACAACATGAGTAAAGTCTTTACTATCATGAGTTTATAGTGGCCATATTACCCACATGGCTGAGGTAAACAGCAAGGATTGCTGCCTGCACCACATGAATCACAGAAGTTCAGTTTAGTCATTAGTCAAGATTACTTCCGTTAGAGAAGCCACAGGGACTTAACCTAGGTTTCAGCACAGTCTGACAGCAAAGAAAAATCATGGATGACAAATGCCAAAGCATGTACACTGGAAGAGATCATTTAACTTCCTGATGTTCTTTTCTGGATCCCCACGGGACAAGGAAAATACCCAGGCATTGCATAGCAAAAATTAAAATGCACAGAAAAGGCAAGGGTAGGAAGCAATCTTGCAGGTGATTCACACCACCACTACAGGCACTCACTGCATACCCCCAGATTACACACTATGTTCAGGACTGTTATTCTAGCTCAGGCAGGAGAGAAAGCTAGAGCCAGCATGAGTTTAGGAACCAGTGACTGAAGAGATCCATTTAGCTCACCAATCCATACAGAAAGTATATATAAAAGAAGCACCTTTCAGTCTAGTTTCCTAAGGAAACAGGGTTTGTGCCACCATCCTGCCTATCTGCCATTTATTCTCCTTCTCTCTCTTTCAAGCTGCATGGGTAAGTTCAACTAGATGTGACAAAGCAGTAGTATCCTTAAAGATGCAGTTCTTGAACTGTTGTTCATCAATGCACAGGAAACAGGCCCAAACTCACCTTCCTGCTAAGGGGGAAGCAGGCAAAACTTGATCCCTTATGGAGGTCAGTGTCACCACATGGGTCTCTCCAAATTAGCCACAGCACAAGTGGTTAGTGTGAGATGGATATGAAAACGCTACAATGCAGAGGAGGAAAGCAGGAAGGTGGAATAGGAGGCATCACACAACTTGATAAGCAATCTTGTTGGTTTTGGTGCTCACAGGACCTCCTCTTCAGTACGCGGGTAACAGAGATGTATAAAACAATGAGTGATACACAACAGATAAATAGGAAATCCCTCTTTTCTCTTGTATTTGGAGAGAAAATTAGAAAGGAACAACCAATGATGTTCACAGGCAATGTGTTCTGGAGGAAATGCATAAATCAGAGCTCTTGGCCAGCAAAAGATAGCAAAAGGCAGATAATAATGTTAAAAGTCCTCCAAGTCTCACCGATTCCTAACGACTCTTAGGCTCAAATTCCTGGCAAAGATTTGGGTGCTTCTGAGAATTTTATCTCAAGAGCAGAAGAGGAGTTTTACAAGTTACCTGTATGCAAATAGAGAACAAGGGTGCCTCAGCTACTGGAGAGCTTGCCTTATCCCCTTCTCAGCACTCTGGAACCTGCTGTGGGAACCAGCTCTCCTTATCTCATGCTGCATTGCAACTGTGGGCTGAAACTCCAATGCCAACAAAGAAAATAGAAAGGGATGTTCTTTCAATTGGGCAACAAATTGGTAGCAGAAAAAATTCAAGCAGCCTCAGGGACCTTTATTTCTGTTGTGTTGCAGGCCTGGACCACTACAGTGCAGTTTATGGGCTGTGACAAGCCTGGTCTGAACAACAGGTCATAAGAAAAGATCGATGTATACCCTCTTTGAGCACAACCCACTGAGGCTGGAGCAGCTAGTACCTAATGAGTTTTTTCGCCTGTCAGCCTGAGCAACCTCAGCCTATGACCTGAATGTCTTCCAGTGGTACTCTGAAAAATCACAGCCTACGGGTTTTGCTGCTACAAGGATTTCTGACTAGCTTTATCGGTCACGTCAGCCAGGTATTGCCCAGAACCTAAATGGGACACACTTAGGTCAGTGACAGTCCCTGAAAACCAGGCTCTGCTGCGCAGAATCCCAGAAAAAAGCTATGGAACTGAAGACTTAGGCGTTACCTCTTAGTTAAGAAGTTGAGCTATATTTATCAGCTGGGCACACCTGAATGGGTAGAAGAAAGAATGAGGATGCACAGATGGCTGACTGTCACACACAAAGCCTTTTACCACTGCCTATGCACTTCTATTCATCACTGATGCAGAACACTTGCAGAAGTAGTTGAAGAACTGGCAGTGGCAGCACAAGGCCCTTAAGGTATTGTGGAGTGCCCTCTTTCCAGCATCACCTTGCTGCAACTAGATGGCAGATGCTGCTTTATTTATTTACAGTACAGCAAGACCTACTCAGCAAACATTCTCCATCTTGTTCTAACCAGAAGCTTTTTCAAAGCATGATGGCATCTAGTTCTCTCCCCAGCCAGAAGCCCTCTCTCCCTTCATTGTACAGGAAGCACAGTATTACAGCTGCTGTGGTTGAAGCCTCAGCATACACTGTCCCCGGTCAGATCCATCATGCTGCATGACATCCATATGTAACCAGTCCTGGTTCAAAACACACTCCTAGCAGTTATGAATTCCACACATACACTGGCCAGTTCTTTGAGCAGCAATTGAAAGCTACGCTCCTGCTTGCCTCTCATACTCAATTTGGAGAGGCAACTGATAACTAGGAATTTCATAAGGACAATTCCAGGGAGCAAGCATCAGCTGGCACACTGTCCCCGTACAAACTATCCCATTTTCTTGTATCCTGGCTGTATTTTGTTCCCTCAGCACAAGGCAAGCCCTCTCCCCAAGTGATTCCAAAACTCCAGGTGACCTACTGTTGTGTACACCAAGTGAGCAACACAGCACACAAGGTTGTCACATCCATCATTTAAATGTCTGGATGAAATTTACTGTGCCTTGAAAGAAGATAAAACTACAAGAAACATTTAATATGGAACAGGGAATCACCATTTCAAAAAGGCTGCCATGTGAGTCCATGGTTGGTTCAGCATGGCATGAATAATTATCTTTAGATCACATTGTTAAAGCCCCTCTTCAAAAGCCTCTTCCCCACACACACAACTGAGAAATTAATTGCTTCAAATTTTCAGAAAATACTAGTTTTAAAGTGTCTCACATGAATACCTTCTGTTTAATGTTCCTGCACAAAACCACTGACAATATTCAGGAAAAGCTCACAAAAACTGAAGAAAGAAGCTTTCTCATCAGGAATGCTTGGCTATAGGGCCAGGTGCTAGAGAGGATAACTGAATGTAAGCATAACCATTTTCATGTTGTAAGCCCACCTGTTTGCTACAGTCTCATTGCCCTTAAGGATGAAATCAACCACCAACATTTATTAGTGAAGAAGAGCTCCCACATCCTGTCTGCTAGACCCAGGGAGAGGCAAAGAGCAGGAACAGCTGCAATTAACTTGGTACAATTAACCTGCAATCATAGTCAAACTAAAAGCCAGCAGTGACCTTTCACGCTACAGAAAACAAAACAACCAACTGAGAAAAGATGAAATGAAGAAAGAGGTGAAACCAGGGAGGTAGAACACCATATTCTGTGAGGGGAAGCAGACCCTTAGCAAAGATACATGAGTCTCACTCTGTGAAGCACATGTTTCCCCCAGCTTCTGATCTGACCCAGTGCCTTTAACAAGGAGGCTCCCCAGGCATCCTCCCTATGTGGGCAACTAACACACCACAGCTAAAGAACACCTCATCCAGTGATGAGCACACAGTAATGAATAATAAACAGTGCTTATAGACTATGTTACCTTTAATTTTAACTGCACTTTGAAAACAGTAATTAAAATGTAAGAAACTCTAAGCTGGAAAGCACACAACAGCCTGCTGCGCCAGAACAAAGTGAGTCCAGAGGGTGAGGAGGACCCAGCAGAGGAAGATGGACCACAGAAAGCTTTTCTCTTCTGGAGACTGACTGCCACACAGCTCTCCCAAGATCTTTATCACTGACTCCTTTGCCTTGCAGCCATCTGACACACATCCCTCCTGGCTGAGGAGCACCACCGAGTAACCATGGGCTGTATCACTTCCCGTGGGTGAGTAACCATTTGAAAACTCAGTATCTGGACTGGGACTCGACCCTTGGCAAGGAAATGAACAGAAAGCAAAGCAGACTGACTGGAGGGGAGTTAGGTGATGGTGACACACTGTGCAGGCTGCAGGCCAGCCAAACCCGTCAGCATGTGGGCACCTTTGTACGTTATACGAGACGAAAATCTGGCTACCCCCTTGAGCGTGCTCCCTGTTGGCTGGCTGACCTTACAAGGCAGGGTATCAGGCAGAGGGGAACAGAGGCTCTCCTGAGGTCTAGCACCGCGCCTGTAGATCCTCTGGATGCAAACACTTCAAACCCACTTCAGGCAGTAAGTCCACATGGACAAACAGAATGAAGCGTTGCAGTGGTTTGGCCTGAGGCACGAACGCATTGTCTTAAACATACCTGTAGCCTCAAATAACAACACGAGTGAATTACCTCTATCCTTGGGTTCATTTGCTTTGTGTCTACAGATTTGTGTGAAGTTCTACAAGTTGCATTTTCCATGTTTCCCATGACTACAAGAACTCCTCCCCGCTCTGCAAGGCAGACACACAACACAAAACAGCCGGTTACCTCCCAAGTTCAACACAAGTAGTACAGAGACTGCCAGGTAACAGAGTATCCAAGACGGGTGATACAAACCTCCAGTACAAAAGGAAACACGACTGAACTGGACACTCAAGAAACAACAACCAACATGGCTCAGTCTAATATTTCTAATTGTATCTGTCATGATGTACCAGCTTGTCTCCTGCTAGGATGTGGGGGAACTTTGTATATGCCAGGTGAAATTTTTTTTTTTTTTTTTCAAAAAATAAACATTTCTGGCTAATGCAAACTGAAATATTGTAAGTATGTCCCTACTCCACACTTTCTAGAACTACACTGAAGGGAAAAGACAGACAGCCCCTAAAAACTTTAACTTTTTTTTTTTTTTTTTAGAAATAAAGAGATCAGAAATTAAAGTATTTTCAGTTTGTCCCTATGCATTCCGAACAGAAATAAAAGGCACATTTTGTTCTTGAGAATGTTGCTCCTCCAGGACCCATTTACAGAGACTGTTGAAAATCAGGCTGCTGAGCTTTCAGCTGTTGTGTGCAGCCATGTCCTGCTGCACCCTGAGGTGGCTGCATTTAAGAAATGAAGGACATACAGACCGGGGGCTGCCAGAAGTCAACATTTATCTCCTTATAACTAGGACTCAGAAGATACTTTTGGACCTTTCTAGATGAAGCACTAGCTAATATAAACAGCAATTTAATAATTGCCCCAGAGACCAGAAGGAGGGTAAGAAACACAGCATCTCCCTCAAGAACATGTGAGACATTTCTTCCCTGACATCATGGTGTGGCCATAAGAAAATATACTCAACATCCAAATCTGCCCAGCACACAGCTATGAGTAGCCCTGATCTGTGACTGCAGCCAACTCATCTCTAACCGTGGTACTCAAAGAGCTCAGCTGGGACAGCACAAGCCTTTCTGCAGTGAGACCTGGGTTTCCCATAACTATTAGTGGTTGAACGCTGACATTGATGGAAATACAGTGTTTAACAACAAACTCATTTCAAACCTCAAACTAAGCCCTCCTCCTGTCTTTCAAACAGCCAGGACCACAGTGGTTTGGCGCATTAAATTAATTGGGGAAAGAGGGGCAGGGAAAGGAAAGGAAGCAGTGATCCAAATAATGCTGAAGTTCTACAAACTACCACAGCAACCCAAACCCTCAGGTCCTGGCAGCCCTGCCACAGCAGCTAACCCCACAGGCTGGTTGTAACCACATGTACCGCTAGAGTTGTGTGATTACTCAGCACAAATGCTATTTTCTAAACTGAACAATAACTTCATTACAGAAGAGGTTAGCAGAGGCTCAGCAGAAACCTCAAAACACCTGATGAAAAATGTTAATATATACTGTGACTTCACTCTGATAAAGTTCTGCAGGAATGATGTATCTAGCTACTGTAGACTACTAACATCCTTTGTTCCACTACGTACTGCCCCATTTCATATTTTAGACTTCTGGAGGTTTTTTAATCCCAAATTTAATTCACTCATTTTGGATAAATCAGCCTTGAAAGTTGTGAGATGAAAACTACTGTTGCTTCAATCTATGAGCATTGGTCCTACTAAGATTCAGATGCTTTTATTCTAATATACTGTGCCTTTTTGTAGTCCCTTAGCGGGACTACACAGTGCCTACATTAGATTTGTCTGTACGTCTTTGCAGGATTGGGGCCGTAAGTGCATATTTGCAGAACAGAGAACAGCTCAGGCGCAAGTCATGATTCCTTACACAAACCTAATCTCGAGCTTCTTCCCCTTCCCTTACCTTGCAGTGCCGGCGACTCTAGCATCTCTGCTGATACTCCACCTAGCACACACGGCCCACATACAGATACTGTCCTGTCGGGCCTATCTGACTCCAGATGATCTAATTCCACTGGCTGGGTTTGGGTGCTTGCTTCTGTAAAAGCAGCGATTTCACTGCAATGTAAGAAGACCACGGCATTATGTCATGCTCGGAGCTATTACAGCAGAGAGGCATGCCTGCACGCTGTGCCTACACATGCTGGAGTTTGACTCTACCGGCGGGGAGCAGCCCCCATTCCCGCCGAGGTGGTGAGCGGCAGCGAACCAAAGCGCAGGGCCCTTCCCTGCGCACGGGAACGTGTCTTTCCAGACGGGCACATGACCACAGACGTGTCCGTGCTATAAATGCAAACAGGGCCAGGGCCGCGCCCGGGCCGCGCCGCAGCCCGCACACCCGCTCGGCGGGTGGGCAGCGCGGTGAGGGCTGCGGCCAGCCCGGCCCGGCGGCCCGCCCCGGGGGAGCCGGGGGACCTCGCAGACCCTGCAAGCCGCGCACCGACCCCAGCCCAAAGGGAGTATTTACCTGCCGCCCCGGGGCCGCGCTCTGCCGGTGCTCCCAGGAGGCCCGGCGCGGAGCGGAGCCGCGGGCACGGCACGGCACGGCACGGCACGGCGCGGCCCCTCCTCGCTGCCGGGCGGCGGGGCCGCGTCCTGCCGCAAAGCCGTCCCGGCCGCCGCGGGAAACGGCTCCGCGGCACCAAGGTTCCTGCCGCCGCCGCCGCCCGCCCAGGCGGCAGCCCCGGCGCTGGGGGAGGCCCGGGCGGAGGTGGCCGGGCGGCGGTAGCGGCGGCCAGGGCCCCTCCGGCCTTGCGCCAGCTACTGACGGTGGGAGAGCAGCTCCGCGTCCCAGTGACCCACCAGCTGCTTACTTCCTCGTAAATAAATAAATAAATAAATAAATAATCGCAAAATCTTCGGGTTTTCCTACACACACATAAGGGGTAAAATTGCACCTTTCCACGCATCTAAAGCAACCGAGATTCTCAGGGAGCTGACACCCGACTTAAGGAGAGGCAGAAAATGCAAAATCCTAAATGGATTTTTAACAATCCCAAGTGCAAACACGCTTAGCGAGACACAAAGGCTGCAGTGCAGGGAGCAGCGCAGCGTGTGAATTCAGATCCCCACAGGGCAGCAAAACCATCTCCAGCCCAACCTGTCACCCAAAGAAAACAAAAAGTTACAAGACAATTACAAATGAGTTTTTTCATTGGTATGGATAGCATGGCACACCACCCAGCACGCCCTCACAGCAAGGAATACACGTGTGTGGATTCGGGATGTACCTGAATTTTGACGTCAAGCACACAGAGCCAGGCTCCGCGCAGCACCACATGTGCATCACGACGCGGGCACCACGCTGCCTTCCACTGACCGCAACCCAGGGGAGCCAGCGGCGCTGCTCCAAGCAGCACGGCAAGGTCAGTGCTGAGATGTAACAGCACGAAAATGCGGCGCTGAACTGGGTCTGTAAAAAGGATTCACAACAAAAGGCATGTGTTAGGTTAGCTTCCATCTGTAGTTTTTCTTCTCATATTCACACACCGACCACTTAGCATATACTGTGAAATGCGACTGGCACGACCGACAAAGTTGTGTTCGTATGGGTTACCTCATTTCAGTGACAGTAGGGATGAATGGGAGCCTTTGGCACAAAAAAAATAACAGTTTATCTGACTGAAAATTATGTAATCTTGGCCTTTACAAATTATATATTACTGGAGCACCATACATTTCAAGCACTCCTCCTAAAGATGAACGGCTTCTTCACTGGGTAAGAGTCAAAGATTGATGTTTTTATTCTAATTCAACAGTACACAAGTACACACTGCAATCACTCAAGGGACAGGGACAAGGCAGTATCATCACTTGCCATGTTATTTATTGTCATCCTGCCTTTTCTCAAATGCTACTGAGACATTTATCTCTTGGGCTCCTCAGAGGGGAAGAGGCTCTTTAGGACTCCTGGGTCTGACGATGCTTCAGAACTTTGCCTCTCTGCCAACTATGAATTACGAGTTCCCCTTCCAGGCCCAAGACACTCATGCGGGAGGCACCGGGCACACCAGTCTATCCCCTGTGGGAACAGGAATGTCAGGGAAGGAGAGCAGGTAGGCAGTGTGCACCGCGCTCAAAGAGAAGTATAAAAATCCCTCCCTTTCCTGGTTCTTATTTCACTGCTGTGTTGAAGAGAAATTCCCTGTGTTTAATGTTACGCTCATACTTTGATAATTTTCTGGGAAGTGGCTCATATATAATTTTCCACCTGTAGTGGAAAAGTGATTTCAGGCTGCAGGAGGGCATAGATGTCATTTCATTTTAGGGGACAGAAGAGAAGAGCCTTGTTCAAGAACGCTCACCCTTCTGCTCAAAAACAGCCTCCCAGAGACACTTGGCAGCCGTAAGTCTGAAAGGACAGTAACCATGTGCCATGAACCCAAAACAATCCCAGTTGTCTTAGCAGCCAAGTCCAGTCCCAGGCATTCAGTGCAGTCAGGCACTATTCCTGCACCCTTCTCTTTCCTACAGACTCACCGTGTTCCATGGGGTTACTTGAGACCTCATTTGCCAAACACATCCAAGTATTACAACAGTTTGCATTGTGCAATTCCCAGCACTTAGCTGTGCAAGAGAGAGGAAAGGCACCTCCTGCCAGCGCTCCATGTCCTGCCAGATGCTTCCCTGGGGCCACCAAGCACCAAGGGGCCCCCTGCATCCTCACAGCATTGCCTTGTGCACTGTGGAGGTCTGCAGGAAACACCGTGTTCCCCCAGGAAAGGGGGGGAACACATAGTGAAAGAGGCTGATGATGGTCTCTTAATTTTGTCCTTCCCAGCCCTCTAAAGAGCACTTTTCCCAGCTCTAGATATTCCTCACTCTGTTCTTACCTGCTGGAAACCATTTGCAAAAGTACTGGGATGGGTAACACTTTCCATTTCATAGGCAAAATGCAATTAATGCGCATCTTTCTTATGCTTGGCTGCTAGGGAACAGTTTGCATTCAAGTTTCTAATTTTCTATTCTGTCTGAGAAGCACTTAATGAACAACTGTTACCATTTACTGACAGAAGGAAGAGATTCCATCCCCCTTTCTAAATCACATTTTTGTACCTGTGATTCATCACATATCCCTCTACCATAGCTTAAAACAACTCAATATGAGAACAGGTGACTTGACATTTTCTTCCTCTAGTTTGGTAGAGACTTCTCTTCCTGCCGCCTGTGTGCCAGTGGAAAGAACAAATGACCAACATCATCCTTCAAAGCTGCAGGATAACACACTCTAATTCTGAAGAAATCTGAACTTTGGAAATTTTTATTACTGTATCTATCTAAGAATACAAGTTCCAGATTTTGCAATTTTCATTCTTTAAGCATATCACCATCCTCCAACATGAAATCACAAGCTGTTTCAAGCATGATATAGTGATTAAAGATATGATGGTGGCTATTCAACAGAACTTTCCGCACAGCTTGACTTCCAGCTTTGTCCCCCTTGCTTGTCAACCATCAACATATGGCCCAAAACTGAACAGAGTGCATAGAGCCATCTGGTGGTTAACTATACCATTAAACAAATTGAACCCTATATGTCCACATGACGAAGACATAAAGGAAGTCATCTTCCTTCTACTTGGAATGTCTCAAATGTCAGCTTTTTCTTAGCTTTTTGAACATGGTTCTGGAAGTCTAGAGAGTTAACACTGAAAGAGGGAGAAAATGGTTCTATCTGTTAACACTAGAAACCTATTTAGCTGCTTACCTTGTGGGAGAGTTTGCAGGGCCGAGTGCACTCCTTTAGATCTGAACATCTCCCATGAGTCCTGCCGAATCATCTTTCAAAGACCAGATCATTGTACCACGTATTCCTGAGTTTGGCTCCTGTTGACAAGAATTCAAACATCTTTCTCAAAATAGGAAACTCTCAAGAACCCTCTGGGCACATTCTTTGCTGGAAGGAGCAATGCTCATTTATTGTGGCCATTGACAGACTTGCCAGTTCTCACCAGCTGAGCATTAGACCCACTGTTTTTCCCGGCTGCCTCTGAAGAAGGGGCCTTTTTTCACACGTTTTAATTACTGACTCCCTACATAGAAGCTATTACCTCACAGAAAGGCCGTTAGCTGGCATGTTCAGCACAAGATGAAGCCTTTCCGATAATTGTTCCTTGAGTTCATGTTTGTGAAAATAAGTATCATCAGATGATTAAATTAAACACTGCAGCCAGCCCGGCTATACACTATTTTCACTTATCATGCAGAAGGGGAGATCAAAGAGAAAGGCTCAGGTAGAGTTATTCCAACTCCTCCAAGTTTGGCTGATAGCTACCTATTAAACACACTAATTAGCTTCCTGCTTGGGGTGTGCAGTACAAAATTAACCCTCCCGAAATTGGGCAGTATAGCCATTTCCATGCTCTGTAATCAACTGGATGCAGAGGGATGCCTGTCACCTCATTTTCTCTGTAAAGAAGCAGCACAGCTGGATTCTGTTTTTGGAGCCCCTTGGGCCTCCATCCCCTTTTGGTGTCTTGTGTGGGTGTGAGGGGAGAGCCGTGCCAGGGAACATGGGGAAAGGCTGGGGCACTCCTCTTTTTCAGTCCTGAGGGGCTTCTGCCTCCCAGCTCTTCCCTTCTTCCCCTTTGGTGAGCAGATGTGCCGTCTCTGTGCTCCTGCATCGAGCCGCAACACGGCTCCCGCAAGCCCCCTGGCTCAGGCGTTACTTAAACAGGGATTGTTTTTGAGATGGAGTTCCACCCAGTACTTCCCTGCTTTGCTTCCTTGGGCCGTGGAGGGCAAGAGAGGCGAGCGAAAGCAGTGGGCAGCGTAGCCCAGTTCCCACTGCCAGCCCGCAGTCCTCCCCGTGAGCACACACACACTCACACAACCACAAAGCTCTGCTATTCTTCTGCTAATGGGATTGGCACCGCTTAAAGCAGTCTGCGAGGGTATTGTCTGCAACCACAGAAAGAGAAACATTATTCAAAGGCCATTCAGGCCCCAAAAGAAGCGGCAGAGCAGAGTAATTATCGCAGACTCTCCATTAACGAGGGCATCTTTGCTCTTTGTCTGTGTTGGTTTAATAAGGGCCACTAATGGGGCCGGGGGAGGGGCACACTAATGCTTCTAAACAAACCTCCTTCCCTTCCCCACCCCCGCACTGTGAGGAGAGCTGCCTTTATGGGCACTGACAGCCGAGCTGGGAGTTACCATATTGCAGAGTGACCTTCGGGAAAACTTGGTGCGAACCCAGCCGCTTTCAGCCCCATCCCCACCGAGCCGCTGGGAGCATCGTTTGGGTCGCTGTTCTCTTTCAAGCCTTTCCATATTTCCCGGTGCTTGCCAGGCACCCCCTGCCCGACCTCTCTCATGTCATCTTGTGACCCTTCATGGCTGGACACAACGGCACTGAGTGGCAGTAATGAGGGACGACAGTGCAGATTAAGTTCTCGCAGCAAAACCTGGGGCTGCTGTCCGTTATCCAGCAGCTGTGATTGGGAGATGCTGCTGGGAAGGCAGGACGGGAGCAGCCTCCCCTCCCCACACCGCTGAAGGAGGCAGGCTGGGATCTAGCATGGGGCCATACCTCCTACCTTCTGGCTGTGGGTGCTTTTCTGGTGATGGAGAGATGGCGTGACACAAAAGCCAGCATGAACCTCCATCCTGAGATCCTTCAAAGCCGCTGTCAGGACCATTTTAGAATCCTTCTGAGGGGCTCCTAGACTGTCCCCACCTTCAAACACCAGTTGTACGGGGCCAACTTCTGAGGCAGTTTGCAATAGTACAGGGTCAGATGCACGCTGGTCACTTAAACAGTGAAATGTAGACAAGATGTCTCAAGAGGTCTCTGCAAAAGCCAGCATTCAAACAGTGAACTGTAACGATGCATGCCTATATGAATAATATAGCCTTTTTCAACTACAGAGTACAAGGTGGTGTGGGTACAAGGCCGAGAACTGCTCGACTCATTTCTAGCCAATGAGGAAACTGAAGAACAAGAAAAGGAAATTATTTCCTCGAGTTTGTGCAGATCTTTTACTGAAGCCAATCCCTGGACATTGTGCTATTCTACCTAACCTTCAAATGAAGCACCCCAATGGATGGTTGTATGGTACAGCCAGACCACGGACTGCAGAGACAAAGCAGCACCTGTGTGCCTGTGTACCTGTGCACGTGCATGTCACCAGTTTCAGAAACTGCACTAGTAGCCACCCAATGTCAGTGCTGCCTCTTTTGTTATAAGAAATGGCTTTATTCAGCTGAAGTATGGAATGACAAACTTCTCTGTACAGGCACCCACCCAACCCTCTCTACTTAAGCAAATATCCTGGTGCTAAAGTTTTATCCCAAACAGAGGAAGAAAGATATGTGGGAACTCCTCACTGCTTAAACCACAAGACTCTGGTTTGAAGAAACAGACTCCTCACAGGATTTCACACTTCTTTCCTGAGGGCTTGGTAGCTTTGAAATTTTCATGATTTTGGCCTTTTCCTTTCAACATTTCACCAGTAACTACATCTCTTGTAACAAAAGAAACTTTTCATAAGTGCTCCTCTGACTCATCTCTATAGGATCAAAACATCTCAGAACAACCTTGCAAGTCAAAGAGAGAGCAATCACCCTTTACACACAGAATGCTGAGGCACAGGGAAATTAAATAACAATACCTGAGGCCATTCTTGCCACGGCAGAATGTGGATACAGTTCTTTCTCCAGATTCAGTCTTGCTGCAGTGTTCTGAGATCAGTGGTATCCCTTCTCCCTCTTTTGAACTGTCTGGAGGACCACACTCCTGAAACAGAAAATAAGTCCTAGCATTTCATTCTTCATGTTAATCACAGTTTCTGTTCATATTCTCTTTTTCTTTTTAGAAGAATAATCATTAAACATATACAAAGGAACTGCTTTTGCCTATGGATTTTGCAATCTAAATGAGGGAGTTAATACACTGATAAATAAAGCAATGGGTTACCAGGAGCACACGGCCCAGCCTCTGACTGGCTTTGCTTTGTAAGTGTCTAAATGTCATCCTTCTTTGCCACTAGCAGTTTATTGTAAATGAAGGTGATAGTTGAACAAAAAATAATAGCGACTCAGAAGGGAGAATTGAGATCTTGTTGATATCCAAAGCAAGGGGAAATGGAGAGGTAAAAAGAAAAAATAAAAAAAAGTTGGGTTATGGCTTAGAAGATAAAGGTACCACAGAAAAAGCAATTGTAGCATGGGAAAGGAAGAATGGTCAAGGCAGACAAAGAGATTTATCACAAGGAAGGGGAGTTTTGAGAAACCCCCTCATGAAGGCAAACTCAGTGATCAGCTTGTGCATGGCAGGCTGAAATGACTTGGTCCTGTGGTAGAAGGGAGGAGAGCTCGTAGCAGTGACAGAGATAGGATGGGCAATGAGAGGCTGCTGGGTCTATTTCTTGGAACTTCACCCAGAATAGTACAGTTGAAGGTGAGGCATCTAGTACGAAAGAGATGGGAACACAGCAAGCAAGGTCTTGGAGCAAAAGCTTCAGTCTGACAGCCATGGCCTTGTCAGCAAGTGTTTGTCCAGTGTATTCTCCTTCAGGTATAGCTCCTGCAGGGAGCAGCAAATGACTACATTGGACCTCGTCAAGTCAGTTTTATTTAGATTTGCTCTTTAATACCTATAGTTTAGCACCAGGATATTTTCTCCCTAGTTTTCCCTTCTTTTTTCTGTATTAATTCTACTAGCATTTGAGGTTAACAGACAATGACTAAGTGGATTCCTCACAGGTTGTTCACTCTGCTGCTGTTATCCTGTCACACTTTAATTAAACTATCTAACCAAAATCTGATATGAATCCTACTAAAACAATGAATAGGTGTGCATTAGCTGTGCAGTTTTGGATTGTGCCCTGAATTGTGTTTGAGCTCATTAATGTAGATTTGAGCTGTTTTTTCAATTGCACCTGTGCCTTGAAACCCAGGGGAAAACAAATAGAAGTAAGGACAAATAAAAGATGCCTTTCCAGAAAATCATTTGTGTATGTTTGTAAACTACTGCAAGCAGAAGACACACTGAAATATGGAACAGGAAGCAGCTATTAATCTCTGCAAACACATCCCGGTTTACTTCAATGTCACTTCCCTGCTTTGTCTTCATATCCTTTCAGCTCTTCTTTCTCTACAAAACAGGTCTCGCTTTGCCAGCTTAGCAAAAACCTTTCCCTCTAATGCCCTCAGCTGGCACTTGCTGCACCTGCCCTCTGCTCTTCATTCCTCCTGGCCAACAAGAGCCGTACAGGGGAGAAGTACTCACCTGCTTAACAGACAAGTAGGCTAAAGCCCCATGAAAACAGGAGGGACAGCAGCAATTGTGTGACATTTTTGCCTGTCCATGCAGCCCCATTTGGAAATGTTTAAAGGCATTTAAATGTTTAAAGGCAAAGGGTGGTGACTTTCTGCCTTTACTCCTCAGACACGCCCTGGGATTCGTTTGTGAGTTTAGGCAAGCTGTTTCTGTCCCCACATCTCCATCTCCCTGTTTGCAATGGGAGATGTTGCTATGAGGATGCATTTGAGAACACTTAAACTCTACACTGATGGGGACTGAGACATGAACTCATATCCTGACCAGTCTGATGTGGCTTCTGTATCCAAACAATCCAAAGACTGGGATCACCAGGGCACAGTGTTCAGCCTCCCAAGGGTATGGGGGTATAAGCAGCCTTAAGGGATGCAGCTGAGTGTTCAGTACTGTCATTTCCTGACATGTCTTTGCTCTGCTCTACTTGCCTAAGAACTCCCCGTTTTGCCTTTGCTCCAGGCCCATCTTTCTCCATGTCCTGGTCCCCCTCCGGTTTCTTGGCCTTTTGTGGCCTGCTTTGGTGCAGTCCACGGTTTCTCCAGCTTCCCAGTCAGAGGCATTGACCTGATTCTGGCCTCAGGAGATTGCTCACTCTCCCTGTGAAGCCTTTAATACAGCAGACAAGAGGAATATCTGTACTATGAGAGGCAGCTCAGCACAGAGATCCTCTAGCCAGAGCAAATCCTGCCAGCTTTGGACTGTAATACGGACGCCTCAGTGCTGTGCAGCACTTACCTACTTCTGGCACCATGCTAACAGCCATCCTGCACCCACAGCCTAGGTCAGTCCTTCTGCAGCAGCACAACTGTGCAGAGCCAATTCAGGGATTTCTCAACAGGCACTGCTTGCATACAATATAGATATAGCCTATGTGAGCCTCTTGCTGGGCAACTAATACTGTAGGAACACAATACTGAAGCTGGAGAGATCAGTGAACAGATGTTATACAGCAATGACTTCCAGCCCCGACTCCCCTGGAAAGGTTTGGACAGAGACACCTGAAACTGATCTCTTCTAGAAGTCTGAGATGCCAGAGCTTTCACAAATGTGATCTGCTGATTTTACTTTAAAAAAATGTCTCTAACAACTGGCTATTGCTAGTTGTTGTTGCTAGAAACTTGGTCATGTTTTCCCCTCAGAAGTTACAGCCAGACCTTCAGTGTCTGCCTCTGTGCTCCTCTACAGCAACTCTTCATCTTAATGCTAATTTAATTAGCAAAGGGGGAAAAGAAGCAAGATTTTGTTGCTGCTGCATTCCTGAGGTCTCTGGCTGATGCTGTAGCCATTCAGGTGCAGCTGCAGTCAGATATGTTAGAGCAGCTTTAACGCTCTTTTTCTCTGTGGTATGAGGAATAAGGGCATAAATGTAACCCACAGGTATACTTTCCCCATAGCTCACAATTCCTATACAAATCCTGTCCTAAAAGCTAAAATCCTCTTTACTCCATAAAGCCATCATTGTACTCGTGTTCACAGTACATCCAAGAACATAATCAACCATTTTGTAAATCCTGAATAGCATGTGCTATAATAGTCTCAGCCTTTTTCATTTCAACTTCTATTGTTAAGAGCATAAATAAAAAGAAGGGGAAAAGAAGGCTGACAGAATTTACAAGGGATCTAGCAAAATAAAAATGATGCCTTTGATGTTCATGGAGATGAACCGCTTAAGTGATCAAGGAACATGACTGCCTTGTCCAGAGGATTCTCTACAGTGTCACCTATAAGAGCAAGCAATGGCATCTTTTGGTACTTAACACATCCCTTATGAGCAAAGCCTAAGGAATCTAGCTTTATGCAACTGTGTTACAAGATACCAAGGAGAAAAACTTCAGCCCTCTGCACACATGTATGTCCCAGTATCTTCTATTCCACAAACTAGACTGAGCTATTAATCCTAGTAATCATCAGCACTTAACGTCAGGGAAACTGTAGTCCAGATATCTATGAAGTCAACATGCTGTAATACCTTCCCATCTTCAGCCCTTTGCAAGAGCCCCCTTGTATGGCTTCCTGAACAGCATCTATTCCAGCAGGAGAGCATGTTTCTGGCTGTAATATTCCACTGAAATCTCCCTACTGTGACTTGCATTTGAGTGATTGTTCTGTGTCATATCTAATATCCACCTGTCCCTATGGCCCTTCCTATCTGGTATATTGTACTTTCCCCACCATGGCTATTATGGCGAAAAGCAGGCTAAAAGCTCCCAGTTACATTAATGCTGGCCTGACAGCACCTGAAAGCCCCCCCAGAAGAATACTGTTCCCTCCTCGCTGATGTACAAGTAAAGAAAGAAATCATGACACTGAACACTTCTCACCCCAAAACTGGAAAGGGTCAAAGAAACCTCACTCTTTTCATGCAGTGGTATCACACTTGTTTATCTTGCATTAAACACTTCATATTTAGAATACACCAAGTGAGAAGAAAACCAGTTCAGCTGTACGTGCAGGAGGTGGCTATCAAGAGCCTGTGTTTGCACAAGCCACCAGCACCCCTTGCTGGAGTGTGTGCCTGTGCATCACTACCCTCTCCCGGGCAGATCTGCCCCTAAACAAACACGGAGCCCTGGCTGCCAAAACTCAGCAGAACAGTTAATTTTGCTTTGCCTCAGACATTGAAGTAATATGATCGTCCACTTACTGTTGCCCTCATGCTTTCAGTAACCTCACTGAGCAACACAGCGACACCTGAGCTACTTCTAAAGGAGTAAGAATTTTTTGAAATATCATTAAACAGGATACAGGTAGCTCATTAGGATTAGAAGTCCACATGTCAAGAACTCTGAGTAATCAAATGGATGTAATGTAAATTAAATTTGCTCTGATTATGCAAAGTTACCTTAACTAAGATATTTAAGCTAGCCTATTTCAAGTGTGGCTGCATTTCAGCCTCCAAAGATTGCAGCTTCTGCTGGCTAATTTCAACCACCTTGTTACAGTGACAGATCATGAGTGCAGAAAACCAAGGAGGTGGCAAAAGAGTCAACCAACATGTTTCAGGATGTTACCTTGTGCTTTCAAGTTTCCTCCTGGGTGCTTTCAAAAATTCCCCTTGAAATACTCCTTTGTGCATATCTATGTATCTCTATATCTACATCTGCAGTGTGTTTGCTTACATCTGTTTGCATGTGCAGGCACTCTCTTCTCTGATCATCCAATCCCTGCACACAGCAATACCATCATGCTGCTTACTCTCTACACTTCCTTCTCGAAGTAGGACTCTTCCATGGTACAAATCCTGTCAGCTTCCTTTCCCAATCTTCTGTTCTGGCTAATGCTTTCTGCAGACACCTGGTGAGCTGTTCCTCACCTCTGGCCAGCAAGAAAACAACCTTCTTTACAGCCTGCTGCTGGCTGTTCATCTTATTGAGGTGCTTCTGGGATGCCTTAGGCCCACCAGGTTGCCACAGCCTTCACTGTCTCAGAGAAGACCTTAAGTCCAAGGTGTATTTGCCTTTCATCCTCTCAAACCCACTGAACAGTTGTTTGCTGAATGGTATCTCATGGGAATGTGCTTGAAACGCCTGCTGTCAGCTCCCCCTACTCTGAGACAGCGGGCACTCACAGCTCAGCCCCGTGGCCTCTCTCCAGCTCCATGACTGCTGCTGGCTGAGCCACAGCTGGGGAGAGGGCACAACACAGAGCAGCCCAAGATACACATCTCTTAGCCTTGCCCACCCAGCAGCCTCTCCCAACTGAAGCCTTGCTAGGGTGGGCGAGAAGGTATTGTGACAGGTCTGCATTTGTGCCTCAAAGAACTGGCTGAGCACAGAAATGCAGCACATCGGGACTTCTCAAGAAGACACTGCAGCGCTTCCCTGCCTAGGCACAAGACTGATGCTGGACTGAAGCCACTATGGCAGGTACAGTCTAAAAGCTGCACTGCCATGAGTGCTCTCTGTGTTAGTCTGCCAGGTACTAACAGGGGTATGAGGGGGCTTATTTCCTCAGAGGAAGCTGTGAAGATAAATCCAGCCATGACAGAGAGGTGCTCGGATACAGAAGAAATTGCAGCTACAGCATTTCATTATCTGAGTGTCTCTGAAAGCCATGTGTAATTTCCTAAGCAGATAAACTCAGTCCTTCTACTTTTGCCAGTGATGGAAAAAGGTGCATTATTGTCATCAGCGCCACTTTACTTCCCATCTGTTTCCTCAAGAATTGCCCAAGATACCGTGTTTCACTGACTGCTCAAGCCGTGAGCTCCCTCTAGCATCAAAAAGGATTAATGCAGTTGGTACCTTTGCCATCCTGAAGGAACAGAAAGCAAATGTATCAGTAAGATGAGGGAATTCTACACCTTTTCTTAATTTTTGACAAAAAAAAAAAAAGAAAAAAAAAGGTCCTTGAAGTTAGTTGTGTGCACACAGTTAAGCACTGGCACCCTAAGAATTACGAAGGGAAAAGGCAGGATCTTATTTTACATCCTTACCCATGAAACGCAGGTACAAATTGCAGAAGTCCACCCTCATCATCAGCTTTCACAGGAGAACAGTGTAAGCTGTCAAGATGGTAATTCTGGCTGTAAAGATTTCTATGGAGGGAGACCACAGCACTCATTGCAAAAAAAGAGCTCTGTCACCAAGGAGATAAAAAGAGGAGAACAGAAAACAATGAACTTAGATAATAGTGCGGTGAAATAATCCTTTAGAGTATCTCAGGCCACAGTATTCAGGCTGGATTTTTAAAACACTTTTTCTTTACTCATTACTTACATTTTGTAGTATTTGGGAGCAAAACAGAGGATTCTTTTGGCTGTGCAAGAGCTCCCCTTCCTCAAGACTACCTAAACGGTGTCCCTCGAGTGAATTATGTGAGTGGGAAAGGGGTCCCCCTGCTAGTGTTTAGATCTTACATCTAGAGTGTGTTGGCAAGTCTCCTTTCCCAGACTGAGGGAAAGAAGAAGAGGTGCAGCCGACACCTTTTTCATGGCATTTGGGAATGGTTTTAGAAGTGGGAGGTGACAAGCACAAATGTGTTAAAGCCTGTATGCTCCACTGACTACAGTATTTGTGCTGTACCAAGGTCCCAGGCAGCCTCACTCTGTAGCTGAGTAATTCTCTCAAAACACAGAGGGAGCAAAGAGTGTCAAACAGAATGAGGCAAAACTCCTGACAAGAGAGGGGCAAGGTCAAATGGATCTGCAGCTATACATAGGTGCTGACCAAAACTGCAAGCCAAAATAATATGTAGAAGCAACACCAATCTTTACAATAGTGCTCACTAGTCAAGGGAGACAGTTCCTGCTCCCCTGTTCAGGAAAAAGCCACAATCTGTAGTCCAGGCAGGCATTGCAGGTTTCAGCTGTCTGTGACACTTCCCAAGGACTCCTCTACACTCATGTCTGGTGTCCTGTCTTTGATATCAAAGCCTTGTCCTTGACATACATCACATGTCCGTCAGTGAAAGAGGATTCCTTCATACTACCATTGTTCCACAAAGATCAAGCACCTCTTAAACTCACTACAAAGTTTCAGTTTTGAAGAGGCTGTTAGTGCAAGAAAAACGTGTCTCTACTAAACCCAAACTGGCGCAGTCTTGCTGGGAGGGTCACAGACTTCATTCCATGCTGCAAGTTGCAGAATAAGTAGCACTGCAAGTACCGGAATCTCTGATTCTCCTTTCATGTAGTCTGAGATGCTTTATCTTCATGGACTCGTGTTGTGATCAGAGTCCCAATGACCCACATACAAGGAAAATCTCTTGTGCCTATTCTTAGGAAAAGAACAGAATGGTGCTGAGCAGAGAGATTGGAAGTGGAGCAAGTGTCCTCCTGCTTCCCCCTCCCTTTTGCCGAGGCAGGGAAAAAGACAGAAAGGGTGAAGTGCAGGGAAACCAGCTGATGCGGAGACGCAGGTCAGGTCAGGCCAGGCACAAGTCCAGCAGTGCAGATGCTCCAGAAGAAGTGGTGCCCAGTAATGTTGGTATTTCTTAATGCTCATCTACATTTAGAACTTTGGTGCTGTCTCTCCTTCATTGATTGCTACTTTTTGTGATGTCTTAGATGCACCACCTCATCTCTTGTCTATGACTGCATGGGCCACCCCATTGCAATCCCTCTCGACCTGTTTGCAGAACAAAGCAATGCCTAAATACTAGCTGATACAAGCTGAAAACGTCTTTTTGATGTTGGCTGGAGAAAACGGCAGTCAATGATTCACAAACCATTCAGACTCTTTCCTATGGTCTGACTTCACATTCACTGTAGTAAGACTATCATTGACCACAGCTGTTACTAATTTTATCAACATTTCTTAAAATCAAATATTTAATCAGAACAAAACATCTAATTCTTCTATAATGCATGTCAGACTTGAAACAGACTGAATTCTATATTCTCTACTCAAAGATTAAAAAAAACCCCAAATTGCCGAGTACGTGACTAATTTATAATGTAGATTTGAATGACCAACTGCTTGGCACAGAAGCAGGAATACAAGTTAACAGCCATGCTGTTTAAAATTCTTTCAACAGACAAACAAGTTAGCTAACATTTCAGGAAATATGTATTTTTAAATGACTGCCTTTGTAAAACAGCTGTACATACTATCAACAGTTTCTAAGGTTCTTGTCTCATCAAGCTGTCACATGAACGCAAGCTATTTGCTTTTTACAGGATGACTGAAAATGGCTTTGTGCCAACAGTTGTTTATAGGAAGTTATTATCAACAAATGACTGAGCCTGATATAAAAATATATACATGATTATATGTGTATGCATTGTGTGAGGCTACACATACACACACAAATGTCCTTTTTTTGCAGCCTCCAGAAGTATAGCTACTTCCTAAATTTGCTGTCTCTTGATGCGGACAGAGCAACCTGCTGCACGAAGAACCAGCAACATTTAGAACTGTTACTGATGTTGTCTGAGCAGAGAGCACTGATCCAACACCCACCTCCTTTCATAACCTGTTGGACTAAGCGGTCATTGCCCCCGCAAGCCAAGAACCAGAGAATGGACAGTCTGGGATAAAACATACCTTCTCAAACAGCCTGAAGGAGGACTGGGAAAGTACGTTCTCACTCCAAGTGCTACAGGAATAGCTGAATGACCTAGAGGAGTTCAACTAGCTGTCATCACCAAGCTCTCACCTCTGTTTTCGGTTGCAGTGCTGCTCACTAATTTCTCCTAGAAATCTTTTGATCTAATATAGGAACAACCAGAACAAAAACAGGGCTCGCATCCATCTTCTGTTTCCTTCCTTGTTCTCTCATCTGCCGGATATAGGGATAAGGGTTGTGTCCCTTGCCAATGCTCAATAGCTCTTGAACTATTTTTCCAAACAGCAGCACTTTCAGCCTGTCTCTTTTGCTTGACCCTGTAGATGCCAAAAAATTTTCAATACGGCATAGATCCTGTAATTATTGTCAGTTATCTACTGCCACTCAAACCAAATAAAAAATAAAAGCCAGCAGAAATGTTTTTGATACCTCACTCTGTGCTAATTCTCTAATCCTGCCTGACACTGTTTGTCCCCGTATTAGTGATAATGTCATAAATGCAGACTAGAAGTTCAAGATGTGAATTAGCAATGAGAACGCACCATCCAAAACCCCCAAATTTGCTTTCTTTCCTCATACAATATACTAAAACACCAAATAAAGTAAATATAAAGAGAGAAAATTAAAAATGAAAATCCCCAAAAGAATGATGCTTTTTATCCTAGTGGTTTAAGGCAATGTTAACACTCCTTTCCGGCACAAATGAATCAGACTGCTAGCCCATTTAGTCAAACTGTCACGGAAAGTTGCTAGTACTGGATTACTTCAGGATGAAGTGCAAAGGATGTTACCCTCCACAGATCCTCAAAGAATATGCCATTATTTTTTATCCCCATCAGTTCATGGTTAGCTTGTACTCGCTACGCTAAAGGTTTCGATTGCTTCAGCTTATAAACCAGTAACATAACTATGGATAGTCTAAATTGTCATTCTAAATAATGTTTCACTTCAATACTACTTTGTGGACATATCCTTTGCAGATTAACAATGTATTTGGAAGGAATTACCTCTTTTTCTCCACTTTAAATCATTGTTTTAACTTTTTTATTCGAAGTCTCTTTTTCAAAAGGAATGGAGGAAATGTCAGTTTATCTTCTTTGTAGTACACACACTGTTGTGTGTACTTTTATCATTCTGAGAATGAACACAGCAAGAAAAACTTCCTCATGTTTCCTATTAGTGTGCTTTAAAGCAATTCAGGAAGTTGTCTTTAGAAGTGAAACTTTCAAGAAGGATGTATCAGTTAATGCTAGTTTTTGTCAAACCTCTCTTGAAACCTTGTTAACCTTTATAACATTATACACAAAAGCTAATGTTTTTGTGAGTGTGGAGGTGGCTCCAGTGCCTCTTCAGAAATTCTGTCCACTCAAAACTCAATACAGTTCCAGTTTCCCTACCTGAAGCCATTTCTGCTGCAGTCAGGAAACTATAGCTCATTTGAAAACAGTCACTTCATTGCGAAAAACTGCTCCTAAAGAAATGGGAATTCATCAATTCCAAAAGAGAAACACAGATAAAAGAGTGAATCTAGAACGTGAAGTTACTCTCAAATTCTTCTCATAATTACCAATAATATTAAAAGATTTTGACTATTTCTGTTAGAAAATATAGGAAATATCATATATCTTGCATGAAGAATTTGTGTATAATGCTCTATGTATTAACTATTAACTTATTTTAACTTTTTCTACATGAGATGGGATAAAACAGATCCTACACAGGGTATGTGAAGAAGCTGAACGCTAAGTGAAAGCATGACAAAGCCAACAGAAACCAAAATCACCACAGAGCCGTATTTTAAAAAGTGCTTTATTTCCCGGTTCTTTCTGCAATGGCTCACAATCACTGTTTTTGTTTGTAAGATCAGAATAAGTATCAGCATACCACCAGAAGTATTAGCCTGTGGTTAGTGTCTGAAAGATCTTACCTTACTAATGATAATTATGCTGGCTGACTTTATGCTATCTTTGTTACCACCTGTCCACACTGAAACTTTTCCATTTTGCAGTTATTAGCTAATCTTGCTAGTGGTCTCTCAGAAGTTCACAAGTCTGAAATAAAAGGAATGGAGACACTTTTTTCATAGATTGAACTGGCAAAATAAAACCACGTTTCACTATGAAAACAATGATCTTTTTACAATTGCTACTGATAAACCTTAGGCCACACTCCTGAAGGTACTAAATTTGGTTCCAGGGTAGTTTGCCTGCTTTTTTTTTTTTTTTTTTTTTTTTAAATAATTGACAAGTTCACTCTGCCTGATCCAAGTTCATAGATTTACGGAGTACTTCAGTGCAAAAGAGGTTCTGATAGCTAGGGAATATGGATTATCATGTGTTCCTCCAGAGCAGCTAGTGGCCAAGCAGGCATGGCTGTCCCCGAGAGCTGCAAAAAGGGGAATTCCTTTCCCTTTCACAGAACTTCAAGAGAAAAGAGAATTGTTATATGCATTTCTTCTACAGCCTTAAGATAGCCAGGAAAGCTTATGGAATAGATTATACAATAAGTCAGCAGTAAGAAAATAAAAGTGAGTGATATCATTGGAAGCAAATACTTGATGAAGTCATAATGACAGTGCAATCCCTTCTGAAGCTCACCTAATTCATTACCAAAGACTTCTTTATCCACCACAAATAGCTTTGTGTCCTCCATACAGACAACTAACAATTTACCATGTTCCTTTTTACAGTCTTCCTTTCATAGCAAGACATGGACAGAAGGTAAGAAATTAATTTAGCTAATGCTAGGAAGCCATCCATCAGTTCTGTATTCCAAACAGTGCCTATATTAGAAACCATGTGTGTCATGTCACATAGTACTCTGTCTAGGTACACTCAGCGACCAGTGCCAGATATTTTTAGTAGGTGGTGTAAGAACTCACATACAAAACTTATCTTCTAAAGGAAGTTCTCTTCTCATTCAGGAAAATAATCTCTGAAATTACCACAGGAATAAAAATCGCATTCCCAAACTCTTTATTTCTTTTCCCAAGATTAACAGTACTTTCACCGAAGATGTCACTCACCCCAAACTTTGCTACTCTCTGAAACACAGCTAGATACAATGCCATGAAGATGCTGCATCCTGAACATCTCCAAGAACACCACTACCAAAGTAGATAAAGTAGATTCTACTGCTGCAGCATCCTCTCCTCTGAATGATTCTCATGCTCAAACCTGTAAAAATATGACTGATATTCTTCTTCAGCAGAAATGCAATGGATTAGACCTGTTCCTGAGTTGACTGTGCAGCTGAGATTTACTCTAGTGAAAAGGTGAATGAGCAGAACTTGAAAGGCCTAACCAGAATACATCCAAAAATGCACTCCCTGATTCAAACAAGGTGCGCTCCTTTCTACACACAGATGGACTTCTTAAAAACTAAAATCTGATCCATTTTGTGTCCTACTTAAAAAATTAAAGGCAATATTGGATTGCACTGATCAAAGAAAAATGATTTCAGTATTTCCCATTGTGGTTTGAGTCCAGATATAAATGTCAAGTACTTGATTCAATGTGAAGAAAATTAATTTATTGCCAAATAGATTAAAATAGTGAAAAGTAAAAAGAAATTAAAAATCACCTTCCCCTCACGCTCCTCTCTTTCCCCAGGCTCAACTTCAAACCTTAAACCCCCCAACTCCTCTGCTTTCCCCCACACCTGAAACAGCACAGGGCAAAGGGGAATGAGGGGTTGCAGTCAGTCTGTAACAGCTCCTTTGCATTGCTCCATCCTCCTCGCGCTTTTCGCCTGCTCCACCATAGGTCATGTCCACAGGCTGCAGTCCTTCAGCATAAGCCTGCTCCTCTCTGTGGACTGCAGTTCCTTCAGGAAAATTTCCACCTGCTCCAGAATGGGATCCTTTGTGGGCTGCAGGGAAATCTGCTCCAGCACCTGAAGGAATTCCTCCATTTCCTTCTTCTCGGACCGTGGTTTTCAGAGAACTGTTTCTCTCACTTTCTTCCTCACTGCTCCCTGCCATGCAGCATTTTGCCCTTTCTTAAACATGCTTCCACAGAAGTGCCACCAGCTTTGCTGGTGAGCTCAGCTGTGTCCTGCAGTGGGGTCCAATGCAGAGCTGGCTGGAACCAGCTGTGTCTTGCACAGGGCCACCCACATCTGGGCACCTGCACCCAATACAGAAGCATAACCTAAAAGTTGGACATTAAAGAACTTCCTGACCCTCTCCTGTGCTCCCCTTCAAGTTTTGCCCAAATTGTCATTTGTGGGGTGCACAATGGGCCAGGCCTACAGACTAATCTGGATTCAAAACAATATAAGGGGGCAAAGGACAGTTATTTGTACTGATAATTTGCTGCTACACATAGTGCAGTATGCTGCTCACATCAGCACAGCCCTGCAGTTGTGCTGGCCTGCATGGAAATGCAGGTGCAGGAGCAGAACCTGTAGCAAGTGCTTCCTGCAAGAACTTTTGGAGTTAAGGTGGTAGTGGAGCTCAGCCCAGTATCTCCTCCTCGTCAAGCAAAAGATAACAGCATCTTACATTTCATTCATGCAAGGAATCAACCTCCAGCACAATAAAGCAGAGAGGAAATTAATCCCCAAACATGGGAAACTAAGGTTGATAGAGCAGGTTATTTAAAGAAGTAATTTTTTGTTTCTGCGCTGCTCTGTTTTGTTTCTGTGCTAGGAGAAAGAGGCAATGGGAGAATGGCAGAAAAGTGGTAGATGAGAACATGTTAAAACAATTCCCCCATTCTCAAAAAGTGCTGAGTATGTACAGTGGTAGGAAACAAAAAACCAACAACAATAAAACAAAACAAAACCCAAAAACAAATGGTGAGGCCAGGGGAAAGTAATTTTATGGCTTGTATTATGTTCAAAGTTAGACATGCACTAGAACCTGACATGAAAAACCTGTGCACCCACCAAATTACTGTGAAGACAGCAATCTAAAACTGGTAAAGCTTTCTTTCCACAGGTCATCTGTTCTCAGTAGAAGGTCAAGAAGGTTCCCACTTTCTCCATCCCATTCCATGTACGAAACACCTCAGATGCGATAAGAGCTTTGTCAACAGCCAAGAACATGGAGTTGTTACATCAGTTCGCATTCAGAAGATGACTAGTGCACTGAAGATAAAAGCAAATATACATGATTACCATTCCAGCTTTTATTAGATGTGAGCTCAGAGTATAAATAGCACCAAAATCAACAATAAAAAAGTTGTATATTAAAAAAAATATTTACCATTTAAAGTGAACCACTTCAACCAGAAGAAACTGCAATCTTGAGCTGTAACTTCAAGGGCTTTCTAACTCCTGCAAGCAGCTTTTCACAAAATTAACTTCCTCTTCTGTTCTCTGTTCTGGTCTCTTGCTGGTTGTGTGGAGTACTCTCAGAGGTAAGTGGTCCTGAGAAAACATCCAACACATAGTGAACTAAGAGCTAAAAGTAGAAGCCAAGGGGGTAAACCTGGACACTTCAGAAAACTGAAGTGTCATCTATAAGAAACATAAATAATCAATTTCCAATTCTCTCTCCCATTTAATTTTAACTTTTAAGAGAAATATCTGTGAGAAAAAGGTACATTTATGTCTATAAGAACTGCAACCTGAAAAAGCATGACTAAATTTTTAGCATGGTCCTTTAGGAATTAAACACTCCACGCTTAGATCTAGGATAGAAGATATGTTTTAGGCCAAACTTGTGGCTAATTTGCAAAATCACTGTTGAACTGTAAGCTGGGGGGAGCAGGGAAGAAACTGAGATTCATTTTAGTTCCACTGCTGACCTCTCTGTTTGAGAGTGTTTCTCAAGATGTTTAAGAAAAGGTACTGTGTGAGGAGGGTACTACGTTAAGAGCAAGAATGACCATTTTTACCATGATATTCTGCAGTTGCTTATTCCTTCTACCAGCTCTCATTCCTAAATTACACCATACTTGAGGGTGACAGTTCTAGGTACTCCCAACTCAGACTATCTACGCTGTCCATCAATTTTTCATACAGGAGACCTCTATTTTCTCTTAAACTGGAAAGCAGAATTCCAAAAGCCATGAAGAGATAAATATGAGCAGCTGTGTGTCAGGTAGAAACACAAATGCAGCTCTTCTTGGGAGCTGGAAGAAACAGGTTTTTCTTCTGCTCAACAAGTATTGCAGAACACATGGGCATAGCCTCAGAATTTGTCCTAGCTCAGTTAGAGCTCAGATTAAGACCAAATTCACAGCTCTGTCAGTTCTAGAGACTTGACTATTTATACCACCAGTGGTTTCACTAAACCAATGCAAATTCCAAGCACAAAGAAAATTTGCCACACCTAGTCTTGATGTGACAAATGTTTATAAACAAACTGTGGTTTGCAGATACTGTTACTGACATGCTGTCAAGTGACCAGGTCAGATTATGCACATGAAAAGGAAGTGCCCTCATGATGGGAGAGGTGGTAAGAAAGAATTCTGATGTCATCCCCGTTTCCCACCCCATTCCTTCCCCTGCATGATTTTGGTTCTATAATTGCTGCTCTTTTTTGTGGAAGACGATGAACACAGTGATTTGCAGCATAGGTGGAAGATCACCTTCAGAGGAAGAAAAGTGCCAAACCTTTCAGGCTCTGAACATGGTGTTTTTGAAGGACAGTTTGAATGCTTTCTGTTCTGGATAAAAAGAAGAAAAAAAATTGGAAAAGGGTTTGGTTGTTTTAGGTTATTACAGGGTTAGAAGTATACACTAATATTTCCTCATAAGGAATTTCTTAAGAAATACAACATTATTCACTTTAAGTTAAAGCTTACTCTGTAAAAAACATACATCTGAAAGGACTTCAGACAAAAGCTCTCCACTGTTTCTTTATAAAACAAGCTTCATTTACTTTAAGAAAATGTATACAGACAATATAAAGATCAAGAGGCACTATTGGCCTACAGTTTCAGTATGACATGTGAAGACGGCAATGCATGGATAAGCATCCATTAACATTTTGGTACATACTCATAAAAACATTGAGATCTGTCCAAACAGTAGGCATCTCATCAAGCAGAACAGAGAGACACAGTGATTCTAATACTTCTGAAAAGGAAGAATTACTTTTATTCTCTATTGAAAAATCCTCTTCCTCCCACCAAATAATGAGGGCTTTATAGAAGTCATGTCATCAGCCTTTAATCCCCTCTGTTCCATTCCTGCAGGTCCTCCCATAAGATCTTACCTTCTTCATGATCTCCATGTCCCTTCCAGTCTTGTGCAACTTCTTGAGTGGGGAAGCAGAAAGAACAGCTATGTCAGAACACAAAGACAAATCATCACTGTTTCTCAAGGGGTGCATTCAGGACCAGCACAGAGAATGTCAGTCTGGAATGAGGATGCTGGGACTAAACTTCTCCCTTTCCCATTGATCTGCCAAAACACATCTTTCTCTCAAATGGCATTCCTACTGCCATTTAATTGCCATACCCAATTACATTTTAAATAGTACCTAGAGGCAAAGACTATTCTACAAAGAACAGAAGTAAGTGTCTGGTCTCTCCTGGAGCCACTGAACTATCAACATTTAACCAAAGGTTAGAGCTAAAATTTTAACAGTGTTTTAGTGGTAATTTATGCTGTATTGACACTGTCCCCCACTGTAGAAATCCAAGTACATTAGAAAAATGACCAAATGGCAATAGTATGTAAGTTTTTGCTCTCTAGCTCCTGCATATTGAGGACCCAGAAATCAACTCTTATGAACTCACTGTACTACAAACAGATTTTCATCCTCCTGTGAGCCTTATCAATCTCTATTAGAAAAAAAGATCAAGAAGAACAAGAAATCTAATTTGCTTACAACAGCATGCTCTTGTTTTAAACAGGCAGACTGTCATTAACAGAAGGCCAGTACAAGCCAAATGACCAACTGAGCTGCCCTGCAGAGCTAAGGATGGTTGTAGTAAAAACAGGAATTCCAATTATCCACATTAAAAGATCTGATTACATGTGCCCTAAAATATCTGCACCATTTAACCACAGTAAGGTATAATTAAAACTCTATTAAAGAATTAACATGCAAACACTATATTCATGTCTCCATTTTCTTTTTTCCTTCCCCTCTCACCTGATACATACAATCCTCTATGCATATATCACTTAGAACTATTAAGCATTCAAAGTTAACTATTCAAAGTTAACTTTTTCCATAAAGAGGTTAACTTACCCATGCCTTTTGCAAGGTTTCCTCTATCTAGCAGAGGCTAACGGACTACTGATGAGAACTATTCCCACAGCATCCAGTGCTCCTATTTTTCTGTCCAGGGAAGACTCCTTAGGACAAGGACAATCAGTACTTGTCCTCAGAAAGCTTTCCATGTTTTCAAAACCCCTTCTGTACTGGAATAGGATGGGGTCCTAGACGAAAAATGCCCACTAATATTTTCTACAGAACAGCGGTACTGTTTATTATCACTCCTTTGAAGACTCTCCAGAAAACACATCAAATCCTTTCAGAAAATAAACATTTCATTTGTCATATGCGTCAGAAATGGAATGAGATACTAGGGTGTAACAGCTTACACTGGAAAAAACCTCCAAATGCACGCACATACACTACTGTCATGTGACAAGATTTTTGCCTTCCCCTCTTTCTCCCCCCACATCATACCTTAGTTGTTGCTTCCTGGATAGTTTCTGACCTAAAAAAAAAAAAAAAAAAAAAAATCAACACAGCCTGTTTTACACAATGCTTGTTTCATTCATTAATGAGGTGCGCTGTTGCTGGGAGAAAATAATCATTACTGATGGGATAGGCTCTGAAGTTTATTCTTATGGAAGCCTTGTTCAGAAGGGAAGGGCAGATCAAGAATTTTCTCATCAGAGATCCATGAAAAGCAGTAACTTTTCACAGCACCATCCTCAGCTATATCACGCTTGCTATCCCTAATGGAACAGATTCTTCCTGCTTAATCTTCTGAGAACAAATCTGTTTGAATAGGCTTAACGGAGCAAACTGTAAGTTCGCCAACAGCCAGACAAGTCAAAGCCAGCTACTATCCACAGCCAGAATCAGGAACTCAAGTAGTATAAAATGAGAGGTCAGTTTCTCAATATATAGCCCTAACAGCTGGCAGAAACTATGCTTTTCTCAAATCTTCTCAGTTGCTGTGAATGTAACAAGCGTCTTGTGAAATGTGGCTGCCCGATACTGATCCAGCTAAGGATGACAAGCCCAAAAGCAAGCCAGGAAAAACCTTAATGCAATTATAAGGAGCATAGGGACCTAGGATCCTGGGGAGATGGGAAGAAAAACTGACAGGAAGCAAATCTCACCATTATTTACTTATGCAGTGAACTCACCAGCTGCTCCAACAGTATGACAGTGAAACACTGAGAACCAGAGGGCCTGAGGGCATGGGACGTGGGTGGAAGCCCTAAGTGTGAAGGAAGACACATCTGTGTGGATACTGAGCACGCTTGAGGTAGACAGAGCTGCAGTCAGAGGGACGAAGAGAACAGCAAGTTAATTCAGTTGGGAAGAAAAGGTATATTTACCTTGGTAACATGTAAAGGAAAAGACTTTATGCTCCTAAATTAAAGCTCCAAGAGGAGCTGCTTCTTCATATTAGAAGAATGGGCATCTCAGACTATGGGAAGTCATCTACCTGCCTCTGGTACTCACCAAAACTCAAGCAGCTTTGTTGGTTTTGAGGGCAGGATAGGCTTCCCTTTTCTTTCAAACCTTTAAATTCCTGCCATGAGCTCACCCCATCCACTACTGGCACACATTCAGGAGCTGCACTTGCCTTTGTGATGAGCTTGCTACCTGCTTCCAGGGCCCTGGAGCCCCCCCAGCACAGCCCCCGCTCCAGCCCTCCCCACAGCACCCTTGCTTTTCACACACCTTCAGGAACTTCTTCCACCTGGTCTCCCTGGAGCTGTACTACTTGTTCTTCATCCCCAGAAAGCACTGCCCTGAAATAGCTCTTGCATTTCTCCCCATGAGCCCCCGTAACCACAACACAGACCATTACTTTAAAAGTAGTGTGCATTTGAATAGGAATATTATACATTAAGTTACTATATATATATATACACACACACATACATATACAGACATTTGTCTCTAAATTTTGTACAAACTACAACAATTTTATACCACAAAAAGGACTCATTAACACTACCGTTTCCATCCAAGAGGCTGCCACCCTTGAACGACAGCTATGGATGCATGCCTTTTTAAGTCTTCTCTACATTTTAGCAAAAAGTTATTTTTGCATGCACATACATAAGCACAGCCCTTCTTGTAAAGCCCACTGAGCACTGTTACCGGTAACCAACAACGAGCATAAATTGGAGAATAAGTTGTTCATTTACAGTACCGTTGAAGCTCAAGATTTCTAGGTTTGCAAAATAAACACCTGAACTTAATAAACACAAGAAAACAAACTAAACATCAGAAAAACTACTACTATTCCAAAGTAATAACCAACTACTTTGCACCAAACTATATAGCTTTCTCTGAAAAATAAGCTGAGTATTCTATTCAAGCAAATTTGACTGCATTGAAAGTGGTTTACTTGTGATTTTTTCCGTATCTGTAATAGAGCCTTTTCTGTAAAATTTAGGTGGACATTAGTGAACAAAGATGTTAAACTGAACATAGACTGGATATGCGTGAGGAGTTCGTGTTCCTCCATTAACAACATGTACAGAACAAATGTAAACATACTCTTTAAAGAGGAAAGGTTACACTAAATTAAAAAACCAACACTATTTAATAAACTGGAATATGTATTTGGGAGACAAAGAACTGAAATTCTGTGAAAATGAAGGAACTGAAAACAAAAGTGTGAGTATTGGCTAGATAAGCATTTCAAAATTTTTCGATGAGCCGTACTGTTCCAACTCTCATCCCCAGCTTTTAAAAGCAACTAATTCTTTACTGCTTCTTTAAATTTCTCCCAACTTTTTGTTCTATTGTTTTCAGGGTACTGTGCAAATCAGGGTTGATTATAAAATCCATTTCACAGTCTGCAATTCAAGATGGACTAAAAGAGTATTTCCTCCATCTGTGAGTACTAAACCCAAAATAGAAATACCATCAGAAATACTGTTCAGCACAGGATGAGACTGTAGCTCATGATGCGAAGAACAGTGGCTGTTAAAGAAAGATCTGTTAATGAGGGAACTAAGCAAGACGTGATGGAAATGTAACATCTCTTTCCTCATACTTTTACTCCAACCACAAATGTATGGTCTGCTTTGAAGAGAACTAAAACTGAAATAACCTCTTGCTGGTAATCTTTAGCTGCAGTTCATTCTTTTGAGAACAAGCATTCTCAAAAATGAGGAACTATTCTCAAAAAAAATGAGTAATATTGAGAAAGGTGATATACTTGGGAATGCATTTGTTTCACCTCTAAGAAAAAACAAAGGTGATCACTCAATACAGCAGCATGAAAGGAGGTACCCATTCTGGTATATAGTTACCAAGCTGGAAAAGTAAAGGTGACTGCTGCCTGTGTGCTCCAGAACTATGACTGAAGCAGAGAACATCTATTTTGAACATATTCTCACAATTAACAAGAAAAAAGCCCAAAAGGGTGAACCTTGTGGGATTTTACCTACCAGAAATGAGTAAGGCATACCACAAAACAAGTCAGTGCAGAAACCAAATACAAGAGACTCCAAAGAACTGGAGATTCTCTATGCACTTGCATGATAAAATACTGACTCTTACTTAATAATAGCATGATCCTGTTGGAAAATTCTGATTTAAGCTAACCCATAAACATTAGCTTTAAAAGAACAGCATTAGCAATGTTAGTAACCTCACAGAACTTAATCTATGTTAAGGTAAGATTAGAAGCACCTACCTAACAGATGCTGCATATAAAGGCATTAGGAACCCAAGTTCAATGTGAGACTTTCGAAAGTTTTAGCTTTAAATACTCAAAATAAAATTAAAAATTAATTTTAAATGGCCACTATTTAGACTATGTTCGTGAATGCCTTGAGTGTATGTTAATAAATCTAACAATTTTAAAATGTTAATCTTTATGTTCATATAATATTACTAACGTTTTCTCCTCTACATGAATGAACCAATCTCTTTCCTGCCTTTGGTTGGGTTTTTTTGTTTGCTTTTAAATCTGAAAAAGAGAAAGTCCTCAGATTGTTTTCTTGTACTTCATGCAGAAAAAAAATTAATCAAATTTTATGATCAAGTTCTCAACCAGTTAGTAGGAACTAATAACAGAACTGCTGATAATCCCGTATTCAAAATACTCTGAATGCTGCTCTAAGAATTCAGCATCTGAAGCTAACAAATGATATCATCATTTCACTTGGTGTCTACGTTGGCATCGGTTTAATTTCATTTACTGCTTTAAATGGATTCCAGGTTATTTGTAAGTATATTTCTTTTCTTAAAGAAACACGTCTGTCACGGATTATGTAACTCAGTGCTTGTCACTTACGGATTTGGCTTAAATATTACTAAAAGATATTTCTTTATCATATTCAGTTTTTAAGATTCCTGGTAATTATTCTAAGTAATATAGACCGCTTCAGTCTTGGAAGCTGCCACCATTGAAAAAGATCAATTTGTTTTCTGAATGTTATAGTCATAGCACACCTGCACATATTGCTTAGATTTGTATCACTTGCTTTGTTTTCTTGAGCCTCTCTTCGTTAGTCATGTATCCATAAGCCCTACATCACAAACAGCAGCAGCGTAAGTCATATTTGTCTGAGCTAATAGCTTAAGTGCATAAAGCAAAAGGTAGATAAGCTGAAATGGCAGCATCAATCATTTTCTGTGAGACAAGACTCCTGCATTTAGTTGTTACGACCAACTGCTAATACAGTACCACTGCAAAGGGTGCATGCAGCAATGAACCTCATTATAAAGCCAGAACATAAGTTAGAAGATGTCAAAGTTGAAAACATTCAGAATTACAATTCACATACTTTTCTTCATTATACAACCTTACGTTCACCTGGCAACCTCACCTTTCTCCTCTCCTTGATCTTCATGCCGTTAACATTATGATCATGTCAAAGCTGCATTTTCTTAAGCATCTATGTCCTTCATCACTTTGAAATTTAGCATCTTGGACCTTCATTTTGTCACAAAACCATTGCTGTACTGATACACTTTGCTGTCAGATTCTGTGGTCTTGGAGCTGGCAGATTCTATGGTGTCTGTAGTGCTGTAACAGTCGAGAGTCTCAAGGAAAAAAGCAAACCCAGTGTGATCCACATTCTAAAGCTAAGGAATTAAATTGTGGAAGACCTTCAGAAATGTTGACCAAAATGGGCCATTCGGATAGCATCCAAGTTACTCAAAACTTCAAATATAAGAGAGGTGATCTTCCACCGGGCAACTGAATGACCTGGAATTGGCACTAAACCACATCCATCATAAATCAAAAGAGCTGTCAGAACTAGTGTAAAATATGCCTAGTCTGAATGTCACAATACAATTTTAAAAGAATGGCATTACTTTGAGAGCACCCGCCTTTGCTTCCAAGACACTTAAGAGTTCTCCGATTTGAAAAATCCTTCCAGGCTTCACAGATTTAAATAGGTGAGGAACTATGGCAGTCTCTGATTTTATCTGGCTTCATAGACAATGCCTTTTCTCTTGGCTCTTGTTTAACTTGGCTCACACAGACAACACCCTCTGTATTTTCTTCAGCTTAAAAACAAAACAAAATTCATACATTGAAGTTCAAACTCCACTGACAATGCTTCAGCCCAAATAACTGTATGCATTTAAAAGAAAAATATTTCAGGAACTCAGGAGGTCACTACTGTTTAGTTTGACAGACAGTTATGTCATCTACTGTGGTATAAGACATTGCAAGTTGACATGAATTTACTGCAGTAAGGGCTCCCTTGAGTAGGAATATTTAAAATATTTTATAAAAAAAATTAGTATGTTTGGAGATAGAAAATTAGTCTCACACAAAATGTCATTCGTCTTCCCCATGGAAAAATAAAGCTCCCATTTTACTGGATTTTTTTCTCTTCTTTTCTAGGGGAAAGGAGGAATAAAGGTGCTTATCGATCAAAAAATTAACTCTAAAGCATGTTGATTTAGAGAATGACTTACACTTCAGGCATAACTGGCCGCTTCTCTATGACTGCACATACATTTTCAGCAGGAATTAGCTTATTCTTAAGTTAGCACTTGGAAAAGAGAAAATCCAGAACATACAGGATAATTTTAACCAAGTGCACTGTGTAAGTGTATGCACACAGAGAAGAAAAGAGTATCTTGAAATACACACTGACTGAACTGCTAAGTTCAAGTATATGGTGTTTCCTCTACATAAAATCTGTGACATTATTTCCTCTTTGGTCTAGACTGTTTTTTGTCCCCCTGCTCTCTAGACAAAGAACCTGTCTCTGAAACAAAAAAAGAAGAAAAAACAAAAGCAAAAAAAAAAATCTATTAATTTTACAGGCAACTCCTCCATATAACTTAGGATTGGCACCAATATTCTCACAATTTCCAAATTCAGTCTGGAGATGATAGACTGAGACCTTGAGCAGCAAAAAAAAAAAAAAAAAGGCAACCCAAAAAACTTAGTCCTTGCATTTATATATTTTTATATTTGACCACATTTCTTTTTCTGTAAAACAGTAGTTCTTTAAAAATTGACTTACAACACTCATCACTTACAAAAATATTTGAGAGGCATTCACATCTAGATTTAACAAATGGAGTAAACGACTGAATGGAAGAGGTGCATTGGATAACCTCTCTGAAATCCTTTTACCCTGAATTAAATCAGAATTTCTCAGGAAAGTAGTCAAATTCAATTATAAAAGGGAAAACAACCAGTTACAAAAATATGTCAGTACAGTAGGCAGAAAATCCCTTCACAATTTAACTTTGACAATACTGCCACAGTAAAATATCCCAGTATTACTTTAACATGTACAAATTTTGTTATATTTCCTCACGAACCCTTAATTTCCTTTTTATTTCTTCATGTAGTTTTATATTTCCATTTTCAGAATATTACAGAATTTAGTACAAATTAAGTTTTGCTGACCTGCAAAAGTCATCAGGACATATGGAGATAATTATTGCTATGGCATTATGAAGGTGTAGGCTATGATCCAGCACATACTTGCATAGATGTTCTGGCAAAACTACTCAAAAGTCATCTTTTTAGAAGTCACTGATGACAAGAAAATATAATATAGAAATAATAAAGCATTGCACAGCTAACATTTCAGACTCTCTGGACAGTCAAACGGATATGTTGCACTGATCTATATATGCTCCATATCTAATTGACTTTCTCCACCAAGAATCAGAAAGCATTCTTTTAGAATGCAAGCTTTCATTCTCAATCCAGTTCCATGGCTGAGAATTCAAAGACTGTATCTATATTTGATAACAATAGTTTTAAGGAGACTTCTATTTCAATAGAGAGAAAGTTATTTATGGCATTTATTATGCATTTTTTTTAAAAATATTTTCAAACAGAAGTTTGAAATTCCAAGCAATTACATACAACTTGATCTGAACACTTCTAAAGCATATTGATGACTACAGGATTCTAGTAAAAATTATAAAAAATACTCAGAAATCTGCTGGGATGGTGCAAAGAAAGAAGCCATCAAAACCCCCACATTTCTGTCCAAAGAGTTCTAACTAGATTCAATATTGGTTATTTTCTATTCTTATTTTTCCTTTAAAAAATATTTTGACGATCATAATATTAGCTAGATATTAGGATTTTTGGCAAAAATATTGCGTTCATCAAATAAATTGGTATTTGGTCAAAGAAAGTGATAAGCAGTTTAACTAAGAAGTCATCTTCTTACACTAAAAACTAAGTTTTGGTTTGTTGTGGGTTTTTTTGGTTTGGTTTGGTTTACAGTCATCATGTTTTCACAGTAAAAGCTAATTAGAATCAGCTGAAAGAAGTCTGTGCTGGAGTTCCCCCTTATCAACACATTTCTCTCCTTTCTTCAAGACACAGAGAATAAAATCCACCATATTTTCCATTTACGTATTATTGGGAAGACTGCAACTTACTAAGTGCTGGATGGCTGTCCACAATCCGTACTGGAACAGTCTGTACATCTCCTAAGAGAATCTGGTGGACTGCTCCTTCTAGGCTTCTGGAGTCATCTACCCCTCCAACTGCTACCAGCTGGCCTGTGGTGACCAGACTCTGATCAGAGCCAGGTGAAGTCTCAAAAGCAGAGGCAGTGGTGCTATGCTGTGCTAGGCCAGCACCTGCTTGCAGACTGTGTCCCTGACTAAGTACTAGAGAATGGTTGGTTATTGCACTCCCTATGGATTCCAGGAGACTTGTAGGGCTGGGAGGGGAATGGTTATTTACAGCTATCAGGGCTGTTGATCCATTTGTGGAGGTACAAGTTGACTGCAGCTGTAATCCCTGCGAAAGAGAAGGCAGAAGAACTAACATACCAGTATTTACAGCAAGAGTAATTTGCATTTAATGGCACGTATTTTGCAATGCTGGAACTGGATAGCTTCTGACTTCCTATACATCATCTCTTTTGAACAGTCAATCCCAGCAACCTGAGGCTAAAGTTGTATTAGAAAACAATTAGAACAATGGGTATCCAGCAGTATCTAGAAGACTACTTATGACTGTAAAGCTCTAGTTTTGGATTGATATTCAGTTTCCAATCATTCCTCAATCCTGCCCATTCACACAAGAGGTGAGCACTAAGAGCCAAGCGTACTGCTTAAAAAATAGAGAGAGAGAGAGTGAGAGAGTGTGAGGTGCAGCCAAGTTGTCTTCAGAAAGAAAGGGGAACAGCAAGCAAAACAGCATTTTACTGCAGACTGTGTTTCTAAGGAAGAGATCATTCATTTCATTGGGATTCAGGAAGCGTGAAGGTAGCTTTTCAAAGACATAGTTAGGGAAGAAGGCTAACGGAGCCAGCTTTGAACAGAGATGAACTTTAGAAGAAGTTCTTTTAGCATGATACCCTTATCCCCCTCTTCAGCCTTTCAACCTGGAAGTTTACAGATCTGAACTGGGAGCAGTTTTAGGATTCTGGCATACTTTCTTAAGAGGCTGGAGGAGGATTTAAAGGAAATAAATAAGACTGACAATCTCCCCTCAGTTTTGCAACATTTTCATTATGAAATGACTGGACCATGTCAAAAATGAATAGGTACTTGGTTTGAGGCAGAAGCCCACTACATTCATCTTCCTGGTTCTGCCTTCACAAAAGACCCTAACTTCAAAGTGTCAAAAGATGGTAGTGGGATCCCCTGCACTACAGCTATATGCTAAATGTGACATGCAAGACAGGTCAAAGTAAGAGCTGACAGCTATTTCAAAGGCCATGTTACCAAGCCAGTGTTTGGGATAATTAGCTGAGAGGGAACTTGCTGTTCTCAGCTCACCTTCAGCATTCCCATCGCAGAACATCTGATGTTCTGTAAACGACTTGACTGTACCTGAAGTTGTGCAAATATCTTGGGCTGAAGTGAAGAGAGTGAAGACAACAGCTGAGCTGTTTCTGGTAGCAAGGACTCCCCGCTCTGGTTGGATTCTGCTTTGTTGATGACTGACTCTGCTGCTGAGCTCCCTACAGTGCCACAGAGAGGAAGCAGATAGTTATGACAAATTTCTTCTTCCCATTTAAGAGCCTCCCCTGTGAACTGAACAACCCCCTTCAATCTCAATACAGGCATATAAAGACATGTATATACATCTTTGCTGTTCTCTTTGCAGAAGAACTTGGATGCAAAACAAAAAAGGCTGGGTATGAGAGAAAGACAATACTGTAAAGAATGACTGTATGTGCCAGTTCAGAGTAAAAAAACAAACAAACAAAAAACACCACCAATAAATCAGTTTTGAACAGCAAAGTAACTGCACCCTACACTATCCTTTGAATTTCTAGTTATAACACAAAAGATGGAACATTTCTATCAAAAAAGCAGTCAAATAACTTGACAATACATACACCTCAGTAAGGGCTCAATAACAGACAGGCATCAAAAGAAAGGGTTGTCTTCCAAAATAAAAATCTACACAAGAAATCCTTCAAGTCTCACCACTCCCTTCCAAACATCTTTGTGGAACTAAGATAATTTCTATGCACTATCACACCAAAAGTCCATTTATATCTGGCAACCTTTCCAGCCTACAGATTACACCATATCTTCAACATTCTTACTTAATGCAAGAATGACGGACTTAATTTCCTCAAGACCTGTAAAACCCGAGATTCACTTGTAGCAATTTCTGCAAGAAAACCTGTCACGGGATCATTCCATTTCCTGTCTGAGCTACCCAGAACATTTTAGTTAAGATTTATCCAGACACAAGCAGACAATGCTTAGCCTCTTATTTCAGTTTCACTGCTACAACTATAAAAGAGTTTGTCTTGTGTGTGTAGATTAGCCTGGTGAATGGAAAAAAATTGAGAACGGTCAATCGCAAAAAGCTTTCTAACAGAAAATCACATGAAAGTTCCCAGCAATCTAAGTGAGTGGCAACACTTTCAACACATCTACTGGTTTGCAAACTCTAACTCTTTATTGTAACTGAGCATAAAATACACATTGTACATCTCCTTGAACACAAGTACTTCAAATATTTAGGGTCTTTTTAATACCATACAGAGATCCTGTGTGCGTATGTGAATATTCATAGCAGTTCTTTCCTCAGGTTGTATTCTACACCAACACGCCTAGAATAAAGCTAATAGTTCAACTCCCAATCTACCCACTCCTTACACTGCATGGGCGTTCGGTATGAATGCCGGAAGTTAAAAAACCCCAAACATATATATATATATATACACACAGGTACTTTATCTCACTTGTCATTATACTTCATAAAAGACATAAAAGTGAGCACAGGTTTGATAGTTACACTGATTCTTAAACCTAGGAGAGAACAATGACAGCTGCATCACATGGAGATATGGAGTTCTGCACAATAAGAAAACAAACAGCTGGCTTTAGTTCTGTTATTGTTTGATTTCTTAAATGTAAATTTGTCCTCATTTGGCATAAGCTGAAATAAAAAAAATTATACAAACAGTAGTTTGAAAAGTCAGTGTTATTTTTCCTTGCCACCACTTCACATACATTGAGAGCTGATTTTTTTCAAACTCAGGCTTCTTTTTTAGCTTAGACTCGTAATACAATTTGCAATGTGTACAAACACATACCCACACATACACGGGGAGACAAGACATGTTGGAATTAAGAGTATCTGCTTATATTTACTGAATTGGTGCACATGGATGGAAAACTAAACAAATCCAGTTCTCTAGCTTCCTTTAAAATTCAGTATGTCACTGGATGGATGTTTCTACATTTGATAGGCTACTTTGCCTTAGAAAATTATCTGTGAATGACAAAGAAAGGAAGAATTGGTCCTCCTGAACCTTCTCTAGCATTCAGACAGTTCATACAAAAAGTCATCCCTGCTGAGCTCTATCACAGCTGGCACAACTATTCTCTGTCTCTCCCTAAAAACACAGAAATGGAAGTACAGATATGCAAGCTTAAGTGCAGTAAGTCTAGACGCTCATATTGCAAATTCCTTTTTTTCCTAAAAAACAAGACTTCCTTAAAAGAGAGGGACACTATTCCAACTGAGGCTAAAAATTTACCTCTTGTCCTCTGACAGTTGTCAACACTGAAATTCTTACCCTAAGAGCACCAAGCATACATGATGCTTTTCAGTTCAAAGTGATCCATAGCAGCAACAGCTAAAATAAGAGTTTAAAAAACCCCAAACAAAACATTTAAGTCCAACATTGGCCTTCTTATTAGCTGTAAATGCACTGGTGTACATGGAACTGCTCCATGTAAATCAGGTTCACCAAGTCATTTAGGAGAAATCACACAGTCAGCCAAATCTCTGGGGATTTGTATTTCCTGCTACTATGTTCTAGTTAAATGGAAAAAAGAAGCTGGCAGCGTCACTAAGATTAAAAACATCTAACAAGTTTGCAGCATTATCTTAAAGTATAGAAACTCTTCTACCTTGCTGCAATCATATCCCTGCTAAAAACCAACACTTTTCTGTTGAGTTTCATATCAAACCTATTAAATAAGGGAGGGGGAAAGCATCCACAAACACGCAGAAAGGATCTTTTGGTGTCACACTAGACAAAATATTCTTGAAACCTGGGGAAAAGGACAGAATAATCTAATTTTAAATTTACCAGCAACCATGATTGAGTGGAGCATCTCAGTCTATGTGTAATCTTAACTATGTGGGTAGCAAGTAGATCTAGTTAAACACACCTGTATTTCGTTTTAGTACATGTTTTGAAGTCCAAGTAATAGTAGTAGGAACCACTTTCAACAACAACAAAAAGTAACTAGAGTCTTTAAAAAAACCCAGAGCCTTGACCATGAATGCATAAAATCAAGTTTCTACAGAAATCTACACTGTCTACACTGGTTTTGCAGCAGAGTGGGAGGAAGTTTAATGCTTTGTTAGGTGGCTCAGCAATCACTGGGAAGAGATACTATGGTTTCACGCATCAGTAAAGAAGTTACACCACATGAAGAGCTGCAGAAACATATCTCACAGCCTTGCTGCCACTAAACACCTGTGTTTCTATTTCTATTCTAAGCATTAGAGAAAAAGGAAAAGAGTGCTCTCAGTTCTGACAACAGAAATACAGTGTTTGTTGTTCAGGGCCTGATCCTAGCAGTGGAATTCATCAAGCCAATGACTTTGTGAGAAGCAGGAATCCCAATATGCATTCAAGTCCTTTTTAGCAAGATGTTTAAGCATGTGTGAAGCACAAACCACCAAGGAACAAGTACCTAGTTGGCTCCTGGGTATTCTGTGCCCTGACAGATTTATCTGTTCAGTAGGTATTTAATTTTCTCTACACAGGTGTTATTAGCACCTTCATCCAAGGTAAAATGTTCTTTCCCCATAACCATCCTGTTAAAATCTTCAGTTGCTTGAGGATGCTAAATAAAAATCAAATTTATAATTCTTGTACTTCTGCCAATCCCATCACAATTATTTTTCCACACATGCAGTCAAATAGTTAAAAAAAAAAAGTATGCCAGACACACCAAAATAATCCTTAAGTTCAGCTGAGTGACAGAACATGACAGCCACCTCTCTGGAAGGAAACCAAACTTCTGTGACATAGCTAGTAAAACAAATCACATCAGGAGACAGCTAAGTTATTAATACAGTCCTACCATCTGAAGGTGGTGATGCAAATGTAACAGTCACTGTTTCTGTGAGAACATTCCCACTGTCTGTGGTCCACTGCAGCTGAAAGGAAAAATATCTCAGTTCTTGGAAAGGGTGCAAATTTGTCTACTACAGGAACATAGTCTCAATATAGGATCTGTAGGAAAACAGTGTCTAAAACTACATTTTCTTATTTTCTTATAATCACGCATTTTGGGAGTGCTTGGTTTACAAAAAAACCCCAAACAAACAACTGTAAAAGGATTTTAATATGCACTATCCTAGGAAAGCTAAAGTCTGCTCATGACAGTTCAGAGACTTTAAAACAGAAAATAGTGAAACCAGTTGGCTAACTAACAAGTATCACTCACTCACCTGGGCCAAGAGCAATGCACGGAGAGGGAAAAGACTGATGACACAGCATGATTTAACAGTACAGTTTGTCAAAGCTGATTTTAAATCAGCAGTTCCTTAGCAGTGAGCCTCGTAACTGGAAAAATTAGGATCACTGTGTATCACTTATTATTCAATATGTGGAAGAAAATCAAGGAACAACACCTAAGAGTTACTGAGCATTCTGAAGTATCTATTTCATGCTTACTTAACTTGCTATAAAGTGCACTTATTAATATTTACACATTCAAAATGTTGTGCAAGCCCTAATTTAGAGTGCATCTGAGACATACTTCACCCCCATTTTTCAGATATAGAAAAGTAGTAGTAACTTCTCCAAAACACAGACAATGACAAAGTCATGAATAAAATTCCCTGATGCGTGCCAGTTTTTCTAGACCACGTCTTCCAGTTCATTCAGTCATCATGAAGTGCTAGTATAGTATAATTTGTCAATCAACTAATACCGATCTAATGATGATGAGAATAAATACTGAAGAAGGTCAGAAAGTTTTATTCACATTTAATCCAATCCTGCTCAGCCAGGGATTCCACTGAAAATATTGCTGCTGGAAATAGAAAGTCATGGAGAATTTTGGATGAAATACAGCTAAGAGGTAAAAATTAAAAGTAAGATTTCCAGTATTTAACTCCAAAAATCAAAAAGGAACACAAATGCCAACGTACTGTTGCTGGGATACTTTCTGAATTATACACCATCTCGCCATTCCTCAGGGACTTCTGCACTTCATGAATGTGGTTCTTGATGTCATTCACAGTGGGGAAGAAGGACAGGTTATGTCTTTCTGGCACTTCATCAGGCTTGAATAATTCTCTTTCCACAAACTTTCTGTCACATGTTAAAGAACATTACGCATAGTTAAAACATATCCTGCTATTTCCCCCTGTTATAGACATTGCTACGTTCTCCCTCCCCTTGTTGCATGACAAGAGCAAGTTAGGTGATCTTCTGACGCAGTTCTCTGTGCTGCTACAGAGTTTGGAATTAAAAATCCCCATTTATTAAACTAACTTTAAAGAGGACAGCAGCTTTTAGTGGCTACCTACAACAAAATGGAAAGAAAAGACAAAAGCTGGGAAAAACAGATTCTCATGACATATGGGAAATATATCCAGTAATGCATCAGCACCGACATTTAGTTGTAAACCAGATTAATCAAATGCAAAAGTCAATACAGCACTAAATATAGACTGAGAGCATGCCGGACAGTTATGTACCTTAGTTGCTTCCTCACTGCATAGACTTGCTCTATTCCCTGAGACACCAGTTCTCGTATCTTGTCTGCCACTTGAGGATGAAGTCGGGAGGGCAAAGTACAGTTCTCATCTCTAACAATTTCCTCCTCTTCCTCAGGAGAAGACACAGAAAAATGGGAAGGTGAAGAAGGGAGGCAGGAAGTTTCCATTTCATGATATTGGTGGGCTTGCTGAGTGGGTAACTGTACATACCACCTGGCAAGAAGGAAAGGCAAGAAAATGAGTCTCTTGGGGGAACAGTCTGACAATCACAAACAACCTAGTTAGAGAACTTAAGTTTTTACAGCCCCTGAACTGGAAGATACTGCCTTTCAAAGCTCAGGGCCATCTCACACTTTTCATTGCAAAATACACCAGCTCAACCCCCCAAATAATACAACTATCTCTGTCTATTCCCTGCATGAAAACATCTGCTGAAGTTCCACAGCTTGGTGCTGAACACATTTACCAAATTAATACACCAGAGCCACAGAAGTCTTGCTGACACTGGGATTTTTTACTATTGCTATTAAGCAAGAGCCTTAATAAATTGATTAGGTAAAAAATAAAGCAAACCAAGCAAATTATTGCTCTTTTTTGCTTCATTTGTCAAGATAAAGAAAGAAGTGGAAGCTTCACCTGAGGACACCGCCAGCATCTATCAAGTTCTTCTTCAGCATGTTGAATGCTTTCTCCTGTTCCATTCTTATGATTTTCTTGTCAATTTTAGGGTCAGTAGGAACCCTGTATTCCGGAAACTTCTGAACCTTTTTAATATAGATCCTTCCAAGGGTGGGATAAAAAAAACCAAAATTCTCCTTCAGTACACTTTGCCCTCAGGGAGGGGAAGGCAAAACCCCCACCTACTTCATATCAATGTAGACAGTAGTATACAAGAAGTTCAAGCAGAGTGTTGCAGGGGGTAAGGAGCCTCTAAGCGAAATGTAGAATTGTTAAGGACACATCAACAGAGAATGAAGATGGATACAGACAGACACACTTCTGTTCCGGTCTAGAAACCACTCAGCCAGAGTGATTTTGCACCTCATCAAAACACCTCTGTCCCTCAGTATAGTAAAAGCACGCCACCATTTCTGAACAGGCTGCAGTTTACCCAGCTTGAAGCCAGAATTGAGCACATACGTATCTTGCTGCAGCTGTCCAGGTAAACACACTCTTAGCTCAGTAAAAACTGAACAAGCACCCCTCCAGGAGGATGTCTCAAGGACAAGGAAAAAAAAAACATTAGTGTTGGATAAGGAGAAAGTCCCCAGTGAACAGGAAGAACTGTAACTCCTTCAGCAAATAGGACACCTGCTAAATTAGGATGATTGACTGATATGAGTGTAATTAAAAGCCTGAAGGAAAAACAACAAATAAGATGACAAAGTTTCAGGGCTAAAAATGGTTGCTAAAGGACACCACGATAACTAACTAATGCTCAGGTAGAGAATGACTCCCACCTGCATTTCACATCCCGATGTACTGCTACTTTGCATCCAGGCAACCTATCAAATCTCAGCCTTAATCAGTTTAACAGGACAGCACTTCTTCCTCCCATCTAAATGAGTATCAACATCGAGTTATCAAGGACACTAAGCTAAGAGCTACAGTGCCTATCAGCTACCACCCCAAACAGTGCCGTCAAGGCTCACAGAAAGAATGTTTTCTTAGTATGCTGAGTTGCTCTTCCAGCTTTATAGACAATTCTTACCTTGCTGGACAAGTGGCTTTGTACAGATGGCCAGAGGCGCTTTCCTGCTCACCCGCTTTTTTGGGCTGGAACCCTTTCCTCCTTGGCCCGTATTGGCACTCCATTACAATGGCTCTGCTTCCTGGGAACAGAAAGTAATGTACTCTATTTATTCAAGCAACCACTGAAATAATTACAGTAAAACAGTAACTATAGAAAAGATGAAAGATCCAAAACAGTTATTCCTGTGTACCACCAGGCTCTTCAGAAGACAAAACACTTCAGCGTAGCAAGCATTCAAATACAGTGCAAATGCTTCTCCCACAGGAACACAGAGCATTTTCAAAGCATTTCGCAAACTTACTACACCTCACAACACTCCTGCAACATATATGAAGGCAAGATATTGGATTCTGCCCTGGTGAACACCAACACTTTACAAGAGGAGCAGCCTTGTAAGTTACCAAAGGAGCACAATGCTAATAATAAACATAAGGGAAGCAGAATCCCAAAATAACTGAGAAAATCCACAGCTGAAATCAAAGGTCTGCTGGTTTTGGCTAAGGTAGAGTTAATTTTCTTCACAGTAGCTGGTATGGTGCTATGTTTTGGATTTGTATTGAAAACAGTGTCCATAACACAGGGATGTTTTAGTTTGCTGCTGAGCAGTGCTCACACAGAGCCCTGTTCCTTTTCTGCTTCTCACACTGTCCCACCAGCAAGGAAGCTGAGGGTGCACAGGAAGTTGGGAGGGCGCACAGCCAGGACAGCTGACCCAAACTGACCAAAGGGATATTCCATACCCTATGATGTCATGCTCAGCATATAAAGCAGCGGGAAGAAGAAGAAGGGGGGAAGGCAGGGTTTGTCTTCTAAAGTAACTGTTATGCGTGATGAAGCCCTGCTTTCCTGGAGGTGGCTGAACACCTGCCTGCTGATGGGAAGAAGTGAATGAATTCCTTACTTTGCTTGCACACGCGGCTTTTGCTTTACCTATTAAACTGTCTTTATCTCAGCCCATGAGTTTTCTCATTTTTACCCTTTGTTTTTCTTCCCCATCCCACTGCAGAGGAGCGAGCGAGTGTCTGTGTGGTGCTTAGCTGCTAGTTGGAGTTAAACCATGACAAAAGGTCAGCAGCTATGTCCAGCCTCCTGTCTTAAATCAATACTTCAGACCATGCCATCCCATAAATTCTTAATTGCAAGTCTGACCTATCTTCTCTGTTAAATAAGATTGTATCATTGTGGCATACCCACACAAAACCAGACAGGCTTAAACAAACATTGCTTAGCTCTAAACTTGAAGTAAGTGACTTTTTCCAGTCAGACCTCTAACAAAAGGGGTAACAAGCATAGCATTGAAGTGGTCAAGAAAGGATCTTCCAAATTTCTTCTGTGTTGTGTTACCTTTTATTTATAATTCATATACTCCAATATGCAGGCAAGGAGCTGCCTATACCACAAGTGATATAACTAAAACCTTTTTAAGTATCACAACAGCAACATAATGCGTTTCCATAAGATACCAAATGATCTATTTATTGCCTTAGAGTGTGACATTAAGAAAAAAATATAAAATCAATGCAAATAAAGAAAAGGAAATTTAAAAGATAATTATGTATAACAAACAGATATCTTGTATATTTTTAAAAAACAAACTTAAAACCAAAGTTCTAGGCTTGAAAAGACTTCAGGAGTTTTGAACTAGTCCTTGCTAATATGAATCGCAAAAGCAATTTGGTAGGGCTTTTTTACAAGAGTATCAACTATCCAAAACTCTTATTAAAAATCATGATCAAGATTTTGATGATTAGTGGATGTTTTACGCTACAGGGAGCTAACCAGCTTTTCTGTATTTCCCCACAGGTGAAGCACAGCACGGAAGGTATTACAGATTCGTTCCACTTACATAGAAATGATAAATTCCTTGAGAACACCACTTTTGTCCTGCATGGTTTAGAATTCAGTTACCCTGGATTTAAATTCCAGCTCAGTAAATCATATTTACAGCCTCTACTCTACAGGTGTAAAGGATTTTAATGAATGCTTTTCATAGAGGAGTTATAAACTAAACCTAAATGTATTGGAAAGGCAACACATTAGAAATATAGATAATACCCGTTTGGGAGTCTGAGAAAAGGAAAAAAAAATTTACAATTTAATAACCTGAATCTCTATTAGTCTACAACAATTTAAAGAAAAAAAAAATCCGTGTGTGATTTTGCTCTATCTATCTTACTGTGCGGCAACTCATTTATCAGACAGATCTTAACAGGAAACTAAAGAGGTCTCAGATGTGTTTTGGGGAAAAAATAAAGTGTAAGTTGTTTTGGTTTTGTTCTTAGCTTTATTGTATCTTACAGTTTATGGCTGAAGCATTAAAACTGGTGCTAACATTTCACTTTTTCAGTTACTTTCAAAAAACAAAACAAAACCAAGAATACAAGCACATAACCTACATTCCAGTCAACCATGATCTCTATGCAACAATTAAAATCTGTTAATTTCTTACCCAAATGAACTCTTAGTAATTTCACACAGGCATTGCATGAGCTAAATATGTTATTACGAACCTGTGAAGTCTGCACATTAATTTTAAAAAACAATAATCTATCTCCTGAGGTATGTTGATGTTTAGTTTGGTTTTTTAGTTTATTTATTTTTTTTAAAGGATGCCATTTGAATAGTTTATTGGCCTCTGTTGAACAAACTCTTCAAAGGATCTCCATGTTAGGCAATGATACTTGAACAAGCTCTTACCCTTGTAAGAACTTGCACGTCCTGATAGAGCAGATGGGACTTCCACCTAAAGATCTTGCTGCAAGAACTCCTATCAAATAGTACTTAACTAACTTATTTCTAAAGAGCAAAAGAAAATGATTACGACAGAACATAAGCTTGTGGTTTCAGGGAAATAAGCTCCTTCGGACTGTGACACGGAGGTGCCCAAGCTGCTCTTTTTTTTACATTTGTGCCTTGACTTTATCAACACTAAGGAACATCATAAAGATCCTTCTTTATGCCTACTTGGCAATTGATGTTGAAATTTTGAAAGTAGTTATTAAAATAAAAGTTAGTTACCTGCATTGACAAAGGGGATCCCATCATATGGGACATATTGAGATTTCCACATCAATCGTGTGGCAGGTTTGGCTGGGCTTGGAGACTGGCGCGTCCCCCACACGCTTTGTGTTTGCTGCTTGTGTAGCGTTAGAACACTCTCTAATTCTGTCTCGCTCACACAATAGCCGCGGTACGAGTCCCCAATTTTCTGCATGGAAAGGAGGTGAAATAATAGGATTATTCACCTAGCTGACTGCTGAACATTACACAAGAAAACAAAAGCAGTCAGGCACTCTGGCAGGTGAGGACACAGGCCCAAACTTTTGGTGTTTCGTGGGGTTTTTTTCCACCACACTAGTATCCTCACAAATAGGTTTAGCATAGGATCTAACACCAGAGCAGTCCCCACTGAGGTCAGGAGTTTGTCAGCCCTCCAGGGCCCTAAGTACACCAAGAACCCCTGAAGACTACAGTTACTGCCAACTCTGATTTCCACAGGACAACTTTACTCCTGTTGTTTCCCCCATTACAGACTTCAGTTGTAGTCACCTCCTAGATAAATTTGTCTTAGGCAAACATTTTCACTTGACTGCCACAGAGAATCTCTGAAGCACTAAAAAACTGTCTATGTGTCTACTTCAACACACACACGCTGCACTGAGCCAGAGTGGAATACACCTGCTTGTACCACCAGTAACTGCCTCACCCACTTAGTGCGCTGACTTTGAATTGAATGTTTCATCCCTCCCAGTCTTCAAGATGCTCTTGATTCTCAACGTTAGACAGAAACATAATATACCAGATTTGCCATGTGCAAGTTGATGATAGTTTCAATGAACTCTGCTAAGCTCTGGGCATCTCCAGAAAAACTGCATCTAACCTGAAAAAAAAAAAAAAAAAAAAAAAAAAGGAAAAAAAACCCCAAACCACAAACAACTTGCTGACTTTGCAACATCCCCTGTGACAGCTGTTCAGCTACTCTGAGCCATCACAGTTGGTTCAGTGCTGGTCTGCCAGGGCCAGCCAGCAAGCAGCAAAAGCCCTGGGACAGAGAAGAGCTTTTCAGCCAAATTCAGCATGCCATGCTCACTTCTGTTCATATGCAGCTCAGGATCAGGCTGACCAAGCAGCTGGAAGTAACATGCAGAGTAGTTTGCCAACTCAGAGTGTATCTGTGGGGCAAACGCATGGTGAATCAGTACTTAAGCCTGACAGATCTATTTTGCTGTCTTCAATGACAGAGCAGCCAGATGTTTAAATAATACTGACAACAAAACCAGCAACAGTGTCTCTCCAAGATTATTATGTACTTTAGTGACAGCTGCATAAAACCTGCCTCTACCTAAGGAAAACAGAATGTCTGTTGTTAGCAAGACCTAGAATCAACAAAGAACAAATGAACACCTGGTGAATGAACTGGACCAGCACAGTGCTGCTGCCAGCGCAAGCCCAAAAGCAAAGGGTTACATACGCACCAGCTGCATGAGTTATTCTAAGTTACCAATTGCATACACTTCAGCAGCTCTCTGCACTGCAAGCACGTGCTCCAGCAGCTAAGTCTATATAGGCTGCACTCACACAGCTGTAGTGAGGAAGAGAAGTTGGCAATTGTTTAGCCAGAAATTATAAACAACATTTCTGTCCAAAACTTGATCCGAAAAATCCAGGAGAAGCAAAGCAAATACCTTCTTCACAGAAACCCAGGGTGCCACCTTTCGCAAAAAGGATTACAGAGTACCACTCCTGCATAACCAACATTTTCCTTTCCACTTATACCTCTCACTATAAACAGGTCATTGACCTTATTTTAGGGAGATGAGAAGACTGATACAACTTTTGTGCCAGAAAAGTATCAGTAACGGTGAAGGCACTGATCCTATTCTGTCTTTACTTCTTCACAAGATAATAATTTTCCCAAAACTGGTGGAAGGAGAGGAGGATTAGAAGAAAATCATACAGCACATAGGTTCTCTGCTCTCTAGGTTACCAAGTAGGAACAAATGGGCAAATGAGACCATCTGCTCCACACAAATAGATAAGCTGAGCTTTGTACAGTTGATTGATTCAGTTTTAAATTACACTATTTCAGTATTCTGATACATGCTGGAAATGCATTCTGATCAGACCAGTGAAAAGTAAGTAGGTTATAGAAAATAACTATTTTTTTAAAATCCACTTTTTATTAACAATGTAATAACCTTGAAGTAATCAGATACCCTCCAACCCTTTAATTCCAGCCAAGGTTCAAGCCAAAAAAAGGCACAATTCCTTTTCTCCCAGCAGCTTCATCTCAGCAAGGGTACGTAAGACCTTACACTGAGGTACACGCACCAAGACTGCGGTTTTCCTTGAGTAAACCAACAGCAGCAGGATACCAGAGGCATTACACTGTCTAGGCACAGCAAGCATAAGCTGAACATTTCAAGGCAGTCAGGGAATTGACACCAAACACAGCTTAATGCTAATTATGGACAGCTGCAGCTTTTACTGCTCTGTGTTTGCCTGCAAGTACTAACTGCCAAAGGAGTCACTGCCCTTCAGAGCTCATTCCTGGCCAGCCTCCTGGGATATACAATTGGCAGTATGTATCCAGGCTATGCCATGGCTTCACCTGCTGGCATCTTCTGTGAAATTCACACAGACCTCAACAATGTTTTAAGTTTTTCTATTCTAGCTAGCAACTGAAAGAGTGGAATTGTGAGTTGCAATATTTATCCGCACCTCTACTAGATCTCCAAATTCCAGTTGGACCCTTCAATCCTGTTATGAGTAACAAAACATTTTGCAAGACAGTCACACCTGAAAGGTAAGTGACACCTCAAAATCCTGTTGTCTCTAGTCTGTGCCCACAAAAAGGCGCATGCATCTTAGCAGTCTCTGGTGGATTTACATTGTGTAACTGACAAACTCAGCAAAGCAACTCAGCTGATAACACACAAGGAGGAAGAGAATTTGGGTTATTCCTCCTTGGATGGGTTGACTCTGTGGGGAGAACAGCAAAAGTATATCTTTTTTTTTTAAAAAGGAGCAGGGAAGATTCATGCATACAGGCAATAGTATTGCTGAACAGCACAGGCAGATGTTTATGTCCTCAGAACACATTCAAACAGACAATATTTTGATTTCCTTTTCTATAAATGCTGCTGCTGTGAATTTTAAACACAGCAGGTGAAGTTTCCCATAATAGACTCAGACAAATAAAGCAGATAATACAAGTCCTCCTACAAAATGAAACCAAAAATAGATTATTCACATCAGCTACATGGATAGCAAGACAGGAAAGTGTGTGCCACACAGTGCTAAAAACACAGTAATAAGGGTTATACATCTTACTGGACTTTAACAACTAACTGGCCAACTGAATTAAATGAATGTGAAAATGCTATCTCCGTCATAGAAGAATTAGCATTATTAGTTTTCTGACCTCTTAATGTTTAAGTGGATATAATAATGAACAGTACTATTTGTACGAAATAAGTCGTATAAAAAAGAAGAACAGATTCATATATTTACTTAATTTAAAAATTATTTCTGAGGGGATACATAAAGAAATTCAATTTCCAAGTCACTGCAACTGCAATTTCCAGTTAGCACTGGCCAAGTCAATAGGAAAAACCTCAAATGGTACGGATATCTGAAGAGGTGATCCAGCTAGACAGAGTATGAGTTTTCCTTTAAAACAGTATCAAGAGACAGTAAAATAAACATCTATCAGGAAAAGTCTGGTAAAATGAGGAAGGGGCAACAGGAAGAAGGGGTAGGTGATCTCTCAAGAATCTTCCCATCTCCCCTCCCTTCCTTTTGAGTGATTTATGATACATTCTAGCTGTTGAGATCATCCCAGTCATCAGGACAGTTCTGCAGGCATCAAACAATACGCAAATAAAGACCTGTTTAGGTCAAAAGCCATTCCAGGGAATAGACAAGCACAGGTAACCATGTTGGTATGATTAAAAAAAAAAAAAAAAAAAGAGAGAGAAAGAAAGAAAAAAAATCCAAAAATACCCCCCCCCCCAACCCAACAACAAAATCCCATCCCTGTGAGAATACCTCAAATAGAAATCCTTAGTAAAACATTTACATTAAGGTGCTCAAAGTCCCAGACTTGACCCTGGCAAGTCACATGGATCTTGATTTCTGCAACACAAACTAATATGAACAGTTGCAGACTTAGGCCATACAAGAGCAATTTTATTATTTAATCAATGAATCACTAAGGACAACAAAAAACAGTCTGCTCAGCAGAAGACAGCAGAGCTTGCACTATAGTTCCAGAGTGAACTCTTAACATGGCACACAACAGCTTCTCCCATTGCTGTATGGCATCAAGATTTAAGAACCACATTTTTTGCTTCAGGAGTTATTGATGGTCAGTTATTCTAGCATTTCCAAAAAAGGAAGGGATTCCATAGCATTTTATGTGTTTAAATGTGCTAGGAGTACCAGCTAGTACCAGTAGTATTTCCTAATATCACGAAGCTTGAACACAACTTCTACAACTATGAATTATTCCTTCCATGGCATAGCATCAACATCTTAGATCTAAAATGATTAAACATCAAGTCAGAATTCTTTGCAGCCCACCTCACAGTTCCTGAGACGGCGTGCCCATGCAGGTGTATTTGGTGGCAATGGCTGGAGAGGGATGGGAAAGGGATCTTCCACTACCCTGAAAAAATAAAAATAAAAATAAATAGCAGAAGTCTATATAGACATCCAGAAAAGCAATAATTTAGTCTAACCTACAAGTAACATCAAATCAGCACATTATGTATAATCCTACAGCATGTGATCAAACTACAGATATTGTATCAATTTGCCTTAAAAACTTAGGGCTCATTTTCCTCATATTCTATTTCATTGTTAAAATAACTCACAGCAAATACAAGTATTTTAAAAAAGCACCGTTTTCTACATTCAGGAAGACCTCTGAGCATTCAGTATTCTCAATATCGCTGCTTGATAATACACAAAACACAGTAAAATAGATCAGCTGATTGTCTTAATAATTTTACTGTGAAGACTGATCATAGAATGCTAAAGATTAAATCCAATATCAAACACTTGTTAAATGCTAAACATTTTAGTATATTTTAAATTACTGAAAACCAGCTCCAATAACTATTTTAAGTAATTATCTAGTTTCTCCATTCCCTAAATCCTGGGGCAGAAACAACGCTTACTTAATCTTTATTATTCCAGAACTCAAGTGCATCATCTCCTGTCCATACTCTTGTCCACTCCTTTCTGGGTTTATTTTTCTAACACGTACAGACTGTGTTCACAAAATCCATTCACAAACTGTTTCTCTTAATTTTAAATGTTTCTTGAATATACATAATTTTGTGCTGTAGTGAGATTAATCTCTTCCACATCTTGATTTCAAAAGAGCATAAACCAATGCAAAGCCAGCCTGCAGTCCACTGAGCAAATGTCATCTTTGGGTTTTGGTTTTGATTTGTTTTTTTGGTTGGGTTTTTTTGTTCTTGTTTTATGTTTGGTTTCGCATTTTTGGGTGTTTTTTTTTAAGCAGAGAAGAATTCCAGGGTATTCAGGAATTAAAATAGTAAGCTTAGCATGGGGACAGAATTAGGTGGACATCGAGAGAAGAGAAACCTAAAAACTATTTTAACCTTAGAAACTTTGCTAACCAATCTGCCTCTGTGTTCCACTGAAGCACATAGTTAGCAGCTACTTTCTCGTATTTTATCAAAGGAAACTGAAGAAGTTACCCAGAGAACACAGATTAGGCTCTCCCTGTTAATGCTAACTACCAAAATTCCTATCTAAAAAATTAATCTCTTCAATCAACTCTTCTTGTGGGAGGATGGTTTATATAGGTTTTAATATACTCTTACAAGAAACTGCTCCCTCAAATTTCAACTTTCCCTGCAGTTCCTTCACTGGATCACTTTGAATTCTTGGTTGGCAGTATCAGTGTTTATGTGGAGTAATTTCAGTGATTTGCACTGTGTTATTTTAAATGCCCACCTATTGCTCTGGTCAGAATACATCCAACTCTCTCTGAAATACAGGTGCTTTAATTGCTTTCTCCACTGCTTTGGCACATACAAAAGCTAACTTTAAGCAGTTAACTACACATCATTCACTAATACTAAGGGTTCATAACCTCCACTCTATGGTAATTTTGTGTGAACGAATGCAAAAACAAACTGCAAGAAAAAAAGACAGCACTAACAGTACATCAAAGTGATTGTTCACCCTTTTAACTCCTGACCTACCTGGTGGTTGGTTTTTTCGATACAGTGAGAGATGCCTGTGGATGTAGAATGTAACTGCTTGCACTGTCTGCTATAGCAGCCACCACCACAGTCTGCAAGTTCCCATCACCACACTTCTCTTCCGCAACATCTTTACAAAAATAGAACAGTCTTCTGGTTAATAACTGAAGTCAGAATGGGGAAAAGACAAGCTATGATTAAATTTTGTGTGTTGGAAAAGCAAGCATTTTGACATATGTAATAAGATTTGTAGATTATAAAGTAGTTTAATAGTTGTGAATCAACATTCAAACTCTTGGCACACACATGAAGATACACTTGACAAGGTTGTTTGTACTCAAGGACTTTGATAATCACACGACTGCTAATGAATCCTTCCACAGCAAAGCAAATAATCAAAAGAACTTGTAAATTACTCTGCTTTACATTTCCACAAATTGATATAGGATTGCACAATTATTTTGTCCAGCTGCAAATCACACACTGCTTGCTTTTAAAATAAGAGAAAAGGAGATTAAGACACTGCTTTGTACTTAAGAGAAGAACACCTAAACAAGAAAAAAAAGCCTCCTGTAATTGAATCTGACACGCAGTTAGAACAAATGTTTTAGCCTTTCTTGGTAACAGGGAGCATTCATAAGCCAAAAAGTACTGTTAGATTGAAGCCTGTGTGTATAAGTTAAACGAAAACATGAGGGAAAACTGTCAAAACAGACATTTGATACTTTGGTTTCAACATAAAAAGGGAGCTCTCTTTAGATGCAGGATTTTTGCCCTTCAGTTATGAAAGCTTTTCCCCCATTCTGAGAGAAAGTGATACACAGTACAGAAATCACTCCGCTAGAAAGCTTGTGCCTGAAGATTTACAGGTGTGCACATCAGAGTAACACCACTCTGGCTCAAAGCTTGGAGCATACACACGCCCTTAAAACACTATGATCTCTCTGAAGCCTGTGCCACTCCATGCATTATCACCATGTGCAAGCAAGTGAAACTTGGGGACCGACAGTCCATAGTAAACTACTGATAAGTCTTCCTAACTGTCTTTTGAAGATCAAGTAACTACAAAGTCTTTTACACAGCAAGTCTCCAGAAAAAAACCTCACTGGGAACTGAATTTCTACCTAGGTCCTTCATTCCTGGCTTCATGAAAATGCATAATCACCAGTGATCTCTGGCAGACCAGAACAACATTAATTCCTCTGATTGCGTTACATGAATAAACTACTTCACTCAAAATGAAGTAAACAGACAGTGAAAATTTGAAGCTGATAATACAGCTGTCTGACTTGGCACGAATATCTTTATTAAAGGTAAGGAAGACAAGAAACAGCTTTGTGCTTGATGTCTCAATCTATCCATCACATATCTAAAGTAAGCATAGTAGTTTTTATTTCATAAGGCTTTTGCCCAGCAGAAAACATAGTGTGTGGGGTGCCAGACTCATAATCAGAAAGGAGATTCAGTAAATATGCATTTTTGTCTTATAACTGACTAAAGGAAGGAAACACATACAATCAAGGTGCTTAGAATGAGATCATGAAGGCTATAGTTAGCCACAGGAACACACACCCTCAAGTTCCACAGGTTAAACTCACCCTGCGTGCTGGTCACATCCAGAAGCTGACCTTGAGGAATAATCACTTGGGCCATTCCTGGCTGGGCAGAAGGAATGACATGCAGCACCTGTCCATTTTCTGACTGGCTGGCAACAATCATCTGTAAGGCAATCACACAAAAGCATGAATGAAACTAGTTTGTATGGTGATCGTCAAAATTACTTTCCCCCTCTTAAAATAGCCCTTTAATTGATTAAAGGAAAAAACCACACCAAACTAACAAGATTCTACAATGAATGACACTTTTATTTGAAACTTACAACACTTACTAAGGCTATCAAAAACCTGAAAAACACTCATAGTTGGAATCATTGCAAAACTCTTCATGGACTAGCAGAATTAATTACAAACATGTAAAAATTTTAACCTTTACAATTAAGAAACTGACCTCTATAGGCAGCATTTTATGCAAAAGCGGACAGAAAAAGCTCCAGAACTTTAAAAACAACAAAAAAATTAAATCTCCTAGAATTCTGGAAAACTTAAACAACTCTTTATGGCATATTTTCCCATAATTACTAAGGACTTGTTCCCAACAACGTTATAAAACCTAGAATAATACAAAATAGAATCTTATTTCTGATTTATTACACTTTAAGGGGGTGAAGTTTCTTTAGTGACAACACATGCCAACCAAACCCCCTGGGTGAGTTACCTTTTTACAAAATAAATGTTAAGAATTACAAAGCAACAGTTTAAGCAAATTATTGGTTGGGAGAGACACAATGGGTTAGCTTATTGCTCATGTTCCAACCTCCCCCAAAATATTTCTCTACATCCAGGGAATGTAGAGAAAGCAGCAGTGATAGAAATATGAGATCTCATCACACAATAACATCCGGGCTTGATAAAGACAAAAGACATAAGGTGGTGTTTAACAAACTTAGTAATGGCTGGAGACAGGACTGGCCTACCTGAGGAAGGGCAACTAGAGCATGAACTGAACCACTGAAAAGTTTCATCTTGTTGCTAGAAATAAAGTCTGAATCAGCTGTTGTTACAACAAGCAAGCACCATGTAAAAGAGTTCTTCAAAGAGCTCCCTCATCTGTGAATACACCACCTGCCCTGTTCTCAGACACACTCACCATCGGTGCACTGGGCCCTCCTAGGGGCTGCAGTTCATAGAGAGGCTGCCCAGTTTGGTCTACCAAGTGAAACTCCTCTGCAGAGTGAGGCTGCAGCTGGGGTGGCCGCACAGGCACAGCTGATGATGGAGAACTTCCTGAGAGGCGTACTGTGATGGGCAAGGCTGCAGGAGAGTTACTTTGTCCGAACAATGGATCCCTGGAATCCATGCAGGTTAATTGCTTTCACAGAGGAAAAACAGTAAAATGTACTTTAATCTTGAGTAGCAATTTCTATTTAGGGAAAAAAAAAAAGGGAGAAAGAAAAGAACTTTTAAAACCAGTGTGCTGTATTGTATATTTGGAGGGAGCTCTTGTCCTTATGACAAAGAGGCTATTAGCTGACACTAGCAGCTCCATTTTTGTTTTCCATTTCCATGCTGAAAGTGTATTCATATTTCTGCTTTCCTAGAAGCAACCCTCTCTACTATGGGGAAAGAAACCCCCTTGTGCCCAAAATCTGTTCCCCAGACCCACTCATCATTTTAAAACATCTCAAATCTACTCAGAAACTGAGAGAACTTATACCAAAACCAGAACTGTAAAACACCCACCAACTTGATTTGACTTCAAAAGAAATTCTAGAAATTATTCCACTAGGTCTTTAGATACATGTATTTAGTTATGAAGGCAAAAGTGTCTATATATTTTCTTAATTCCTTACCACAGAAGAAAAATAAGCAACAAACCCTCCAATTCAAGTCCAAGAATTATACAGCATAAGATCAAGATTCAGATTTTGCAAGTCTCAAAAAATAGGTAATCAGAGCTTATTTTCATCAAGCTTGCAGAATCAAGGTCTTACAGCACATCCCATTTTCATTAAAGTATTTAAGCACAAGTATCTGTCGTGTTGAAACTCTGAGAACACAAATATTAAACATGAAAATAATGGAAAATAGGCAGCCCTTGTGTAAAATATCATGTCAGGCTGTCATTTGGCCAATGCAAGCAGGAGTGCAATTCGTTTTATCTTTTGTAGCAATCACGCAAACAATTCTGATGTTTCTGCTACAAAACTTTGTGAGCTACAAATCCAAAGGGTGGGGGAAATGTTTTTAAATTTTATATTAAAGTCAAATAACCTTCTAAAAAATTCTGCAGGTATAAATCTTCTGTGCTGAAACAGTCTACTGTAAACTACATCAGAAAACCAGCAACAAATAAATGGCATTAGTTGTGTTAAAGACATTACACAGAGACAATAAGCACACTACTAAATCACTACCTGAATATTTTACGTTAGCTGAAGTAATCTGCAGAAGAACATTTATGCACAGAAATCTCTCTGACTAGGAATATCTGGCAATATTTGATAACAAAGACATTAAAGACTCCCCTTCCCCAATACCTACAAAGATGTCCTGTGTCCCTGGGTTCTTATTTGTCACGTTTGGTCACTAAGCAATTTGACCTGATTTTCAAGTGTTCTGAACCCCTCCTACTCCAAAGTGTGTCATCAAGTACTGTCTAATATTGTTAACATAACAAATCACGTATTTCTTCAGCACTGTAACAGGATCTATTAATACAGTTACTAAAGGCTGTCATTAAAAATAACATCTGGATATTCATCAGTTCAAAACTGAATGGCACAAGAACCCAAGGGCAGGAACTTTTGTACTTTTTTATAAAACACAATGTATTACTATAAAGGCAAGAAAAAACACATGTAAATTCATCAGAAAACAATGTGAAGAAAGCATCAAGAAAGAAAGGACATTTATCTCACCTGAAAAACCCGATCATTCGTTTCTGACTCTTCTGTGCCATTACAGTTGTCTATGAACAAATCATTAGATCCTTCCATAGCAACATCATGGTCAGCTCCACCTTCTTCCATTACAAGATGACCTGAAAAAGTTATAAAAATTTCAGCCTGCAGGGTTTTTTTGCTCTTACACATTTAGTCTTGCAAGATCTAACACTGTTGCAAGCTAACAGCAAAGCCCTCAAGAAGTCTTTGCCTCTTTATCACTTTATTACTCCCCGCAAAAAAATGTCAGTGTGCTGCTCCAGGAGTATAGTTTAGCCTCTTGTATAAGACAACTTGCTTGACTTGTCATTGCACACACAGATACAAAGCACACATATACACTCACACGATTTTCATCTAAATATGTCCACAAGCACTCAACTAACAACCATACACATCTAAAGAACACTTGATATTTACAGATATGCCAGCTCTGCTTTACAAAAATACTAGTCATCTACTTCCATAATCGATAGGATTTGCGTTACTCAACTCTGTCATGCAGCCATCTTAAAGTAAATCACATTTGTTTTCTAGCACCATAAAAATGAAATAAAATCACTATTGTTAGTCTATAGCTGCAAGCTTAGGGCAGGAAAACCAGCAGGTATATCAAACAGAATTTGGCATTAATCATGTGATGAAAGACAAAGACAGAGCTCCCAGCACTTTGGAGATCTACCTCCTATCCTAAAGAAAAGGACTTAAAGGAGCTCAGCTGCCCACTATAAACCTTCAAGCAAACAGAGAATATTGGACAGTGAATTGCCACATTCACAAGATAATGCTCTCACCCACACAGTACACCTTTTAAAGCAGTGACCAATCCCAAACATTCATAAATAAGCAAGTAGCCAAAATTACTAACCTGGCCCCTGTGTTACTAGAGTACATATATACTAGACTATGCACATAATAGCCAAACTGAATAGAAGAAAACTTAATTCCTGCAGTTTGGGGTGAGGGAAGGGGAAAGGTGTTCAGGATTTTCCCTTCAGTAATTATTTTAAAGGCAGGCAGCGTTATATTAGCACATGACTCCTACCAGCTTTATCTTCTTCACACTACACAGTAAATTCCTTGAGATGGGCCTTCTTGGCTGTGATATTTCAACTGTTCACAGCTTTGGTAAAGAGAATGTAAAAGGCTTGAGAGTGACTTGAAAAGAACCGTGCAACCCTGAGATCACAAATTTATTTTGCTTTGCAAAGATATAAAGGACAATGGGCAAAGTAAATCCACATCTCCTTGGCTTTTGAAGCTGACTAAAGCATCCTGCTGATACAAACAACATTGTGAAGTTAAGCTGCTCATATGCTCAATATACTAAATACTTTAAGCTAAAGCAGATTTATTTTTCCATACAACTTTCAAGTGATGACACTCCAAACCAAGTTCCAAATGAAGTTACCTCACGTGTACCAAATATTTTGTAGCTTTGGATCTGAGAACAATTATGAGATGTTTCAGTTAAAATGTCTGAAGCATGTTGGCAGTAAATGAAAAAAACAGAGAGAAAACCAGATTTCATCATCAGTCAACCATTTCCCCTCAGTTAAAAGATGTAAAAAAGATACGTCAGTTTTGCCAAAGCAGCACATTCAGCTCTTTGAGATAAACTGAAGAAGTTTGCTCCAGAGATACTGATGGCACGTACCCAGAGCGTGTTGGAACCTGACTACATAACACAAGGATCACTGTTATCAGGACAGACCAATGGCCTGAGCAGCCCAATACCCTGTATCTAACATTGGTTAATAATAAAGTTCAGGGGGAAAATTACAGCAGTAGGGTAAATATACAGTGATATTTATCCAGCTTCCTCTTATAAACAGTCCAGAAATATCCAAAGTTTTATCTTTGTGTTTAAAAAATCCCCGTGGTATGTTTTTGCCCTGTGACTTTGTCTGATCACTGCTCTAACCCAGGCACTGGCGCACACATCACCCTGGACAACAAAACTCATGGTTTAATTACCCAGGTTTCATTAACCTAGGTGCTGTGCAACCCCAAACAACAACAAAAAATTTTTCATTTTAAAGAAACACGTTTTTACAGGTACTTACAAGTACATACACAGTTAATAAACTTTATAGTTGTATAAATATTGCTAACAAATTCCCCGAACAAGACAGTTAAATCCTGTATACATATGCATGCATGGATATTTTATCATGAATGAGTAAATAATATACAATTATCCCTTCTTTTCATAAACATTTTACATCAGTGCCACAAAAACTTCCAATGTAACACCACTGTATCCCACATTTAACAATGGGTTGAAGGAGAAAAGTGGGAGTTTAATGTTGGCGTAAAACAGGATCAACAGCTGCATCCCCTGTCCACACAACAGGCAGCTCTCCATGCCTCAGCTTTAGCCTTAATGCAGCTCTACCCAACCCACTCCACAGGCTGCCCTCCACGTAGCCCACCGCTCCCAAGACCGTTTCCAAATCAAGGGTTAGCACATTTTAACGCTATAGGACTGCTTCCTTTGCTCTGTCTCCCTTTGGAAAGCACTTTGTTCAAAATAAAGGGAAATCTATGGCCATTGCTACCCTTGGTTCAACTCTACAGAGAAGAAGCAGCCACAGAAACTGCTAGAACAGGTAAACATGATAACCATCATGAGCATTTCATGCAAGTTCTTACAGACCGTATCTTGAAGAGAGCAAACATTATGCACCACAATCTAGCCTACATTACCACCAGTGGTTCAATTCCAAAGACAAACACACTGACAGTTCAAGATTGTTTAGTAAAACACAAAAACCTGTCAGATCTTGATTTATTTAGCCATCAAGAACTCCCACGATAATGCAGCTGTCAAAGCCAGGGGCACCTTTTGCATACACTAGGTTCTCTGATCGCCATTCACAGACACAACTTGTGTAACATCAGGAACTCCCAACCAGACCAGGATTTCAGTGCTCACCGAGGTGAACCTTTGTCATAATGGTTGCAACCTCCTTTCTAATCCAGAAGCCCACATACTGATTCTTTATATGTAAACTTCTAAAGACACCAACAGAAAAGTCAAATGAGCATTACTTTAAAATCCTATTATTGACCAGTCACACCTCTGCCTTGCCTTAAGACAGGGTATTAGATTTCTGTATTTTCTTGCCTCTGATTCTTTATTCTATGGTAATAGCTATACCTATTAACTACAAACAGCAGTCCCTAAAAACACACCAGTTCTAGACTGACATAATTTTAAGGCCTCATACAAATGCTTACTTCTGCCTTCCTTCAATTACAAGGCCTCCTTGTGAAGGCAACATGCAGCCAGATCCCAAAGGGAAATGCTGCCTTTCAAACTCATTATTTTAACACTGAGTCAATGTTGTAAGATTTTAGTTATAAGAAACCTAAACTGTAAAAAGCGGGTAAGTCCATTGTGATAATAAGCACATTCTGCCTAGGAATACTCTGCCAGGGCAGGAAGGAGGGAGTTGTCTTAGATTTTTTCAAGCTTCAAGTCTTCAAAGCATACCAGTTTCAAAAAACAAAACAACAACATAAAAGAAAAAAAGTAAATCAAAGTTTGACAGTGCAAGTTCATGTTTTCAGCACTTCTGACAGCAATATTCCCAATTCTGGTTTTAATTTATACTTCTTGACAGGAAATATACAGTTGAAAGCCTCACCAACAATCTTTTTTGTGTTTTCCATGGAACTTTTCAGAGATTTTATAAAAAGATTTAAGATAATTGCATAGCTTACAACAATTAAATGCTCTCTCTGAAGACATTTCTCTACCACCACTATGAAGGGTGCAAATTACAGTAAAACATTATGAAAGGCACGAATTACAGTAAAACGTAACAGCGAGGAAATTAGGGTGTAGCGATACCCCCAAATAAATGAGCTACAATTAGCTTTACATTAACGTGCAACAGGTTTGAGATTTATTTTCTCTCTTTCACAGAAGAGCAGGCAGATACTGTTAAGAATTCACAGACCATCTGTGGACTCCTACTTAAAAGGTTTCTCAACTCACTTTTCTGTAGTTACAAGTATCTGGAAAATGCACCTGTGTCAGTTACATTGACAACGTTAGATCTTAAGCATTTCTTAAGTGTACTTAAAAAACAGATGAGATTTCTGAGTCTCACAAAACATCACAACTTGACACCTGCCCACTCCAAGTTGCCCCACCCCGAGTCGCCACACAGGGATAGCACGACTCTTCCCGGAGAGGCCGGCCACAAATAACTGTCAAAAAGGCGGGAGGGGAGAAGAAAATATCTATATCTATATCTATATGTATATATAAACCAAGCACTCAGCAGGTACTCACACAAGCAGCCTTTTGCCAAAAAATTCAAATTGACTTACAGCTTCTTTTAAAGCTTACTGCGTCTTGGGTTTGTTACTTTTAGTATGAAGTTTATTGTTGATGTGCCACTTATACATGCAAGAAAACACAACCCAGGTAACGCCAAGACGCCGCCATCCGCGGCGAACGGGCACGCACTGCAGCTCGCCGGCTCCAGCAGCGCCGCAGCCCCGCACGGGAACTACTCACCGCCCCGGGGACAAAGCCGGTGCCCCGCGGAGCCCCGCACCGGCGGCACGGCACGGCACGGCACCGCCGGGCCGCAGGTGCCCGCGAACACCCCGCGGAAAGCGCCTCCCGCGCCTCAGCCCTGAGGGGGCACGCGCGCACCTCACCCCCCCGCCCCGCCCTCGCCGGTCGCGCCCCTCCGAACCACAGTCCCGCGGTGGAGGAAGGGGGGGACGGGACGGACAAGGGCGGGTCCCGCCCGCCGCCCGGAGGGAAGAGCCCGGCGCAGTCGCCGGCGGCCCCGCGGGGAGCGGAGGGGAATGCGGAACGTGCCTACTCAACCTCGCCTCGGCTCCCGCAGGCGCCGCCATGCAGGCCGCCCCCCGGCGCACGCGCGCCGCCGCGCCCGCCCTCCGAGCCGGGCAGGGGGAGGGCGCGCGGGGGGCGCCGGGAAGGCGGCGGCGCGGGGCCTCGCGCGAGCCGCGGCTGGCGGGCCGGGGCGCGCGCGGCATGCTGGGCGGGGCGGTCCCAGCGGCGGCGGGCCGCGTGGCGCGGCGGCGGGCCGGGCCGGGCCGGGGCGGGGGCGCGACCGGCAGCGGGGGGGCGGTGCCCGGCGGGCGGGCGCGGCTCATCGCGGCACGTGGCCGGCGGCAGCATGGCGCAGCTCACGGCGCGGTTCCGCACCGAGAACCGCAGGTGAGGGGGCGCCCGGGCGGGCTGCGGGGGCGCGCCTGGGGCGGGGGCGCCGCCGGGGTTGGTAACGGCGCTGTGTGCCCGCAGGTACGCCGTGGAGGATGTGCCCTTCTCGGTGCCCGCGGCCTCTGAGACCGCTGACCTCAGCCACCTCATCAACAAGCTGCTGGCGGCCGGCGACGGTAGGTGCCGGGGAGGAGGAGGAGGGAGAAGAGGAGGAGGAGGAGGAGGGGGGGGAGCGGGGGGGAGCGGGCGGGAGCTACGGGACCCCCCGAGCGGGCGCTGGCCCCGCGCCTCGCCCTTCCTGCAGCGCCGCCCCGCTGGGGAGCCGGGTCCCACCCCGGTGGTCGCTGACCACGGGCCCCGGGCGCGGCAGCTCAGCGCCTCGGTTGAGCTTGAAGGTGCCCTGGGGCTGGGGTCCCCCGGGGGGGCGGGCCCCGGCGCGCGCCGCCCCTGGCTCGGCCTGGCTGGGCAGAGCGGGGCCCCCTCCGCCCCGGCAGCCGCCGTGCCGGTGCGGGCAGGCCCAGCAGCCGCGCTCCCGAGGCTGGGCGAGGGGCCCAGCACCTGACTGCACCGCCCCGGCGGGCGGGAAGGGCAGCGTTCCCCAAACCTGGCAAAAGAACTCATGACACCGAAGGTTTGTTTTTCCTGAAAGCCTTTGAGAAGAGCTCAACCCTCAGCTCTCAGGCTGAAATGGGCCTGCCCTGAAAGATTATCGGGGGAAGACACCTGTGCAATGTCTTCGAGAAATCCCTTTTTCTGTAAGAAATGAGACTTAATTGCATCTTAACCTGCTGAGACTCCTGCAAGTCGCTTTGAACCTGTGAAATGGCAAGCGACCTTGAATAGAAAACCGGTGCGTGGCACAGTGCTCATGTCAAATGTGGGGCCTTTGTCAACTGTGCCAGTACAGAGAGAGAAATACACACCAAAAAATCTCAGTTCCCTACTGTTGCTTCAAATACAGGGCTTTAGGTAGTGATGGCAAAGATGTGGGCTACTAGTGGCAAATTCCATACAGAACAGTGATGAAGCATCATGGCGGTTTGGTTCAATGTAGCTACAGAGAAAAGGATTTAGAAAATAATATATTAACAATGAGAGGCAACCTTTTGAACCCCAACAGCAAATCACCCTTACTCTTACATAATCCTATGGAATTCATGGGCTGCCCACTTAAAACTGGGAGATGAAACATACTGTTTTGTTGGGGGTGGGGTGGGGTTTTTCTTGTCTTTTCTAACCTCTTGCTGGCTCTGTTCTACTGAACCAGCCATAGAGTGATGCTGTTCTTGATGGTATGAAATGAACAGTGACACCTGAGCATGCATTTTTCCTAATTTGTTTCAGCGGATCACAAGTATGTGGAATTTGACTTCCTTATCAATGGCCAGTTCTTGCGTATGCCGCTGGGCACGCACATTGAAATGGAAAATATCTCCACGGTAAGTCATACTTGATTTCACCGCATCTTGGACAGTAGAACAGCCAGACAGTTTAGTTCAACCTGATTTAGGTATTACACTGTCATCCTGACTAGGTAGATTTCCTTGCTGGCTTTTATTTCTTTTCTGACTTTCCCAAGAGAATGCCCTGTATTTTTAAATCCATTCTAAACTGCACAGTGATTAGAGAGTATGGGACTGAGCAATGCAAGGAGCATTGGTATCCAGTCTGTTGTCTATGCAGGTCAGAGGGGAAATTCTTGTCTTACTCAGTCCATCATTAATACATTTTTGTCTCCTACTGCATTAGTTACATTGGGGAATAATAGGGGAGGTTGGTATTGCTTCTAGAAAATGTTGTGAAGTATTTTAGACACCAGATTTTTACGGGTAAATACAGAAGAGAAACCTGGGAAGAGTGACTTTATTCGATTTTTCTTCCAGCTTGCTACTAAGAGCAATATGATAAAAAGTATGGAAAGCAATAGAATTCACTTTTTTTTTTTTTTTTCTATCTGAAGACTTGAATTCCGCTACTGTGGCAAAGGACTTGGATAACAAGATCTTTGCCCAATGAACTTGTATATTTGCACCACACTACAGTTAAACGTTACTGATTTTAAAAAAATAAAACCATACTAAGTATTTTGTCTGTGAGCTCAGGAAGAAGTGGTGGAAATAGAGTATGTGGAGAAATACATGGCCCCTCAGCCAGAGGAGTGCATCTTCCACGATGACTGGATCAGTTCTGTTCGAGCCACTGAAGAATGGTACTGCATTAAGCCAATTCTGGTTTGTCTTGCTTATTCCTGTTGTGTGCAGAGGACACAGAGGTGTCAAATGGAGTGGTATTCTGTGTCTTTAATAATCTGGGGAGGGGGGTTCCCCTCTTTGCTCTTTTTTGTTTGTTTTTAACCTGTCAAGTCAGTCAGCTACTTGCTTTTATAAGCAATTCAGTTTTACACCTGTATTCTATGCTGATAGCGACTTTTAACACAAATAGAAAACAGCTAGAGTCTCTGAACAAGAGATGCTGTTAATACAAATGGCTAATACACTATTTATTATTTATCTTAAAGGACAGCAAGATTTCCTTATGTCTCTTTAGCTTAAACCCTTGACTTCAAATGTGACATTTGGTATTAACAAATATGATAGCGTACCTTTCTGCAGAGCTTTTCTTTTTTAAAAAAAACAAACATAATTGTGTTTTTCTGCTGTATTTTCACATTCATTTTCCAATCAACTAGGAAGTGTTCCTATATTAGGTAAGAGTTGGAAAATGCTTTGAGATCCTCTAGTAACGTACCATGAACAACAAATTATCTTTTTATTTTACATGACATAAGCAATCTTAAGTCTCACCTACCAGAATATGCAGTACTCTTATTGCTTTTCTTTTTGGTCTGTACTCTTAGCCTTGCAATTGTAGGTTTTAATGAAGCTTTACTCTGTAACAAAAAGGGGTTTTTTTGAACACGCAAATTAGCTGTATTTTGAATTTGTTTCAGCTAACCAGTTACTATGCTAATATTTTTCGAGTTTCTGGTTGAGGCTTTTTTTCATAAAAACATTGCTGGTTTTAAAAACAATGTTTCAAATTCTGTACCCTGTAGGATATTAACTGGCTGCTATGATCAGACTGCTCGAATTTGGTCTTTGGAAGGAAAATGCATCATGACAATAGCTGGGCATACAGAAGTAGTGAAGGACGTGGCATGGGTGAAGCAAGGTTAGTGTGTATATACGTATATATTAGGCAAGTAGTAATAGATTTATTGGAGAAATGTCAGCATTCCTCAACCGTGAATATTTAATTATTTAAATGCTACAATGTTTTTGATCTCTGTCATTGGTGTTAGAAATGAAGTCATGGTGTAAGGCAGGCCTTCAACAGTAATGAGTCAGGTTAGTTTGACATGTACATTGTCTAACCACCTTGTAGTCTTTGTAGCAAGTACTGGTATGTATAGTTACATTAATTATACTTGCAGGGTAACATGATGTAAATGGAGATGTGTATGAGTTCGTCTATGATACTTCTTGACTAAAATTACTATATATAGACTATAAAGACTTTGGAAAGCAGAGTTGGGTGCAAGCATGACTTTTTTTTTTTTTTTTTTTTTTTCCCCTTCCTCAGATAGTTTATCATGCCTGTTACTCAGTGCTTCTATGGACCAAACTGTCCTGCTATGGGAATGGAATGTGGAGAAAAACAAAGTGAAAGCCCTTCACTGCTGCAGGGGACACGCTGGGAGTGTAGACTCTGTAGCTGTTGATAGCACAAGAACTAAAGTGAGTGCCTCCGGGAAAGAAACTGTTGCCTTCTGAGATGTTAGCAGCCCATATCTCAAAAATAATCTTTTTGTCCCTGCATAGGTACTAGTTACTATGATGGACATGCTGATAAGTTTCCAGTCCTGTTATAAATGGTGGTTACTGAGGATTAGGAGTGCTGTATCAACACTAGTTGAAGTGATGCACTTAACCTCTAGTATCACAGAAAGTGAAGGTGACTTTAGATAGCACAAGAGATTATAATGCTGCTCTTGACTTCTGTGAGTGAAGTTCAACGTTTATTTTAAAGTAAATTTTACTTCTAACACGCATGAATTTTGTATTATAATGGAACTATTTGAAAACATGACCTAAATTTTCAGAGCAGTTTTGGTGGGGAAAAAAACTTTCCGGAGTGGTACTCAGAAAAAGCAGGTGGTAGAAAAGGTCCTTCTTCATCCAGGAATTCAACAGTTTAAAGAGCACTCACACCAAAGGTGGAGTCATGGCTCCCAGCTTGACTCAATATCAGACAGGTTAAAATAAAACTTTTCGGTGTTGAGGGAAATATTTCTGTTTTGTAGATATTTCTGCAAAGGGAGGAAAAATAATAGTTTATCTATGCCAAAATTGGTTTTTTGGAGGAGCCCAGCACTGGTTTTCATGCGTTATAACCCATTGATTAACTTTTCAAGCAAGAAGTGTATTTAGTATGGCTTACAAGGTCTGTCTGGATCAATATTAACAATGTTTCTGTTCATACAGTTCTGCAGTGGATCTTGGGATAAGATGTTAAAGATCTGGTCTGCAGGTAAGATAAGTGTTAAGCTGGGATTCTTGGCTCTCCAAAAAAATAATCAAAAACTCTACTTAAAACAACCTAAAAGATGGATACTGAATAGTTTTTTTCATTAAGAAAATTTGAGTCTGTAATAGTAAAAGCTATCTAGAACTTGTTTTTCCCCTAAGCTTTGTAAGGCCATATACATCTTTATATGAAGTTACTGTTTTGGTTGGTAACACAATTTCAGATATGGTTGTCAACTGTGTGCTGATGCTTATTTTATTCAGAACACAGTACTTTATTTCTTTCATTTATTTTTAATTGATTTATATAAGTGTGCAGATTGGAGTGTAGACTTCTTACAAATTAAGTTTGTGGGTTATTTTCCTGTTCTGTTATTGACACCATAATAGGGAGGACAGCAAGTTGATCAGGTCTCTTCTAGGAATGTAGACTAATCCCATTTGAGCTGAATGCTTTCTTTCACTGTTCCAAGTCCTGATGAGTCAGTTTAGGAGTATATATATAGGTACTGTATCTAAAAAAATAAAAGATTGTGTTTGTCACACACCTGAATTACTGTTCGAATTTTCTGTTAACGAGGATGGTCTTAAAAATTATTTGGGACTTCACTTTAAAACTGTGTGACCTAGAGAACATCACTTAATTTGTATTCATTTTCCTTTTCTCAGAATGGATATAATACTAGTCTGGTCAGAGGCATAGGGTTAAAATATTCATGCATCATAGATGGGTTAGGTACTGTAAATATGGCGTTTTGCTTAATTACTTTTACGGAAATGCAATTCAGAAACCTCTGGGTCAAGTCTGACTGTCTTTTGTCACAGTACCTACAGATGAAGAGGATGAAATGGAAGAAGCAGCTAACAGACCACGGAAGAAGCAGAAAACTGAACAGCTGGGACTAACAAGGGTAAGATGAACTCCAGCTTGTCCAGGATTTTATATTGGAAGTGTGGCCACGCAAAATAATTTCCCTTTGTTAAAAATGACTATAGGAAAACTTCTGGTGGTATGTATCAGGCTGATCAGACAGGTATTCTTATTTGTTGAATATCATTAAAAAAATGTATTCTTTCAATCTAATCCCCTCTCCACTCTAAATTCTAGACTCCCCTTGCAACCCTCTCTGGCCACACAGAAGCCATCTCCTCTGTGCTGTGGTCAGATGCTGAAGAAATTTGCAGTGCATCATGGGACCACACTATTAAACTCTGGGATGCTGAGACTGGAGATCTCAAATCAACTTTGGTGAGATCATTATACTTTTATCAGTAGGTTCAGTTAAAGTCCAGCTCAAAAAAATTCTGCAAAATAGTAGCTCCAGTCTGAGTTATTATTTTCTTTTCTGACAGACAGGAAACAAAGTGTTTAATTCCATCTCCTACTCACCACTGTGTCGACGCCTCGCATCTGGGAGCACTGACAGACACATTAGGCTATGGGATCCTCGCAGCAAAGGTGAGCTAAAACTTGAATGTTCTCCAGGTTATTTTTTCCAAAATCAAAACTTTTCCCTGTTGAGAGACACCTCACAAACTGTTTCCTAGTCCCTCTGCTTGAAAGAAGCCGTTTGGGGGCTTTTATCAAATACCAAGATTTTCCATAATCTGGTGCAAGGCTTCTTTTAATTTCTAATAATTTAAAGTAACGCAGCTTAGGGTTGGTGGGTTTTTTTAACTTACTAATGAATGTTCAACTTTGCAGTTGCGGGCCTGTACTTTTTTTTTAACCTTCACACTTAAGTTGGTCAGACCATCATTAGAGTGAAACAGTAGTCACTTTGTTATGACAGAGTGGTGCCCCACCTGACAGGATTGCGGATAACATGATTGAGCCACCAGATTTTTCATAGACATGTTTACTTGTTTAGCTTCTGTAAATCTAATCCAGAGTTTAACAGCATTATCTTCTTATGTTAATAATAAAAGCATGTATTGTATCCTTTGTTTCAAAAATCTTTGAAAACGGAGTTTAGTGGCAAGAAAATTGATTTTTAGTTCTGGGCTTTTGGGGTTTTTTTTGTGTGTGTGTGTCCCCAGCTTCTGTGCCTTATATTTTTGTTTGCTTTCTTTAAAGTTCACTTTGATTTTTTTGAAGTTAGAATTAGTGGTGGCAGAAACACTTGCCTTGAACACAAATACGTTGCTGACTGCTTTTCTCACTGGATTTTGTATGCATTACTGATATCTCCCCCCCCCGGCCTCCTCTCTCTCTTCTGTTCAGATGGTTCCTTGGTTCTCCTGTCTCTCACATCTCACACAGGCTGGGTGACATCTGTGAAGTGGTCACCTACCCACGAGCTTCAGCTGATCTCTGGTTCTCTGGACAACATAGTGAAACTCTGGGACACAAGGAGGTAAAATAAATGTGTTCTTTGCTGTTCAAAAGCATGTAAGCTTGTAGAGTCAAGTTAACCTAATGAAACAGCAAAAGCAGTTTCAGGCACTGGAAACTTCTGTGGTGTTTGTGAAAATTCTCCAGGTCTTAGGAGTAAAGTGTATAACAAAAGGGAGAAAAATACTTGTAGTCTATCAGAGGACCTGTGACTTAATATCTGCAAGAGCTATATGGCTTTCCAACAAGGCACTTACCTGGCATTAACAGCACTATTGGCTGACATGCAGAAGGCAGCACCCATAACATTGCTACTAGGATTAGTGACCGCAGGTGGTCTGCTTACTGTTCCTCTACGGAATGACCCTAACAGCGGGAAGTTTCACTTCATACTCTTTCATACCTTTCATTACAAATTTCCAAGCGATGAAAGGGTTTGCATTCAGAAGACATAAATGTCTTTTCTGGAAAACACACAGCATCTACACATGGAAGAAACTATATAATAAACTGTTCCTAATCAGCAGATTGATTAAATTTCAGTCTCAAGGTAGTTTGCCAGCAGGTGAAAAATGTTGCTGTGTTTCTCTTTGGGGATGCAGGAGAGGTTAACACTGATGCAATCAGCTCTGGAGAAAGTAGTGAAAATGTCACAGATGGTAGATACCTGTACTCTCTACAAGTGTTCATAACTGCTAGACCGCATCTGTTTGATAGCATCATGATAGTACTTTTTCCTGGGACCAACTTTGTTTTCTGTGATTGCTCACTTAACTTCAAATGTGTCACTATAAATAAGTGTGTTTCCCCAGTTGCAAAGCTCCTCTGTATGACTTGGCTGCACATGAAGACAAGGTTTTGTGCGTGGACTGGACAGAAGCAGGGGTAAGAATCTGAAGAGCAAGTTACTCAATTTATATACATAGTGGTTTAGGAAGAGGGCTAAAAGCAGTCATGGACTATTTTTTCTGTTATGCTTAAAGATAGAAGAAGTTTTAGTTGTGCTGTCATCGATAACTAGGTGTTACTGTCATATGTGCTGCAGCATTTGCCCACGCTACTGTACAAAGGAGTAGGATGGGAGTATAAGCTCTGTAGTATTAAGTGGGTGTTACACCGATACTCCAAACAAGGAGACATGAGAACAGCACACCTCACTGGGAAAATACATATTCCAAAGCACCATTTGCTGCCATGGAGACTAAAGCAGTAGCATGAACTGACAGCTGGGGCATGGCAGTACATGTAGAAGGGGAAAACTATATAATCATCTATAGCAAACTGCTCTGCTACTGTAGTGGTACACACATGTATAAAATGGAAAAAAACCATTTTGTTAGAGGTTCAGGATTCTCTGTGGCTCCTGTTCTCAGTAAATTTAGAAGTAATCCTGCAAAAACTTTGTTTCTGCTTTGAGGAGGAAGAGGGTAAGACACAAGGTTGCTTCTGCACTTTGATTCTGGATTTTAGTCATGCAGTAGCAGTTCATTATTCATTACTTTTTTTTATGTCTTAAAAAAAAAATCAGTCTTCAACTTTTGTTTTGGTATTTTGTTTAGTTCTGGTATTAATCACAATTTTATTTTCCTCTATCAGTTGCTGTTGAGTGGAGGTGCAGACAACAAACTGTATTGCTACAGATACCCAGCTACAGCCTCTGATGTTGGAGCATGAAGGTTAACAGCCAGAAGACTTCTTAATAAATTAAAAAAAAAAAGGGGTTTTTTTTTGCAGCAGTCATTCTGTTAGTGTAGAGAGCTGTTGTTCCTGGTTTTTATATTGGTAACCTGTATTGGTATTTGTCACAGAAAAATAGCAACAAGCAGTTAGGAATGTGATCAGTGTGAAACAAAGCAAAGGGAGTTTCCTCCCTTTTTGACAGTTTCGAATTAACATCTTTTAAGTGACTTTGTATAGCCCTTTTAATAAGGAGTAAACTGTTCCTGATACAGAAAAGTTACTCACTGGACTAAATTACTTTTTGAGCTTACCTGCTTTCTCTTAAAAAAAAAAAAAATAAAGCTGTTGTCTACAGCCATTGGTTTAGTGCCTCACTGCAGCTAAAAATCAGACTTCAGCCCTCCTTTCAGTATGGCTGTTGGCAGTTTTTTGATTAAGCCTTTACTTGAGGAACCCAGGCTGCTTTCTAGAATAAAGACTTAGTATGTTTACAGCACAAGTGGTATGATGGAAAGGAACTTGACAGATTTACTAGCAGATTAAATACTCAGTTTTGGTTTTGCTCATAAATTAGGGCTGTAAATTACTTTAGAAGAAGGTGCCTGCCTTGTATTACGGTATGTGTTATGTTGCAGTACAATAACTGTGATACTGTACAGAAACAAGTGGAGGATCACACAGACAAGGCAGAAGAAAAATTAGTTTGTCCGTAGAAAGAATGGATATAAAAAGTTGCAATAACTTTTGGTTTGAGATAGGGCAAGGACTATCCAAACAAGCTCCTTTTCTCTGCAGGTGGTCTTGCTTTTAATTCAATATTTAAAAGAAAAAGCTATCACTGCAGTTTATTAAGACGCCAAACCAGCACATAAGTTTCACAATGTGGAAACCAAAATTGAATATCCTCACTGCTGTCTTAGCTTTCAATAAATGTAAGACCTGTTCAGCACAATCAAGTCAAATGATTAAATTGCAAGGTTAATTTTTGTTTAGAGTGAAAACTCTGACCTCCAGGTTTACAATATGGACAAGTTCTGAGTAAGCTGTTTAGGAAATAACTAGAACAGCAAAACTATGGAGAAAACAGCAAGAGTACAGGGGAAAGAGCTCTGATCCCTTGGCTCTGCAAGTAATGTACTGCAACTAACAGACCAACCTTTATTTACAAATGCTACTTACAAGGAATATGTTGTCTTGCCATCATCTTAATCCATGTGCACGTTCTTAGTATGTGCTTTATCCTTTATAAGCAATATACCTGATTATAGCAACTAATTCTATTTTTTTTCCTTTAAAACATTGCCTTCTACTTACTCCACAAGCTGGAACATGTAAATATGGTGTGAATAAATGTTTTGTTTTGTAAACCTACCAAAAATACAAAGCATTTTTTGAGCAGGAATTTAGTATGTGCTGGAACATGCAGCATTCCTTCCTCCCTACTATCGCAGATTAATTTCACATACACATTTGTGGCTAGCCAGTCTTAATTTAGCAATCATTAGCTTAATATTCATGAAAGTTTGAAAAACTTTCTAATAATTTTTTAGTATGAAAACAGAAAAGAGTAATATCCTCTTTAGCTAATCCTTAATCCAGTACACCTTACTTTTGGAGGTCTTAACCAAGTGAAGTTTTTAATTTCAAGACTCACAGTGACCATTTAATTTACAGTCTTGAGCTATTTTGTGTATTATAAGAAATGCCAATTTTATTACTGTCTCTTCAGTTTTTCTTTCAGGTAAATTATGCTTGAGCGTAGCTGTATTTTGCAGTCAGATAGCTGTGGAGCACCTCCAGCCAATTAAGTAGTTGATAAAAGTAAGTGGGTGCTCTTACATGCATATGTCTAAAGACCTGTGAATGCAGGATAGTTAACCTTAATACAGTTTTCTTGCTTTCCCAGCTTTAAAAAATACTTATTAAAAAGGTCACATCACTTGGACTGTCAGCTTAATGGAGAGAGATTATGATTATTATTATTTAGACTTAAGAAATCCCAGTTGGCATGAATTATTTCAGTTTCAAACACTGAATCCATGAGATCTACTACACTTGTCACCTGTAGTAAATATAGAGAGTAACTAGAAAGGCAGGTTTTGGTAGACCACAGTTCAGAAGTGGGAGGGTTTTCACACCCTCTTAAGTTTGGGTTCTCTTACTGGGAAGAATGTCAGACACACAAAGAACCAACTAAGTAGCACATATTAACATGAAGTGATACAGCGTAAGTACAACGTTTTTGAAATGCATCTGTATCACCATCTACAAGTTATTCTAGAACCTACAAAAATACTTTTTAGATTTGGCTGAGTGACAGTTCTTTATATAATCTGTCATCTTAAAACATTTTAGTAAGAATATCTTTATTTCTCCAAACACACTCCTTCATTTAAAATAATGTGAAATTAGAATAGCCAGCACGAGTTGATTTTAAAATTTCTCAGAAGAACTGAGCCAGAAACACAGTCCAGAAGCAAGGTGCTGATGGCGACATTACTCACAATACTTCCACACACACACCCCCCAAAAGAAACCCCAAAAGCAAAACAAAAAACCACACAACCCCCCCACCTTTCTGCATATTTGCAGTGCCCAGGTAGCATAATATGGAACCAGAATGAAATTTTATGTACTAACTCCTAGCTTTCCTTAAACATCAGTGATACTACAAGTGAGAGGAATAAAGACAGTAGTCGAGTACTGCAAACTTATTTTTTGTATCAATGGGGTGGAGGTAGGTTCGGTTTTGAGAGTTGTGCAGTACATTGTTATATTTCAACTTTTAATTCTGCATTGACAGCTGGCAGAAACTGTTAGCTTTAGTAGCACACATGCCCTGCCTCTAAAGACAGTTCAAACAATGTCATGCACTGAAGACACACATTGAAAGTGTTAGTTTAAGACTTTAAGGGCTCACCTGCCCAGTCCTCTGTTTAGTGTCACACTTGCATTTTCCGTTAATGTTTGCTTTTTCCCAGCTGGTTCTTTCAGCTTCTTGCTTTGAGACTTTAATCTTTGCTTCTGGATGAGCGCCCTCGCTCCCCCACAGCCAGCCCTGGCAGAGCACTGTGTTTTCTCTCTTGTTGGCATTTTGTTTAGTTTTCTAATCTTTAATTTCTCAGCCTTCTCTCAATGAGGAGACTGAACTAAAATCAAGGGGGGAGGGAAGGACACTTAAGCATTCCAGTGGAAGTGACATACAACCTAAACCCGCATGTGTGGATAATGCCACTCACCGTGGTGCCACCCGCAGGGTAAGCGCCTTCTGCATAAGCCATACAGATAACCACCAGGGACAGCACGTCAGCTCACCAGCAGCACTGCGGGCAGCCTCAGCCCACAAGCCAGTCGCTCTTTGAGACCCCCAGATGCAAAATACCAGCTCGCTCCCCCGTCAAACGGTTTGGTGCCAGACCCAGACCCTCTCTGGGTGTGAGCTGCTCCGGAGCCAGCGCACACCCTGCAGGCACAGGTGACAGGAGGGGACAGGCTGACAGGGGCTTCTCAGGCTGCAGTTTTTATGAGTTCGGGGCCAGGATGCAGATCTCCAGCCAGTGCTGTGGTGCCTCCCGTTCCTGTCAACCTACAGCCCATAGCCTGGTGGTGAGGTTTTTCCTAAATGAAAATAAACTTACATGAAGTTTAACTGCATTTTGGCACAAGCTGATTAATGTCCAGTATAAGCTCAACACTCCCCCAGACTTCAGCACACATACATTAGGATATAGATCTACACGTGTTTAAAGTGACTTCTATAATTTAAACAAAAATATTTCACAGAGTTTGGAAGGAAAGACTTACACAGAAAAAGGAACACACTTCAATGAAAAATCCTGACACGAGGTTTTCTCCTGCATGTTCTGTGACATTTCTACAACAGAAAGCGCTAGATAGGCATGTGCAGATTCCCCAGTGGAAAAATACACACACTCTTAAGTTGATCTGTATCTTGTTAATTATCAACTTCCTACTTGAACGTGGATATAAAGTTAATGAATTTCAGAAATTAATGGTTTTTCTCATCACTGAATTAAAGGAGGCTACAAAGTTATTTCCAGGATTGTGTGATTCTAAACTTTTTTTTTTTTTTTAAAAGAAACATCAGATTTGGGCAGATCTGTTCCATGACCTCACTGAAATTTCAGCATGTACTCTTTTCCCCTGCTGTAGGAAAGATGAAAATTATCAGATTAAATACTTAATGTGAACTAGGTCAACACACCTGACTTTTGATTTCTACTTTTTGTCAGAACGGGGCTGCCAAGCTGGCCCCCACGTACCCCAGCCCAGCAGAAGATACTATGGATTATCATCCTGCTTCATTTAATGCTTTTATTTGTTTTATTGCATCTTTTTGTTTCCTTGGGGGTTTTTTGTTTTGTTTTTTTTTTTTAAGTATTTTAAAATAAAAAAAGGTACTCACATTTGGTAGGATTAGTTTTTGTTTGCCTGTAGGTTTTACCTAACGTGCTTTGAGAACGCACAACCGTGGCAGGATGCCCCATCACACCATCCCTGCTGCACCTCTGGGGGAGAGTTGTGGCTAAGATGACAGCATTGCAGACAGCAAAGCTGATGATCCTGTTCTGATGGGCAGAACTACAACCTACCCTTGATTTCCAGCCCAACATCCCAGCAAACAGAACGGCTATTTCACTGGTTTAGCACCAAGGCCAGCCTGAGCCCCAGCCTTCCTGGCAGCTGGCACCTGCCTGGGCAGCCCAGGTGGGAGACACAGCCACAAGTCGCTGCACACACCACTGTCTGACAGCAACCAGTTACACTGGCTTATGTCCCAATTCATACCCCCAAAAAAGGCCAACTGAGTTAAGTCACCAGTTTTGTTTGATGTAAGCACATTGGCAGAGATCCCAAATTAGGGGCAAAACTTGGGTTAAAATTCATTGTCATGAAAACCAATTTAAATTGTCCTGTAAATAGCATGAAATGAGTGGCTTTTCAGCTGCCAGCAAAACGCTGGCTGAGCCTGGTCGAGGAAAGACAGCTGCTCCATCTGGATGAGTCTACCAAGCCATCCAAATCAAGGCATGCACCGTATGGAATGCTGAAAACTTAACTCAAACCACAAAAATGTAAATTTCTGTATCAGTTGCAATATTCATATCCAAAACTTCAAAATGTCAACTTTGCATATCTTTGCGATTTATTCCATTGGGCAACTAGTAGCCTGTGACCATCAGGGGATCTTAGTACGAGTTTAGATGTCTGTAAAACTAAACATCAACATAAATGCCCTGTGATTGCTACTGAGACTTTCAGCTTATAATTTCAGCAAAGACCTTTCTTTAAATGTTTGCAACCTCTGAACGCAAACCAGAATTCACAAAAAGCTGCATGGGGAAATATGATATACCAGTTATAGCAAACCATCCCAATAATCTAGATCGCTCCTCCAAAAGGGTCCCTCTCATCATGCTTTCTATTGTCTATGGTCTATAAATTTAGAGGAGGGATCTTCGGTCAGACCACAGCTGCTGTAAACTGCATGTGAACCGTAGCTGAGATCACTTGGAAGAACACTCAGGAAATGCTCACTGACTTAGTTGCTCTCCTTTAACTCTACGTCTGTCCCAGCTGAAAAACATTTGAGCCTGTCACACATGCACACACACAGAGCTATCTCATGGATTTCTGCACCCAAGACAGGTCAAAGGATTGGCCAGTGGTTGAAAAAATGCAGAAGAAATACTGGAAACTGAAACAAGCCCACCAAAGAATGAAGATGAATACCTGGCGACATCTGATGCAGAGCTGGGTGCCAAATCAGAGTTAAACCTGAGGATTGTGAACAGTGTCAGTATGAATTGATAGGCAGAATAAGAACACATGAAAATGGCATCATTTTTCCTGCCACTAACAAGCACCGGTTACTTTCAAAAGGGCAGTCTCAGCCATCATTTGAGAAGCCCAAGAAAAAGGTATCTAGTGTTAGAATTGCATTAGTTTTCTGAACCTATTGAGCAAAGAGAACTTTCTTAAATTTTTCTCTAAATGGTGTCACTGCCACGTCTGTGCACACACCCCTGCGTGCACTGGAAGTCTGGTGGAACCGCTCAGCACTTCTGAGTTTCCTGCACTAACCCAAGCGCTACCATGGAGTCTGCCGGCCAGATCGGGAACACTCTGTCACACAGGGCTTGTCTGGGGATCGGGAGGTTGACAAGAACAGGCAAACTACACTTTCCTTTTTTAAAGTACTTGCAGCACTGAAGGCTACTGGGGGGACATAAACCCCTCACTTGTGTGATTCTAAGCCTGAAGGTATGTGGCTGACCGAATGTGGACACCCAGAGGCATCTGCTGAAAACATGTACTTTGAACCAGAGTCTGGAAGGTGTGGCGTGTGTGTGCATTCGTGGGAAGAGCTGATCATACTACAACGTGGTTTGGACTCACAGCAAACATCTCTAATGTCCCCTGTTAAAGTAAATACAGTAATTTGCTTTCTAATTGAAAATGCACAAATTTCAATCTCTCACCTATCTTTTCCCTCTCACGTTCTGCATCAACTTTAGCCTGAATCTTGGAAGGTTCATGCAAGTTTGGGAACTCTTTTTGTCCCTAAAAAAAAAAATAAAATTATAAAGTCCAAATCTGACAGAATTACACTCTGTTCCATCAGGGCCCAGAATCCATCTGCGTGCTGCTAAGATCACAGTGATGTTTGACTCTTCCACTCTCAATTTCAAATGAGACCTTAACTTTCAGCACATCTCTTGGATTAGGAGATCATTATTTTGGTGGACTTCATGCACAGGATGAAATGTTGGAATTTGCTGGCAGTAGGTTTTTATTACTTGGAACAGGGATCAAGTATATTCTCTGTGTTACACAAAAGAACTTTCTTCTGTCTTGCATCAACATGCAAGTGGTCCTTTTGATATATCCACAGCATTTAAAAGAATAATAAATTAATTCACAATAAGGTTTTGCCTTTAGGTTTAAGGCCATATAAAGACCCTCAATGGACAGTCTCTGTTGCTTCTCAGAAAACTGCACTACGGCCAATAGTTATCACCTGCAGTTAAAACACTAAACAAAATGCTTCCTAGATCTCAACAGCACAGATCTAAGCAGATTTTGGTTTCAGTCACCCTGCTGTAATTCCAGAGCATGTCAGTTAAGACAGTGAAGCCTATCAGAATCAATGGACTTAATATAGATTTACAGAGGAGCTTACACGCAGCCTTATCTGAATGTAATTTACAATAATTAGATCTTGTATATTGACATAGCTGAAAATTGAGTCAGAACCAGTTTCCAAAAAATCTAATACTGCATGTCAGTGAAGCTCTTTCTGGAAGGAAATAAATAAGATTTGTCTTCATAGTAACTAAGCCTTGGAGCAGAATGGCGTGGGGGAGGAAATGATGGTTTTTCTCCACTTCTAATCCAATCTATTTAAACAAAGGAATCAAAACAACAGATGTTTAGTATGAAAAATGCTGCCTGAGATACTGGCACCACAGAATCCAGCATGAACTCACCAAAGATGAGAAGATGAAGAGAGTACTGTTTTCCTATTTCAGTTTTACCATTCTCTAGGCTGCTGCAATTTGAATGCGCGAGTCCAGAGCGTCCTGTTAAAAAGCCATCATTTTTGCCAGAAGAGCAGTTTGCAACCCAGGCACCATCCCACCACACACCATTCTGAATCTCTGCAGTATCTATAGTATTGCCTGCTAGATGTAAACAGAGGATTACGAGATACAAAATTTTATCTGACCAGATCATAGAATAATGATAATTCTACTGTAATGATGATGATAATATTAGACTATGTACCAGAAAATTCTGTTTTTATTAATGAAATCACTATTTCTAATCTTTTCTCAGCTTGCTGCAGTATAATGCAGCAACTGAAAAATATTTTCAGTTTTGGGATGTCTGAACTGTATCTCTCATACCTTGACAGACACATTTGAAGCTAGTAATTTTGTTTAGCTGGCTCAAGTATTGCTTTCACCATTTCCTACTGGCCTTCTACAATTATTTTTTATAATTTTGACACAGCAGTTTGCGGGGCTGCTACTGTAGAAATTTACAGAGAAACATAAGCTTTTTAATTTCCCGCTGCAGTAGTCTTTTCTTGTTGTTTATTCTCCTTATTTTGCCACCCACTCCATGTTTTAGAACTGAAGTATCTTACTAGTTTCTTATTCCTCACAGGCATTTCAAGATCAGTGAGGCAAAAGTCTCCCTCCATTTAAATATATTGGGTTTGACCTTCAGGCCAGCATGTCCTGAGAGAGCAGGCACTCCAGGTGCCTAATGCATCGCCACTGCATTTCTCCTCCCACATACATTACCAACTATATTACAACATTAGGGCCATTACAGCAGGCAGTATCAGCCTTTGTCACACCTTTGATCACTGACATTTATTCTGCCAGTGTCTCTGCTATTAGTTTTTTTCCCACCTTCAGAAGAACTACCAAGCACCTGAAGGACAGGGAGTCAGTGGAAGGAAGCACAGGTGATGCTCAACTGATAAGCACCAGCGCTGGTTGCTAACAGCTCGCCTGCGCTAAACAGCAGGGCTCCGTGAAGAGGCATCACCCATGGTCTACGGGCACAGTCTGGTATCTGCACCCCTGTAAATTAAGCCAGTACCCATTCTCCAGAAGCTAATCCTCCCTCCGTGCCTGCGGTCCTCATTACCTTCAATGAAAGGCCCAAACAGCATGAACCATTGCTTTTTTATGGGTGTAACTTTTGTCTTGATCGTATTTCATGAATTGTTTACAAAATGTTTACACTCAGCACTTGTCAGCAATCAAGTTCGACTCTTGTTTCAAACAGAGACGTCATCTGTTTGTATCAAGTAGAAATCTGGCTTAGTCCTTGGACGTGATTCTGCTGCACTGCCACCCCATGAAACACCATACTGACACGGGGAAACACCATACTGACACAAGACCCTCTCACCAGAAATACCTCCATGACCCCTGAAAAAGAATTCTGTTCAACTTGACTTGCAGCTTGTTTTCTTTTTCTTGCTGGAAAGCTTGACTGCTCTGAGAAAAAAGAATGCTGTTACAAATTAAATTTTATCATTTAAAACTCACAATTTTTTTATATATTTACATAATTTAATGTTATAGTATAACTTACTCTGTTCACAAAAAAATGAATCAACATTTCCTTCTGAATGTTTTTTTGTTTCATTCACATGGCCTGCACAGATCTCTGCCACTGAGCAGTGGAATACTGAGGAATACTGACAGGGACTTTTAGTACCATATGTAGTGAGAAGTTTATTCTGGTTTGAGGCTGCTCTTCCTTTTGTTGCTCTTACTATTTAAATAAATAATGAATATGTAACATTAGAGATAAATAATTTCTCTATTTATATAGTCTATACCATCACAATACATTAAAACATCTACAGTCTCTGGAGGCAATCACTGCTGCACATTGACCTCTGAGAAACTGGGTCTAAGATTTTATGAAAAAAATACATTAATGCTGCATTTTCACAAAGAGAAGAAAACAAATTCCTTTGTTAAATATTCAACCTACTTAACTTTACAGGGCCTATTAGTGAAGATTTAATGAAAAACTTTATAATCCTTGAAAACTTCAATGGTACCTTATACTAAAAAATGTTATGGATTAAAAAGGATTTTATATCTTTCCAATTAAAAATTTAAATGCTGGCATAATAGTATGTAATTGCAAGCATGCTACTCATTATAAATCACAGCATACTACACACATCAGGATTACTAAGGTGGAAGAAGTTTATGGAAATGTTCCCCCTCCCTTACACCTTTACTGCTTAATCCTTAAATAAACAAAAAAACACACACACCAAACAAAACCCACAAACACCTTGGACAGAGTAAAAAGCTGTATTTTACAGATGTTAGGAATATTTATAGGAAATTGTTTGGAAATTAATATTTAGAACTACATTACAACTAGATAGCCTTTCGAAGTGCTGTCTGCTGTTTGTAATGAGCATTTCAAAAGTATTACACACTGAGAATTCTTTCAAAAAGTTCATGAATATATACATAAAAACATATGCACATGCTCCCTCATTTAAACTTTTTGCCTTGTTATTTAGGGAATTTTATATATATATATATATGTAAAAATACGTAAATATCACAGATAATTTTTTCTAGACTTTCGTGAGTCTCGAAAAAAAGAACAGAAAAATTTCCCTTTTTAAAATTACCTGAAATGTCACATTGCTAGGAGTGCCGCCTTAAGCCCCAAAGCTCAATTTAAGTAGAAAACCAGCAAAAAATACCAGATTTAATAGTACGGTAAAATATTAATCTTCCTTTGCAGCATGCCTATATATCCCTTAGCCATTTTTTTCTTCCCAACACCCATCATTTTGCCATTGTTCCACATGATGGCTGACATGGACATTAGTGAGTCATTTTTTAATTAATTCCTCCCCCAGCCCCACGTACGCCACATCTAGCTGCAAATGTTGTCACAACCTGAAGGTCTTTTTATGCATTTTACCAGTCTGAACAATGCGTTTGTTCCTTCACCCCCAGAGTACTCATGATAAAAATAGTCAATACATTGGAATTGCCACGTTTTATTTTTTCAATTACTACTTTTCATAGCCATATCTGAGGAAGAAAAGAAGCTAGGGCTCTTATTAATGTTTCAGGCAGAGCAGAATGCAAGTGACACTGGAAAAAGGATAGTTGTCAAGGATTTTCCCTTCTTCTGCCCAGTGAAGGTTTTCAACTTTTTTTTAATAGACCGTGTTCACTCAGTTCAATGCACTGCTATCGTCAGTTGAAGGTACAATTCAGATAACATATATGTACATATATGACAAGTATATGCATATATACAGTACAAAGGTATTTGGAGGGACATGTCAAAAGTAAAAGCCATTTTGTACCTGAAGAGAAAACCACTTTCCTCAACTCTGAGGTATATAAAGTACAAGCTAGTGCATGTTGGTGATCTGGTGATAAAAGGGAGCTCCACACACCCCTCTCTTCCCCATCATTTGAGACAGTTCAAACTGCGTGCCCGTTCTATTTCTTCCCCATACATCCTTCTGCTGTTCAGATGGGGCTGCACAGCCACCTCAGACCAAATGTAACATAAGCTCACCCACAGAGATACACCAAATCCAAAATTTCAGCCTGATACGCTAACACTTGGCAGAGCCCTATGCAGTTCTGCAGGAGGGATCTTACTGCTGAAGTGCCCAGGCACCAATAAGCAATAGCTGCTGTCAGTCAAGCTATTGCTGGACATTTTCAGTCAACAGATTGAAGGCGAGTTCAATACTGCTGCTGGGTAGATACACACACACACCTTGCTATCAAAGCCAGATCCTTCACCCACTTGTCTACTGGGAGTTGGTGAAAGTGTAAGACTCGCCATTACCGTATGACACTTGAATTCTATTTATATGCAGAGTGCCAGGAATTCCAATTAGAAAATAAAAGTTAAAAAAAGCATCACCTAAGTTGGGCATTCGCAGCGTTTGGATGCATTTTTGGCCACAAGCATGCAAAGAGGTTCCTGTTACTGCTGTAAATACAGGGTTGCATTTATGGAACGTGCATGTCTAGTACTTTTACACTTTGGGGCACAGAATGAAGAAAATCAACTTCACGTACCATCTTTTAGCTCAGCATTTATTATCGTTCTTGCCATGTGCTAAGAAGGCAATGAGGACCAGCCTGTGTGTGAATGCTGATAAAACATGAAGGCTGAAGTCTTTATTTTAACTCTGCTGTAGTTAAACTCAGCCCACTTCTTCCATGTTTCCCCAAAACATTCTGCTCACTTGGGCTCTTTTATTTTACCATTCTTTCTTCCTTTACCTTCAGATTGGCCCTTGTCTCACCTTGGGCAGGAACTACCAACATTCAGGAACGACCAGCCTCCATGGAATACAGAGGAGCATCACTGCAGATGAAAGGTGAATCCAGGAGCTGTATCCTCACAACTGCAAGCAAAACAGGGAACTCCAAAAAGTGAACGTTCACTCATCCATACAAGTACTGTCTACATTACAGAAAGTGCTGGTTGCCAACAAGTTCACCATGATTTAAGTGGAGGCAAAGACATGTCATCTCCGTACATTTTTTAGCCACTGATATCAATTGTATCTCATGAGTGGGTTCAGCAAACAAAACCAAACCAAACACACCCCCTCCACACCTGGAGAACAAATATCTACTGTCAGAAGAATGTGCTTATCACCACAAACAAGTCACCATAAGGAGCCGTGCAACAACTTTCCTACTCATGTAGATACTCGCCTTCTAGAAGTCTCTCCGTCTCTGTCTCTCCAGTAGCTACTTTTCAGTGCTTTTTCTGAGCAAACAAGAAGGTGAAGGAAAATTCAACTCTCTTTTCTGCCCCAAACACTCACCTCCAGGATGACGTTGTAGTTACATGCAAAGTGCACAAAAGTTCTGTAAAATAAAATGACTGAAAGTCAACATAACACATCTACTACTAGGTAACTGTACATTACCTGCATATCTTCAGTATGTTTTCACTTTCAGGAAATGACGAGGTTATAATTACTATTCATTGTTTCTACACTTTTCTCCAATAGATGGTCAGTTTCTTTAGGATAGACACAATCATTTTACTATATAAGCATGTAAGAAAAACCCCTTGTAACAGAGTATGTGCCAGTTCCACAGATTCCTAAGAGGGTTTGAATTTATAGATTCTCTAGTCAGAAGCTGTTGCAGGTAGTATACCATGTAATAGTCAAAGGCAGAACTTTTACGGTTGCATCTTCCTATGTTCGTGGGTTTAGATACAGATGGAAGTAAGGGCTACCAAGTCTGAGTTTGAGAAGCTGAAGGGGCATCTACCAGAAGGTGAGCCTGCTTTAAAACAATCACTGTAACCTGTTGTCCCATTCCCTGGCAGCCTATCAGGCAGCCGCTGTAGCACCAGATCACTCTGGCTCACCTGCCGTCCCCAGTCTACCATGGTAGTTAGGGACCTGCCGCCTTTGTCTTGTCTTCTGGAATGACCACTCTATGGTCTGTAGAGCAAAACCAAGTATTTAAGAATTTCATTTCAACTTAAAAAAAGAAGGTGTGAAGAATTCTGCAGAGCCTTCTGTAAAGTACACTAAGGAAAGGCTGAGCCCTAATTCCTTCTCTTTTGCCAAGAAAGTAAAATATTCCATGCTCATTCATCCTTGAGTCTTCCAATTATCCTTCTATAAAAAAAATCACAGGCGCTATTACCTGGACATGAGAACTGCATGTTCAGTAGTGAGTCTTCCAATTTTAGAATATACAAAGTTTTACAAAGCAATGGCTGTAAGATTGGATTGTGCTTTTCAAGCTTGAGGTATTTCAAGTTTTGGTTTGGTTTTTTTTTTTTGTGTGTGTGTTGTTCTGGTTTTTTTTTTTTAAAGTGAATCAAACAGGAAGCCGATTGTTAGAGATCCACATACTGTAGAATCAGACTGTTCAACAACACAGCAATTAGCAGCCAGCTTTAAATTTGCTCAGTGACTTCTTTGCCTCCCTTGTTAACCTTTGTTTCTGCAAAATGGCTCAGCTCACGTCCAAAGTCCTTGAACAGCCTGTGAACTTCCATCCACATCATTCTGTTGCATAGGACATAAATGTCTTTCATACTAAGACAATGGCTTTCTTATAGATGCAAAGTTTCAGAACAGGAGAAAGAGCATTTAATCCAGAATTAAGCAGTTAAAATGTGTTCAGCATGTTCAAGGTCATTCCTCATGCTCATTTGCCAATCTATACTGAAGCATGAAATATTTATCCTCCCATCACCACCACTTTTTCCCCCTTTTAAATCTTTGGCCTTATTGCATATTAAAATCCCGTCTATAAAAGATTATTTTTATAGAATTAAAAAAAATTATGAAATTAATAAATTTCTATACAGCACTGAAACTTAGAAATGGAATCTTCTTAAGCGTGACCAAAATTTTGACATATCATCACCTACCTGAGGAAATATAAACAGTTCTGGTGTTATGAAGTATAACCAGAATTTCAGTAACAGTTTCTAAACACATTACTGAACCATTGTTACAAGCGGATTGAGAGAACATCATCATTACACATCTTGCACTTCAAAAATCAGTAAATTGGAGAGATGAAACAATAGGTCAATGTGTTCTTTCTTAAGAAAGATATTTCTCCTAGCCGTTACAGAAGTCTTCCTTAAACAGCCCCACTGAAGAATGTGGAAAGAAGAAAAATGACATTTCCAGAAATATCAATAAGTAAACACAAAAAATAAGCTGGTGTCCAGAAGAATCAAACGTTCTGTGCATGTTTTATTAGGAAAGAAATAGCTGCTTCCCAGAATTCTTTTTTTTTTTTTTAAAAAAAAAAGGACTATTTGCTGATTTCTAGTATTTTCCTTCAACTTGCAGTCTTTAATTTTTCTTCTTTTTCACCTTAGTTATAATAGTATAGCTGACGTCTTCTTTCACATTACATCAGTTTTCAATTTCCACATTCCTGTTAGTATTATGTCCATGTGTAAATGATGACTGTTCATTAATTTGTATCTACCAAATTTTAAAAAAGTTACATACCTCTATAGCAATAACCTCCTTTCCCTGACGTCAATACAAAGTCAGAGGTATTTCCACTGAAGTAGCTGGTGTTGGCCAAATACAAAAGCAGCGCAAGGGAGAGGCAGGCTCTCCTTCTCTGTAGAGCAACTAAAATTTCAGTGCAACCTGCATCACGACCACTCTCTGATCAATTAATTCTTATTCCATTCAGCTTAACCTCCTCAAAGAAACTTCTGTCACAACAGAAAGTGGGACAGGTAGGACACATGAATGCATAGCAATTTTCTTTCAAGAAACTTGACACGCTAGCTCAGCAATTAACAGTCACCTTAACAGACAATGCGCACTGGACAGTATCGATCCATCCCAATCGTGCACATCCCCAGTGACCTAAACCCTCTTTGTCCCCTCGTGCCAGGACCCACGCAGCCACACAGGAAGGAACTTGCTCTCAGAGCGAATTTCATCCTCACGCAGCACAGCAGATTAGCAGAGGAAGAAATGCTATCACGTGTGATCAGCTACACATCCACATGGGTCAGTTACAACTTTTTGGTGCAGAGCAAAGAGCTGCTCCATGGAGCCAGCCAGTTTCACACCAGCAAGGCAGAGCAGGAAGGGCAGCAGCAGGTCCTCTATAGTGCTGAAGTCCTGCAGGCTACTGCGGGCCAAGCTGCTGAAGCAGGCAGAGCACAGAGAAGCTATCAAGCGAGATCTTTGTACGTGTGCCCAGACTGTTGTATCTATTGTAATGCAGACCAAGTGGATGGAAATATCCAAACAGGTAAAGGACCAGCAGCTTTATTATAATGTATTTTCTTTAAAAAAATTTTCAGAAAACACAAAGGGTGCTTAATCTTTCACCTGGTTAACTTAATTACCAGCAACGGGTAAGTTAAAACTTATTAAACATCTGAAAGACACCTAAGATAGTTTTTCTAGATGTGCGAATACTACAGGTTAAGGTCCAACACCACAGTGATGTGGTAAATCACTAAGTATCCCAGATCATCTCACCAGACATGCCAAGCAGTTCCCTCTATGCAGAGAGGCTCACATCCCCAAGTCTTAGAACTGCAAAGCCTATGGTATTGTTCATTCTCAAAGTGCAACTCCAGCTCTCGGTCGTTGGCTGTCTCCGTAAGGGGACTGCTGCGCACCAGAGGTGACCACCAACACCAGCGACGGAGCAGCAGTGCACAGCTGGCACATGCAGGAAACCAGTTCTGGCTTCACCTGACCCACACTTGGGAAGAAGGCAAAGAAAAGAGTTTTGTTTTCATTCTGATTTCAATGGCAGCTGTCGGAAAGCTGCTCAGCAGTTTGGAATGTCAGAAGTAGTCCCTTTGGAGCTAGAGTAGAGGGAGGTGGAGACAGCCAAGAGCACTAAGCAGATAGCTGCGTAACCATTGAGTAAAACTTACTGCATATTCGCAGATACAGAGAACTACATTCTCTGTCACGTACAGCTCACTCAAATCTTGCAAGCAAGCCCTAAACTAAACCTTTTCTGTAGGCTTGTTTAATTAGTTTTCACTAAACAACTAAATAAAGGTATATACTGGTACAACATCTCTAAAAATAAATCTGCCAGTTTTACTGGAGGGGAAGCTACAATGTCTGCAAGCCAACAAAAATAACAATTTTTCATTCTACTTGAAGTTCAGGAAAAATATTCATGTTTGCCAAATAAAAAGACAAAACTGATGGGAACGGAAAATGTTTTCATGCTGAAAGAGGATATTACAAACAATGGAGACTCAAAGTCAAATCTCTCCTTATCCTTTTTAAAGGAACTTTCCAAAATGTAACACCCAATTATTGCAAGGATAATGTAACCTTTAAACAATACTACTGCAAATACTTTGTCATCTAACTTTTATATAATTAATTCTTTAACAAATAATGATGGGACTGATCACCCCCATGCATACACATTTGTTTGGGAATTTCTTCTGGCCTCCTGGCTTTAATTTTCAGCTCTTCTGGCAGTGTTTTTTCAGCTCAGGCCTATTTTTATTTCTGGAGTTACTCCAGAAGTTCAGAAGACAGAAGTTCAATGAAGAAACAATGCGCAGATAAGCAACCCTGATGATTCTCAGCTTTTAAGACCAGAAAAAAGAAAATTCAACAAAAATGCCTTTAACACCTGTGCTTGAAATTACTCTTTGACATTTCTTAGTAATATTCTTCAGAAGAGAAAGCAGATGGAGCAGCTTTTCCATGCCATCAGCCTTAATACCATAAGCTTAGACAGCAACAATAAGTATCATATAAATCATTATTCCTCAGCTGTAGCTCAGATGGTTCAAAAAACCCAAATGCTGTGTACTGAAACATGTTAACATCATTAGTATTTCCACACAATGTGCTGCAAGGGGAAGAGGGAGTGTTTCAGCCCGCCAGACCATCAGTTGCACAACCTGAGATGCTAGGATACATTTTCAAATGCTTCCCAGTCGGAGGCACACGTGTGACAGTCTTCTGCAAAAGAGGAGAACAGCTGGCCAATGCCTTACAGCCACACCCCACATTAGGATGAATCAAGCCAATTATGGCTTAAAATGTTCCAATACAGCTACAGAGAGCAAAAACTTTGCTCTGTCCTCTGTACAGTGGCCAACAACCAGTTCTACGCCACTTGGAGAATTTGTTACTCCAAAGCATGAAAAAGTTTCTAAAGGTCCTGGACTTCCAAATGAGAACATGCACTCATTTAAGAAATGCCACCTGAAATCCAGTACCAACCAAATGAAGACTTTGTTACTTATAGAAATTAATTTTTCTTCCTGAAAGTAGGTTATACTACGGTTATCTGAGTAAGTTTACACATGAAGACATTACATCCCACTGTCCTACTTTACACATTTAAGTTTTGCAGGAGAGCAGACAACTAGAGAACTAACAGAAGAGAAGTAAAATTCTGTAATGTATTAGCAACTAGAAAATGGAAAGAACAGGACAAGGAGCCAATTACTCAATATATCCTAATAATACTCCAGGAATCTTGATCCTTTGCTTTCAGTATTGGAGAGATCATCCAGCAAAGTGAAAATACATTTTTAAGTCTTCAAGGTAGGCAGCCATCTCAGGAGTCAATTACCTGATCAGAAAGCACAGCCAGTTCCTCCAGCTTCTTATCTTCACAGCGCTGAAAATGTCAAAATTAAGCAATCTGCAAAAAATCATAGGTCCATAATATTTTCAGTAGGAAAGACTAGGTCTTACTTCCATTGTAAACAGCAGCAATGCTCTCCTAGCAAAATAATTCAGTTTAAAATGACTGTAATGTTATTAGGGGCAAGTCTAGATTACCAAGCAATCACAATATGGCACAGAAATGCTTGCACCATTCAGACCATAAGCGCATGTTGAGAACAACGTCAAAATATTCAGAGATAAATACAGCTGCTAGATGGGGAAGCTACTCAGCCACCATATAACCTGAGACACAGGCATCGCAAGGAACAGAAGCACGGACCTCTCTGCACCCTCGGCATCTTTTGATTCCACTACTGACTAACGCAGGCAGGAAGCAACTGTGTGTGGACCACCCTCTTCTCCAGGAAGAGGGCTGCATCTTCTGAAACACTTCTCAAAAATCTGTTGGGTTCAGAATTTTGTAATTTGAATTCACATTCTTCAAACATACATTTTAAAATACTCAACCGGTTTGCTTTTTTTAGGCTACTATAAAAGAAAATAGAGTCAGAAATAGGCTTGGATTGCATAGAATAAACTGAGTTCTTGCACATTTTCCAGTAAATCTACTAAAAAAACCCCAGATTTTAAGATTTAGGTGAGACTGTCTTGCACGTGACAAATATAGATCTAGCGTTCCTTAAATCTGTATCGGTACTTCAGCCAAAAGCAAGAATCTCCAATTCCTACAATAACTGTACATATCATAAAGCATGTTTTTAAGCATGAAATATGTAGCGTCCAGCACTACACAAAAATCAGAAAAGGGTAATACCTGATGCAGTTAATACTGTCTACTTGGGCATTATTTCCTTAAGCTGCTCAAAGGAAAAACAAAATCCAAACAACTGGAATAAGTACCAATTTATAGCAAATGAGTCACCACCACATAGCCTGTGTCTTGTACTGGATCTAGTAACTATTTCACAGTAGTTGATCTCCAAATCATTATTTCTCAAAAAGTTAATCAGCAGAAGTGATATCATCTGAATTTCCAACAGAGAAAAAACAAACCACCCAGCATGTGACCTCTAGTCCTACAGTCCTTTTAGGCTCCCACTATACTTGAGAAGTTACGACAAATCCATTTTTTCTCTCTTTCAGAGGTCAACCACGTTTTACACTTCCAAGTGAAAGCGCTAGATGACACAATGTTAAGACAGCAGCACTACGCTCTTGGCACAGGGAGAGAATTTGTTCTATACTTTGCATACTCTAAGTTCCACTAGTGCCAGAAAACGTGCCAGTAAGAAAAGAAAAAAGGAACATAAACACAGTATTTGACACTGGCTGTACTCAGTCTCACGTTATGGAACTCATGCTGAGGGACGGAGAAAAGGTTTAAGCAGACTGTGTTCTATCTTGGGTTACAAAATATTTTTCGGTAAGAAACACCAACAGTTTCTACTTCACTAAGTCCTCAATTCCAGCTGATCTGTAACATACTTTGAACTGTTTCACTGGTTGAACGCAACAGTCTCCCACTTCATTGCACGTACCAATCAATGCAAGTCAGGCCAGCGTTTCTGGTTCGCTGAGAGACAAGAAAAAGCTTCAGTTGTTATTTGTTTGCCTATGGAAACATCCTGAGGTAAATTTAATTTTTTTTTTTAAGAAAAAATCTTACTAGTTTTAAAAAAAACATTACTTGGATCTTTTTTTTTTCTAGCTGTTCAGAGTATGACTGCGGCTGTGACTGAAGCTGCATCAATGTGGTTCAGTCTTTTCGCAGACCTGGATCTCCTTTTGAATCCAGATGCCACCAGATATTCAGCAGATGAACTGCTTAACGTTTACAGAGTTACCCAACGAGCAAGTATTAATGGTATTTCGTTGCAGTTGTCTTCAAAACAGACTGATTTCATTTTACCATTACAAGGAATGCTTAAAATCCTGCTCCAAACATACACCCATCATCTGGCATGGTGGTGGACATTTAAGTTCCAAGGAGAACAACACTGAAGGATCCTACAATGAGCTTTAAAAGAAAAATCAGTTTCTAACACCCTGGGTTTGGGACATTTGGTAGCTGTTTGAAAGCCTATTAAGTTGGTGAAGTTCAATGCAGAAAAGATTTGTTTTCTGATGCATCACAGAGAGGAGAAGAAAAAAAAAAAAAAAAAAAAGGACGACGGGATGGGACTAGATCTAGCTAATTACTTTTATCCCATGGCCTTCTAAAAATAAAATCCCTGGGGTTAGCAGGCAAATACTAGTTCCAGGAAAACACTCCAGGGCATACAATGGACTTTTAAAAATTGTTCTATCTTCAAGGAAATCACATGCTTCGGACTCACACCTCTGAGACAGCAAAACCGTATTTAGGACAAAGGTAGATAGGATGATGCTATCACTTCCCAACTCTGAAGAAGCCATGACTTCGTTTTTACCTGCACTTTGAAAGCTTTAGAACTGTTCTGCTGACTATCTGCAATTTCACAGGACCTCTATCGGCAACAGTAGTGAGATTGAGTATAGGTTCTACACAGTTTCTACCACAGTTAGAAATATAGGTCCAGTGTGCCAAGATGAGGGCACTTGGGAATCCCACAGTTAAAATCTTGATATTGCCAAAGAAATACACACAAAAAATATTCAGATTAGGTCAGGATGTAGCTCTTTTATGAATTTGCCTAGTACAAGATGACATTGGTCAAGCTCTGCCTTAACTTCTAATTAACTTCTTGCAGCATAAAAAAATAGCATCAACCCTCTGTGGGTTCCAGTAAGCCTTCGGCCATAGAGAATTACACTGCAGGACACAGTCTGAACTTTTCTTTTAGTTTATGCTAGTTGCTCTTCCATTTCAGATCCCATCAGCTCTGACTGAACAGCACTGGGTTGTAAAGGGGACTTTAACTGGGGCTGTGGCTCTAAAAAGAGAGGTATGGCATAACTGAAGATGCTGTGGAAGAGAAGAACAGGCAGGCAGGTGATACTGCTTCAAACAAGCAATGCAGCTGAAGACATGTTTGTGAAACTATGGTTTTTGAATAGCTGTTTGATGCTGTCCAGAGGTTGCAGTTTAAGATCAGAATCACCCTGTATTGTGACTCCTGAACTAAGTGACCTGCCGCTTTCCCTGTATTTAGCTCCTGGTGTGGATGGATATTAGTGATTTGGGACGGCAGCTGCTACACACCTGCAGGAGATGCTGCCATCCATCCTACTCCTGGGGCAAGGACATCCCCTTGCAGTTTTATTTGAAGAAATTTGTTCAGACTTAGCAAACATCTCCCAGAAACCTGAAGGTCAACTTTATGGGCTGAAGACATGGCTTACAAATTCCTTCAAAAGTCATTAGGAAAAGTTCATTCTTTGTGTGAGGAAAAGGAATTGTTCCACACACAGCACAGGAACATGCTGTTAAGCAACCTCTTAACAAGGGATTAAGTATCTACAACTCACAGAAGGTTGAGAATGCTCTAGAGTTTGTTGTTTGTTTTGGGTGTGTGTGTGTGTGTGTGTGTGTGTGTTTTGTGGTTGTTTTTTTTTTAAAAAAAAAAGAACAAACTGCTCTATTTAAAAAGAAAATGGAAACAAAAACCTCATCTCAAGAGAGAACTCACTCATAATTACCTGCCTGTTCAGCTTTGTTTGTAGTTTCCCAGCTGACGTTAACTGCATTAACTGCAGCAATTACAGGTAATTGTACCTGCAAATTGTACACCAAATTGTGCTGCAGCTCTTCATCTACCCTACACAGCACCTGAATATGTCTTGCAGCTGAGCAGTGCTTATATGAATTCTGTATACAGAATAATATTTTTAAGTCACGATTAAAATCTTGGATTTGCAAAAGCCATGCAAAAGATCTAGGCTAGGCCAGGACGTAGCCTTTTTGTTATTTGCCCAGTACCAACATCATAGGTCAAGTTCTGCTCTAACTCGTAATTAACTTCATAGGTTCTGAAAGATGGAGTGCAAACAGAACAATTCTCAACTCCTGCCTATCTGACCCACACAGCCTGATAAATTCTGGCAGTGCTCACTGTTCACAAACGTGTAGTGGAGCACCCACTGCTAGGGAACAGGGAAACCTCCCCAGCAGCCATCTTCATCAACAAGGAAATTAAGTGTTTACAGTGAAACATTGCTTACACTGGTCAGCTACACATCTACAGTTAGGAAAGGCAGCCACAATCTACCATGTAACAAACAGCGTCTTCATCAACAGCCTCACCACAGCAGTTCGGTACCCCTGCTCCTAAGCGCAGGATTTAACCAAGTGTTCTACTTTGCTTGCAGTACATGTCTGGCAGCTGAACAGCGCTTCTGTAAATGCTGTATACAGGAGGAATATTTTAGGATAGTAGTATCTGAAAAGTTTCAAAGTCTGGGTGGAACAATCATCTTACACAACTTCCAAATGCTGACCAGAGCACCAAAAGGACAAGGGGGTAGGATAAAACACATGCAGCCTTGGCATACAATTTCTATACCAATTTTGTATGCAGTTAGACCTCTCAAAAAAAAAAAAAAAAGAGAGATACCTGAGAAATTCTCCTAACCAGTCTCCTGCCTGGATCACTCTCCAACAATCCAAGGAAACAAAATGAGCAGCTATCTAACTGAGGAACATAACTGCTCACAACGAGAACAGTGAATCAAGAACTGGAAGACTGTCACCGCTCACCACACAGTTACTCTTACAGTTCTCCTTGTCTTCGTAGATTATCTTTGTAAGCTTCTTAACGTGTCTTGCCATTTCCCTGTATGTAGTACAAGATGCAAAAAGAATTTAAACACCAGATGTATTTACAGTAAAGTCATCCTTACATACCTGAAACCCTAAATACCAGGTTTGTAATTAGTGGTGAAAAAATGGTTTAGCAGAGAATGTGGTCAACAGCCTGTTTAGTAAAGAATCAGGTCTTGCTCACCTGGACACAGACAAATATCCACAGACAACTGAACAGCTGAAAAAGAACAAAATGTGAGAAAATATCAAATACAGAAAAGACTCTTGCGTTGGTTCCAGGCTTCAGCAGCTGTGAATTCCTCTTTTACATTTCAACCAAGTAGTCTGAGTTGGGCACGAATTTACCCGTGGACTCCGGCTGTGAAACTTCCTGCTGCTGTTGCATTTATTGGCCCAACCCTTTCCACCGATGGAAAAGCACAAGCCAGCCTTGCTTTGAGGAGTATACACAGGAAATCCTGCAATTCCTCAAAATTCAGGGAAATCTTCTACCTCTCTCTTCATTCTGGAAAGAAATATAGCCGACAATCATTTTCCAGAAGAGGAACTGCTCCAAGCCTTTCAGATGAATTAGACAAATTTAATACAAGAAACCCCAAAATACATAACTAGCTCATTATTTCTAACATAAAGGAGCCCGGGACCCGAATTCTGCTCATGAAGAGGCTTGTTTTGAGCGAACAGAAACATGCAGAATATGAGACTATTTCAATGAACAGTTTAAGTACCTTCCCAGGTAGGCTTCGGCAGCTGCGTTCTACTGAACAGTGTTATGAACCTACCAGCAGGAATCCAGGTCATTTTTCTCAGTCCTGTTCCCATACCTTCATTCCCAGGAGAACACATGCTGAATCTCTCTGTTCCCAAAATCCAGGGCTTGTGGCATCTTCCTCTAACAGCAGAATTGTAAAGTGCTCAGGAACTGATCAAACCTACTGCAGATGAAGATGGGGAAAGGCAGATTCTCAGGACTACTCTCAGAGGACGCACTGGAGGAATAAGGATAGGGATAAAGGTTAAAAATGCATATTATATTTGAAGTAAAAATGCCGACTACCCTCAGGGTAAATCCTCAGGCAAATCTTTAAGCTGTCAGAGCACACAAAACACCTCGTTACTAAAAATAAATCCAAGACTAGCCCGTAGCTCAAAGTGATGACTTTTTATTTCAGGGGGAAAAAAAAAATATCCCAAAAACATTCCACTATTGCAGTTTGTAAAGTCTTCACTGTTTTCAGTAGAAACAGTTCACAAATCAGAACTCAAAATCCAAAATAATATTGTGCAAAATAGTACTGGCATAACTACACATAGCAAAGAGACTAGTGTAAATCAAGAATTCCACTGAAATTAGTTGAGCTGCTCCAGTTGTACACCAGTGTACATCACCTCAGAATAGGCCCTTTTTGCAGAATATCCCTTCTTCTTGCTAATAAAAATCACCTTACGTGCAACGAGTAACCTATCAGTACCACATATGCAAGAACACCTCCACAAGTTATCGTAGCGTAACACAGAAAAACGTATCAGCTGATTTCATACAAAGGCAAATCTCATGGCCGTTTTGGACACCCCTGCTGCTACCTTCAAAAGCTGCATGTTTCAATAAATGAAATAATTTAGAATATATCCAAGCAATATTCTTCTTTATCTATCAGTACATTGACAATTAGGGTGGATGAGGTGTCCAGAAAGGTTTTTGATTTATTTTTTTTAGCTGTATTTTCCGAAGATAATTGTTTCAAAAGGAATTTGTGTAAGAAATGTTAACTTGCAGTGTTACCAGGCCAAGTCCTCTTCTGCAATTCAGATAAGACCTGTCGTCAATACTACAGAAGTCTCTGCAGTCAAATACAAATCCCAATGAAGAACTACTAAACAAAGACCATACCTTAAGTATTTACTGATACCATGCAATGAAATCAAGCAAGCAGTAACAGGACTTCATTTACATTTGGAGTATTCAGAAAGGGACCGTTGCAGTTCAGTTGGGGTACAGGACTGGAATTTCACAAAACACTTGTGAATAATTAACATTCTCTCCCCACTTGACACGCAAAGTAACAGTTTTGAAACAATGCATCTAGGTCATTCTTTATATAAACCAAATAAAAGCAGAAACCATTTTCAGAGTTGAACGCAAACTCTTGTCAAGAAAACACACAGGTACATCTCACAAGCTTTAGAAAAACAATTTCAGAAGAACTCTTTGATCACCATGTAACCAATTTTTCCACAGTGCTTTTCACCTCCCTAGGTTAGCAAGGGCGTACCTTCTGTTACCTTTTCTAAGAGCAAACATTTTTCTTTTAATACATGCCAACCTGGTTTGGGTCTAAGCCATAACGACATCTCTAGGCTATGACATTTGATGAAGGGCACACACTTAAACAATGGAATTACACGGAGAAAACATAGTCCTGACATTTTCAAGTGTTTGGATGTTTTTATGTCAAGGGTCTTTTTTGCAGCTTATATTCGTTTCATGAGAACAAGAGTGACACACAAGCTTTGCTCTTGAGATACGTGTAAGTGTGCATCAGTTCCAGATGAGAACAGATCTGCAAATCTGTCCATAAAGAAAACAAAAAAAAAAAAAAAAAAGATTCTTACAAATACCAGTCCTGCCTCAGACCATAAAGATAAAAGCAGCAGACCTATGCAGACTATACGCATGCCTGTGCATGATGAGTCAAATGGAAATCAAGATATCCAAGCAGTCACCCTGCAGCACTGATCTTTGTAACTACAAGTCTCTGGTGACTTTCTGTGGATTTTCCTTTGCCCTTTCAGTTTCAAAGGGAAGCTGTCAGGTACTCAGCAAGAAAACATTCAGCAAGGAAACATGGACAGTGAGTTACTATGAAGACAGCTAGCATTTCAGAGTAGGCCAGGAGAGAACAGATAATACTTCAGCAATGGATTATTGCTGTATCACTGAATTCTATGCAACAGGGAGTTAGGCCTGAGGCAGAAGAAGGGTTAATGGATATGACTTTTTTTTTTTCTTCCCAAAAGGCTCAGCTTCAGTGTTTTCCAAAGCAATCTCAGATTCTGAATTCCAGTAAATTTTATTTTACAACCAACCAAAAAAAATAGCCCTGAGACCAAACATACTTTTTAAAAGCTGCTATTGCTTTACGTGAATCAAACACAGTAATCATTTACTTCCACAGTATACAATATTTAATTTTCACTCCCTTTTTTCCTCATTTGGGTTATATGTGTGCAATCAAGAATTTCTTTCCAAGACATATGTACTCAAGCATTATCTGCTACTTTTCCAAGTACTTAAATTTGTTGCTACAGGATTACAGCACCAAACAAGGAAAGAACAGTTGAAGCAGGTCAAACATTAACAAAGAAGTCCTCTTCCCTTGCGCCTTCAGTTTTTAAAAAACAAGAATTCCAACAGTCATAGCTGCCACCACAGACCTTCATCACAAGAACAACCACCTCCATCCTTGTGACTTATGTAGAATTTTTAACTGGAGGAACACCATTTACTATATCTCATAATCAACTGTCAGTATTACTGAACACTGCTACCAGACTTTTAAGTGTGGCTAAAAGTGTAAAATACCAAGAAAACTAGAATATCAAGTGTGTCAAGTTGTGCATAAAAACAGACCTTTCATTTTCTTCAGCTACAAAGTAGGCAATCAAGGAACTGACTAGGTCTATGCATAGTTAGGATTTAAAGTATGCCAAAAGAACATGAAGTCTTTCAGTAAAACTGTGCTTGAGTAATGCATGGGTCAACTCCCAGAAAAACAGAATACCCCACTCCATACATAAAAGAATTTTTAAAAAGGTTCATGTACTCTCAAAGCTATTTTGAAACTGATTTAAATATATAACAGCTCTGCTATGGCACAAGACAGCACATTAAAATTTTAAGGCTAATTTTTGTATGCACGCATGTAAAAGCTTGTCTCTGAACAAGAGCTGTCATATTTTCTTAATTCTGAGTCTTTAGCATGGATTTGTAATAAAGGAAAGCTGCCACAGCAATAGTAGAGTTGTCCTGCATATAAAAAAGACTGAATATTGTCCTGAATGCAGTTTGTTTTTATAAAAAGCAAAAAACCTCACAAATATACATTTGGTTTTTATCAGAGCAGCTCACTAATTTGTACAGTACACTGTCCAATAACATACAATGTAAACTACCAAAGAGATGCTCAAGTACTACAACAACAGGTGCAAAAAGTCCCAGGGTAAGAAAGCCCACTGCTATTCGGGAGAGTCACTGTGATGAAAAACATCAGAATGCAGTTTTGGTGAAGTCAGTTAAGTCTCAAGGCTGTAATAAAGGCTATTTGTTAACTTTAGCCCTTTGGTTCTTAACCATTCAGTTAAGATCTCCTGATAAAGCACTAGGCAGTTTGGCATTGATGGAGAAGATCTTTACATGCTACTGTTACAGAAACAGAAAACAGACTTACAAGCACTTCCCTCACCTGAAAACCTATCTAAAGCAGTAATTTTTAGACTTCAAATTGCACTGTAACTGTTTCAGAAGAAACTAATTAACATACACAAACCTAGAAAAGAATTATCAACTGGCCAAATTCTATAAATTTGATGCACAAAGCCACATTATTTCAAAACCCTGTCCCTCAACAACTTCTTCAGCATAAATCAGAGCTGTTACTTCAGAACAGAGTTCTTCAGTCCCATCTGCACAATCCTGTCTATTTTGATGGAAAGAAAGATAGCAAACCAAGTTCTGCTTGTTTGCTAATTTAACAGGTCTAATATTTTAATACTTCCTGGTACATTTTTCATTTGCTGAACTTTTTGCATAATGTTTTAAAAAGGGTTTGTTATCCTATGAACACAGGAATGGCACATGCTAGTGTGATTTACACTTACTTGTTGAGCAAAGTACATTGCTATCATAGTTATTTATGTAGGATTTAAAGGAACAGTAAATGTGCACCAAAACCATGACTATTATTTGCACAGGTATGCAGGGTTGGTTTTTTTCTCCCAAGTGAAATGTCTGCAACCAAATTTAGCATATTAAGCACTGAACAAAGTTGTTATATTTGCAGTATCATCTTTGAATAGGTGCAGTTATGAGGGGACCTGAGTATGCAACTGCTCCATGGAAACGACGTATATGCAAGCCAGCAAGAAGTGCTCATGTGTTAACAACCCAATATTCAGACCCAGAGACTGTCCATGGTTTTCAGTTACTTTGACATTACTGAATTTAACTCAGTAAGAGGTACAAGGTCAGCTTGTTGTATAAGTTGATACAACACTGGTATTGCAGGTCACTACAGTTTTTTGCATATCTATATTGTATTTACTCAAACCCAATTAGTGCACTCCAGGAACACACAAGAAACCTCACTGAGGTTCCTGAACAGTTTCTGCTTGCAATTGCCCTTCCCCCTCATTTTCATCTTTTATTGTAATTTCAAAGGAACCATGAACTGTTGCATATCAGGACAGAGCAGGTATCAAAAAAGATCCTCTGTTTTACACATCAGCCTACATTGCTAGTCAAAAAGGGAGAATGTATCTGCTGCTGTAAACTTCTGTGTAACAGATACCATGCCTGACAAACAATCACCTTCAACGGACACACAAAACACCACTATGACAAAAGGGAGGAAACCATGCACAGGTATTTCAGTATTACGTGGCCAAAGTCTATAATACAGTGATGAGTCACATCAGAGCAAATTTGTGCCAAGAGTGATTAATGATTCAGGCTGACTAACTCCATTAAGCAGCCAAGCAACCCTATAAGAGGCAAGTGGCATATTTTCTGAAACAAAGAATACAGAGTAAACGGGTAACGTGTTTTTTCCCCACCCCTGCACAAAAATCCGATGGACAAATAGAATAATACTGGGGCAACTGCTTTAAAATGCAACTTTCCACTCAATAAACCAACATTGCTGGGATTCTGTGAAGGAAGTAGTTTTAAAAATGTGACTTACCCGAAGCACAAGCTTCCAATATAAAAAAAAAAAAGTACACCATATACTAACACTGTTTTTTGAATACTCTTCTGTTTTGAAAGTTTCAAACATATTAACTTTTCTTATTTTGTTTAGGGCTGAGGCTGTTCAGCAAGGTCACATAATTTGAGACTGCTGAAATACTTCAGCAATCCTTTGGTCCCAGTAGCTGTAAAACAGCCAAGTAAAAAAAGAACCTTCCCTACAAAAAAAAAAAAAAAGGGGGGGGGGGGGGGGGGGGAGAAAGTGTCTTCTAAACACCATCTGCTATGCACCAGAAAAGGCAAGTTTTTGTTACAAAATACACATTTTCATACAAAAGACATCTTGCAAAACCATCTTATTGCCTCTCCCTTTGTAGATTACAATGGTAATGGGATCAGCTGGTTGGTCTTGAGATTATTGTTTTAATGGGAAAAAGTCAAAGGACACACAGCATCACAACAACTGGTCCTTTAAATGGCAAAGGATTACGACAGCTTTTGTTTTCACCAGTGTTTAAAAAAAAAAAAGTCGGAGAGAAACACACCCGGAGTCTTCATAAGCAGAAAGTGCAACATAGTATCAGCTGCTGCATCCTCCTGAACTTCTCAATGTGCTACCAAACTGTCAAATATACAAACAGTTCAATTATGACAGTGCCATAAATTGTTAAAACAATGCAAATAGCATGATCAGAAAGGTCCAGTCAACTGGTTCCAATTTCTTCCCAGTAGTTGCCCAGAAAAACGTCAAGACAAGCTAAATCTATCCTTCAGCTTCCTCAATATGTCCTGATTGCTGGAGTATAGAGGTCTGTGGTATTATTGTACTTGTTCCACGAGAGATCCTGTCCTGATCTGTGTTTGCAGACAATGATGCCATAGTAATGGGCTGTAACAAACTGGGCGTCACGCCAGAAGAGACAGACAGGCTGTGTGCAGTGCCCTTAAGTGTGAGATCCTGTGTGGGGAGAAGCGGCTTGAGGATGCTGACAAGACAGAAAGCAGAGCCACTTTTAGGAATGAAATTCACTTTGTTCTTGTCAGGGCAGTAGAAGGCTGGAATCTCGTGCAATGGTTTTGGCCTAGAAATAAAATACAATAGTTTCAAAATGACATTGAGCAATAAAATTTTGGCAATGGCAGGTATGTATGGCTGAACACACCACTAGAGACAGGTTGAGGTTTAAGCTTGAAGTATTTCAGCTACTCAGTAATGCCTTAGTGACTCGCACCATGCAGCAAACAGCAAGATAGTTTAAACTGCTTGTTTATGTATTCTACAAGATACACGTCCTTAGGGCAGGCTGTCTCCACACAGAAGGAAGCCACTACCTTCATGCTGTAGATAACAAACTCTGTCCATTTCTTTCTCATATGTTGGATATACCAAGTATTCTCAATCGTGTTCTCCAGAAACTTTCACAACCCAAAAAGTTCTGCCCCCGCCACCGCCCATACAGCAAGCCTCGTGAAAGCAAGCTGCCAGGGCAGCATTCCTAATACTGCTTATCTTGGAGCTGTTCATGATCGCAGGGGGATGCCCTTTTCCAAACTTTTGCCTCCTTTGCATGTTTGCCTGACTGTGGCCTGAATCTCTGCAAAAGATGAGCCCATCTTACTTAAAAACTCTATGCAAAGAGTAAAATGTATTATTTCCAAAGTGGCATTAATGATCAAGTACCTGTAACCTGGGAAGGAAGCATGGAACACATTTAAATCTTGCCTTGAAGTTTTGCCATTTCAGCATATAATTCAGCCAACTCTGAGACATGATTTATGAAAGACACAGGTGGAAATTGTGGACAGCACTGGAATGCCTTCTGCGTTTATCTCTAACCCTGCAATGTAAATCTGCTAAGTTAGTCTAACTCTACTTTAGGACAAAACTATGGGAATCTGTTCCTCTCTGCTGGAAAATAACCATCACAGGTTTACACTCATTTTTACTTGTTGCCAGCACTGTCCTTTAGCCTATAACCTCCCCCTCTCTTCCATGACAGCCGTATGCACTTCTACCTTCATTCTACTAGGCCAAAGAAGCCAATCTCTCAGCATACTCTTGTAGGAGGTACTCTACTCTGAAAAGCAATTCTGTTCATTGGGTACATAGGGTACATTGTCACGTTAGCCGATTCTCCAATTATCCAGAAAATTCAGCCCCATTTATGAATTTTTTTCCAAAATGAAAATACTGTGAACTTCAAATAGAAGTAACATTAAACAAAGGTTGAGCTTTAAAGTTATGCTCATGTATTCCACATACATGTGAAAAGCAAGTACCAGACGTGAAAGATTTTTGCATGAGACTGCAGTGTCTTAAGAACTGCCATAGGTAGGTAAAAACAACTGTAGAAGCCTGTTTCACTCCACAACAGAACAGTCCTACAGCTATGGAGCAAGGACATCCAAAAAAATGGAAATGCAAGTCAAATCACAGCAGAACATGTTCTTGAAACAAGTGAAGACTATCTGTCTGTTGGCAACATACCTTATACACTCCAAAAATAGAAACAGGTAACTTAAGTTAGCGTAACCCTTTCCACATTGCTATGGAGGGGCCATACAGATCTCTTAAAAACCCATTTGCAGAGATCAGAGATGGAAAATACACAAAGGTACCTATAATTTTTTTAATTACTACTTATACTAGATAGCATTGTTGAGATAATACAGGCATAAGAGGATTATAACCAAATTATACTCCTTGTGCGATGAAATGGAATTTTTAACTACAGGTTAAGATTATTGCATACAAGTGACATAAGGGTACAAAAACTCCACTGAAAATGATAACAAAACCCACAGACTATTTCCAATTACAAAAGTCTGCTTTTTCAAAATAACCAAAGCATCAAATACCCAGGGTCAAATTCACTCCTCTGTCACTACAAGCTGCACAATTACGTAGATGTAGCTGGAAAGAATATGGTATTCAGAGTCCAAATTACTGGATGCACCCATCAAGCTGTGACATAGAAGCTGTAATACAGGAGCATCAGCTAATTATTACATCTCTCTGTACCTGATGGAGTTCCTCCCACACTACCTGCCAGGTCAGAGAGAGTCCTCTCAAGTTATGCTGGTTTGAAAAAAATCCAAGTCTCAAAATTTTTATCTTAACACAAAATTCCAGCAATAAAGTACATGCATATATCCAGTATATGTCACACAAAATAAGAGAGATCAGGCTGTTAGCATGGTTTTAGTAACTGGATTAATAGTTTTGATCCGACAAAAAAATAATAATAATGAAAAAAAAATCAATAAACCAGTGGGTAAGTCTGAATATTGAATATTATTTCTTATGTAGGAAAAAAAACCAAACAAACTTACAAGCTCTCCTCAAAGACTTTCACCTTTTCACAGCCCTCTGGAGGTTCACGCTTGAACATATAGCTGTTGTTGGGTTTTGGTGAGGTAGCATATTTTGGCAAAGGGGAATTATTCCCATTCTCTGTAGGAAAAGATTATTTCATTACTTAAATGTGTCACACTATAAAAAAACCCCAATAACTATCTTTAAATGCCCCCAAATTGAAACCCACTTTGTTACCAACATTATAAAACTAAGAAACGTTTTAATTTGCCTCCAAGTCTTCATCTGCAAATAAGCTTTCTTATCTCAGTCCCTTTCCTCCTTTCTATTTCTCCTCATATCACTTTTTCAGACTTCTCTGCAATCTCTGTTCTTTCCTAGAAACTTTCAGTTTTCAACTGTAGACCTGAACATACAGTCCTGTGCTGTCCCATCTAGCCAAACAAAATGGGCAAAAGCCACATTCCTTAAAAACCACAACAGGCTTATGTTAAATTATAAAACTCTCCTAGTGTATCTCAGAAGACCTCTGGTTAAAAAAAAAAAAAAAAAAGTGATTAAAAAGCCCCAAACAGTTTTACTTTTATGGGCACATTTATAATGCTGGAAGGTTGCCCATTTTGCCTGAGATTACAAAAAATACCTGACACAAACAACAGAACTAGCCTACTTTGCTGTTCCACCTGTCACTGCACACTCTCGCTCTTCAGCTTGCTTAATGTACTTGATGAATCCATTATTTAAAGACAAAGTTGTTTGGGAAGGACATTCCTCAGTCACATCTATCCAGCTTCAGTTACAGAGCAGCAGATGTGTGCACACAGTATCTGGTGCAATTTGGAAAAAAACAGATCACTTACAAAAGAAAAAACTTCATTCTAATATCTCTTCGTGGATGTGGGAAACAAACCCCCTCTTTTACTATGTGTTTATGCACATAGCAGTGACTTACATTTTAGCATTGTTGAAGTTTTAAAGTTACATGGTACCTTTATCTCTGGAATCGGCAAGAAGATCATCTGCAGAACACGGACTTTCTTCACTGCCTTCGTTAGAGATGGTAAGAAATGAGATTGGAGATACTGACTGGGAGCGGCTGCTGTTGTTACTACCCCTGTCTGCTCCACCAGGTGTTTGGGTATCAATGCTGCGAGTACTACTACTACGCTGAACTAACGGAGGTGGTGCACGGTGCCCATCTGGAACATCTTGAGGCTGTTAAAAATAAAAGCTATCAGATAGGCGCTCTTGTCTAGCTAGGAATTTCTTTAAGTCCAGAAATGCTGAGGGTTTTTTCAGGTTCCATAAAACTGCCTGAAGTCGAAAATTATTTGTTACACAAGATTCCAACAGAAAATAAGTCAGGTTCAGAAACTAAGAACATTTTTCAAGACTTCACAGAACGGCTGAGCGCGGAAGGGACCCCTGGAGATCATCTAGTCCAACACCCCTGCTAAACAAGAGTCAGCTAGAGCAGTCTGTCCAGGACTCTGTCCAGCCAGGTTTTAGTATCTCCACAAACTATGACCCCGGAACGTCTCTGGGCAACTTGCTCTCGTTTTGAGCACCCTCACACTTTTTTTTTTTTATTTTTTCTTGTGTTCACATTGAATTTAATGTTTTTTAATTTATGCCCACTGCCTCTTGCCCTGTCACTGGGCACTACTGCGAAGAGCCCAGCTCCCTCCTCTTCATTCCTGCACATCAGATATTTATACACATTGGTAACATCCCCCCTGGGCTTTCTCTTCTCAAGGCTGAACAGTCCCAGCTCTCAGCCTCATCTCATATGAAAGATGTTCCAGTCCCTTAATCATCTTCGTGGCCTGATACTTTATTATTAAATTTATCTCTAAAAATAACTACAAATAAAATGAAAGTTAAAAACGGGCACGTTATGCTTCAGCTGAGATAGGAACAGTTCAGCATGGGCCAAAAGAAAAAGCTACTACAAAAACTCTGAGAACAGACCTTTTGTCTTTTCCCCTGTTTTACTGAGAGTTCTTATTTTGTATCACAGTAATCACAGAGGAAAAGGTTCAGATTCAAGCTTTAACTCTTTCCTTCTTTTTGCTTTCCAAAAGACTTTTCAACTACCTTTGTTAAAGAAAGCAGAGTTAACTCCAGACAAATTTAATTCAAGAACTGTGGAAAATAAAGCTTATGACTTAAGAAACCTCAAGGCAAAGGCAAAAAAAATTATTATAGAATGCAGTCATGGTGGCAGATACATACAACAAGCTGCTCCTCTTTGTCTCCCGTCTCCTTAATTATTATCTCAATCTCCTGATTCAGTCCTTCTACACTGTTTCGGAATCGTGATCCTGTTGATTTGGTAATAGGTATCACAGGAACAAGAGCACTCTTTGGGATGGGAGCCTGAAGAACCAGAAACAGTGAGAAACCAATGTAGATTTACTTAAAAAACACAGTTACTGATTTCTACCCAAAAGTGAACCTTGAAACAGAACACACCTACACCTCAATATCAAGGATTTAAATGAAACTATAGGGATTTGTTACAATGGATGCCTTAAGCAAAGACATGGACATCCTGAATTTTGTTGCAAAACAATTTCTAGCAGAGAAAGCTTTCAACAATCTAGTCTCAAAGCCTCCCTTGATATGGTCCGCCTCCAGCCTGACATCACTTTAAAAGTGAAAATTTAACAGTAAACATTTAAAAGTAATTTTGAAGCCTTTAGAACATACTCGCGTTCCTTCTGAAGTCAGCTGTAGCCCAATTTCACTCCCTTTGGATTTACCACTTCTAATTTCATTATAATACAATAATAATGAACGTCTGCTGTTACCTATTCCATAAACTTAAGATTGCACTGTTTGAAATGAAGACCAGCATAGTAACTATATTAAGCCAGAATACAAGGTTGACAAAAAATTTAGGACGACTTCCACAGAAAGAATAAAATCCCAAATTTTAATACATAGTTGCTTCAGAACTAAGATTAACTTTTTAAAAATCCGGTGTATTTTGAAAGACCTTATCCATTTATTCTTCCATCTGACTACAGCTCTGGTCTCCATTCTAGTTTCTCCATTACATTAACAACGAGAACAAAGGAAGATTCCACTGGTTTGGCTCCTGTTTACAGATTCAGTACCATGCAATTAATTCAAAATGCAACATTCTCAGAAGCATCCTGAGATCACCTGAGGAGACCATGCCCTTTCTCCAAACCCCTCTTCCTGTAAAGAGAGGTAGAATGGAACATTCCCGGCCTAATGAAAAAACAAGCAAACAAACACCACTCAGTTGCTCTGGGGGGTGGGGGGGGAAGCAGCTAGCAGCAAGGGTTTGATCAAGTTACTCGCCAACTATTTCCTGATTCCAAGTAGAGAGAAAGAAGAGCTAACAAACTTATTCCACAGAGATAGTGCGGATTTCTTTCTTCAAACAAAAATCATAGAAGAAGCACAACTAAATAATCAGTTGGAGGCTTAGGTGGTAATAACCACTGTAAAAAATTGGGTAAAGCCGAAGAATTGTGGCAAAGCTTATGTGTTAATTAGTAGGGAAGAAAAGAGGAAATAAATCCAGTGGAATTGCTTCTTTTAGTTTTAACAACAAAAGTAAGCCACTTCCAAAATGTTAAACAGAGTTTACCTGGTCTCTTGTGAAGGGACTACCAAGGCAATTTCCTAACACATTTTCTCTGTCTTGTCAGGAATCCAACAACTTGAGCTCAGAAATCCATGTGTGACCCTCTAGAGTCAACAACTGCAATTTTCCTTCAAGTTGGGAATGTAAAAAAAATTTCTAAATACTCCCGTCACTAACTGCAAGTGTTTCTACACAGTCCTTCCCACAAATCTTGAAGGAACTGAGCTGCTGCCAGAAATTCTAGTTTAGCAGTTCCCTAAAGGAATGAAAAAGCCTAGGAACTTTGTCCTTGATGCCTACAGTTACAGATTTTCACTCCAACTTAGAAAGCAGCCTCTAAATGCCATTAATCTAAACCTTCACTTACTCTTTTTGAAGCCTTCTGTAACTTTCCCCCTTTGCAAGTAGCTCGACACAGATGGCACAAAATTTACCAAGAAAAACAATGGTTTGTTTTGTAACACAATGCTGGAAAAGCTGCTTTGCCTCAGTTTATATTTTATAGTCCATTTCACAAGCCCAAAACCTAATTATCTGTTGCGCAATATTTTATTCATGTAATCTAAAATTTGGCAGAACGCAAAAGGCCTCCATACAAGCAACAAAGTTTCATGAGCATGAAGCAATTATGATTTTTAAATTATACACATAGTTTTGGGGGGATACTTTTCAGAGTAGGAGCATCACTGTTCATTGTCACAATTCAAACCCACAAAGATTATCTAATGTAAAAGCGACAATACCTTAGCATTCAGAAACCTACAGGTTGTAGAATACCAAGCCAAACCTGTTAGACTGCATGTAATTCTCCAGCATACTGAAAGGCCTACACCTAAAGTTCCTCAGTACATTGCATTTTTTTGTTTGTTTGGAATGCCTCAAGTGCCCACAAGTACAGAACAAATCTTCAAACAAGTTCTACAAATTTGGAAAACCTGCACCAAGTATTTTGACCTGTTTTGTTGGTTTGTTTTTTTTTAAACATGTCTCACCAATTTTCATAGGCTTTCTCAAAAACCTCTTATTTACCTTTCTTCTTTCATCATTTTGGACTGTTTTGTCCTGAGCTACAGCAGTCACTATCAGCAGCACACTACAGTGCACCCGTACTTCAGTAAAGCAGATCAAAATGCAGGAATTTGTACTAGGCAGCCTGTTTCAAATTCAAACTGTTCTTCTGCTATACAGAAGAGGAGATGGATGAAACAGCTTCTCTTTCGAGATTGAATACAGTACTTCAGTAGCACAGAATTCAAACTGAATTCAGGAAGCACTTATGTCCTGAAAATTCATGACTTCTAATTAAATGAACTACAGCAGGGATAAGTTAGGGTCTGAGACAAAAAGATGCTACCGATTTGTATACAGTAGAGTTAAGAGCAACAGTACAGGAGAAATTCACAGTGCTGTTCTACTTTCTTATTTCCTGTCTTGAAGTATAAAAGACTCACTCAGACACCTGACTTCCATCTACAAATGCACTCCACTGCTCAGGACTGTACGTATGGTTCTCCCTTCCACTTTTTATTTGATCCTTTATCAGAATGAGTAAGTACCTGTAGAGCAGGACACATGCTGATGTCACAACAGCTTCCCTCCCTGGCCTAAATTATTTCCAGAAGGATGGAACAACAGAAAGGAAACAGTTTTCATTAACTGGTAGAAGTGTACGGTATTTAATAGAACAATGCTAACTGCATTTCAGGAGTAATTGGGAATATGATTAGATTTGCAGAGAAGCTTCACAGCTGAAGTACTTCCCTAATTCACAACACTGACAGTTCCACAGTTTCTTTCAACTACACTGATCTGCATGACAATTGTGAGGGATTTGTTCTTTTTGCAACTGTTAAAAACTTGTGTGAGTATCAAATATGGGTTCACAAGGTATCAGTAGGGGCAAAAAAAACCCTTCTGAAAAACTAAGAAAACCAATAGGGAAGTTTAGTCAAAGTTACTAAGACAAAACAGACTTGAAAAAGGATGCGTCTCTAAAAGCCTGTAATTTTTTTCAACCTGCTATCAAGTTAAAATTATTATCTGTGAACCTGACCTCATTACCAGTCTTGAGACAAACTGCACACAGAACATGCGGTAGCCTAAACATTACAATTTGTGAAGTGATTACTACTTAAGTCTCAACACATGATAAATGATGGGGAAAAAAATGATCTTACAAAGGCTGATCGAAGCCATCAAGAGTATACTTTTAATAGAGTAGGTAAAAATCCCACTGAATAGTTTTTTGTCAGGTAAGCTCTCTAAATCAGTCCATCACAGAATTAGACAACTGCTATTGTAAAGACATAAAACATGATCAGCAAAAAGTACAATTTTGAGTGTATCTTTATACCACCAGTTTGCTCTACGCCATATTCTACATGCAAACGTGTAATGAAAAAGATAATGTATGATTTTAGATTAAACTTGTCTGTCATCCTTTTGTACAGTCTGCAGAATGCACTTTATGAGTCTTGTTTTAAGGAAAGATTAATTATCTAAAATTCTTTGAAAGTGGGAGTTCAAAGCCAACCCAGTCAAGTAATAAAAAGCTCTGGAACCCCATACACTCAAGGAAGTCAAATGAAATTAATCTATTTCATAGAAATCACCCCTAGCTACAACATATTTAGCTGTATGTCATACTTCCAAGTTCCCTTTAAGAGAAATCACAACCTTGAAAGGAGTTAAAAATAGTATTAGCTACCCAATATGCCCTTACCTGACTGTGGTTAATGGCTGCATGGTTACCATGAAATGGAGACTGTCTTTCTTTATCGCGATGATGCCTACTGCTGTGTTTGCTTCTCTGTAATTGTTGACGCAATTTTGCAATCTAATGAAGGAAAAATTCACATTAGATTTCACCAGATGTATTCAGATACACATAGTTTCATTATTCCATCACTTAGTTAAAATTCTTTACTACCACAATGCTCATAATTATTGCCAGCACTAAATCAGACTCAAGTTCTTGCAAACCTAATATATTAGCTACCAGTTCAGCTGAAGCTCTGAAGGTTTAATGAAAGAACCTGACGTACGTAAAGTTAGAAAGTAGTTTGGTCACTGCTGTATTTCCTCTTTTAATAAAGAATGTCACCTGCATTTGACACTTTCCCACATACTCAGATTAAAAATTTTAATAGTCTTGCATTACTAAACGAAAAAGAATACCAAATTAACGTTTTGGTGGTTTTTTACCAAACTCACAATCCGTATAGCGGCAAAAAAAAAAGCAGTACAACATTCATGCCTTCCTGAAAACTCACAGTAACAGTGCATACCAGTAGAAAATTTAATCCAAAGGTATCTCTAAATAACAGCATTTCTGACCTCTTTTAGTTGATCATTGCTCCCCCACGATGCTGAACGTTTGTGCGAGCTTCTCTTCTTTTCTAAATATTCTTCAGCCCAGGCACTTTCTGTCTGCAGCAAGAAGATTATAGGAATTATTAAAAAAAGGTAATTCCTACTTTCTGGCAGAATATTTTGACACAAATTAGAACAGAGAACAGTATTACGATTTTTTCACTCAAAACTGAAAAAGTGGAGTGAAACTATGTAATTTAAGAAAAAAAAAAGCACAAGCCCTAACTTCCAGGCCTACCCTAGTACAGGAATGTGCTAGTTTCCCTTCCAAATTACTGAGCATAAGGCAGTATTAACAGTCAGATGTACCACAAGCTGCTACAGGGCTCTGAAGAGCCAGTATGATGGTGCTGAATTTGATGGCGTATTTTATTTCCTGGATAGATGCTGCCCTTGTTATTTCTGACACATTAGCAAGGGTAGCTTGGTGTAAACATTGTGAAAGCCTGCCCCGGTACAGCTTCAAAACCATGTTCTTGCTCAGAAGAATGAGAGAAATGAAGGTAAGGCATATAAGCACCACTAGAGCTATTGCAAATCAGGTAATTTATTTATTAACACCTCAACGGGCTTCAGTTTCACAGTTGTCTCAGGCCAAGCAGAAAGCAACACAGATAATACTAAGCCAGTTTCGCTAAACCAACAGTGTCATTAACATTTATTAAAGAAACCTGCAAGCATACTGCGGTGAAAAAGTTTTGAGAATTCCAAAGTATCATTGAAATAAAGTGTATTAATGCAAGGTAACAAAATGCACAGGCAAGCCTGTGATGATACTGCATGCTTTAAGGACAGTTTATTCCCACCTAACCAGGTCCAGAACAGCCTTCAAAAGCAACGAACTGTAAAGGATCTAAGAAGAAGAGTAAAAACATTCATCATCATTCAGCAGTCACAAGAAACATACCTAATGAAGCAAGGGAAAGGATTTCTGGAAGCAGCTTACACGCAGAGGCAGTGAATTCCATTAAATTTGTTGTTGCCACAATGCAGTGCTCAGCACGCAGCAGCGATGTAGCTAACTCATCCTTAGGAGTCATTGATGTCTCTCTCCTGCAGACAGGAGCTGTGACTGCCTCAAAGCCTTCATATCTACAGCGTGCAACAGTTCTTACGTTTGAGACCCACAGCTTGCAAAGCCACAAGCTGACCTTACTCAGGCCATCTGTACTCAGAAGACAGAAACTCACAGAGCCTTCAATAATGTGCTGTTATTTAATCTCATTTTGCAGGGAAAATGGAGGTGTAACTCTGAACATACAGGTTGTAACTCCCATCTGCTTCAGTTACAGATATAACTTTCATATAAATGCAACCTCCACTATCATCATTCCAAATCAAAAACTAACAAGGACAAATCTGAATAATGAAGTTAGTCGGATTGCTTTGAAATTCCTTTTTCATAGCAAAATTAGAACCCATTAGAATCTATGTTTCCAGAAAAGCACTCGCTTACCTTCATTGTAAAATAGATTAAATGATAACCCCCATTCCCAAGTACCAATGTTTGTCTAGCCAATTCTCAAATGTCAATCTGGAATCTCATCCTATCCTCTAGCTCCTGGAACAATGTTTTAGCCACTAATTCTAACTTCTCACCTCAGCACAGCCATTGTGCTTGCCTACCAGAACACCTAATTAACACTCTAATTAGTCTTCACATTTGATTTATATTCAAGACTTATTTCATAAATTAATATCAGATTCATTTATAAGGATTAAACACTGACTTTTATGCTCATCCTCAACACAAAGAGTTAGAAATCTTTTTAGAGCAACAGTAGGTATAAGATATTAAATTACAGGAAACCTTTACATCAAGGCAGAAATGTAATACTATTTTAGCAGGTCTCCTCCTACTCATTCTCTGTATTTTGTTTATAATACTTCAAGAAACACAGGCCCAACCACCAATAGACAAAAAGGGACTTTACTTCTCTCGGTTCTTAAAGTACTAGTACTTCCTTATTAGCAGCTACTATTCACAACATCCTTCTGCCTGTTCTAGAATTACAAAGAGAAATGAGTTTAAGGCTAAGTTTATCACAGATAGCAGAACACTTAAGAGAAAAAAAAAAGTCTTAGAGGCAAAAACTTTGCAGTTGCCATCAATTATTCTTCAAGAATTAAAAACTACAAAGCAGTTGTCTCATTTTAAGTTGTATTTTGACACAGCTGTATTTCAAACTATGACAGGCAAAGCCAAAAAGGTTTAATTCAAAAGGAAAAAGACACAAGGTTACAAACACTTGTTTTAGAAGCACTTCATAAAATTATCTGTACATACGAATTCCAGCCAGACCCTAGGACACTCAATAATACACTTATTCATCAGGCAACAAACATTCTGCATGTACATAATTCAGTCTGGTTTTACAGACAGGTTTCATCAAAATAATAAGTCAAAGTAGGAGTGTGATACATAGTCTCTGCATGACCTGGGATCTCTTACACAGTTCTCAGCTATGACCTACAGGCATCTCTGTAAAGGCCTGCAAGCCAAAATGTGTCACTGATTGCTGTCTCCTCCCAGTCTGCTTCCTGAATGACGCTACTCTCTCTGTCATAAACCTGCAGAATCAAGATACCCTGCTTACTCAGCTTGAAAAGTCTTCTACTTCTTAAGATCTTGATTCAATTCCTCGTCACTAAACTTCTGAAATCTGAATACATCCATTTCATGTCAGACTTTGTGATAAGTCTGACATTACACACTGGAGCCAGAACTTGTGAGTCACACTTCATCCAAACACCCCATTTTCAACACTAAACAATACAAATGGAGAGCCTATACTATCCTGAGAAACTTAACTTCCACGAATCACATTTTAAACTTGTCCCTACCTCAAATGGTTGCCCTCAAGCACATCAGAAAGATTAAAATCTACAGTGTCTCATCAGTGTCATATCAACACAGCTTTGGACATACAGATGTATGGCTGCATGCCATAATTTTCTACTGGTTTGATAGATTTTAAATTAAGAAGTACAACGGATCATTCTGTTTCCCTAGCAGTAAGTACACTACCATCAATCACCACTAAATATACTTAGTCTGCAGAAATATCCAGTGCCCTTTGCAGTCTTCACATTAACCTTTGCAAATATGTTCCCACTTATATATGAAAGCCCCACTACCACAGCAGCTAGATGTGTCAGAATTGGAAGAAAAAGAAATGAAAAATGTAAGCCAAAAAGGATGATTTCTAATCTATCTGAAGAATACAGAAATTACAAAAGCCCAATCATGACTCAGATTAAGCCGAAACTAAACTGAAAGAGATGAACTGAATATAGCAAATACTTTGGCAGCAGTATAAAAATATAATTATTTTGAAAAATTATTACCTTAATAAATCAAATATGAAAATAGCTAAGGCACCCACACTGGTTTAGTTCTGCTGTTTAATGCTTTTTAATAGCTAAGCATAAACTGCAATTCATTGTATATCATACACCTGCCTTCATCCTCCTCCTCTTACTATGATTTACCTCTCTCACCCCATCTTCTAACCATTTTGCTTGTTCATCAGCTCTCCTTTCCTCCATTTCCACCTTATCCACACCAGCATATTCCCCTAGAAAACACCTCCCTTTTTCTACTTATCTGCTCTTCGAATTACGGCCCTTTCTACAAAACATTGCAGATCTTGAGAAGGCCATACAGTAACAACCAATGCTGCAGACAGCATCTGTTCAACACCTTACACATTTGAGCAGACAGCACACTGAAACCAACCTGGCCCCATTTTTGTTATTGTTACCAAACCTAAGGCAGGCTCAAACTCATCAACTACATCCCACACGCTGTCACTTGCTCTTCCAACTGCATTTTGCTTATGTTCTTTGGAATTGGTGGAGACCTGTTGTTGAAACCATGCTCTGGGAATAGCCATTTAAAATCTGGTATGTTTGTCAGTTTCTTTCACCCCACAAGTTAGAGAAATCCACTGCCAGACTGCATCCACAGAAGGAGAAATGAAACACTGCAATATTTTATGGAAAAATCCATCTTGAATCCCGTCTGCATATAGTAGGATACCATGTAACAACAACAGCAACCTTTAAGGGAAACAATAAAACAACTGTCACGGTAGGTGTGTAACTCTTGTAATGCCAGTTTCATTCAATATTTGTTGGTTCTATCCTTACAGGTCTCATAGGACTGAGCCATTAAAAGCCTGTGAAATATTGTCAAGTTGTTGCAGTTTATTGGCAAATCATGTACTTTAATACTTTCCAGTTGAGCTAAATTTCAACATCATTCATGGTTCAATGAGGCAGCTCTTCAATGTATGTAATTCTATACTTGGTGCATAGATCCCAGATAAACATTAAAGGTCTTTTACAATCAGAAGATGAACAGCCTATCATAGAAAAGGCTACAATAACTTTTATACAGGCACTGCAGAAGCCTTTTTATTCAGTTTTAAGACAGACACATAAGGAATCACCAAGTTCCCTTGTATAAATTTAAACTAAATAGTACTTAACACCAGTGCAATCTAGTGTACTGCACACTAAGAACAATGAGAAAACAGATGTGCAATACGCTAGTGCCTTTCTGAGGCAAGAAGAGAGTAGAATTCTTAACAGATATGACAGTTCACAGCCTTTTCTTAAAGAATGCAAATAATTCATGCATAGCCAAGGTAATAGCAAAGATCAGATTCCTGCAATTTGAAAGTGAATAGGAACTTGCAAGCAAGAAAGCCAAAGTGAACATTTTCAAGGGAAAAGCTTCTTACATCTAAATCCTGTCTTCACATTTAAATACTCTGAAGACAAAAATCTATCCTACCTGTGTGGCTTTGTCTCTCATACACGGAGCAGCTTGTCCATGATTATCACGAGGCCACTGTCCAGCAAGGTACGGAGCAGCAAGCGTATCCAATGAGGAAGTCCGGCGAATAATACTGGAAGGGCTTGATGAAGGTGGTCTTGATTTGTCAGCTAGAATAAGAACATGTGATTAGAAAGAAAGCAAGACAGAACTTAATTATTTTAACTGTCTACAAGAAATCATATCAAATCAGAACTACTATGTTATTAAGTAAATAACAAAATACTTTTAATATAGGAATTAGGTTTCCTTTTGCAGGCTCTACTCAGTCTTGATAAGCAATGAAATGTGTTTTTATGGTTTCCTTAAACACATTCTTATGTCACATTGGTACTCCCATACTACCGTTTATTCCCTCAAAGGTACAACAGTCATTGGATTCTTATATGATGATGGCTTGGAAGAAATCAAAATAGCTATATTTCCTCATACATAAAGGCTAACAAAGAAAATCTGTGCTGAACTTCTTCAATTTAATGCTGAGTTTAGAGTTCACCCCACCAGCCCTTTACCCTTCACCTACTTTAATTCAAGGGACACTATGAACATCTTTTATTAACCACCCAGCATACAATATACAGCAGATTCATAAAGCGTTATGTTTAACCCTCAGATCCAGAAGTCCACTAAAGGGTAATGATTTACATTTTACAACATAATCAAAACATCTCCTCTCTTTACATGCCACTTGGTAACTACATTCATAATTGCCTGACGCTACACCTCCTGCAACACCTCATTCTCACTGTGTTTTATACTAGTATCACTTTTCAGAAGAATTTAGATACTAACAGGAACCCTTACTGTAATAGGTTAAATATAACAAGTAGAGGAAGATTAATATTGTTAAAACCAAAAATTTGCACCGATGCCATCTGTCACTGATACTTTTAAGTGGCAGCAAAAGACAATGCTGCAAGCTAATAAATGTAAACACTGTGAAGAAAGGTTCCTCAAAATAGTAGCTGAGGTTTGTTAAAGAGACTGACAAGCAGAAAAGACCCAGTGTTTAGATATACATATACGCTCACGCATTATTTGTTACTAGCTCTTCTAGATGTAAAATGCAAATCCAGAGATCACAATGATCTAAGCTCACCATCAATTCATCTATTCCCCACAGAATCATACCTAAAAGAATTGTATTAATCTTACCTGTAATGAACACAAAGGCCAAAAACAAACCGCTAGAAGACAGCAAATGAGATAGAGAGATCAGATGGAAGTTTTACAACAAGGACACTGGAAAAACTCAGTCATGTGTCCTCCCTGACTGTGCCTTAGGATGAATTCTGCACTAAAAGTATAAATAGCATAGCAATTTGTATTGTACCTAAGTTTATTAGCAAAAGAAGTACTGCCTGATTAGTGTCTGACTGCTAGTCAGAAAATAGAGAACACTGCCATCAGTAGTCCAGAATTCAATTTCTAAGCCATTCCAATCTACTGAAAATACATAAATACTAATAAAACCCATTACGTAGAGTTGTCAGTGGTGTGGGCAACATCTTAGTCTGACAGAACAGCAGTCTTTCAATGTAAGTCTAGTGACATTCTGTACTAAAGAGCCTCATGTAAATTTTGCATTAGAAATGTACACATTAAAAATGTGGAAGATATTTAGACTGTAAGGAAATAATTACCAGCATTATAATCAGCCACATTCACATAAAGCAGTCCAGAAACCTCTTCTGATTTATTATTTCTACTAGTACCAACAATGATAAAAATCTTAGTACTGAGCTCACAGCTGATCTGCTCTCAGGGAGTAGCAGCAAAGTTCAATTTTGGAGTACCATGCACCTAAGACTGACCCCCATACAAAGAAATTCTCTGACTATTACTGCTACCACCATACAGCACACTGAAGGGTCTGTTTATGTCAGAAGATTTCAAAACGATTCCTTTTGTTTGTACCATGGGAGAATGCGGCATGCTAATGCAATGTGTCATTCCTTAAAAATTACACTTGCTTCCAAAGTTGTATCAAACACATCATTTGTCTCAGAAACAGCTGCCATACTCTCCTTATTTTTCTTCTGAATTATTAGTCTTCCTCTTGAAGAAGTGTCTCTTTTTACCAAGGGGAAACAGAAAGGATGCAGGGGAAAAAAACACAAAAAATCAGGAAGTGTATGTAGTCAGTCACATCATCTGCAAAGCCACTGTAGCAGACGGCTTCAAAACTGAAGCAGCAGAAACTCTTGCCCTCTCCCATCCCCCACAAAAAAAGTGGAAAGAATATTTTCTGGGCAAACAGAGAGAATGAAAACTGAAGAGCTTGTTTACTATTTAAGTTCAAGGGAAGCTGCTCATTTCAAGGCACAAAGCCTATAAGTACTCCTATTTTCCTCCAATTTAACAATTCCTTCAAAGAATTCTGTTTTCAAATTACTTTTATTTAGATGACGCAAGGATGTTTGGATATGGTTTTACTTACTTTTCCACCTTCACAACATGTCTTAATACAAATTACCAAAGTCTACCACACAATTCCTGTTACAGTTTCCAAACATTTCAATGGGAACATACACAATGTTTTCATTGCACTTTCCTCTACAATACTTGAAGCAAGTGTTCAGCTGCTATTTTTCCTTGATGTGACCTACATAACAAGAGATTTGCCTCCATAGAGATAACAGTTACAACAGCTGTGGCTGATGTAAAACAATGGAGCTGTTTCATCAAATAGACGCTTCTTAAATATTAGATCTAGTCTTAATTGGCCTGATTATCTCTTTAAACCAATATTTGTGATAAGTATCAACCCTCCTATCCATCCACCACTAGTCTAAATCTATTTAGAATCAAAGTCTTTCTGCAATCTGGCACCAAACAAAGTAAAATAATAGAACAAAACATAAACAGTACACACATAATATAAACCAACCAAGTCCAGAAGTCCATAATGTGGGAAAACAAGTAAGTTACCACGTCTTCACAAGCCATTGCAGTCCAACCAACCAACTGAAATTGCTACGGGTAAAGTAGTATCACACACATTATTGCAACTGTGAGGCCAGGCACCTCCAAAGGCAATTTAAGCTAAGGCAGTCTTAACAACGTGACTGAAGAGCAAAATTGTACAAACGTAGATGCTTACCAACAGCTAAACGAAAGGTAGGAAAGAGAGCAGTGGCTTGTGGTGGGGAGTCTTAACATAGAAGTCCTACAACTACAATTATAACTGAAAAAGGAAATTACAGTGTGAGAGAGAACACGTAACTTGGAATCTGATACCTCACAGGAAAAAATTCCTATATATAAAAGGAAGGAGGAAAGAAAAAACCACGGAAGGTCTTACACATAAGAAAGTCCGAAGAGAAAAAACACTTTGAAAAGTCATCTTTTCCTTTTTCAGGAAAAGTTCCGAACTGCTGCTAGAACTGTAAAATAAGGATTGCTGCTGAAGTGTAACTTGCAGATTGATTTTACAGTCCTGTGATATCTTTCTATGTATCCGAAATTAAAGCTTTCAGAAAAGCAAATAAAAACTCCCAACAAACATCTTCTAATAGACACCATGAGAAGAGAAAACAAAACAAAACTAAGAAGCAACAGAAAGCGCCGCTGGAAGAGTACAGAACACCACTGACCTCACAAAATTCCCTGGTAAGAGTTCTAACCGAAGCTTTTTATACAGGTAGAACATCCAAAACAGTGAGAAAGAGCGAGACCTAACTAGCTTCTCTGGCACCTAGGCATAACAGCTGACCTTTTTGTTCCATTTTAGTCAGCCTCTTCCTCAGAAAGGACATTCATGGGATCTCCCCCATGCATACTTGTCTCTTCCCAAAAAAACAAACACACACAACTGATCGCAGGGGCTTCACCTACTTTTCATGTTTCATTGAAAGTATTCCACACATTCAGACAGCAGTAAGAACAGACACACTACAGAAGTGCGTATATTCCTTTTGGAAGGCAATCTTGGCTATTGTCTTTACATAAATGTAAAAGAACTACTTGTATTTTTTTTTCCTCTAGTAATTCAAAGCAATCCCTTGGTAGGAGAATGACTGAACTAATGTTGTTTTACAAAACCAACCTCAGAAAGCCCAAGACGCTCAACTTACTTCATCCTAGTGAATGAAAACATTTTTAATCCAAATAAACTCCCCTGAAGTGTGGGCCACAAGAAACCTAAATTATGATGCTGCAATAATGAATTCACTTTCTTTACATCTAGCATTTGTTAAACAGCTTATGTAAGCCATGCAGGCACGTAATGGTACACAAAGCCTTCTGCGCTCTCTTACCATGCAGCGGTACCTTTTATAACTGCTGCAAAACCTTGGTAATTAATGTTGACAGGTCCATAGCTATTATTGTGTCACTCACCAAATTCTTAAAATAAATTCTACAGTGAAATTTAAGAGTGTAATGGAGTTCCATCCCTTCTCCCTAACCCAAGGAGGTGTTCACATCTGAACTCTTCAAGACTTTGCAATATACTGTTACCACAGTATTCATCATTTCCTTTCACACAAGCAGGCTTTAAGATTACTCTTCCATATAGTATTCTAACCTATTAAAGGGCAATGTAGTTCCAGATAAAACAAATCAATTATTCCTCAGTTTTCACAGTGAGTTTAAATGTCCAATAAAGTTGACTGGAATATACCCGAAAGTTCAGCATCCAGTAGAGAAATCTCTTGACAATCTGAAGGCACCTGAAAGGGTCAGAAAACAACTGCTATGGCTCTAGTCCCAACCTTCTTGTTTACACAGCCTGGTGCATTATAGTATTTTTGGAGCTGAACAGATGAAACCCTTCTGAGAAGATGTTTTATATAAAAACACGAACAACAAGATCACATTCGATCTTTGCTCAGTAGATAAACCATAATAAAAATAACAATAAAGGCAAAGCATACACATTTCTCTACCTGAGTCTACTGCTAGGTGAAAATAATGTCCTCTAGCAGGGGTGGTTTGCAGACAGGTAAAGAGACATATGTGAAAACTGAACCAAAATTGGAGATTGCAGGACAGACCTCGTAGTGTAGAAGTGAGGCCACCAACAGTGATGGGAAGGAGAGAGCCCATTAACAGGCAAGTAGAAGCTGAAGTCTGTGAAGCAAGTGCTAGAGACTGCAGAGGGGGAAAGTAAAAGATGAAAACTAGGTAGCTGGAAGATCTAGGGTCTTGAGTCATATATTTAGGAGAGCAGCAGCAAGAAAAGCACAGAAATTTAGAAATTAATTATGCCATAGACTCTTCAGTTCATAATTATCTCATCATCACAGAAAATTCAGTTAGCATTTCCAAGACTTAGCTGCAATTCGGTTCAGAAAACCGGGATGAAAAAAACCAACAAATACCACACAACAAAAAAACCACACAAGTACACAAAAAAAACCCACCAAACCCCAAACAAAAAAAACAAACCCAAAGAATCTATTAAGTCACATTTGTAAATTCACAACTTGAGGTTCTCAAATGTTAAGCAGGATAGCAGGATCATGAAGATTATGTTCAAAGCTATTCAACTGCTTCCCAGAAAAGAAAATCTGAAAAACATGAAGCTGTGTCTAAAGCATACAACTTACTGAACCAGTATCAAAGATCAGAAGCTATCATTTGTCTAACCTTGAGGTTCACTTGAATCTACAAAAAAAACCAAGGCTGCAGCTGTAGTAATGAACAAAAGCTATCATCAGCCAAAAATAGGAAAATCCAAGTTATTCTGTCATAGATTCTGACTGATACTCTGAAGTGGCCTGCATGGCTTCACAACCAGAGCCTCATTAGCAAAAATGAAGCTCCACTTCCATGTTCTCAGCTACCACTAAGTTTTCTCATTTAGTTGAAGAAAAAAATTGAAGTTAACTCAGTCTCTATCAAGCACTGGACTACACCACACAAAGTTAAGCAATATAGAACAGGTTTAATTTTTAATTTTGGGCCAATACAAGTACTGTTCAGAAATGTGAACACACGGAAGCAATTAAATGGATGCTACTCTTCTGTTTTCACACATCTTGTAAAACGCTAGTGAAGTTAACACAGAACAGTAATCAAATGACTTGTTTCTTTCTATATGCTAGTTCTTAGATCCAGTAAAGAAGTTAGCATGGTTTCAACAAGTTTCTGTGCAATGATCAGAAGACGGTGCAACTTCTCCATCTAAAGTGGTCTGATGCATGCCTACACAAACAGCTTTTGAACCTGGATCTCAAGGCTAAGTCATCCTGTTCCTCGTTCTCCAGGCCAGGAGTCTGCATCTTGGGCAAGAGTTTCTATAAAGTTCACAGGAAAAAGACAGTATTTTGTGATGTGTATAAAGTCTTTCAGATGACCGACTAACAGGACTCTCAAATGAAGAATATGCACATTCCTCAATCCAAAGCCTTGGAAAATAAAACTTAAAAAAAACACCACATTGACCTAGAAAGCAGAAAAATCTAATTCAGAACCTAACCGCCTTTGTGGCACTGCTTTCTTACACTACAGACAAGCAACCATATGGTAATCTTGAAGGGGCATGTCTGAATTAAAAAAAAAAAAAAAAAACAAACCAACAGAAAACCCACACCCAAAAAACACTACCCCACAAAGAAAATAAAAATTAAGTCACACAGACATTACCTTCAGTACTGCACCAATTGGTTATGGCTGTCTCATTTGGCGGCACCGTTCCTCAAAGCCAGGATAATAAAAAAACCCCAAAGACAACCAAACAACAAAACAAAAACCGACACAGCAGTCTGGTTATAATCATTGTTTTAGAATGAGGGAGCAACATCAGGAGAAGGAGCAGTGTTACAGGGAATCATGTTGATCCTAGATTTCTGCATATTAGTCAGCTTTACTCTTTAGATTACCACGTGCAACTCCATAAAAACGTAACCGTAAGCTTCAGGATCTCAAGTCACAGATTTTTCCAGATTTGAGGATATTAACACAAAGCCTCACTCATGCATTTCTGAGTAAACTTTTACCCTAAGAAGAAAAAGGACTTACATATGTAAGCATCTATTATCCTCAACCAGATGTTACATATTGCTTACATTTCACCGTTCTCAGTAAGTACGTTTCAATTCTTCAGAAACATTAAAACGCAGTTTGCTACAAAATGCACGCCGTTCCCGCACTATTTTCTATCTGCACTGTACTGCAGAGTGAGCTCGTCATCACTCTCAAGTTCACACATCCTTCTGCAGGGTTCGTGCTGAACGTAACTACTAAGGGAGAGAGTGAGTACTTTTTTCCTACGTCTACGCGCAATGCCAACAGCACCAGCTAGTTTTCCAATCGCAAGCTTGCGGACACCGGATGAACACCCCGCAGCGCCCGGCAGGAGATGCACGGAAAGGCGAGAAGACGCGCAGGCTTTGCAGCAGCCCTCCGACAGCAAGCTCAGCGCTCGCCCGTACGGTGCGCCCGGAGCGCAGCTCCACCGCGGGCTGTCTCCCCGGCACACCGGGCGCCGCAGCACCCAGGCGGCCCGCCGGGCTGCCCCGTCCCCTCCCAAGGCCAGGCAGCCGCCCAGCGGCAACAACGGCGGCGAGCCCGCCGCGCCGCTGCCAGCCGGGGCGGGACCGGAGGGGCACAAGCCCGGGCACGGCCCCGGGCCCCGCCGCAGCACGGCGCGCTCGGAGGCACGGCGCCGGGCTCCCCGCCGCCCCCCGCCCCGCAGAGCGCTGGGCGCGCCGCCTCACGCAGCCCCCCGGGCGGCGGGCGCCCTTCGCCGCTGCCCCGCGCCCCCGTGAGGGCCGGGCTGGCGGCAGGTGCGCGGCGGGGCGGGCCGCCGGGAGCGCTCACCTTTGCAGACGGGGGAGCTGGGGCTCTTCCTCTCCGGGGAGCTCCGGCCTTGCTCCGGCGAGTGCCGCCGGTGCCGGACCCTGCCCGCCGCCGCGGCGCTGCCCTCCGGCAGCGGAGAGGAGCAGGGCGAGGGTCCGCAGCCCGGCGGCGGCGGGGGCGGCGGCGGCGGCAGGTGGTGGGAGCGCGGGGGGCTGCCGCGCGCCCCGCCGGCACGCGTGGGGCTGCCCCGCGAGGAGGAGGCGGCGGCGGCGCTGCCCCCTCCCCCCGGCGTCTGCGTGGCCGTGGCGGGGCCGCCGCGCGCGCCGTTGCCGGTGGGCGCCGCGCGCGTGGGGCTGACGCTGCGCGAGGCGGGCGCCGCGCGTGGGAGCCCCCCGCCCAGGGCGCCCGCGCCGCCGCCGCCGCTCCTCGTGGGGCTGCCATGTTGCTGCTGCTGCTGCTGCTGCTTGAGCTGGAAGGGCACCGTGGCCCGCATGGGCTGCAGGCGGCTGCTCGCTCCCGCGCCGCCGCCCCCCGCCGCCGCCGCCGCGCCCCCTCCCCCGAGGGAGGTGGCGGGGGTCGGGGAGCCGCTGCGCCTCACGCGCTGGTGGGACATTGTCCGTTGGGAGCCGGGGCTGGCGGAGGGCCGTCGGTGGCGGGGGAGGCGCGGCGCGGGCGGGTCCTCGCGGGGATCCAACGCCTCAGGCGGCGGCGGCGGCGGCAGCACCGGTGGCGGCCCCGTCCCCCCCTGGCCGCCGTCCCCGGCCCGGGGCTGCCCGCGCTGCCTCCGCAGCCTCCGTGCGCCTCATCAACAATAGTGCCCCGGCCGCCCGCCCCGCCCCCCGCGCCCTCCCATTGGGCGCGCCGCCGCTCGGCTCGCGCAGATACGGCGCGCCCATTGGCTGCGCAGCGCGCTCCGGACTGGCCGAGCCTGCGCGGGGAGGGGGGGAGCGGCGCTTAAAGCAACACGCGGCCCCTGCCGCTGCGGTGCCGCACGTGCTGTGGGGCCCCGGTCCCGCAGGGCCCCGGGCGGTCAGGCGGGCGGGGGACGGTGGCCGGGGGGCCGGGAGAGCGCCCCTCGGCATCCTGCGGCAGCGCCGGGCCTTGGCGAGCTGCCCCCGTCACGTGGGGAGCGCGGCCGGGATGGCGGCGCCCCGCTCCCGGGGCCTGGCCCCGCGGAACGGCCGGGCGCGAGCAGCGGGTCCCCCGCCCCGGTCGCCCGTAGCTCTGGCTGCACGGTGCGAGGGGCTGGGGGCTCAGCAGCGCGACACCCAATCGCCTGGCCACCAGCTGGGCGCTGCCGCTGTGGCGCCGGCGACGTGGGCAATATCCAGGCAGATCTCACCGTGTCCCTGTAACCGCCAGGATTGTCATTGCGCTCCCCTGGGTTAGCAGCGTCCCCGCCGCGATCCTTCAAATAGCCCGCTGGAGCGCCGACACCCGCTTAGCCTGGTTCACACACCAGAGCAGTGAGCACGGCACAAAACTGGCCTTAGTTCACATATGGGTTACGTAGGTGCAAGGTAAACGTGCTTCAGCACCTTCAAGACGTGAAGGAATCGTCTCTGTCTTTATTGCAGGTGCCTGTTGTGGGCCAGCACAACTTGCCCAAAGTCTTCTCTGTGCTGCACTGCAACTTGCATGTTGCAATTGCATACCGCTGCTGTGCTACAAATGGTGTGGCAAGAAATCACATAGCATTCTTTCCTTCAGCTTGGCTGTGCTTGGCTTTGGGGCTTTTTTTCCTCTTCCCCCAGTCTCCTTTGCTGTTTCTGATTGAAGCCAGCTTCCCTTCAAAAGCCCCGAGCTCCATCCTTGTGGCTGGCCAGTTTCACAAACCCCAAAAGTCAGACGACGTGCACAGGCCCTTCCGCAAGGTGCCTAGGCACTGGCCCACCTAAAGGCTTGGAAGGTAAAGCCCTTGTCAGAGTCAAGAGCTTTTTATGAGAAATCAGACTGGCAAAAGAGAGCGGGATGGACGCGTCTCCAGTGATGAGGTTGTAATGAAGTTAGTTTTTGCATTCTGGATTAATTAAATGTCTTTTGAAGGACGTTAGGCTTGCTTAACAGGTACTGTAAATACTAGTAATATGGACCACAGGGTAGATGGATGGGTCAACCAAAACTGGCTGCAAGAGCTGTGCCCCGTCTTGAGGATTATCCAGGGCTACCCCCCTAAAAGCGGCTGCATCAAGGGGAGGCACCAGAAGCCTGGCAGACACCATCAGTCCCATGGTATCGCTTTTTTAAGTGTGCAATTTACTGAAGTCACCTTATAGATTACATGCGTAATGCCACTTTCCCAGTCCTTTCCATCACAAGCACTGCTGATATGATGCGGCAGCGCATCAAAATCTCAGATAACCCGCTTTGTGAAATACCTGGGAGATGGTCCTCTCTGAGCCAGGAATGGCTGAGCAGTGGAGAACAGTATGGGCTGTGTGCTGCTGGCATTGGAGGTGAAGGGGTCTTCTCATTCCCTCGGTGACTCCATGTATGTATTGAAAAAGAGAACATGAGCTTCATAGTGCTCCACAGCAACCCAGCACGCCTGGAGAAATAAATGGAACCAGTCTGCTGCTTTGTCCTTCCACAGTTTCTGTGACTCATCTTGTGGGGCAGCACAGCAGAAGACGTTTTTGTGAAGGGGGAGAAAATAGTCTGAATCCTGAAAGTCAGTTTTGCCATAAAACAAAGTAAAGGGACCTGCACCAGACATCCAGTTTTTTAGGAATAAAACAGCAAGATGGATGTTATTAGATCCCAATGGATGTGATCAACAAAAGACAGGAAAGGTGGTGGTGATTAACTGGGATGTATTGGAAAGTGTGGAACCTGGGCATGACATAAATGGTATAGAATAAGGGGTAGATATTGTCCTGGTTTTGGCAGGGATAGAGTTAAATTTTCTTCCTAGCAGCTGGCACAGTGCTGTATTTGGGATTTAGAATCAGAGTAATGTTGATAACACGCTGATGTTTCAGTTGTTGCTAAGCAGTGTTTACACCAAGTCAGGGGCTTTTCAGCTTCTCACACCACCCCACCAGCGAGCAGGCTGGGGGGGCACAAGAAGCTGGGACGGAACACAGCCAGGGCAGCTGACCCAAACTGGCCAAAGGGATATTCTATACCATATGACATCATGCTTGGTATATAAATGAAGGGAAAACTGGCTGGGCATTGGTTGGCAGGTGATGAGAAACTGCCTTGTACATCACTTGTTTTGTGTATCCTAATTCTGTTGTTGTTGTTGTTATTATGTTCCCTTCCTTTTCAGTCCTATTAAACAGTCTTTATCTCAACCACTAATTTAACTTTTTTTTCCTTCCGATTTTCTCCCCCATCCTGCTGTGAGGGGCAGGGGAGTGAGCGAGCAGCTCCATGGTATTTAGCTGCCTGCTGGGTTACACCATGACAGCAGCCCCGGACAGTGCACAGTTATCCTAAAACAGGTTAACCTATGCAGCATTTATTTCACTTCTTTGCTGCAGTTTTCAGTCAAAAGCAGAAGATGCAATCCCCTTTGCAGTCATTCCTGCTGTGACAGCACCCACTGCCAGTGCCAGTATGGTTGCTCAGCAGGCTTTCATCCCTTGGACAGTTTATCCTCCCCAGAAATACTGGGGTTGTTTGGAAGCAACATGCCACAAAGAAATTTTTAAGTCATTCTAATTCCTGCTGCTGTTTTGAAGAGGCCAAAAATTAAAGGTATTGATTCATGTTTATTTGCATGATGCATATTACAGAGCCAAGTCACGATTTTTGAATGCAGAAGATATCTGTGACAATTAGAGTACTTCCCACATTGTTGGGCACTGTAGAAATGCCACTGCTCCACACAGTTGTTAGGAGAATATAAAGCAACGTGTTTATGTACACTGCTCATATGTATACTGTACAACTCTAAAGCAGTTTTATTGCTTTACCAGCATTAGACATGAAAGTTCAACATGTAAAGTCATGTACTGAGACCTAATCAAACACCATGTACTTCATACATTAATTTGTTTAAACTGTAACAAATGTGTTACAACAGGATCTTACTCCTACACCTTATGGAAATAATGGAAGCAACTACAGCAGGATTATGAGTTACTTGAAAATAGTTTTGAAACTTTTTTTTTAATTACTCAAACAAACCCAAACCAAAACCCCAGCCCCAAATAACTTGGATCCTGATCACCCCCAGACTCTCCTTGTAATTCACACATGCACACCCACCCTGCAAGCTCTGCGTTTTGTTTCAGCTGTTGAACTCCTTATTGCCTTCAGACGTTGTCAAACGCTGCCCAGGCCAACTCTGAACTCATTTCCACATTTCACATGCAACCTTTAGGCTGGGGTTTCTTCACATACATTACGCCCTTACTCTGATCATAATACCTAATGTGCTGGTGCCAACAGTGATCCAAAAAGTAGGAATGAAACTCGCCACAAAGGCTGTGAGCCTTCTATCAGTATAGCCTGAACCAGCATTTTAGTGACCTCAGTCACTTTAATGACTCCAAACTCACTGGAGTCGCGTGTGATCCCACATATACACGGTGCAAGGATCCATTGATCGCTCGTCTCCAGCTCCTCTCTGCCTGGTAGGTTAACCGGCCCGTTGGCCTGCAGGAGCTGAGCAGGTCCCAGTGTGCTCACATCCCGTGCTGAAGTGACACCCCGGGGGTGATGCACACTTTGTGCTGCTTTGTACTCACTGTGGGGAGAGTAAATCTAGGTATTGCAGGCGTCCCCTCGTGTGCAAGGTGCTGGTGCGTTCTTAAAATACGGTGTGTAGTAAAAGCTGCAGGTACAAACACATCAGTCCAAGTGCTGGAAGCATATCAAGAGTGCCCTCAAAGGCAGACTGATAAAACACACAGAGCTGCACTAACAAATTTGCAACCTACTAAAAATAGGGATGTAAACAAGTCAGGGAGGTGGTCAAAATAGTAACCATAAATGAAAAGCAGAGAAACAAGGGTCAGAGGTTTAAGTTCATAGGCCCAAATCCCTCTGTGTGGCTATGAAAACAGCTAATACTCAGGGAGTTTTGTTGTACGAAGGACTGAAAGTTTATGAGTAGAATCACCCACTGCTCATGGTAATACGTATGAAAAACGTACTGTTAAAAATAATACTAATCATAGCGAACATTACAGAAAATGATTGTGCTCCAAGTAGCTTCAGCTATGTTCTTACTCCAAAATTAAATTAATGCAAAACAGCACATTTAAAGGAGCAATCTACTGCCTGAAATTGTTTTTCTACCTACAGTTGATGCAAGCCATATTGAAGGTTGAAAGACTCAAGATTCTGAGCGTTTAATCTAAACATTAGATTATGCCCCAGGATATTTCATTGCATTTCTCATCTCTTCCCTGCAGAGTGAGTTTGTTTTGCTTGTTCATGTGGGTGTTCAACATCAACAGGAGGAAAAAAAATTAAAAACAGGACAAATATAATAGAATTTGCTTCACACAAACCCTGTAAGATCCTAATTAATATTCCAGAATATCTGGGGGGATTTGAGGAGGCAAGCAGATTGAAATAAGGTATTAAGATTAAAACAATAAAAAACAACAGATGGGACCTTGGACATAAATCAAACTACATGCAATAAGCAAAAGACAACTTCAAGCAAAATGCGTTCCTGCCACATTTTATGAAGTACAATCTTTACGAAAAGTTGTCATATAAATAACATCCTGAGGCTTCAGTGCCTCACTGGTGTTAAGATAACACATTTTTGACAAACAGACCCAGTTCCTCAGTGCTACGCTTAACTGCAGGCTTGAGAGATGTTTCCACCGCGTGGTCATGGCGCACATCATTACCCGGGAGAAGTGTGAAGTTAATTTCTTTAGAAGCCAGTGCGAAGTGCACCTACATGCAACCTGTGTTTTACAGGCACACAGATCAACTTTCTGACAACATGTTAAATGACAGCAGCAACACTAAGCAATACCCTGGTCGTGAGTGCCCGGCTGCTGCAGGAGGATGGTGACTGGAGCCAAGCTCGGCTCGCCAGGAGTTCCCACCAGCTGAGGGTGACCGCAACTGTTCCTGGGCTCTGCTGAGGGAGCGCAGTGAGCAGCAGAAAAGGCATATTGTCCAGCACATTTCTGACTCTTTGGTTTCCGTAACACCGAGAGAAGTGGCCTGCTTCATGTAAGCAAGACAGTTTAATCTCCTCCAGGTATCCTGCAAGAAAGGTGCTAAATGATTATTTGCACGTCATTCCTCCCCTTCCACAATGAAAATTTCCTTCCTTTTAGAAAGCAAGTAGTTTTCCTTTTAAATTATCTTAAAAAAACTTAATATTTTTAGTATGTATTTACAGAACTTGCAAATACAACACAGAGATTTGTCTGTATTTGTGCTGTATATAGAGATTAACATGTCACTGTATTTCTAGTCTCAGGGCAGAAGAATGCGTACAAAGTATAGAAGGAAACACTTGGTTTACAAGCATTAGACACTGATTGCTCCTACAGACCACCGGCACAGTTTCTGTACTGTGAGTATAATGGAACTATATCTGTAAAATATTTATTTGAATTGTTGATGTAATTAATTTGACAAATGACAATATTTCAATAACAGATTTTACGGCCGTATTGTAGGATGATAAACATCCCGTGTTCGTGATGAATAGGCATAGAACTACAGACACTCTTCACTTCAGAGAGCAGAAAGTTCACTCCCGATTGAGGCCTACAATCTTATTTTGCTTCTGTTTGTTTTTATAACAATTAGAAAAGCTAAAGGGATTGTGAAGAGTGTGTTGGCATGGCTTATCCATGCACTGAGAGGCAGCAAGAAAATGGTTTTGCCTCTCTCTCCACATACATATACTAGCCCTGTAGCTGATTGACTTCAGCCGGGTGTGTGATGAGGTGGAAGCATGGGATTCTCTCATTTGGGAAAACACCTACTTAGAAAGAATGGATCAAGCAGTGTTGTGAATCCTCCCTGCATGCAGCCACGGGAGGCAGCGGGGCTTTTAGCTCGTCTGGTTACACCTCAGCCAGACATCGGTTTTGCCTCCACTGTCCCGTCCTGCCCTCATGCATTGCACGTGGCATTTGGCCTGGCCTCGCCGCCTGGAGAGTGTCACAGAGAGGACATCATCTGTGAGGAGATGAAGAAAGCGCAGCTGGGTCCCAATCCCTGCTGCTGTCAGCAGCCGGAGCCTGCTCCCGCGCTCAGGCAGGGGTCGGGCTGGCTGCGGCAGGAGCACGGCTGGCACGGCTGGGTGACCCTTCACAGCGGCCAGCCTGCAGCTTGTCTCTGGTCCTTGGGGCAGGGACCAGTAAATCCTTGGACTAGGTCTGCTTGGTGTCCATCTACAGACGCCCCAGCAGCCTGCCCAAAGCAGCTGATGCGCCCACCTGACCCGTGTGTCGCCTGGCTTCCCCCACCGTGCCTGCAGCTCGCAGAGACCCTTCTGCTGCCGGGGAAGCACAGCAGGACGGCCACCCTCCTGCCTCCCCTGCAGAGCACACCGGCCTGCTGCCTGCGTGCCGAGGAAAAACCCAACGTGCAAGAGCTGAGCTCTGCCACACACCAGCACGGAGCCAGAGGCCCCCCAGCTGGCATCCCACCAGGGGTAGCCTAGGAACCCACCTGCCCTTCCTCCTGCTTCCACTGCTGGTTTGCAGCAGGAGGACCTGTGGTATCTGCCGTGGCTGGCTGCTGTGGCTAACGGTGCCCAAATCGAGCCCTTCTCATGCTGCTGCTTGCTTCTGCCTGCAAATACCTCGCGTCTCGCTTGCGATCTCAGTTCATGGCCTATGTAAGCGGGTGGGAACCGCTGCTTGCCTGTGCTTTACAAGCACATTTCTACCCCTCACGATCACAGAGTAAAGCTCAAACACATGACTGACCTGCGTTCTGGTTTTCCAGAAGCAAACAGTAAATAAAATTAGCCTGCTTAACAGTGATTTTAAACCAGCTGTTTCTGAGGCCTGATTCAGAAATGTAATGGTCCAAGAAAATCCTTGGCATGGCAACAGAAATGCAGGCTCCCAGTGAATTCTTTCCACCTCAGGACAGATCCAGCAAGGCCTCTCTCCTGCAGGAGATTCTCCAGCCACACATACGTGCCCTGGCTGCGGCAGTAGAACTGAGTGTGCAGCAGTGGCTACTGCTTGGGCTAGGGTCAGACCTACAGCTTGCTGCAATGAGTTGTGTCAGATCTGATTTTTTAACTAATCCAGAGACCTGAAGGTGCCGGAAGTTACTCTTCACAATGTATCTGCAGGGCTCAATTATTACCTTTCCAGTAAGAGGAAAGGGGGGAGGGGGAGAAAGAGGGAGAAAGGGAGAAAAGAGATGGAGAAAACATGTATAATTTCATTATGGCAGACTGGTAAAATACCAGTTACTGCAACTGTCAGTAACAAAACCAGGAACAGAGCACAAACTAACCTCACTTCTGCACACAGTTGCATGCACATGAAAGTACTGCATGAAAACCGTATTTCTGGTCATTCTGATTAGGAATTCTGATGGCCTGTGGTGCGAACTTCTCACAAACAAAGGCTACACTAAGCAATAGGGGAAAGCGGAAAAGCCTGTACCATTCCTAGGAGCTGCTTGCAGGCCTGTTGCAAGCAGTGATGCTAATAGAATGAGCTGCACAACCCTTGTACCCTCTTTATCACAATGCCCTGTGCTATCCTTTCCTATTAGCACTTGGCAAGAACAAAGAAATAGGGCCAAAGACAAATGCTTTCCTGCTGTGTTGCTGACTCCTGAAACAAATATCTCTATCCTTCCTCCATGTTCTTTCCCCTTCCTCAAATCCACCTCGTGCACTTGAGACACTGCCTGCTGGCTTTTGCCCATCTTCTGCCCAAACCATGCCTACTCTGTACTGGGCATACGTCCTCATTCTCAAAAGGCACTTGGACCATGATAGAGGGTCTTGGGAGGCTCCTGTCCTTCTCATCAGGACTTGAAATGTGCCTGGGTCAGGTGTTTCCAACCTTTCTCAACATTTGCATCCTTAACATTTTTCCAGTGCCCATGCTCGCCCCATCTAGAAATGCTGTTTGCTCAGACGCTCTGACTTGCTTTCCTTAATCATCTTCCACAGACCAGCTGTCCTCAGGCAGCGTTATTAGTTGTTTTTGTAAAAGAGGGATGAGTGATCCCCAAAGCATGACTTTGGCTCAGATCACCATTTGTGGATTTCTCACAGACTTTCCCTATGGTACTGAGAGACGAAAGAAGAAGATCCCCTGACATAAAAGCAGAAGACCCAAGTGCATTTAAATTCTAGGAATCAAAATGTTTCAACTTCTTGTTGGATGGAGAATGACAACCTTTCAGGCTAACATGAAAAGCTGAATTTATACAGATACAAACATTTTGGTATAGTCAAGTTTTCCTGCCTGTGGAAAATTAACCTTCTTATCCAATAGAACGTGCCTTGGGTCATGGCAGCGAGCAGATGTCTATAATCTCCTGCACGTGGAGAATTTCCATAACATCAGAATTAGCAAGAAGTAAATGGGGAAAAAAACCCTGAATGGAAACAAATGGAAGACTGACGTGGCTGCGTTCCACAAAGTACATTCTGCAGCTGCATCGCTGCTCTGGAACAAAGGGGAGTATAATTATTGTTGTTTTACGTTCATTTCCCATTTAGCAAAGCAAAAGCTGAATAAAAGTGGCTGTTATTTCTGCAGGAAAGAGCTGGCTGAGGTGAGTATATGAGGTCACACAAGGAAATCTATGAGGAGACTATTGCTTAAGCCTGCATAGCTCACGCACCCAGTAAAAAATATATCAGTAAAATTCACCAGTTACATTTTGTTATTGCAGAGCTCAGTCAAGGCTTCTCGGATGCCCTGGGAATAAGACTCAGCCACACCTGCCGGGGTAGGGCAGGACTTGGCTGCTTTTGCTGTCGGCAAGGAGTGGTGATTGCCGGAGAGGGAACATCTCCTTCTGTCACAGCTGCCCGCCAGCCTTTCTTGGTGGCAGCAGCCCCTCCATCCAGGGCACTAGCGATGGAGGAAAGGGCATGCAGGAACTCTTGTTATTTCCGCATGGATCAGGTCAGCATCCTTCCCCATCTTGCTGCAGTGCTGCCACCACCCTCTCTGCCCCACTCCAGAGGCAGGATGGCCAGCAGGGCAGTGGGGAACTGGCCTGTTGTGTCCCAGGGAAGCCAGAGCTTCATGAGGTTCTCAGCGCTCCTGGCGTCCCTGGAGCCTCCTGACCCTCCCTGACTAGGCTACAACCTCAGGAGAAACCCAGCTTTCTTGGAGCCATTTCTGGGAAGGCTTGAGAGGTCTCAGGCTCCCGCCAATGTCATTGAGGCCTCTGGATACAAAGAGCTTTGTAGGATTGTCCTTAGAGCCCCACACGCAGGTAATAAGACCTGGCCGGCCAGCCTCTGTCTCCTGTGGGCCGTATTGCTCAGCCATCTTGAGCTGACAGCAAGCCACTGCCTGTAAGCAGAGCGCTCTCCTTCAGGGAGGGACCTTCTCCTTGTAGCAACGGCCCTCAACTCCTAATCCTTTTCTAAAGGCAGAAACCCGCAAGGCAGCTGCAAATCCAGCCTGGAACACGGAGTCTGCCTCCTGCTCACAGGGGAAGCAGGGCTCGCCACCGTCCCCCCCTGCAGCCAGGGCTTTCTAGGTTCGTTTGTGGGACCGGGGCGATTTGCCGCGCAGGCAGGTGCTCAGCCACACGCTCAGCCACACGCTGCTGGCCTCGCTGTGTTGCTGCCTCCTGATCTATGAGAACAAGAGATGCAGCTCCTCAGTCTGCCTCCTTCCTTTGCATTTTGGAGGTAGTTCTTTGGCTACAGAGGTGTAAGACTGGCACCACTTCATTTGCTTGCAAAAATCCTCACTGTGGATAGAGAAAAATAACAAGAATTAAGTATGGAGAAGAGATACAAACAATGAAGCAACCAGGGTGGAGGATGGGTCCCACCCATCTGTGTGTGATGGGAAGCGCTGGAGCCAGTGGGGTCCCACAGTACAGTGCTCTAAGGTGCAAGGTGCGTGTTGACACACAAGCACTGTGGGGTCTGGGATGCTCATGCTGTGGAGCTGGTGCTGATGTGGAACCCCTTCCCGAGGCCAAGGCAAACCCAGGAACGCTGGGAGTGGAACCAAAGGAAAAGGGGCTCACTGCTCCGGTGACGTGGCACTAAGCTGAGTTTCGTAGCGCTTTGTGTAAGGCTGCCTCAAAGCTGTGGCAGCTGTGGCGGCTGTTGCTCAAGTGAGCTTGCAGGGTGGTGGCAGTGCCCTTCTTCTGAGCTCCAGAAGGAGAACCGAGGAGACCCGAGTCCCCTCCACATGGCAGAGGGGCTGCCCCAGAGCCCAGCTAGCTTTGCATGGCTGGAAAGGGAGGGAGAGGTGGGGCTTGTTTCCTGTTTAAAGGGAAGACTTAATAGTTTCCTTCTGGTCAGGAAGGTGACTTAGTGGGGGTGATACTCAGTTCTCGGGACCATTTTGCATGCGTTTCCCTTTGTTCTCCACACGGACAAGCATCCACATCCGACAGCCCGGCACCCTGCTGCCTGCCTTGGCGGCAATCTGGCCGTGGGGCACCAACTCCCTCACGCTTAGGAACGGTCACACTGGAGATAAAAAGATGAGGTCAAGTGAACGGCATCACCTGCGTACAGGCAGAGTGTAGCTACCGTTTGTGTGGCAGCGATTCCAGGTAATGGCTCAGCTTGAAGTGCCTCACAAGCATGATTGGAAGAAGGGAAAGCAGTGGAAGAGCTCTTCATTGCAAAGTAACAAATCCCAGACAACTCCTTCAAAACGAAGGTCTTGCATCAGGAGCTGAAAGACACCAGGAAGCAAAACAAAGGAGGCTGTGGTGAAGCTAAGAGCCGCCTCTTCCCAGCACGTTCCCTGCAGGAGGCACAGCAGCCAGCTCCTGGCTCAGGCCCGTCAGCGGGGGACACCTGCAGGGTTCTGCTACTGACTTCAACCATCTCTTCTGGTTCTGCCGGAGAGGACAGCCGCTCTGGGCTGGGAAAGCTCCTGCCTGCGAGCATGCCCTGACATTGCCTCCTCACAGGGAGGGGAAGGAGTGCAATAGTTCGTGTGGGAAGGACAGGGAGCCACTATTTTAATTCTTTTCCCACCTACAGAGGTTGTTGCTTGCTGTGTTCCCCTCCCCACATGCCTGGTTGCCCCCAACCTTGACTTCTAGCCAAGTGCAGCCCAACCAAAACAGGAGGATTTTTAACACCTTTTTATCTTGTCTTCTTTTTTGTTTTGTTGTTTTTTCCTTTTCCCTCTTCGTTTTTCTGCATTTAAGCACTTAGCAGGCAGACAAGGTGTGACAAGAAGCCACCTGTAAGGCCTGCTGCTCTGAAATGCCTACAAAACTGTGTTTAGCTGCCAACACCAGCACCCCACCCGCTGCCCGGTGAGAATGGGCAAAACGCAAGCAGAGGCACCGCATTGATGCGCAGGGACGAGCCCCAGTTATCTCACACTTCTACCTGGTGACGCTGCCGTGTGCCATCTGCCACATGCCTCAGGTGCCTGCAAGTCCCACGCAGCCCTCTGTTACGAAGCAGTTCCTTATCCCTTAACAAAACACAGCTGCAGCAGGAGCTTGTTTTCCTCTCACTCCTGCGAGCATGTCTTATTACTCGTAGACAATAACCCCATGAAAAACCCACAAAAGACCATGCTTTTTGTCATTAATATGATCTTTAATAAATGGAATAATGCACCATTTTACAGCAAGCCTTTTCTTTTAGAGCTAAAGAATAGCCTTTTAAATGTTCTTATCCAATGTCTCTGTATCAATACAATCTCTTTATTTAGGTTTATATATAACAAAGCAATTCTTACAAGTATTCATAGAAAACTCTGTAGTGGCTTTAACAATGTCAGCTTTCATAGTGGCATCCACAGATGATTAAAAAACAAAAATTAGCTTTTTATTTCATACTCACACTGTTCCATGAAACACAACTTATACAGCATAGCAAGGGTATTGGGCAGCTTATACAAAAGAAATAACTGAAAGCAATTATTTATAAATTCATACATGATATTTCCTCAGTCATTTGACAGAAAAATCAAAAATACCCGTTAACAAAAGGGTTCTGATGAGACTCCATATTCTAGGGTTTCTCCCCCTCTTCCCCAGAAAAGCTCGCTCAGAAAGTAATGTAATGCTGTCTTTACAGTCTTTCGTAAGGAAAATGGCAGTTTCACATCTCCTTATTTCAGCTTCTACAGAAGACCAAATCCTAGAAATCAGTCTTTGCCACGTTCATTTTCCTCTTATACTGCACTTGGGGGGAAAATAATCAACAGTGATTGTAAAATATGATTCCAGCTTATATAAATGTGAATAGAGCACACTTTTCCTCTAGAGACAAAAAGCAGACAAGAAACATTACATACAAACTGTTTTAAATACATTTCAACAGTGTGAAAGAAAGAGAAGAGTCACCAATTAGGAAATTCAAAAGTTACAAACAAAAGTCAGCTATAACTTGGGCTTGCCTGTTTCTTTGTTCTTGTGACTTGTTTTACAAACTACAGAAACATTAACTACTTTCTTTACTTTTGAATAAACAAGATTGAAGTGTGATACTTCATGATACAGTTCTGAAGCACAAAAAAAAAGTGAATCAAGTGCTCTAGAAATAAACCACACACATTTTTGCTCTGTCTTAAAAACAAGAGAATGGGCTACAAAAATTGACTTTTGGGAGACCTTAAAACTAGGGAGTTATAGAGGCTAATTATTTCTGCTTTAGAATAGTTACCAGGCAAGATGCTATGCCCCGATGGATGTATGCACCTGTGACATACCTGCAGAAGCCTGCAAGAACTTTGAAGAAATCCTTCCTTACTATGCTAGTTACTGTGCTTGTTGAAGCAGGATGTATGCACTAAAGTTAACCAACTGAATGACTTGCAAATGTACACGACTGTTGATCAGTAGGCTTTTAGAAGTATCTGACGATACGTTATAACCTAACGTAACTCCGCCTAGTTCCTGCTCGTTACGCACGTTATGTATATTAAACCACAGCGAAATAATATAGAAACTGCCATAAAAAATAACTGGTATTAGTAACACACCACAGCGGCCACTAAATTGGACCTGCATGAAGTCCAGATCAACACTAAAGGGCTTTGGTGTAAATGAGTCTGTATCTTGAAACTTTCTGCTCCCACTGGTGCAGTTCCACCCTCTCAACACGCACTGGCACTGACCCGCCGGACAGCCCGGACATCAGCTAACACCTTGGCGCGTTAGCAGCCAGGGTTCACTGGTGGTCCCGCATCCCACCTTAGCATTCCCAAGGGCTAATCCTCCCAAGAAGTTTTTCAAACCACTGCTGGCGGAACCCAGCCCTCCTGTGCCCATAACCAGTGGCAGACTCCTCTGACTGCAGCGGCAGCTCGCCCAAGCGCCAGCCGATGGGATGCTGATTTCACAACTCCCACTTCGATCTGCGGAAGCGCTTAAATCTGTTATATCAGAAGTGGAAGTTCTGCTACCCATTTTAGTCAGTACAGAAGAAACCTCAAAATGAGCAATCTGACTTGTTACTATTTCACATCAAAACTGAGCCTACTTGGGTGGGGTGGGAGGTGGGATCCAAAAAGGGATGTATTTCTACAGCTACAGTTTTATATGACAAGATAGAAGCCTAAAATGTAATTGGATTTAATGGACTAAAATACTACGTTTAAATGGCAACCACACACGTTAACTACAGCTACTACGCAAAAAAGCCTTGTAAAAATCACTGTTTATTAAGTACTTTGGGTTATTTTTTTGATGTTTAAAAGAGGTACCGTAAATTGCTCAGCTTCAGTAAAGTTTGTCACGTGCATCCCCCCAGCTTTCTCTCTCTTTTTCATAAATCCATTCCATCTGAGCAATCAGGAACAAATCTGTCATGGGAGATCGTGTGCTACCGGACTGTCACAAACTGATCCCAATCTTACTGTGATGCACTAAAGACAACTTAAAATGGCATATGAAAAAGAACCTTATACTTGCTACCAGTGCTACCGTCTGATGCTGTAACTCACAGAATTTTATCCTGGAATTTATGCACAACACACATATGCATCTAAATACATACAGAATTTACATTAAAAAAATATACATTTGGCATCACTGCAATATGTATAGCTTTTTCACTGAAGAAGTTGAACAAAAAAATAATAAGCATATTAAAAATGGAGGTTAATATATTTATCTGTTAAAACGGATAGTGGGAGACCAGACAGAAAAATGTGAATAATCCAAATTTATGCAAAATACTAAGTTGTCCAGTCTATTAACTTTCACAGACTAATCAATTCTATTTCAATTTTCTTTGATAAGCTGCTCCAAATTTTCCAATCAGACACCAGGTCACGTATATGCTACTGTGCTTGGCAATTATTATTTTTATGACTTAAAAACAGCCACTTTCAGCAATGGGAACTGCCATCATTTTTACACAAGTAAAAATTACAGCATAATGAATTTCTCCTGTATGAACTAAATATGTGAGTTTTTAAATTCTCCCTAATTAGGCTGGAACTTTCCATAATAATGTTTCAATAGCAGAATGGCTATGATCTTTTGAATACTTTTAATGAAAGAAAATTATAATCTGAACATAGGCTTAGTAATGTTACATTAGCGGACTATTATTTTTTTAACATTTAAAAAAGGAGTATCGTTGGAGCAAAATCACTGAACACAAACTATGGCATATACAATGTGTACATATGTATTTTTTAAGTAGCAATTTCATTATTATTAAACTTGGCCCAGTAATCTATTCCATACAAATACAGAACTTCCTTATTCTCCTTTCTGAGGCAGGTAGGATTAAAGATTTCTTTTAGAGAAGGCTGACAGAGGGGAAGATAAGTACTTTCTGAACATATTTATAAGGAGGGTTTTTTTGGTAGGATGGTTGGTTGGTTCCTGAAACCGGCCAGCAACCATCTTGCATTTTTTTTGTCCCCAGTCCACTGAAAAAAAAATGAAACTGTCTTGCTTTTTAAAATTAGGTAATTTTCTACATGGAAACAAGACACAAATGAACGGCAGTAAGAAAGCAAAATATAAACAGAAACATGCTTTGTTTCTGAGAATATTCTAATGATGACAATGTCGATAGGTTTTCTTTTAAATGAGGAATTCCTTTATCTTTAGCTGTGCAATTTAAGAGCATCCTAGAGTTTCAAGAAAGGAATTTTTAAAACTAATTGTTTAGCACATGAAGCTATAAAGCATTATAAGTAAATTCAGGGTAAGTGTTGCAGATAATCCGATTTGTAAATACCAACTTCAGAAGAAAATACATCTGACTATGAGGCATGTTCAAATGGTTAGAATTCACATTCTGAAAATCACGTTATGTTGGTGAGCATCTCTACTATAGGAAACAGAAAAAGACAATGCATTAACCTAAGCAACTCTTCTGCTTCTATTAGCACATGATTTCTAAAACCAGTAAGATTTTGGATTTTGGCTTATATATACAAACATCACAAATGTTTGCTCTAAAATTTTACTTGAATTATACATTATAAATTACCATAGCAAATATTCTACTGTTGCCTATTTGACAGCGGCACAATTCATAGGTATTTACACTATCATTCTATTTTCATTTTGCTATATTTATCTTGCCTGCAATATACATGAGAAATTGATAGAAAATTATCAACTTTTATCATTATCCTTTCTTCTTAAAAAAAACCCTCCAAAACCAAACCAAAAGAAAACAAACCCACAAAGAAATAAAACACGTTTGTCTCCCCTGATTATAGTACATTTATCAACTATGCATGAGACCGATCTGTAGAATTCTCTCTCTTACATGTATTTTGTTTGGTTAAGGATGACTCCCCATGGTATAAGATAAAATAAAGTATCATTTAATTTACAGAGAAAGTATTCTGTGGAGATTGGATTATGTGCTGTGAGCAAAAAAGGGGCATTACTAATTTAAGCATTAAAACCAAACTGCTAATCTGATCTCATCTAGCTGTTTTACAGTAGGTTTACAATTACAATATTGTGGTACCTGCTCAAGAGTTTGTTTTGACTGAACTTTACAAATAAATATTTTTTCTCTATTCAATCTATACGGTATTTTCCAATAAAGTACATATTTTTATCATGTTACAAATTCTATTTATCCACGGTAGATTACAAAGCCAGTACTTTCTACTACTAATAATTCATCCCAAAAGCCCTCCAGCAAGAGACAGAAACAGATAAAGGAAAAGAAACCATTAGGTTTACTTTAAGGATGTTTAAGGAAAACTGTAGAAGAACATTTTCATCTGGTATTATAATGATTTTGATTGCATCGAGCATAAAAAACTTGGATTTCTTACAAAGGATCGGCCTGAAAGAAAGGCTAGAAGACTGGTACAAATCTGTCTTAGCAGAAAGAAGCAGCAGCCAGAGCAAATAACTTTTCTCTCCCCAGAGTGTTTCAAGTTAGATAAGAGTGTCCTAAATACGCTTTTCAGCCCACATTCTGAAATGCTGCTGATGATACATGCAAGGCAAAGGAAAAAGTCATTGGGAAAGGAGTGAAGAATCTTCAATATGCATGATAAAGCGATGATCACAAAACAGCATACCATATTTCAAATGGAGACTCAAAGAAGGCCAAAAGAGAAGGAAACCCCAGCCAGCATTATGAACAGAATGCCAAAAATTCTGATTCAGGTCTTGAAACCCAGCTGAGCAACTGGCAGGTTTTCAACATCTGGGATGCGAGATTGGAGCAGATGGGAAGCCAGAGAGTGAATTAGAAGTAAAACCAGAGAAAGGCAGTATTTTTGAAGAGGGGAGATATAACTGTGTATTTATATGGGCAGATAACACAATTATGCCTCAGAGGCGGAAGGTGCTACTTGAACTGGTGCTTGAAGAACACAGGAAGCCCAGACTGTGTCTCCTGGCTTGTATTTCTACAACTACACTTAATCGAAGTCTGGATTTTTAAAGTTATCTCTTGGAGATATCTAGGAGAATCTAAGAAACATTAAGAAGCATTACAAGAGAAAACCATAGCAATCAAGCATAAACAAGGGAGTTTGGGAAACAGCACGAATCAGATGTAGCAAGGCATGTATTACGCGAGTTGTATCACCAGATATAGACAAACAGGGCTGGCAAAGTTTACCTTGAGGTGCGGGGAGGAAATAATGTAACAGCAAGGAAACAAATGAGCTTGAAAGCACAGAGCATCTGTCTCAGTCAGCTGAAAGGAGACAGGCTGGGGGAGACAATTGTTTGCTGCCAGTATCCTGCCACAGGAGTTTGGCAGGCTGGCTGAATAGATTTTCTTTCTTTGAACATCATCAGTTTTCAGATAAAGTGATAAAACTTTACTCAGTACCAAAGACAGACATGTGTTATATCTTGTTTATCTCAATAGTTTTTACTGAAGTGTTTTCAATCAGAAAGAATACTTCTCAGGGGGAAGGGTATTTATTACGTGGAAGCAGGTCCTGACCAATAAGAAAATTAATTTCCTTTGAGTAAACAGTAAAAACAATAATTCTAAAAAAAGGTAGGGTTTACTTGAGATGGTGAAAAACCGATTTATCTCACTCAATAGGTATTACATTCATGTCCACTGACACCTAAAATCAATGTACATACAAACTGAAAGAAGGGTCTAAGCAGAGGGAAAAAACCCCAACCCTCCCCTGCAAACACTTATAACCATGAATTTTAAAAGCATGCAGTAAATTTTAAAAAGATGAATGAGAGGCTCTAAAAACTCTGAAGGGAGAACAAGTTTCAACTCAACCCAGCAACAACAGACAATTAGGATGCACCTACCTGCTTAAGTAATCAGGCTGATTTTACCCTAGACTCTCTGTAAGGAGGTAAATCAGGACAAATTTGCAACTCATCACAAAACTGTTTTGTACCAAGTAAGATTCATGATTCTTCCTCTGTGTAAAGAGAACACGTTCGCAACCTGTCTTAACTAGAGCTTTTAAGTATGACAGTTATTAAGATTTCTGAATAAAACGTATTTTTCAAAGTACATCATTAGTGATCTAAATAAGCCTTTACATAAATACAGGGGGTAAAACTGCACAGAAAATAAAAAGGAAAAAACCATCTGACATGGTTTTCTTACATTTGTTCAACGTTTTGTTATTCAGAACTTCACAGGCTAGCATCTACTACTATAAAGGAAACACATTTTGATTTGGAAGGATCAAAGGAAGTGTATTGAGCTCGGATTTTTTTTTTTTTTTTGTTCCTTTTTAAAAGCCCTTTCAAGTTGGGGAAAATTCATGCGTTGTCACCTCAGAGCACAATGTGATATAGGCAGCTTCAAGCTGGCTATGGTGTGCAAAGTTCACTGTCATGACTAGCTGACTGCTCAACTGTCAGGGAAAAATTAACAAATACAAAACGGGGAACGTGGCAGTTTTAGAAACACACTTTTCAATAAAGCATACTGTGAACTATAGACTATTGCACATTTCAACATGACACAAGAAAAACAGGGGGTTCAAAAGAGAATACACTTTGTAACATAGAAATATACAGACTACCTTGTGCACAGAAATCAAAACATGGTTACAAGACACCACTGCAGTCAAACCTGTCTTATAGTCTGCTTATGATCTTAGTGACCTTAAGAAACTGGTCCAAACTGATTATCAGCAATACTTTTTTTTGTTATTCTTTTTTAAAAAAATATTTTGAGACCACATTCTTGATACACATATATATATTCCGTGGTCAAAACAGACAGACTTAACTTTAGCGATACTAAATAAAAGTGCAAAAACATTCAAAAAATAAAACAAAATAAAAAAATATGGAAGCATAAGCTAAAAATTTTCTGCATAGCTGAAATCTATTTAAAGCGAGTCCTTGGTACGGGTTGCTGACAGGAGGAGAAAGCAGTTTTTTTTAAAATGTCTTCTGCACGTTTGTTTCAAATAATGCAAAAAAAAGGTCATTTGTTGGCTTTTAAAGTATTTCACAGGCAGTTCACTCCTGCGTCCTTAGATACCATTGTGGTGGCAGTGCCTCCTTCCGCAAGGTACACAGCAGTGCTGGATTTGGAGTGGACTGCCTGGTCACTGCCGTTATTGTTGACCTCGCAGTGCAGCGGCTCGGTGGAGATGACCCATGTTGAAGGACGCCACCGCTTAAGTGAGTACGGAGTTTTCACACGCTTCTTGATCTTTTCTCCTGAGCCCGATTTGCCATCCTGTGAAGAGTCACCTACTAAAGAGAGGGAAAAAACAAAACAAAACCAAAAAAACAAAACCAAAAAAAAGAAAAAAACCAAACCCAAACAAAAAATAAAAACAGAGCAGAAAATAGTATTATGAGGAAGATAAGATTAGACTGGAGAGTCCAGGGTTGTTACTCATGCAAAACAGAACAAAAGAACAAAATCTTATCACACGAATCAACTGTGTGGCAGAGGCATGGCAGGTCTATCAGCCACAGTAGCTGCCACTAAAACAAGGGGTCAGATTCTGTTCTCTGTCAGAAATTACTTCAGTGAAGTAATTTGTGTTACCTTGAATGCACATTGGCATCAAACAGCAGAATCAGCATTTGACTTTTGAGGGGCTTTTGCAATCATAGTATCTTATATTACCTGTAATGGGAGGTACAAAAAAATGTCGCTACTACAGGACGGCAAAGGCTAAACTTTTAATAGCATAATTAAATCATAGGTCCCCTAATCCTGCTTAACCTGGCAAAGCATTTCACCTGAAGACAAAATGGTCCGTTCTCCGTTAAGATCCTAAGTCAGGATTTGGGATGTTTGGTTGTACAACTGGCGAAAGCAACTTTAATCATGACAAAATTTCAGCAGCAGAAATCTGACTGTTACAAAACTTTATATAACCTTCAAACCCTTTCTTTTAATTTAACCTTCAATTAAAGAAAGTTACTGCAATAATCTTTTTTCTTTACCTCAATAAGATTTCAACTCAAGTCAACATGTTAAGACAAAATTAGGGTTTCCTACTTAAAAGGAAGGCTTTAACATTCTACTGCTGAATATTCAACTACATTTCTTGAAAGATTTGCTCTGTTTTGTTTCTAAACCTTTTCTTTCCAAATATGCCTGGCACCACAGATTATTTCACTAGTATCCCAGCATCTGTCTAAACACAGTCAGAGGTTTGCAAGCACTTTTCAAAGACTACGGTGCATTTTGGAAATATATTCTCCTTAAAAATGCACTCTTAAAAACGCACACCTTCCAACAGCTCCAACAGCCCCGAGGTGAATCTCAGAGGAAGTACCTGATTTAACTGTAACTAGACGATTACCTTCTTACTTTAAAAAGGAAAGTGCCCCATTGCAACCCCTTTGGCAGTAAAACTCTTAAGGCAGTTATTCTGAAGGAGTCTATTAAAATCAATTTCTTCTCTAACTACTTTGATTAATTTTTAATATGTACATGGTAAGGTGACAAAGGATTGCTAAAATTGTTGGAGCTCAGATAGCAAAGTAGAAAATGCCTGACCCTCTGTCTAGGCTGAGCTACACAGTAAAATCAGTTGCTTTACAAGTAATGAAGCATATAAGTAGTTATTATAATAAATTATTTTAATTAATGCAGCTTAGAGCCAGCTACTCTTAAGAGAATGAGCAGAAATAAGGAAAAGAAGGTGTAATGTGCCCCTGAAGGAAGACATAGGAAGCTTTTTCAATGTGCTTTGCAGCTGCCAAAGTAGGTGCCTTGCAAGGAATAATGAAAATTAGAAATCACTCCCTTCCTGGAGTCAGAGTAGACAGGTTATAAAGGGACAGATTTACTCCATGTATGTGGAAGGAAGATAGTGACCTAACGTGCTGGGGTTGATGGAGACAGAACTTTATCAAGATGATTTAAACTGTGCTGACAGAAATTAAATTTATATGGGATTTAGTAAGTACGCTTCGAGGAAGGACAGGAGAGACAGAAGCATTTTCTATTCAAGCAGACACACGTAGTTATTAAGTAAAAAAGTGTCAGGGAAACTGTTCAAGTCCTGCAGGCACTTACACTGCATACTACTGCTATCCAAACTATTTGTAGCCGACAGATCCAGTGAATTAGGCCTCTGCGCTCTTCTAGTCTGGGTCTGCCCAGGATTTCTCACTACATTCTGGATACTGACTGCAGCTGTGTCTTGTGCTGGGCAGGGGTTACTGTTGTTGTTATTGGCATTTGTTCGGCCGTTATCCAGTGGTCGCTCTCTCCTGTCTACCAGGCGGTCCAGAACACCTTCATCATGGCCAACCTGCTGCTCCCGCCTCAACAAGGGTTCATGCTCATCAGGGCTTGAATTAATATTCAGCCGACTATCCTCTCCGCTGAACTGGTTCTGAAGCATCTCCTGGGCCCTCTGCGCTACCGAACTGGCTGTCTGGCCAGATGGCACCGTGCCATTGGCGTACTGGGTTGTGCCAGCATGAGAGTTTATGCTGTGGCTTCTCCCAGCCACTCCGTTCATGGTAACTGTCACGACATGAGGTTCTGCAGCATTGATAGTGTTCATCTTGGCAATGCCCGTTTCCACTTGCTTCAAGTTTGACTTGTGCTTGCCACCAAATTTTAACCTTGGCTCCTTTGTTGAATTTTTGGTGTTTAGAGGGAGGCTTGTAGGCCTCTTCGGAAGGTTCTGTTGCTTGGGTAAAGGATAGACCTGAGCAGATGGGACATCTGGAATCAAACATGCTTGACCATTGCCAGCTTGTGTGAAGTCCTGTTGTCCTGTCACCTCTACTGCAAGTTTTATCAGTGGATAAAGCAAGCTGGAACTAGTGCTGCTGAGTGGATCTGGCCCGCTGAATTGCTTAAGCGAATGTTCCATCAGATTCTCATCAGAGCTTTCTTTCAGGTTCTTATCCACTTCTTTCGGATCCAATTTATTTGTCTCCAAGTCCTCCTCTGTTAGCTGCAGACAAACAGGGGTAGGCCCACCCGGCTGCACGACATTTGTAGTATGTAAGTTTGTTTCATCCGAATAAGGCATTTCGGATATGGTGGTCATGCCCGTGCTAGGCGTGAGGCCAGTAGTATTGGTGGTGGTAGTATTGGTGGACAAACTGGTGACGCTTGTCTCAGGACTAGGGATGCGAGCTTGTGCTTGTTGCCGCTCGTAGTTAATGGAGTTTCTGTTCTTTTCCCCTGAAGTCAATGGTGTAGTGGACATTGAGTGTTCGGAAGAAATGTTCTTCACGATGCTGTCAGTGTGGTGGATTGAATCTTCAATGTAGGAAGAGGAAGAGTAATCTGGATATGGCCTTATCTTTGATACACGCCTATGATGTGACAGATTCCTTTAAGAAAAAATAAGTGATATTAAGATCATATATGTAAAAATCACCTCATATTACAAAGCCTCTCATTTAAGAGAGCTGAATGTCTTTCAATTTCTTTTCATGCATAAACTAAGGACAGACACAGTACAAACTCAGATCTTTCAGTAGCTTCCTTGAAAAATCCTGGGTACCAGAAAATTGGTTTTACTAGGACAGCAATTTTGTCATGGCTGTTATTTACACAACTAAGTTGGATAACAGTAATTTTCTTCCATTTGTCCAATATGCTGTTTGTCCAGTTCACTGCTAAGGTACTGGTATGGTTGCAGAAAAACAACACTGAAGGAGGGCAACAAGAATTCAACACACAAGATGGAGAAAGTGATGCTGAGAAAAAGTCACAAGGTCCTAAACCATGAAAAATCTATTACTTTAACGATTTAGGTATTCTGCAATTTGAACGTAATTTTTTCCATGACAACAAACACTGCCATATACAGCAACATTACTCTTCTCTCAAATCCAGATCTCTAGTGTATATTAGTAAGCACTAATGTCAGTTCTGCAAATTCTCACTCCCTCTGGATCATGTATAAGCAGAGAATGTGCAGCACTTCTCTCCCTTGGGTCAGAATAGCAATGACTTAAACGATGGCCCTGCGGTTCTTCAACTGAAAAGCTACAGGTTTGAGACTTAAATGATTTCTTGAACTCATGTTGCCTGCAAATTCACAGTTTTTAGCAGAAGTTTTACGAATCATTTAGCAAGAGTCCTTAAAGACAATTCATAGTCCCTTCGTATCTTTGCAAGCCTGTTTAGACACTTTGCCTATGTTCAGTTTAAAAGGCTCCTCTGTGAGCAGTACAGCTGTTTACATAAAAAGTGCCTGAATTCTGGGGACAGAGGAGATCTTAAGAACACAGGTAATAGGGATCATGTCATGCAATACACCTATATAGACTAGCTCACGTAACACACCCACTTCACGTGTGCAGAAACGTGAAGCTAGTAGAGTGCTCTAGCCTCCTTCCTGGAGTGAGCTGAGCACTGCATGGGGCATTGGTTGCTGACTAAACCCAAATGTTTTCTCTTCTTACCGCTCATTCTGCATGGCAGTTGACATCGGGTTGACCGTTGGACTAACTGATTTATTTCTCTCCCAAATCATCATGAGTTCTGCCATCCTCTCCTCAGCACACTGCGCTGTTAGTCGAGCTTCAGCATCTTGATCCCAACAGTCTTCAATCGTTTCTTTAAGTGACCTCACAGCCTGCCAGGAGACAAAGAACACCCCTTTATCTTAAATTATTTTCCTTTTATATTGTGCTTCTAATTTACTATTTTATGACGGCATTCTGTATGCATGAAAACAGTCACAAACTGGTGAGAAAGAGAAACAGAAGACAGACAATTCCATTCAAAGCTAGTTTACCCTAACAGCAGCAATGTGCAGGTCTACAATTACCATACCCCACACACCCACCCCAACTGGGAAGACGACGACTTAGGAAAAGCTACATTCACCAATGCCCATACAACCTTCAGCCAGCCCTTTCTGATGACTGCATACTCAGCTCGCTCTCCCTACCTTATGAAAGCTGTGCACTAAGGATTGATGATACTCTGGAAATGCTGTCATTGTTATCCTCACAATTCAGCTAATGATCTCTGCCTTGCTTCCCTGCACTGTATGCAAATAACACAGCCTTGCTCATTTCATCATGCTTTTCTTCCTCTGTTCGCTACTGTAACATCCACATGCCCCCTAAATATCAGTGAATTTGTCTGCACTATCGCTGCTCTTGCTTTACAGATGGAGAAGCAGAAACAGACACACTTTCCCAGGACCACACTGTGGGGTGAATGGTGCAGTCAGGATTAGAGCTCAAGACCTCTAAAACGTGCAGCCATATGGTCAGAGACCTGGAGAGGAGACAACTGAAATTACAAGCACCGAACACTTCTGCTTCCATTACAGGCCGAGTACAAAACCCAGGCAGACATTTAGTGGCCCCTGTTGCCAGCCTGTGGCCCATGGAAAGGATACGGTTTGCCAGAACATCTCACATCTACAGCCCAGCTTTAACTTCTCTAGCACCAATGACTGTGCGCAGTCCCAGCTGGGCACTGAGGCACTCAGCGGGTCCTGCCGACTGCCTCTGTGCCAGAACTGCCTTGCTCACTCCTGGCAGGGAAAGACAGGACTAGCTCTGCATGCTAGCCAAGAGCTCCTCACCCACAGAGCGGGCTCCTGGCATTGCTTGCATCTGGCAAGTCACTGCTGCTCAGTGATGCAGCTACGGCTGCACAGGTGGGGATGAGCTCCCACACTAGCAAACCCTGCAGCTCCCTTCCCACAGCAGATCGAAGGGGGGATAAGCAATTACACCCCTCTTAGCTGAGGGACACGAGTCTAGAAGCACACTCAGGGACAATGACAGCATAGTGTATTGGATCCATTTTCTCTCCCAGAATAAAAGCCTTCATTCGGCTTCTAGGACTTGATTTAGTCACAATTTAGACATATCCAAGTCATTGGACACTCCTCATCTCCTGTCCTACCCCTTTGTAAGACTCTCCCTTACAGGTTTCACCAGCAGTATATTTAACCAGTGTTTAATTTAATATTGCCTCTCTTCTAGCAGATCCTTTCCTTTTGATGTTTTAAGGATCATGAAAGAAGCATAGTGATGACTGTATATAGATAGTTAACAAAACTGAAGTTCTAGAGCTTCACATTTACTGCAGTAATGTGTTGTCTATTAATTTCAGGTTCAAAGAGATCTATACTACAATGCACTATTTAGAAGTTCTAGCACTCATAAAAAAAGATAGAAGGGATAGGTACTAATATCATACAGTCCTGACCTTTGAAGTCAAGCTTGGGCCCTGCTTTGGCTTTGGCAAATGCAACAAGAATGCTGCTAACATCTCAACTCAGTTCACAGCCCTTGAATTATTTTATGCACATGATCTCCACAGATTATTGACTTATACTGTGAAAAACAATACTGCCAATTAAGTTCTGTATCATAACACATATGTTCAAGAAGCAGGCTGAAACTGCATAGGTCATCATAAATACAGGACTCCACATCTTTTGAGTGCCTGAATTATGTGACCTAAAAAATAAAGCATTGCTTTTTATTTATATTTCTCCAATGAAAATGGAAAATTTCTCTAACGGATGCATTTGCAGCAAAGTGTTATAACCCAACATGTCAGCATAGCTGTAAATAACGGACAAAAGTCTTTTATCCCATACATTAGACACAGAAGATTAGGACCTGGGTCCGGGCTGAGGTTAACTGGAGCGTAGTTTTCTACAGTATCTCCCCTAGAGTGCTCGCTCATTCAGATGTTATCCTAGACTGGCACAGGGTGGAGTAGGTTGTTTGATATCCATGAGAGAACTACAGATTGTTTACTTATTCTTCTTTTCTCTTAAAGCAATGGTGTAGATTCATCCTCAGAGCTGGACTTACCATCATTATTATTATTCTGACTTTTTGCAAAAAAAGTAGTGACAACAGGAAGAATGCATTAGGCAGTTTAAATATGGGGATCATTAATATTGCTCGAGTCTATCAGTTTGTTAGAACATAATTAACATTTAAAATGGTAGTCTGCAAAACAAAACAAACCTTCTTAACTGTATTAGTTATAACTGTCTTCAGAAACAGCTCTCAAGCTTGGTTCTTCCAACACTGCATTTGCCAACATGGCTACAGTTAAAACAGTTGCTGCTTCATTTCCTATACAGTTTGGCTGAGGGTTTTTCTTGCCCCCCACCCCAGACTGGCTGTGAAAAACCTCTCTACAAAGTTCTCAACTCGGTTACAACATGTTTTACAACAGTGTTAATACTGGAGGCTATGTTCCTCTCTGAAAATGGTTTCATACATATTTACAAGTACCAGCATAGATGAGGCCTTAGGCTCCCCACTATCTGCACAGTAGCTACACACTTATCAACTAGCAAAGTCTCTGAAGATTGAAGGGTGTAATTTCAGTAAGGGAATAACCAGAAGTATTTTTAAGATAACAGCCAAATACATCATTATCATACTTGCAATTGAGCTATTTTAGCTTAAAGAAGTTACCATGTATCAGGTGGAACCCAGTAACTGTCTGCATTTCACTTTGCTTGTAAAAAAAGACAAACAACCCCCCCTAAACTAAGGGGATTTGCATTACCTCACCCTTGCTGCAGATGAAAGCAAGCACACAGACTCTTACCAGAGTTCAGCTGACTTGCCGTAACTTGTTGGCCTGCAGCAGCAAGAAAGGCTCTAAGCCATATCTATACTAATTCAAAACAACAAACAACATTACTATGTTTATAGTCTTGAAAATAAAAATTGCAGATCAAATGAAGCCATATAAAGTTCCTAATGCAGTTATAATGAAATGATTGCTAGAAGCTGTAGCCTCTGCAAATTCTGAGAGCTATACAACAACTGCAGAAAAACCTTATTACAATTTTATAGATTTAAGTTTTGGAAGAGTATATCTATATTTTTGCTAGCTGTTTTAGGGTGTTATTAGTTTATAGATGTCAAAAGGCAGAAAATGCCTTTATGTTTCTCATGCACACAGAGAACATATGGGCACTTTCATGCACAATAGTACAGATACTGTCTAACAAGTAATATAACAAGTTACCCTCTGTATATCATACTTCAACACCCAATAATAATCACAGTACTTTTCCTTAAAAGAAATCTAACTTTTATGTAAATGGCTTTTCAAAAAATGAATTCAGTATTTAACAAGTCCAGACAGAAGCAGCTCCCAAACCTTAAATACTAACAATTTTTTTAAAAAAAGAATGTATTAAAAAATTGCTTTTAAGAAGTGAGGTCACTCTGTATCTGGTGAAAAGATTGTTTCTTTGAAAATTGTCTCTCACCAGGCTGTTCTCCTTCCACGCTTCTGGGAATTTTGGTCTTTGCTTCTCTCTAGACACCAAGACTTGCATATCTTCAAAAGTGGGATGGTTTCCGACTTCTGTCTGGAAAGCCATCTGGTACTCTGGCACAGATTCCCCTGTTAGCAAAGGGAAGAAAGAAAATATCACAGACTAAAAGGCAGAGCAAGGGCTTTCAGGTGATGAAAGGTAGTATCGAAGTTGGTCTGTTGAGATGTTCTCTACTTTCCTCAAAAATCTAACTTCACCAAAAAAGCTGAACTGCAAATAAATTGTTTTTCAGCAACCTCTCAAAGGATAGCATCTTTAGTTTTTGCTGGTTGAGTGGCACATTCGAATGTCTGAGAGCCTGAGGATGACACCTAATTTCTGTGAAACACTGCTGACTGAATATATTCATCTGGGAGGAAGCCCAGCAAGATTACAAGTCTCTGCACATGAAGTGCAGTACATTCACTACAGAGAGAACGGTGCATGTCAGAATAACTCTGTAAGCTGTATCTTGGGAAGAAGATGGTGTTGTGACACAAAATTAGAAGTCTACTTCCTCTTGGTTTATACTACAGGTATGGAGGATTCCCCTGATTTTTCAACATCACTAGCATAAATAAAAGCATGACTTGACTAAAGGCTAAATTAAACCACAGCACTTTCTCATTCATTCTCTCACGAGGAAAGTCTGAAAGACACTTCAGGCACTTCTATCAGTTCTAAGAACTGAAAGTACTGCCTTTGCCATCAGCCCAGCTCTCAGTGTTTGTAAACTCTGGGCGATAATAATAATGCTCAAATTAAACTTTGCATAAGGCCTGCAAACTGCTTAAACAGGTAATTTGAAGTCTTTCAGCATGAACCATGCTTCACACTCAGATACACTGTATTGATAACAATCGTCTTGAACGCTAGATGGCACTGACTTAATGGCAAAAACAATGGAGAAAATTATTTCCCTTCTTCACTTTAAAAAGCTATGGCTAGGGAGCAGCTTTGGTTGCTGGTACCACTTTCTACTACTACATTTTTTTCAGTTCTTTTACTTACCTGGGAAGAGGTCTGTACATCTCATAAATATCTCCCAGTAGATAAGACCTAGCGCATACATATCTACTTGTTTCAACGCAGATTCACAGTCCCTCAAGTTCACTGCTCCTTCAAGCACTTCTGGGGCCATATAGCGGATCGTACCAACCTGGAGAAACATAAAATGAAACCTTCATGTCAGAAAGCAATTTCCAAATTCAATTTATTATGGAGATTAATTTTTTTTAATAACCTACTTTGATATTTTCTACAGTTAAGGAAAATGCAAGTCCCAGCTTCTAGATTCAGGAGCCTAGTCATAACAAAACCCTTCCCCTGCTCTGTCACTTTTTTGTATGTACCAAAACAAAATAATTTTGTCCCTTATTCAATGTTCTCATATACAATATGATATAGCAGAAATGTTTTTTTTTTCTGGAATTACTCTGTTAAACACCAAGGCATGTATCATAATGGAAGAGGACGCTGCTGACGAGGAACCTGTTCTCTTTATTCCTGGACTGTCAGCAAGGCTGTCCCCTGCATCCTCAAAGGTTATTAACAGTCTTGGAAGATATCTATTAATTTTCATTAGGACATATGTTTGATTAGAGCAATCACCCATCACTACAAGTAGTGATGTCCCAGTAAGTATTTTGTCCCAGGACTATTCCGTATCCCTGCATTTTAAACAGTGGTTTCCCCGTTTCTTTGTTCAGTAAGAGGAGATCTAATAAAAGGACCTCGACACTAGGCATTGTTAATGTAGCACATGCTTTCTAAGAGAAGGTGACAAGCACTGTGAAACACATTCTTTGAATGAAATGTAAAGGTTTTCTGTAAAAGCACAAAGACAACAAATACACAGAAGTATTAGGGACTTTCATGCTTTGTTTTAAGAGTGTATTTCTGTATTTTAGTAGCCTACATTCAGGTGACAGTATATCTATGCTTATACAAAAAAGGAAACAACAGCTAAAACCCCCACTCTCTGAATCACAGCATCATAAAAAAGAAAGCTTAAGAAATTTGTTTCTTCTTTCTGCCCAGAATCCATTCTAACCCACTCCTAGCAGATGTTTTTCCCAATCTGTTCCTTAAATTCATAAAATGATGCAAATTCTATATAGCCCTCCTCAGCAGTCTGTTCCAGACCTTGGATGCCTTCTACAGATTAGGAAGGTTTCTTCATAACTAACTTATATTTTCCCTCCTACAACATAATCCTGTTACCTGCTGTCCTATCCACAATGAACGCAAACAGTTTATTCCTTTTCTTTGCAGCAGCTGTTTACATATTTGAAGACCTCTGTCTGTCTTCACTTCCCTAAACAATCTTTATTCTTTGATGTTTTCCCATAAGTTACTCTTTCAGGCATCCCCTGTTATTTTGTTCATATTCTCAGTTGGTTCATGTCTCTCTACATGCACTCATTCTCCTAGCTGTATCCATTTAAAGTCCAGAAAATTGCAGATGACACACAGAGAAATGGTTGTAGGATGCAGAATGCGCTACGTCACCGTATCGGAAAAATTAACAGCAAACCCATCAGAGAATGTTTGGACTTCAGTTAATACTTGCAGTACAAGACTGAAGGGATCTGTACCCCATCATCGGCCAACAACGCGTCAACCAAACCTACCCTGCACATTCTCATACATCACACAGAAACCTTCAGTCTCCAGGGCTGCCAATCTATCACCTTTCAAAATGCTAGGTTAGTCTTTGGAGAATAAAACCAGTTTCTTCCTACCAAGGTTTCAGCTATTTCTCACTCATATTGCCGCAATTCCCCCTCACAGGAATTGTACCACCTTCACATTAACCATGTAACAACAGGCACAAATATTTCTGTGTTACTTCCACACTAATTAGTCTTCCTTTACACACTGGTGTATCTTCATTTGTACTTACCTCGCTAATGGCGGCATTATCCTCCTCACCTGGGCGTACCAGTCTGTTTCCAGTTAACTTCATGGAGAGTCCAAAATCGCTAATTACGCATGTTCCGTCATTCTTTACCAGTACATTGCGACTGTTCAAGTCACGATGGGATATTGCAGGTTTGTAATGGTCTATTTGGACATATGGAAGTGCTTGTTACTATTTGAGCAGTTCTACTGTTTGGCAAAATGAGAGGACCTCATCATGTCTGCTCAGCTATTACAAACAGAAAATCAACTTTTCTTTTAGAAAGCTAACATTTTTGCTTCTTTATAATAAGCTCCACAGTATGCTATCTATAGAAAACTGACGGGCATTCAGTTTCACTGTATCTATACAACATACTAGGCTATATACAGTTTAAATGTTTGCCAATAAGCTTCCTGCCAGGGTATTTTGGCATTATTTTGGCAGGGGAGGCATTGTGTACTTAAGCACAGACCTGCAGCCACAGCCCTGACAGCCATTCCAAATGCTCTCTCTCATATCCACAGTCCCGTGTCAAATACAGCATCAACTATTTATGTTACGATTGGAACTGGCACCTATTCAGAAGATACATAGACAATATTATTCCAGAGAGTCTGAACATGTTCATCTTGCAAGTGCTCTGATCTTTTCCAAAGAATAACTTCAGTTTTCCTAGTTTATATGCAAATTTATTTTGTTGGTAAAGCAGCCAGCAGTATAGAACCGGCTTTACTGTGGAATTGATTCTATTCCATGAGTTCCTTCCCAGCATTCATAGATCAGCCTATGGCTCTCTCTTCTTTATGATGGAAGGTTTACACATTTTCTGGCTGCTAATGGACACACCTGTCTGCACATTTCAAAATGATGAACTTAAGATCATAGCTGCAGTTTCAATGGCCCACAGGAATACTGATTTAGGTATTTTCAGCCTGGCACATCTAGCCGCATCTTCAGTCGTCATTCTTTGCTAGAGCTGATGCTTAACGTTTGGGATACACAGTATGGAATTTTAATCTTAACATTAGCACCTTAAGATCAGAATTAATGACACCATCCTTTCATTTACTGCCAAAAAGCTAATGCTTCAGCGCCAGGCCATATTCTGCAGCCTGATACATCACAGATCTCAGAATATCTGCTTTATAATCATGATATTTCAGCTGCTGCAACGCTGGCTGAAGCACATGAGCAGAGATAGAAGATATAAATCAGTAGGTTGTCACATCTGGTGCTCTAACAGAACGCTGGAAGCCCAGCAGTACTGTCTGCATGCAGCGAAGATGGGCCCACACCCTGAGACAAAAATCAAGGGATATGATAAATCAAACTACAACGGAGCTAGAGGATTTAATTATTTCTCTTTGTGTATACAGTTCACACAAACTAGAAATTGCTTTGGTGATTTGTGTCTGAACTGCAAGAACAAACAGAACACCCCATCTGTTTGCTCTCTGCTAGACAGACATCCAGCACTTCAGGTCTTCAGTCATCTGTTGCCATGATACAGCAGCACCGCGCTGCTCTGCTTCCTCCTCCTCCTCCTCCTCCCTTTTTCTGGGGCTGTGCTGGCTCTCACTCCATGTTTTCATACAAGTGTCATAGATGGAGCCCATGACGTGGGATTGTTCAGAAGGGAAGAACACAGCAGAAGTTCTGAGTAATCTCTATTTCTATTCATCATTCCCTACTCACCGTACCGTCACGGAGAAAAAAGAAAAGCCGGAATCTACTACCTGATAGAAATAAGAGTATCTTGAACGTCTTGGCATCCCCTCCTGGCCTTACCTCCTCGAGGTAGCTCCGTGTGCAGGTAGGCCAAGCCCCTAGTTATAGAGTGTGCCAGACGACAAGAGCTCACCCAGTCACTGGTGTGGAGACTCAAATATTTGCACAAAGAACCCTAAAAAAAATAAAATAAATCTGGATTAAAATCATTGCCCACTTGAACAACTCAAAATCTTTAGGACAGTCAGTTTTACCCATTGCTCCTGAAAGGTGTAATCCTGCAACTGTGTTTACCCAGATGTTTTAAAACACCAGACTGGACCAAAGTTTCATTAATTTCAAGTGCTGCCATTTGTTTCATCTAAAGTAGCAGAACAGAAAATTTATCACAAAATAACAGGGATTGCCTTTAGGAATAATTATATTAATTACAAAACAAAAGCAAAGCACGCATTTGATTTATGCTTCTGAAAAAGTCTTGTTGAACAACAGAAGAAGAAAGGTAACTGCAGACATTTAACAGCTTGGGTTACTAAACAGTGGCCTTTAAACCATTAGCACTTACAGAAGAATATTCAACATCTCTCGCTGGCATCTCCCCTGCTATAATCTATTTAGGTATCAAAGCAAAAAAAAACCAATGCAGAGGCAATAAAGAATTCAGAATGCCACATGCACCGAAGAAACAGAAAAAAAGAATGTCATGTTCCCCTTTTTTTGAAAGAGAAGTTAGATGTGAAAAATGGGGTATTTTTAGTAATTTGTGGTGGAATCTCCAAGAAAACCAGAAGGAAGGGTGTCATTGATGATACTAAGATACTGTAGAAATTGAGGCCATTATCTGAAACAAGAGCCAGAACCTGAAAACTATGACACGTTTGGGCAGTTTTTATGCACATAGTCCCAATGACAATGTACTCTGTTTAAACAAACTATATCCCCATGCATATAGAACAAAGTCACCCAGTTCTCTGTGCATACATATTACAATACATTTATGTCTACAAACTACCCTGGTTTTGCCTATTTAAATCTGTAATCTTAAAGAGGTACCAATGTGTAATATCTTCTCATAGGTGCAACCAAAACCACTTCATTGCAGAATTAGTTATGTAATATTTGGTTTAAAAAAAAAAAAAAAAAAGCTGGTATGCGCCATTCAAATCCATTTCGAGTTGACATTCAGGTATGTAACACATGCACAGCTCAGATGGAGGCACACAGATACCAGAATTTAAAGTGACCGAAGCATTAGACATTTTATGAATCCAATGCTAAAACTAAACTCAAGTTCTTGACACTCCTTAATAGAATTACAAAAGTCTTACAGCTTTTCAGACTTAGCCTTGCAGAACAAGGAACCCCTAAGTAAATAACCTCCTCGGTGAAAACACAGACCAAGTGTCATACAGGTTTACACAAGCATTTTTTTCATTGTTTAAAATGCTGTTATATGAACTTGAAATCAACCCAGAAATTAGTTACAGAAATTTACATTTTTTTCTCAGCATTTAAAGCTTTTAAAGAAATACATATGGCTCTTATTAGCCTTCAAATGCCAGCAGCTTTGGGTGTGGTAAGGGATTTTCTTGGTTTAGTGGGTTGAGATTCCAACCCATTCTAACGGAGGCCACAGGACTGTTGTCATGGTGTGACTGACATTCGGTGTGTGAAGATCTCAAACCCACTTCAAGATCTTTCTGCTGTAGAGCTTGCCAGCCATCAATTATTTTTTAAGCTAGCTGAGGGCTGTGATTTTATGTTTTCAGTGAAGTTCAATATAAATGACAGCCAGGAAAAGCTTTCGACAAGATTTAGAGACATATATATTTGTAATTAAGATTATTCTTGTTAGTCATGAGTTATGTTAAACTGGGGACATTTGTTCTGATTATAACTTTTGATAAAAATGATGGCTTTGTTTTAACAATCGCAAGATTCTGTATGTGTTTTACAACAATTTTTCTGTTGTTCTAAAAAGACCTGAATGTCTGACTACTGGGGGGGGGGGGCACATCTGTGGCTGCTACCTATTTCCTGTTATGTCATCCTTGCAAATTACTCACTGCTTATTCACCTGCCACACCTCAGAATACCATCAGAACAGCATGCTGATTGATAAATAGACATATCCTTCGTTTTATTACTTACGTACTTCCTTTGGTCAGAAGGCATGTTTGGATAACAACACAATTTGGGTCAAACCTATCTGTCTCGCTTTCACCAAGACAACACCAAGAACAATTTTCTGTGTGAAAATGTTCCGGTTTGCATGTTCATATTTCTGAGGAGGAAAGTATTTTGAGGGAGAATGATGTTTTGGATGGGGAGCATTTCACCTGCACGACTTCAGTGGGCCACTCCTTATTGAAATAAGATTTATGACTTCAGTTTGAACAGTGCAATTCCCTTTTAGGAGGGCTGCCACAGCAGGCTTCCTTCTCTGCTGTTAGCTCCACATACAGCAGAACATCTGCTCTCTGAATTAAGGATCACACTGTGCATTAATTACACCTGCTGTGCACTTTTTCCAATGACTTCCAAACCACCAGTGGATTGATTTTAGTCTAATCTTGCTGTTCTTAATACCATACTGAGAAAGACTCTGATAATACGATGTCATAAACCTCATCTGTGCATTTAATCAGATAGTTAAGAGATCCTGTTTATATAAGCAACAAGACAATTTTCAATCAAATTACATTTCAGCTGAAAATTCATTCATTCAAGAAAACAGCAAAACCAGATCACCTTTTAAGGCAGTTACGCTATGCCCTCACAGGAGCAGAAGACTTGCTTGATTTCACTTAACTCAATTAGCTGAAAATCAGCCTACTCTGCCAGAACAGGCCAGAGCTGACGTGCCTCGCCACTGTCCATCTGGTATGGCATGACTGAGCTTTTTCTATGGTTGTTCCTAGTTCCTGCAATCTCTTCTTAAATGACCATCTCTTAAAAGCCAACATGACCAAGTGTGTCCTCACTTAAAAGTTTCAGTAAAGATACTCTTCATGTATTTGTGAAGTGTTTATGTTGCCTTAAATTTTACGCATAATTTAGATGTTTATATAGACATACACATTTAATTTTCAACACAAGCATATACATAGAGCCTAAAACACGCTAAGACAGGCCATCATTACTGCTGTTTATTGCTGTTCTGCTTCTTTTTGCTACTTGAATAAGCAGCTTTAGTCCTACTGTCCCCATCACCAATCAGGCTTCAACAATCACCTTTACACACTGAAGCAAATAATAGTATGAGTTCATACTTGAGACCAAAAAGCTCATTAAAAAACATTACTTAACTGAACAATTAAAGTTCTTTCCCATATACAAGTGAAAACCCAAATTATGAAATATAATTTTTTGCCTTTTCATATATATAACCCTGATACATATTAAACTATATGATTTTTCATGAAAGTCACATTTATGCTGTGTATTTTTAAAACATTTTTTTGTTTCTATGCATGTGTACACACACACAGAGAACATTAGGAACTCAATGAATCTGAGGGATGCAAGAATCCAGTTAGTTAAGGAGGTGTGAAGATACAGTTCTGGAAAGTAAAGCTGCCTTCTTAAGACTTGTCCTACATCATCAATATATGGTACAGCAAAATAAATACGGTATGCCACAGAAAGCTTTAAAGAAGATAATAGGCTAAAAAGCCAACATGATTTACAGTACCACAAAAAAGGTTGACAACAGTATCGGATCTATTATGTTCCATTACAAAAACCCCAACATTTACAGCTACTTAGTGAGGTCATAACTACCGTAACAGAGATAATGCCTTCATACCAAGAAGTCTGAAATTTATTAAATCCTTTGTAAGTACAACAACTCTTCAAATTCTGTCCTTGAATGTTGCACAGTTGACTAAAAAACCTGCACCACAACCAAGATCAAACACTACAGCTAGAAATTTGTAAGACTACATTTGGTAGCACTCACTGGGAAATCTTAAAGCCTATTACAGTAAACCACACTAAGGTTCATTAAAATCATAATTTATATGGACTATTTTTACATTGCTGTGCAAGCAGAAGCAATGAAAAACACTGGCAAATGCTAAAGTACATCCTTTTTAATATGGCTATTCTTAGGAATCTAAACCAACCCAACTGATTTCTTTGAAGCACTTACATTGGGATAATATTCCATCACCAATAAATACTCCATACGGCCATCTGCAGTGAATCTCTCATCCCCCACAATGAAGCGGGCAATGTTGTCATGTTCCATCAGTGGAATCCTGTAAATGTTCCTCTCATTGACAAAGTTCTGACGATTAGCAAAAGAAAATACTTTCACAGCAACTGGACGCTCATCTAGGGAGCCTTTATACACCGCCCCATATCGTCCCCGGCCAATCAACTGCAAAAAAATGTAAATAATTAGTTCACTAAATAACAAATGAAGACAAAATCCGAGGTTTCACTCTACACATTGTACGCCAACTTTTGTGCTGACTTATACTATCAAAATTAGTGAATAGTCAATATTTTGTATTGAAAACTAGAATTAGAATACTATCATAAAAGCTATTTTGCAGCTGGAAACCTCAGGACAGGCCAGTTTAGATCTTAATTAATTGATCTATAGTCTGAATACCCAGTAAATAAATGATAATCTATTCGGCAGTTTCATATATAGAATCAATAAAATCTATGTGTTTTGTGCTGCTAATTCTCTTATTAAAGTTCTGCCTACTAAACATTTGTAACTTATGAGATAAATTTTAATTAACTTCAGAGATCACGGACACGAAGCTGAAGTTCTTAGGTCTAAGATAGCTTTATAAGCTGTACCTTTTAGGTTAGTAATAACAATATATCCATTTGTAGTGCAAAACAGGTATCAAAAGAGGTACGCAGGTTTTAACAGAAAAGAATACTTAATTCCTTACTACCTGTGAAACTTTATTTGAGCCCCCACTATGTTACAAAGTCCACAGAACAGCCTTTCCCATCTCCATGGCAACTGAAGAAAGATGTGATCTCTCCTCTAAACCAAAAAGTAGGACCACCTTCAGAAAGAGTCCTAGTTTCTAAAGCTCAAAAATTTCTAACTACGTAAGAATTTAAACATCTATTTAAATCAAATAATTTTCAGGAAGACCTAGACATGAAAGTGTAAGGATTTCACAGAGCAGTACCTTTTCACTTTTAAAATACTTACAAATGGACGAGAAATGGGAAGCAGAAGGGTTACAAAAGTAATGTTTCTAAAGATGATAAAATTGTCTAAAAGGAAAGTTTGCAACAATAAAGTATCCTTTAACAGATAGACTTCCCGTTTCTCAGTCCTCCTATATCAGCGAATTGCAAAGCAGCAGCGAGTCACTTCAAGGTACTAACTCAAAATGTATTCCCCGCCACCTCAAGATGTCAAAAGGCAAACACGGGTTAAGGCAATTTGTTCCACGGCACCCCATGACTGGGGGTGAGGAGTCAGCTCCTTGGGATTTATGGAAGAGGGCAGAAGACCCCATAGCAGATCTCTCCACCAACAAAGTCACTGCTTTTTCCAAGACCACATATCAGTATGAGTAATTTCATCTGGGGCTTTGCACACTTCTACAATACGCATCATTAACACCCTTGTAAACTCTGCTTCAAGTACTTTTTTGTTGGCAGAAGGCACCCAAGCTTCTTTGCTGATTAGCCTGCTGTGACCACTAACCCACACCATGCTGCATGTCTGCAGTCTGCATCTCTAGGTGTGATTTCTAACGGGCAAAAAAAAGTACCACTCTCTGAATCTCTCTCAGTCATTCTATTGATTTATTTCTGGCTAAAAGCTTTTAAAATTTCCGTAAGTTCTATCAAGCATACCAACTGAAAGCATAACATTTTGCTGTTTTCTGATGATGTATCTAATACCAAGCTGAGTAGAAAGTTCTGGTTGGCCTCTAGTTGCCATGGAGATAGACAGTAGCCCACTGTGAAGAATGACCCTACATAAATGCACCACTACTGAAACATACTACCCTATCTGCAGTAAATTCTATATTCCAATAGTGTTACTAAAGCATTTCAAATGACTATGGTGTGACATTGTACTTAAAAGCAATCAGTGTCAAGCAAAAAGATGGATCTTTTGATGCGATGCTGAAATAGAGCACATCCCAATTTCCCCCCATTACCTCCCAGTGTTCAGTATTTTCTTCTCAAGGTAGAACACGTTCTAGATAATACCAACAATATTACTAACAAAACCAGGCAAAATGTAACTGCGGTAACCTTTTTTTCTTTTAATTTCTTCTTTAAACTATGATTTAGAAGGAAACGTTACAGGAGCACTGACGCATTCATTTCTGTAACTATACCTGGGAGGTGAGAGGACCACAAGCGTTACACTGAATAAAAACGGAGATTAAGAGACTGAGCTGAACATTTACCTCCAATAACTTTAGATTATCCAGATCCAATGAGGGCTCTGATGCTGCTGCCTCCATCATGTTCATACTGTGCAGACCCTGTTTACGGTCTCCTGTGGAAGGGGAGGGAATCAGACAGTTTACTTTTTTTGCCATGCTACAGTGAACACAATACAACTTACCTGGGACTCGGCAAAAATACGTATGGTAGGCAAGGACATAGCAAGTAAAAAGGAACCCTGTAAAATCTTTTTGGAGTCAGTAAATCAGCAGTGAAGGTGCTGATAGCTACAAACTTAAGGCTATCTGCTACACAACTATTTTGATAATTGAATGTCACTGGCAATAACTGTAAAGCATGCCCACAATCTCAATTAAGCTGTGCTGAGCAGAGAATTTGTGGAAGAAAAATGGGTCCCAAAATGCCAGCTTGGAGAAATGATAAATCTCTCTGGTCTGTTATGAATGGGCTATCACCATAAAGTGTCAGAGGGGAGAGAAGGGAGTGTTATGTACAAGCGTATAATAGGGACTGGGGAGAACAGAAGACATAAGTATAAATTTGAGAAACAGTCAAAAGAACAATCTTTAAAAAAATAAAATAGGATTGTTAAACCCTACCTGCAAGCATCCTGTATCCAAAGAACAGAGCAGCAATCAAAACAGCCAGTACAGACACAGATGCAAGGGCAATAACTATAGTCTCATCTCGATGAAAAGAATGAGAAGAATCTGAAAGAAAACAAGATGAAGACTTTAATTATAAATATGAAAGAATCAGCAATATAAAACATGTAATTGTTATTACAAAAATGAGAAAAAAAATTGTACTCTGGGTTGTAAAACATTGCACACTTTCTTATTAAAACCTAGGGATGTCAAAAGAGCGGATTGGCCCAAACACAGCTGAGCACCCGTGTGTCAGCAGCTCTTCCCAGCCTTTCTTTGCCACCATAGAGAGGCACCAACAGCAGAAAGTGAATGTTCTATCTAGCTGGCAAAGTTCAGCCCAGCCACACAAGGCCAAGTCGATGCACTCCTGCTCTGCTATCTGTGCCACAATCCAGTTCCCCGGTATGAGTCAGGTTTGTAACATTTACAAGTTGGGTTTTTTTATTACTTTTCCCCGAATGAAAATCTCAAAAATGGTTGCTAATAGTGCTGCAAGTATGATGAAAACTGATTATTGTATTCAAATATCTACAACATACATTAGATACAAGTCGATTTGTGCAAATATTTCAAAAATATTTTGTGGTTTTAATTTGTTCAGTGCTCAAGATAATTTTTAGCATAATTCTCACTCCTTAATTTAAAAAAGGACAGAGATACCTCCACAGACTGCAGCAGAATATCAGGAAACCTGCAGCAGAGTATCAGGAAACCTGAAACAGTAATAAAAACCTAAACAAGATTAAATAACCAGTTTTATTGAGCCTTTTTTTAAATTAACATTTGATTTTTGTCAAAATATATCTTGGTTGTTGCTTTTTTTCCCACAGGGGGAAAAAGTTTTCATGAAAAAGATCTGTTAGTGTCTTGAATGGTTAGCTTAATCCTTCTCCATGTCAGACTCCAGTCTTGCTTCTTGCAGCCATATAAAAATTCAGCGACTTTACTATAAAAATTTATTACTGCAGATATTCCTCTGATGTCAGAATCACTGGAATGTGGCACTACAAGGCCTCATTTACTTTGGCTTCAAAACCAAGTTTGGGAACCATGTCTAAACTTGTCTTATATATTGCTAAAAGTATCCTTAAAAGACTGTAATGAGCCCTAACTATGCTAAAACCACAAAATATAAAATGCACACAAGGCTTAAACATTGGGTAAACTTTTAGGTGAGACTGCAATACAATTTATCCCAGTCTACACTAGCTGAATAAACTGACAAATTTACTTCACTTGAACTGCATTTAAGATAAATTAAACATGATTAATTTATTCCAATTCCCAGTGTGGACAGACACAAGAGAACCAGATAAGAAGAGAAAGCAAATTTGTAAGACAACAGCTTCCACTTTTACATAAGCATAATGTTAAGAGGAAATAATAAAAAGCTGGTAAAAGAAAATAACCAGAGAGTTTCAGCTGTGATAGAAGTATGTGAAAAATCACCCACCAAAAATAACATGCAGCTTATATCTGATAAATCCTTTAAATAAGAAGCAGCTTGTGATAATCCCAACACCATCACATTTAAATTTGTTCAGTCAAAAGAAATACCAGCGCTACTGATTCTGATAAAATAAGTTTCACCAAGAAAAGCAGCTATTGCCACAGAGCACTGTACTGAGGAAGAAGTGTTGTGACTTTCTTTGCAAGGAGATTAAAAGAAACACGTTACAATTCTCCTCCAAATGCTGAATTCAAAACATACACACACACACACATATATATTAAAAAACATCATAAAGGAAACTTACATCATACAAAGTTATATGAAATAATACACAAGTGTAAGAAGCTGAATAACTGTTGGCAAGGAAATTACTAATATTTTTGTGAATGGAGTTTACATTTTATTGGCTTATCTTTTAAAATAGATATTAAATGTGGCGGACTTTTGCATCAGTTCAAGATAGTGCATAGCATATACTAAGAAAATGCAGGTTTTGAGGGGCTGAGCTTTTTGCTGTAATCTCAGCTCTATTTTCTTTGATAACAGACCTAGAGTGCAGCCATCGGCAACCTTCCCATCACCACTGTTTATCAAATGCTATCCGAAACCCAAGTCTGATTGCTCTACTTTAGCTCTTTGTACAAAGGGTTAACAACATGCCTCTTCTACCCTGGAACAGGATCTTGCTGTTCTTCCACTGCTAGCATGGCCCAGGGCAAGGGCATCAGCAACACTGGTTATTTAGCAGGTCTGGCTGCACTGGCACACTTGCTCTTTCTCCCCTTAGAAGCTTGTGAATGGTGGCATTATGCAGGCTGCAGAGCCACTAGAAAATCTCCAAATAACAACGTTTTGTGCCGATCAGCTGTAGAAAAACATGCAGAGAAAAAGGACCATTGCTTTCTCCTTCCTTGACAGACCATCCCCTCTGGGGGCTCTTTCTATTTAGGGGGTAGCCGTGCAGCCGCCAGGTAACCTCAGAGCGCTCCCTTGGCTTTCAACAGGAAAGAACGTTTTAGGTTTTTTTAAAGCAAAGTTGTTTCTTAAATCTTAGATTGGCTTATCTCGAACCAATTTTTGATTCTTATAAACATTTAAAAATAATGTTGTCAATATTCCAAAAGCAAAGTCTGTCCTACAGGGTGAGTTACTGTTTTCAGGTTGTTGAGCAACATTTATTTTAAGAATAAATACAAATTTCTTAATAAGGGCAACTGAACATCTCAATGGAGTGGTAACATGCAGCTCAAAACAATACAAGTGGGTAAAACGCTGCATATGATGGCCAGTCATTTCCCAGCAAGAACAACCTTACTGTCTTTTACTTGTAAATCTACATAAAAAGAAATGCACGAAACACTGTAACAAAAAGCCCAGATGGCCCCAAAACCCCCATAAAGTATTGTTTCTATCTGCCATCTATCTGCTATCTATCTGCTTTGTATGACTAATAACTTCTGATGTTGTCAGATTATCAAACTTTCTTAAATAGAACAAAAAAGATACGTCACTTATTGACCCAGTTTTAAAACCTTCCAAAGCTTAACTAGAGTCTTATTAAATAATTCAGGTTTTCAATCCATCTCTTTCTTCGGATATATTTCACCAGCCTTGCCTTTTAAATGCCTGTACGAGAAATGCTAGCAAAGCCAAAACCTGAAAGGACCTCTCCAGGCACTTTTCGAGGTTCACATTTCCTCTTTTATCTACTTTTACGTACAATACTGCATATTTTATTATACATATACATAAGCACACAAGCCGTATTTCTCTTGGTATTAACTGGAGATGCATTTTAATTAACTCACCAGAGGGCACATCAGTGTGGGTCAATAAAAGTAATTACTGACCTTCAAGCAAGGCACTTTTTAAATAGGCATGTAAAACACACACCTATGCAAATTGCATGTTTTCTTCCATGAACATAGTCCTGTCCAAAAAACCCATGAATGCTTATGATCAGGAAATTGAACATGAAAATTTATTTGATATCTCACTTCTTATCAGTAGTTCTAGATGCATCACAGAGCACAAACAAAGATTTTTCTGAAGACTTTGTTGGTCTGAAACGGTTAACAACCCCATTCCCAAACCAGTGGACTCTGGTTTTGAAGTTTATGTACAAAATGCCAAGACAGCTGCCCCACACCTTCAGTATTTTTTCATCATGTCATAGTACAAATTGACTTTAAACATGCGTAACTACTATTCAACCACCGCATTTGAGTTTCTGGGATCATTACCAATATTTGGGCATTTCTTCAGTGACAAATGCAAACTGAACGATGAACAAGCTGTCAAACACCAGTGTCAAATTTCAGACTGGGAAGACTGGTGTCTGAATATTAATTCCCAAACCAATGTATAGCATAAAAAAATCAATAGCATATGCTGAGCAGAATTAGCTGCAGACTCTAGAAAATCCAGTGACTGAGGAGTTGACGGCTGAGCCAAATTCCACCTACGCTTGTATGCATTAAGTATCAGCAAAGCTTCCTCAAGTTTATGTTACTGTTGCTGAAAGCAGAGGTTAGTGCAGTTGCTTGTTTCACTGCTATTTATGTGTGAGGTTTTTATTTCCAACTTCCACTTAGGCTCCCTGATCTAAAACAAAACCTGACAAAACAAAAAAATTAAAACCAACAGAAACTGTTGTAAGGCCTGGAACACCGTAAGAGCCAACTTCTTATCCCACTTGGATGGGAAAGGGAGAGTACCACTCACAGGACTACCCACTCTTCAAGCAGTACTGTGAGGATGCCATTCAGAAGGCACTCAGCACATACACACTTCTACCCTGAAACATTTCTGCCAGTAATTCTGACACTAGTCAATATTTTTCTGAAGTCCACCAATCCCATCACAAAGAAATATCAGAGCAAAAAGCATAAGTCTTTTTTTTTTTCCCTTGATTTTTCCCCCTAAATAAGAAAAAGAAACAAAGCTCGACTCGTATTAAAAATGAGACGACCTCCTTCTGGCTGGGGAGCAGCTGGTAAACAACAAGCCACCATTCCCAGAAGCGTCCTGACCTCACCATCAATAAAGAGCTTGTTTTCTGGTTCCAAAAACCCAAACATAACAGCTCCTGTGTACAGAGAGAATTTTGTTGAAGGTACACACAAATAATTGAGAAAGTATTTCAGAGCACACTATGAAGGGTAATGCTTCTAGTACTCAGAAGTGAGTCATCTGGCTGAACCCAGCCCTGCACTTCAGATACTCCCTGCAGGCACTTCTACCACATTCAAGATTTCTCTCTCTCAGGCATCACTGCCACAATAGTTTCCAAGCACTTATACAATATCTTTGCTCATTTTTATTTTTTTTTAAATTAAGCTTCCATGTTGCCACACATGGAGGTTGTCTACTGCTGCCTTCCGAACCTTCCACAGGATTGACACAGAATGAAGAAAGCTGGCAGTGCTAACAGCATCAGGAGGAATAATATTCTTCCTTCAAATTAACTTTTCTGCTATAGATATAAGCTTGTAATATTAATGCAAAAGTATTCCAACTCGTGCTTATGCTTGAAAAAGCTTTGTTTATTACTCTGTAGTTCAACTGTTAAAATTTAAAGCCTTTTTTATATGTTTCCTGTTTCTCTGCTTTAAAATTAGAATTTATCCTATTAGCAAAGAAAGTTTTGCGAAGTCAGAGAAAACTTGAGACCAAACCAGGTAACAACAGCCAATGGCAAAAGACTCTGTAAACATACAGAACTCTTCCCTGGGAGCCAGAAAGAGGATGCTAATTCCTCTATCTTCCTCTCCCATTAGCAAATACTGTAAAACCCACAGACAGCCACCCCCTCTTAGCTCTCTCCACCCCAATATATCTTCCCTCTGTGGCCATCCCTGATAAAGCATCAACTAATCCCCTACTACTGACATTACTGTGTCAGTTCAAGCACCAGATTCTGTGCTGTGAAGGTAAATTACTCCAGCCTAACTGACAAACCATGAGGAACTCATGCAGAGCTTTCACATTTCCTACTCCACCATTCAGCAGATTGTTGCTCCTGATACTACTACTAAAATTACAAGGTACGAAGTGAATAGAATGGGAAATGAAGAGAAGGAAGGATACTCTCCTCCTTACAGCGCCTGAAAGCTGTCCTGAAAACTACTCTCTACTGCTAGACCAACGATGCTACACCATGATGGCCACAGAGCTCCCTGCGACACCATAGCAATCATCATTATGATGAGACATCTTAAGGCAGCCACAAGACAAGGCGCTGAGTGTTAGCCCTACTGAAAAACTAGGCATCCCATGGGGAAAAATTTGATTGTATAATTAAAGGCAGTATCACAACACAAACACACACGAGGAGTTGGCCTTAAAACTGTGCAAGCAACGACATTGTTTCTTTCTAATCTTTAAACACTCTGGTATGAAACCTTAGGCTTTGAAATGTTGTTTCAATGCTATGTATTTATATGGGGGTGATCATATAATAAAGGACATTTGCACACAAATTCCCACAAGATCTCTATATTGCTATTATAGCTTTTCATTCCATTTTTAGAAATCTGCTACTCTTCATGTAAATGACTCACAGCTGTGTATCTGTCACAAAGTAGTAAATAATTCTAGAAAATATGCGTGTGTTTAAGTTTAGATACACATTGTATAAAAACATTTTAGAGAAACATACAATTATTCTATATAATGAAGATCAGTTTTAAAAATAATTACCTTCGTTCCCACAGAATTTCTGGTATCAATGTATCAGAAGCCAAGTGGTCTTACAGCTGATAGGTACCAAAATATTAGTATTTTTTTAACTTGCCATATCACCAAGTAAGTAGCAATGTTAGTCTCCAGCAAGTAAGGAAAACAGAACCCTTTAACCTCCACAGCACAACAATAACATCTGATTCTTCAAAACAACTACAGCTGTATGGACTCTGATCAAAGCCAGTAAAATTACACAGGGACTCAAAGATCTACAGATCACTTTAAAAAGAAGCAGTCTTCACGCCATCCTACAACTATTTCTTTGATGTGATAGATTCAATATGTTCATTACCAATCTGTTGCAGAAGTTGCTTTTCCATTAAGGAATCTTAATGATACTGAGGATGAGATCAGAAGCATGAGGGGAAACCTTACGGTTCAGTCATCAGCACAGCGCGATGAAGGCTGAAGTGTGGGGGCAACGTGGCCTTCAAGCTGCAGATGACTGCAAATGTGCTCTGCAGATTGGAAAAGAGACTTTTCAAGTATAATTAATTCTACTTGCTTTTAAAGTCGCATTTCTTTTCATAGAAGCCCTGCACAACTGTCATGACAGCGATAAGATCACAGTCCTTTGAAAAAGCATACAATTAGCAATATTTTCCAAGCGCCCACAGATCTCAATCAAAATCTGTTTATCTGTTGTGTCTACACATAGCTTGTACCAAACGTGTCCTAGAAATCTACAAAGTGTAAAAGAAGCCCTCGTCCCTTACTGTGCTCTAGCAGCGCATTCTAACCAAACCAAACCACCTCATCGGGTCTTTTTTCTCCTCTTTTCTGGATAGTAATCAACACTTCTTTCCAACCAGCTGACCACTACCTCATTCCTGACCCACTGTCCCACAGCAAGAGAGTTCAGTCTTCATCATGCTAGAGTAAATGACAAGAAAGCCTCCAATATAAACACTATACCAAAACAACTTGAATTATTTTACGTAAATCTTAAATTCATTCAGTGCAGGAAACAAAATGTGGAAAAAAAAAAAAAGCAGAGAACTCAAAATTAAGAAATATGTTAGTAGCCTTTTAGATACCATGGACATGTGTCAGATTTCACATATGTAAACAAGAATCTCAATCACACATCAATATAACTCAATGCATTCAAGCGCACATTTTCAGTTAAGCTGGAACTACAAGGTCAGAATACCTTGAAGTTATATTCTACAGACCTTTACAATGAAGGTCCAGCAGGAGCTATTGCCAGTTTTCCATTAAACCTATGCACAGGTGAGAATGATGAAAGGAAAAAACCCCAGCATTTCATTAACAACTTTAGCCATTCACCTAAGCTTTTATAGGCACAAGAACATATACATAAAAAAAATATTTATAGTTTTAAAACAACTATTATCCCAGTTCTGATGTATGAGCCTGCACATTTGAAATGAGGATGCATTCTTCTGTAAGCGTGTGACAAACTATTAATAAAATTAAAATCCATGTCCAAATTTTGTAATAAGATAGTCTAAAATGTAAATATCTGACACCTATCAAGCGACCACCTCCAATATTTAAACCATTAAGGTGAGAAACGTTATTTCACATACAATTTTTGGAGGCACCGGAATGCACAATGCAGTTAGCAAGAAAACTTCCGTGGAAGAGGGCGGAGGACTCAGTGCTAACGCAGGTGAAAAGCACAACAGGAACTGTATTTTTTGTGGGAGATGGTGCAACATTCTTTTAACAAAATAATCCTGCCAACCAGTAACCCAAAGGCAATTTTCTTTCATAACTGAAAACGGATGTTTTCCCTGGACTTAAGAGCAAATCCCTGGTTTCTAGTCTATTGGCTTAGATGAAGCAGAAAATTTGCACTTAGTTCTCATTGTTCCGTTATTTGAAGAGAAGATTTAAACAGTCACCAAAATGTTCCCACTTTGCACTTAGCATCATTGTATTTGACCAATTTTAACTTTTTATATAAAATGCTATACACTTCTTGTCATGAAGTGTCCTTTACGACACATCTTTTCATGTTTCTCTCCACATCAGGAGAGCTAAAATTTTAATTCATTTTTCACACAATTGCATCGCTGTATGGAACCTGAGCTGTAAGAAAGCACCAGATTCTCATGAGACTTACAGTAACATCATGACCTGGCAGCGATGCATCACAGGTTCTGTCTGCCTCCTCAGAGAATGCCTCAAAACATCATACAGCTTGGGCTGTAAAATTTATTTTCCATAGTATGCTCCAGAGGAATCCTGTTACACACAGAAGGCAGTCATTCGTGATGGCAGTTTCAGTGGGCAGATCTCTCTTTAAAAATCTGCTGAAGAAAATGCTGTTTAGATTTCACCTTTTGGGCTGTGTCTTGAAGACAAGGGCTCCCCCACTGCCCTTGTGGCCAGGCAGCCTGACAGGTGGAATCCATCCTCCTCTGGGGTACCAGCTGCCACCAAACACCTGATCCAGAGCCAGGCTGTGGGTATTACATCTGCCTTTTTTGCTCGTTTCGCAACTGAAGGCTGCATGGATACATGAAACTTAAAAATTAAGCATGTGTGGTAATTTCTTTGGCAGTAAAGTGGGTTATGCCATCCCTAAGGGTTCTGTCTTTAATGACTAGATGGAGAGGTGAATTAGCAGCTTGTCACATTTGTAAAGAAGTAATTTCTGAGCTGGTAAAACACCCATACAACTTCCCTTTCTACCTTTTTATTCTGCGAGTTTGGGCACCTTCAGTGTAATTTCTTATACTACTGAACAGATCCTTATAATCATGATGTATGTATAATGAATAACAACTCAAAACCACCCCCAAATTTAGATTATCTTTCTGAAGTTCCTTATATATCAATAAATACCTGGGATACTACAGAGATAAAAGAAATATTTTTCTTTTAGAGGCAAAACTGCATTTGAGTACACCTCAACCTTGCCTTCAAGCTTAATGGAAAGTTAATTTAGGCGCTTAATAACGTATTGGGCTTCAATATCAAAATAAAATAGTCAGAAAAATGCTTTTTAATATAAAAGCTGAAAAAAAATTTACATTATCTCCTTATACTGATCTTGGACCAACAGGACTTCCTCCTTATCAAACCAAATGGTACCACTGGCTTTAACATAATGGCACTCTTTCAGCCTCTGTAAAAACACTGGATCAAATAATGCATGTACTGCAACTGGAAAAAAAAAAAAAGAAGTGCTTCAGAAAGCCTCTTCAAAGCTATTTTAAGTTATTTTAAATTCAATAGGCTCAACAGCTAAATATTTCACATTTGTAACGTTCCCAAGCGCTAAAAACAGAGCCCAAAAAATGACATCAAAAGACTGAAACTCCTATTTTTATATGGGTGAGCAAACAAACCAACCCCCCCAAACCTTTTAGAAATGGCAGCTCTGCCTGCATTTTTCATATCTTCCAGAGATCTGAAGCCCAGGAATTCTGTCTACCAACCGGTCGCTCTCCCCTCGCTCCCACAAACCCATGTCCCCCCCTCGCCAGCCACTTCCTTGGTGGGAAGGCTGTGCCAAGCCAAAGCAGGGTGCTGGGGGCACCCCGGAGGAGCGGTCTCTATCCAACAGAGCCAGCCCCAGCACGGAGGCATGATGCTGCGTCTGCCGGCCACCAGCCCTGCGCCGCCATGTACACAGAGGGCTGATGTCCTGTCACTAAAACTGCACACCACTGACTGAGGTTCAGGAATATTTTTTTTTCTGTCAACCTTCTCAGCAGGCAATGAAAAATGCACTGATTTAATGGACACGACTGTATGGGGTGTTTATTTCAAAATCATTTCCCTAAACATGCAATGAAATCTGAATTATAACACAATTTTAGACAAGTTACCTGTTCAAGTAAAAATTCAAAATCAATAAAAACAGGGTGAGAAAGAGTTCTGAAAAAAAACTTTCATTACACTTCTGGTTTATGTCCTAGTACTTCAGATCTAAAGTCCTAAATCAGCTTAATACTGTAATCCTCAACTGTAATCCTCAAGTGTAGCAAATATTTTAGTACCAAAACTCAGCTCTTCCTACTTACCTTAATTCAAGAGTATTTTTCTATACTTTCAGCACAACTCAGTATAGTGTACCTTCTTGCACATAGAAGGTTTTGTAATTGTAAATTTGAAGGCATGTGCTACAGAGCTGTGAGTTAAACCTGTCTGACATTTTAGAAACATTGATGGTTACTAAAGGTTGTGTTTGTCTGGCCAATGCCAATTCAAATAACACTCGTGGTATTCCAAAAGGTATGCATCTGCTCCAGCTCCTCCTATCGTGGTGTTCTGCAACAAGACAATCCACCTAGTGGATGAGGGAAAGGCTGTGGATGGTGTCTACCTGGACTTTAGTAAAGCCTTTGACACCATCTCCCGCAGCATCTCCCGGAGAAACAGGCTGCTCATGGTTTGGATGGGTGTACGCTGCACCGGGTAAAAAACTGGCTGGATGGCTGAGCCCAAAAAGTGGTGGCGAATGGAGCTACATCTGACTGGTGGCCGGTCACAAGCCGTGTTCCCCAGGGCTCTGTGCTGCGGCCAGTCCTGTTTAATGTCTTTACCAACGATCTGGATGAGGGGATCGAGCGCACCCTCAGGAAGCTGGCAGACGACACCAAGCTGGGTGGGAGTGTTGATCTGCTGGAGGGCAGGAAGGCTCTGCAGGGGGATCTGGACAGGCCGGACCGATGGGCCAAGGCCAGTTGCATGAGGCTCAACAGGGAGAGCTGCCAGGTTTTGCGCTGGGCTCACACCAGCCCCACGCAGCGCTGCAGGCCTGGGGCAGAGCGGCTGGGAAGCTGCCTGGTGGGAAAGGGCCTGGGGGTGCTGGGTGACGGTCTGCTGAACATGAGCCAGCCGTGTGCCCAGGTGGCCGAGAAGCCCAGCGGCATCCTGGCTTGTATCCGAAACAGTGTGGCCAGCAGGGCCAGGGCAGTGATTGTCCCCCTGCACTTGGCACTGGTGAGGCCGCACCTCAAATGCCGTGTTCAGTTTTGGGCCCCTCACCACAAGACACAGAGGTGCTGGAGTGTGTCCAGAGACAGGCAATGAAGCTGGGGAAGGTCTAGACCACAAGTCTTATGAGGAACATCTGAGGGAACTGGGCTTGTTTAGTATGGAGAGGAGAAGACTCGGGGGGACCTTACTGCTCTCTCCAACTACCTGACAGGAGGCTGTAGGCAGGTGGGGGTTGGTCTCTTCTCCCAGATAACAAGCAACAGGGCAAGGGGAAACAGCCTCAAGTTGCACCAGGGGAGGTTTAGATTGGATATCAGGAAAAAATCCTTCACTGAAAGGGTGGTCAAGCATTGGAACAGCTGCCCAGGGAAGTGGTAGAATCATCACCCTTGGAAGTGTTTAAAAAACACATATATGCAGTGCCTGGGGACATGATTTAGTGATGGAATTGGCAGTCCTGGGTTAACAGCTGGACTTTTCCAAACCTAAATGATTCTATGATTTAGAAGGACAAAGTCTAACATGAAAGCACATGTCCCGTTTTCCCATTAATCCTCCCTCATTCCCATTTTCCCCAATCATCTTCTCTACATGGCCACATAATTTCTAACTTTTACCAGATTCTCTTTTTAGGACTTAAATATTTTAAGACTTTTGTAACTTTAAGGTAACGGTAATCGTTACATTTCTCCACCCTCTAACACTGTACTTTGCCTTACCAGGTATTTCCCAGATGAAATTACTGTTGGAAGGAACTGAGTGATGAAGCAAAAAGCAGGAAGCTGAGGTCAGCCAAAAATCCCCCTCCTATCTCGCACCAGGGTCCCTGAGGAACACAGCGAGCAGTATCTTCCCTTCTTCTCCCTTAGGCACTCTCATTCAGTCAGCATCAGCAGCTCTCAGTCCCTCTCACTCCCACTCCTTGCTCAGCTCCCATCCAGCACCGGGTCATCACTGAAGACGCCGCTCTCTCTGCTGCAATCCCGTGTCCATGTCGGTGAGCAGAGGTGGCCAGCAGAGCAGCTGAACCTCTCCTTGTTCCTGCTGAGAGCTGTCTTTCCTCCCCAGCTGAGAGGCTTTAGCAGGGGCTATTTCCCTCTAACCCTATCCCTGCTTAAATGGAGATTCAGCTGGCTTCTGGGCAAAAGAATCTGCTTCTCAAAGATACTTCACAGATATGAGATGCAGCTGTTTGGGGACATCCTTGAGCAGAAGGAAATTAAGGACAGAAAAGGCTGCAGAAACCTGACAAGCCCAACAGAGCAGTCAGGAGGAGACAGAGGCATGGCCAGCACTCAGCAGGGTAAGAAGCTGAAACAGTGAGAATGACCCAGTGAGGAGATAAAGACTTTAACCTCAGGAGGACCCTAGCAAGATCAATAATCTCCACCGACATGCAGCTTCTGTTTCCAAGGCATCAGCTGGAGTGACCTTCTTCAGATAGATAACTGTATCTTGTATGAGGGCACACGACTGCATACATTAGATATGTGTAAATGCCTTTTTTTTTTCCCCCTAAAGGAAAGAAAAAATTTCCAGAATTTGAAATACAAAGCTGTATTTGGGTTCTGTTTCTGGCTCTGATACAGAATAGCCTGATCTTAGGTAGGTTACTTTGTTGCTTTGTGCTTTACCTTGGCCAGTTATATAATGGGAAAAAAACAGTACCTTCGCTAACTTCAAAGATTATTCTGATTATGTTAAAATAACATGAAGATGAAAAAGGCAATAATGATAAATAGCAATCCTTAGTTTGCACTTATGCAAAATCCTTCTACAGATCTAAGTACTTGATTTCAGATGAAATACAGACATCGTTTGATGTTCATTTCTCGCAGCACAAGTGCCAGCTGAGGCATCCCTTGCCTCCTACTCCCAGGTGCCTGCTCCAGCCCAGCGGTGCCCCGACAGCTGCACTGTACCACTGTGGTTACGCTGAGCAGGGAACTGGGTACAAAAGCCAACGGGAGAGACCGTGGGAGGGGAGGAAGGACAATATCTAAGGCAACACCCCTGCCAAAACAAATATACATCAATCAAGTACAAAGGCTGGTATCAAAGCTATCAATTTGTGTTACGCCGTGGGTATATGAAAAATACAGCTGACTTCACTTGTATAACATGTTCTGTCTGCCCTACAGTAACAAACTTGTTTCAAACCATGAATAAATATTTCAACACAAATCTGAATAGGTCACAGGGAGATATTTCATAATCCTATGGAACTGATTTGCTAACAATGTTGGAATCTGCATGATTGCGAGATTTCACAGACTGAATAAAACTTTTACATATTAAATGATACAGCTTCTGTAATTGTTCTACTTGAAACATATTTTCAATGTAATTAAAAATTTTCTTAGATCAGTCCCTGAAGTTGTCACAGTCCGAGTAGTGGTTTCAGCTGTTTTAATAACGCTGTACAATTAAACTACAGACTGAGATTTTTATCTTCACAAGACACTTATTTACACAAATACTGTAGAAATTAGAATGGGAAAAGCAACCTTTTAAAAAATGAATACCAAGTAGGCTTCTGTCAATCTGATTTACTTAAATTCTGAGTGTACCATTAAATCCTGTTAAATGAATGGCAAAACCCAAGTCCCACTAAACAAATAGAAACTCTTTTTGTGAAACAACAAAATAAAATTAAACTTGAGACTGACTCCTTCCTGACAGGTGTTCCTGCTTTAACACATCACAAAATACAAGCAGTCATAGCCAAGGTTTTCAAATGACTTCTTGTTCCCAAATGGACACCATTAAAGCATTCCTAGATTCAGTGAAGACACTGTGAAACTTGCCCACTTTTAATACATACTTGTTTGGTCACCCAACATTTAAGACACCCCCAACCATCAGTCTTCTCCATATTTTTGCCCATTGTTCTCATGCTACTCTTACAAGAAATCACGCTTAAGAAGATGCAATTCTATAAGTTTTATTAAACTGAAAATGCATAATCAGGACAAAAATGAGGATTTACAATTGCCAACTGAAAGGGAAAACACCAATCAACTTTACACTTTCAGCCTGCACTACAGTTTGGTGGTTGGGGTGTTTTGTTTGTTTTCTTTGCTTATCTTTTCTAACAATTTGCAGGTAATCACACCAGTTATGCCTCCGAGCAGGTACCGTCCTATTATTGAGACGAGTTCTGTTTCCCAATCTATCCTTTCAAAAAGGAAATCCAAGTGTCCTATGATTTCTATTATACTTACAAAATACACTTGTTATTTTTCTTCCTAAACTTCCCTTTGCTGTAAGATTTCAAATGCAGGAAAGGTCTGTCAAGAGCCCAGTTGACCACAATAATGTAGCAAGTTGTCAAATACTTGAGCACATTTCTACCGCACAATTAAAATATAGCCACATTACAGCTGTAAGCCAATATTCAAACTTTAAAAGGCATTTGCAAATACGGATTTTCTTCTCCAGAAGAAAAAAATTGCTGCTGACAGCACCTACCTGGTAGCTATTTCAGTTTACAGCAATCTAGAATGAATGAAAAAGCCTGCCTTCCGATCTCATCTCAAGGGCTCTATCATAACACAGGCCTGCACCACGCCAATTGCACTTTTGGGAATAAGACACTGCTACTGACATAACCCATTACAATGATTACAAATACATTAACACTGTGAAGAAATTCATGACATGCTTCGGGCATCACTGTGGCACTGACTGTGCTAGGCTATTTGTCAGGTCCTGCTTAAGCAGAAACTGTAAACGACTAAAAGTGATCATTTCAATTCTAGAAAAATCTCAGAATTTACCAGTTTATGCCCACTTACCAACTCATAAGTTAGTATGTAAGAGTGTGCAGGCATAAAATGAACGTGTCTTTGATGAACACTTAGGTGACATATGACCTCAGCTAATTAAATATTTAGCGCCATACTCCCCCACATATAGCAAACTTCTGTTCCACAGCAAATATAACGTGGTGACCATGCAGCCAGAGTCCTTCTAAATGCAGGACAGTGCTCACCTCCACTCCCTGCTCTGTGCAGTCTACTACTGGTTATAATGCTATATACACTAGCTCAGTGTAGAATGAAGTTCAGCAGAGTTGGGAGAAGCTATTCAGACCGGTATCTTGGGCACCTTATTTCACTTGTTCTATTCTGGAATATTCAGTGAAATTGAGGATTCACAATTAATGAGTTTTCCCCATCAGCAAAACTTCATTATTACTGTCTTCATAACAGGTATCTTAATACCCTAAGACTATTATGAATAAAGTTTGCCCCCACAGTACAGCTTGATGTTTCCTGTTCAAACTAAAACGATAATTTCAAAAAAATAAACCCATTAACTGATCTGTATAAAACCAGGAACAACAATGTTAGCATACCTGAGCTATGCAGTTGAAATCTCAAATTAGTTTAAAATCTTTCCCTTGATGCTCTCTCTCCCACTGCCATTACACACTAACTATTCTCTTAGTGCTGGACAGAATTTGTCTCCTGTTGAACCCTCCAAAGCTGAGCAGCGTTAGCTCACATCTTTCTCAGCACTCCCTCATTGCCAGTGTGCCTGTACAAGCACTGTTTGCAAGAGCTGCGAGCCCCATGGACAGCATCTCTTCCCGAGCTCCTGGCACAGCACTCAGGAGATGTGTAATGCTTTTGGTTTACAGGCCATATTTATTTCACCCACACACATTTTTAGTTTGCTCTGAAGATGCTATGAATGGCTCCGCAGCTGGGAGTGCCTAACGTAGGTGTGTGCAGCGCTCCGCTCTCCTAACCCTACGTGTGGTGGGGAACACTTCCCAGCTTCATCTGCACGGCTAACAAGTGCATGAATGATCTGCTGACAGTGGTGATGAAAGCAAAGAGGCTCAAGTTAGTCTTCAGGGTCATTAAAAAACTTTTTCAAAGACCAGTTTAAATATTTTCTGTATGTTCATCTGTCACTGACTTCTAGTAGTTTCCTGCGCTTTATTTCACAGTAAGTTTTCACCAAGTTTTCTCTGCTTTCCCATCAGTGTCTGGACCTGCATTCAAAGGACAAACATTGCCAAGTGTAATTCACTGTGGCTCAGCTAGCATCACCTGTTTTGCCTTACTCGCTGCAATTATATCCTCAGAGAACAGAAATGGAGGAGAACAGAACAGCAGTTAGAATATAATCCATTTGTATGCACTGCATTTTCGATGTCTACCTTTCAGGAGTTCATGTTGGTGAGAATGTGGGAATTTTCTCCACCCTTTGGGGTTACTGTGTTTGGGTTTTTGTTGGGGTGGGTGGGGAGGGTTGGGGTGTTAATTCTTTTGGGGTTTTGTGCGTGTGTTAGTTGTTTTGTTTTTTCTAAACAGTAGGACTTCCCATGTCAAAGGGACATGTATACAAAAACTGTACTTGTGCTTTGTAACATCTGTACTAATTCATTGGGGTTTAAATTCTATTTCTATTTTAAGTTCTATTTCTGTGTCCCACATCGCTACTTTTAGAGCGAGTTAATGCTTTAATTAGTGAAACAGAACTACAACCAAGCAACAATGGTCTTAATGGCTCCATATAGATGATCCAACTGCGTAGAGCATCCAATAAGCCATGTATTCCTTCAGATACACACATCCAGTTTGTGAAGAGATCGATAGACAGGGCTCTGAACCATCAATCAAAGATAAATCATAATATTTTGATTTGGCATAGGAAAAAAAAAAAAATCACTTTCACTGCTATAGCTCCACCACTCATATTTCCTGTCCAAGTGTTAGAAAAGTGGGAAGTGCTTTTATACAGAATGTAAGGACACCTTACCCCTGCAGTCAATTTGAATGTCTGTAACAAGGGATTTTTTGCTAGTCTAAGGAAGTATTTACAGGCCTGTAAGCATTTCTAAATGAGCCTCATGTTGTCAGTCTAAAGGAACGTAAAAATCCAGGCCAAAGCCAAAAGCTGTCTGATGTCATAGAATCATTTAGGCTGGAAAAGACCTTTAAGATTATCAAAGCTGCCACTAAAATGCAGTCCACCACTAAACCATGTCCCTAAGCGCCACATCTACACATCTTTTAAATACCTCCAGGGATGGTGACTCAGTCACTTTCCTGGGCAACCTGTTCCAGTGCTTGACAACCCTTATGGTGAAGAAATCTTTCCAAATATCCAATCTAAACCTTCCCTGGTGCAACTTGTAGGCCATCTCCTCTTGTCCTATCACTTGCTACTTGAGAGCAGACTCACCTCAATACAACCTCCTTTCAGGTAACTGTAGAGAGTGACACCACAGATGCTTCAGAAATTGTTAGGAAATAATTGGCCTGATGCCAAGAAACACATACACAATATTTTATATGCTCAAATTTCAAAATAAATGCACAGAACTGTTGTGCTGAAACTCTGAATCCACCTCACCGGAACCTTCAAAGGAATTTAAAATTGCATCACAAACTCCTACTCAGTCTCAATGCAAGTGGGTATCAGACGTCTTAGAAAAAGAAGTCCTTCCTCAGACCTCTCAAAACATCAAATCTCTCTTTCTACTCTGAAACAAGAGAAAAAAAAGCTAAGATAATAGAAAGTCTTCACACTTCCCTCTTTCACCATGTTTTGTTGCCCTTAGAGGCTGAATCCCTTTAGACGTATCTGTATACCAAATGTTCTTCCATGAACCAATTTTGTATGGAAGTATACTATGCAAATTAACTGAAATAAAGTAAAACTCATGTAAGTCAGATTTTAAGACTAATGAACATACTTATTTCTTTCAAATTATCAATTGTGTTATAGAATAAATATCTTCATATGCCAAAACAAAACACTGATAATCAGACTTCTGAGAAAGAAATGTATGTACTGTCTACATAAATCTGATTATGTTCAATATTTAGTAAGATCCATACTTTTCCTGATATTGAAAGCACAGAAGCTAAAATAACCCCCCAAAAAACCCACTGCAGATTTCTAACAGCTGGCATTAAAACTCTGATTTCCTATCACAAATTCAATTCTAATATCAGAACTGCAAGAAGGGAAAGTCTCACACAAAACTCAAGTCTCCCAGCTCCAATGTTTAGGTATTAACATCCACAGCAGCACAGCACTGGTCATTTATTAAATACAAACCAGTGAGAATAATAATAATAATACTGATGAATGGTATACATCAACGACACCTGTTCAATGCATAAGGAGGGAACATTGCCAAACCTATAATGGAAAGGGAACAAAACTGCAACGTGACTGGGAAGAGTGGGAACACCACAAAAACATCAAGCTAAGATGAAAAGACATGAAGAAAGACTTGGTACAGGTACACAGAAGTAGTTATGCATTGAGGAACTCTACTCTTATATTTCATGTAAGTTTCTTTATAACATCTGCAAGAATCCCCCTCACTTTAGTCTCCCCTATTAACAACAATAAGCTTTCTGGGTTATAAATCAACTTTTGGTATCAACTCAAATCTCTGCTTGAAGGCCTTTCAATAGTACAATTACATTCATGCAAATCTTCATCAAGCTTTTAGTGAATATGCTGTCATCATCTCCTATTTGGACAGCAACAGTAGGAGTTACTTGGTCTCGAAAGCAACAGTTTTGAAAACACCTGCAACTGGTGTATAATCAAGAGTAACATGAGCAGGAGCACACTGACGTGATGCTTCCCTGTCTGCGGTGGTTGCCCTGAATGCTCCATGAACTCTTTGTTTTCAAGCACATGGTTTCCATTAGCCAGAAAACGCAAAGATCACCTCAGATCTCTGTGACTTCAGAAGAGCCCCAACAGCTCAGGTCTTCAGAAATAATGGAGGTATCCATAGCCAGGATGACATGTCAGGAGCTAGATACCCAGTTATGAAACTTCACAATCAAAATTCTGGAGTTAGTCAGAGGTTCACAATTCAAACACCTGAGGCAATTACTTAATTTGCCAATGACTTTATTAATAAAAAGGACATAAGCTTTCTTTGTAAGGAAAACAAATTTAAAACCCTGATCCCCAGTATCCATCCACATGCAGTGATTTTGTCTCATGCTGGAAGGAAAGAGACAAACGATAGCTTATATCAAGTACATCTCCTAACCGTTTTTGTACTCCCAATACAAGATGCTCCAACAGCACAGCTGTGAAAGCAGTAAGAAGAAACCAAATCACATAAAGAATAACCATTTAGTGTATATGTACAAAGATAAGCAGAGACAGTCCTGAGTCCAGGCTTTGACTGCAGTGCCTGCAAGCCAGAGCCGACCCAGTGTGGGGCTGCCCCACAGCTTCTGCTCCCTGGCCTGGAGGCGTGCGGCTCTTTGCCCCCAGCCTCCCTGGGAGCCATCCCACATCTAATGGACAAAACCTTTTGTCTAAAAGTAATTCAAGAGTTCTTAGAAACAACTTATCACGTTATTAAAAAACAAACGCTTCATTTACCTACAGCTTCTAAGATTGTGCCAAACTGAAATACCATTAGTGGTTTACCTCCAGACAGCATCCTCTCTGAAGAAGCGCTGTATGCCATATTATAAAGAAAGGAGCCAGAAATCAAAGTTAAGTAACGTGTTGGGTTTTCACAATCACAATGTTTTCCAGACAAAGAAAAAAATCTACTGAAAAAGGCTCAAAAAGGAACAGTGATTAAATGACCAACTCTGAAGTGCCAACATCTTTTAATCACCTGTCTGGGCTCCCTGTCTCCTCTGAGGAGCCCGAGTTCCATCGTGCTGAGCTATGGAAGCAACTCGGGTAAGACTGCAAAGCAGCTGGGCTAACAGGGGGCTATTCTGAGTGTCTGTCAAATGCCAAGAACCTAAAGCTTTACTTCTAAGTCATATCAGTTTCAAAATCAAGAGGGTAAAATGTATTCGGCAAAACCACGATACAGGGACCAGGTTTTTCTCAGCAAGCTTAGCACATAGGATAGAAACAAATGAGGCTTATTGAAACGTCTAATTAAGGAGCAAGAAAAAGACATGAAAGATTTCCCATGTTCTAAACACTATTCTGCACAGATGAGCTTAATAGTACTGAACAGTCAATACCCAGTATCTGTAAGTTTATCAGTTTTGTGCTTAACAGTTCCAGTCCCACGTCTGCCCCTTACCAGGTCAGCAGTCCACAGACAAAGACCCTTGTCACCACTGCCATCCTGGGTACAGACAAAACCGGTGACAGGGTGGGGGCGAGAATTTATTAGTAGCAGCTGGCAGCACCTAGCAGTGCTTTATAACTGAACTTTGCAGCATACTTGTTCCTTTTGATCTTAACTCCATGCATTTCAACATTGTTAAAGAAAACCAGAGTAGAACCATGGTAAAAATAAAATACAAGGAATGCCCAGGGAGATACAGCTGTAGCATTCTGAAGCTAATGCCCTCTGCCAGGAGCTGCAAGCAGCAGAGGAGCCTGTGCACAGCCACTGTGGCCACCCCTGCTCACTGCAAGAAGCCTCTAGCATGACAAGGCAGGAAGAAGGGGATAGCAACAAATCCGATGTGAAAATAAATGTTGTCTGAAAAAGCACAGGGAAGACAAGTGGAACATTCACAAAACATAAATAGTGTTTTACTTTTGCTTGGTAATGACTACAACGTACAGTATCTCCGCTAAACTTGCTCTGAAGTGTTAAGATAAACAGCACCCAGTTTTAAATTTTTGGAGTGGGTGGAATAGTTATTAGAAGCCTATTACTACTACTACATCAGAAAGCCTGTCGATCTAGAATATTCCCAGAAAGTGTACTGATATGTCATTCTGCCTTCCGGAGAGCTCCTACCTATTTCTCAAATTATTTGGGTTGTTAAATAGCATCATAGGATTTGTTTAGAATAATGTTGATATTGTATACATTGTATATATGTATTACATTACACATTGCAGCATCTAAAAAAAGACATAAAAAGTATGGCATTCTCGTCAGTTCCTCTTTTTGCATTGAGATGGGCAAAACAATTCTTTATCTACTACCTTTTTTATTTACAGTCCAATGTTCCACTAATGCATTCTGAAAGAGTCCCATTCTTAGCAGCCTTACCTACTTTTGCCTTATGTCTATAAGGTAGTCACAATAAAGCCCCAATGTACATTGTCACAACAGATCTCTGCTAATTATGACATTGAATTTATTATGCAACAATATGAAAGTCAGACAATCCTCAGCATTCCCAGTAAATGGAAAAAATATATTTACTATATTTGCATTACCCAAAGATATTTGCAGATCTTTAAACTCATAGAAGTGCATAAAACATACTAACTATAAGCAACTAATTTCCAGCAGAGATGCAAATTAGAGCCTCAAGAACTGCACATGATACAAGAACTGTGAGCCACCTGTATTTACAGATACTAGTTGGCTTAAAACGTATGTTTTCACCATTATTGGAGGTGGAAAAAATGACTCTATTTCAGAAAACGGATGTTTCCCATCTCCATTCTAGACCTTAAACTCAAATAAAATTTTTGCTGTGTCGTACTAGAAATATGCAGGATGCTTCAAAGATGACAAAGCTGCAGATCAGACAATTATATCAAACGAATAAGCTAAAAGTTATGTTCATATCTACTTGAAGAACTGACATCTCTAAGACTCTCAAGTAAAATACTTTTAGGCCTCTGGAAACAAAGCACAGTTATAGCCCTCACACTTCCCAAATACACTATTGCAAAGTCAGGATAAAGATAAGATCCTACCTTGCATCCAAAAAGCTCTTTTTTCAGATTCCAACAGATTTTTAATGTAACTTTGCAAAGGTCCTTGCTCTCAGACCTCCAGGTCATAACACAGCGCTAATTCCTGTTGGCACAGCTCTGCAGCTACCTGGTACAGCTCTCCTATCAAACGCACTCCAAACAGCAGTTTGACAAAACAATAAGGAATGCACTCATAAGAAAACAAGGGTGAGGTTTTTTTTGTAAAAATAATATTTTAAATGTTTCTTCTTTTTCAAATAAACATGTCTGTTGTTGTTTTATTTAACACAGTTTTTAGCATTTTGTGGGTTTGGTACATAACAGAAATTTTAAACCATTTCCAAACATTTTCAAAACATTTCAATCTCAGTGCAAGTAAAACACTGCGACTTCATCTTCCTGATTAAATGTTTCCGTAAGAGAAAAAAATTCTATGTACAGTTTTCTGTCTAAGCAGGCTTTGCCTTCACAGCTAACATTTCATATTCAGACTCCAATTGCACATCAAAGCTTTACTTTTAAATTCAGTAAAGATGCAAGTTTAATCTCAGGAGGCTATGATGTCTTAGATGTTAAAGTGCTGCTACCAGCAATCTTTAAAAGAGTCTGCTTCTGATGGATCCATTTCTAATGAGAATCACTGAACAGAAGTTACTCAACAAGCATTACCAGTTATCTTGGGTGACTCGCAAAATCTTCCACAGATTCTACAGAAACTAAGGCTTTGACTTGCATTCCTCTATAGCCTTCTACACTCATTGCTTTAATACTTTGTTTGCTCCTTGCAACAAGTTTCATTTCTATTTCTTCTCCTCAACATTAATCCACAATACTATCACCTTTTCCCCAGTTGCAACAACACACGAAATAGCCTTAATTAGCACACGTTTCCAAAATGTTATCGTTATTTGTAGCAATGTACACCCTGTGTCACAACCCCCTCTGCAGTTAACTCGTTTCCTGTAACCAAATAAACAGCAAAAAATAAATAATACCAGAATTTCTTTTAAACATTCATTAGATTTCAGGCAGAAAGGCAATGTAAATTTCAAGAAAATACACATTTGCTAACAGCTGGCCAAAAGTCCAAAATATTTCATCAATATGGCAGTATCTTAGATAATCATGCCCAAGAAAATCCCACTTTATGTTTTTTCCCCTCTATTAGCTGCTCCACATATAATCTCTTTCAACAGAGACATGTATTTAGAAATCTCCATGTGCATTCATCTGTATCTCTTTCAGTAGTTCAGAGTCTTCATTTTCTACAGCACCCTAAAATAACTTCCTGGGAGGCACAGTACTATCTTCTTGCATCAAATACTTTGCTGTCTCAAAGTACCTTACTTTTTTTTTTAAGAGGTATCAGGCCCTTCATTTTTGTCTTAACATTTCCTCACCTACCTTATAGCATAGTGAAGGTATATCAACAACATATTCTCTTCACTTCTTATTCACTTCACTTCACAACATATTCACTTCACCTTATTCTCTTCACTGAAGGCAAAATGTGCCTTACTGACTCCCTATCATTTCAAGAGTACAAATTTTAATGCTCATGTGAATCAGTCCTGCCTCCATCTTTCAAAACAGAAGATCTGCCACCTTGCACAGGTTTGTAATTTTCCCTTTGCTGTACATCCAAATCTCCTGGGGGAAAAAATGCAGCGCAAAGAAGGGAAAATGCTTATTTACAGAGCATTTTCTTAGATTAGGCAGATCAGAAATGAAAAACCAGCTCAAACACTGGCTACAAACCTAGCTGATCAGGTACTGCAAGCAGAACCTAGCTGAAATAAATGCATTTTAATTATAAATCAATATCGTGTGCTGCTCTCTGGAAGAAAAGCAGTTCAAGGTAACAACTGAGAGGGAGCAGGGCTACAACTGTGCAAAATTAGTCTGACATGATCTAACACAACTTCGGTGGGAGTCAGATTGGACCATGGGCTCACAGCAACACGAGTCTAACTGCTGCCACTCAAAAGCAATAGTTAAGTGAAAACTGTCTATTACTACCTTAAATAACCTGATTCAGCTGCATACATTAATAATTACTTTTCTAATAGTAGCTTTCCTCAACAAGTTTCCACAGAATTCTGTGAGCACTTAAAAGACATGTATTTTTTATATATATATATTTATTTTGTTACTAATTTTTATAATATATATATAGCAAGAAGGCTGGCAAAGGAAAGCCAGGATAATACACTGGAAAGATAAATCCATCTATCAGTGTTTCAGAATTAAAAAATTCCATCTTTGTCGCTGTGTGAGGCAGTTTCTTCATATCCAAAACTCAGTGCTTTTATTTTACGTAAGTTTCCTAAATCCTCTAAAACCTGCAGACACCTTTTGTTGCTATGAGGAATAAACCCTACATAATTTCAGCAACAATATGTACCACTCATGCTCAACTGTTGATGCCAAGGATTTTTTCCATATATCATGCAAATACCTCACGTGTCATATAAAAGTATATTCTTAACACTCAGTTGCTGTAAGATTGATTTATTCGCAGTGCCAGAAATGCAGCCTTGAGGAAAAAAAAATAATTAAAAATGTCTTTGTTGCTTTCATCTTGATGTTATTTCAACATGAATGTTTCACTACAACAATGTATCTATGACCAATGAGGGAGACCATTTACCTCTTTAGCTACTTAAATTCTATTTAAATGGCCATTATGAACTTGTCTTCAAAACAGTCTCAGAATTTAGGAAGCATTTTACAGACATAAGAGGCAGATATTTAACAAGTCTCTAAATAAATATTTGACAAAGCCAATAGAGTAAACACACAAAACATTTACCTGGGAAGCCATAGTTGGCCCTTTTTAGGTCAGGTTAAGGGGTATGTACACATACTAACTGAAGTTAAGATGGATTTTTTTGGGTCAATTTCTCGTGAAAGTCGAAGATGGAAGAAAAATGAGTGATTTAGCAAAGCATAAGAAAGTATATCTTTCCCCCCAAAGTACAAGCTCCGGTTCAGGATGAGAGGTTGGTTTTGAACCGCATTTCAGTAGTTCCAAACTCCACAAGAAAATCTTCAGATATGAAATAAAGACCATTCCCCAATCTCTACTTCTCCTGGCACCAGGAAACAGCTACCTCAGCCTTTGCATTTTCAATACCTCCAGACTATACCCCATCCTACAGCATTTGCAAAATTCTAGCTGGAGGGACTAGCAACTGACACTACTCAAATCTACTTGGATTTTTTTAAGATAGGAGAGATGAATATTATGACTACTCAGATGTATGATTGGTTTAAATTATCAGCTGCACATTAAGCAACAGTAAAGATTAAATTTAAAGCTTCAAGAACCTGTTTGTCCTTATTTGCATTTTGCATTTTTATAAAAGCTTTCTTACAAGACAGGATGGGTTTCTCATATTTATGCCCTGACCAAATATGAACTAAAAAAAAAAAAAAAAAAAAAAAATAGTATTCCATACTACACAGATATGGTTGCAAGATAAACATGTTTTGATATCCTAAAAGACAACAATGACATAAAAGTGCAATATTTAAGAGATTTGCTGTGATTTGTTTTAACTAACATGTATTAAGATCTTAATAAGTTACTCTTAGTCTTCTTAAACTGTTTACAGTCTAGCTACATCTTTCAATACACCACTGTTAATCATCCTACAAAAAACTGCAACTAAAAGATTGTATAAAGTAGGTTTTTTATTCCTCCATTATTTTTCTGGATGGATTTAGCTCAAAGGCCTAACACTATTCTGCTGTTTCCACAGATCCTTCATATAGTTGCAAGGAAACATTTTTAAAAGAACATCTATAATTTTCCTTAATAATGATGTTTTAAATTGACTAGGTTCATCAGTAGTGTTTTCAGGTTCCACTAGCTTTTAAACTATAGCTGAATTTCCACTTGCTATTCTAGGAACTTTTTATTCTGCGTAATTTTACTGGAAATCAGCAGAAAAACATTTACAAAGACTTAGTAAACTGTTGGCTGAATTCATCAGGCTTCACATAACTAACCATAAACCAGTCACATCTGCTTTAAAATTTACAGGATCATAAATATAGTTCTAGGAGGCCACACACCTTACTTTCCATCATCCAAGAACTATTCAGTGCACAACATTTTTAATACCTTATCAAAAATATAGATGAAATGGTGCTCTTTCAATTCATGGGCTATACTGAAATAACCTTCTGCAAAAGATTTCCTGTATGACTGTGACATGTTCAATTTAATTATCTAAAAGGTATGGTAACAGATTGCCACAGCCTGTGCAGCTAAGCTTACTAATGTCTTTAAAGCATTGTGTCAACTTTAAAGGCAGGGCTGATATGATGCCCAAGTAAGGTATCTAGCAGGGAACTCAAAGCTTCCCAACAGTTCCATAAAAATGGAACTCTGCCGAAGCAGTAATTCTGTCCTTGACATTCAGGTGGCAAAACTAAATCTTGCAGCACCAAAATGGGTTCTAAAAGAGTCAAGAAGGGACCATGGAGACTCCAGTGCCTGGAACAGGGGTCAGTAGCGTTGCAGGGGTCAGTATGCTGCAGCATCTCTCTTTTTTCACCCTTCCAGCTTCTTAGAACATCCTCTACTTCCACAGTGCTGTGGGTGTACGGGGTTTACAGTGCCAGGAGCAGCCCTACCTCTGTCGGATGCAGCAGTAGAAGAGCTTTACAAATAAAACCACCATAGTGGTGAATGAGGCCATCCTTACTGCTGGAATGGCCAACCTCCATCTCTTAACCTCGTCAAGGCAGGCAGACAACTGCGCTAGGCAGCAACCTACTTTGCTTACGCCTAAAGCCAAATTTGCGTATTATGAAAATGGAAGGTGACACAGTAACACAAAACAGTTGAGTCAGTAGAAATGTATGCTGCAGCACTCAATTACAGCTGGGTGAATTAAGGGCTGTGTAACAAATTTAATATATCCCCCTCCACACACATACACACGCTTTGCAAGTCAAGCTAGATCTTTCAGTATTAAAAATTCCACTTTAGAAGTATTTGAAGATCTTATCACCCAATAACTGGATTAATTCAGCTTGTAATTTCTCCCTTGGAGAAGCACGAGCAATGATTATTTTGTAGGAACTTTGTCTTCCTAATTTGGGGGGATAGAAAAGGACAAGGATTTATCTCACCCGTCCTGCCCAAATCCCCTCCACAGCATTAACTCCAGTCACATTCAGGGAGCCCAGTCAGATGGTTATTACCAGAGACAAGTAGTCTGTTCTGCATTGCACAGTGCTAGGTTCAGACACCGAACGGTGATTGCTTACTGGTTGTACAAACAGTATTATCAGCCAAAAGGCATCATGCTTTGTCAACTCTCTCTACCCATTTATACCACATGCACTTTCACAGTAAAAGGCTACTGTTTTATTTTAGCATGCCAAGCTCCCATTTTGACCAAAATTACTTACAAAGACTGCATCCTACCGCTATTTTTGAAAGCATCAGTACCTTTACTCTCTTGAAGTTAATTCAAATAGTATCACTCCTAAACACAAACTATTCTTTTTGCATTCTATAGCTGTAAATACTACCCAATTAAAGATCTTCATGCTGGGCATCCAAATACTGAAGTACCCAAGATTAGAGACCGTTTTGGAAAACGTTGTCTGCATTCAGCAGATGCCTATACAAACAATTCTCCTGTAAGCGTTTTATTTGTTCATTGCAGAGCACTACGCAATCTTCATACGGAAAAGCTCTGTTCTGTTCGCCGTTTCTGGTGCATATACATAGTAAGGTCACAGGTTTCGCATTTTACAGTACCATGACAGAAGGATCCTTCTCTAAATTATTTAAACCATGAAATGACAAGAGATGGAAACATCTGACTTACTGTAAGGTGTTGTATCAGTAGGGTCAGGAGGTGGAAAATTTTCCGTGAAGTTGACATTACACAAGTCCGTACTACAGCAGCAGAAGCGGTATGTTCCATTCTGAATCAAGGAAGGGGTGGTTGTAACTATACACGCCTCAAAGTGACACTCTTGTGGGTCTCCTATATGAGACCAGCAACCTGTGGAAAGAGGCAAATTAATTCTTTTTAAAGGAGGCATAAAATTAATTCTATTGCATAGACAATTAAATACACCTATAGAAACCCACACATTACCTAAATTAAGTGTGTGGGGTGAAAACACATCCTAATTTGCTTGTCTGACTTCACTACCACCTTTTAAACCAAAAACTGAAGAATTTCTTCAGAATTTACCACAGCCAAGGAGAAAAAACATGGGCAGCAATGAAAGCTAACATCAGGTGTCCAGCTGTCAACCTCAATATGATAAAACCTGAATTCTTGAGCCTTCTAAGCAGAAGTACACCATTCCCCATTTCTCTGATACCACAGACAGTATTACCACCCTTTGGCCCACAGTCTAGATGAAACTGTGACCTAGTCCCCTCCTCGGAGCTAGGCAAGACTGCATCTATAGTTTGATGCTTCTTACATCATTTCTAAAAATTCCGTCCTTCCTCACTGTTAGCATCACTGGACTCTTCTACAGGACCACAACTTATCTCTTGGTTAATGCAGGCCCTTTCTCCCTGCAGCAACTGTTCCTTCACAAGTACAGTCAACGGCAGTTAATGACGTTTATGCACAAATGCCTGGAAGGGAAGAGGCAACATGGGGGCAGAGGTGAGCAGACTGCTTCTTTCGGCAGATCACCAGATCAAATGTATAACTGCACGGGATGCTTGTAAATACATTCAGTTTTCATTTCAGCCTTACACTCCATTAAATTGTATCCCAAGTAATCAAGAGCAGAGTCCCTGTGAATGGTAATCGAAATACCTCTCCAGCAACAGCAAGACCCTTCGCCTCTCCCTACCATCACTTTCCCCACAGAGTAACAGTGAATTGACCGTTAGTGATATGTGACAGTCTTGTGCTATAGCTGCAATTTCCTCTGTAAACAAACATCCAATCAACATGAATATACATTTTCACTTAAGGAGACATTTTTAAATGTATCATTACATCAACACATACACCCGAGATACCTTCAAGAAAGCCATCTTACGGTGGATATCCTAAGTAACAAGCAATTAGAGTGCTTTCTCCTTCAACTGTGCATTGCTCTTTGGTCTCTTTTGTAAGTCATGTATTTCAAACAAACTTTCTGTTCATATTTAAAACTGCTAAGTGGGAAGTTTAAAATAATGCATTTGTACAATATACAAACAAAACATCTAGCTTTGCAGCTGCACATCTTTCACATTGGCTGGCCAGATCACAAAAAAGTGAAGAGAGTAGCAAAACTACTGCACTTAACACTAAAATGTTACATACCTTGTTTTACAAGATGTATGTCTCCTTCTCGTGTTTTTTCCCAAAGTCCATAGCAGGTACTACCTTTCATGCACAAAATTGTGCCATTCTCCTGGGAGATTCGGCTCTCACTGATTCCGTGGTCCTGCTGATATGGGTCCTTAAAAGCACACAGCCGCTCCTCACTCTGCGCAGCTTTAGACAAAGAAAGGACAACATCTGTCAGCGATTTTATGCATAAAATATTAACTTTAATAAAAGGACAATTAAGGTCTTCTGGAAACGTACATTTGAAACCACCCTGAATTACACATATCCATTCTTTAAACTGTACTCCAACAGTCAGAAATTAAAATGAGGTCTATCTTGAAAGTCACTTTCATTAAGAGGACAAAAAAATGCCCTCAGCAGATGTTTCAAAATGAACATGCAAATGTTTAAAATTCACAGGTGCAGAACAAAAATTTCATTGCATAGTCTCTATCATCTCTGCATCATTTGTCCTCAAGCACAAGTTACACAACTGTTAGCTGGTTTCTTCAGCAACCGCATGCACTCCTTAATTGTTTCCAGATCCTAAAGCAAGATGATCTTTTTCAGACTGCCACCCAGCCCAGTGCCTACCTAATTCAGAGGTGTTTTTCCACTCTTTCTATTGACCTAACTCTTCTTTTCTACATGTTATCCAGCCATTACACTGACATTTACTTCTTTATGCTCAGCAACCTATCAGTTTGGGTTCTTTTACACAACTTCATTAATGACCACCCACAGAAATACTAATGGCAGAGTAAAACCCATACGACTGATCAGCAGTTCCATGAAACACTGCCTGTAAACAGGAGCAATGCTGTTTGTAAAGCCTCCTTGGGGAATATCCAGCAGCAATATTTTATAAAACATACAGAGAGCGCAAAATAAATACCCATCATCACCTGAAAAATCTCTGCGGGGGTTTATTGCAACAAAACCAAAGCCACCCACAAAAAAAAAATATTTTTTACAAGAATAATACAAACTTCAGAAATTTAGTATCTTAAGAATGCGTATGTTTTACCCCTATGATTACTGCTATTTTTGTTCATATCACCTCAACGAAAGGACTCAACCATGCTGATATCCCTCTGTCATCTTTCCTTTAGGAAAAGCAAACACATTCAAACAATGAATTCTTCAGAAAGGCATCAAGTCCAAGATCAAAAAATCCATCATTTGTAAGGAATATGATATTTAGAATATTTTCACTCTTCCTTGGAATTACTTTGTAAAATGCATGAAAATCTAGGTGTGTACTTACAAGGCACTTCAGTTTATTCAGTAGTACAGCTCAGCACACATCCAACTGCAGTAAGAGCTTGTCCTATGTATCTCAATAACTAGATTTTAACCAGTTCTTTAACTCCCATGAAAGCACTGGTAGCAAAAAGATGCAAGGTGGAATAGACTGGTATTTTAGTAAAACAGATTTTGAATTTAGTAAATTACAGCATACATAATTGTAAGTTATTAAAGGCACTGTCTACGTATAAAATATCTCCTCACTAAGTATTTATTTATTTGATCATTCTGCAGCACTGGCCCCAAAGAAGCCATGTTTCAGCAAGGCACACTGACTGCAAAAATGCTGTTTCACTGTGTCACCAGCACAGATGACTGGGTAATAGAAAGACAAGCCAAGAGACTCAGATACATGTCTCACTTCTAAGGCTGTTATTATTCATTAAGGAATCGAAATTCATAATTCTCTCATGCAGAGACAACCATAAATAGCTACACCATCCAGAAAAGCAGTCTGTCAGTGACTCCCAGTTTATTCTGTGGCAGCAGTAATTAAAATAGTGCAACTTAGCTTATTTTTTAGTGGTCTGATAGGGCACGTGTGGTAAGTTGAGCTACATGTCAGCCCAGTGGTGGTAAAACTCTCAGCTAAGGAGACAGGAACCTCTTAAGTCACTGTAATTCAATCATTTGCAGCTCCACGTACTCCAGTAACCTGGCTGACAGTCCACACTACTCACCCACCTCACCATACACTGGTCAGGGTACCATTAACACTTTACATCTGGAACTAGAGTTTTGAAGTAATAAATACATTTATTATAAAGCAAGGGGCTTGATAATCAGAAACTCTTGTTGCCTAAATTTCATATCTAATTTTTTTTCCTTTCTAAATGAGTAGAGTTATTCAAGTTACTGAGGACAAAAAGGTCACACATTAACAGCTAGCATATGCTGCCTCAAGCAGTACTTGCCAGTCGCACGTAGTAGTTTTATTCTCAGGAACAGCTGAGTATGCCAGGCGTGAAGCATCTGTCCTGCATTCTCTGCTACATGACATGGGACTGGCCAAGGAACAATGTGTGAAAGGACAGTAGTCCAATGCCATAAAGGAACTGGAGCCGACTAACTTAGTGAAAATAGAAAGGCGAAAAAATTATCATGGAACTGTAATTTTCAGGAGAGAATGTGACAGAATTATATGGCTTTCTGAAATACGAAATTTTATATTAATACATTTTTATTAAGAAATATCTGCTCCTAGGGACACTACAAAGGTTTTTGAATCAATTGCATGTGATAGCTGAGTGGGACTAAGGTCACCTGAGATGTTGGTTGTTTGCAGAATGCTCAAATTGCTGCAATATAAGCCCTTTCGCAATTTGCCTTTATTGTGAATAAAAAATTTAAAAGAACAGAATTTATAAAACAGCCACACAGATTTGGTTTCCTTATCAAAAACCTCTGGTTTAGAAAAACCAAAAAGTAATTCCAGGGAAGTACACTTTCATAATACCTCAATAGGTTCTAAAAAATAATAATAATAAAAAAAAATATCAATCTTTTCACCTCTGAACTAATGAAATAAAAGAAAAAACCTTTTGGTTTTGCTTTCTACTCAAAAATATATTTATATGCATCATGTCTGTGCTCCAGAGACACAGACAGCTTTAACTGCCTACTTTTCTGGTCTCTTTAACCTATCTAAAAATCTCTTAGGATCAATGTTGAGAGGCAAGAACATGCAGAAGATACTTGGAAAGTTGTTAACCATCACGCTAGATGCTGTCCAGCCACACACTACAGAAAATAACAGTTGCTACCAAAAGCTTTTCTGATTTAAACAAAATGTATTGCCCTGTAAGAATACCTGCAGATGGGAGGGTAGAACACCCACTGCTACACCAACCTGAGTGCGTATCTTTATCAGTTTTCTAGCAAACTAATAAAAACGCAAGTTAATGTGCCACAATTTAGTGTCAGATGATCTCAGTGAGAAACTTCTCCAACAAAAAATAAAGGTTACTCACCCAACAACTAGAGTTTTCATGCTGATCATTGCACATTCCTGCTTCGATTATAAGTTAGAGTAGTACAACCCCTGTGGGAGCAGTACCCATTGCAATACTCTGCTGACCCCTGCCCCTTCCCTGATGGCATGGAACATCTGGAGAACAGGGGACACATAACAAAAGCTACTTTATTTTTCTCTATGGCCTCTGTAGCTTCATTTTTGAAGCTGTAAAGCCGAAGAAAATTGGATAGGCCATTCAGATATCCAGAAACCATCCTGAAGAACAACAGAATAGATGAGCTGCTGCAATTTCTTTGCATGATTTTGGCACATTCCTGCTCTGGGAATCTGGCAGTAAGGTTTCCTTCTTCCTGGTAACGGAAACTAGTTAGCTCTAAAAACTTTTAATATTAGAATACTTTTAAGTCAGGCCTTGAAAGCAGCCTCCAGGCTAGATCAGTATGCTTTAAACGTTCCCTCCCAAAAATGGAGATACTACTATAAGAACACACAGAAATACTGGGGTGCCTGTTATAATCTTTACTTATTTCAACAGAAATCCTACCTCTTCAAGGTAAAATACTGTTGCTTATTTAGATTGATATGTGTTCCTCATGGACAAGCTTTTATGTCTGACATCGTGGGAGCCAACAGCTATGCACGGTACATTCAGAGCTGAAACACATCTACCTGTCCCTTGGAAGCTCTGCAGCTGCAATGTGAAAGGGCAACCACTAACGCTGCTCTCTATAGCAGCTTAGCTGGAAACAATTCCAAACCCGCTTTTTCCAAAACTCCATCCTTGAAGATATTCAGATCCCATCTGGAAATGGTGCTGGGCAACCAGCTCTAGGTGACCCTGCCTTCGCAGGGTGTTGGACAAGATGACCTCCAGAGGTCCCTTCCAACCTCAACTATCATGTGATTCTTGCAGGACACAGGTCCCGAGGTACTCAGTGTGCAGCAACCAGGCAGAAAACCAGAATTACTCAGCTGGGCTACTTGCTATTTTTTGTCTCCAAGGCAGGCAAAATGGTAGGGTAAGACTAGAACTACCAGATTATCTTGTTTGTCTTCAGTTCAAATAGATCCAAACCCAAGGAAATATCTTAACGTCAGTATCTTTACTAAACAACAAGAGCAATTAAAATAAACAACTTATCCTATGAAGTTGGAGGCTCTTGATCTGATCCACTTGATAAATCCAGTTCATTTGCTGCCTATGTCAGGAAAATGAAGGGCAAAGCCCCTGCAGACAGGTGTGCCCACCAGATATTAAGAGCCCATAAGCAGTTCACTGTGCAGCACTCCTTTCCTTAGATTTCACAGATTCAAGATGCGCCAGCAGTGTATCCTTAGATCGACAAAGCGCAGAAACCATTTACAGATCAGATTATACAGTACATTTGCCCAGATATGAAATGTCCCAGCGTACAAAGAAAACTAAGCCCAAGCACCAAGGCAAGTGGCAGCACAGGTTTCACAGGACATCTGCTGCATGGCTGCAGTCATCTTCCAGAGCCCTGCTCTTACTAAAAAAAAAAAAAAAATCATGTTGTTTCAACTCTTTTACAGGTGCTTTTAAGCTATCCATCTTATTACTCCTGCGCAAGTTAAGCATCACAAAAAATAACCACAGAAAATCATTAAAATTAACTTGGATTACAGTTTCTCTATAAATGTGTAATTCTATAATAACTCTCTCATCATTAGGTCTAAAGCACAACAAACAGAAAAAAATGCCAAAGATGCATGTATTCCCCCAAAGATTAAAAAGCTACTGAAATGAAATGAGCAACTTGGGTTTTTTGTGGGTGGGGGTAGACACCTCTGGAGAGTGCACTGTACTTAAACACAATTATCTGATCAAACCAGCACGTGGCAAGTGTAATTTCAGAAATATGGAAGTTATGACTACAAAGAAGAGAAAGTCACATTTAAAGGCTACCTTCAAAACTAAGAAACATCTATTTATTATTTCTCTCACAATATGTAAGAAGAGAAGGACTTTTGGTACTTCCATTATCTTTATAAAGTAAACTTCATAGTAAACTATATTTGCTCATCACATGGATGGAATCCATTATACACTCAGCTCGTTTCTAATTCACCTTTAATGAAAGACTATAAGAGAAATTTTGAAACAAACAAATGGCAATTGAATGCTTACAACATCATACACCACTGAAAAGTTTGCTACTACAGAGATCTGCAGTAGCAAGAGTTGGGCTGACATTGAAAAGGACAAAAGTAAAACCAGAACAAATTGTGAATTATTTATAATTAAATGCCTATTTTTGATTCCTCTTGAACTTCTGTACCAGACAAACTATGTCAAAACAACTGAATAAAAACAAAAAATTAACTCAAACTTCCACTCTCTCATTCATCAGAGATCTCCAACAAAGACAAGAAGAGAAGGCACCATTTCCAGAAATTCTACCAAGGGAAAAAAGCCACTGAGAACAGGGCAAGCTCTTCACTTCCTTATCGTAACTCAGAAAAAACCCCAAAATTAGTTCTGCTGCTCTCCAGCCTACTTTACACCTGTATTTAAAAAAAAATACACTTTACTGTCCAGTTTCAAAACTCTGCTTAAAACATGAGCGGCATAACAACCAAGTACGGATGCTTCAAGAAACAGTCTAAGAAACAAACTGTTCTTAGCTTTCCTGCTTGGTTGCCATCTGATCACCACGTGCACATTAACAGACTTAACCTGAAAGAGATTGTGAAACCTTATTGTCTTATTTCGAAAGGAGACTAGGGAAACAGACTACATTAAATTACTTTCCTGAAGTCATAAAGGAACTGGGAATTGGCTGTAGTTTCCCAAGTCCATCCTGTGGCTCACTCTTACTGCCGCAGTGCTCAGGGGAGCATGAGGTTCATCCCTATGCCACTACACAGCCTCAAGAAAAAGCACCAGGGCTCTGGCATATGGCTCGGGTTTTGACATGATTAGTCTTAGCAATTATCAGTTCTACTGTCAACAAAAGATGACAGAAAAAGCAAGTTGTTATAGGATAAATACTATACTGTTGATTTCAATATTTTCTCCCTGTAACTGTACTGCTATTTCCAATTGCTCAAGAACAGAGAAGTGATTCACAAAAATAAATGAAGTCTGGATGTCTGTAGTGGTTTGCTAGAAAAACACTGAGATACATTTACTATTTTAATATTTTCCTCTGTTCCCCACAAAAGATACTTCTGAACAGCAAAGATCAAAAGAAAATTACAAGTGCATCTACTGACTGTCAGAAATCTTGCATGCTATGAATCTATGATTCGTCCGTATTAGGCTCATTTTAAACAAATGAATATGCTGTTATTGCTTTTAATATACTAGTTCTTTTGCAATCATTTTGTGTTCTACGAAAACATAATTACTGAAAATAATTAAAACAGAAATACCAAAAAGTTACAGGAATCCAACTGCAAATCCTGAGAACATGAGTCATGTTTTCATTAATAGCATAGGAAGTCAGTTCCATTAGTACTTAATCGACACTTCCTGACGTTTCATCTATTCAGTGCAGTACATGGAATCTGCATCAAGTGCAAAGGCAGGGGGAAAGGAAGGAAAAAGGACTCAAATGTTACTCAGATGCTACAAAGAATTATTCTACTCCATGTTCTAACTGTGGGGATTAAAAATAAACAAACAAACATTTGCCACTTTACAATTAATGCCAGGCAATACATTTTGTGATGCAAGTCACGAATACAAGAATCCATGATAACAGTCAAGACAAACTTGCACGTAACCTACAAGAACAGACTTGCTAGCATCAAGGACCACATACGTGGGTACCGTGGCGGTAATTATGTCCAGCTGCCTTCATGACCACATAGGTGAAGACTTGAGAGAAGACAAAAAGTTAAAAAGGTTTCTGAGCGTTTGTTTGCCTGTAATGGGATTCCTTTAAATATGTTCAACTGGGAACCTCATTAGGCTTCAACAGTTTTTTTGTAAAAGATTAAGGTTTTTTTTCTGTAACTTTGAATTACTGAGATTTTCATCAGAACAGCCATAGACACAAAACCTGTTTTCTTCTGGCCCTGTCAGCTCTCTATGGAGTTCTCTTATTTACACAATATGGGGAAACATCATCACCCTCGAGGCACAGTTACGAGATAGCACGTGTCTTCATAATGCAAACTATTAAAAGGAGGGCGATTAAAGTAATGTACATCAGGAGGCTCCTTTGAGTACATCCTTTCAACTACCGATAGCTGAATACTGGTGTGATGCACAGAGAAACAGAAACCTGAAGAAATCATCACTTAACAAGCATTACTGCTGCTTTTTTTCATCTTTTTCTCCTCAGAGGTTTTAATCAGAAATTTTTCTAAATGTGTATACACTTATATAAAAATATATCACAAGCAGACGCCTTTTGAAAGAAGCCATTCTTTACAGACAGATGGTCCTTAATACTAACTTAGAGTGGGAGGAAAAAAAGCTAAACTGCTGGTAATCTTCCACGTGTTTACACTTCCAGCACTCTGCTTTGTAGCGTGTTTGACCAACTGCACAGCAGAGAACTGCACTAACTGGTCAGGAAGGTAAATAAATTGCCTGCTTAAGGATCGGGCATGAGAGCATGAAGGTCTTCAACCAGCCAGAAATGGCCCCGGGGACTTTCTGAGCAAGAGGTCAGGAGCACCATGGTGCAACACACAGCCAGGGAGCGTGTGGCCGGGGAGACAGCACAGCTTATTGCTGTACAGTGAACTCCTGTGTTAGAGGTCTTCCAGGTGGGCTCCACAAATGCAACCACTAGTTTAATATCATCAAGACATGAATAAGAAAGAATGGAAATTTGCATTAGAGAATACAGTAGGAACTCCCAGGAGGTAGGCAGGAAAATAAAGAAAAATGCTTCAGAAATTTACATCTATGGCTGCAGGCTTTTTTTCTTCTAACAAAAAGAGAGGAAATACCCATCACAACCATTAATGCTCCACCTATATTTTATAGGACATATTACGTACCTCAAGATGCACTGCAAAATATATTTTGACAATAACCCCTTACAGTTTATACTCACTGTTAAAGTCTGGAATAATCTATCCCCAGTACTGCATGTCCTTAGCCTCCACTGATGAAAATTATTTTGGGTTTGCCTGCTTTTGCTATGTAACATCAGTTTCAAATGCTGGCAGTTACACAGAGCCAGGCTTTGATTGAAAACTAGTGCCAAAACTAAAACGATTGCTAGTACTGATACCCATTTCAAAGCCGTTATGTGACTGCATATGCAGAGGACTAGATCATTTCTGTTCATTACAAGACACTTCCGTCAAAAGATCATGAGACTAGAAAATTCAACTTGTTTTCTGTACATGGACGTCCTTTAGTCTTTCCTTCTCCTCAATCTAACCTGTAAGCAAGCAAATTTGCAATCGCTTTTCTCTCTTTACTCCCTAGAAAGGGCGACACCACAGTGCTGTCTGCTGAGCAACGTTACCAGCAGCGACAGAGATACCAACTTTTCCTGTTGTGTATTCTTCACCAGTACTTGGGCACGGTGTTTCAGCTTCATTCTGAAGTAACAGTGGTCCTTTAGCATTAAATAAATAAAACAAGATCATGTGGCAGCTGTGTTGTATCTCGCATGTCCTGCACGAGGCTCACACTTGGCTGCCCACCCAGGAACTGTGTCTTGCACCACACGTGGCACACGAGCCATGGCCTTCTGTCAGCCCCGTCTGGGATGTGCAGACCCCCTCTCCTCACAGCCCCAGGGCTACAGGGCCACTGCCACATGCCCCATATTCAGCTCACTGGTGTTAGATGCATGCACCATACCAGGAATTTAATGAGTTGCTATTAATGTAAATAGAGAGGTATGGTGTGGCCAAAAATTAGTCAACTCAAATTTTTTAATGAAGGCCTTGTTCTGCCTTACCCCAGATTTACTCTCAAAAGGAAGCGTCGCCTTAGAAGAACCCAGCTTAAGCAAGAGGAGCTGTGCAGGAGAGCAACAGGATGGCAGAGATTTATTGCTAGCAGCTGACAAATGATGTAGTCCCCAAATGCTGCCAGATGTTATGCAAAAATACGTGAGCTTACTGCCCATAAAATGTGTCACTGCCTTACTTCCACAGCCTTTCTAAACATTTCTGAGGACAACCAGACCACCTCGTTGTGCCAGCCTCATCCAAATCAGGCACTACCACAGAACCAAAATTTTATCCATGTGGCAAGAATACAAGGTAAGTGGCAAGAAAGCTAGCAACACCTGTGTCCTGGCATAAAATCTGCTGGGACAAAATTCACAAATTTCAAGCAAATTTGAATCAACAGAGTCAATACTGGTTCATGGTTTGCATCAAGAGGCTGATAGGGCAAGAGATTCAAGCTGAATCTGTAATGAGGATATATTTCATTGACTCAGCCAGGGTCAGAGAAGGACAAACTACAGAACTAAAACCAAGTGTCCTGAAGTCTCAGCTGGAGCCCTAACAAGCTGACCTTTGGCCACTAATCAGAGCTTCCTCCACCTTACAAGATTTCCTCCAGAATGTATATATCTAAACCAGAAAAACAATATACCTCCATCAATGATTCAGTGTTTTCCTTAACGTGGTTTTATAGCTGTGTTCAGCTGGTATGCAGTTAGGACATTTGTTTTTATTGTATAAGTCTGTCTAGTTCAGCAGGTTTCTTCCTTCTTTTTCCCTTATGCTAAATTGCCATTGATTTTTAACAAGACAGAATTAAAACAAAATGTTTGTAACAAACAGGTAGCAGAGGAAGGTTATCAATCTGTCCAATAGGAAATTTCTAAATATATCACCTGCTAGCAGTGAAAAGCACACTCTGGTATGTGAAAAAAACGATAACATTATCTTGGTTCAACGATTACACAAGACTAATGACATTTTATCGCACAACTTTTCACTTAAGTAACAGCTAAAGGCTTTGCAGCAGGAGATTCCAGCAGGTTTGGTGGTTTTGGGGTGGGTTTGTTGTTTTTTTTTAATGTTGTGAAAACAGTAAAACACCATGGCATTTTAGCATTCACTTTGTTAGCTTTAAAATACTCATCTTTGTCATCAGACTTCAACTTCTAGAGCTTATGGACATTTCCAAAACCTTCACATTCCACACCATAGCAAAATACAGTCAGCTTGTCCTACGTGGAAATGCAAGGGCCCAGGCATACTCAAATACCCCTCTGAAAAAGCTGTCAGTACTCAAATACTGGGAAGTAGAAGTAAATCAGCATAAAACTTATACAATTAAACCATTAAATACCATAGAAGTGTCAAAACATGGAGTACGCTTAACACTCACTCAAGAGAGAACCTAATCTAAACACATTAGTGGAATAAGAAGCATAAAAACATTTACTCTCAACTCTGCTTGTTTTTTGCAACCATCTTAGAGCTTCCACAGTTTTTAGTAAGACAACCATTTTCTGTGGGGACTTCACAAGGCAGAAAGCGTCTCTGTGGCTTCAATCACATTGTCTGATTTGTGTCGTCTTCTTGTCTCAAGATGAAACGATCTCTTTTTTTTACCCCATGAGCCAACAGGAATTCCAGTCTTTACACCTAGTTGTATCAGCTCAGAAAGAATCTACTCACAGCCTCACGATGTTGGGAGAAAAAAACCAATACGTTTTCAACAAAAAGTATTGTAAGCCAGCTTTAATATGTATCTTCTACTTTATTTAAGTATTACTTCAACTCAAGCTAAAGGTCATTTAAACCCAGATTTCAGGAAAAACATTGGGAAGGACATAGCTGGCTTTCACTGACTCGATGTGATTTTGGACATCCAACTTAACCAGCTCTCCTGGAAAAATCCCGGCCTACATTTAATCTCTTGAAAGCATGAATATGTATATTGCAGGATTTAAACAAACATAGCATTTTTCCAATTTATTTGTTTAAATATTATTCACTTCCTAAACAACTATGTCTCCATTCAGAGAAAAATAAGCATCTTCATGTTACTGTTTAGCGATTATGCCAGAACAGAAATCACAGCCTTAGTCACACATAATCTTTTCCAGTGGCCGGTGTCTATTCACAGAACTGAAGAAGTCCAAATTCTTTATCTTTGCCCTAGACTAGAGTTCAGGGATTTTTTTCTGGGTATGAGCGTCTGGCTTTTGTTTATCTGGGCTGTCAAAGTAAAGTATCTGCATGGAATAACACAGGAAACTCTGCATCAAGAGCAACAGTAAAAGCAAAGTAATGATGTGGTACTTCTCCCCCAAACTCAGATGTGACAAACTTCCCAGACAAAATTAATTATTTCAGAGTCTACTTTAGACTCCCTTGAAAAAAAGCCTGTTACTGGAAATTCCCCTAACATATGCAACATACCCACTTTTCTAGCAAGCAGGGATGCCATTTCCATTGCATGCATTACTAAAACATTTTCTCAAAAACTTTTCAATAGCTTCAATGTGAACGATAGTACCCATACAGCCTGTCTTTTACAGTATTTTACCAAAATTCTGACAAACATTTTTAGGGAACTTATACAACTGACAATACGCTGAAACATTTGAAAACTGGCAAACATTCTGTGATCTGAAGCTACAAGGAAATTTAGTTCCAAAATTGTAATCATATTTTGCCCTCAGTAATATACATTATATTATCTGTTGACTGACTACAGAAATATTTTCTATTTGGCTCTGAAATCTTAACTCTGAAAAAAATCACAAGAGGAGCAAAAGGCAAAAACTAGCTCCCACCTTGACAGGTTTTATGAGGCTATCAAGCCCACCACCCTTTCAGAACTCCTCAAAGAATATATGTTTAAGTTCCAAACCATCTCAAGTCTTTCTCTTCAAGGCATTTAATGGTATCCCACAAACCATCATCATCTTGAGTCAAGAGCATGGTCAACATGACTGCTTCCTAGGCACCTTAATTTGGCCAGTGCAAGGTGAAAGCAAATTCATGGAGAGCACAGAGTATTATCAAGGAGTAAGAGATTCTGGGAGGAACCTGGGACCTACTTCAAACACTCCTACTCTTAAGAAACTCCTGTTCCTTAACTGAGAGAAGGTATGAAAAGAATTGTGAGCTAAAGGTATTTATGGGTGTTTGTTGAACTGGGCAAAACCGGAAAATAGTGACTTTTGCTTCTGCTAGACTTCAAAGTTACCAGCCCACTGAATAGAGGTCACTGTTCATGTATTTCTTGGTGTTACAGTGTGTAAATTGTTAGAAATTTATGGGCACAGCACTGAACTATATAAAACCAATTGATACATATTCTTCACACATTTATTCTTTCACATTTAAATCTTTGTTGTACTAGTAACATCTTCATCAGCTAAGAAGGCGATATAAACTAACTTTTGCAAACTCTGTGTAGTCAGAAAAACCAGTGTCTAGTCAAGACAAGCTCTTCATTAACTTCTGGTTTCTAAACTTATGCAGTCAAAAAGTGCATGGCTGGTACACACAGACAAGCCCAGATTACTGAACACACTTTTGTTTCAAGGACTGGCTTTCATGTACTGAAGTACAGTACGTCACACCTAAGAAACAAACTTCTGGGGACAAGGAAACAAAAAAATTATTATAAACAGCAGAAGATTGTTTTTAATTATCTTTGTTGATGCTAATGACAGGAAGCATGGAAAAGGGCACTCCCAAAATATAGACACTCAAAGAAAAGACTGTAATCAACTTCCTTAACATTTTGCATTACACACCTGAGGATGACAACTACAATTATGCCTGAAAGACCATCTTAACTCCTCACCCTATATATACACTCCTGGTAGCACAGCTAAAACGTCTCACAAGAAACAACAGGTAGCGTAAGCAGAAAACATCAGGTTCTTTGGGTCACTAGCAAGCCTGACCCACCAACCTGCTGTCCCAGGGGTAAGCACAGAGCCAGACTGCACAAGGGCTTCCCCATGAACGTTCTAGCTCTCTGCCACAGACATAGGTAGATAAAATAAGCACTTCAGTCCGTGATTTTTAGAATCCACACTTTTTCTGAATCAGACATACTTTAAGGACAGGAAATAAGCACAAATAGCATCCTGGCATTTGGGACTAACAAGGAAGGAACAAAGACAAATCTCATCTAACAAAGAAAAAAAAAAATTAGAGGCTTCACAATGGCAGAATTTACCAGTGAAGAGTTTTTTTCCTCCACATTTTCACCTTTTTTGAAAGCCTTTAGTCTTATAAAAGCACAAAGTGGTATATACATTTATTATAGGGATACTGAACAAGTATTAGCTAGTTGGTTTCGTTGTCTCTAGAAAAAGAACTATAATCAAGCACTGTGTCAGCCACTACTGAGAATGTTATTATGAACTGAATAAAGTAAGTTTTTCTCTTTAATTTGAGCTAGAAACATTAGAAAGCAATATAGCTTGCAGTAAACATTTAAATAGCAGCTTTAAAGAATTTCAGATCAAGTTTATTAATTCATGTACTTCATTTCTAGCAAACTGGCTCAAACTTATGAAAATTAAAGTATAACATGGAAAAAACACTCATGTCTGCAGATGCATTATTAAAAGTTATGTTTCTTTATCAAAAATACAGCGTTGTACAGGATACTGGATATTTTAAATGAGCCATACATATATACAAAGTATGTTTCCCATTCTTCTTACTAGATTTGTATAATGGAAATCTTATTTGCAATCTCTAAGTAAAAGATCCTGATCCGAGCCTGAATTACTTGACATGGTGATAAGCCAGATAAGAACAATTTCTAGTGATTAAAATACAAATCCTTCCAATGTTAAATGAATTTAAGTTCAATGTTTTTGCTAAACAGTTTCAGAACAGGTATGTTTTTCTTTCTTTTAAACATAAACACAGCTATCAAAAAAGGGAAAAACCCAGAAGCACAGTGAAAATACACAACTCATAACCTGATTATGTGTTTTAGAGTCTTAAGGCAAGATATAATTTAGTCTACTATATTCACTAAACACGTTTACAGGATCAGACAAGTTTTCAGAATCTCTGAGACAAACTAATACTGCAATCAAAGGATTAGCAAACCAGCTGCCTATGTGCCATTACAGCTGATTATCATAGACTGTAGACAGCTAGCTAGCTTGGAAGGTGCTTTCAGGAATACTCAATTGTTGCCAGAGAGAAGGGTATAGCAGGATAATGTGATATTAACTCATTGTTTTATTTATTATACATTTTAAAAATTGAACTTATGGAATATAAATTGCATGTGGTTTAGGAAATCTTCAGTTATAAACTACGTTTACAGTAAAACCTGACAGAACGAAGAAGTGGAAGAATTACAGAATACTGCCATTCAGATCCAGGGACACTGTGCAATGAAGCTTTGACTTTTCAATCTTCTACCCGAGTCTTACTAATAACTAAACCGATGCCAAAATCCATGGAAAGAGAAAAACTGAACAATTTGGAAGTTACAGGTTTATCTTCAAAATGTTTTCAAATAGTTTTTCTGTTTCATGTGTAGAAAAATTTGCAAAACACAAACTTCCAATAGCTCTCAGTAAAAGAAGTGTCTTTGTTATATGAGTGTTCAAATAGTCTGTTATGCCCAAACACCTCCCTCCTTAAGGCTACAAATTACTGTTCTGACTGGAGACTGAGCTACTTACTACCAAACAGAAAAGTAGCAGAACCCAGCGTTTAACCGTTGCTTACCAAAGCTCAGAAAACTTCTTCAGTTTTCTACTAACATCTACTAACACTTTGGCATCATGTTTTTCCAACATCTTTATGAGTTGCTCTACTGGTAATGGGAGAATGTTTGCATCATTCCAACTTGATACAACTATAAAGGAAATTCAAAATTCATTAACTGTAAAGAAAATTCAGATGTGGAAGGAAATTCATTTCATCTGGTAAAACCACTCCTTTCGGCTGACACTAAAGCAAACCCAAGACTAAAAACCAATTGAGTTCATCCCTTTGGTATCTGGTTAAAGAAGTAATTTTAGGAGAGAGAGTAGAGCTGTACCTCATTTTCAGAAGTACGGACATGGCATTTTTTGCTGCCTATGGTTTGCTTTGACTGAGTTAATCTATGTCCTTTGGAATTATATACTGAATCTTAGGATTCCTGTACAGGGACAAAACCAGGACAATCTTGATCTCAGTTTCTAGCTATTGATATGGCCTCTGTATCTCAGAAGAGGAAGCCAAAGTCACAATTTCACAGCCAGGCACGATAGGACTGACAGCCTAGGGGTAACTACATAAGTATAAATATGCACCACTTATTCAAAGCATGGCTTTCCAGAAAGCTTTTAGATTAGACAGATTATTCCTCCCTTACTTGTGTCTCCTCCGCTTTGTCTTCTTTCGCTCTCCTTTTGGGGATTTAAAGGTCTTTGAACATCCTCTAGGAGATGAAACAAGCAGCCATTCACAGTTCTCAAATGCTCTGTCTGAATGAGGCAGAGTAGTTAAACAAAAGAAGCTTCCAATAGTTTTACCCTCAGCTTCTTTGTTTACAATGTGGTTATTCTCCAAGTCTTGCTTGCTGTCTCTATCCCATAATACTGAAAGGTAAACCTCTCAGGCTTGCAAGCTGTTTTCACCCTTATATAAATGCTCTTGAAATCTTCCACCCTACCCGTCCACCCAAGTAAAGATTGCTAAGAGCGTCTACACACAAGTTCATCCACACTGTCTTTGGCTTCTTTATTTCTAAAAGCTGTATTTTCCATGACATCTTGGTTTTTTTTAAATCATAGTTGGACGTCACTGAGGGCAACGAGGATGAGAAAACAGGAAATAGTTTGATTCATGTGGATTCTAACATTACCCAGTCACTGTATTATTCAGGGACCAGAAAACATTTAACAGAAATTAAAGTGAAGAAGCTCCCAACAACAGAATCAGTTGGACTTCACAGAGGGGGGAAAAAAACCAAACAGTTCATGCTCGGCTTCATCAATCCTTTCCCTCTCTCTCCCACCTCTAATGAGTATGACCTAAGTGCTCTCTGAGAACACTGGACCAATAAAGGATGTACAACACGGGTATTAATGCCAAATTTAAAGTAAAATATTCAAAATGTTGGCGGATATGTAAGTCTCTTCTCTGTAAAGAGGAGAAGAGAACACAAAGCAAGAAAACAAAAATCCAGGCCAGGTTGTCTTTATAGGGCAACAGCAAAGGAAAATGAAGTTAAGTCTAACAAGAAATATGCAGTTCTTCCCATCAGTGACAGCAAGCCAGTGACCGCCAGTGATGGAGGGAAGGGAGCATCCCATCGATGAAAAAAAAGGAATTTAATTCAGTTATGACTAAGCTTTCTCTATCCAATGAATGAGTACATAAACTACAGAAATAAGTCTTTCAACAGAAAGCCACCACTCCCTTCAGCTGAAGCTTTTATGATTCAATACAAAGCAAGTAATAAAAGCAAAGGAAAAATGTAAATAAAGTCCTAAACAAAAAGAATTTTTTCTATATGAAAATATTTGAGAGTATATTCAGCATTAGAGAAGAATGTTAATGAGACATGACAGTCTGCAGGCTTTGCAAAATTACTAACTTCTACCTGAAAAATACAGACAACAGAAGTACTACAGAATTCAGCAATCTCTGCATACACTGAGTAGAGTTTACTAAAAAATATTCAAATGGTGAGTGTAGAGCCCATCCCACAACATTTAAAGCCATAGGTAGGTTTTCCCCGGCAGAGCTCATTATTATGCTCCCCTCTATATCCCTTTCACACCCCTCGAGCAGTAAGGTTCTTTGCCTTGCTATTTCACCCCTTAATGCTTAACTTCACTGTACTCCCCGTCTTACCTTTCAAAGTCCTAGAGCATTCAGTCTCTCACTGATTTTCTTCAACCTGCTTATCACTCCCCTGCCTGCCGCCTGCTTCCCCTCCCACCATGATGCATTTGATAGCAGATGCCAGTTTCTCCCATAAGCACCCATACACTTTTTCTAGCTCACTATACGTACATCCTGGTGCCTGAGCAGGCACCAGGTCACAAAGTCACTCTCTTCTTTTCACCCAAGCTTGTTGGGTGAAAATTAATTTCTACCACAACGTAAGTCCACAAGGAAGAAATCAGCAACCATTAAAAAAAGCACCAACAAAATCCCTGTACTAACAGACGCATTAAGCTGACGCAAGACACAGCTCCATCGCCCCTATCTTTGGCACTCTTCAGCCTACGACCTGACCTCGACATCTGGGCATTTTCTGCCTTAAGTCATTACACTGTGTCTTTATTCTGACTATAAATAAGTAGAGACAGGAACCAACTCATGCTTCCATCCAAGTATGTAACCCAAAATATTAAAATAAGAAAGATCAAAACTGCCCTAGTTACTGTCACGTTGCCTATTACTACAAAGCGCTTATCAAAGTCCCTATTCAGAGGAAGTAATTCATTCTGTCATCTCACGGGATAACGCTTGTGTAACTGCAGAATCAGGGGGAAGGCAGGCGAGAACATTCTAGAGACCTCTCAGGGCTACAGTAACGTGACTGGCACAGGTACCCGCTGTGGCAGGCCTGCTGGTGAGCCCGTAGCCAAACCAACAAACAGGACCACAAGTGCTCGAGCCTATAGACATTCACCAGCAGACAGGCACGGGGCTGCACTGGCAGTGGAGGTCTCCCCTGTACTGGTTTGTCCCTACCTGCACAAAAATTTGGCACTCCCCTCCTTAACCAGGTCTACTCCACAACCCAAGAGAGACCAGATGGTGAGAGCGCAAACTTCTTTATTTAGGTTCTGTCCTCCTCTCCCACCCACCATACACCACCTACTTGCTACATTCAACCAAATTTGACAGAAAATACAGACCTCATGGATACCAATTTCTTAAAGAGTTCAATGAAAACGCTCTGGGTAGAGGTGAGAGACACCAGAATGACTCCAATGGAAAGAAAAGGTGCTTATTAGACGCAAGAGATTTTACAGCTGAAAGAAAGATTGCTTACAAGTGCCCGCTACTTAATACCAGCACAGCAGCTCTTGGAGGACCTCTGGCAAGCACAATGCTCCCAGTTCTGCCAGAGCTTCTCCCATCACCACGTCTAACCCGTATTTCTCACTTCTATAACTTTTTAGTACACACATGTAATCATTCACACTTTACTTAAATTGTACTGAAGTCGCTAAATTCCAGTCAAGTGCCAAATAGCGGCGTTAAGAGATGATGTCAGGGCAGAAGCCGGGAAACACTGCGGAGGTCTCTCTGCTCCTCCTCAGCTCTGCCGACCGGCTTCCCAGCCAAGGCCATTTGCAGTGGAACAGGGGAGGAAATGGAAGAAGTGCAACATGCAAGCGTCTTGCTGTGTTTTAATCTAAAATCAGACATAAGCTCCTCACAGCAGTGTCTGTTTATAAAGCAATTCAAACAATTGAATCCTATGGGATCTACGCATGCACACCCCCACCACCTTCTGCTGAAGCATACACTAACACTAATCCTATGCTGGCACATACAGTATCTAAAAGAAACAAGAATTTTGCCTATTAAAAAACAAAACTTACTCTTGGCAGTAGGATGAACAGAACAGACATTCTTATCTTTTTACACAGTTTTCTTGATAAGCATAAATTGATTTAAAAGATTCCACACAAGCCACCATTTAAAACTAAGTGAGTCTGAGGCTGTCAACTTTTATTTTCTTAAGCTTTACTTTTTATGTGTGCTCAAAGAAAATAAGTACTGAAAAACATCACTGCAAGCATCACTATAGCAACTGGAGCTCCTGAAGCTTCCTTGGTTCAACACTCAGATTCCAGATGGAACAAAATGCCATCTCTATCTTGCTTTTTATAAGGTGCCTCTCTCTCCTGCAAAGCCTCCAAAGACTAGCAGGGACATCTGGTGCCAAATTTGCTCTTGCAAAGACCATAGAGACTCATATAAATTCACCTATTTTTGCAGTTCTGGAAAGAAGTAAAACAATCAATATCATGACATCTGCACCCAAATGCCTGTGTGAAATGTCACTAAAACAAGAAAAGAATTACGCAAGGTATTTATTCAAGTCCCTTTACAGCCCAAGGATTGACCTCATTAAAGTCAGCGGCAGTTTTGCCACATATATCAAACGCAGAGCCAGAATTCCACACTTCACAGGAGATTTCTCTAGTAGCCCGGCTCTTTGACTCACTACACTGTATCCAGAGTATTTTGTAATGTTTCACTATACCTGCTGCCCATCAACTCTGCCTAACTACCTGGATGAAATTTGTGGAAATGGCTGTGTATCCTTGAATCAAAATCTTTGAAAATAGTAATAATAGCAGTAACAAAAAAGTACTATGCAGATTGTAAACAAATCCAGGGTTGTTGTACCTCTAGGAAAAAGTGGAAAGACCGGAGTAAAGGCACAATTGGCTTGTATTTTTTATACAGCCATTGAGGGATGAATGACAGATCATTGTGAATTTTCTTCATTGGTTGCAATGTTCTGCATGAATTTCAGTATTATGGAAACAAGAACAACCAAAAGATCATTTCAGGTGCCACTATGAACTATAGCTACCATTATAATATTCAAGTAAACATTAACACTCCATCAAAATGCATCAATTCGCCATTGTATTCCCATTGCCAAAAACACATGGAAGAAAAAACAATGAAAATTCCTAATAAATACTCTGGCTTGGCTCCTACTTTGAAAAATAATTAAGATTACATTTATATGGCTCTTGTTTCATCCCTTTTTGAGTTTGCAGAAGCCATCCCTCAGTAAGATGGTAAACTTCTGGTACTTATTGCACCTTCCTTTTTGCACCCTCTTGGCCTGAATGAAGTGGAAGGAGTGTGGTGCAAGGAAAGACAAACAATTTACCGCTGCTTATAGCAGGCACAGATGCCAGCATTTTCAGGATTCTTGCAAGCCTTGATTTTCAAATAGCAATACTGTTATGTACTAGTAACATCATTAAGCCCTGGAGATTCAGCCCTTTGTCCTCCAGCTCACATAAATGAAAATAAGCTCCGATACATCAAAGAACACTGTCTCTAGTTCTTATTGCACATTTCTGCTATAGCTGACAGATGGCTCAGTTCCTATGAGTGGAAGAAAAACAATTTCCTAGCTGACCCCAAATACCTGGGCTTCCTTGGCACACCTCTAGAAAAATTCAATAATAGAATTCATACTGTCCCCCTTTTCCTCTTTCTGAAAATAAAACAAATAACGGAGGAAAACATACCGGTCAAGTAACTAAGCAGTATTGCCCAGGTCATATTTGAGAAATACTAGACAGAATGCACATCTTTATTTCCCCTCTAGAGCCCTGGGCCTTAACATTCAAAATAACCTCAGCTGCCAGTTCTCTGGAGTCCCTGTAAAGTCCATCTATTGCAGTAAGGAATCTGACAGTCACTACTGGGGAAAGTGCAATGAAAAGGTTTAAGTTGCCACTGTCATTTGACAGTGTGTAAGAAGTAACTGTAATTCTTTTTCTTGAGTAATAATTTTTCCTTTTTAAACATCATGAGGGAGTGTCTGCCATTTCTAGTGGATGTCCTGTGATACGAAGTTCAGATCTGAGAAGAAGTTCAAGCAGTATCAATACATAACCTGCAAGCAATTATGACAGACTAGCAACAAATCGGAAACCTTTCTTAAATTGTTGTCTAAATTCTTAAATCAAATACCTAAACAAAAATTATTTTCTAAATTACATACATGGAGTTTTAGTCACTAAATGCAAATCCAGACATGCAAACTCGATTACACATTTCTGGCATGCCATCAAGGCACAGAAAAATGCCACATATACTTGTCTGCCTAACTTTAACTAGGGATGATTCAGCTCATAATTATTCAGATCTTTAAAACTTATTTTTTCTTTGTGATCCAAACAAGTTCAAGAAAATCACTTCTCACTTGTGGATATTTTGTGAAAAAAGCAAAACTTTAATGAAATTACTTCCTTCTGACTATATGAGCTACTTTACATATAAAGGCAGCATGCAGGACCTATGGCTGTAGAGTTGCCATGTTACAAAAAATGGCTGTTAAGGACCTGCAGCATGGTTTAGATTATGCCAACAAAAGCTACAACCTTCTAAACTATCAAACATATTTTGAGATAAGTGTGAAAGATACATGTCTTTCTCAAGCTTAGAGAGAAGAAAAAAAGTCAACAACAAAAGCTTCTGTGATGATTAATTTTATTTTGTACTTCACCCATTCTAGCATTACTAAATAAGCTGCAGTGGTCACCGATACTTCTCCTACATACTAAATATTCAAAGCAACTTACCTATTTAGACTGGAGGGAAAATCTGAGGTTTTCAGCTTGGTCAGCAATATTTCCAATTTTTAGCTACTTAATGCACTGGTTTTAATACTTGCAGAACTACCATTTCTTGTAAAAGAAATCTACAGAGTGTAATAGCCACCCCCTCTCTGAGATTAGCATCCCCTAAAATTTAAACTGATATTTTACAAGAAATGGTAATCAACTCCCTCTAGCTCAAGTACCAGCTGTATGTTGATGTGCCAGCTGACTACTCAGCGTTCATCCTTCTATACTCTTCTTTCTCCCTGTATTCCTAAGACTTACGAGCAAAAGACACTACTACTGTACTGACAACATCAGTTTGTGCAATCCTTACAGTAATTCTAAATCCCTTAGAAAAAACAAACAAGAGGCACATTCTTTTCAGACAACACAGACAATTCATCTGCATTGTAAACCAAATGTTGTTTCAAAAGCTAACTACCAACTGCATTGTCCTGCTCCCAGAAAATAGTATGGGACCCAACACAGTACAGGACAGGCTGCTTCCCTCCCTCCGTCACAGTCAACCCAGCTAAGGATGCGTACAGTTTTCAGACAATACAGGACTATTCAGATCCCCATTCTGGCCTGTGTCTTTATGTCTTTATTAACTGATCTGCAGCTGTACAAACAGCAGTGTTTCACCAGCATACAGTCTGCTTCACCACAATTCATCTCATTGAATAGCATTTCCATGAGATTAAATAAGCCCAGCATCTGAAAAACAGTAACAAATACCTTCAAGACATACTCCCTGCTACACAAAAAGGTAACTACAGGTCTCAAACAGTAAATTGCATGACAGTCTGTCTACCGCATTGCCACAAAGGGATTTTGCTGAAATCGCAAGTCCTGGGGAATCTGAGGGGCCATGTGTTAAGTTTTATGAATATTCTGACTCATTATCAGGTTCTGTTCTCAAAACAGAAAACACTACTGTAAAAATCTTTCCATGTACCTGGTACAGCCATCAACAAAAGCCACCATTTCTTAAGGCAGAAGAGGTTTCCCCAGCTGTGCTAAGAATGCCATCATTTACCTGAATGAACTATTAAACTGATGAGGAGGAGACTGTGATTTCTAAAGAAAAGTCTGGAAAAGAGTTGGTTTTGCAAAAATTTGCAAAACAAGTCGGCTAACATGAGCAAATAGTACCTCTCACAGCTGACAGCCCTGGCAGGCAGCAGGCTGTCACTCATTTTCATGCCTCCCCCTGCCCACCCTGCAATATTTTTGGACACTCTGGGGTAAATACACAGGAGAAAGATAGAAGAGGCAGATCCAGGCACATATATGTAACACACTCATCCAATCCATTGCTAAAACCAATTCACATTATAATGGCTCAGCTACGCTAAATTATTCTGGGTTGTCCATGCACAGATATCTCAGGGCACAGTTTTGCATCTTAGCTGTTCAAAACATTCAGCAGGGTAGCACTTAAATGAAAAGCTTTTTATATTGGTGCTGCTCAGAGCTACTGTATTTTTTAGAAAGCCTTAAATCTTATCCAGATCAAAATAATAGGTTAAATACAGAAGGAAAAAAGTGGCATCAGAGTTGAAAATCCTTCTGTCTAGCAGAACTTCATTTCAAAAAGCATGTTTTTTTGTCTCTTAAAACACAGTTGCCTCGGTTACTGAATATTTCAGAAAAGTTACAACTTACCTGAAAGTCCCTCATAACTGATACAGGGAATATACTTCTAATATTAGCAAACAGCTTTATGCCTTATAGAAATTATGATTGCATTTATAGCTTACGAAAAGGAATAGACTGAAATACTTATTTTTAGGAACTAATTTGCAGCTCGCAAAGAATGGGAAATGTGAAAAACTGCCTGCATTTTTCTAAGGTGGTGATGTTTACTTCTTTGACAGATGTTGTTTCTCATTTATAGCACCAGAGAAGTCAGTTTTACTACACAGGGGAAGACCTTTGAACATCCCGTTACAGTTAGTGTGTCTTACTAATGCAAAGGAGAAAGGTGAGGGATGAGAGGCAACACATTCAACTTCTACAACAGCTAGTAGAAGTTACAGCTCAAGAACTTAACTAACCCCCTTTAGCACAATAAAACACAGCAGCTGATGGGTGAAGCAGCCTTTTCCTTCTTCCCCTCCCTTTTTGGACTGCTCCTCTTCACTGGGAGAGAAAATGCTGAGGCTCCCCTGCCCTGAACACCTGGCTCTGGTCCAAGCTGCACTTAATGAGGTCCTGGCAACTCCCTGGCACAGCACCGCAAACAGCCTTCATCAAACAGACAAGAACCGCCGGCAAACCTGCGCCTGACAGCAGGGCTTTTACTTCCAAAATAAAGAGACAAACAGACATTCTAGAATATCTTATACCCCGGGCTTTATCTGACGTAATCCAATGTCACTTCAACTCTTCAAGAAAAGTAAGTACTAACACATTCCAACAATTAACAAAGTTTACATAGAACACATAGATTCAAGTCATCTAACATTTGATGCAAAAGAAACCTTTAACTGTTCTAATTTAAATTGTTAGAAATCCAGCTACCTATTTAATATGGAGGGGGGGGTGCAGCACATGAAATCAGTAGTAGTCAAGTTCTGATCTCTTTTCTAAGCATCACTGGTAGTGCAAATCACTACAACTGGAACCAAGTTCTACAAGACAAAGAGATTCTTCCTTTCAACAAGCATCACATTTCTCAACTAAAGAAACACCACAGTAATACATTAGTGACACTACTCAATATAATCTGCTGGAGAATATAATATCCACTCATACTTCCATATTTTCTAAATGACAGTAATTTTCATGCTGTGTATCCATATTTTAGATTATTTCCTTTCCTGACTGACTACAAGCTTGTTTTAAAAAAATTTTAAACAAGTAAAACCTAACTATATAATAGACAGCAGTTTCTCTGCTTCCAAGCTGCTCTAACATTTAGTTTCAAGTTTTAAAAAAAATTAAATTAGCCAGAATCTAATGAATTGTGCACAGAAAGTGTTCTCTCTTATCTAGTTAGGGAGTAGAATTTTCCTGTTTGGGTTAAGGGTTTATTTATTTGGAAAGAAGTATTACTTCTCCCTACAATAATTTGCAAACTTTATTAAAATAATTTAACTGAGTTTGACCTACTATCATATTACAGAGTATAACCCAATTCCTTGCTAACAAGGCCCAAAATATTTATTTTCAAAAAGACCACTTGCGCACAGGAGACGCCCTGCATGAAACCATACATGCAGATCCCACTGGCTGCCAGGTTCCATCTGAACAGCGTTAACTTCGGTAGATCATCAGCAATGAACCAAGGAAGAAGCCCACCTCCCCAGGGTCAATGCCAGCACCATCCAGGCCCAAGGCTAACATGTAGGAAGTTTACTCCCTTCACTGCTGGACACTTCCCTTTACCATCTCATGTTGAAAGCAGTTCTCAGCCCACCTCTTTTGTTTTACACACATAAATTATATATACATAGTAAGTATACAGTATTTAGCAAAGGCATTACTCTTCAAAGCTTACATTAAAAGACATTCTGTTTGTAATATCTAATGAACATACCAAGTAAATCCTAGGTTAGAACAGGCACTTGGCTCTCTCCACCCAGGCAAGCCTTGTCCAAATGGAGCAAGCTTTTCCCAAAACTGAGAAGGTAACCACTTGATCATGTACGACAACAAGAGAACCAGATTCATGCGTTTCACATTGTTATTACATAAATGCAGCAAGAGACTGTACCCAGTAAAAGATGTGGATGAACTTTACTGAGCACAAAGTGGAACCATAATAAATGCTATAGATAAAGCCTAACTTCTCCCCACTGCTGGGAGAGACGGAATGGGGGTGCGGGTCTCTCCAGCTGACACTTGGCAAGACGACTTTGCTTCCCATGAACGGCATTTCATAGCATGTTGTTCAATGAAGCACTGCATTTGGATAATTTTGCAAAGGCAAAACATTTAATTAAATACAGCAGTAACAGCACAAGCAGGGTGTGGGAAATCTGAACAGCAAACACAGGAGTGTGGACCAGAGTACAAGAAGGGATGGCAAAGGATTCAAAAGGAAAGACACCGAAGGCAGCAGATAAGTTCATCTGCCCAGAAGTGGTAAAGCACTGTCTAGGTTACCATTGCTGTGACAATCCATTCCTACATTAATCACAAATTATATTTCAATTTGTGCATAATGCTACTGTCAGCTGAAATATAAAACCACATTTATACCTAAATAATGGTTCAGTGTATTAGATGTCATTAATTTTAAATTTACCATACAGTACTGAACAAAAGGTTTGTACTAACATCATTGTCTCACTTCAATTTCAGACTATGAAATATACACAAATTAACACCACACCTATGAAATGCAAAAATAAGGATTTATTTGTAAGGATATTTGAGAAAAGAAACTGATTCTGCATAATTAACAGCATGGAGAAGACTGAAATGTTTGCTCTTCTTAACAATGTCCAGTAATCTGTAATTTTGCAAGCTGCTATCATGAAAAACCTGTTATTCCATTTATTATTTTCTCACCGAACTGGACTACAATTTTTGTCTGGATTTCATTTAAATCTGCCTTTGTAACGGAGCAGCTGAACATAGTTCCATAATCACACCACAGAATATTTGCTATGCCGGCTGTATTTTGAGAGAGCAGGAGGTGAAAGACCTTTTCCTTTAGATACACTAAAGTAGCCTTTGAATCAGACTGAGGGACTGAGAGTGAAAAGGCATCAACAATGCCCACATCAGGGTAATGAAGCAGAAAAGCAGCAGGATCAGCAGCAGTGGAGCGAAGGAGCTGCGAGAAAACTGGACGTCCCCCACCACCAGCAGGATGGCACCCAGTGCCTACGTGACAACACGGCAACAACCCACACCGTACGGGTGAAGAAGCTTCAGGTTAAGGTCATTCAGCTTCCACGTCTTCCTTCTTCACAGGGCAACTGTGTGCTTTTGAAAACTGCACTTCTTACTTATTGGTACCACCACTCTTCCGTAGCAGAAGTCTATTGTGTGATCTTTAACATGAATTAGACAGGGATAACTCGTAACACTGACCTCTCGGTGGTTATATTCTTAACATATAGGCAAAATGATCAGAAGACCTTTATTTGCAGTATGAGACAAAATGTTTTTCCCAATGAGCCAACGCACATCATTTACAAAGACTATGCTTCTGGTTAAAAGGCATTTCAGCAAGCTGACTGCTCAGGGTATGAAAAGGTTTCAGGCTGTTACATTAGTTTCCCTCCAGCTATTCACTTGGTGCCAGTAACAGAGTAGGCTATTTCTGAAACCCTACACTTACATTGCATACGTTTTTTGGACGATTTCCAATACTGACCAGTTTCAGATGTTAGACACATAAACATATAATATTTTCCAGTACAATTTTCTGGCTTCTAAGCATCAGCAGCTTAGGCCACTCCAAGTCCCAGATTATAACATTTTGCATAAAAAAAAACCACCTCTAGAAATGTTTCTCCTGCAGATATATAGTGGGTATTTCTCCTTTTAATCATCCTATTCTATCCTGCACATGTGTATCAACCATCTTTTAAAAGAAACCAACGGTATCAAATCACAACTTCCACAGAAAAGCAACAAAGGGCTTTACTCCACTAATGCGCAAATACGGATGTCAAGCAATTCTAAACTTTAAATGCGGTTCAATACCCTCTAATGTTATTAATCAATATTATTTTCAGGAAGACAATGGCATGAAATAGCTTGCATTAAAAACAACAATAACAAAACATTTTGCTAGCAATGACCTCCTTCAATCTTGAAAAGATTGACGTCTTTCTCTAGGGTTGGAACAATTACAGCCTTAGTCCGTGTAGGCTCCTGTTAAAAATGTCGGTAATTCACGACCAAAAACATTTGTCTACCAGGTCACATTAAAAAAAGAATTATCCAACTGTATGAAAGTCCATTAAAAAGCGCTACTTTAAACAAAAGCAATTAAGCGCCAAGAAAAATCTGACTTCATGCAAATCCAAGCCATTTATTATGGGCACAAGATAAATGTCTTGGTTTGGCTTAACATTCAAGACTAGCATTCAAGCTGAGCATAAACATATCCTTAACTTTGTGCTTAACATCAAGGATTCATTAACTTTCGATTGTATGTGCCCCAAAGAATTAAGATTTTGAATCTGATATTTAGTAAATTTGCAATAAATCATAAATACAGTGATAAAGTCGTTTTAATTTCCTTCACTTTTTTCTACCTCAAACTATCTCTAAAAATCATAAAGCCTGTCTAGCATTAAGTAGTTTATATCAGTCCCTTATTTTCTTCATAAATGCAAATTACTGTCTTAAAATCTCAAGTTTTTAAGATATTACTTGCACAGTCTTCTGTACATAATGCTCAAGAGCTTATCCAAACATGATGCAAAAATCACAGTAACAGCTTGTGTCCATAAGGCAGCTATCATTTTACAAAATAATCCAAAAAGGAGCAACAAATGAAGTAGGAGGGGGGAAAAAGGAGTCACAATTAACTCTTCAGTAGGAAATCTTGAAACTATAAATAGGTTAACTATAAGCTTTTATAAAATTGTACTGTCCACTTGATTTAAACAAGTAGGGTTTTTTTAGAAGAGTAACAATACCAACTTTTATATCACCTATCACTTTAAAAGACATCAAACATGATTCAGTGGCAGAGCTAGAAACAGTTCCTCAGAGCTTTGCAAGTTTGGTGTTTAAATGTCTCCTATCTCTTTACTATCTCTCCCACTTTATTCTAGAAGTCTTGCAAAAGCAATCTATGTCTGCACTATACTTCTTCACAAATAATTATGCACTTCATTTACATATCATTATTATTTACATTTTCTTACTATCTTAAGTAACCGAAGGCTCACAAAACCAAAAAGTTTAAAAAGCCTTTACCCTCCTGCTGTCAGGGATTAGCATATTTAAGCATTCTAGGGAGGCCCACATGAAACAAAAGAGAAGGGCTGGGAAGCACCACAAAGCAATGCTTCAAGTAGAAATGGGTCCTTTAAAATAAAGCAAAACAAAACAAACAAACAAAAAAAAAGAAAAACCCCCCAACACTTACGCATTCACACCACTTGCTATTTACCCAGTGACTGAAACAGAGTTAAAGGAAAAAAAGAAACACAAAAAAACCCAAACCACTGCAGAAATTCAAAAGATAATGCAAGTCAATGTATCACACACAACCCGCTCAAACCTATTCAGTTCCTTTTTCCTTCAGTAAAGGTTTACCCAAAGGTCCCTAAAAAGCACAATATAATCAAGCCCTAAACATCCTTCTCCTATAAATCAAGGAAGCCACCAATGGGAATAGAGGATGAAAAAAATAAATATCTCTGTCTTTAGACAAGACGTTCCCAAAACATCAACGCTTAAGCCAAGCTTTCAATTGAGGCAATGCAGTTTTAAGTTGTTTAATATGCTTTTTACACATCAGTTGTGAACTACCAACTCTCTTGAGCTCCATGGACCATTTGTGGTTAGACAAAGATTTTTTTCTAATCAGCTGCTCAGTAACTCCAGACAACCCTGTTATTCAGTAATCCAGGAATATTTCTCTCTCCCTCTCCTGGGGCCATTACACTGCCTCTTAAAGCGAAGCGGGATTAGCACCACTTTGCCTTTCTCCCTCCGCTACTTACTGCTGCTTCTCTTGAGCCAGAGCTGACGCTCACGAAATTGCACAGTGAACCAACTCGGAGAGACAATCTGGGTAAAAAACAAACCAGGGGAGCGGGGGAGGCCAGCTCTGTTGAAAAGCCAGCTCTGGGAAGGGTCTCGCTGCGTACTGAAGCACTGCTGCGGCAGGGCTGGGGAGAGAGGGCAAGGCCAGCTGGCTAGCAGGGCACACGAGGGGCAGGTGGAAGTCAAGAAAGGTGGCCACCCTTGGCAGGTCAAGGCTTAGATCAACTTCAGCTGCCACAGAACTGCACCCTAGGCTTCACTGCTTCCTTCAAAAGCAAATCAAACACGTTAACAATTCTACAAATGCAAAGAAACCAATGCTTTGGAATCAATGGTCAGACCACTGATACAGACACCGTCACCAAACACTGACTGGAGGAGTTAGAGTGAATTGTCATTGTCAGCTGGTTGCTTCAGTATCCCACTGTGTGACACCATCCATGCTTCCAAGAATTAAAGCCAAGAATTTTTTTCATGGGGAAATTATTCTAAAATCATTGACTTGATTGTCACAGGAGTTTTATGGGAATTTTACAGAAGTTTACATTGTAACCTTGTCCTATATTGAGTAATTACAGTATAGAATTGTACAAAGAAGAGTAAACTAGTAAACCTTCGCAGAGTAAATACCACAGTGCTTCATTCTTTGACCTCTCTGGAGCCAAAAGGCAACATCACCTATTTCACAGCAACCTAGTACCATGTACGTCTACTAGTAGATTAAGAAATTCCAAATTTCCTCTTAAAGAAATGAGAAATAGGAAGAATCTGCTGCCACTGATACCACCTCAGAACAGGAAATCTTCACTTGGCTCAATTCTTTTGAAGTGCTTTAATACATTTTTGATAGCTCAGTGAATGGACTTGTTGATAGTCTATTTGCATAATTTTGATAGAATATGCAAAGAGGTTCTCTGAAGATCCCTTTAAATAAACTATAAAGAAAACATTCATTATTTCAGTAACTATGGGTGATAGAAGCTGTCCCAGAGAAATTAAGACGCCCATACACACTCTGCATTAAAATTTAATTGGATTATTTACTAGCAATTTTATTTCCTTCCTTAAAACCATTTCACACTCCTCTCTGACAAGCCTCTAGAAACCCCTAGAAGCCAAGGATAAAGTAGAGAAATTTACCATAATTATGTGTTTGAACACAAAAATTTGTGGGGACACAAAAAACCCACAACCCAAACCCACACCAAAATACCCAAAACCAGATCTGGATTGTTACACAACCACCACTCAAGCTGAAGAGAAAAATCGGTGACGGACCTGCTAGTCACAGGTGCCTGGATTCTCCCCAAATCTTTTAAGTCACCAGTTTGGGCCTTTTCGGACTTCCTATTCCCATACAGCTTCCTGCGTGTAATTACTTCACACAGACATTTCCGAGCCATTTCTTAGCAGTAAATCTGTTACTTCCTTCTTTGTGCTGACCCTGAGTAATTTCACTCCTAATGACCTGGACAAATACCAGTGGACTTTGGAATTTCAAGTGTTGCCAATAATCAGACTTGCCTTTACCTTACACACAAGCATCCATAAAATTCAAGACTACTTGTGCTACAGTCCAATGCAAACATCTCTGGTCTTCTCTAAGATAAGGTAAAGGCACTGAGAAGAGGGAGTGTCAAATGGACCTGATATATAAAGACAGATTACAAAGCAAGACAATTGCACTGGATCACAATAAAAATTACCTTAAATTAGTTTTATGAGAATTAACTTCGACAATAATGAAAGATAAAAGATCACTCAAAACATCTTTTCAATCTCCTTAACATAAAGTTACACTAAAATGTGAAAAAATAAGCAGGCAAATAAATTCATCTGCCTTTGAAGTTGAAATATCTGTAGATGAAGAAAATTCAGATTTGAAGATTTACAGGAAAAACACACTGCAATTGATGCACTTTTTTCTGCAAGTCTTAAAAATTTGTATCTTATGAACTTAACTGCTTGTTAATCACCTAGATCTTACATTACTAAGCATTTTTTTATCTGCTTACACCTTGTAAGCCATTTTGCACATTACAAATACTAAACCGTTCTACAAAATTCTACAATAAGTTTATCTGAAGTGTTCAGTTATAACATTATAATATTCTATGTTATTACTATCATTCATCTCACACCCAAAAGACTCATGTTTTACAAATGGACATAAATTATGTCCATCAGTCTGATGCATATTTCAAGAGGTGAGTTTACATAGCCAGCTATGAAACTTTGGTTCAAGGACATGAAAGAAGAAATACAGCACATTCTGCAGCAGAGGGAATTGTTGCAGGTTCTTTACATTTAAAATATGGTATAAATTTGTGTTATTAAGGAACCTAGGCACTTGCAGAATCTATGTACATACGCAGATACTGTTTCAACATCTAACAGCCCTGAAGTTCCTGAATAAATACAATGAGCAGGCAGAGCAAAATTTCCTTCTCAGAATGATCAGCAGTAACATTGAAAATTTCAAGGCATAGTAGAAAAGCATTCCACGCTCCCACTATTTAACAAGTGCTGGAGCCAACCCACTGTAGGACCCCACCTGAGCTGCTCTAATTCATCAGTCTGGTAGAAAACTATGTCAGTAGCCCCACAAACATACTACAATTTCTGCCAAGTGACTTAAAGATGCTTAATGATGAGTTCCAAGTAAGTACAAGGGAGAGGAGGAACACATAGCTAGGAGCAGGACAGAAGAGAAGCTGGAAGAGAGATCTCCTAATGGATTGCTGCCATAGAAGGCTAACTAAATCATCAGCTCCAAGCACTGCAGTCTCCTGCCTGATTCCTGAAGACCCTGGCCAGAATGCGACAAGTAACTGGGGACAAGTAAGAAAAGAACTGTAAACACTCTTCTGCCTCTCCCTACCTCAAAGGGCACCTACTGACCAAACCTTAGCTATCGTTACTTGCAGGTATCTCCTAAAAAGCAACCCTGTGCAAAAATTCAATTATGTATTTGCAGTTACATATTTATATGGCATCTTTAAAACCACATTAACTACCATCTCCACAGGGAAATTACTTCTCCGTGCCCTAAAATGAAAAAAAAAAAAAAAAGGGGGGGGGGGGGGGGGGAAGAGGAGGGGAGAAGGAAGAGAGAAATATATTTCTGGATAAAACTGATCTACCTAAAAGTACAGCTCAAATTGTGTATTAAAGCTTCTAGAACAGAATCACAGACTGTCATGAGCTACTTTATTTTCAAGGAAACAACAAATCTGTTCTACCAACACAAACTGCTTCCTAAAACAGAAACGGTACGAATAGTGATAGTGTAACACCATTTGCAAATCACAATGCTAGCGCTGACCCTGGCAAGCACCATTCTGCATCAAATTAATGAAAATTAACATTTGCTTCCAGATAGCTGCCTAGCTTACATACCAGTCCTGAAGTTTTCACTTTGCCCTGCCTGCTACAAAAGCATCAGAAACAGATTACATTTCTCAACCACTGAAATGCAGAGATTGTCCCATCAGATGACTACCTGTAGCTGAAAAGATTTAAAGTATTTTCTAGCTCTGCACTAATTTTGTATATATTCAATGAACACTGCTCAGTTGCGGCTGTTAAGAATGACAAAGATAGGTAACTCATTCATGAAAGGGTAAGTTACACAGAATTGTTCAATAACTGACTACCTAGATTTTCACCTAAAACATAAGCCATGCCAAGTCAGAAAAAATTAACATTGTTTCTTTCAGTGGTATATATTAGCTCAGAAACCAACTGTCCTTCTGTGGGATAATGGCTTGTTTTTAATGAAATCCCAGTAAAACATGAAGGATTAGGAAAAAAGGCAAGATATCTATTATTGTTTACAAAGAATATTTAGAGACATCCAGAAGACTTTGCATGCTTCAATAGCCATTTGTGGCGGGGGGGAGGGGGCAGGAATCTGGGTACAACACTCATTTCTCTCAGCTTCTCAGAACTTTTGAAATTAGATCATACCCATAACCACCGTAAACCCTGTAAAAATAGGCAAGTAAGTTATAGTAACAAATACTGTTAAATATTTGAAGTTAACTTCAATTGCACACCTAAAAACTTCTACAGACTGTTTTTTAAAGATGTACTAACATAACCTAAAGCCAGTAAGGATAATACCAGATAATAAATTGACGTTTGTAGCAACTGAGTATTTGAAAGCAGCAGGAACACACAAGAAACTTAAATTCAGATTCTTCTGAAATTTCCCTTAAGATACAGTTTCTTTCTGCTGAATTCCTCCCTTATACCCATCCCCTGTGTTCTGTTCAGATGAGGAACAGGGACCTGGGAGGCCTATGTAATCCATGGGTAAGACTCACAACAGAACTTTCTAGAACAAGTCTGTTCTCAGTCAGGTTTTTGCCAGAGATGTGTGGGGAGTGTGGGAGAAGGTCTGGAGGTAGAAAGGGAGGACTATAGTTTTGTTGCTGTCGTTTTAAATACCGTATTTCAGCCATACTGAGGGGTCAGCATACTCAGTTCTAAACGAGCTTGACTTGAACTGAAGTGACCTGGCCTCCCCAGCCTTGCTAACAATACTTGAGAAGAGGATCTGTGAATCTCTTCCAAGTTCTTGATAAGCAATTATTAGTAGTAATTGTTATAAGTAGAAGATGCCACGATTATCACACATTTTAGTCACCTTACAGACAAAACCAGAAAGCTCTGCAAGCTTCCAGGGCTGCAGTATCAGATTATGAACACAAACCCAGTACTTCAGACAACCTTATCTGGCCTTCTGGCTGGCTGCCACAAAACCTTTACTTCCTTTAAATCCTGCTCCTATTCTGCTCTATTGTTTCATTCCTTTAGCGAGCTTTCACTTCACAATGAGGGCACCTCTGCCAATCTAGCCCTGCCTCTGTAAATAATTTACTGGTTACATGATTTCGTCATAAGCAGTGACTGGAACTGCAGCATCAGGAAATTCAAAACACCGAGTGCCAAAATGTCCACTTACCAGAACGCTGCCGACAGCCAAAGCCCTATCAGTAGCCCTGAGGCAACATCTGGCAGACCTGGCACAGGTCTCCACTTGCTGTGGGAACCACCAAATGTGTTTCAACAAGATGGGGATGAAACTTCCCTGCAAGAAGGGTAAGTACTTCAACACAACCACCTAAGCTTCAAATGGAGTATGCTGATAACGTAAGGGGAGGGAGTACTCTACACTGATTCCTCCCCTGTCTTTCAGCCAATGTCTCATGATCTTTTTAAGATTCATGCCCAGAGAAAACAGTCTCAAGCCAATTAAGAAACATCAAACCTCTTGCTGGCTCCCTTGGAAAACTGAACTGCCTGATGCAAGCTCTTAAAAACATGGAGGGGGCAAGGACGTACCCCATCCACACCAGACAGGTGCTCATCTTCATCGGCATAAGCCTTTAAAAACTGTACCATTGTCTTCACAACAGGAATGACAACAAATGTTTTTACTTCACCTGTAAAGGCCTTTAGAACAATCTTTCAAATGTAATACTAGTTGTCAGACACATAGTTTGTGTCACTGGGGCAGTCCAGAGAGGGGGATCGCTCTCCACAGGGATGTAAGGGTTTTTACAGTCATGCTTTCAAATAACAAACCCTGAGCACGTGCAGCTCTGAAGAAGTTTATGCTTTGCATGAAGACACGTCTCACCCGAATATAAGTCCTTCTGCTTACAGAGCAGAAAGCAAGACGGAGCAATCACAACAGTACTGTCCTCCACAGCTCACAACTTCTTTGAGAAGCATCAGGAGTGGGGACAAGCTGCACAATAGCAGTGCTGTGAATTCCCCATCGTTAGATAACAGAGGGCTTGCTTATCTTAAAAAAACTTTTGCAAGGAGTTACAGATTTCTCCCTGCAAACTCCATGAAATTATTTTACTGGGCACTGTATTTACCTGTAAATAATGTATTTTGTAAATAATGTTACAAAACAAATATTCAAGCAGAAGGGAAGTTCTCATCAAACTTGTAACAGCGGAAGACCTGATGGCAATTCAGGTCAAATAGGTTATAAATACTTGCATTTACACACTAAGTGTGATTTGTCATTGGCTTTTTATCATGATTTGGTTTTGTTAAACTGACCACCACCACAATTATTCCTGTTCTAGTTTATCTTAGTAGCATTTCAGCTCAGCACGTTCATATACATAACCTGAAATTCAAGTTTTAGGACTTCTTTAAACAAATTGCATTGCTAACCATCTTTTCAATGTTAGCAAATTAAGGACAGCATTGGGGGACAGTTGGGTTGACATTATTTGTATTTACTTACTTTTAATTTAAATTGAGAGGGGAGGGAATAATTACATTTATTATAACCAAGCCTGGAACTCTGCCTGTAATTAAGAATCTGACACATCTTAGAAGAACTCTATTTTCAGTTGCTTAAGACATTTGCCAAACTATCGGTGTGGTCACAGATTTCATATGGCAAGTGTTTTTCTACTATTTTACTTAGAAGTGAAAACCAGATTCTGTTAAAATGATGCTGTCGAGCCTGAGAGTAAGACTAGAAAAAGTAGCTTGTGAAGTCCCTATTAAAATACTTTTTGAAAGTATTCTGTTGACAAATTCTAAAACTGGAAGAAGCTGAATTTAAGATGTGGCAGATGGGCTGCCTCATACCAAGGGTGTGGCTTTCGGTTGGTTTGTGGCTAGATCTTTTTTTCTTTTGGGGAAGTGGAAAGGGAATAGAGGGTGGATTGCTCATTTTCTTGACAAAGTACCAAAATTATAGGCCTCTGAAAAACTTCAGAAGAGGCTGTTAGTTTGGAAACTCAATTTTTCACAGACCAGCAGTGCTGAACGTGCTCTACAGTCTCTCCAGGACGTAGGATTGTTTCACATGCTGCTTCCATAGGCAGGTAAAAATGTGCTCAGCTGCTTTATGAACAGTCTGAGGTGATATCACCTTCCATTCCTCCCCCAGCAGCCAAGTACCTGCTCTGGTACAACTGGAACTAAAAGCATGACTCTCTCCTGAGCTCCTTGCTCTTGCCAGGGAAGCAGACAAAATAGGAAGAAACCAAAATACTAAGTGCTAATATGTGAAAAGCAGAGAGAAGACAGAACACAGGCCAGCAGAGAAAGCAGCAGTGGTGCTGCTGGCTCAGAGGAGCAGACAAAGCAAAGGAGGTCAAATCCAAGTGAAAAGATCAAAAGCCAGGGAGACGAGGAAACAGAAGAGAGATGGGAAATGCTTGTAGCCTCCAATAAAGAGCAACTCTGCTTGGTAGAAGCAGCTATTCCCCCTCCCCCACCACCTTTTCTTTGGTTTTTTTTTTCTTTTCTCATCCTCTAGATAGCTGGCATTTATTCCGTGATTTTGGTCACAATGTTGTGCTCTGGGAAAAAAAATACTATTGTAGCAAAAAAGAGTAGGAAATAAATTGCTAGGTTCAAAGCATACAGCAAGAGGGTTTTTTAATGACAGCTTGTTTTCAATATACAAAGTTTTGACTTTGGGGTTGGTTGGGGGTTTTCTCTGCTTTTTTGGTGTTTGGTTTTGTTTTTTTTTTTAATTAATTGCTTCCATATCCTTATTGCAGACAGTTCTCACTAGGGTATATCTGGATGCAAGACGGCCTGTAAGGCTGATTTTTCAGTCTTTCCTCTCTTCTTAGCACTCTTCGTAGTCTCTTTTGTGGTAACCATTGGAGTTAAATCTCAGAATTTTAAGACCATCATTAAATGCTCCCCTACTTCATCCAAAGATACTGATAAGATCTGAAATGTGGTATAACAAGAATCAGCATTACAGAACGAGGTGCAACACTTCAAGGGAGAAAGTCTTTGCAAACATACGTGGACTTTAAAGTTTCTAGCATTTATAGAACCAAACAAACGCCCAACAAGACAAGCAACAATTTCCAAATTGAAACTAAAATAACTTCTTAGCCCATAGGATGAAATAATTTGGACAGAACTGGGGATACAACAATTTTCCAGTGGCCTACGTGCAACCTGCTGTAGGTGAACCTGCTTTAGCAGGAGTTGGACTACACCATCTCCAGCGGTCCCTTCCAACCCTGACCTGTGGCTAACTGAAATTTGATTTTGTTTCCCCACACACTTAAAGAGGCCTTCATTACATAGCTCTGGTGAGGAGGATCCATTCTTCACACCAGTCTAGTGCCTACAGCTTCAGCCATTCAGCCACAGAGGAAAATTAGGAAGCAAAAAAAAAATTATCTCAAATTACGTTATCAGCATTCTACCACCTCACCAGCATTTCTTGTGCTTCCAAGAAGCAAATTAATGAAATAACTATTTCTGTTACAGATGTCCTATCTTTTCATCAGTGAGCCAATATTATAGCATACATTCTTCTATTTTCATCTACTACTCTATTTCATCTATATGTACCAGAACAGATTCTGATACTTTTAATTCTACTGTATTTTTTCATTAATACAGTTTGAAATCTGCACCTAGTTAGCATGTTTCTCCCACAGTAGAGAAACTACAGTTTGTGTCTGTGGTCCATTCATAATGATTTTAATATGGCAGCAGTGTAAGGCTTGGCAACTAGCATATTTTAATTCAGGAATTTAACACTACATCCTACTTTTTGGAACTTACATACGCTAGTCCACTGGATTCCCTCACACTACCTGAGATGTGAAAAATGAATAGCTTCAGAAAAGGTTAACAGAAAACACTCTTAGGGTTTTGCATGCTCATTTAAATGTCCTTTATGTCTAGGAGTTTCTTAAAATCTATAGGGAAGGCAGGGCTCAGAGTAATGTTACATATACTAGTATTAGAAACAAAAACATTCCAGCAACATAACTGGATAATGCTAAGGCTCACGTTACCACTTTTCTCTCTACACAAGCAGAAGAAACACTTAGGGAACATCTGACAGAAGAAAGAAAAAAAAAAAGTGAAAAAACAAAGGAAATACACAAAGATGATAGAAAGAAATAAGAGTAATGAAATTTCAGCAATATGCCCATGTCCTTATACTTTGTTTCTTCTTGCAGTAAAAAAACGAGGATGATTTCAAAAGGAAAGGGAAAAGAAAGGTCACATAGGGAATGTTTCAGTTTACCACTGCTTCTAGAAAGACAGTGAAAGCATATTGAAGTACAGACACTTGGATTTGCTAATTTAGATACAGATACAGTTTAAGATTAGACATTCACTTTCATCTAAAATAAGGAACTTCCACCATGTGCCTACCAAATAAGCACCACATTTTTGCTGAATCATTGAAATATATTCACGTAGTTGGGCAATCGTATACACTACCAAAAAAAGCTATTTAGTCATCTGTTCAGCTGTCTTAGCTGTTCATTAAACTGCACAGGAACAGCTCAGTCAGACAAAGATGATGAGTGGATGATACAAAACAACAGATATTTGGAACCTGTGGCCTGCTTGGGGTAGCAAGTCAAAGAAATTGAGACGTTAGAAATTATTATAAAAAATTCAGTTTAACTAAGCAGAATCCAAACAGCAGTAAGGTAAAATGCAAGGTATGACACTCCAAAATGTATTTCAAATTAAAATGTTTTTTCATTTAAAAATTGGTATCTCTATGCTTTGCAATAAAAACACCATTTTTCACAACTTTTCTCTGTAGGTGTACTTTCAATAAGTACAATGCTTTCACAACCAGCTTTCATTTACGAGATGTCTCAAAAAAAACATCAGTTTGGGATTGTAATGAAAGAAACCCAATGAGGTGAAGTGGACGGCAATGGACCAGGAGCCAGCAAACCAGAGATCTGTTCCTCTTTCCTGGTGGCAGGCAAAGCAACAGTGAGATACTTCATCTCACTACAGTCCTCCTTCCAGCCTTTGTCTGTATAGTCAGTAAGTACTCTGATGCTTTTCCTCATTACAATCACTGTTAGGCCTCACTGCCTTTTTTTTTTTTTTTTTTTTTCTTCTTTTAAACATCTGTACTGCAATAATCAGTGGTGCACAGCACAAGTTCTCAAAACACAACTGGTGTCCCAGAACAGAAAATCCAGGGAATGAGACTTGTCTCCAGCTCCCAAGAAACAACAACATTTATGGCAACTTAGACAATTGCTTAGAGGGGAAAACCAGCTATTTTTAACTATTTTGCTTAGTGGCTGTGCTTGAGGGAGGCTCCCATTTCCTTTCTTCATCTTACATAGGAAATAGTAGTTATGGCTGCTTTTCCCTCAGCTACTTTTATGGAGTATCGGGGCTTGCAACAATGCACTGTCTTCAATACTGTCACAGGTTCAAAGCAAAAGCCGAAAACTGCTTCCAAACCAACTTCTGCCCTGAAGGGCAGGAGGCAACTTTACCTTTGAAAGCATCTATTTCTGTTCCACACAGAAATAGCAAGCCTGCATTGGGTAAGGCCCTGAACATGAACCAGCAGGCCAGTCCGGGGATCCAGAATTTAAGCTGCTCGTGTTTAAGGCTGCTGGTGCTCCCACTACCAAGTGCAAAGGGTATGCAGCGCTCTCACAAATGTATTTTGATTGTGCTGCTTAAGCTTTGCTACTTGGTGTCATCCTTTGCACTTTGAGACAATTTAACTCCAGCACGGGAACCTGTAGGGACAGACAGCACTTTTTGATTTGTCAGCTCCTGATGACCAAAAGCAAACATTTGGTGGATCATTAAAGAGGAATTTAAGAGCTTCTCTCTAGAAGTATCATTGCTAAAGACCTAGTTAACTCTGACTCTAGTTTCATTCCGTTTATTTTAAAGCTACGAGAGGTTTATTAATCCCATGCTAAAACAAGTCTTGTGTGGTCCTTAACAGAACCGGATAAATGCTACTATACGTCAGGTACAGGACAGGAGAGAGGAACTCTGTCTTTTTCCTCAAACGGAGACATTTGAGATGAGGACAATCTTTGTATTCACATTTGTATACATTTGGCGAATAAAAACCGGAAGGATAGGAAGGGCAGAGCAAGCAAAGGCTACAGCAGTTCTAAACAAACTTCCAAAGCCTGATCTCATCAGTCTTGCACAATACAACTCTAAACACAAAGATGAGAATTCAAAACGGTTCTAGCAGAACTATAAGGAAAGGTATTCACTATCACACTAATGAGTAGATACAGATCTCCAAGAGAGCATGATGACTTTCTTCTTTAACTGTCACACCCTCCCTCCCCCTCCATACAGTAGTTGACAACACTAAGAATAATTTCGGTTTTCTTCTACATGTAGTGAAAAAATGTATTAGCGGCTTGCCTTTCAAGTGTCCTGGAACCCTCTAATAAAAATGCACTATAGGAGAAACAGTTTGGAAATCTGTGGCATGGAACCTGTATATCACCCAAGGACTGGAACAGACCTTCACACAATTTTACCCTAACCGCCCCCCTCCCCAAATCCCAACCAAAGCTTCATATGATTCTTCCAAAAGCATTATTTAAATATATATATCTGAAATCGCTTCCTTAATTACTTGCTCAAGCTCATGCATGTTTCAAAGAAGTTTAGTAGATGAGCCACCTCTCATGGGCTATACCGAGCCAAGTTTAAGTAGGCAATGACTGTCCTATACTGCCTCTAATCTCACCCTACTGCATCTCCCCAGAACGAATTATACATTCACAGAGGATGTCATCTGTCAGTCACGACCCTCAGAGTTTGTGCTCTGCAAGACAATAAAAGTAAAAAAGAAAAAAAAAAAAGAGCCACACTTTCAGAAAGCATACCAGAAGAGCCGGGGAAGCTAAGCATTCCTTTAGGGAAGAATAAACTTCAGTCTTTTGCACTTCCTTTATGCATCCCAGTTGATCTGAGCAGTTATCAAAGATCTCTTTTCAGTAACATGATACAACTAGTTTCTTTTCATTAAGGCAAAAAAAATGCATAAAACAGCAATGTTCAAGTTGAAATAAAAACATCTTTCTACAATAAATGAAATAAGGGGAATAAGTGAAAATGAAGAAGAGAGAATATCAAGAAAGAATCATGCAAGAAGAATCATCTCCACATTGGAAGATACAGCATCCGAGTGGAAAGGAGAAGCAGGAAGGTCTGCAACCACAAAAGTCTGCTCTCTGCAAGAACTTTAAATTGCCCCTTTCTCCACCAAATGAGGCAGAGACCCCCCAGAGAAAAATACTTCATAAAAACTGTCACAATTATGCACAAAGCAGCTGAATTAAGGTCAGACAGATAGTCACAATAATGGCATTTTTTGATTTTATGTGACTGATTTCATGTTTGTTTTTAATGCTCTGCTTTTAGGTAATTCCAGTTTTGCTAGTGAAAATAAAACTATAGAATTATGGTCATCCTCTGCTAAATACATCATTTGCAGCTTCCCTTCCTTAAGTGCTCCACTTGGATTTTAAACTGTGGAAGTATTATCACCTCCCGCTCAAACAGAAGAATTGACAAGGGAGAAGGAACGATGTCCACAAAGCCATGTAAGATAAAATATGAAATTACAGTCAGTAGGAATTTATTTATCCTGCAGTAGCTTTGCATGTGCACACTCACAAATTCTTTCCAGGAGCTTTTAGAGTTACTGCAGGTTACAAGCATGCACACAGGCAGTCAAAGCAAAGCAGGTGGCAAACTATTTAGTTTCCATCTGAACTGATCCTGTTCCTTTACATATCTTTTTCGTGAGTTCTTAACATTTACCCTCAAGCTGTCAAGGTGCATCTCACTGCTTGTGCCTCCTGAGGGGCATCTGCTACTCACTGTTAGTCTTCACATCACCAAGAAAATTTTGAAATCCCTTCCCATGCTTTCCTCAGTAGCTCTGCCATTTTTCCCCTCAGTACTCCTCCCCAACTAATTCTGGTAGCGTCTACATAGAAATCAAGCTAACAAATCCAGCAGAAATAATTAAACTGGGCTCAGCTTGTAGCTACATCACACTTCACCTTCAAATTTTGATATGCCTTAGAAGTAGACACATACTCTTGGGGGGGGGCGGGGGAAGGCACAGCCCTATCCTTGGAAATGTTTGTAGAAGTTAAAGCTCACTCTGCTACTTAAAGGAGGGAGGCAAGTCTCTAGAGGTGTTTCCTATAAATGTGTACTTCGAAATTCCTCCCACCTCAACTAGATAACAAGTTTTTCCTTCAAATATAATTAACTGTACAGCGTTTCATTAAACCATTTCTTTCAAAACCAACCACCCCGATGAAAAGAGAAGAAACCCAACATTCTGCCATCCAGACTGCATCCTTTACCTCTAGGATGAGTGCTTCTGGTGATCACAGCGAGCTCTTGCCTTGCCCTTCTGTATGCCCACCGCATTCTTTAGCTGCAAGGTCACTTTTAAGAAGGTGATTAGCCTTCCTTGTTTGGTACAGGATGAATGATGCTCTCATGCCTGTCTAGACTGAAACTTGATGGAATGCAGTTACCTCTGCATCTCCTATCCCCACACCTCACAGAAGTGAAGCAAGCCCCGGTGTTATCAATTAAGCACTGGAACTAACAGCTATAGGTAATTACCACAAAGGAATTTACTATCAGATTCCACTGAATAGGTCATCCTCATTTGTTAGTATGTATTTCAGCTAAAAGCAGTAACTGTTTGTCTGTGGCATTCCTAGATTATTTCAAACTATTTAGTTGCAATTATGTTGATAGCACATGTCGGTAACATAAAAGTAAATTAATTACAAGCTTATTCTAACCAGCCTAAAAATAATAATAAAACCAAGGGTGGAGAAGGGTGGGCAAATCTAGGAAAAGAATCAAGACACAAATACCTTGTCCTATAATAACACTGGTAAACACCCAGCCAGGATGTCTACTTTTATCCGGAGAAGCAAGGATATTGCAATAGGCTTACTCCTCAGTGCTTCCTGACAGTTTCACTAAAATGCCTGATCTCCAAAATCTACGTAAAGTTCAAAGAACTAACTGTAAATTTGTACAAATCAATAAAGTATTCAGAATATGGCAATGCTAAAAAGGCTGCTGGGATTACACTAGCATCTTGCATAATAAGCATTTGACAACAGAATGTAACTATACTGAACTTCATTGTCCCAAAGTGATTTTGGTTTTAAGTTAATAGCATGAACACAAAAGCATGCAAAAAAAAGCAACGTTGAAGAGGTCTGTAACTGGCATCACTTCAGCACAGAAAGGGAAAAGTGACTTATTTAAATTTCCATTTTAATACAGAACAGTCACATACATTTTCATTTTCTCCTTGGTAATCAGATGCAGAAGACAAGTCAGCCAATACAGTAAGAAGTTCAGTATTTAGAAATACCTTAACTTCAGTTAGAAGCCTGGCTAAAAAGCCATTGATGTGTTCTGGTTGGTTTTTATTTTGCATTGTATCTGTGAACATATTGCAGGAAGACTGGAAGTGATATATAACAGCATCATTACATGTACGTCAAATCCTGGTGTCTGAAAACTATGAATTTAACTACATTTTAAGATTTGAAATTGGCAGAAAAGATACCATATGCATCATGAAACCTGTCACCAGAGAGAAGCTGTATCTCTTCTTGTTAGTAGTAAAGCAACATTAAAACGTAAGTACTATCTCTAAAACTCAGTAGCCAGTCATTCACTTAAATTAAGCATTACCTAAGACACTGCACTGATTTTCACAAATATTTAACAATTTTATGGACGATTAATCCTAACCAAATGCAAAAAGTAAAGTCATGAAAAGGATTGAGATTCTATGAAAATTCATATTTCAGTTAGTACAACTGTGGATTATTCAGGTTCTTTGTATAAAAATATGCTCAGTAAAGTTTTGCATTGCTTGCCACATAAAAACATTTTTTAGAAGTTAAAATTTTAGTTTTCATCTGTTTCTTTACATGCTCAGCAGTTCAAACAGAAACTTTTTGCTACTACTTTGATGGGCAATAGCTACACACAGTGCAGTTCAGACACAATTCTTCGGGACATATTCTGGATTTAGTGGCAATGCCAGATGCTTTCTCACTCAGCTAGTGCAAGCCTCTTTCTGTAACAGGACATACAAAAGGAGTAAGAGTGTAACACATACTGCCCTGTGTGCTGCAAACAATTCACCATTCTTCCCAACTGGTCCCCCAATTTTTAATGAGAATCTTAATTAACTGCGGAGCTTTTTGACTTTTCCGCCTATCTTCTTCCCTCGTTACTGGATCACCAACTCTGTTCACAGTGTTAAAAGCCCATTCTTTATTCCTCTGCATGCCTTATTATGTCCCCAGCTCAGCTCTTTTGTTACTAACCCCTCTCCCACCCTTCCAAAACCAGTCCAAAAAATCAAGTTGTTGCCCATGATATCACTTTGACAATATCTGCCTCCTTTTGGAGACCTTCACTTGCTTCAAGATGAAGGTCTTTGTTTTGATGACTGCTTCAAAGTACCTGACATCTGAATAGTTGCTTTCACATTTAACTCTTCCATTCCTCAGCAGGACCCAATTCAGCATCTCTCTTACTGCATTCCCTCTTAAACACCTCCACATTTCCTCTGTGAACTCGCTTCTGCTCAGAATATGCTTACCAGTCTCATATATTATGACACTACTTATTATTCAAGTGTCTTAGGACCCCACTGCCTTTTTTTTTTCCCCTCCCCTGCACACAGGAAAGGGAGAAGAAAGTATTCTTGCACTTTCAAGGTGAAACCATTAAGTTATCATATTATTACCGTATCACTAGTCTTCCTCGGTTCACACATCTTCTCCCCATTTTTTTAATTAAATTACTACTTTGTGTCATATTTGGACTGCGTACTCTTGTGCCCAAAGGCCATATCTTTTATTTTAAGTAGCATTATATAGTCTGCATACAGATTAGTAAAATAATCATTAGGGGTTTGTTTTGCACACAAATATTCTATTCCACTACTTCTTAAAATAAGGGAAGCTAAATTTGCTGACAGCTTCGTTAATGGTACTACTTCTCTAACAGGAAACAATAAAAGCAAAGAAAGTCTCTCTGTTTGCCATTTAAAGTATTTCTAAGTTTGCACTGAAAAATTCAGGAAAAAAATATTTACTAGATTTTAAATTCTTAGCTGAAACTGTTAAAACAACTGGGATCAAATAATTGCATTCTGCTGTAACAGCATTAACTACTACTGACTAAATTTAACTAAAATTTAATTAGGCCAGATTCATCTCAGTATAACTAAAAGAGAAATTATTTAACAGGTTCTGATAGAATCTGGATGTAATTAGCAAGTGGAAAGTTTACCAGTCACACAAAACAAGCTGTTTATAAGAACTTCTTGGAAATAAAGATCATCAAGCAAACAGCTAATTTGCTAATATTAAAATACTAGGTTTTAGCAGTGAGGCAGATTGGTATGCTTGAATTTTGGTAACATACTTAATACATAAAGATATAGACACATACAGAGACAGACACACACATATATATATATGTATTAGAAATCATCTTCACTGTACCTGTGCAATACGCACTACAATCAGGGATTTGTGTATGTTCTACCTAAAAACAGTTTACAGAGAAATCCAAATAATGCTGCAGTGGGCATGAGAAATGATTTACTGTACTGTTTCCACATCTTTTTTTTCACTCATTTAGATTCACTGAGTCATTCATCCCAGCCTGCAAAGCAGAGTAAGAATAGCACAGAAGGCTGGAACAAGTTCTTCCACTCCTCAGCAGAGTCCTAGTGGAACCAGCAGCAAGCCCTGCGAGAGGGAGCGTGCGCCCTGACCCAGCGCTGGCAGAGCCCAGGCCAGGAGGGCTATTTCAGTCCTGGCAGCTGCTCCCGCTGCAGCTCCCTGGCCTGCCCATTACAGCTAGAAATAAAGGAAAAGAACTTTAAACATGCAAACATATGAAACCAACACCGTGGTGGCATCCAGACAAACACCATTAGAGGGTTCCTTTTATCCTTCTCTGATTGCAGCTGAAATTATTTTAATACAGAAATATTGTTCTTGGGCGAAGTGCCTGCTTTGCATATATATGGCGATGCCACGGTCTAACTAAAAACATCAGTGCTACAATCTTAAGTTTTCTTCAGCTTACTATATTGGCCTTTCACATCATTCATATATCAGGCAGCTAATTATAATGAAATTTTATATTTAAGAACCAGTAACCATAAAAAACTTTAATCTTCAACTAAGAAGGACCCCTGTCTGCAAATATAGAAAAATAATTTCTAGAGTTTGGGTTTTCAACAAGTAATAGGACTGGCAAAGTTCACAGCATACAGCACACATCTACAGCGTATAGTATGTCTGCATCAAGACTTTTGCAACTTACAAAGTATCAGGACACAAACCACCCCAACAGAATTAGCTTTACTGACCTCTCTCTGAAGGACAGCACCAGAAGGAAGGATTAATTTTCAAGTAGGTTCAGCAACAAACTAACTACAACAGAACCACTCCATCATTAACAAAAGACCAACAAAAGCAAACATTTTTTAGCAGTGGACAACTAAACATAGCCCTGTAAGATCATTTAATAAAATCATTACTACAGAAAACAGCTTGAACGTTAACAACCCATTTTTTTCCCCCAATATATGTTTTCTCAAGTCTAACGAATTTCAGAATAGCAAAGAACTGTGGATTAGCTCAAATTCTTGGAAAACCTAAATAAGGTTCTGTAATACGGATGGTCTAGGAGTTTTGTTTCAATTACCTGTACCCAAGCTGCTTTGGTTGCAGAAATAAAACATTTTATTTCTAACAGAAACTAAACTAAACTCAGTAAGTCTGATAAGGCAAAAAAGCGAGAGCCATAGAGCATGTTTAGTCAGTCATTCTTCTCAATGAACTACATTAAAGCTTCTCACACCAGGTGAACATGACCTTCGTGACTTACGCAGAGGGAAATTACTTCACGCCAAGAATGATAAGCTTGAGATGACCCTGCCAACACCCAATACTTTGATATTAATTAAGTGCTGCATTCTCTAATGTATAAATTAAGGAGCCCAATTAACATATGTGACCTACGATCACACTTCCAGTCATCTTACTCAAAAAAAAAAAAAAACCCAAACCCAAAACAAACAAACAACCTCTTACCCGTATTTTCTCACACCCATCCCGCTTACAACTCAAAATAGAAAAAGTACATATAGTAGAACAAGGAGCATAAATGTAGTATCACCTTTTGGCTAAACGTTAACAGTAAGAGCTGCTGTGCACCACTAGCATTACTTAGCCTACATGCCAGTACCAGTACAGCAGCTGAGAGGTTCACTATACCACGAGCTGTGTCATTGTCCGCTACTTCCTCCAACCCAGAAAGTGACAGTACATACCTTTCCATTACTCTTGCTTAACACAAATAATAAAACTTTACCGGTTCAAGAAAGTATAATACGTTACAAAAACATTCAAAGGGACCACAGGAAAAGCGTAAGTTACTGAGCCATTGAAAAAACATCATAAGGAAATTTAATGTGTGGGATATCTGAACTAAAGATAAGTGTATACACAGGATAGTTGATTAAATCCAGTCTTGAAAGTGCGAAAACCAATGCATACCATGAACTGCAAGTTACTCATACACACTGTGAAGTCATAGATGGATGACAACCATTCAGTAAAGTGATTTGGGCATTGTTCTGGAAGCTCAGTTTAACAAACTGCCTACTGCATTGTCTCAGAAACATAAGTTGTTCCACACGAAGCGGACTAATCGCCTATAAACATGCCTTTTCTCCCACGCTTCTTACCCAACTTCCACCCCTCCCACAAAAGGGTTCCCCGGTTCTCCCCCAGATCTCCTATGGCAGGCTTGAGTGAACAGAAGACAAAATACACTGTTGCTTAGTCCAGAACGGTGTTTGCACCAACATGCTTGCCAGCATCCCTGCACTGACTGGGCAGCCAGTTTTAAGCAAAGATAACTACCTGGGCTGAGTTCTGCTCTGCTTTCTTTCCCCTTGGGAAACCTCTACCTTGGAATTGTCTCCTATTCAGCTCCTAATTTTCAGGAAAACAGCAGCAAATTAATCTCTTGAGACTTTCAGCATCTTTCACACATGGCTGAAATTGGCCAGCAGATCCAGAAGTTAATGGTAGAGATGGAAGGGTTTGCAAATGGCAATGACACTCTTCTGTGTCCACATTGCCTATTTTCCCCTCCTTCTCTCACAGAAATCAGAAACAAAAGAGAAAACACCAAGTACCCAGACATGCAGAAGCTAGACAACTTTAGAGTTCAAAACAAAAAATGCAAACCCAAGAAGGAAATTGACAAAACCGACACACCCCAATGACTTGAAATAAAATACCATCACCACCCAAAACCCCTGTGGTTTCCAAACCTACAAGACTGAGGGAAAAGGAGAGGACTAAAGGCATCATCTAAATTACTAGGTCTCCCTTTCATTCTTACAAGAGAGAAACAGAAACGTTCAAAACTGTTTCCTACAACTACACTTTTTTTCGCTCCCTCAGCGCAAAAACTTCATTCCACCACACAACTGCAGGCACTCACTCTCCAAACAAGTCTGACAAATGTTAAGACACCATCTCCATCTGGTTGTCTAATACACCTTGGTTCTCAACCCAATGCAATCCAGATTGAATCCTTCACCCTTCCAAAGGTCTCCTGCCCTGCTAGCCTTCCCTCTTCCTGGTCACACACCTAGACTGACCTCTCCTATCAGATGCAATTAACAGACCCCTAAAGTCAGAAATCAAAATTTTGGGAAGAGCATAAGGTTGCAAAAATGTTTTTTAAAACTGCAAAAGTTTCATTTTAAAACATTAATAGTCATCTCAAGCTTCCCATTGCAAATTACTGTAGCAAAGTCTGAGACACTAGGCTTCAACATATGAACTTACCACCCTGGCAACTGTGTGCTTCACACTGTATGTTCAGATGGATTGCCACATATTAATTAAGGCATATCTTAAACAATCTTGCATTAGAATAGAAAGAGGAAAAAACCTACTACTATTGCATTATGAAAAAACATCATAATTAAGCACTGTAACAGGACAGACTACCTAGACAGGCTGTGAAATCCCTCTTCGCTGGAGATTTTAGACATGTTAGACAAACACTGTTATCTGTACTCATGCAGCCAGACAATGAAGGAAACAGAAGAGAAGCCACTTCCAGCCTTACACTTCTGTGAACCTATGTTTCAAAGAAAAAAAAAAAAAAGAAAAAGAAAAAAATACAGAAAAAAAACCCCACAGAAAATCAGTTTAAGTACTGAAATGTTGGTGTTTTGGAGAACGTATCTTCTATTTCACTTATTTTTAAATTCAAATTCAAGCAGTGAGCAGTTCCACTAAGTCTACAAGCTTAATACTTAAAACTGCTTGTAAGCTATGCAGATTCCTGTCCTATCCAACATAAAGCATCACCAAGCCTGTTTCATTCAGGGCATAAACATTTTGTTCCAAATGAAACTTTACACACTGCTTACACACAGCCCTGGCTGGGAAAGTTAGATTCTGCTCAGAAAATGACAGCACACGTTCAAGGCACAGCCAGACTGAGTCCAAGCACAATATAGCTCCTGTGCTTTTACAGCTACACTATTTCTTTACACAACTAGACAGTTAATGAAGCCCTAGTCTGACATACAGGCTGCACTTGTACGTGTGGTTATCCATCAAGCATACCAGTTGTGTCCCTCAGTCTGTTTCCATCCACTAAGCTAGTATTTCTGAGAGAGCTCCCAAGTCAAACAGAAAAATAAATTTAATTTTTAGGTTACATCTGAAAGAGTCATAAACAATAGGTATAGCTCTAGTAAAGAAGTAGAAATTGGCTTGCAGATATGTTTAAAAAAACTTGTTTAATGTGCAAGATACACAGAGTAACTAATTCAAACCACTGAATTAGAAGAGTTGAATAGCCAAAGGAGGCTTTTCCCCGTGTCACACAATTCATACTTCAAACAAATTACGTTGAAACGCTGAAGTAACTCTAACTGGCAAGACAGAATTGGATAAAGATGCTTCAGTTCACTCACTTTAATGAATAATTAAGATTATAATTTTTTAAAAAATACTTCAATCTCTATCCAACTCCACACCGAAAATTTTGCAACAGTGCTGAACCACACAGACATAGACCTATGGAAAGATTCCCAAAGATAAAAGGATATTCTCTTTGCTCAAATTTTCACTTCATACTTTCCGCAAATCATTTACATATTAGACAATGGAATGCTGTCTATCCTGGATATGTATAAAGAAGGAAAAGTGGTTTAATATTGCATATCACAGAAGGCAAACAAGTGAAACGAGGAAAGATTGTATCTTTAATATCAGGTCCATATGAACACCCAAACAAAATTCTTTAGCAATATTGGGGAACAGCCCAAAGGTGTATGAACCACCTCTGCAGGCACAACCCTCACGATTAACGCATCCAAATCCTCTAAAATATAAGGGTGTATAAACCTGTCTCACAGTTCTAAACACAAGATTTGAAGTGTGGTATATCAAGTCATATAAGAAATAAAGAACAAAGTGGCGCAAACCATTTTTTTCCAATATAGCTTTTTAAACCCCTCAAATTTTTACTAAGACTAGTATTACTAAAATGCCCTTACTGTAGCATTCCTTTTTACAAGGACTAGTATGTGATTTAAATACAGAGTTACCAGATACCTGTTCAGATATGAATTTTACCAGAGGAAGCCATTAATATTTTCCCCCTAATAATCAGCAAGTAATTCTGAATCCAGGGCTAGCTCTCTATTGTATCTTCAGCCACAAAGGTGAAGGCAGAACCACCTTCTTTCCTCATTCATACTCCAGATTATGAGTGAAACTGTCATCTACAGCCCCACTGTAAAGATTTTTTTTGGAGCTCTCCCCAAGGAGGTCCAGATACTCTCCACCAGACAGAAACTAACAAACCTGTCTGATCCCTCTGATGTCGCAATTTTGCATTTATAAACAATTCTATACACTGCTGAGAAATAGTATCCATTCACTAATCAGAAGTAAGAATTAACAGAGGTTTGCAAAGCTACAAAAGCAGCATTTTCACTCTGATGGGAGCGTACAGTTCATACTTTGGGGGAGGGGAAGACAAAAAAGAGTGTTAGCTCTTTCATGAACATAAAAGGGCAGAATTACACATTAGTAGTAGCTTCCCCATGTATAGACATTTTTTTTCTGAAATGCAGCCTAAACTTAAAATCAACCATTAGTTACTTTAACTAAAGCTTAAATCATCCGTGTAATTACTTGTACAGAGGATTATGACCAAGGTTTTTTAAAATGTGGATTGTTAAAATTTCACAATTAAGAAATAAATCACAATGGGAAAACAGGTTCCTATTCACAAAACAAGCAAACAAGCATCCTTAATAACTTTTAGCAAGGCAAAACCAGAACTGAAATACTGGGAATGCTGTTGCCAGGTCAGGATTGAGGTGAACTGGCAAAGCCGTGCGAACGACATTGCACGGCACCTGCCCAGCCCTTGGCCTGGTTCAAATCCATACTCACTCTTTTAGTAACCCTTCTCCCTCGTGAGGGCACAGAAATTACCAACTCAGTGAAGTTTTCAAAGAGGGAAAAAAAGCCTACGCTTTTTAAAAATTGTATTTGAAAAAAAAAAAAGCAGCTAAGATGCTGGGTATTCTTGATTCATACATGATTTAATACCAATATTTTTGACCTTCATAAGTCCCTTCTTCTAGGGGGAAAAAAAAAAGAAAAAAGAAAAAGAAAAAAGAAAAACACTCCTCTACCACAGAAAGACACTGCGGACGTCAATCTAAAATAATGGCAGTCAAAGGTCAGGATGATATAGGCAACATCAATCTTTTAATTTAAATATCTTCCTGAAAGAAATCTCTTAAAAAGCAGAAATGAGAAAATCAGGGACTATCCAGTCAGAGCGATGAAGAAACTGCCTCAACATGCATAATTTACAGGATTTTCCTAATAATGACACCAAATATACTCAACTTTAACAAATAATTCAATTTTAAGACCTCAGTGAAATGTAATATGGAAACTACCATCAGCTTGTTGGGTCATCTTAGCAAGATACAGCAATTTTCTTACAAGGATTAATTTACGGACTATACACATCAGATTACAAAATAACACTAAAAAAAGCAAGCACTGCAAACTGGATCCCAATTAGCAAAAGACACCAAAGTGCTAGGAGTCTTCCAAAACCGCTGGAAAACGCATACTGCAAAAAGAATTGGTATTAGTGCCTAACAAAGCTGGGTAAACACTCCGAAGGCTCCAACATGCTATTCTGTCACCATGACAGAAAACCAAAGGATGCCAGACCAATACACATCTCTCTTCCAGTATCAGGGACAACCATCCTACATACCTGACACTGAGCGCCCGAGCAAAATTAAAAATAGGTCTAGAGCATCCAAAAAATAGGAATGAGGATGCCCTTAGCATATATGCTTCCAACTTCTTGTTAAAAAAAAAGAAAACAAAACACAAAAAACTCTCCAAGATCTTTCAACATTCCCAACAGCGTTTCTTTTTACCGTTCTATTATCACAAGTGACAACAGAAACAGCTAAATTTTTGCTTCGGATCCTTCCTCCATGAAAAAAAACCAAACAACCCCAGGTTACAATAAGCGTGTTATAAAACTGCAGCACATGTTTAAGGCCCCTAAAAGCACCGATGCTGATAAAATTAAAAATGGCTGTGCCCAAAGATCCCACAGCAAGACAGGCACAGCTCTGCTGGCGATTAAAATATATATTAAAAATTCCTGCATTACCTTACAAAGGGCGAGGCATGCAAAACAAAAAGATTATATATTTTTCCAAAACTGAAAGTTAGGAGACAAGAGATGCAGATCTAGGCAAAGCATGCGTCTTGAATGCAGGTCATTTACACAATAAAGCCGATTTTGTTCTCCGAGACACTTAACGTATCGGGATTTCAAAACTTTATGGGGCTTCGCCGCCGAAATCGATGCCCAGCACTTTTGAAGGAGACACCGATGTGCCCAAATCCCCGCGGACCCCACCCCCCTTCCCTCTGCCAAAATGGCTAGTTCGCTACACCCGCTGGCTACTTACCAGCCGCAGTGCTGAGCAGCAGGGTGGCACTGGAGAGCAGGAGCACCAGCACAAGGTGCTGCAGTGAGGCAGGCATACCTGGGGGAGCCAAGGTTCCAGGCAGGAGGAGGAAAAAAAAAAAAAAAAAAAAGCAAAAAAAATGGGGAGGGAGGGGGGCCCGACGAGAGGAATTTCCTCCTCCTTGCGCGCAGCCTTCCTCAACTCTCTGGCTTTACGATCCCGTCTGGAAGGGCAAATGGCAGACGAGAGGAGCCGTCTTCGCTCTTACTCCATTACACCCGCCCGCCGTCATGTCTCGGGGCTCGGCACCGCTCCGTGGCCGCCGGGGAAGCGCCTGCTCCTGCCTCCCGGCCCCGAGGCATCTCCCCCCGCCGGGCGGCGGCGGCGGCGGCGGCGCGCTCCCCACCGGGCTGGGGCTGGGAACCGGGCACCGGGCTTATTTCCCACGCAGCTCCACCGCGCCGAGGGACCGGCCCGGCCGAGCAGCGAACATGTCCAGCCGCGCACCCGCGCCCAGGCACCGGCAGAGCCGCGGCAGGGGGAACCGGCACCGCTACGGGCTGACGGCACCGCCGCGTCCCATCCCGTTACAGGTCTCCGCGCTCCCGCCGCCCCTCCTCACTGCCTCACGCTCCCGGGAAGGCGGCGGCGACCGCCTCAGTCGCTCCGCGGCCAGGCGCGACCCTCCCCCGCTCTCACGGCGAGGACTGGGGCCGCATCTCGGCCCATCCGTGTCCCCCCGCCGGGCGGGCTCCGGCGCGCGCCCCCCGCCCCCCACCGCAGCGGCGACACCGCCCCCGGCCACCCCGACAAAGGTGGGGCCCAGAGCGCGGGGCGGCGGGTGGCTCCTCCCCGGCGGCACCCGGCTGCTCGCCGCGGCCGAGAAGGCCCTTCCCCGCGGCGGGGGAAGGCGCTCCCCCTACGCCGCCTCCCCCGCCCCCCGAGCTCCCACAACGCCGGGCAGCCCCCGGCCCCGCGCGGCCTCCTCCCGCGGGCCCTCGCTCGCCGCCGGGCAACGGCTCAGCCCCTCCGCGCTGCCAGCGCCTTCCCCCCGCGCCGGGCTCGCCGGCGAGGGGCAGCTCCGAGCCGCTCCGCCTCCTTCCCTTGCCGGCCGCCGGCTGCGGGCGGGAGCCGAGGGCCGGAGATCCTCCTCCTCCTCCTCCTCCTCCCCTACTCCTCCTCCCCCGCCGCGGCTCGCGCCCCCGCCGGCCCGCCCCAGCAGCACCAACGGCTCCGCCGGCTCCAGACACAAAGCGGGGTCGCTCCAACCGCCAGCCCTGGCACCCGACCCGCCGGCCAGGCCACGCCCCCCGCCCCTCACTGGCGGGGCCGGCCGCCGCCCCGCCCCTGCCCGCCGCGCCCCTGACCATAGAGGTGGGCCTCCAGGCAGGTAGAGAAGGGCCCTGCTCGGGCAGGAGGCGGGGCGGTGCCCGGCGGGCGGGCGGGCGCGCGCGGGGGCAGCTGCCCCGCCATGTTGTGGGAGGGGGCGGCGGGCCGGGGCTGGGCCGTGCCAGGGGCGGGTGGGCCGCGGGCAGCGCCGATGGGGCAGAGGCCGCCGTGGCGAGCGGGAGAGCTGGAGGCGAGGGGGCTGTATGGGATAGGCCCGGGCCTCGCCCCGCCTGCCGCGGGGGAAGGCTCCGCCAGACCTTCCCGGGAGGGCCGCGGGGGGCTGCCCCCGGGGGACCCTCAGGGAGCTAGGCAGCCCGGGAACCTGAGCTCAAGAATCGCAAAAGCGAGTTTAAAAACAACAACAACAAAAATCTTTTGCAGGCCCTGAGATTGCATCAGCCTTGAACGCCACGGACTTTGTCTCAAAAACCCCGAAGCTTCTGCCTCGTCCCCTGCTTCAAGGCCCTGTTGTCGCAGGCCCTGTTGAGCTCTGCCGCAGCACTGGCAATACTACCTACCTCTCCCTCCCTCTACCTCTCCCGGCAAGTCCACCCATCTCATACGGCTTCAGCCACCAGACTCTCACAAGCAAAAGCACTATCTGCCTCTTAAATTGAAGAGATTTTTATGATTTCAAAACAAAAGATAAAGTCAACTGGCTGAGCTGTTCATATGCTTTAACCTTTGCTATATTGCATAGGACAAGAGAGATAATTGAGGCCAGCAGTTGATGGGAGAACTGGACTGGAATGTAGTATCTGATGTTGTGGCCCGGCAAGGCTCTTTCAAACAAGTTTTACTGGGCGTAGTGTAGAAAAGGGTTCTTAAAAACATTCTGCACACAGAGGGCACCTTCATATCTGGGCTTCTCCACAGGGTCAATTATGGGAAATTGCTTCCCTGTGCCTAACTTCTTACGCCAGGTTCAAGAATGGGGTACAAGGAATACAAATTCAAAAATCCAATTCCACCCCTCAAAATAGTAAATGCTACTAAATAAAAAAGTGTAGTTGCAAATCAGAGTTGGAATTTTAATGATAATAAAAGGCTTCTTTGCATAACTCCATTCTTCTTCACAAGCCCTAACAGGTGAAGTAGATGTACTCTAGTTCTTGCATCATCAGGAGAATTATTAAATAAATTGTAATAGGATTTTTATCATTGTGATGCTTTCGCCACAGACACACTTTGAGATTCCTAGGGTCAAGCAGGGTTTATGTGGCTGATGGTTATAAAAATGTTTTAAAAGTTTGTTACGATATATATACTTCCAGTCTATGCAGATCTGACATGGATATTGGAGAGAGACAATAAAATACGAATCCTAGATTGTGATTTGTATTGCCACTTTCCAGAACTGCAACCACATGTTAACCACAGTATCCTTCCTGTTATTTGTGGAATGTGAACTGTCAAGAAGAAATAACATTTAGAAGAGGAGAAAAAAAAAAAAAAAAAAAAAAAAAAAAAGAAGAGAAACCCCAACAACAAACAGAATAGTTTTACCTCCAAGGGAGAGGACCAACACTTGAGTATTTTCTTTGGGCCCAAAATCCAGTGTTCTGGTTCAGCAAAGACATCAAACTATGCAACATATGTTCTGTCCAGCTGTACTACCAATAAAAGAAGTGAGATCTACTTTGTTCACAGAAAACAAGAACCTAACTGTGTGGGTTACACAGTACTTTCACTGTTTAGATGCTAAAAGAAAATTACTGTAATTATATGACATGAATCAAAACCTGCTCAACCTGAAGTAAATGACAGAAGTCTCACTTGTTTTAATGGATCTAGTTTTGGCTCATTAATTAATACCGGGAGTTCTTCTCCACAAGAAATTGTACAAAAAACAGATATTCTGCTTTAAAATGCATGTCTTTTTTTGTCTCCCCCAAATGGATTGGATTTTTGTTCTGTGTTTTCCTAGAAAGACGGAACAAGACATGTGCTTTTTAATACAATTATTTCCCCTCAGCTTCACAAAAACCCAGACCCTGATCAAGCAAACACCCTTGTGAAGGCCATGGGATTGTGGTTCTGCTTCGCCTGAGCTTGTATCAGGTCCGTGGACTCATCTCCCAGGATTGCAATCCCAGAAGTTGGCAGGACTTTCTCCTCCTTCCCTAACCTATTTTAAATTTTGCAAAACCTCTTCTCCTCAAGGGCCAGGTCCCTCCTAGCCTCGTGTGACTGCAAAGGCTGCAAAGGGCCTCTGGCCCCGCACCGGTGACAGGCTGCAGAGCTGGAGCCACTGTGCCTGTTTCTCTGGAGCTGGCAGGGCCGAGGAGGGGCTGACCTCTGCTTCACCACACAGATGTAGGAAGCAATCGCTGCTGTCTAAGCACAGAAGCAGCTTCCTTTTCCTGTGGTGGTGGGAGGAAACCAGAGATCTAAACTGTCACACTCAGACTCACTCATTGTTATGTGCTTGGACAAGAACATATTTATAATTCTTTCTGTGATACCGTGTTATCTGTAAGCTAGGATTTCACAATTGACATTCAGCAATGCCAAGTAAGACCCGCAGAAAAATACTCAGAATAATGACAACTTGCAGAGCTGCAGCACACTAAATCTGTGTCGTGGCTTCAGGTAAGGGATGGGAGGAGGCAAGAGCAAACATGTAAAATTTACCAAGATTTGAAAGAAAATATTCTGACTGAAGCACTGTATTTCCACCAGGAAGAACTTCACCCAATGAAACAATATTGAACTTAATGGAGACAAGATTGTTAAAAAACAGAGTGAGGAGAAAAGATGCAAAGGAGATGCTCTTTTGCAATTGTGTGTGCTGTTTTCACAGCCAGGCAGGGGCAAGGCTGCGCCAGGAGGGCAGTCACGGGGCAGAGAACATGGAGGACAGCAGCAGAGGAGCCCGGCCGGGTATGGTGGCTGCAGGCTTCCTGAGATGGAAGTCTGATGTGCACCAAGTCCACGGCAGGGCACATGTGTCTTGCCCTTGGACGAGGGAGCTTTGAACAGCATATCCGCGTGCAGTGCACTGAGGCTGCTTCCTCTGCTTGAGTGAGACATGGAGATGAGAAATGAGGCTGATACGCATCTTGGATGTTTTCAGCTGTCAGTCACACTGATGCAGATGCAAATGTGTTGATATCACTTGCAAATTCAATACTGTACACAAGTGAAACCAATCATGTCCTTGTTGGCAGCATCACCTTTAAATGCCACACATCTTTTTTTTTAATTACCTGGAATATGGAAAAATATTGTAATGCTTCTAAGGGAGTATTCCAATCAGTGGAAAATAAAATGAAAAAAGGATGAAGAAAACGAAAATTAACTACCAAACAACAGCTTTGGCCCTATTTCTTTTTAGAAAATGCAATGTTCAGGCACTTTAAAAAGATTTTTCAGGATAGGGCCACTGTTATCCAAGAGTTTTTCAGCACTGACGCAACATAACTGTTATCATTGTTAAGACTCAGGGGACTGTTCTTTTTGACAGGGCCTTTCATGAAGTCAACAAATCAGTTTAAGGCAAGCCATAAATTATATTTGGCTGCCCATCGACTTGGCCAGTGTTCTCTCAGTGCTGTCGTAAGCGCCAGGGCAAGAAGATAACAACATGGCCTGATGTTTAGCTTTGAGGGGATACTTTGTTCCTGAATTAAAAACAAAGCATCCCCATAGCATAGACTCTGATGGATAAACATGAATCAGCAATCAAGGTGTTCACACATTTTTCTACAAATAAATACAGTCACTCTGGATCCTAAGTAATAGCTTAATAAATAATGGATGTGGTACAGGTCTCCACCACAAATGCCTGCCACTCATGGCTAAATTAGGGCACCTGTCAACCAGATCATCTCCCCAATCTCGCCTCCTGTAACAGTATGTGGAGACAGAGGTGGTTTCTGCTAGCCAGGTTCCAAGCCTCATGTAGCTCTCTAGATTATTATTAACATCCTGAATTGCAGCCAGAATGAACCAAAAAGACAATACTGACTGCTTACAGTCTGCTGAGTTAGCAGCTACAGCTTCAGCCGATGCAGCCAAACAAGTAATCACACGCAGTCCTTACCCTTAGAAGTATTCAGTTACTGATTTTATATAGATTTTCCCATCAGTGCCACCAATCCAAGGTGTTGCACAGAGGCATTAAGGCACCCCCGTAAGTCCCCTCAGAGTTAGGGGTCAGGATAACAAGGGTGGCTGTGGGAAGAGCATAGGTACAGGGCATGTGATACGCAGAAAGAAAAGTGGTGAATCCTCTGGGGACTTTAAAAGCAATCTAGACCCAGACGTACCTTTCTGCAGCATGGATCCATTTCCCTGGGAATAGGGAAAGGCACTCTGACCTTCAGAGCCTGCCCACAACCCAGCAGCATCACTTTCACCTTATCTGAATCATTGTCGGCTTCTGCTCCTTTTCCAGGCCTGGGCTTCATCTTGGGAAAACAGATTCCACAACAGAGGGACAGAGACACCAAGCTGTGACTGAAGCCCCACAAAAGTCCTCGTGGGAGGAAACTCAGTTCCTTTCTGCTCTTTCTGACAGGCAGGGAAAGCACTACACACGATGGTCAGTCTGCCCTGCCAAGATGCAAGACTGGCAAAACCTCCTGTGGCATCACGTACCAGAGCAGGCTCTCACACTCCCAATTCTACCAACAGCCTTAAGGAAACGGTAAATTGAATTCCCTGTCTCAGAGGGAATTCATTTCCCCTTTAGTGCAGTTAAATAATCTGTGCCAGACATTAATTTTGGCATTTAGACTCATGAAAGTCCATCTGAAGGTTGTTATGACTTCATTTTTCTTTGTCTCTGAAGCACAAAGAAGAGCACCAACTGTGGAGCCTTCGGAAAAAAAAAATTTACGAGTGTGAGCTAGCGAGTCTTTTCAGACTTGGGTTTTTCTAACTCTACTATGTTGCTGTGTAATGTGCTGCAAGGTGAACCGTGCTCTGCAACAAAGTCACAACAGTCCTTGACACATAGCAGAAGAGCAGTTTTGTGGCAGTTTCATTTACCTTTTGATGGGAGACTTTAATTTGATGCAAAAATTAATTGCACTACTTTTGTGGCAGTCTCTGGAAAGATTTATTTTGATATTAAACTTCTTTTCTTTTATGCTGGTCTCACATTCCCCGGTTTTGGTATAGAGAGTGGTTTGCTATGGGGAGCCCATAATGGCAAGATCAGAGATGCAAGGGTCAGGCCTGGAAATGTAAGCAGATGGGTGTGGGACAGGTCAGCCTTCGGTGCTCAGGGAGGAGGAGGAGGAGGAAGGTGCACACTGTGGGATAAACATGCAGAGAGAATATTTTGTATCTAGAAGGATTAGCAGTGAAATAGTTAACAGACATTTTCACATTTCATAATACATGATATTTCCCTGTGATAATGAACTACCAACAATGTTCATAGCAGTCACTGTCTTGTTTTAGAGATAACACTGCTTAGTCTGTGGAAACCTTATCTCCGTTTTGGGGGTGGAGGTGAGAGAAACTTTCAAGCTAGCTCTGAGAAGCGCCTCCCACTTTGAATTAAGTCTGAAATAGTATGTTAAAGGCCCTTTACAGCTTGCCCAAATCTCTTGGCTTGTTCATCACAACATAAAATGGAAGATTTGCTGCAGGGTGTTTATCAGTTCAAAACATCACTTATTCATTAAATCCAACAATGGACTTAGTCAGAAATAGAAATGTAATGAGCTGTGTCAGAATCATCTTCTGGTTCGTAGCAGAGGGGTATGTCATCGCCACAGACCTGCAGGGTTTCATTCCTGAGACTACCTGAGCCTTCTCACACTCAAAACAGGCAGCTGGGAGCAGAGCTCATGGAATCTCCAATACATTCTCCTCCTACCCTTACCTTCCTTTTTCCTTCTGGTTTTGGGGGTTGATTTTTTTTTTTTTGCTGTTGTCATTTGGGGTTTTATAATCACTCACTACATGAGCTAGTTGGCAGTGCAAGCCAGGCTGGTTTCCAAAACCCACTTTTTCCTTTTTGTTCTTTAATTTCTCACAGACGATTAGACCTAAAAATATTTCTCCAATCAGCTCAATACTTCTAGCAGAAAGCTAATAAAAATGCCCTTTGAAAACAAAGTGAAGGCCTCTGATAAGCCTTGGTGGACCTGTACTCAGTTTGCCACGGTGGAGGTCTGTAGGAAGCAGCTTCTGTGTGTGCTCATTGCTGGTGGTCCCTGAACTCCACGCCAGCCTGGGAAGCATCAGACGTTCATCTAAAGGAGAAAAGCACTGTCTACAAAATGCAGTCGTTAGTTGTTGTTTTAAATGACAAATTTTAATAGCAAACCGGGCATGCACGTAACCCTCCTGAGCGGTGGCAGCAGTAGCACCATTTGCCCCTGGGTGACACCAGGCCTTGGAGGTGTGAAGCCTCGCTGTACCCCTTGCACTGTACCCCTTGCACGGCTCTGACACGCTCCTTGCTGCCTGCCGAGCCGGGGTGGCCGGTGGGGATGAGGGCACAGTCAGGGCTGCATTTGTCACCTACCGATTTTTCACCCTTTCTTTGGCAGCTCCTTTGCAGCTGTGGCTCTGCTCCGAGGCTGCTGTTTTGGACAGTCATTTGGTGTAACAGGGCACACATCCCCTTCCCTCCGGGTCTTTCGGCACGGGCAGTGCAGCCCTCAGCCTTTGCTGTGACCTGGCTCCTTGCTCTCTCCCTATTTGTTTTTCAAGGAGTCAGCAGCAGCGTCGAGGGAACAGTTTTTGCTCAGACTTCTTACAACAGTTTGCAATAAGAAAGGCTGCATCAAATATGAACGGAACAGCAGCGCTTCTTCAGGTTTTGTCTTCTCTTGCAAAGACAAAACCCAGTGAAAGCGGAGTCAGAACCCAAGCGTCTTTTAACTTGGGGCAGGCTGCTGCTGCAAGCGCAGTGACAGAGGGCTGACCTCTTGGAGCCATCGCTTCCAGAGGAGGGTGACCGCTCAGCCTTCCTCCCCTGCATGTGGCTAGCTCCAGGAACATCACCTAGAGAAAGACAAAAGTAAAACCATTACCTTTTACTGTACCGAACAGGAGATTTCTATCTCTTATGCTTCTGCCTGCATGACATGACATCTATTGCCTGACAATTCCGAAACTTATTTTTATCTGTGAGGAATGTTCCTTCAGATCAAGACATGAATCAGTATCTGCACGGCCTGCCGGCCTTTCATGGATCGATCTGGAAATGTAAACCCGGCTAACTGCTTCCCCAAAACAGCCATCAGGAGCCCCCTTGTTGAAGCGATACGGGCCAAGTCCAGCCACGGGCACCGGTCCTGAGTCGCTGGGGCAGGTAGCAAGCGTCACAGGCACTGTGGGTCTCTTCCCCACGCTGCCTACAGACATTTGAAATTGCAGAGGCCCCACAAGCTTTGATTCACGAGCGAGAGCCAGGCCTCCAGAGGCCATTTCCAGAGCACAGGATGGGCTGTACAAGCCTTGCGTGTGTGGCTTAGGGGGCACAGGCAGCCCTCAGATGCTGTGAAACCCCTGCCACCACTTCCAGTTTCAGATGGAAAGGCACAGATGTAAATGAGGATGGAGGGACAAGTGGGCAGAGACTTCTAAAGGAAAAATTGCCCTTTGTTTCCATAGCAAAGAGTTTGTAGTTTTTCTACAGATGAAAGCTCATCAAAAGCAGGAAGGACAATCTGACAGAAAGAAATGCCATGAGGTGCTTTAAATTTCATAAGTTTGAAAGAACTTTTCCTTCCCCCCCATTTGCCACAAAATAGTTGTGATGTTTTGCATATTGCTTTTCCCCCCCCTTCCTCTCCCCCACCCCTCACTGTGTTCAGTAAAATCAGTGTCTGAGCAGGGTTTGTCTCCAGCATTTTTTTCAGTTTCACTTTTGTATTCATTTACTTTTAACCATCCCCTCAACTCTGGAGAGGTTGCATTTAGCAAAAGGAAACCCCACCAGCCCTGTACCTCTTCCCCCATAATTTGGCTGAGGCTCTCACGTCCCCAGCAGCAGCAGAAGGGTGGAAGGGGTGTGCAGTGAGGGCAGACATAGGCACAGATTCTGAGCTAAACGTTGAACAGAAAAAGGGGAGAAGTTGCCAGCAGGAGAGAGGGGAGCAGAAGAGGGAAAGGAAGAGAGAAAAAGTTACAGGGAAGGGTTAAGCAAGTTGGAATTTGCATGTACTGATGTACAAAAGGAGGGATGCTAAGCTCATACCTCTAATATCTGTGACCAAACCTCCCTATGGGTTATCATTTTACTGGGATGCAGCTATTTTTACAGTAAAAGAGTTGCTGTGTGACAGTCCCCACAGTGCTCCCATCAGAGGTATGAGCAGATGGGAGCAGAGCAATAGAAGGAATCCTGCGGGTGTGGAGAACGGGTCGAACCCACCCCAGCTTTCCTTAACAACAAGAGGGTGCTGGTCTGTTTGCCCAGGAGCCCTCCCGCAGGGAATCCCCCATCTGTGCCTGTGAAGGGAAGCACATAAAGTCAGAGTAGCAATAGTAAATATCTTAAATCTTTCAGATGTCCAGGGACATAAGGCTGTCACTGCAGCCATCTGCCTGGAAGGGCTGAAGATGAGTGTGTGCAACAGGGGGTGTAGAATGGAGAAAGAAGCAGGTCCCTGCAAGGCCAGCACGCTGACGGGAGCTGCTACAGCCCCATCAGCCATCCCGACTCCCTCCGGCCACCGAGCAATCCCCAGTCCAGTGTCCCACCCCTTCTCCTTCGAGGCAGACCCCATCCTCTCCTCCTTCCCCTGACCCCCAGCCCACCCTCCCCGGGCGCCTCCAGGCTCCCTTGCCGTGGGTTGGGCTCACTCCATCCCCGCCGAGGGGCAGCCCGGGCTGATGCTTGAGCAGAGGGTGACCGGCCCTCAGCTTCCCACCCAGGGTCACGTCCACTCGCGGTGCCTGGGCAAGGCATGGGCTCACAGGGCACTCGCTACCCTCAGCCACCTCAGCATGCAGAAGACACGAGCACCTGCAAACCCACCCAGCCGCTCGTCCCACCCCAGAACGGTGCTGCGCTGGGCCAGAACTCCCCGCCTGCCCTACAGGACAGGCAGAGCGAAGGGCCGCCCGTCACAAAGCCCTGCTTCTGATGGCCCCAGGTCCCGGTAATCAAGTGCAGGCACCTGCAACTGTGGCAGAGCCAGAGCTGGGCTTCATTTCTCCTCTCCATCCCACAGCTGCCCTGCTCATTTGGCCCGGTCCCAACAGATACGCAGTGACAGGACAGGAGGCTGGCAGTGACATTTTGTGGGGGACAGAAGACCCCTGTGGCTGGCCACACTGCCGTCACTGCAGCCAGGTGCAACTGGAAAAGGCTCCGAAGATTCGCAGCGCCCACCCACAGCAGCAGGTCCCTGGGGCAGGCCGGCAGATCATCCTTGGCTCAGAAGGAAACAGCGAGTCCCGTATTTCTCTCAGCTTAGCCAAAAGCTGTAAAGCAGATCCCTCCTGCTCTCTGCTAGTGTTCAGACATCCCCTGTGTGTTCTGTTGATGAAATCTCTCACCCCAATTCGGGAGATAGCGGTGTTTGCTAAACACGCTCTGCCTTGCTACCAGAAGAGCTTCTGACCTTGTCCTGTCTTCTTCTTGGCATTTGGCAAATACTTATCAGTGCTCACAGTGACCTCCAGCCAGCTGAGCAGAAGGCTTTGGAGCCAAACATGTGCACAAATAATTCCAGGGGCAGCTGTTGCTACTGTATTATCTCCTCCTGTGGTTTCTACAGATACAAATAGTTAATACATGTTGCAGTTCATAGCTCCTCTCCCTTTAGCACACCAAGGAGCACCTCTTCAGCTCGGGGCCCTTACACCCATCCCAACAACGCGGGCCTTCAATCTGGTATTAGCCCATGTTGCCAAATGTGTCTTACCCTTGGATGGAACGGAGCCCAAACCAGCCAAAGCCACAGATCACAGCCCTGCCGCCTCTAGCTGAGGAGGTCACCATTTAATCACCTTCCCAAATGAAGCCGAACAGAGGCCGCTCTGTGCATACCCAAACGTAGCACCCCTCTCCTCAGCTCCTCTGGCCTCCCGCAGCTCAGGCGCGAGGGGTTTTCTCACTCCAATCCGTGGAGGTCCAAGCCTGATCAGAGTTCATTCGACCCAAAGAGCAACAATGATTCGCTTCCAAAAAATGAGGCTATTATGGCTAGAAACGATTATGAAAGCCTGCAGGAAGCTAAGACCAGATGTGTGCTCGGCTCACTCCAGCTGTTGCTTAGAGCAAAGCCGTGGTTTGTTTTGTTTTTGTTTTTTAAACAAAACAGAAGAGAGGATTGTCAGGAATTAGGCCTGGTCTGCAACAAGCTTTTCCGACATTCGCCTGCACTGCCTTTGCAGCTGTGCAGCTGGGCTGGGAGCAGGTGCCCACAGAGAGTGGGCACAGCAGCGCCCAGAGGATGGATGCAAACACGGCAGGAGCCTTACAGAACGGGGGAGAAGTGAAAGGGGATGCCATCCCTTTTAAATTCAGCTCCAAGAATCAGCTGGTTGTCGCTGGGATTTCCCATTATTGTTTCAGTAGGATGCTCTGTACCGTTACCTAGAAATCAGAGCAATCGCATGGCTACGATCATTCCTTACCTTTACAGCAAACCTTTCATCAGAGGATCTCAAAGCAGCTTGATAGCAAGAGCGGGCACAACCTCACACCGTGCCTGTGAGATAAGCGAGGGATGGAATAGATTAACTGCCTAAAAGCACACAGCAGCTCTGTGGGATGAAAGAAAATAAGAAAAAAAAATATACGTTTGAAACCATACAGGGTTTTATGGAGAGGCAGCCTGGAAGGCTGCCAGGATGCTGAAATTGCCACCCCTACACAACCACAAATACCATGGAAACCAGCAGGGCACCAGCAGGCAGGAAAGGAGAACAGCTGAAAAATGGCTTTCCATGAAACACAGCCGGGCTGGGACGCTGCTCCCGTCCTGCCTGAGGGAGGGCTACGTGCCCAACCACCAGCGCTGCTGCCAGTGGGAGCAGGGCTCCACGAGAAAGGAGTTATTCCCAGTAATTTCCCACCCTGGGGTAATATTGCTTTCCTGGTGGTGGCCAGTGGATGACAGCAGAAAGTGGGATGGCTGAGGGCTGCTACATCATGGCAGCTGTGGTACGGAGCTAATGGGAACCCTGAGCGCCAGGTGAAGCTCCAACACGTGCTGGGAGGTGTAGGAAGATGAAAGTAAGTTGACACCTGAGTGAGGACAGGGAAGGAACTTGCACGTGCAAGCTCCTGCGTGCCCTGGCTGCTGAGGCACGATAAAGAGGCATGAAACACTCAACAGGAATAGTAGTTTTCCCCGCAAATACCGAGAAAGCTCAAAAAAGGATTCCTTTAAGCTGAGCAGAAGTGAGCAAAGGAAAGAGGCCTGGAAAACAAAACCAAAAATAACAAATGAAACTGAATATAACTGGAATAACAAAAATAAACAAACCCAGACAAGCAGTGGGGAAGGAATGAACATACTGTTAATCTGTTGAGTACACTGTGCACACGTAAAATGATAGAGTAAGCCTGGCGAAACGTCCGACCTCCCAGCTCAGCAAGGATACCTGCCCGTCACCAAACGGCACACATCCCTCAAAAAGCCATACTCTCGGTTAGCCAAGTCAGGAGGAATGTGAGAATAAACCGGCTGTGCTCGTTCAAAACACTGCTAAGAGGAACAGCAGCATCTTGTGAGCGAGCTGGGGTACGGGGCAGCCAGCACCAACCAGTCTTGGAAAAAAGTGGCCCAGTGGAGATGAGAGGCAGGTAGAGATACGGACACAAAGCTCTCCCTCCAGCTCTCAGCAGCTGGAGGGTGCAGAGGTGATCTGCTACAGATTCCAGCTGGAACAGAGGTCGGGGCAGAGGGCGGTATTTTGTGGAAAAGCAAAGAGGACTGAAACCAGAGAAGCAGCAGAGCACCATTTCTGCCAGGCTAAAAGGGACAAAGTGACCGGGCCTCGCAGCAGCCACAGGGGAGGACTGGAAGGGGACGGCCGCGCTGTCACGGCTGGCCCCGACAAGGCTCTGTCGAGGAACAGGCGAGGGCTGCGCAGCCGGCGCAGGAGCGTGCTCCCGGCACAGCCCCAGAAACGGGGCTGGAGGAGTGCGAGAACAACAGGATAACATCAGGCTCTTCTCACACAGCTGAAGGACCGCCGCTGGTCATCAGGAGGCAAGTGCAGATGGGAGACTTTAAAGCGGTGCCAGAAAAAACAAACTACAGTCAGGGTCGAGGAACACGGGATACGACGCCTAGTTGTCAGCAGTTGTGGTGTATACATTGCTGAAAACAGATGCAGTGCCAGGAAAATCCAACTCCCAGCATGAAAAAAATAACTTAAGAATGATAATGAGCGAAGCCAAAGCAACTGCGACTGTGAATTAGCGATTATATAAAAGCTTTTATCTTGAAGTTATGTTAGGCCAAATTCTGAAGTCATCTTTTCAGCCAGAACGCTCCCCCGAGACCCTGTGATTGGGCCACAAATTGCTACATCTTAAAAAAAGAAGAAAACAAAACATAACAAAGATTGTCTTTTTAAGCAGGCTGGCAATGCACAGCAGGCAATAGCCTTGACATCGCATCAAACGCATCCCCAGCAGATAGCTGAAGTTCTCTGCTTTATGCCACTGTTCATCTGCAAAGCATAACCATGAGGCCAATTTTCGGGATTTGCTCCCTTATGTGGGTGCTGTGCAGGGAAGTGGGAACGTTGGGCTGTTTAATATGAAGGGAAGCACAAAGCTCCCTGAAACAAGTGAGATGTGATCCGTATTGCAGTTCCTCCCATTGAGACGCATCAAAGCTACTCCTGAAAAACCAAATGTGCAGTAGCTTGGGTATTGCCATAAGGAAATGTAGGAATCATCACCGCCCACCACACACTGCTTACTTGAGTGCTCCAGCAGTGGCATTGCTGCCCCTTTTCTTTTCCCCCTTTGTTTTTGTAGTTTGGTGGTTTGGGGTTTTTTTCAGAGCTGCAATGGTATGTCTGGGCTGAGCAGCAACAAAAACGTCTTTTCAAAAGAGCTGATTAGATTAAAACCAACCAGTGTCTCAGCGGCAGGCACGCAAGAACAGCGAAAAGGTCCTTGTTCCAGCACTGGAAGCTTCATCCCATTCCCTGGGCATTATTAAGCCCAGCAGCAGCTCTAGGCTTCACACCTTGAGGTCTCTGCACAGTTTCAAACGGAGTATCCACAAATCCCAGCCCCCAGCGAGTCCCAAAGAGATCCAGCCACGCCAAGATGCCACTCTCTTTCCCGCACCTCTCTCCATACTGGTTTGAGACCGATCACACATACAAGTCTTCCCTGCTCATCCTTTGGACTTGGCTTGCCATGAGTAATACACTGCCAACCTGCAACTTCTAAAGAGATATCGAAAACAACAGGAAAAAATTGTTAGTATTTTGAGCAGGAGACACACCCTTCCTATGAAAATGACCTGCGGTAATAGCCCTTCCAAAAGCAAGGGAACATGCTCAAATACCTGTCGTAAGATCTGAAGCTAGAATACTGCCCCGCCAAAAACGCTGGAAATAGCCCTTTCAAGTCATGCAAACACTTCAGAGTTTCTGAAAGGAGAAGTAGTTTCAGATAAAAGACCCTTTCGTGCCAGCTGGCAAAAGGCAAAGAGATGGATCAGATAGTTGGATAGACAAGGCTTAAAGCCACTTTTGTCTCAACAGTGGGCTGGGCTTATGTATGCAGCGTCTGAAGGCAGCGTATCGCATCATCTGACCCTTAATGTTAGCTTTATGAAATCATATCAGATGAAACTGCAGCGTTCCAAAGCATCTCTCAGCCTGGCAGGACTCTCCCCCTCCACCCCCTCTGCCCAGCTGCACCTCCAGCAGCCCCTGGGCTGGCCTGGCACTCGCACAGACCTTCGCTTCTCAGGTGCCCCCCACTCCGCCCAGCAGCCCAGCCTCTGTCAAGGCTCAAGAGGGTTTGTTGCAGCACAAGGAGTTTCACAAATATTTAGGCAGAACACTTTTTTGTCCCCATAGTGCAAGAGCAGCAGGGTGACTGCACCCAGCGAGAGATGAAGGATGCTGTGAAGGCTGAAGGGAACTTCACCACCCCTCCAGCATGTTTGATATGCTTTAACAGAAACTTACTAAAAGCAAGAAGTGATGCAAACAAAACCAACCACAGTAAGCATGCTGTTTTCGGTAGCCTGCACAGCGTGAGAAACATGGTGTTTTCTTTAAGCTGCGATTCTGGTGCCTGAACCAAAAGAGGCCAAACCGAGCTGCCTCAGGACAAGAATTTCACCTGGATTGACAGGGATGGGTCTGAGCCACAGGTCTGCAGGAACCCTTGCAGCTTGCTTACAGCCAGACACCCGCTCCTCACCACTTGCTTTTCATATAAGATGACAATGATGGGCAGCTGGGGTGTCCCCAGTCCTGGCAGCTCGTTTCATGTGAAGTTTGTCATGAATCACAAGGGCCACGGTCTCCACAGGCTCCCTCCGGCAGCTTGTTCCCTGGGACTTCAGTGGGTCACCACCAGCATGACATCCCAGCTCTGCTGGATCACCAGCCAAAGCAAACCTGGGGTCTCTGTAGCATCTCAACTAGTGCAAAGAGATTACAGGGACCTGGAAAGATTAGAATAAGTACATCAAACAAGACCAAGAGTAGTTTAAATTTGTTTTTAGAAATGTGGGTTTTTGCTGTATTAGGACTGTGCGTCCCTGGAGAATTCATGCCAAAATGGAATTGCATAATGAATGTTAAGTATTTATCAAAAAATTCATGGTTGAAAAGTGGTCTGCAATGACAGATAAAAAAAAAGAAAATCAGCTCTGCATGATTTCTAGTCTCGTTTCCTTATGACACATCAATTCATCCTGAAAGACTTTAATACTCACCTTTACAGATGTTTCTGCTTTTCACATCAGACATTAAACTCTTTCCTGTCTTGTTCAGGAAGACTCTGAGTTACCAAAGCCATGGCGGGATTACGCCATCAAAGTTGCAACATCCAAGCCCTGACATGACTAATCCCCGCGTAAATGGGAAAGGCCAAGACGTGCAGTCTGTGCGGTGGATAAGCGCAGAGCCAGCCTGTCTCCTCCAGCCCACGGGCGCATGGGAAGCACGTCCCCTCCGTGCAGGGACAGCCTGGGATAAGCAAGAGTCTCTGGCACCCTCTTCCTTGGGTCTCTTTGTAGGGCACACGGTGGCACCACGAAGCTTGCCTCGTGGTGGTCCCCCTCTCACATCAGGGCAGCGCAGCTTGCTGAGAGGGAGTTACTCCCAGGGGAAAACTGGATTCTTTTTTTATTTGCTTTCATATGTATGTTCATGGGAAAAAATCCTCCTTTGCATAAGGCATAGTATCACTTTTTATCTGTGGAAAGATGAGCAAAACTGTCTTCTCTATGTAACCTGCACAGCCAAAAATACTTCAGAGAGCACCTGGACTTCTTTGTCCGTCTTAGAGAAGTAGTTGTTGGAAGACCTCACCGAGCGCGCTCCTCTTCCTGTAGCCATCATCTTATGATGAGTCACACAGCTCAGCTGAAGGGAATTTCTAAAGCGTGTCTATATGATGCAATGATGGAGCTGTGTCAAACCCAACACCCGAGTACAGTCTTCGGAGCAAGGACACTCAGTTTTACTCTGCAGAACCAGTCCAGCCAAACCCAGACATGAAGTTGGCCCAGACCCTTCCCCAGCTCAGAGCACGGGTGGCTGATGCAGGCTTCCATGGGGGCCAGGGTGGGCCCCTGCCTGCTCTGTGCCTGCAGAAAAACCCCCGGCCTGCTGGTGGGTGACAGGAGAGAGGAAAGGACATGCACAGGACCATGCTTCCTCCCTCCTTCCCTCACCCTTCTCCCAAGCTGTCCCCTCAGCACACTGGGACCTCAGCCCTAAATGCCGTTCTCGGGGGGGAAACCGCACTGGTTCTGGTGGCTCAGGGTGCTCTGCAGTTCAAAGCAAACTGGCAGGGCCTCATCCACCCTCTGTAAAGAGGCAGAGGCACCACTCTTCCCCTGACTTCATTCGTCTAGGGGAAGGTGGTGGCAGGGAATTGCTGTTTCAGGTGACTTGCCCCAGCAGGGCAGCATTTCCTACATTTTCTGCCATTGAGCCAGCAGCTCAGAGACCAGAAATGAGGAATGTGCCTAAAAAAACCCAAATAAACAAACAAACAATGAAGCAAGACCTGAATCTTTCGCAGGCGTGAAACCTACCTATGGGTAAGCGAAACAGCTTGTTGCAGCGACTTCAAGGGTCAAGGTTTCACGAGGGGATGGCGATCAGCAGCTGGCAGCCCAAGGAAACCCAGATGTTTAGGTTGCCTATTGAACAAATTTGATTGAGAAATCAGAGAAATGTAACAAATACAGATTCTATTATTAATTTCAGATGCATTCAGATTATTTTTTGTAGGTTAAAAACGCAATCAGAATCCTTTTTTGTAGTTTTGACCTCAGCAAATGGTAGTTGTTCAACTGTCAGCATCAGTCATGAGCTCCAATGATTCACAGCGAACCATGCCAGCTGGTGCTTCTGACCGCCCATTTACTCACACAGTACTGTGTGGGACATAACACTCGATTTTTCTTCCTTAACGCCTGGAGTTACTTTTAGATTGTACCCTAGATTGCACTTTATTGCACAGGTACATTCGGACTGGGCTGTTACATTGTCACAGGCTTTGTGCCTGCGCTTGCGACACCACGAGCTGTTGGAGGATCCACCGCCGCCGGCATCCAATAAAGCCTTGTGCAATCCCCGCGCCAGGGAAAGGTGTGCGCTTTGCAGGAGAGGTGCCTGCTGTCGCTGCCTGTTGTTGGCAGTCAGCAGGAGGCTCCGAGAAATGCCAGTTAGAAAGAGCTGGAGGCAGCAAAAATAAACCCAAATCTTGCATATTGGAAGAGCTTTAGTATAAAGAAGTATGTATGGTCCCGCTCTGTGCTTTAGGCACAGTATTTGACAAAAGTGGTCTTCCCAGCCCTTTTCATTGGTAAAATGATGCGCATCAGCTGGACTTCAGAAACAAAAGGTAAACAATCTGATAAAACAGGTGGCTGATTACTGAACAAAGCTCTACCACCCCTCACTACAAAACAAGTCTTCTTGAGCATTTGCCTGTCAACACAGTCT